>NC_059103.1:21779999-22979999 GCF_020740685.1 Jaculus jaculus
GGAGCCTTTGGGAGGTAGCATTTTTTTTTTTTAGAGGTAGTTGTGTCACTGGGGAGGGACCTGCAGGTTTATTAGTCCAGCCCTACTGAGTGTGCACAATTGGGCGTGTGCTAGCTCACTGACTCTTGCTGCTACCTCCCAGCAGATGTGACAAGATGTGATGCTTCTGCTCCTGTCGTGCTTTCACTCTTGTGGTGAAACCTCATGTGTCGCTTTGGGTCAGTTGTTTGGTCCCAGGAACAAGGAGGGAACCGCTACAATGGGGAACAGAGAGACATTTTCTTTTTTTTTAAAGTATTTTTTTCTAGTTTATTTTTGTTTATTTATTTGAGAGTAACACACACACACACACACAGAGAGAGAGAGAGAGAGAGAGAGAGAGAGAGAGAGAGAGAGAGAGAGAGAGAATGTGCTCTCCAGAGCCTCCAGCCACTGCAAACGAACTCCAGACATGTGCACCCCTTTGTGCATCTGGCTAACTTGGGTCCTGGGCAATTGAGCCTAGAACAGGGTCCTTAGGCTTCACAGGCAAGCACTTAGCCACTAAGCCATCTCTCCAGCCCCAGAGAGACATTCTCATCCATGGTATAGCTACTGGTAAGACGCCATGTCCTGCAAGCAACCTTGTGAGAAATAACAACGAAGACACGAAAGTAGAGGTAAGTTGGGAGGAGAAAGGAGGTCAGCAGGAATAAGAAGAGAACAAGTGAGAGTAACGGGGTAAACATGATCAAAATATTCTGCATAGAAATGGAGAGATGGCTTAGCAGTTAAGGCACTTGTCTGCATAGCCTAAGAATCTAGGTTCAAATCCCCAGGACCCACGTAAGTCAGATGCACAAGGGGGCACATGCCTCTGGAGTTTGTTTGTGGTGGTTGGAGGCCCTGGGTCACCCATTCTCCCTCTCTTTCTCTCTATTTGCCTCTGTGTCTTTCTCCCTCTCTCTAATAAACATATAAAATGAAATAACTTTAAAAAAGACATGCTATATGTGTGTATGAAAATGCCACAATAAAATTCATTAGTATATATAATTTATATTCAATGAACCAAAACTACGAAACTTTAGATATTTCACAGAGAGATGTCTAGTGAGAACTGAAGGAAGTAGACATGCCCAACAGAGCCCACAAGTACACACACTGGTGGCACCTGGAGGGGAAAGGTTGTCCCAAGAGTGGCAGAGTCTGGACCCAGGAAGCTTCTAGCTCTAGGGAGCTCATGGCAGTCATTAAGGTGAGGAATGTAGGAAGCTAACCCCCACAAGAAATTCTATGCAATATCACAGAGTTGACCACACACTCATATCTGTCACCCTCATAATTCTTTATACCATTAGCTGAGGCGAGCGATTAGGATAAAGGTGCAGAGGTGCCCACATGTGGATGCAGTGGACGGACACTCCCCAGGCTGCCCTACATGAAAACCTGAAAAGCATTTAGATAAAGATTCAATTTCTGAAAGACAAATTTGGTTCTGATATAGCTTTTCAGATTGCACACACACAAGTGACCTTGCCTCTGGCCTGCTCAGAGGTGAGTAAATGCGCTTTTCCACAGATCGCTCCTCTCTCCCGTGGAACCATAATGGGGTGAGGTTCGGAACCAAATTGCCTGGGCTTGAAGTTGTAACAGCTGCTATTAACCAAACCAGCTACAATGTACTCTTTTTGCAAATGATGGCTTATAAAAAAGAAAATTCTCCCTGAACGAAACTCCAGTCTGCTCCTTGGTATGTACATATCAAATGTCTGTTGCCCAAATTAATCGATATAAATGGTCTCTGTAATTAGAAAACAGCAGCTCTGGGAAGCACACCACCCAGGTACTCCAGAGGAGGGTATAAGGCCAGGACTGTGGGATTCAGAGATAGATCACACATCCTCCCAGATCCCACTGCCTCCTGGGCAAGAGGTCTGATGTGGGAGGCAGCACCAGAGGCTCACGCTGTAGTACCAGAGACTGTCTCAGTGCTCAACTATCCCTAGTACCTTTAACCTCTCTACCGCTAAATGCTGGTAAGAGCTTCTAGGAATCTGTTAGTTTGAGAAGCACTCCCAAATTTCCCAGATAATTATATATGGGATGGGCTCCCCTTGGCTCAGAGATTCCTAACAATATCAGTGTCTGGAGTGTCCACAAGGCTGATGAACATTTTATCTGCTTGGCTACCTTCAAATAGGGAATGCTTCATGGGTTCCCCTGGATGTAAAACAAATACATGAATATCAAGGATAGACCATACCTACACTCGTAAAATCACAATGCCTGTATTTAATCATAAACACTGCCTTGAGAGCCGAGGTGGTGTACATCACTAGGTTAGTACATGTCAGACCTTCCATATAGTCACCTGAAGAGGTTGAGCTTGTCCCTCGAGTATTTACTCCTTATAGAGAGTACTAAAGAGAGCAACTTGCACCTGTGTTAGGGCAGACTTCTTTAACTATCTACTTGGGTTAAGTTCTAGTAGAAAAAGTCAACGGGAAGTAGGCCTTCTTGTTTTGTATTGGTGTTTATTTTTACTGATCCAGTTTATTCGAATGAGAATTTTCCATTGTATGTCCTATATGCATGTGCTAATAATGTTTGTGTGTGCTTGTGATGAATGTATGCAGGTGTATGTGCGTCTGTGTGTGCGTGCATGTGAAGGCATATTCAGAGGAAAATGGCTCATCAGACAGCATCCCATCCCGACGATAGGCAGGAGAAGGAAGAGATGGCAACATCTCTCGGCTCTCCCACAATGGGTTGTTTTACCTTTCAGTCTTCTTCTTTCTTACCTTCTGTGCCAGGAATTTCTGAAACTGGGCTTCATGCCTCCAGGGCCATGGCCCCTCAGCTCACTGGTGGACGCTGCACAAGGAAAGGCAGCACTTGTGCTCCAGCATCTGCCGCTACCGTCCTTAGAGTCCTGTCCACCTCGTCCCTTTGGCTGCGCCATCCAGCTTCAGCCAGGCCCCTGCCACTGCCCCAGACCAGCCACCTCTCCCATGGACAACAGCTCACTTCTGTTTTGTCTTTCCCCAGAGGTGTCATTTTCTAACTTTTACCCTTTTATTACGATTTTTTTTTTTTTTTTAGCAATGGTTAAAGAGCCTCAGGGATCAATGATCATGTAAGAAACACCAATTCAATTTGCATATATAATGGGTAGCCATCTTTAAAATGAAGTGGTTCTTGGTGGTAGATCTAGCATCAGAGCCATAGATATGGGTTTGATTGGGAATGTGGGCAGAGGAATTAGAACTGACTGCGTTACACAACAGCAATTCTACAATTCCTTTTATCACCCTAGCCATTGTTTTCATCTCTCTCTCTCTCTCTATCTCTCCATGTTTATGTGTGTGTGTGTGTGTGTGTTACTGGGGCTCAGGCTCAGTGCCTCATGGCTACTAGGCAAGCAATCTAACATCTTGAAATACTACATAATAATCTTTGCAAAGGTCTGACAGGGCTGGAGAGATGTGTTAGTGGTTAAGGCACTTGTCTGCGAAGCTCAAGGATCCAGGTTTGACTACCTAGAGCCCATGTAAGCCACACACACAAGGTCACACATGTGCACAAGGTGGCACATGCATCTGGAGTTTGATTGCAGCAGCTAGGGGCCCTGGCAAGCCAATTCGCTCTCTGTCTCTCTCAAAATAAATAAATCAATCTAAAAAAGGTCTGACAGGCATATTATCCACAGTAGGCCATGGAAAGCAGAGTGAGATGATCCCCATTAAACATCCAGGCCCTGGCCTGATGCAAATTCAGCATGTGATGGACTCTGCCACTTTTATAATTATGAGTTTTGCAAAAAGTTGTGGACGTTGTATCATGGAGTGATCTTTATGTCCAATCCTAGAATTTCAGGTAAAAAAAGCAAAAGGAGACCAGTAAACAATGTTATCACAGGAAGGACTTTTGCACAGCCAAGAGAACAGGTAAAAGAGTTCAAAGATACCCTACTGAGTAGGAGCAAACATTCACAGAGCAAACAGCAGGTAAAGGCTTTATACCCAAAATGCATAAAGGACTCTTAACAGCTCAAAACCACAAATAACCAGAGTTACATACTAGGCAAAGAACCGTAACAGATAATTCTCAACAAAGACACACTACCAGCCAGTGGGAATATGAAAAGGTGGTCCACGTGGCCAGCCATTAGGGTAATGCAAATGACAAGAACTTATTGCTTCATACCTCTTAGGGTGGCTTTAATTGTAAAAAGAAAGGAAAAACAAAACAAATGTTGGGAGGATGTGGGGGAAAGGGGAGCTCTTAGGCTGTGTTGGTAGGAATGTAAAATAGCACAACCTATATGGAAAACTGTGTACTTTCTTCAAAATGCTGACATCAGGGGCTGGAGAGATGGCTTAGCTATTAAGGCATTTGCCTGCAAAGCCAAAGGATCCTGATTCGATTCCCCAGGACTCACTCAAGCCAGATGCATAAGTGGGCGCATGCATCTGGAGTTCATTTGCAGTGGTTGGAGACCCTGGTGCACCCATTCTCTCTCTCTCTCTCTCTCTCTCTTTCTCTCTCTCAAATAAATAATATATATTTAAATATACTGACATCAGAAACACCATGTGAACCATATGTCACCTCTTGTAAGCATGTGTCAAAAGAGTTTGAAACCATATACATAAAGCAGTATCATTTGTTACAGCCGTGAGAGTGAGCAGACCTACATGTTCATTAACTTCTAAACACTGTGCCACCTGATTACACTGGGACATCATTCAACCTTAAAAATGAAAGAAATTGCTGTCCTGAGACCACATAGTGAATTCCAGGTCAGCATGAGCTAGAGTGAGACCCTACCTCGAAAATAGAAACAAAAAACAAAAACAAAAAAAAAAAAAAAAGAAAAGAAAAGAAAGAAAGAAATCACAATACTTGAGACATGTTGCATGAATCTGGAGACAATTTTACTAAATGAAGTAAGCCAGGCATAGGAAGATAAATTTCACATGTTCTCACTTGTAAGTGGAAACTAGAACAGAGGATACGGTGATCAAAAAAAGAAAAGAAAAACACGGTAGAGTGATTATTGCCAGTACTGGAGACAATGGGATGGGGAGATGCTGATGAAAACCGGTGACATTTCAGTGAGACAGGAGAAACACCATGATGGATATCTATGGTAGTTGGCCATAAGACAATCTCCTTATGTAAGCAATAGATGAAGCATTTTTTCTTTATTAAGAAGCCCCATTCTCAACCTTGATGTCTTGGACACAGATATTAACACATAATTTTTTTTAAATTTTTTTTATTTATTTGAGAGTGACAGACACAGAGAGAAAGACAGATAGAGGGAGAGAGAGAGAATGGGCGCGCCAGGGCTTCCAGCCTCTGCAAACGAACTCCAGACGCGTGCGCCCCCTTGTGCATCTGGCTAACGTGGGACCTGGGGAACCGAGCCTCGAACCGGGGTCCTTAGGCTTCACAGGCAGGCACTTAACCACTAAGCCATCTCTCCAGCCCTAACACATAAATTTTTCACCTTGTTAATTATTGAAAATATGCTGTTTCCCCACCACCTTGCAATCTCTATCTATCTTCTGTGTAATCTATTTACCTATCTATTTCAATAGTTTTAGAATATCAACATGGACACAAATGTGATGCAACAGAAAGTCTTTCCATAGATGTGTGTGCATTTTCATGTGTGTGCAGGTGTGTAGATGTGTCTATGGGCACACATGCATGTGTAGGCCATGGGACAAAGGCGGGTGTCATTCTTCAGGCATTGTGCACCTTTTTTGAGACAGGGTCTGTTATTGGTCTAAAACTCATCAAGTAGGTTAAACTGGCTGACCACCAAACCTCAGGGATTTGCTTGTCTGCTAGGACGATAAGAATGTATAGCCACATCCAACATTTTTAAATTAATTAAGCAATTAATAATTGTGTTTGTGTGTGGGTGTATGTGTGCCATGGCACATACATGGAGTTCAGAGGACAAAACCTCAAGATATATGTGCTTTTATTTTTCCTTCCTTGAGACAAGGTATCTTGCTGCTGCTAATGAACAAAAGCCGGTATAGCTGAGCTAAGAGCTACGGATTCCCCAGGCATCACCTCCCACCATTGTCTTCCCATTGGGATTACAGATGCACACACCACTCTGTGTCCTGCTTTACAAGGGTACTGGGGAGAATTGAACTCAGAAAGACAAGCTTTGCAAGCAACTGCCCTTGACCTCTGAGCCTTTTTCACACAGGTTCAGGTCCTCATCCTTGCAAGGCAAGCACTTTACTAATTGAATTATCTCCCCAGCTCTAAAACTAGAGAGTTCTAAACTCATGACCATTCAGATTAAGATTGTGGTAAAAGACAAGCCTCTATGTTGGGCCATTCACGTTCTTCCTCCTGTCCTTGAAAGTTGTCTTGGCCAGACCTCAGGTCCTAATGTGTAGGATTAGGAACCCTGTTCACACGATTATTGGAAGGTTATGTGAAATGGTGTCTCTGCAATTTTGATGCGTTACCTGACACAGAGATCATTGTACCAATCTTCCTTTTTGCTCCTTGCCTTCTCCTTTCTCTTCTTCCTCCTCTTCTCTTCCTGTTATTATTATATTATTTCCTCCCACAGTCACATGAAGACTCTGAAACATGACAACATGAATGAAGTTCAACCTGAGAATGAAGTTCAACCTGAGATAAGCCAAATTATGTAATTTATGAATTATTGTCTACATTGTAATATTAAGAACTTTTCCTTTCTTTGTGACTCCAAGACTTCAAGTCTATCTCTTTTCGAGTGAGCATCACATGCAAGCAAGTATTCCACATATGAACAGCGAGGAGGACGTGTCAGGATCCTTCCCTGATCTATGGTAGAAGACCAACAACTAAAAATTCTTATGTTTTCTAAGGTTAGGAGACATTGAAATAAACAAACCCATCACTTTTATTGTCAATATTAACACAAAACACTTATCTGGGCTGGAGAGATGGCATAGCTGTTAAGCGCTTGCCTGTGAAGCCTATGGACCCTGGTTCGAGGCTCGGTTCCCCAGGTCCCACGTTAGCCAGATGCACAAGGGGGCGCTCTCGTCTGGAGTTCGTTTGCAGTGGCTGGAAGCCCTGGCGCGCCCATTCTCTCTCTCATTCTCTATCTGCCTCTTTCTCTCTCTGTCACTCTCAAATAATCAAATAAATAAATAAATCTTTAAAAAAAAAACACTTGTCTGCTTGGAAGATTGTGTTAAAAGCAACCCCTGATAACCTTTGAAAAGTTTTTGCCAAATACATTTTTGGGTGTCTCCGTCAGTTTGGACTACTTTGGCTACCCCAGACTGGGAAATTAGTGCATGATAGCAGTTTTGTCATCATGCTTCAAGAGACTGGGAACTCTAACGTGAAGGCAGCAAAAGACTGGTGTCTGGGGACAGCTGCTTTCTGCAGTCTTGCACTACAGCCTTCTGTGAGGGGACATACCCATCGCCTCTTTGCTAAGAACACTGATCCCATTCTTGAGAGCTGTCCCTCTGACATTTCACCTCATAGTATCAACATGCTGGGATTTGATTTCAACGTGTAGATTTTGAGTGACACAGTGTTCAGCAAAGGACAGTGTTTGGAAAGTTCATCTAAACTAGTCCTTCCATTCTGGAGCCATATGAAATTCTGTTTATAAGTATGTACCCCAGGCTGGCTTAAATGGGGCGAACAGCACATAACTGAAATGCCATGGTCAGAAATAGTTACTAGACTTGATATTTTTCTTTTTCTTTTTTTTCTTCTAATCTGTGAAGTGCTTGGTAGGGCACTGTTAACATTATAGTGATGAGATGCCTATGAATGGCTTGAAAATTTTTGTCATGGCTGGGGAGATGACTCCATCAATAAAGTACTTGCCACACAAACACAAGGACCTGAGTTCATATTCCGGAATCCACATTAAAAAAAAAAAAATAGCAGGTGTGGCATCATGTGCCTGCAATCCTAGCACTGTGAAGGAGGCAAGAAGATCCCAGAACTACCTGGCTGGTTACTCTATTTGCATAAGTGAGCTCAAGGTTCACTGAGAGACCCAGTATAAAATAAAATAAAAATAAGGTGGAGGACTGGAGAGATGGTTTAGCAGTTAAGGCACTTGTCTGTAAGGTCTAGGGACCCAGTTTAGATTATCCAGTACCCACGTAAACTGAGATGCCCAAGATGGAGCATGTGTCTGGAGTTCAATGGTAGTGGCTAGAGATCCTGGAACACCCACTCTCTTTGTCTCTCTGTTTCTGTTTTTCTCTCTCTCTTTCTCTTTCTTGGTCTCTCTCAAATATATATGTGGTATAAAGCAACAGTGACAGCATTCAGGGAAACCTGTTATTCCTTTCACACAGCACCTGGTTGGAAGTATAAAAATCTAAAGGAAAAATGAAGATTCAAATACTAATCTAAGATGTTTTTGCTGAGATCCTTGGAGGTTCACCAAGTTCATCACAGCTGTTATCACTTTCGGAGACACAATTTTGTCCTTTAGCCAGGTCTCCCCTGCAGAATTTATCTTGGAAATTAGATACTAGAGAATGCACATTTAACATCACAAAGTAATTTAAACAAAAGTGGATGCAAATGCAGAAAAATAATCTGGTAATTATGTGCTTAATGTATTGGATGAAATCATATTTCCATTGTCAGTTGAAAACAGAGATCATTGGAAGCGGAGTTAAATTATATATTTTATGTTTGAAAAAGGGATGTTCAAGACCAAATATGAGGAAAGCATGTTTGATATGCATGCCACCAAACACATCACTCCTACACGGCCATCTAATGAGGATGTTTTTGGTATTAGCATTGGTGGGTGGTTGGTGTTTACAAGGTTTTCATGATCTGCCTCTTTTGTCTCTTTGGAACCAAGAGGAGCAAGGAATATGGCCAATGAGACAATCCATTCTTCTACTATTTTTTTTTTAAATTGTAACATTGACAAGTTATTTTATATCTATCTATCTACCTATCTATCTATCTATACAATCTCTCACACCATAGGACAAGTGGAAGATTGGAACCCACATGAAGGTGGAAGAGATGGATCAGCAGTTAAGGCACTTGCCTGTGAAGCGTAATGACTGGAATTCGATTCCCTAGTACCCAAGTACAGCCAGATGCACAAAGTGGCACATGCATCTGGAGTTCATTTGTAGTAGCTAAAGGCCCTGACATACCTATTCTCTCTCTCTCTCTCTTCTCTCTCTCTCTCTCTCCTTGAAAATAAAGAAACATTTAAAAAGATAAAAGAAGCCCCATGATAATATGGTTATGTGGCTTTCTAGAGAATGTCTCTCTTTGGGACTTTTGTGTCTTTTCTGTGTCTAGGATAGTCTCTGACTTTTTTTTTCTTGGCCACCACTGTATTTTATTAAAAAAAAAACTCAGAAAAAATTATTGTTTGTAATTATAGATTTGTCCCTTTGAGACTGTTTCACATCTTTTTCCAGGAACATTTGCATATATTTAGGATTCCAGAACATTCCTACCCATGAATCACGAGTCATTCACTAAGACCAAACACAATCAAGGCTGTTCCCAGGTAAGAATGAACACAAACCGTAAAGTTTCACATGTGAACATCCCACAGTCACCGAGATGAGTTCCTTCCCTCCCAGGCACACGAGCCAGATGGATGCAGAATGGGCCCCATTAACCAGATGTTGCCTGGGTACCAAAAGCACCACCAAGGAAAGTTAGAATTGTGTGAGTGGTGAGGGAGAAGTTTAACTGGCCTGCAAAGGCGTTTACATCCCATTCTGTCTAATGTGCTTAGAATATAACAAGATCACTTCCTCATCGAAAGCTCTTTGTCTGTCCTCAGGAAGACAAATGGGTGCTATTATGCTGTGCTGAGCAGCTTCTCCTGTTGGCTCCAAGGAGCTGATTCTCTCGGGAAGAGTTGATGCAGAAGCTATGGACCCATTTATAGGAGAACCCACTCAGTTCTTAGTCTAAACTCCACATCTGCACATTCCAAAATGAAGTTAATCACACCAAATTTTTCTGGTTTTCTTTACAAGTTATTACACAAAGCTGGAGCAATGTTCAGAATTTAAAAATTCACATGCCAGTTGTACCTGTAATCTCACCATTCAGAAAGTAAAAAAGAAAACAGGAAGATCTCAAGTTCAAGGCCAGTCTAGGCAATTTAGGGAGACCTTCTTTGTCTCAAAACTAAACTTGAGTAGTAGTAATAGTAATAATAATGATAATAATAATAGAATGGCTGAAATACCTCAGTAGTGGAGTGCTTGCTTGGTATTGGCAAGGCTGCAGGTCTCAATACTCATTTTCATACACACACACACACACACACACACACACACACACACACACATCATGAACCATGATTTCTTTGTCATCAATTTGTCCAAAAATGCCCCAAGCTATCATATGTATGTCTTGCACCTGAATCTGTTTCTCACTCCTGTCTTCTAGTGACACCTGTGGTTTTCGTATATGTATAGAATCAAATCATTTGCAAATAGGAATATGAAGGGTTCAGGAATATTCAGCTGTTAAACCATGAGAATGACATGTTCTGAGTGATATTAAGCAGAAGTGCCCAGGTATGAGGCAAAGTTAAAAAAAAAAAAGAGAGAGAGAGAGAGAACAAATGAACAACAACAATAAAAAACAGAAGTCCTCCAGGAAGACAAAGTAAAGCTTTGCAAACGTGCCCTTGCTCTTCCTAGCGCGAGCTGATGTGCAGCAGGATGGAGATGGAAGAGGCGGTGGGATTCTGACAGGCACACCCACAGAGTGGCCCAGGCTGCGGGGTGGGAGTCTGGTGAGGCCAGGACCTTCTTCCAGCCACACCAGATGTCCAGAAAACAACCTCTTTAGAACCACGGGAAGTCTGTGTTACTACTGTGACGAAGCAAATCTTTTCATTCTGAGAAAGCCGTGGCCACAGGCACCTGCTCTTTTCTGAAGAGCCCCAAAGTATCCCGATAAGACCATATAATTCTCATGGTGGCTGAGGATGAACACCTTCAAACCTAGAGCTAGTCATTCCGGTGCTGAAATATAAACGTGCAGAAGGGACCAAAGAGCAATCGATCTCTGAGGCAAACTGGTAGGGGAGTAAAGAAAGAAGGAGCGTATGCATATGTGAGGAGCAGTTAATGGAGAGAGGTGTGTGTGTAGGGAACAGGTAATGGAGGGTGTGTGTGTGTGTGTGTGTGTGTGTGTGTGTGTGTGTGCGTGTGTTGTATGTGTCTATGTGAGCACGAGCATGTGCACATGTGTACAGGAATAGGTAACAGAGAAGGCTGTGTGAGTGTCCACTCTTGGAGACTCACGTACTGCATACACACATATGATGCACTTACTACACACAACCTGACACTCACACATACACGTTTCAATAAACGCTCTGGAAAATACTGTCAATGAAGTGAACTAAACAAAGGACAGCCCTCAAATAGTTTAATATGCATGCTTACAGTCATTTTGGAGATCATCACATCTATGAAAGGAGAACAAGTTGTCACATACAGCTCTCAAGGGGCTAGAGAGATGACTTAGCATTTAAGGCACTTGCCTGCAAAGCCAAAGGACTAAGGTTCGATTCCCCAGGACCCACATAAGGCAGATGCACAAGGGGGCACATGTGTCTGGAGTTTGTTTGCAGTGGCTAAAGACCCTGGAACACCCATTCTCTCTGTATCTCTCTCTCTCTTCTCTCTCTCTCTCTCTCTCTCTCTCTCTCAATAAATAAATAAATATTTTTTAAAAGTTCTTAGAATCCTCAGCCCATGCTCTTCCAGATGATTTCCACATTCTGTATCTTCTATACTATATATACACAGGTTTCATGGCATGCATTCTATTGCATGGGAGAATGTGCCAAAACAGAAACTTCAGTGGTTTGAGGAAATTAGAAGGGAACCACAGCTCTGGATAGCAGAATTTACCCAAGTATTTCATATTCCATAATTTACCTTTGACCATGGGGCTCACAACATGAAGAAGTTTGGGCATTTTCATAACATGGGGTGTCACACTGGTTTCCTATGTATGGTCATAGGCAAGTGCCACCAACTGACTGCCTTGAGGCATTTTTTTTTTTTTTAATGAATCTGAAGCTGAGACTTCAAGATCAACCAGGACAGGTGGTTTCCTCCAATATCTTAAGGGAAGGTGTGCTATGGACACTCTCTTCTAGTCTCCTCTCTCTCTCTCTCTCTCTCTCTCTCTCTCTCTCCCTTTCTCTCTCCTCCTGGGCAATATCTGTTCAGTGGTAGTGCCCCCCCCCCCACCAACCAACAATCTCATTTTACCAGTGCACTTAGAGCTCCTGTCTAAGTGATGTCACATTCTAAAATACTGGGGTTAGAATTTCCATGCATGCTTTAAGGGGGACACCATTCAAGTCAGGAGAGTTTGGGTGAATCAGTTTTTCCTCTCTGTCATAAATCCCCAAGAGAAACAAGAGGAAAGATATGGTGGCTCGGCAGATATCTTGGTTGGTCAGGTGCTTACCATGCAAGCATGAAGACCTGAGTATGAATTCCCAGCTTCTATATAAAATAATCCCTGAACTGAGGAGGCAGAAATAGGAAAATATCTCTGAGGAAATCTGAGTGACTAGTCATATTAGTGAGTTCTAGGCTCAGTGAGAGACCTTATCTTTAAAAGTGAGGAAGACAGGGCTGGAGAGATGACTTAGCAGTTAAGGCATTTGCCAGCAAAGCCAAAGGATCCCAGTTTGACACTCCAGGGCCCACCTAAGCCAGATGCACAAGGCGGTGCATGCATATGGAGTTCATTTGCAGTAACTAGGGGCCCTGGTGTTCCCATTCTCCCTCTCTCTCTCTCTCTTTCTCTCTCTCTCTCCCCCTCTCTCTCCCTCTCCCTCTGTGTGTGTGTGTGTCTTTCTCTCTTTCAAATAATGAAATAAATAAACTATATTTTTTAAAAAGTGAGGAAGACACCCAATGTCAACCTCTGGCCTCCACACACAAGCACACATGGGTAATAAGGACATGCATAACACACACATACAAACACACACACACACAAAATAAAATGAAGGAAGACAGGTTTGATCTGGTGAGTTTCTGTTCATAGGCTCTTGACTCCATTGTCTCCAGGCCTGTGTCTGGTGAAGCTGAACATCTGAGCAGGGTACACATGGTGGACCAAAGTGGTTCACCTCATGCTGAACCAGAGGTAGAGAGAACAAGACAGGAAGGAATCAGAAATACCCTCTTCAGACCCATGCGCTTCCACTTCATCTTCCCCAATTTCCACAGACTCCCAGTATCCATTTATTTAGGAGTCCATTAATGCGCTAGGTGTTTATTGAATCAACCTCATTCTGATCCAGTCACTTCCCAAAAGCTTCCCATCCAAACATAGCACTGGGGACCATTTCTTCCACACATTTATCTGGAAGGAGGTACATTTCACATCCAAACCCCAACAGAGATATGTAAACTCTAGTAATTTCAAATTGACTAAAATTGGCTAGTTTTAAATGGGGGCACCATAACTGGGTGCACTACACAATTTATTCTATTTCATTTAATCTATTTTCTCTTAAGACTAAAGTGTTCTCCACTGTAAAGGTGCACAGTGATAAGCAATGGTAGAGTTTAGTGGCAAGCATGGCATCTTACCTGGTTGGAGGATGGAGAACATTGCCAAAGCAAGTCAGCTATGAGAAAGAAGGTCATGTGGCTGTGTTGACCAGCTCAAAACCCATGGGAGACCAGTCAGGGTGATTTGTTGTGAACACAAAAGAAGCAAGTCAGGATGTCTGCAAGTTTTGTTCCTCAGGTACCAAGAAATAAGTAATTTGCTATTGATTTACCCACTAGACAAAGCATGTTGTTACCTCAGACTCCACAGTACCAAGAACCTTGAGGAGAGAGTTTGCAACAGAAGTGATAATGTGTGGCTTGGAGGGAGGTATGTGAGCATTTCCTTGAATCTCAGATTTTTATCTTCCTCATAAAATAACCACTTTGATTATCCTTTAGGGCCAAATTATAATTTAGCCATTTTATTGATGATTTTTTTTTGTTTGCTTCAAGGGGCAACTCATTTATGAAATTCTCTCCTTGATCTATGAGAGTCCCTGGGCTTTGAGGCACACAATCACTTATATATTCTGACTATACCTAAAATGAGTGATAGCATAGGCTAGGAAAATTTGGGTTCTCCTTTAGCTATTCTCCAGTCTTAGGAAAAAGATGGAAGACAGAAATATACAATTCTCTAAGGCATTCCTGTTCCACTTCTTGAAGCCTTGTAGCTTGGTTATTTCACTTAATAAAATCATCTTTGCTGTAAACTACTTTGACATGAGCTTCTTTCACTCTTTTTAACAAATATGTTATTTATTTATTTATTTGCAAGACAATGAGAATGGGTGCACCAAGGACCATTAACATTGTAAACGAACTCCAGAAGCATGTGCCACCTTGTGCAATTGGCTTTAAGTGGCTACTGGGGAATCAAACCTGAGTCCTCAGGCTAAGCCATCTCTCCAGTACACTTCTCTCATTCTTAATTTGACTTTTTCTGGGATACACGGTGGAAAAAAAATAACTATTTACATAAGGGCACCATGACAGAACAAAGAAATGATTCCACCCTGGTTTAGATTGGCAAACAGATAATTTTATTGGAATAACTTTATAGGAGCATGGGTGAAGGTTACTCACAGGAGCACAAGTGACTTAAAGGCAGTGACATCACTGTCCACCCCACCTCGCCATGGGTGGGGGTTCTCAAGAGCTGTGTCAGTGGAATTCACTACACACCTGTAGGCAGCTCCACTGGTGAGTCTCCTCTCTTCAGGAATTATTACTCATTATATAACCCAGAGTAAGGACCTTGTGAGGTTAAGCTTCCTGAGTCTCTAATGCTTCTGCTTCCTTCTTCCCTTGTGGAGGGGTTGTTTCATCTTGGAGGAAATAGCTACACAATGTTCACAAAGAAGCCATTGATGAATAAAATATGCCTAAAATAGAAAATTTAACTTCAAATGGCATATTTTATTAAATGTATTTAAATAACTGCATGATTTCATAAGAACACTTTTAAAAATATTAATTAATTAATTTATTTATTTGTGAGCAGAAAGATACAGATGGAGAAAGAGAGATAGTATGGGCACTCATATAAATGCACTTCAGATGCATGCACCACTTTGTGCATCTAGCTTTATGTGTGTGCATACTTGGGAATTGAATCCAGTCTGTCAGGCATTGAAAGCGAGCCTCTTTAACTGCCTAGCCATGATTTCAGCCTCTATTTAATTTTTTAAATAAAACTGAACAAAACAAAATTCCATACAAATGAAATAATTTGCCTACCATGCTTCTCCCATTGTATCAAATATTATTTTATTCTGAGATGTTGAGTTATCAAGTACAGCTACTTTGTCCCATCACTGGATAGGCTGCTTTTGTAAAGAAATTTCCTGCATTTGATTAGCTTTTGATGGTAGCAAAAACTTTGAGGAGGCAATGTGTCACACAAAATTTCTTTAAGGGTAAAAGCAAATGGAACATTATAAGGCAAGACACTACCCTTGGACTTGATTTCCCTATTTCATTTCTTATAAATTTTTAGAGAACCAAAAAATATAATTACTTCTACTGTCAACAGCCAAATCTAGGGTCTATGATGCATTTTTTAACTGATTGATTTGATGGTAAGAAAGGAAATTTTGATGTGAAACAAAACTATATATTTGGACTTGCATGTATTAACTCTTTTAAACATTAAACTTGGCCAAATATTAAGACCATCATTTTAAAGATGGGAAGCACAGGAGTGATAATGGTGGAGGAGCTTGAACAGGTTGGCATGGTTAGTGAGAATCAAAGAATCAAGTTTTTTTTAAATTTATTTATTTATTTTTTTTTACTTGACAGAGAGGGAGAAACAGGCAAATAGAGAGAGAAAGAGAATGGGTGCACCAGGGCCTTCAGCCATTGTAAATGAACTCCAAATGTATGCAACACCTTGTGCATCTGGCTAATGTGGGTCCTGGGGAATTGTACCTGGGTCCTTTGGCTTTGCAGGCAAGCAATTTAACTACTAATCCAGTTCTCTAGCCCAAGAATCAAGTTTTGAACTAATTATCTTGGTTCGATGCAAATGTTATTTCCACTCTTCTGTGTTGCTTCTCCAAATGGAATGCCCTTCAATATTGTACAATATATAGAAAATTAAACATTAGAAACTATTTTGAAATCAATGATTTGTTTTGATGTGGTTGCCCCAGTTATGCAGAGGTCTTTTCTTATAAGGCTGTGTATCATGTTTACATAATGGTCCCATTTTGAGACACTCTACTGACATGACTTCAATTCTTCACATTGCTTCCACTTAAAGGTCATCTTCAAGATCATCACCAGAATCACCATTATTGTCTCCACCACCTCCATCACATCACCATGGATACCATGACTGCCACCATCACCATCATGACTGCCATCAGCTCTATCACACACCCTACATCATCCTTATTACCATCACCACTTCCACCACCACCATTGGCGCCACCAACATGTCACCACTTAGCCCAACATCACCATTCTCTCCATTACCACTGACACCATCATCACTATTGGCATCATCACCACATCACACATCATTGTCAGCAGCATCATCAACAACGTCACCACTGAAACCACCACTACTAACATCACCACCACCACTGCCGCCTCATCCAAGGTCATGTTGTTACCAGTTTCCTCACCAACATCCTCCCCAACCATCCAAAACTCTCATCCACAGCAATGCCAGCTTTACCATCATCCATCTCACTATCACCAGCTCCATCACTTCCACCAACGTCCTAATACCCAAGATAGCTCTCCGGCACCATTTTATCCTGATGGACACAGACTCCTGAACACATGGAACCCAGTGGGCAGCAGTACAGAGCTCTCACCGATTATTCTGCCACTTGCTCCACCAGGGTACCAACAATTGAAAGAACAGGCTAGCTCCCACACAGCATGTGTCTGATTCACACAATGCCTACTTGCAATGAAAATTCCTCGAGGACTACCTTAACTTCTTCTAGGTTTTCAGAGTTCTATTTCCAGCTCTACCTCTCTTCTCACTGTGGAGACTACCCTCCTATCTCCCCAACCTGACACCTTGTTCTGAGACTGGCAACTGCACAAGGCAACTGATTTTCATGAACTATACCTTGTGTGGCTCAGTTTGGAAAGCAAGAGGTAAATTCAGTCTTCCATTGGCTCACAGTGCCAACCTGCTGGGGAAGGGTTTACAGTTCTAAAGAAAAACAAAATAAGTCAAAAGTTGTTCCTGACTGTGTTTACTCTCTAAAGTTGAGGTGTCTTTCAAAAGGAATTTGCCCAGACAGACGAATTCTGGCATAACATAATGAAATATCAGAAAATGGAGAGATCTGGAAAGCAAAGCCAACATCCTCTCATACCTGAATGCATGTTTGCCAAAATCTCATTTACACATGGACAGCTGGTATCCTGTAGGAGAATCTGAGTTAAGGTGTTCATCTCTTACACTCATTGTCTTCTGACTGCAGCAACACACACACACACACACACACACACACACACACACACACACACACACATCTATTTTATGTATTATGAGTTTCAAAGGTCAGGAGCTTATCAAGTACAGGCAGACAGACCCTCTGTTCCTGGGCTCTGAAGCTCACCATCCACAGGGATGTACCAGCAGCAGATATTTTAAGGCAATGTGTGCTAAATTATCTTACATGTGACAGTTGAATCTCTTGGAGTATCCTGATGCAATGGTGACTTTCTGGTGGACTCAAGATCTAACCTGCCCCTTGGCTCCTGGGAACTGTTATTTTCTACCTCCTACCACTGTAATTTCAGTCAAATAAACAATGAAGTCAGAGCTGTCTGAAGGGTTCATTTGCCCAGTGTTACCTTTGCTTCGTGAGGAATAAAACACTATGCTCTGTGTGTGCCAAAGACGAGACGAAGTGATGTGTTGTTTGCCTGCTGCATGTGAGAACTCACTCTTCAGAAACGGGTGCTGCGGCATGCCTCACGCAGCCAGATCACACTCAAGGCCGAGCCAGACATTATTAACATTAGGGGAAGACAATGCGTAGCGACCGCAGACAGTATCTCCAGCCTGGGCTAGATAAAGACACTTAATTATGCCCTCGGATATTTATTACCCCAAAGTGTCTAAATAAAATGTAGCTCTTAAACTATTACCCAAGTAAGCCCAATGATTTTAACTGGTTCTTTTTACTTTGTATTGATAATCTGTAAAGAAAAAACATACACAAGCACAATTTCTCAAAACACAACCGATACCAACAAACATAATTTCTAAATGTGGAGAACATCTTGAAAACTAATGAGGAACTCATGTTCTCAGCCAATGTGACCTTCATGAGGGGATGGCTTTTAAAGTACTCACCATTGACAAGATAAAACTTTGCTGGTTTCTCCTTTTTTTTTTTTTTTTTGTTGTTGTTACAAAAATTAAATGGTCTGTCCGCTAAAGAAGTCAGTATTAAAATCCTTTTATGTGCTTGCATAAAAGATTAACCTTAACAAATAAAAACCAAGCTGCGAATCATTTATCCTTGCTTATCTCTTTGATGACTGTATATTAATTAAGATGTGAATTACTGCTTGAAATTAAAGGGTTCCGGGGATCCAAAAAGAATTAAAAATGAATGCTTGTAGAAGGAGACAATGAGGAAGGCGATTCGAGAAGCAATTGAAAAATTAATGTTTACCTTTAATGTTTTACTTTGCGATTTTCCTTAAAAGAAAATCTATATAAATTTATATTGTTTGCTCTCTACTGTTCTCTGAGAGTTGGAAAGCAGCTGTTCTAACCACATCGGTGTCTGAATGGCTGCATGGCAAGACTCAATAATCCGTCTCAGCCCAGGTTAAGTGATGGAATTCATTTAAATGCCCCAGAAGTAATCATCCACAAAGAGTACATTATTTCTCTTTTATGAATTTTCAAACCTAATACTGATGGGTGGCATGCAATTAAGCCTGATCAATATGTAATTTAGGTGGGCTGACATGTTTTCAAATTCTCAGAATATAGATTCTTTCAATATTGCAAGAGCTTAGTGAAATACTTGGCTCTTATAAAATAGCGAAGGCAGCTTAGTACAGTACAGGCGGAGGGGGGGGGGATAGCGAGTTTAGGCAGAGTAATTATATTTGGAGATTTAATTTTTGAGCAGAAAACCATAATTGGGAAATCAAGAGCATGGTTCATCCTCATTCCTTCTCTCTCACTCTCTCTCTCTCTCTCTCTTTTTCTCTACGCCCCCCTCTCCCTATTTCTTATGTTCTCTGTTCTAAACACAAAATAAGAGAAAAGATTATCTACAAGATTTTATAACCTACCAGCTGAATAATTTTCATGTGCAAATCCATATCAAGGATCATAATGCACACATTCATTTTATTACTCTGGATCAAAGTAAGTCCCAAACTAAAATAAAATCATAAATAAATGAAAGAACCCACCCAGCCCCAGTGGAGGGGTGGGATTACATAATGACCCTTTGTGTTAAGCTAATAAACAAGGGAAACTACATCTGCTGGTGACCTCTGAGGTGAAGGGTGATGCTCCCTCCTATTACTAATTAGCCCGCTGTCACCCACACAATAAGAATTACACTTGAGTTCCTATGATTTGACAGGATTCAATTTTAAATTTCATGCCTGAGGTCCTAAAGTGCTCTCTCACCCTTTTCATTTGCATATTATCCTCCAGACGCAAATACAAACAAGGCTCTATGTGTCAGGACACTGGGCCTCCCAGCATGAGCAAACCTTTGCTTCCTAACCAATCTGCTGCCCAGGTCATTGTAGCTATCTATGAGCTTTGCCCTGTGGACAGAAAGCTTTACCTGGGTTTATTTGATGCCCATCAATCTTCTCGAGCCTGTCATAAGTTGCTGGAAGTGGGGGTCCTTGTGATGGAGAAACCGCTTCTCCGCTGTCTCCTTATGGAAATGGAACCCACCACCAAGCCTCCTGGCTCCTCATGCTGAAATTGCCCAAGGCTGGGACAACTGGATGGGACCCTTTTTCAGGAAGGGGCAGGGGAAGTGCTTCTGGAATTCTCTGTGAATCTAATATTTTAAAGAAGAGTTGGCCACAACACGTACACTCCCCAAGATGCTCCAGTTCTCACATTAGCATTCATTTCAGTATTTAAGTCCTTTACTCTCGAAAACCCTTAGCCACTCCCATGGATGAGTCAGTGGCCATTATGACATATTAGAAGGGGATTGTCACCCTTGTACTTCATTTATGCCAACTTTCTGGCTGGAGATTTGAGAGAGCAAAGCCACGACTTGATGCGTGTGTAAGTGAAAAAAGGAACCCTCTATGATGCATCCCCGGCACCTTCATTACTTCTTTTTTCCTTAAAACACAAACTTGTGATCAGGGAAGTGTCATTTAGAAGGGTCTGAAGTGGCTTGGTGGGAAAGCCATTCTCGGCACTGTTTCCTGGTCACTGGGACAGAAATGACGAAGGGGTCTGTCCATTACCACTTCAATACAGAGCTCGATAGCAGGAGGAAATTGATGGCGTGCCGTGGCATCGCATCGGGGAAACTTATGATGCGGACAATAGCACTTTCAATAAAAGGGCTCTTGATTTTCTACGTGTCAAACTGTTTTAATATTGGGGCATTTCTAGGTCAATGAAGGGTTAATGTAGCATCATAAATCATATCTAAACAAGAGGCCTAAGCTCACTGTGTGTAAAGGGTAGACTGTTAAGGTCAAAAAAACAAAACAAAAAAAAAAAAAGCAAGAGAGAGAGAAAGAATATTACAAAATGCAAGTATCTAAAGCAAGGTGGAAGTCGCATTTCCCTCACTGCCCCCAACCACATTTTCACATAGCATACTAAGGAGAGTGAATAATAGGGGAATTAGAAATTAATGATTCTCTGCTATGTAAATGGCAGTTAAAGGGTAAGGATGCTGCAGGCTTGGTCTGGAAACCCATCTCCATTCACCGGGTAGAAACTCAGGATGTAGGCCAAAGGGATAATAAGCTCCCTATATGTGCTGCAGCTCCCCATCTTCTGTCCAACGTGGCCTCAAAATGCATATGCAGCCCTGACACCTCCCTCATCTCGCTCCTCCCCCCCCCCACAGAATTCCAGAAATGAGAGTGTGGGGTTGTTTGTTATGCAAAAGGAAGACCCACTCCAAGGAGTGGGGCCACACGTCACAGCCCCGTGTGTGAGGTTGCAACCTGGCTCAGCAGCGCCCATCCATCACAGCTGCACATCACTGCTTGTGACGCGGGGACCTGGCCTCTTACTTGTAAGTTCTCCCCATCTACAAAACTCAAAGCGCTCTTCTTCCTGAGGGTGTCAATTGTTGAGACTTTAACCCATTAAAAAAGAAAGAGAAAGAAATCCCAGCACCACCATTACACATAAGTGCAATTAAAAAAGATGACAAATTCAATAAGATTGAATGTAAAACAGAAGGAATGTAATGAATGGACACTTTCCCCATTTTGTCTGTGTTTTGAGTATAAAATAGCTACATACATCACACCTTTCATAGGGATCGTTTTGAGGAAAGAGGAACAGCACACACAGCCAGAGGAAGAAGGTCCCTGCGGAGCCCCTGGGTTGCAGGATGTGTGAGTGGGTCTGTTCTGCCCATGAGGAGGGTGACCTATCTTCTGTTATGACGGCCCACCTCATCCACCCCCACGCATGTAAAACAAAACCTCAAGCAGGTCAGAACAAAACACTGTGAGAGCAATGTGAACTTGGGCACAATCTGTCACTTAAAATCTGCAACTCTGCAATATTTGGAGCGAGCGTGTGAAACAAATGTGTTTCTGGGAGGAAAGCTGCATTGACTGAGGCCTGCAAAGAGCAATTTTCTGTCTTTTAATGAAGGATGGAGAGAGGGCTTGATAAAGTACCCGTTCATTACAAGTTTGTGTGTGTGTGTGTGTGTGTGTGTCCGGATGGCCGGCAGAGAAAATGTGTGCGTGTTGATGAAAAGGTAATCTCCCAGTTCAATCTTCCTGGACAAGGCAGAATTGTTAAGAGCAATCTTATTTTATTGTGAATTCATTAGGACACTACTGAACAAAGAATTGACTGAAGAAGCAGTTTGGTGGCATTTATCTTCAGCTCACATGATACAAAATATTATCTCTGTCATGGAATTTTAGACTTCCATTCAACTGTACACATTAACATTAAGTTGCATATATCTAGGACACCCCATAAAGCATCAAATTAACTTGGCATCTGCTGTATCCCGGACATATGAAATGTACTTCACAGCTATAGAAATTTTTTTACTTTAGCATCATAATGTGATGGTAAATTATTTTACCCAGGAGCCTGGAAGATAGCTCAGTTGGTAAAGTGCTTGCTTCCCAAGTGTGAGGATCTGAGACCAATCCCCAGTACCTTTATAAAATGTTGGGTGTGGTGTGGAATGTGCTTGTAATCCCAGAGCTGGAAAGACAGAGACAGGCAGATCTCTGG
Organism: Jaculus jaculus; assembly: GCF_020740685.1. Classification (NCBI taxonomy): domain Eukaryota; kingdom Metazoa; phylum Chordata; class Mammalia; order Rodentia; family Dipodidae; genus Jaculus; species Jaculus jaculus. The sequence continues at coordinate 21,802,521 of NC_059103.1, forward strand.
GAGCCTGCTGGCTAGACAGTCTGGTATAATTAGTGAGCTCCAGGCTCATGAGAGACTCCATCTCAAAGCAAGTAGATGCCATGGACACCAAAGGACCCCATTTGCATGCCCAGACCATTTTATGATAGCTGAAGTTGCATCTTCCTAAAATACATCCCTAAGGGATGTGAGCCAATGGCCTAAGGTATATGAGCTCAGAAAATCAGAACTTCAGTTTGTGATGCCAATATGTATCAAGGGCTCTTATGTAGCTCAGAAGAGCATTTTACCAGCCCCCATCACTTCATTAATCCCTGACTACAGAAACTGCACGTGTTTGACTAAGGACATCGTGTTTGCTTAGCACATTCTTTGCATGCAGTCTCTAAAGGTGACATGTTCATATTTTAGCAGTAAAATTCCACAGAACATTGTTACCAGTTATTTTGCTGAAACAAAGGACCTGACCAGAAGCAACTTGGGGAAGGACAGAGTTTATTTTCACCTTCAGTTCCAGAAAGCAGAGTCTACCATGACAGGCATGGCATGGTGGAAGTAGCAAGCCTGAGTCACATCATGACATCAGCAGGGAGGAAGTAGAGGAAACCCAGAGAGCAGGGCCAGGCTATAACACCTTGACACAAGGCCAGCTCCCCAGGGGCATATATCCTCCGGGAAGGCTCTATCTCTTAGAAATTCGATGATTTTCTGTAACAGCGCCACCAGCTGAGCAATAAGCATTCAAACACATGAGCATTCAAGCCTCCAAAGCCAATATTATTTTACAATATTATTTGGCATTAAAAAAATAACCAATATCTTACCAAATTTTTGTCTGTCTGTCTGTATGTTTGTTTGCCACCACACCCTGCTGGGTTTTTTAATAACAAATATTTGAAAGGTAAAGGTGTATTGGACAAAATGTTAAAATGCAGGAAATGAACATAGTTAATTCAAAACTTGCACATCAAGTGTCATTATAGAAATTGACTTTTAAAAAAATATGTTATTTTATTTATTTCAGAGAGGTATGGAGAGAGAAAGGGAGAGAATGGCTGCACCAGGGCCTCTAGCCACTGCAAACAAAATCTAGATGCATGTGCCACCTTGTGCATCTGGTTTACGTGGGTCTTGGGGAATCGAACCTGAGTGCTTTGGCTTCACAGGCAAGCACCTTAACCATTAAGCAATCTATCCAGTCCTATAGAAATTGATTTAAGCACTGGAGGTGTGAAATTAGTGTCCACAAGTCAGTGAGTGAGCTGACTATAGGAAAAGACAGACAATGGATTCTGCTAGATGCCTGACAGCCACCATCTCCAGATCATGGGGGTTACGAGCAGTTTCCATAAAACTGAGTAACCTGCGATAAGATAAAAGTATAACTTGCATTAGATAAGTATTATTAACTTACTTCAATATCAGGAATAAAATGGAAAATCACCAATGTCCTAAGTGATTGCATTTAAAAAGTGTCAAACTAACCCATGGAAGACCAGAGCAATTTAGTCATGTAGATTCTGTTTGAAATTAACATCAAAAACTTGATGTTTGATTTCTGGACCAGTGCTAAGAGCTTGAGTTCCCACATAATCATATAGAGTAGCATGCTCCTTTAGTTTTATACAGAAGCAGGTTCTGAGCCCTGTGTAGTCACAGGGTACATTTGAAGATCATCAATTTCGTAAGAGATTGCATTTAAAAAGTGTCAAGCCAGTACCTGAAAGACCAGGGTAATTCAGCCACACAGATTCCTTTTGAAATTAACATTGAAATTTGAGGTTTGATGTTTGGACCAATGCATTAGTTCCCACGTAATCATACAGGGTAGGATGTTCCCTTGATTTTGTGTGATAATCTAAAAATGGAAGCAGGTTCTGAGCCCCATGTGGTCACAAAGCCTGGGCTACATAGTGAGCTTCTGTCTCAAATAAACAAAAAGAAGTTAACATCCCATTCCTTAGGACAAATATTGCTGTGAACATCAATGTGTTACCCCAACACTGAGGCTTTTTTGAAAGCTTATTTTGCCCATAATTTCTGCACTTTGAAGTTTCCAGTGCAATTTTGTTAGGTGTTATGACTCTTTGTAAAAACCCTTGAAATGGATAAGTATGACTAGTGTAATCTTAACTAAAGTTTTCTGGTTTTTCTTTTTTCTTTTTTTTTTTTTCTTTTTTTTGTTTTGTTTTGTTTTTTCAAGGCAAGGTCTCACTCTAGCTCTGGATGACCTGAAATTCACTGTGTATTCTCAGGGTAGCCTCGAACTTACTGTGATCCTCCTACCTCTGCCTTCCGAGTGCTGGGATTCAAGGCATATGCCAGCACACCCGGCTCAAATTTTCTGTTTTCAAAGGGAAGTGGTCCCTCTCTATATTCATACCTCTTTTAATGTGTTTTTCAGTGTGACTTCTGTTTCAACCACATAAAGTGACTGATAGCATACAGTTTTCAGAGAAGAGTCAGAGCATTTCCTAAATGAAATAATGAGATGTGTGAGCTTTTTTGTAATGTGTCCACTTTGAGGACAACAATATTTTTCTTTGCTGTAAATCTCATGGCATAGTTTATAGTAAAAGTTCTAAAATGTATTTTTTTGCTAGATTACTGAAACTTGATAATACCAGTGAACATAGCTGGAAAAAAAAAGGTGCTCCTTGGAAATAGAGGCACTACTCCCTGTTCCCCAGATGGCTTTCAAAACTTTCCTTGCTAAGTACACAAATGCATCAAGATTATGAATGTGCATGCACTTGTTTGTTTGCATGTTTGTTTTGTTTTGTTTTGTTTTTGTGAAACAGGGTCTGTTCTAGCCCAGGCTTTGACTCTATGACTCTATGTAGATGAAGCTGGTCTTGAACTCCTGATCCTCCTGCCTCTGTCTCCTAAGGGTTGAGATTGCAGGTGTGTAACAACATGCCCATCTTGTGTTTATGAAAGCACAAATGATGGCTGTGTTTACCAGAAGAGCTGACACTACCAGACAGGCAGGTCAATACCCATGCCAGGTGCAGGACATAAGGAAAATCAGGCCCAGCTGATATCATCCACTCCAGGAACAACCTAGTGACCCGTGACGTCACCCCTGCCCCAACCAATCACATAGGACTGCTGTCTCATTCCCTTGCAGAAAATTCAGCTGAGGAGTGTGGAGGATCCTGTCAGTCTCCAGGAGGATATAGGTCAAAGGTGTCCAGAAAGAAGCTGCCAGAAGGAATCCAGCTAGAGTATGTCTGACAAGATGGAGTTATTAGAAGACCCAATCTATAGTCAAGTGGAAATGCCAAGCAAAGAGCACAGGCGGAGAGGAAGAAAGAAAATACTATTCATCAGTTAAGTTTTCCCAAGAAGCTATTCTGTTTTCTGTTGTGGGAGCTGGTAGGTGTGGTTACACATAATTAAGGGGGGCTTGAGAGATGGCTTACAAGTTAAGGTGCTTGCCTATGAAACCTAAGGACCCAGGTTTGATTCCCCAGGACCCACATAAAGCCAGATGCACAAGGTGGCACATGCATCTGAAGTTCACTTATAGTTATTGGAGGCCCTGGTGCACCCATTCTCTCTTTCTCTCCCTCTGCCTCTCTCTCGCTAAAAAATAAATAAAAATAAAATTAAAGAAAGAAAAAATGGCTGCCCCCCTCAGAATTCCCTATTTGTAAGTAAAGGAGGCTGGTTATTAAGCAATATTAAGATAGTACTTGTTACAAAGATGAGGTGTGGAGCCTGCACCTCTAAATTCCTCATGGAGCAGAACAGTTCCAGACCAGCCACAGAGCCCCTGGGTTTGGCAGTACATTCTGTTCACCTGAAAGAAGGGGACAATACCTTCCTGGACACAAGAAGTCCCAAAAAAGCTGTCCCACACCTTAGCATGCTCAGAGCTCACTAACAGAAAAGTCAGAGCCTGAGGCTTGGATTCGAAGGAGCAGAGCCCAGCAGTGGGAGAGTCCAGAAGTCAAAATGGCCACTGTGTATTTTCAGCATGCTGAATTTGGGGATGCACATATAGGTGTGGTTGGGCAAGGCTCTACTGAACCCCACACCCCAACACTTTATTCTCACCAGGTATTTTCAGGTTCAAGTTCATGTATTCATAAGTGGATCAGCACACTGGGATTTCATAGCTACCATTAGATAAATTTTTATAAATGTAAAGGAAATGATCCCTTACTTCCTGCCTGCCAAGAGTAGCTGGGCTTTATAGTAACCATCTGGGGGTCATGCCTCTGAACATGGGAATGCATATTGCCCTTGTTAGGGTTATTTTTCAAACACCTCTGTCTAGTGTTAAAACCAGCACCATTACTTGAAACCTTGCAAAAGAAAACAAAGCTCTATATTAAAATAAATTAGGGCTAGAGAGATTGCTTAGTGGTTATGGCATTTGGCTGCAAAGCCTAAGGACCCACTTTCAACTCTGTAGATCCCACAGTTGCCAGATGCATCAAAGATGAGACAAGGGCAGATTCACACATGCCCACTAGGTGGGTCAAATGTCTGGAGTTCAATGCAGTGGCCGAGGCCCTGCCATGCCAATTCTCTCTTTCTCTCTCTAAAAAAAATAAAATAAAAAGAAGAAGTTACATAACATAAGCTAAGGGAGTTTCCTCTCACTTGAGGGGGCATATGTGACATTATGAGCTCTTTTCTGTAGGTCAGGTCTGGCTGGTGATTCCATGAGAGTCCATGTCGCTAAGCTCCTTGCTGTGAGCTAGGAGGGTTGTTCCAGCCACAGGAGAGATCGCTGAGTCTGAGTTCGTGTTGGGCAGCACCAGAGACTGTGAAAACGATATTCTCAGAACCCTCTCCATGACCTGGCATTCCCTCCTCCATTCAGAATTTCCTAACTCTTGTAGCTTCTCCATTAGGCTCTTGGATTATATGCCTTCTTTGGAATGAGCCTACTTAATTTTTTTTTTAAATACCTGCTATAATATTTTCTAAGGAGCAGGTTCCACATTTTTCTGGTTTATTTTTCCAGTCTGGGTCAGTTTATATCCATTTTTATAGGTAGTGATCCCACAAACTGGTGATCAAGCATGTATATCTCCTTCCCTCTCTATCCTCAGTTAAACAACAAGGAAAACAGCTCACATTTCATGCTCTATGCCAGAAACCTAGTCCCAGGCCCATGGCTCTGTGTGGCAACTCTAGCTCACCTTACTAAGGTTTTCCCTGTGTGGACCCTGGTTTGATCCGAATATAGCATACTCTATTGGATTCCTAATTCTCAGTGAGAGGCCAGGCCATAGCAGGCAGCCCTTGCGCTGTCATAGATGAGACCAATAAGCACATCCTGCCTTCACCCAGTTGGGGTTGCCAAGGATACGCTGTCGAGGGACAGGGTCAGGAGTCAAACTGACCAATATCGAGCAAATTGCATTGGTTTGAATGATTCCCCCTGAGCAAGCCGTGAGACAGGAGCACAGAGTTTGGTCTGCAGATAGATAAATACAACTCCTGAACACTCTCACAAATGCGCCTGCAGTCGGAATATACATATGTGTTCGGTCTCTGCTGTATGTGCGAAATCTGTAAAAATGTGAACAGAGAATCTGATTGGTCTCCACTGTGTGTAAATTATATAAAAATGTGCACATGCTGGCTGAATGGCAATTGGCTGGGTATACATTTAGTGCATTGTATACAATCTTATCTATTCACATAGGCTGGCAATAAATCTGTAATGCATCACTAGCTTAGAAAAGCCTCTGTTGTAATCTTTACTTTGATGCTCATAGCCATGACTTTTTGCACAATTCTTGTTTCTTTTTTTTTTTTTTTATCTATTTGAGATTGACAGACAGAGAGGGAGGGAGGGAAGGAGAGAAGGAAAGGATAGGCACATCAGGGCCTCCAGCCACTGCACATGAACTCCAGATGCACGTGCCACCTGTGCATCTGGCTTATGTGGGTACTGAGGAATCAAGCCTTGAACCAGGCTCCTTAGGTTTCACAGGCAAGTGCTTAATCATTAAGCCATCTCTCCAGCCCCAGCCATGGCTTTTTAACCTCAAAAAATATGACGAATTTTTCAGATTATAACAAAACTAGGGAAAATATTATATGTGTTTATTTATTTAGTTGCTTATTATTTGTATATTTATTTTGGCGTGTATGTGTGTGTGTAGAGTAGCTATGGTGTGTGATGTGATGTGTGTAGGGTGTGCATGTGTGTAGAGTGCAAATGTGGGTGTTCATGTGCATGTGTGTCATGGCCATGGGGACAATGTCAGGTTTCCTGTTCGTTTTGCTCATCCACCTGTTTCCTAGAGCCAGAGTTTCTCACAGAACTCAGAGCTGCACTTAGTTTTCACCAATCTTTTAGTCAGTGAGCCCTGGTGATTCTGTAGTCTCCAGCCCACCCACGGGGTTAGTGTTGTCCCATCCAGCCGCTGGGCATTGAACCTGGGCTGCCTCAGGAACTCTCAAGACCTCAGACTTGCTCAGCAAGCACTCTTAAGCCCTGAGCCCTCTCCAGGACCCCGTTCATGTGTTTGTTTGGAAGAACCTGCACAGACTGCCCCACATATGTTCAATGTGAGCAATTACCTAGCAGAGGTCAGAGTAACTGCAAGGTTAGGAAGGCAAAGATGAAGGCATTTGACGGTGGGGGCGGGGGGGGGCGCTCTTCTTCACCAACATTCTGCCTCCTGAAAGTCATGCATTTCTTCATACTCAGTCCATGCTGCTGCCTTGCCATTGCCATGCTGGCTGATGAGGAAGGAGACCTTTCTGAGCCGTGGCTTGTGCTCCGGTGCTAGCCCCTGTCCTCGCCATGGACTTCCACACAGTTTGTCATGACATAGGAGTTAGGGCTCAGATATTTGCCTAACTACACCAGCAAGCAGTCCAGACACGATATGAGCATATGCCAGGTGGGTCTGTAACTCAGAAGGGATGGACAGAAGTGCGTCCTGTGGCTGGACACTGCTCTGTCCCAGCCTGGCTCTTCCCTGGCCCTCTCTGCAGCTTATAGCACGTGGGAAAATTCCCAAGTACTGGGATTACAATTATGTACCACCACACCTAGCATGTACCCTGGGCTAAAAGAAAAATGTTGTGAGCTGGACAGATGGCTCAATGGCTACCATGCTTGCTTGCAAAGCCTAATGAACTTGGTTCAATTCCCAGGAGCCGCATGAAGCCAGATGCACAAAGTGGTACATGCATCTGGAGGTTTTTTTTTTTTTGCAATGCCTAGAGGCTCTGGCATGCCCATTCTCATTCTTTCTGTCTCTTTCTGCTTGCAAACAAAAATAAATAAATAAAATATTTTAAGCAATGTAGTGTCGCTATTACGACACATGTCAAATGGTATGTGTTTATAAATGAAACACTTGAGCAACAGACATTGCTATACAGTATTTTGATTAGTAGGTAAGCAAGTTGTCCATACTATACAATTTATTTCCTCAAACACTTCTTTGTTTCTCTCTCCTTTTTTTGATGTTGGTCGAAAATAAAGTTGTAATTGGCTGCTTTGCAAACCGGAGGGCATAAATATCTGTACTTTAATGAATGAGATGTGATCCTTGCTCCTTTAAATCCAGAGATAAAGGAAAACTTGGCCAATACAGTTCTAGATGGTGGAAAAAAAAAAGAATCTCTCTGAGTGTGGGCAGCACATCTATAAAAATGCTGAGTTTTGTCTGTGTTCAATTGGAATCTTGACCAGGGGTGGCTAGAGGCAAGATAATTAAGTTTCCTTTGCTAATTTAGTTCTTTGCAGCGGTTCCCAGCCTTCTCTTTAAGTGTTTCCTGCCCGGTCGTGTCGCCTGTTATGTTGAATTGTTTGCCAAAGTGAGGGATGCTCTCAGGGAGCCCCTGTGAAGGGACCCTTCCATCCTCTCTGAAAGCAGACTGCTTGAACTTTCTAACTGTTCCCTCCTCCTTCCCATGTGTCCCACCAGCTATACTAACTGCATAGCAGTTTCACGATATGTTTCGAGGGGTGATTCATGAAAAAATAAAAAGCAGCCAGGCAAAGTTTCCAAATAAATAAATAAATAAATAAGAGGAAAGAAAATAAATGCATCACAGTTTTTTTTTTTTCCACATAAAGAAGGAAAATTCTTTGCACGGTGAACTATTTAAAATTCAATTAGTTCATTTGTGTCTTTGCAGAAGGAAACAATGTTCTCCAGGGCTACAGGGAGCTTGCTCTTCACTGGGATTTAAACTGACAAGGCAGAGTGTGTGCATTCCTAAACTTGCTCCTCTGCTGATTCTAGCAGCTCAACTCCTTCACATCTGCTTCCGAGCATGCTGCCTGTAATCTCTGGGCTCTGGGAGACAAGGAAAGAAGGTTTATGCAACATCTTGCTCCCTGTAGACTTGAAAGACTGAGGTGAGGTGTATCAGTAAGCGGCACAGAAAGAACAGGCTACACAGAGGTAGGTGTGCCTCTGTGGCTTCATTTTAGAAGTCAAGGAATCCAGTGGTATTTTCTCTCTAAAAAAAAAAAGAATACATGGAGCTGGGTATGATGGTGCACACCTTTAATCCCAGCACTCAGGAGGTAGAGGTAAGAGGATTGCCGTGAGTTCAAGGCCAGCCTGAGACTACATAGTGAATTCCAGGTCACCCTGGACTAGAGTGAGACCCTACCTCAAAAAAACAAAAACAGGGCTGGAGAGATGGCGTAGCGGTTAAGCGCTTGCCTGTGAAGCCTAAGGACCCCGGTTCGAGGCTCAGTTCCCCAGGTCCCACGTTAGCCAGATGCACAAGGGGGCGCACGCGTCTGGAGTTCGTTTGCAGAGGCTGGAGGCCCTGGCGCGCCCATTCTCTCTCTCTCCCTCTATCTGTCTTTCTCTCTGTGTCCATCACTCTCAAATAAATAAATAAATAAATAAATAAAAATTAAAAAAAAACAAAAACAAACAACAACAACAACAAAAAACCCATGAAGCTGGAAGAGATGGCCCAGTGGATATGTGAGGACTGAGCTTGCAGCCCTAGCACCCACGTAAATGGCAAGTGGGCCTTCCTGTCTGCAGTCCCAAGGGAGATGGGGACAGGGAGTCCCATTGGTAACCATGCTGACTAAACTCGTAGAATCAGTAAACTCTGGGTTCAAAGTGAGTCTTTGTCTCAGTAAATAAGGTAGCGAGCAGTGGAGGAAGACACCCAACATCAATCTCTGACCTCAGCACGCACCTACATACATGTGCACTTATACACATACAAACATGCGCAGCTCACACAAAATGCTCATACTAAATAAATCAATAAGATACACACACACACACACACACACACACACACACACACACACACACATATATGTAGTGACTCAAGCCAGCAATCTGAGCACTTGGGGGGCTAAGGCAAGAAGAGTGTCAGGAGTTCAATGCCAGTCCAAGTTACAGTGTGAGACCCTTGGCCAGACAGGCCAAATGACTGAATGAGTGCAATAGTGGCATGTCTGCTCTGGGGGAAACCAACTGCTCTCTAATTGGACTGAATACCCACTCCAAGAGAGGGAACACATGCCAGGTACTGAAAACCTAATCAAAAGCCTATGGCAGGAGAGGTCATGAGCCTTAGGTGTATAAGGTCTGCTCTTGTCTGGATAAATGCATGTATTACTCTCACCAAGTTGCCCTAAAATCACTACACTTAATGTTCATATTCATACATTAATGCTACTCTCACTTCTGGGTAGAGAAGCTTCTCTTTTCAGATGGTGATGACCCCTGGGATGACCCCCAAAGTGCTGAGAAGAAGGGACAGAGGAGTGCCCAGTACTAAAACATCTCACACCCTCCGAGGCTCAGGATCCATTGCAGAAGAGGTGGCAGAAAGAATGTAAGAGCCAAAGGAAGGGTACCACATACAACTGTCTGGACAGAAATTGGCCTCGATATCCAAGACCTCTCAGTGCCTAGAAGTACCTACACTAGACCCTCATAATAGGAGAAAAGGATGATGACATCAAATTAAAAGAGAGGCTAATGGAGAGAGGGAGGGGATATGATGGAGAGCAGAGTTGTGAAGGGGAAAGCAGGGGAGAGGAGGGAAATATCACGGTTTGTTGTCTGTAAGTATGGAAGTTGTCAATAATATATATATATATATGTAATTACAATGATTGTAATGGGGAGGTAATATGATGGAGAATGGAATTTCAAACGGGAAAGTGTGGGGGTGGGGAGGGAGGGAATTACCATGGGATATATTTTATAATCATGGAAAATGTTAATAAAAATTAAAAAAAAAACAAAAAAACACACAAAAAAAACAGGCAAGCAAAAAAAAAAAGTAGTGTGTGGAAAATAGTGTGTGTGAGTTGATATTCTAGGCTCTGAAACTGCTTCGTCGCTTGGCCTTTGAGGCTAGGGCTACGTGCATCCAACCGGGTCCTTCAGTGCCCCATGCCAGCTTTGTCCTGAAGTTTCTTCTCTTCCCATTACATACTTCCCACACATAAGCAGCATCTTCCCAGTTGCCAGTTTCTAGCTGTGATTCTTTTTTTTTTTTTTTTTTTTTTTTTTTTTCTGGCAACACAGAAACAGTATTGCAGCCAGTCCTTCCGAGAGGCAGGGGACAGAGTGTGGCTTGCGGCTGCTTCCTTGGGGTGGCCCAGCTTCCTCTTCTACCCATGCTTGATGTGCTCCCGGAATCCAGATCGTTTCTGTGGCTGTGAGGCTGCTGTAGACGACTCCCCATCATCTGTGCATCCCCGAGTCTCTCAGTGAAACACCAAGTGACAGAGATGGAAATGCTTGGTCCTAATGCAGATTGGGGGCGTGGCAGCATGGATTCATGGGGCAGGCATATCTCTACTGCCTGCTATACAACTCTGCCTGGATATTCCTCCAAGAAGAAACGTAACCTATACGAGAAAAAAGAAAGAAAGAAACTCCAATGTTTACTGTGCAATGGGCCATCCACGCTATCTATACAATATTTATCATGTTTATAATGGTGAAAATTATAAATGAAATGTTAAAGGACAAAATTATGGCAAAATACTGTGGGAACCTTACATGGAAAGGAAAACTATATTTAAAGCAAGCATTGCATTTGCATGTAATTTAGAATATATATGTATGCATCTGTAATGGAAATTCATTTCCATAACAAAGATTTATTTAGCCCATATGTTTATCAAGCACAATTATTGACTGTTATGTGGAAGGTTATGTTTGCTATAAATACAAAGTATTTAGTACCAATTCAATATATTAAGATGGAAAAACATTGAGTATCTTTTAGTAAGTAAAGTTATGCTCTTTTGTGGTCACTTTTAATTTGTTTTGTTTTGCTTTGTTATATATTATAGGCTATTTAAAATATGTGTTCATGGTATAACCAGAACGTATTTTAAATAAAACAAAAAGTCTGAAGCTCATGTGTACCTCACTTGAGTGTCTCTCTCCAATCCTTACCTCCTTTATGTAACTGGTTTGTGGCCCACAATAGAAATATCAAGTCATTTCTGTCTCCTTTCCCTCTCTGGAATCCATTTTTAACCAGTTTGGGAGCGCCTCTGGCCTCCTTCCCTACGTCTGTCTTAGAGTATCCCTGCTCTGCACGCTCCGATGTCTTCAGTTCTGGCTCAGTTTCTCCCATGCACCTTGCCTCACTGCCTCCCCCTTCCTGAAGTATGGTTCCCTTCCATCCTCACAGTGCCCCTTCCTACAACACGGTGCCCTTCCCGCAGTGTGGCTTCTCTTTTGGCAGCATGGAGCCCATTCCTGCAGTGTGGCCACCCTTGCTTACCTTGGGGTTCCTGTCGCCCCTCTTGTGGCTATGGATGCAGTCTCCAGTTCTCTTTTGGGTTTCCTGTCTCTTCCCATTGTTCATCACCAGGGACCATGGCTCCACGAGGCGTCTCTAATGGCATCTGTCTCCTGCCATGCCAAGTTCACATTCTCTCAGGTCCCCAGTCATGCGTTGCCCTAGCCCCATCCTCACTGTTTACGCTTCCTTGGTCTGGTTATACTGACCACACCATGGTGGTTTGAACAGCAGAACACATGGATTCCTCGTTTCTGCTGTGAGCTCGTCTGTCTGGCCAAACTGCCATTGCTTCTTGCAGGGAGTCCCTGCACTCGACCTCAAGGGATCAGTAACCTGTGCCCTTCACTTCTCCATTCAGAGTCTCCTGACTCTATCCGCTCAGCAGACAGCCTGATTCAAGGTGACCACTGTCTCTCCTGGGAGGATCTAATACTTGCTAGGGCTCAGCCTTGGGGAGCCCATGACAGAGGGTGATTCTGGGGCTTTGTCTCAGCAAACCCAATAAGGCACAGAGCAGTTGAGTCCCACACAGGGAAGAGCCATGGTGGCTGGCTTTCTTTGTCCCCAATCTGAGCATGGTGACCAATGGGAAGAGGCTCAAAAGCCACTTGTGAGCATTATAGCTTTCCTGGTGGACTTTCTCAGCTCTAGAGACCTGCAGCCATGCAAAGAGGGCTCCCGCATATCTGCCCCATTCCTGTGAACACGTCCTTGTGAAGTCACCACTAGGTGTCCTACCTGAATGAGTCATGCATTTCCAACAAGAAACATCACACAAAAAAATGCCAGCACATTCTAAGAGAGGTCTTTTCTGCCAGGAAAGAAGAGCCAGGAGCAGTGGACAACAAGGATTCAGAAACCAGAGCACTTGTATACACATTGGGGATAGATATTTTTAGAAAATGTCATCATCACTTTACATCAAACACCGGATTTCCAGGGTGTCATATATATCAATATTCAAATATAAAGGCAGGAATGCCCGTCTTCCATAGATCAATAGTAATTATCTTAGAATAGTCAGATATATTGATTTATCCACATCTCTGACCCTGTCCACTAACACAATGAGCAAGAATTACATGTGTGCAGGCGTCCTGTGTATAAGGAGTTTCCACAAGCAACTTTGTATATGTGTGCATTTACACACACCCAGGGTATTCTCAGCGAGGATTGTGCGCGTGTTCACCCACTGTGTGGTGATCTCATGGCAAGGATCATGTGTGTTTGCATTCACATGGGGTATTTTCAGGGAGGGAATCATGCGTGTTCACCCACTGTGTGGTGATGTAATGGCAAGAATCATGCATGTTTATGTTCACATGGGACATTTTCATGGAGGGAACTAAGTGTTTACCCACTGTGGAGTGTTCTCATAGCAGGAATCACACCATCATTTATACGTGCAGCACTCTCAAAGGCAAGAGTCACACATGCAAGGTTATACATAGACACAGTTTCCTCCTTGGTCTAGGGCAGTGCTCCAGTAATGCCACTTAGCTGACAGCTTGAATTATGTTTCCTGATCTTGTCACGAGCCCCACTCACGTTGACAAACCTCTAGGAGAGCCTACAGCCCCTCGTGTAACTGTGAAGTGTCCATCACACAGAACACCAAGCTGCCCACCCCCAACATGCACAGAGACCTGGACCTTTGAAATGATTATCCGAAGTCTTCCTTCAGGGTTTCTGAGGAGAGGGATGGTGGCCATGCATTTGGAGTCCTGGACCTCAGGTGCCTAACCTTCAGCAGAGGACACCGCTTGCTGAGCACACTGTATCAGCTGGGCAGCCAGTGTTGATTCTAGATTGACAAGAACCTGTTCCTAACCCAAAGCAGTGGCCAACTTAGCAAGCAGAGGCTACCCTGAAAGGAGAGGCTTAGGCTGTGAGGAGGGGGACTGTGGTGGTGGAGCAAGGGACTGTCATGATTGGAAAAGGCTGCTGCGACAGAGGGCAGGCAGGCTTGGGCATAAGATTTGTGTATGTCTCAAAGGAGAGTTCCAGAGTGAGACGGTGACTTTGTAGAGTGTCCCAAATGCTCCCGCTGGGCTTGGTCTGCCCGGGAGGTCTGGAGACAGAGCTATCTGCTGCTCAACCAAAGGGTGGGCCTTGGGGCAGACCACAGCTGAGCCACCATTTGGTAAGCATGTGGCAGTAATGAACAGGGCAGTCCGTCACCTGTGATGCAGATTGGAGGGTCTGTGTTGGGGCTCATCCTGGGTGGATGAGGCCTACTAATTCTTAGTAAAACCACCGCGGCGGGTAGCTTCTCCCATGAAACCATTCCAAGACCGTGAAAGCGTGCATCGACAGGAGGATCTCTCAGCCTCAGCTTTCACCAAACTTCAAGGTGAAGCTTAAGATTGTCAGAGGCCAACAGCTGGCCCGCAGGTAAAATTAAAATGAAGTTGCTCTCACTTAAATGAAAGGTAAAATATTGTCAGTATTTCTTCCCAAATGATGAGTTAATAACTTCAGAGTAGATAGTGGGGAACCTTAATGACATTGCTTTTATGCAAAGTCCCCAAATACCAGACTCAAAATAATTCCTAACTCAAAAATTATTTAAGGGGTGCTCGCTTCGGCAGCACATATACTAAAATTGGAAAGATACAGAGAAGATTAGCATGGCCCCTGCGCAAGGATGACACGCAAATTCGTGAAGTGTTCCATATTTTTAAAAAAAAAATTATTTAAGGGGATGGAAAGAAGGCTCAGCAGGTGAGAGTGTTTGTCACACAAACTTGAGGGCCTGAGACTGCCTAAGGTTTATCCCTAATGCCTACACATGGTCACACATGAATGTAATCCCATTTCTGCAGGGGACAGGGAGTTGCTGGTACTCACTAGTTATACAATATGACCAAATCAACAACAGCTCCAGGTTAGTGAGAGAATGTCTCAAGGAAACAACGTGGAAGAATGACAGAGGAGGACACTTGACATTCTCCTGTGGCCTTTGCATGCATGCTCACAGAGCCTGCGTATCTACACATACATGTATACATGCCATATACACCATACCACACATTATATACACACGTGTAAAAGAAAAAAGGGGGGAAAAAGTAAGTTGTGATCTTCCCAGAGGCAAAACAATGTGTTTTGGGAGGACTAATTAGTCTGAGGACATAATCTTTGGGGTCAAGGAAGTACTGAATTGAGATCTCATCTCTTTTTATTTCCCATGTCATGTTGTGCAGGGGACAAATATGTGTTCCAGTTCCTCATCTGTAAAGTGAGAAAAAAGAATTTCATTGTGTTGTCTGGCTCTTGTTTAGAATGATTTAGTATGTAAAAAATATTATTATTAATGGTAAGGACAACAATAAGATAACACATCTCCCTTTGCACCCTCATTGCCCATGAAATGTTATATAAAGGTCACTATTAATACAAGTCATGTGAATTATTAAACAAATATCATTAATGCCACATTAGTTTAATGAATTCAAGTCACATGGAAGATTTAGGTAACTTTCTTTCTACATATGGCATGCTTACTTCGTTGCTTTAATTGTTAAAGTTAAATAAAGTTAAATAAATCCTAAAGGTCAGACATTCCTGGTGCCTCTTCTCTCAGCATGGTGTCAGCAAGAATATTTTGAAATTAGAACAAGCCAGAATGAGCCACACATTAAAAAAAAATACAACTTGAGTTTTATTTATTTATTTTTTTCATGTAGTTCCTATTTCTGGAGGGAACGGTGCGTTCAAGGCAGGGCGTGAGCTAGTTCCACACCTCTTGCCAACACCAGCAGTGAGACCCTGCGAGAACGGAAACCTCTCAGTTCATGCGGCATTTCCCTTGTTCGATGCCTGGCTGTTAAGTACAGCAATGCTGTGATGTAGCTGTCTACTTATTACAGAAGGTAATGAGGCCTTAAATTGGGGAAATTTTAAAGACTGTAGTATTTTATTGGTATAACTTCCCAAAATGATTGCGTAGAAAGCTATTAGACAGATAGCTCATCAGAACAAGAGAATGCGGAAGAGTGGAATTAAATATAACCCTTGTCCCCAAATCATTACTGCCCCTTCCATTTGTGTGCCAGCCTTGGTTTATATTGTCTGCTTCCTGTTCTTGGGCCAGAGACTTCCTCTCCCTCTAGGGAATTGCTTCAAAGCTCCCTGCTCCTCTGACTAAATGCCTTCCCTTACGGATACCCCATTGTCCGCTTTAGCACCTGCCTCTCTGGGATCCAGCCTGGCCCCTCCATAGGACTTGATGGCTGCTAGCTTTGGATGTTATACCTAGCATATCACAACCCCGCCATCACCTGGGAAGGGCCAGGATTAACCCTTTATCCCGAAAGCGGACATTTCCTTTTGTCTTAAAAGCATGCCCAGCATGCAATAGTGGCTTGGTTAATGCCCATCACATCTATTTCATTTCAATATTTTTAAGATAAAAAGTAAAATTCTACACAGTAAATGGGAAAAAAAAAAACATTCAAAGTTAGGAGAGAACCTGACTGTAGCTGAAAGAGGGGTATTTCTGAGGCTTATGCTGTGGGAGTGGGCCAAGGGCACCCACCAGGGTCAAAGGGCTTGGCCAGGGGCCAGCAGACTCAAAGACCAGGCTGTATGTGAAGAGGGTTACACATAATTGAGCACGGGGTGTTTCAGGAGGACAGAGCTACATTGAGTCTTCTGTGTATGACTTTTTGGAGCAGATGGGGTAGAGTGATGTGGTTTATAACACTATGAGCAGAGAACACTAAGAAAAGGAGAGATAGGCAAGTACTCTCCAAGGGGCCATAGATCCTGGAAGCTGAGAAAACGGGGTTGAGACTACAGGGAAGTTATAGACACAGAAAGCAGGCATGTGAGGGTCTGCAGGTGACTGGTGCCCAGGAGCACGTTATGTGAGTAGACTGAATGCTGGATGGATGGGCAAGAAGTTCTCATAAGAGGACCTGTATCATTTTCAATTAAGGGACTAAGAGTGACGGTATCATTTTCAACTAAGACAAGGTAAGTTAGTTCTGTAAAATGGAAGGTTGCATACTGTGAACTGCTGAGCAAGGGGATGGGAGAGGATTACTTTTGGAAAATAAATAGGGGGATAGGAAAGTGGGAAAAATAAACTGCTAGGCTGCTTAGGTGATAGCTGAGGGATGAAGTGTTCACCTAGCAGACACAAAGTCCTGAGTTCAATTCCTACTACCAAAACCAAAAAAAGGACAAGAAAATAACAAGAGAGGGAGGGAAGGAAGAAAGAGAGGAATGGATAAAGGGAGGGAGGCAAAGAGAGAAGGACAAAGCTAAGAAATCAAGAGCAATCTCTACAAGTTTTCTTAAAATTTGGTCTCAGTGTAGTAGTGACCCATAGGCCTTATAAGATCTTAAGACACTAGAGCCAGAGTTCTAAGAGTGGGTAACTCACTCTTCAATAGCATGTTCCTGTCTGTGGCTTTGAATCATTTAGGTCTAAGTCTCTGGAATGCACGCATGGCCCAGTGATCCTGAGATCCCCTTCTACCCACAGAGGTCCCTAGAAGCCCGGATATCGTACCTGGCCTCTGTCTGTAGGTCGCTGTGGTTCCAGAAAACTTTGCCTCATATAGCGTCAGCATATGTGCTGATTTGCTTTTACCCTTTTAATGCTCTTTGTTGGGATTGGCTAATTCCCTCCCTCTGATGGGGCCTATGCAAATTGTGCTGTTAGTGTGTTAATACCAGAAATCAACAAGTTATAATTCATGACAAGGACTTCAATTTTCTGACCTTTCAAGGGTTCAGTCAACCCGCTCATATTATCTCAATATTCCTTGATGATTGACTTTATAGTTTTGAGAGCCTGGCCCTCTTCAAGCAAGCCCCACTGAAACTATTTTCCTGAGAGGGTGATGGTGAGTTGCCACACACGTGTACAGCGCCAAGGGTGACATCTCAAAGGTGACAGCCTCCCTCTGACCCAACATATGCTAGACACAACCATTAAAAAAAAAAAAAAAGTCTGGATTTTTCTCTTTACTTCGTTATGCAAACTGGAGTTAATTTTCCTCAGAACAAAAAGGGGAAGCTACGGCAGGATGACAGATACCTCGCAGCAAACATAACGAGTGCTGGCTTTGAAAAAAAAATGTCAAAATGTGGATGTGGCTCCAATCATTTAAAAAATAGAAGGTGATAAGTTGAAAGTGTCAGATAATTGGCAGACAGATAGAAAGTTAAACTGTGTCCTCAGTGAGGAAAATTAACCAGCAGCAGCCAGCAGGGACCCCAAGGTCATGTGAATGCCAGAACCAAGCACAGCCCAATCATTCAGAGGGTCCAGTCTGATGTCTCCCCTCCCTGGTCATTTTCAGATCTCTCAGGAGCTGCCCTGAACTACTGCCAACATGTGTTCATTTCTAAAAATTACATAGATTGTGATTTATTACCCATCACACTACAAAAATCCACTGCGAATTAAATCAGCCCTTTGTTTAAATCGTTGCTCCACAGCCGGGCATCATATCATCATAAATGACATTGAAGTTATCATCTGCAGCCCTCGGCCAAGGCCGCTGATAAGGCCCCACTGTGGGACGATCAATACTTACTATTCATTTTTGAAATTATCTTCACATTGATCCCTGAACAAGAGCCAGCGACACAGAGGCACAGTGCCTTTAATACAATAATTATATAAAGGTTTACAGGCTCATCCACCCAGCCAATAAAAGCTGTCACCTGGCAGGGACAGTTACAATCCCATAATCCATCAAAATGCTGTTCTCTGACCTATGGGCTTCTGGGCTTTCGGGAGACCACGATAAACACGTGCGTGGAAGAGAGAGAGCCGTCTGGACCGCAGAACAAAGGCTACGGAAGGATATTACCGATCAGCAGAGACCCTCCCGCCAGCTGCCTGGTACACTTACTTATTTATTTATTTAATGATAGGAACAATGAAGGGTTGTCTGTTTGCTAATTATAATTCACCAAGAAGAAATGCTGCTAGCCTCTTTTCTGCCTTTATTTATTTATATTTTTTTTTTTGGCCCTTAATTGATCAGGTTTGACTTTGAGCTGCATGATATATGGTAATGAACAGGCCCGTTAAGATCCCAGTGGGGACAGGTACCAGACAGGGCAAGAGTGAAATCTGAGACCGACATAGGGTGACAAGCCAGTCACAGAGAGGCGTGGCGAGCAGTCTCAGAGACACACAAGCACATGCATGTGATCACAGTTACATGTCCCACTCATGAAGAGGTACACAGATGTGCACAAACATGCATGCATGCATGTGCACACATTCAAGCACTGATGCACATCAGTATGCACACATACATGGGCACGCATGCATGGACAAAAATGAATATATACAGCAGCATGCACAGATCCACATGCACAAACACACACGTGTACAGAAGTGTAGTAAAGGGCTGGAGAGATGGCTAGGCAGTTATGGTGCTTGCCTGCGAAGCCTAAGGACCCAGGTTGGATTCCCCCAGGACCCACATAAGCCAGATGTACATGGTGGTGCATGCATCTGGAGTTCATTTGCAGTGGCTAGAGGCCATGGCATGCCCATTCTCTCTCTCCCCTTCCCTCTCTCTAATAAATAAATAAATAAATATTTTTAAAAGAGTTTTCTAAAATGTATAGTAATGGGCTGGAGAGATGGCTTAGCGGTTAAGCACTGGCCTGTGAAGCCTGAGGACCCCAGTTTGAGGCTTGATTCCCCAGGACCCACGTTAGCCAGATGCACAAGGGGGCGCACGCATCTGGAATTCGTTTGCAGTGGCTGGAAGCCCTGGCGCGCCCATTCTCTCTCTCTCTGTCTATTTGCCTCTCTCTCTCTCTCTCTCTCTGTCACTCTCAAATAAATAAATAAAAAAGAACAAAAAAAAATTTAAAAAAAAATAAATAAAATGTATAGTAAAAATTTGCCAGGTCCATTATGAGCAGATTCTGTATTTGGAACTCTGTAAGCTTCTCCCACGTGTGTCTATATTCCTGTTAAGACATGGCAAAGTCACTCACTCCATCTCTGTAACATGCCAACGAATTAACCTTGATAAGGAAAGTAGACGAAAAACATGACTGGAAAACATTGGAATTTGTTATTGCTGCATTGCTGTCTCCATCTCTGATTAGACAGGTAGATTTGCACCACTAGAGGGTAGTGGTGGGAGGGGAAAAGGTGAGTCCTGAGCTACGGACTGTGGAGAACGGCACCTATCTTCTTTCTATGGAAGACATGGATGAAGACCTCTGTACAGGTCCTTCAAGGTGTATGGGGAGCAGCAGATGCCATGCAGTCGTGAATTGCCATAGCTTAGCATGCATGGACATTAGGGTTAGGTTTACCTTTCCTCCGTCTTGCTCTTCAAACTCTTCCTTTGCCAATTGTTCTAGTCAATGCTTTTGCACATGTAATACATACCTAGTGTAGGGCTGGAGAGATGGCTTAGCGGTTAAGGCAATTACCTGCAAAGCCAAATGACCCAGGTTCAATTCCCCAGGACCCACGTAAGCTGGATGCACAAGGTGGCACATGCATCTGGAGTTTGTTTCCAGCAGCTGGAGGCCCTGGTGTGCTCATTCACTCCCTCTGGAAATAAAAAAGGCCTTCAAATGCCTTTAACTTCTCAGCCACCTCTCTGGCCCCCATATATGTATATTATGTACATAATATATATGCATGTATACATATACGTATGCATATGCTTGTATCCTACATACGTGTGTATAATACACATTATATGGTTGATCTGGTCCCCATACTGCTTCTAGAATCCCATGTACACAAGGTGAGTCTGCTTAGGCCTTTAGTTAACCTCAAAACTACACAGGTTTCCTAGCTTCATAAGATAAAAGCCAAAACTCTTAGCAAAATTGGCAGAGCCTTTGGGTGGTGGAGCCTTGCTGGAGGAGGTGTGGCCCTGGGGGCCGACCTTGATAGTCCTGTTAGGTGTTAGATGGCTGGTTTCCTCTACCTGTCACCTGCCAGATGATGTGACAAAATATGGTGCTCAGGGCTGGAGAGATGGCTTAGCGGTTAAGCACTTGCCTGTGAAGCCTAAGGACACCGGTTCGAGGCTCGGTTCCCCAGGTCCCACATTAGCCAGATGCACAAGGGGGTGCACGTGTCTGGAGTTCGTTTGCAGAGGCTGGAAGCCCTGGCGTGCCCATTCTCTCTCTCTCCCTCTTTCTGTCTTTCTCTCTGTGTCTGTCGCTCTCAAATAAATAAATAAATAATTTTAAAAAAAGATGGTGCTCAGCCTTTACTCTTCTGTGCATTCTCTGCCATCATGAAACTTTCCCCTGGACAGCAAACCAAAGTCAAGCCTTTCCCTCCATGTGCTGCCTTTGGTTGGGTTTCTTGTCCCAGCAAGGAGAAAGTGGCTGCAACTGTCACCAGACCGAAGGAACATCAAGGCAGAATGAGGCAGGAGTGAGCATCCGCCGACAGTCAGGTTTCTCCTTGGGATGGGCGCAGGACTTGACTCTGATTTCGTACTCATGTCTAGACATGAGCAGTGCATGCACTAAACACTCTTTAAGGGAAAATCTATGTAATAGAAATGTGTAATGTAACAGAAGGGCAATCATATAATTGATCTGGGAATTGGGGTTCATAGTGAAGACGTAAATCAATTTTTTTTTACAAAAAAATTTCTCTCTCACAAGGCTTTATTCATAAACAAACATTCCATCTTGAGATGTATTTGGAGAGGAATTCCCCTAACCAAGGACAGTCCAATGGTCTCAAAGACATTTGGAAGCTTATGCAAGCACAAATCCCACAGAGAACACATGAAACAACTCCGCAGGAACGCGGCAGTTTCTGGCACCTGTCTTCACTGCCCGCCTACCACCCCCAGCTCTGGGCCACTTTGCATACATGTGGTTGTTCTGGTCCCCACACTATACTAACCGTATTCCAGTTTCTCAAGGCAAACCACCTCAGGCCTTTGCTGTGTTTCAAAACCCCTATTATTTTCCCAGTGTTACAGTCTGTTTCCCATTGCTGGGAAGAACTTTGAGACAGACACAGTTAATGGGAGGAAGGATTTTATTTTAAGCTTACAGATCCATGGAAAGTTCCAACAATGGTGGAAGAAGTTGGCTCCTAATCATAGATCCATACACAGAGAAATAACTACAGCAAAGCAGACATCACATCAGCAAACATGAACCCACCAGTCTCAAATATGCTCTCAAGACTTTGGGGCTGGAATTTAAGATCCACTCCCAAACACAACTTTGAGCCAGACTCCAGGATATTCCCCCAGTGCCATCTCCTCCAGCCAGACAGCTGGAGACCCAAGTTACAAGATTAATAAAATACCTGAGTCTGGGGCTGGAGAAGATGGCTTAGTGGTTAAGGCATTTTCCTGCAAAGCCAATGGACCTCGGTTCAATTCCCCAGATGCACATGGTGGTGCATGCCTCTGGAATATGTTTGTGGTGGCTAGAGGCCCTGGCACACCTATTCTCTCCCTCCCTCTCTCTCCTCTCTCTCTCTGTCTCTCTCAAATAAACAAAACACCTGATTCTATGGGTGGGGGTATACTTTTAAACTACCACATCAAGTTTCAAAGGATAAAGACCATTATCTTATCAAAAATTTTCAAAGCTCACATCTGCGGGTCCCTTCTTAGCATCAACTTTGTTTAGTTCTACATTTCTTCGTGAACCCAGCTTTACAACCACATTTGAAAGCACTATCCCCACTCTAGAACCAGGCACACTTGTGTAATCCCCATCCATGCGTCTCCTCCCTTCTTGACATTTTGCCTAGCAGCTCCCCAGATTTCCGTTCTCAGTTCCATCTGGCCTGCTCTGACACACTGAGGCCAGCTTCCTTACGACAAGATCCCCTGTACTGGGTGTCGTAGTTATTCTCCTGTCACTGGAGCAAAACACCTGAACAAAAAGCAGCTGATGGGAGGAAAGGGTTTATTTTGGCTTATTAACTCAAGGGGAAGCTTCATAATGTCAGGGAAAGCATGGTAGAGCACAGGCCAGACGTCACATCTTTCCACAGAAGCTAAGAGACAGCAGCAAGAGTGAGCTGGCACTGGCAAGGGGGAGCTAACTGTAATACCCCTGAGCACACCTCCAGCAGCATACCCACCCCCAGCAAGGCTCCACCTCTCAAATTGCCACCAACTAGGGATGACGCATTCAAACCACAATAGATGTACATGGGTACTGGGGAATCGAACCTGGGTCCTTTGGCTTTGCAGACAAGCACCTTAACTGCTAAGCCATCTCTGCAGCCCCTAAAAATATTTTTTTTTATTTACTGATTTGGAAGCAGGTAGAAGAGAGGGAGATAGAAAGAATGGGAACACCAGGGCCTCTAGCTACTGCCAACAAATTCCACATGTATGTGCCACTTTGTGCATCTGTACTGGGGAACCGAACCCAGATTATTAGTCTTTGCAGGCAAGACCCTGACCTGCTATTGCATCTCTCAAGTCCTACAGAGTGTCTTTTATATTGTGCTCATCATCATCAAATGAGCAACTTTCATTAGGGGGAAAAAATGACACATAACATGAAATGTACCATCCTGGTCATTGTTTAGGATGCCTTTGGTGAGGTTAGGTGCATTTACCCTGATATGAATTAGATTCCCAGAACTACTCCTTCTTAAGCACCTTAAACTTCACCAATGTTAATTAACAAGTCCCCATCCCTTTTCCCTCCAGTTCTAGTAAATGCAGTCTACTCTCTGGCCTCTAAGAATGACCTCTCAAAGATGGGTAACACCTAGAATTAGCAAGTAGGGACCTGAGGAAAGCAGGATTCTAGGTCCATGAGAAGAGGAGGCTTGTTCAGTGACAGAATGCTCTCTCCTCTCCTCTCCTCTCCTCTCCTCTCCTCTCCTCTCCTCTCCTCTCCTCTCCTCTCCTCTCCTCTCCTCTCCTCCCCTCTCCTCTCCTCTCCTCTCTTCTCCTCTCCTCCTCCGCCTGCTCTCCTCCTCCTCCTCTTCCTCCTTCTTCTCCTTCTTCTTCTTTTCTCTTTCTCTTTCTCAGAGAAAGAGGAGCATGCTCATTAGGATGGTCCATCTTCATTATCAACTTTGACTGGATTTGGCATCACCTATGAGATGCACTTCTGGGAAGCCCTTTCCAGGAAGTTTGAATTGAGGAGGAAAGATGCAGCCCTGAATGTATCCCAAGGGCTCAGAACTTTGGCTGAAAAATATAAAAAAGGAAAAAAACAAGCTGAGTATCAGGACTCACCTCTCCCTTTCCTGACTGCAGACGCAATGTGATCAGCCTTCTCATGATCCCACCACCATGTCTCCCCTGCCCTGATGGCCCTACATTTTCAAGCCATAAACCCTTCCTGGAATAGAAGAAGTTCCTGGTTGAGCAGAAATCAGGTATGATCAGTAAAGGGTGTTAACATGATCTGTGAGCAAATTCTGCTAAAATGTCCATTTGGGATTGAAGAGACAACTCAGAGATTAAGGCACTTGCCAACAAAGCCAAAGGACCCAGGTTCTAGTCCTTAGAACCCGTGTAAGCCAGATGTACATGGTGGTGCATGCTTCCGAAGTTTGTTTGTGTGGCTGAAGGCCCTGGTGCACCCATTCTCTCTATCTGCTTGCAAATAAATAAATTCTGCTTGCAAATAAATAAAATAAAAAAATATTAAAACCATAAGATATAAATTTGGTTTATCTCCCTAGATTAGTGTATGTGATTTATCATGAACCTTCTCAGGAAATACAGTAATCACATTAAATAGTAGAACAATTTCTACCATATAGGAAACTATTAAAAAGACCGAAGAATCAACTGTGTTTTTCTGTTTTGTTTTTCACTGACAGGTTTCCTGAATGTTAATTAAATTTTGGTGCAGATGGGGGGTGGGGAGCTGACTTGGAAACCTAGCCAGTACATGAAGCTCATTGACAGCCTTCAGGCTAGAACTTTCAGAAATGCGGGGTGTTTCTTGACATGGTAGGCTTGTGATTCCCGCACATGAACATCCCCTATCACATCTCATCTCTCCCATGATTTAGGTTCTGCGCACGGCTTTTCCGGTCCTAGACATTCGACTAGACAATCACACAGACTTGTGCTCACAGCCGGTCACGCAAAGAAGTGTATGAAATTCCCCTGCACTGTGCAGGTGTCTTACCCTGTATTTTTATTTAATTGCTTTCGACTTACAACAATGGGGGAGTACTGAGCTGTGGCAGAACAGCGGAAGCCCGAGCCTCGGACGATGTATCTATTATCTCCTTGCATGAAGGTCATCGACCTATGACAGTTGGAGTAGCAGAAACATTAGACATCATGCGCAATTTAATCTTTACACAAATAAAGGAAAAGTATCACAATGCCTAAATAATGAAGACTCTCACAGAGAAAAGGAAAGTCTGTCCCTGAGGAGAGCCATCATTTTCTCTCCCGCACGGTTCCAAGCGTGCGCAGTGATGAGATCCGCTCTGGGCTGACACATGTGTTAATGGTATTTCGGCTGGAGGAGAATCCATGCCCGCGGAGATTGCTCTCTATACTGTGTCGGGGTTCCTCTTGCCTACTCATCACAGCCCCGGATCAACTCCCAGAGACCATTGTTCACCGAACAACTGTCATGAGAGTGAATTTAACTGCTCCCCCTCCTGTTCCGAGGGAGCTGTAGACTCAAGCTTTCATTTTCAGAGCACACTGTTGGATCCCACGTCCTATACAAAGTTATAAAGAACAGAATCACTGGTTCTGAGCCAGCAGGGGGTGGGGAGGGCAACCTCAGGCCAGAGATGTGTGAGGCAGAATAAAGTGCCCAATCATCACATGGAACTATGAGATATGGAGGTGTCTTTTGGGGGGCACCACATCACAAAGCCTGCTGTGCTTAGAGGAAGAGTGGGTGGTCTGCAGGCCTTGTCTGGAGAGCACCTTGGGCCTTGCTACAACCAGATCTGTGTGCCAGTATGGGGTCCTCAAGCTTGGAATGAACCCCTTATACAGAATGAGGGGTGGCGGGAGCTCAGTCTCTAACCTTTCTTTCCATGCCACTGGCATGGGGAGGAGGAAGCAGCCTTATGTCACAGGAGGTTTTCCACCAAATAGGTGGAAGACAGAATTCACCAGAGTCTGGTGGCTGGGAGGAAGGGGTCAGGGGAATGAGAAACAAGCCTGGTCTCTGAGAGCAGATGGTTCCCTCTCTTAAGCCTCACTCCTCCGTCTGAGTGAATGGCATGTCCCAGAGCCACTTTGGACTTAGAGATGAGTTACAGATGACACAGAGGAGCTCACACTTGACCTCCACGCACTGACCCCCTCCTTGGCACTTCAGGGGCTGATGGTGTCAGCACAGAAGCCACACTGGCATGTCAGTAGAAGGGACGGACACTGGTCCTCGGTATGAATCTCATTGACCTTGTTCCAACGCCCTTCCTCTGTCCTTGGATCGGACAAGAGCCCAGGCCACAGGTCACTGTGCTTTCTAAAGCATCTCTTTATTGTGATGGTTTCTCAGACCTTGTGATTTTGATGTTAGTTAAGGAGCGCCGGCGGGGTAGTTAGTAGAATGTCTTTAACTGAAATTTGTCTGACATTTCCTCAGGATCCTTCCTCATTGGGGGAATTACCCTACGCCTAAATACAGTTGAGGGACCAGTAACCTCTGCCATCCCTCCTCTGGGGAAGTAGCCCCAGGTATGACTTCGGATTTTACACTCAGTCATCCACTTGTGAGTAGGCTCAGTTACTTTGTACTCCTTCTTAGAATCTACACTTTTTTTTTTTTTTTTTTTTTTTTTGCTTAGGTATTTTTCCAGCTTTCACTACTTGATACCCTTTCTGTTGGCTCCTGTATTCCTTCTTATCAATGCAAGATGCCCTAGGATTATTTTGGACGTGGTTCTATGTGTCCATGTTGCTTCTGGGGTGACAGTACTTGTCAGCCCTCTTCCCAGACAGAGCCTGGACATGTGTGACTGGGACGAACTCGTACATGATATATAAGCCTGATTTTCTGCCTGCCTAACTATCACCTACCTAACTGTACCTATCTATCTCTACCTATCAGTCTACATGTATCATCTATGTATCTTTCTAAACATCTATGTATTATTTGTTATCTATCAGTCTATATCTACTCATCTTTAGGGATCTACCACATATCTTTCTGCCATATCAAACTATTTATCATTTACAGCTCTGCACCTCTTTACCTATCCATTATCCATTTGTCTATCTATCTATCACCTATCATCTATCTATCTAGCCATCAATCTCTCATCTTTTCCCTCTCTATGTATTATCTGTCATTTACCAATTAGTCTATATTACTTATCTCTATGTCTCTATTATAGAACTTTCTGCCACATCTACCTATCACCGGCATCTCTATCTCTTTATTCATGTGTCATCTGTCATGTCTACATATCTGTATGTTCTCTATTTCTTCTCTCTCTCTCTCTCAGTCTTTCCTTGTAACCTGCTGCTGGAACACTGATTGGAAACTGCCTGATCCATCTGCCATCCATGCATTTTGTCCTCTTCACCTCTGTGTACAAATCCACGGTTTATTTGAGAAGCAACTTTACCCATGGAAGCATTAGAGTGGTGGCTTTCAGGACCTCGTGCCATGCTCTCAAAGGATCCAGGTCCAGGGACTCTGGCCTCCACTCTGAGAAGTTCTCGCATGAGTGAACTGGATCCTTAGGAGCCCTGCATAGGATTTCTGGGGGGTG
Organism: Jaculus jaculus; assembly: GCF_020740685.1. Classification (NCBI taxonomy): domain Eukaryota; kingdom Metazoa; phylum Chordata; class Mammalia; order Rodentia; family Dipodidae; genus Jaculus; species Jaculus jaculus. The sequence goes on from NC_059103.1 coordinate 21,829,921, forward strand.
GGGGGAGGAGACACAAATGGATGCTTCTGTGGGGCACAAATGCCAGGTAGACTTTGCACCCAAACTGACACCCCCTCCCAGCCCCTTAGTGCAGATGTGTCAGCATCCCCAGGACTCCTCATTCTCCGTCCAGGTCTGGTTGGTCCCACCACAGTGTGACGTCTCTGTGAATTATGTTGTGAATTGCTCTCCATGCATTTTCATGAATTGTTATAACAGTCATGTTTATTTAAACGTCAACCAAACAGCATCCTAAAACTAGTGAAGCTTTATATGGATTTATTGTGCTTTGTTTTCATGCCATGATGATTAGAAATTACCTCTTACTTGAAACCAAACATGAATTCAGGGACTCATTTACCAAATAAAAGTACTCTTTTTTTGTTTGTTTTTTTTTTACTTGCTTGCTTTGTTTTGATTCTATGAAGTGGACATTTCCCTCTTGTGGTTAGATAAAACACATTAAAACTGTGATGTGTGGAGCTGAGAGACAAATACAGAAGCACTCTATGGGAGTCAGTTTGGACTTTGTACCAAGAGTCAGGAAGCAGCGATACATGTACACGCACCCTTCCACCCTTACCGTCCCATTAAATATATATGCCAGTGAGCACCTGGAAAGGCCGAGCCATCTTCTTATACTCAGGGTAGTGTATATGCTTGGCCACTTCTTGCCTGCACTGGCTGTCAAGCATAAGTCACGACGCTTCAAAAGATGGAAAGCTTTGCAGACTACCTTACCAACTGTGATATGTTGTTGTTGTTGTTTATTGCTAACAAAACTACTTATCCAGCTAGGTGTGGTAGCTCACACCTTTAATCCCAGCACTTGGGAGGCAGAGGTAGGAGGAGCGCCATGAGTTCGAGGCCACCCTGAGAATACAGAGTGAATTTCAGGTCAGCCTCAGCCTGAGATAGAGTGAGACCCTACCTTGAAAAAAAAAAAATAGCCAAACTACTCATCCAGAGATGGCCACTCAAGATAGCATATCCTGTGATTTCTTTCTGGCCTAGAAAGGTGCATCAAATAAATTGTTGCAAAGCTTGATCACTTCGGTCATTATCAGTAGTGTTCCCATGTTTGCAGTTTCACAAGTGCTAAGTATCAGTTTTGAAAATCAGAACACTTTAGACATATATTCAAGGAGCCTTTCTCCTGTTCTGTCCATCCCAGCCTTGGTGAGTCCAGGACATCAGACATCATTAGTTGAGAAATTGAAAAAAATAATAAGACTATGACACTGGGTGATGAATTCTATTAGGGAGGGGAAAGATCATTAATAGAATATCACTGAAGAAACAAACAGAAATTCTGCAAGTTACCTTCTCACCACTGAGGGGAAAAAAAGTTTGGAATGTCCGTCCCATCCAACTTGCAGAAAATCTGACATAGCATCAAATTCCCAAGATCAGGAACTGAGCATCAAACTAATATTTATTGCTGTTGTTCCTAAGATGTGGTACAGTTGGTACAACAAATTCTGTTGTTCATATATTCTCTGCTCCATAGTATGAGAGTAAATGGCTTGCTCTCATGCTTTAAAAATGGTTTTAAAAATAAAGGTTCAAGTCGGGCATGGCGGCACATGCTTTTAATCCCAGCATGCATGAATCCCTGGGTTTGATTCCCAGAAGCATATAAAACCAGATGTGGCAGTACACTCCTGCAATCCTGGCATTCTAGAAATACAGGCAGGAGGATCAGAAGTTTAAGGTCAGTTTCTACTACATAGCGAGGCCAGATTTGGTGCCAATGAGACGCTGACTCAAGAATTAATCGATCAATCATATTATAGTCATTCATGATTGAAATCCAAGTTTTATATTATGTGTATGCAAATGTATATATTCTATATGTTGTTTGTTTATTTTTTTTGCAAATAGCACCAAATTGTGCACATGCAGTTTTTGGATTCGGCTATTTGCGCACTAAGCTTTTTTCTCGCGGGGGGGGGGCGGGGTGTTGCGGGGTTCTTTTGGACTAGAGAGACTGACAGAATTGTTGAACCATCAGGACACCATGATCCTACAGCTTTGGAGGAACCTCTGGTAACTGTAACCCAGGGGTTCTACTCCAAGCTTGTTTTGCCCACTAGAGAATATGTGCAGTTTACTCATGCCCAGATATGACTTCTGCCATTCAGTGAGGTCTTAATAATAGATTTGCACCCAGCACGCAAGGCCTTTCTATCTGTATGGGCCTATGCAGGCTGTCTACCAATAATCAAAGGAATGTACAGGGATTAAACAAGCTGTGTACACATAAGCCATTTACAACATAATGCCTAGGTGAACATCTGTATGGTAATTGACCTGCAGATCCTGGGATGGGCATATTGAAGTGCCGCAAATACATAGGAAGTCACTGAGAGCATAAGTAATAATAAAAAAAAAAAAAGGCAGCATTCTAGCTCTGAAATGGATTATTTCTGATGAAGGCCTAACCAGGAAGTTAAGATTGTCCTCTGGGCTTCCCTGAAGATAATGTCTGTATTCCGTAACAAAGAGATTTAACACAGCGTGCTTCCCGTGATCCTGTTCCAAGCCGCAGGCCGATAAGACAGGCATTACTCACAAATATGAGAAACTAATGCTTTAAGTCTTCGCTTTGAGGATCGGGTCGTCCCTTGTTCCCTGACTAATCACATGCGGTCAAGGAGGCTTGTTCATGTAAATATGTGTTCTGTCCAAAATGCAAAAGTAGAGGCCCAGCTCTTGGAACCTTGACTCTGCTCCCACATGCAAAATTTATGTGGGATCAAGTAAAATCAGCCATGCCAAGCGTAATTAAAAAGCTGGTGGAAAGAGGATAGACACTCACTGGGCTTCACTGAAGTCTTAATTAAAGTAGGCGAATTCCCCTGGTATAACAACAGGTTTGCAGGATTTTAAAGATAATCATTGCTTTCCCAGTATATGAAGCCCTTGTGGGGATAGTAAACATAATTTTAATATTCTATCATAAAATATTATTAGTCTAAATAAGAAAAAATTCCTTAGACCCATTTTTTATACTTTATGCATTTTATAGTGAAAATCTACAAGAGTTCCTCAATGAAGCCTGATGATCTGCAAGTGCCCTGTGTGCATATGGGCCAGGAGAAGGGACACTGTCTTAAGAAAAGGGAGCTTAAAACTACCTTAAAAAGTCATCCTAAAACATGGAATACTCATTTAGGAATGCTCCGGAAGAGGGATGTCTATGATTCCCAAATCAGTGAAGATTTATACAACTCTTGTTTGGGAGGAATGAAATTGTCTAGACACTAAAATGACTGGTAAGGGGAGAGGTCCTGAATTCTTGGGCCTGACAAGTGTCACAAACTATTCCCATTTTTATTGTGATAACTTTCACATAAAAGTCATAAACAGCGACTGTCCTAAGGAGTCTACATCCATGGTAGTTAGTACCTCCACAGAGACACCCAGGCATGAAGGAGAGCTCCAGGACTTTCCAAAGGAAAAGTACGTTGTCCTAACAGGAAACTCCTCACCCCTTAACTAGTACATATATATATTTCTTTCTTCCCAGAGATTTTCATAGGGCCACTACAGTTGGCTCACAGGAGCTCTAAGCCATGAGCAGTGAGCTGTTTTAGAGGCTCCATAGTGTTTCTTCCGAGCAGCTGTGCTTGAGGGATGGCCAAAGTTCACTTCGGCGCTGTAACAAAATAAGGTCACACCGTCCGCTCCTATGAGAGATCTTTGCTTTTTGGGGGACAAGGGGATTTATATGACTGGGATAAGAAGATCTATAACTGTCAAGAGAGCTTAAATGTGTCTAGGAAGAAAACAGCAGTACACTAGGCTTAAAATGCAATATTACAGGCCGCTTAACAGCTAAGGAGGGTTTATGTTAAAGAAGAGTGGATGTAATTTCCTTGAGAAAAATTATAAGCAAACGGATTGAATCTAATCTAATATCACCGGTAAAGCCTGCTGCAATCGTGTGCAGCATGGGGGTTCTACCTAAGGCCAAGAAGGTGACCCCGAATTAGCATAGCATACAAATCAGCTTTCTGATATTTTTTTTTTTTTATCAGATTATCAGCAGCATTACTGGCCAATGCTGATGTGTTCAGTGACATGTAACAAGCACTCACAGGCATCATATTTCTGGTGTGTAAAATATCCTCCATGCACATTTTAACTGTTCTAACAAGATAAAGTATGCTATCTTTGTGTGAATAATATTATCAGTATTACATTAACCCTCTTCATTCCCACTAATGCTACTTAAAGGAGATGTTAATGGAGTAATGCGTCCTCACACTATGACCTTGGTCAGGAGTACATATGCTTCATATTCATTATGCTGAGCTAAGAGAGGGCTTCTGCTATAATATCACTTAATTTATATGCTGAAAGTGCCCCGGGGACCAGTTGCTCTCATGCGTTAGAGTTCTATCTAAATCATGATATTTGAGGACAAGTGGGGATGGCAGCTCTGCATGAAACAACTTTTCTATGTGCTGTAGGCACCTCAGACCCATCGATGAAAGAGCAAAGTCCCGTGACCTCATTCCACATGCAATTTACCTATGCAAATTCAGTGTGCTCTTTATATGGGGATTACATGAGTTTTTAAGTACTGCTTTTAAAAAGGCCATAACATTGTCAAGCATGTGACTTTCTTTATTGCAGTTATAAAGATACTGCCAATGACTACCTTTCAGATGAGACTGGGGACATTCAGGGTGGTACTGCCCTAGATGATGACCACCCATCAAAAGTGCCAGCATATGGTCCCTTCCATAGAACCAGCACTGTGTGTGTGTGTGTGTGTGTGTGTGTGTGTGTGTGTGTGTGTGTGTGTTTGTGCCAAGTAGCAGTAGGTGAATATGAGAAGCAAAACAGTTCCTTGTTTTCTCTGAAAACTAACTCAAAATTAATATGTAATTTAGTATACCATGATGCAGGCATATTTATGCCACAATTAATAACTTTGAAATGTAAATATACTTCGCAGTTATCCATGAGACTGACCATTCATTCGGCAATACATCCTTTAGAAGTATTTTTAAAATACTTTTAGAAGTGCCCGGAGACACCATAACACACGGGATCATTTTAGTTTATAAGCTTCAGTGAACACAACAGGGGTGAGGTACATAATAAGTCCAAGTCTCAGTCAGAGCTAACAGGAACTGGTTAAGTGTCTTTGGTTCGCAGATCAGTAATCCGTATTCAACAGATTAAGTGAACAGGCAAAGTCACTTCCCTAACAAGTCGTGTTGGGGAGATTCATGATAAATCTTCAACAAAGACTTTGCAGCTCACTAGTTCAGTGAGAGGTGTGCAGGGAGAGAGAGAGGTTGAGAAAGAAAGATAGAGAAAAGAGACATAAGAAAAGAGCAACGCTGGTCCTCCCGTTGCTACCTAGGAAGCTTGAAGTGGTGGGCGGGGATGGTGCTGGAGATGTTGCTGAAAGCAGTGTGGGGATGGACATAATGTTAAGGAAGGCTGAGAAGGAAAAAGCACTGGGATGATAATCCCTAGGGATCATCCTGTCTCTGCCTCCCTAACACTAGGATCACAGGCATGCCCCATAATGCCCAGCAACATGAGTACTAGGATTCAAACTCAGGTCCTCCTGTTTATACAGCGTGGTAGTTTGAATGTATGACCTCATAGGCTCAGGTGTTTTTTTTTTTTTAATTGAGTTTGCTGCTTCAGCCCCTAGAGACAGACTCCTGCTTCAGGGGACACTGTCACTGAGCGGGGAGCTGAATCCCAGCCCAAAGGAATGGAGAGAGGTTTTGAGCTCTGGTCCCGTCCCTGCTTGCTACTTTTGGTGTTTGCTGGCTATTTGGTTGTTTCTGTTTGGTTAGATGTTTGGAAGAAGCTTCTTCTGCCCCTTGATGGAACTTCCCCTGGGTCTGCAAGCATGCAATAAATCTCACCCCTCCCCATAAACTGTGTCTGGTTTGGATACTCGTCCCATCGTTGGAACTGCCTACTACATGAGGCAAGCACTTTATTGACTGAGATAGCCCTCAGCCTGGTCTTGATGATTTGGAACAAAGTCTCACTATATATCTCAGGCTGGCCCCAAACTTGTGTTGCACTTCCTGCCTCTGCCTCCGGAGTGCTCACTGGGCTAGAGTGTGCAGCTAGCAAGCCCTAGGAACCGGCCTGTCTTTACCTCCCTAATGATCGGATTATAAGTGTGCATCACAATGCTTGGCATTTGACCTGGATATGGGGACTGAACTCAAATCCTCATGCTCACAGGCAAGCCCTTTACCCAGTGGGCTAGCCCCCCACCTCCAGAGCCAGAACTTGCAAACTGCTGTCTGTTCCTTCTCAGCGGTAATCAGCACACAAACCCAGCTTCCATCCAATCCTGGGGTGTAGCGCCTACAGCTCCCACGGCATTGGGAGCATGCTGTGTTCACTCTTAGTTGAATTGAATTGAGTTCAACTGAATATAATGAAGAAGATGTTTTATGCTGTGCAAAAATCAACACCGATCTCTGCAAACAGCCTGAAAGTTAAATAGCATTTGCTTCTAACACCATAAAAATCTGAAAGGTGCATTTTGAAGAGTAACATTTGCAGGAATGGCACGGGTAAGATTGGCATCAGTGGGCACTGATGACATTTGTGAGATTGCTTTCCCAAAAAACAATGGTAACACTCGCCACTCACCACTAGGAGGACCAGTTTGTGACAGTTCAGAGAAAAGCACGCACCAGTGTTCAAAAATAACCACTGATTCTACAAAGTCAGCAGCGACATTCAGCCCCCAAATATCAGCATTGTCTTGGAATTGTGAACCTCCATTTGCGTTGCTTGGGAGCCCGTAGATACGGCGATGGGAGCACACACACTGCCCTTGTCAAGAGTGAGCATCTTAGGGGGTGCAGAACATGCACTTATGCTTAAAAGGCATTGCATAGGTTTGCTTTTATTGTTTTCAGATCCACCGAGGCACCCCTTGGGGGACTATCTGGAAAGACATGAATGTGGAGGCTGTGAGCCTGATGGCAGGAAGAGAGAGAGGAGCAAATGGCTCCTCTGAGGCAGGGGTGGGGGGGTGATGATAGGTTAACTCTTTCAAGACCCAGAAGCAGATTCCTGACTGTAATGTTAAGACGCTCAGTGTTTCCAAACTTCTGAGAATCTCACTTTCAATGTGTCAGAAGCTCTAGGACACCCCGTCTGTGTCTCTCATGGAGATGTAGATCGCCTATGCCTGTGATGGAGCCTCCAGCTTTCAAATTCACCAGCAAATGCTTTTAGTCTGCAGCTTCGGTCATAAATCCTATTGTTTCCTTGTGCTTGTATGTGTGTGCATGTGATGCGTGTGCTTATGTACATGCCTGTTCATATGTGTGAGAATACCCAGGCATGTGTGGAAACCAGAGGTTAATGTCATATGTCTGCCTCAGTCATCTGCCACTTTATACCTTGAGACAGGGTCTCACACTAAACCTGGAACTCCCCAATTCAGCTGGACTAGCTAGGCAGCAAGCCCTAGGGATTCTCTGTCTCCACCTCCCCAGAATTGGGATTATGGACCCGCACTGTGCTTGTGTGGCGAGCACTCTGCCCACTGAGAATCCCTATGATGGCTCAGTCCGATTATTGGTGTTTCATGTTTCATGATGGTCTGATTTTCAATAGTAGTCTAAACCAAAGGTACTGTTTTGGCCACATAACTTAATGTTTGTCTGATCTCACAATTTAAAATATCTAGCTGTCATAAGGGAAGAGCCTTGATAAAAAGACAGACATGCTGTTCTCTGCACTGCTGTCTGGCCAGGCCCTAGCAGGTTTCTGACCCATGTTGACACAGCCTCTAAGCACACATCAGTGACCTGGGGATGTGAACCAAATGTGAGGTCTCTAGCAGCCTCTCTGTGCCCTTTCCTTCCTGCCATGTGCTCTTGCTCCTGGAATACCTGTCACAGTACCACAGTGACATGTGGCCACAGCTGAGTGTGGGTACAGGCAGCTCAGAGGAGCCCCTAACCCCACACACTCCATCTGTCCCTGAACTAAGCTCTTCACACAGACTTGGTACATGCAGGTGTTTGAGATCCAGGATCTCAGATTCCTGAGTCTTTTTTTTTTTTTTTTTAACCAAGCTTCAGTACACTGTCTTGAGAGATTAAAACAAAAAAAAAAACTTTAAAAACAACTAGATGGCATTACTGAAGGTTCTACACAAAGGAAGGAAGAAACTAATTAGACAAAATCATGCTGGGGCCTTTCTACTTCCTGGACATGCAGCCATAGGAACAAAACAGGTAGAATCCTAGTCCTGGCACTGTTTTTTGTTTGTTTGTTTGTTTTTACTTATTTATTTGAAAGTAATAGACAGAGAAAGAGGCAGATAGAGAAAGAGATAATGGGCACGCCAGGGTCTCAAGCCACCGCAAACGAACTCCAGAAGTGTGCGCCCCCTTGTGCATCTGGCTAACGTGGGTCCTGGGGAATCAAGCCTCGAACCGGGGTCCTTAGGCTTCACAGGAAAGCGCTTAACCACTAAGCTATCTCTCCAGCCCACTGTTTTGTTTTTCTTGTTGCTGTTTATTTGTTTGTTTTTTGTTTTAGGTACTGTCTCGCTCTAAACCAGGTTGACCTGGAATTCACCATGGAGTATCAGGGTGGCCTAAAATTCATGGAGATGCTCTTACCTCTGCCTCTGAGTGTTGGGACTTAAGGCATGTGCCACCATGGCCAGCTTAGTGCTCCTACTTCTGAGGGAAGAAACATACACGTAAACTGCAAATAGGCATATGGCATCACTGTGTATTGATAAGAACAAGAGCACTATTCACAACAGCTGAGTTATGGAACCAGCCTATGTGACCACCAACAAAGGAAAGGCTAAAGAAAATGTTGTATAGTTACACAATGAATTTCTCCTAGCCTTAAAGACTAACGACGTGATGTAGTTCACAGGAAAATGGATAGTAATGAAGATAGTCAAATTAAGTGAATTAAGTCAGACTGAGAAAGACGAATATTACATGCTTTCTCTCATTTGTGGTTCCTAGACTTAATCTAGATGCCTAAAATCATACATGTACATATGACATGAAAGTGGAAATGAAACTGATTCTGAGATGCAGAAGGGAACAGCAGGAGGGAGAGAGAGGAGGAACTCTCTGCTTCCTGGTTATGGATTAGATGTGACCAGCTGCTTCATGTTCCTGCTCCATGCCTTCCCCACCATGATGGACTGTGTTTCCCCAAACTGTAATACATGAAATGAATCCTTCCTCCCTTACCAATGAATGATGGGGGCTGGAGAGATGGTGTAGTGGTTATGGCATTTGCCTGCAAGGCCAAAGGGCCAAGGTTCAATTACCCAGGACCCATGTAAGCCAGATGCACAAGGTGGCACATGTGTCTGGAGTTCGTTTGCAGAGGCTGGAGGCTCTGGTGTGATCTTTCTCTTTCTCTCTTTCTATCTGCCTCTTTTTCTCTCTAACTCTGTCAAATAAATAAACAAATACTCTTTTAAAAAAATGAATGATGAGGTGGAGAGAAAGGGAAGGGTAGGACTGTATGGGATGAATATGCTCAGGGTATATCACATACTTGTATATGAAATGGTTCTCATGTAATGCAGTATGATCATGTGTGGGTTCTTGGGTTCTTGCTTCAGGCTGGCAGTGGTTCCCCTGAAGGCATCCCAGACAACCATGATGAGAGCAAGGCACGTGATGAGAGAAAGAATCACTCATTCCAGGGAGTGAGTCCCGGTGAACAGTTCTCAGTTTATTGTCAGGGAAAACGGATTTATAAGCATCTGAGGGCAGGGAAAGGACCCTAAGGGGATTGGTGGATTTAAAGATTGCTAGTCTATGGGGACATTCATTCCAGCACATAGGCAACAGTGGGTCAGGTGATCTAGGCTCTAAAGAGAAGCAGTTTCCTAGGCAACTGAAAGGCCACAGAGTTATGGGCAAAGCCTAAGTCTTATTTGAAAGTCCAGGTATCCATGCTGGGAGAGGGAGCGGCTTTACTTCCTGCTGATCTTAGGGTTCAAGATATTTTTGGGGAGTACAGGATCACTGTGAACCCCAAGAATGGGGGGGGAGCTACCTTGCTGGTCCGGTTCCGGAGATATGACCATGGTTCAGTCTGCTGCTACCCCTCCATAGCCTGGGGTCTTCATGTCCGACAGGTTAGGTTTGCTTTAACCCAGAGCCCTGACAATGTCTAACAGCTCCCCCTTTGTGTTTATAATGGGGAAGTGTCATCATATTGAGTGAAATCCTTATGGTCGATCATTTGCTCAGATAGGACTAGATGATGCATGAGAACCTGATTAGGGGCATCCTTAGCAAGATTAATTATTTGTTGTCTGAGAAATTTGATGAAGCAGGGAGCTAGCAAAGAGGGAGCTAAGGAGGGGAAGAAGCCAAGTGACTCAAGGTTTACAGAACCAGGTGATGGGGTCGTCAGGCTTGTAGCGGTCAAGCAGCTACGTGTGGAGATTTTTGAGAGTTTTAACATATTGTTCAACAATATTTGACTCATTAATGAAAAAGCAACATTCTTCTCCCAAGACCATACATGCCCCCCCCCCCCCATATCCAGCAGTAGTGAGGTCTAAGGCTTTACGGTTTTGAAGTACCATACCAGCGAAAGAGTTCAGTTGTCTCTGAGGAGATTCCTGGCTGTCAGTGGTAGATGCCATGGCCTGGTCAAGCTTGTCTCGGATGTCTCCCACGAGGTGGTTGGTCTGGGCTAGAGTGGCTCCTGTGGCACCGGAGGCACCAAGGGACAGTGTCAGGCTGAGGCCCACCAGCAGAGGGATGAAAGTCTCTCAGTTGGCTCAGGCAGAGCTGATAGGCGGCTTCCTCTTCCTCATAGAACAATCGAGACCAGGGGACAATAAGTGGGGGAGGAAATATTTATGCATGGGGTGTTCAGCCCTTCACACCATAGGAGAACAGGTATCTTGACACAAGGGGTCCTGGTTATAGAAATATTGAGGAAGCATTCAGCTCTGGCTGGCTTAGAGCTGGGCAGGCAGAGAGGCATACCTTGATCAGCATCAAAGAGGGGGAAGATCAGTAAGGCTGGGTTGGGAATAGTTTGTTATAGATGTAGAGTATTCTAGGGTGGCATTAATAGGAACTGAAGTCAGAAGGGGATGGGTAGGAGATGCACAGAAGAAACAGTTAGAAGCATTAGGACGGTTAGTTAAGGGGAGAAGGTTGGCTGCATAGTGGATATATTGTGTCCATGTTATAGTGGCTTGTAGATTTTCTGTGGCTTGTTTTTTTCCTGTGAGAGAGATGACAGTTAGTTTGCACTGGGTGGGAAGCAGCGATAGACTGTCTACAATATGAAAAGTGCCAATAGGAGATGATGAGAGGTAGATATTAGCTTGGAGTTTTCCCATCACCCCTAGCCTCCAGCGTTCAGTCCAGGGGTCTCTTACAGAGAGTTACATTCTCTAGTTTTCCAGGAGGCTTTGAAGACAGCGTCTGGATGCCTAAAGCTGTCAATGACACAGTAATTGTATCAGTATCCTCCATAATAGTGCTGGTCTTTAAGGCACTCTTTGTTGGTTTGGCGATAGGCAAAGCATGCCATGCGACTTGCACAAACCACAGACTTAGGATATATATGGAAAGTGACAGTATCTTGGCAGCCCTTAGTAGGACAATATCCTGTATCAATAATTTTATTGGTTCCTTGGTAGGTCTCTCGGCTTCAAAGCACCATTCTCCATGGGAGGGGGGATGATGAGAGAGGTGGCCTGAGAGGTATTTGCATTGGAATGTAAGATTATTAAAGCCACCAGCAAAATGGATGAGAAGGAGGCCTGTGGTGGGCATATGGCTTTGGCTGCCTTCAGGACATCATGGACATCCCCTCAGGGGCTCCCTTTTTCAGCCAGTGGGTGCGGTGCTTTCTCCGTTTCTTCCCTCTCTGATTTCTCAACATCAGGCGGGCCATCTCTTTGGTCGATGGGGTGGAATCAGACATTTCGAGCTGGTACCCAAATGTACCTGGGCTGGTCCTGTGAGAAGACACAGCAAATCCCCTTCCTGTGGTGAGGAGGGGGGTCTGGTCTCTTCCATATTCCATCTAAGGGATCTCGCCATCACACCAGAATGGGAGGGGCAGTCTCTGGTATATGCCAGTGGAGGGTGGTGGGAGGCTATTGGGAGTTTTTGTATATATTGAAAATGTTTAAAGTAGTCAGAGCCATGGGTAACTGCAGGTTGGGCAGATAGGTATTGGGCTGTTGTTTTTTAAGTTGGGTTTTTAAGGGTTTCTTTCTACTATACCTTGGCCTTGTGGATTATGTGGGATTCCTGTATGGTGGATAATCTTCCATTGCAGGCAAAGGACTTTGAATGAGGAACTGGCAAAAGTGGGCCATTATTTTATTTGGTGGGGGACACCAATGATGGCAAAGGTAGATAGTATATGGTGTATAAGTTTTCTTGAGTTCTCTCCTGTTTGTGCTGGGGCCCATATATAATGGGAGTAAGTACCCACTGTCACAAAGACATATTTCTGATGACCAAATTGGGGAATATGAGTGACGTCAATCTGCCAAAGGACATTGGCCTGGAGGCCTCGGGGTTTAGTGCCCATCGTCTGAAGGGCAGGTGTTGTTATTAGTGAGGCACAGGACTGGCATTTTTTTTGTACACTTTGGAGTTGATTTTGGGGAATCAGAGGGAAGCGTGATGGTAATAGCTTAAGGTTTAATATGGGTGTTCACATGAAATTTTTCTGCTTCTTCAAGGGTGGCTAATAAGATGTCTGTTGGGTCTCCATAGGAGGCTGTCTGTTCTGCTAATGTATTTCCCTCAGTGAGGGGGCCAGGTAAGGGACTTTGAGACCTTATGTGCTGCGCAAACAGGGTGCCCTGCTTTTTCTGGCTCAGGTTCAATTCCCAAGCCACCCATGTAAACCAGATGCAAAACATTAGCATGTGTCCTGGTGTTTGTTTGCAGTGGCAAGAGGCCCTGGTGTTTGTGCATCTCTCTTACACACACACACACACACACACACACACACACTAATTAAAATTACCTCATTTCTTTTAGTAAATACTTTATCTCCATGACATTTGGATATAAGTACATATTTAGTGTTTCATGGTTTATAAGATACATTCTTGCCATTTTTCTGTAGAATGCATGAATATATTTAACTTCTCATCCCAGTACTGAAGGGGAACCGTAAAAATTACTTCTGAATGAACACACTACTTGGTATGTCTCCTCGTTGACATTCTTGCTGTACCTCCTGCTCAGACTTTTATTCAACATTCTCTGCATTGTGCATATCTCAGACACATTGTACATTGAAGGTCAGGAAGATCAGCACCTCTACTCCCAAGAAGGTCAGAGATGACTGAAGATAAAGTTTCAAGGTACAGTCAGTGTCTGGGTTCTTGACTGTCCAAAGCAGAGAAATTTTGCAAGGGCTTTCACTCTGTTATTCATACTCTGTGTCACTTGTTTAAGAATGTTTACGGTCTGTGCCCTACAAAACCTCAGTTCCTCTTGCTCTTGATGGTGACATCCGCATGGTAGGAAATTCCACAGGAACACAGACCTGGAGTACGTAGGGAGAGCTTACACATGTGATGTCAGACAATTAAATTCAAGTGGCCGGAGAGCTGTAAAGAGCTGGCCTCTGAGATCCAGCACCACAGGGCAGGCTGAGAACTCATGAGCAGCAGCTCACAAAAGTGGTTGGAGATGTGTGCTCTCCGTCGGGTCTTCCTGTGACTCACACTACAGCCTATCTGCTTCCTAACAACCTCAGATGAAGCTGCTTTGTGTGCCCATGAATCAATTCTGAACAGGGTCTATGCTGCTGAAACACATTTATATTCTTCCATTCTCATCCTGCAAATATGAAATGGCACCCTTGGTCTACAGGACTCTACCTCTCAGGGATCCTCAAACTAGTCAATCTTCCTGATTCTACTCTCTCCTTTTCCAATTGTAAAGCAATGGCCAGAAGGGGAGAGTACCACTTAAAGGAAAATAAACAAACATACAACACAAAATGCTGTCCTCACATCATTTATGAAGCTACTAAGTACCTTTAATGCTAATCACCATCTCTAGACATCTATGAAAGGCAGCCTTCCAGCCCCTGATGAATGGATGTTTAAGAACATCTGGTATAAAACCTTATGAAAGGAATTTTTAAAAGTCAAAGTACGTTTTATCTGTAGGTCTTCTTATACCAATAATCCACCTCCCCAAGTAACACTAATGGAGTTTTTATTGTGCCTGGTGTAAGGAAGGGTTTGTTCCAGGCAGGAAGCAAAGGAAACGGTGCACATAAGCAAACGGCTTCAGTGAAAATGAAAGAAAACAGAAAGACAGTAATTGAGGACAGAGTTAACATTAGGGCAGAGGTGGGACCCCCAAAAGAACAAAATTCTGGAAGATATTAGGAAATGAAGAATAAGTGAGGTGTGGTAGCTAAAACCTGTAACCCCAGCATTTAGAAGGCTGAAGTAGGAGACTCGCAGTGATTCTAGACCAGCTTGAGTGATACAGTGAGTTCTAAGTTAGCCTGGGTTAGAGTGATACCCTGCTTCAAATGAAAACAAACAAGGAAAAAAAATCTATCTTAAATCCTTCATGTTGGCATTGCCATAAGAGGCTTCAAAGACCAGGAAACTAAGGGCTAAGAGTAGAGGTCAGGCCAACCAAGGCAGGCTCCTGCAGAGGAGAGCAGACATTGAATCCTCTAACTCCATCATTACTGGGATCATATTAGAAGACCTTTTCCTTTCCCTTCCATACGCCTCTGTTGTAGCCAAGTTCTCATTGCTGGTAGAAATCACCCAACCAAGAGCAGCTAGTGGGTTGGGGAGGTTATTTGGCTTAGGGGTTTGAGGGGAAGCTTCATGATGGCATGAGCACCCCCCCGGCCATTGTTACGTGGACAACAGGAGCAGGAGAGAATACCAATCATTGGCATGGGGAAACTGGCTGTAATACCCATAAGCCCACCCCCAACAATATACCCTCTCCAGGAGGCATTAATTCCCAAATCTTCATCATCTGGGAACATAGCATTCATAATACCTAAGTTTATGGGGGACACGTGAATCAAACCACCACACCCTCTGTCCTTGTATTTTCTCTTTCCCTTTCTAGAATGAAAGGACAAGGAGGGCAGACCCTGCATGATGGGAACTCAACCTTGACCTTGACCTTGTTGGTCCCCTTACTTGGTCCAGTCTCAACAGCACAAAACAGTGAGATCATAGCCAGTCTCCCTTATCAGGGCTAGGCATTGCTTACACAAGGACTCTGTTCTTCCCAGCCCCCCACACCACCCACAGGGTACACCAGCAACAGGTGGGTAGCTGGTTCTGGCATCATGTGCCCACTTCAACTCTGTGAGTAGAAAATGTCAGGTGTGCTTAGGAAAGGGCTCCAGGGATCAACATGACCATGGGACTTTGAAAGATACCCTACTTCCACCCCCACCTTTATGTACCTTGACTCATCTTGGCCTCTGGAATCCATTTCCTACACTGTCATTTAACAAAAAGGTCTTCCACTCAGTACTGCCTTGTCCTTCTCACCACTTGAACCCTCCTCAGCTAGCTTCTCTTGGTCACACATTTTCTTCAGAAAGTTCATGGCATGAAGTTTCCTACCCTGTAGAGAAGAATTAGGTACATTGAGGGGACTCCTATATATTCCCTCTTTCTAGGTAAAGAACAGGGGCCTGATAGGGGGTAAGGGCCCTAGAGAATCCCTGGAGAACTTCATCACGGGTGGTACTACCTGAGGATGACCTTGATGGCTTTACTATGTGCCCTGAGAGAGAGTTCCAGAATTATGTTGGTCGTGGTGAGGCTTTTCTCCTTTGAGCTGGTTGCGCCATTCCCTAACTTGTTCAGGAAAAGGTAATTTAAGCAAATAGAACAGTGTACAAGTAACAGTTGAATGCATTTGGAAACATGCCTAGTCATGACCCTGAATCAAAAAAAAAAAGTATCCCGTAGGGACCAAGGCAGTATAAAAATCATAGTTTAAGCAATAGTATATAAACAAATAAACATCATTATTCTGCTTTGTTTTAGATTGCATTTTTATTTAAAAAATTAGTCATCTGTATGTGTGCATGCGTGGGTGCACCAGGGTCTCTTGCTGCTGAAAACGAATGCCCATTTGCCCATCCAGTTTTACATGGGTGACTGGAGTATTGAACTCAAGCCAGCAGGCTTTGGAAGCAAGTGCCTTAACCACTGAGCAATCTTCCCAACATCTGTTTTTAAATGTTACATTTCATTCTGAGTTTCACTTTGACCAATTTTATTTTTTAGAGTACAGTGGTACACAAATGGACATATCCCTATACCTGTGTGGATACTCATAATTCCATATAGCTATTATATGTTTACATATATATAGCTATAGACATGGAGTGCTATGTGTGAATGGACACCTTTTTGCACGCAGGAGGGATGTTGGAGGTGGTTCTGAAGTACTGACACCCAAAGCACACAGCTCTGATTGATACAGTTGATTTATTGCAATGCTGTGGATGCATCAGAAGACGTGATTTAGTAGTCACTGGTTATTTCAATTTACTCTTTTTGCGTTTTTAATTAGTAAATGAATCCCTCATGGTCAAATGATTAATTGCACAATAATTCACTGTAGTCCCTTCCTCTCCAGTTCGTGCAAAGCGCAGTGTGCAGAGTGTCTGGAACATGGGCTGACGTTATAAATTACAGCCATGCATTCACACGGCCTCCTTCCATTGTGTCAGCACTTCCATTATCAACTCCCATTTTTAAGGTGCTTAAAAGTAAGCTGTGAAAATCCATTTTCGGATGGCAGCTGGCATAGGAGGTGTCCACCAGGGAGCAATGGTTGTACACCATGTGTGAGAATTTACTTGGCCATTGTTGAAAGTACCAAGCAGATAAAGTTAGCTTCTTTCTCAAATAATTCTAAAAGAAAATATTTAAAAAAAAAACAAACACCCACTTCTTGGAGAGACAGTAGCTCTAATATGAACACTTAATTGTGGGTTTTATTTGTCTGCAGAGTTGGAGGAATATTGTTTTAGACCTTTGGAGGTCTAGGCCTCCTCCTGTTACCCAGGCCAAGCCTCACACTCATAGCAAACCTGCTGTCTCTGTGTCCACTCAGAATGCTAGAATCACAGGTATGGGCATGCTGTCTAGATAGTGGTGCAGGGCTTCCGTGAAGGGTGATCTTGGTTTTGTTGTTGTTGTTGTGCTTTGGTTTTTATTAATAGACTTTTGTTTTAGAATTAATTTAGATTCAAAGAAGACCACAAGGATAGTAGGGTTCTCTTAATCTCCCTATATACCCTTGGTGTGCCACTGTTACCAATAACCCCCTGTTACTGACACCTTACTTAATGTGAACCACTGTTAATGAACTCAAGTCCAGACTTCATTCAGATATCCTTCAATCTTACCTAAAATAATCTTCCTAACACAAGATCCCAGTTTTCCTAGAGAGACATGAATAAGCATCTATTTATCCCAGATAAGGCATCATGACAGATTAATAAAAATAAAAAAAAACAAAAACAAAAACAAAAACAAAAACAAAAAACCAATTGCAGTCAAGCCTAGCTTAGTAAGCTGGTGAGTACACCGGGGTGGCTTACCGGAGCATGGGTGGCTCAAAGGCAGCTGCATGACTGGAAAAGTCCTACACACCAGCTTGGACGAGAACTCAGGGCAGCTACTACATCTGCAGGCAGCCGGGCCCAGGAGTCTCCTCTTCTCAGCACTTGTTACTGTGCCTGTGACTTAGGGGAGGGGCTTATGACTCTTGTAATTTCCTGGGTTTCCTGGATACCCTACATTCCCTTGCTCTCCCCCTTCCTGCTTAGAGGAAACATGCCAATCAGACAGGAACCAACACTGCAAACCCACTTGACATTCCTCCTGCCTCCTTCAGCTCCTCCTGCCTGTGACTGTGCCTACCTCTTCTTGTTTTGGACAACCCTGGTGATATTTTTCTTATTAAAAAAAAAAAATCTTTAGGAATTTTGTATGAAGAATGTTTTCACATTATCCTAGCTCATCCACTTGTTGGGTATGTAAATGAACAATTATCATTTAGACACTGAGGAGATAATTGTGTGAGGAAAGTGCTCACCACCCAAGCATGAGGACCTGAGTCCCCCACTGCCCATGTGAAAGCAGGTGTGGCCATATGCACGTATATTCCCAGCACTGAGGTGGCAGAGACAGGAAGATTCCTGGGCTTGCTGACAAGTTATTCTAACTGAATCAGTAAGCTCCAGGTTCAGTGAGAGAGCCTGCCTACACAAATTTAGGCAGAAAGTGATTGTGAAGAACACTCCAATGTTAAATAAAAATGTCTTCCTCATGCAGGAGTCCATATGTGCACCTGTACACACACTTGTACCCACATGAATACAAACAGGCATACACGTATGTACATACACCACACACACATACGTACAACCAAAAAGAAAAAGAATTATCTTCTGTGTAGAGGGAACTTCCATTACCTGTGAGCTGCAGAATGCATCAAGCCATTGCAGCATGTTTCTGTCTGTAGTTGGGCTCCCCATAAGCCTTGAATAGCACATGATTAATTTTGTAAAATATGTGGATTAGGGCTGGAGAAATGGTTTAGCAGTTAAAGCACTTGTCTGGGAAGCCTAAGGGCCCATCTTTGACCCTCCAGATCCCACGTAAGACAGACACACAAAGGTGAGGCGAGCAGAAGGTCACCCATGCCCACTAGGTGGTGCAAGTGTCTGGAGTTCAATTTCAGTGGCTGAGGCCATGGCACACCAACTCTCTTTCTCTCTAAAATAATAAAAAAAGACATATGTAGATTACTAGTTACTATCCCTCATGTGATGGTTTATATTGATTTCATCTTGACATGCCTAGAATGACCATAAGGGATTATGTAGACTAGGCTAGCCTCTAGCCATACCTGTAAGGAACTACCTTTATTAAGTTATTTGAGGTGGAAAGATCCACCTTCACTGTGGGTTAGGGTTCTGGACCATATTGAAAGGAGACAGCTGACTGAACACCAGTATTCATCACTCTCTGCTTCCTCACTGCCGGCTGAATGTGACCAGCTGCCTCCAGTTCCTGCCACCTCAACGTCCCTACCACGATGCACTATAAGCTGAAACGAACCCTTCTTACCTTAAACTGATTTTTGTCCAGTATTTTGATGCAGCAAGAAGAAGTTAACTAATACACTTCACTAGCTTCAAATGTGTTGATTTCATAATCCCCTATTGTGAGAATTATACATTTCTCAGTGGGCTTATTGTTTTCATACAAAATCGGTCATGAATGTGATAGCAGATGGAGTTCCCAATGTCTAGCTTGCTCTCTCTCTCTCCTTCCCTTTTTCTTTCCTACCACATCAACTAAACTAAGTAGAACTTTCATATTCTGTCTTGTGTTGGACACATGGTATTGGTGAAAACAGTTCTCAGGAAAGGGCAGGACAAGAGTCCATCACAAATACAAATGTGGGCTGTGGAATCAACCCATTCCATATCTGGTTTGGACTGTAAGACAGATCAGTTAATTCGCATCCTGAAGTAAGTTCTTAGATGAACCAGAAGGAAGGCAAAGTTTAGCTGCTTCAAAGGATGTGAAAAGGCCAATTAGATTAATTTAATTAATTATTCAAAATTAAGTGTAGGTCAGAGAGTAAGAATCATGTGAGCGGCTAGGTGCATTCTGGAACTCAGCATTGAAAGTGCCTATGCAGAGAACATCAAAAGACAGCAAGCCTCCCTTTAAAGCCATTAATCAGATGCTAATTAATATGCATAATTGATGTTTATAGCTCAATTATAATTTAAATATTTTTGTAATTTAAATAATACATGGTGCTCCTTAAAACAGGATCGAAGCCATAATCTTCCTCCTTGCTTTCCATTTTTTTCTGAGTTTCTTTTAAACATTTGGTCTATGCTGACCATTCCTCTTTGCAGTCATTGCTTACTGAGAGATGATAAAATGGCTCATGTCAGTAATACTTTCCTGCAGTGTTCCATACAGTATGTGCATGTGCGCGTGCATGCACATAGGTGTGCAAATGTGTGTGAGAGCATACTCTTCCCTCCTGGTGTCTATGATTTTGCTCTCTGTAACCTGACATTATCTTAGTTTTAAAGAAATGACCACTCATGTGAACCAGGAGTCAACAACAGACAATCTGACCAGCTCAATGATTAGTCAAGGAAAAATAATTAAAATAAACAGCACAAAGCCATTAAGATGGAAAAAAGAGGAGGTTTACCAATCAAGCCCGGGCCAGTGGTGACCGGAAATCAATGCTGTCGATGGCTGTGGACAGCTAGAGGGAGGCTGATTCCAGGTGGACGCCCTCACAGCTGGGTGCTCAGGCTGCTTCTGGGGTGTAGTGGCCTCCTGAAGCTGACCACGAGCGGGAAAGGGACACCGTCACCCTCTTGCTTGCACCTCTGTCACTCCCAGCTGACGCTCTCTGACATGGGGCTCTTTCCAGTCGGGTAGGATCGCTACACCAGCTCACCCTGTGTCACACCCTAACGCTTCCTCCTCCTGCAGTACCTAGTCTAACAAGCTGATAAAACCACAAAGGAAACAGGCTCAAACGTGGCAGAGCCCTCTTACAAAATACTAACAATGATCCTCCTGCTGGTGCCTATCAGAACACATACTTTTGCATGTGTGTCAGGTCTGGGGCATGTGTGAAATGCGTGTCCATATGCATGTGGGTGCACGTGTGTGTGCATGTGGTGGTCTGAGGTTGCTGTTACACTTTATGTATTAAGGCAGGGTTTCTGACTTGATCCCAGAACTCCCCACTTGGGCTAAACAAGCTTGCCATCTTGCCCTGGGAATCCCATCTCCACCTCCAGAGTGCTAGGGTTATAGTTATATAGTTATAGCTATCACTGGCTGGCATCCTGTGGGTGCTGGGGATCCGAACTCAGAACCTCACACTTACATGGGGATTGCATTATCCACTAAAGCCATCTCCCCTGCCCTGCCGCAAAGATTGGGCATTTTTACACACATGGATACAGCGTCGACAAGCCGCCATGTGGGTGAGAGTCACAGATGTAATTGCTGGTAATATTTTCAGTGTGCAATGAGAGATAAATGCAAGAATGAAAATGCCTGGTTGGCATGCATGTGGCCACCCTAGACATGCCTTAGGCTCTAATTTCTGTCCAGTCTCTCTTCCTCTCCCTCTCTCTCTCTCTCTCTCTCTCTCTCTCTCTCTCTCTCTCTCTCTCTCTCTCTCTTCCTCTTCTTTCCCTGTCTCTCTGTCTCCCGTCTGACACATCCCAGTCCATCCCATAGTTGGCAGGCCTCCCCACCCCCCATGTATCTGTTCATTCAAACCAAGGGGTTTTATAAAGAAGAAGAAGAAAAAAAATAAAATAAAAGCTACCCCCAGAAGAAGAAGGAACATGATTTCTACGCTGAGGCCCAAACTTGGCTGTTGGATCAATACAGCTGTGGCGCGCGTTCCTGATTGGCCCGCTCTTGGGAGCTGCGCGGATAATGCAGCAGCCAGGTATCCGCGACGTGGGGAGCCCAGCAAGGCGCCGGCCTGGGAAGCCTCGCCCATCCCGCCGCCCCAGCCAGCTGGAGGCTCCGCACAGATCACCCCAGCCGGCGCCGAGCAGACCCAATGATTTTTACATCAAGCCGCCTGATGTACTGCGGGGCCGCCTACCAATCCCTTCTCGATATCGACCCGTCCCTAAATGAGCCGCCCCTGCTCTGTACCATGAGCAATAATTAAAAAAGCAGCACATTGATTTTAACTAATATTATGAAGGATCTGGTTGCGCACATGCTTACAAAATAGCGGGCTTCTCCATCCTTCACAGTGCAACAAAGGGCCACGATTACAGCCTGGACACAGAAAGAGAAATGTGTCAGAACTTATCACTGCTCCGTGTTTATTATAAACCGTGTTTCAATAGCAGTGAGGTAGGGTTTTCCTTTTTTTCCCCTCCTCCTGGTGAGTTCAACCAATTAAATAAGATCATGCTTGAAGCCAGGGTGGAGTGTAAGGACATCGGGTGGGGGGTAGGGGCTGTCTTTCTTTTAAAATGATATCCTCCAACTGTATCTATCGCTCACTTTGAAAAATAAAACTCACGCTCATATTCTATAACTCATTGGAAAGTACTTTCTGTTTGGTCATTCTTTGTTTTCTAAAAGTAAATAATTCATGAATAGAGGCCCACTGTGAGTGTGGTTATCAAAAGTGAAACAGTTTGCAGTTTAAAATGGTTTCTATCAATCCTACACATAGCCAGGATTAACTTCACACCAAGCTACGGAGTCAAGATTTCTGCACCACCGCCGCATTCCTGGCAGCTGGGGCTTTTGGCAGGATGGTAGTAGCCGGGCCACAGCTAGGAGAGAAAACAACTGGATGCTTTTCTAAATGGGTTCGATTGTGCTACGCTGGCAGAGGAAAGTGAATGCTCCAATCCACAGGTAATTAGGATTTCTGTTCAAGGTCCTACTTCTGCCCCACTGCAGAGACTTGGGTCTGCGGCAGAGCGAAAGTCCAGGCTGTCCTCTTCAGCCTTGGAGATGGCTGGAAATTGTGCCTTTGCAGGGAGACTCCAGGGACTGTAAGCGATGCCCTGTCCACCCGAATGACTGCATTTCAACAGTGCGTAGTCAAGGAATATTGCTGTAGCACATACCAAACTAGGTGTGAGGGTCCATTCAATTAAAAATTCTACCATTTTGATAAAATAATTGACAAGCACAACGTCACCATATACCCTAGTGCAAATAGGAACGGTATGTGATAAACATCCTAGACAAGGTGCTCCCCGGGACCCAAGAATCTGGTATAGCCGTGGTCCTGATGGTGGGGGGTGAGAAAGGGAATCAAAACCATCGATTTGGGGTGAAGGTGCCACTCATGCGCTCATTTCCATTTACCCTTAGTGTGCCTCTCTTTACAACAAACAACTGGGCAATACCAGTTTTACGTGGCACATTGTTCTGAATAGTGTCATGAAATCTCACAGTGTTCTAAGCTGATCCCCTGTGAACCTGAGCCATCCTTTTGTCCAGAAAATCCTCCTGTGTATGCTACCTACCCATTGGAAGCTTGGTAGCCATCTCATTGCTCAAAGCGGCTGTCACATGTGACATCACTACATCCGGGCATGACACTGCCTCCAGGTCCACTGAGGTCTTGGAGGATTTCTCCTTAAATAGAGGGAGACTGCCTATTAACTTTTTTTTTTTTTTTTTTTTTACTTCACAGTAACACAACCCTGGATCTTCACAAATGGGTGATTCATCTCATTTATTACAGTAGGATCCATCACACCACTTCCATTGCAGGATTCACCAATGATTAGATACAACAGATTCACAGCAAAATTTATAAATACATTCGAAAAATATGAAAAGAAAATTGTTTAATCAAGTAGTTGTTATCTTGCTTCAGGAAACCATTTCTTAGATATATTATCAAGACCACAATTGACAAAACTGAGTTAGGAAGACAACACAGACTTCAAGGAAATATATATCCAATGAAGGTTTTTATGTGGAATATATTTGTAAGAGCCATGATTGTAACTCAACAACAGTAACTCAAAAATAAAAATAGGGCCTGGAAAGATGGCTTAGCAGTTAAGGCAATTGCCTGCAAACCCAGGCTTGATTCCCCAGTACCTACTTAAGCCAGATGCACAAGGTATCTGGAATTCATTTTCAATGGCTAGAGTCTCTGACATACCCATTCTCTCTGTATATCTGCCTCTTTCTCTTTCAAATAAATAAATATAAAAATATTTTTAAAAAATACAAAGATATGTCTTAGTGGTTAAATGTTCTTATTGCAAAGTCGAATGGCCCAAGTTAGAGTCGCCAGTACCCACATAAAGTCAGATGTGCAAAGTTATGCATGCATCTGGAGCTTGTTTGCAATGGTAGTGTTCTTTCACTCTCTTTTCTTGCAAATAAACACTTTTATAAAAGTTCAATAATGAAATTAAATTGAAAAAATATTTGAACTGGCATTTCCCCAAATAATATAACCAATGGCCAAGTAGCAGGGGAAGAGGTTCTCTGTATCACTGATCATCAAGGAGGATAAAGGAACCATGATGAGCTGATAATTATTTTCTATCTAATGGCCAAAATGAAGGCAGAAAATTATAAATGTTAGCCAAACTGTGGAAAAAATAGGGGCACCATATACTGCCAAGGTTAATACAAAATGAAAAATCCCAAACTTACTTTGGAAGTCGTTTTTGTAAAGGTAGATTTCTTAAATGACCCAGAAACAACTGGATAAAGTGCTAAACAAGAGGTGTTATAACAAGTATTTTTTCAATTAAAAGGATGGGGTGTGGTGGTACATGCCTTTAATCCCAGCAGTTGAAAGGCAGAGGTAGGTGAATCTCTATGAGTTCGAGGCTACCCTGAGACTACATAGTGAATTCCAGGTCAGCCTGGGCTAAAGTGAGACTCTACCTCAAAAAAACAAAAATAAAAAAAAAGTCAATTACCAGGATTTAAGGGGCTGGAGAGATGGTTCAATGTAACCACGCTTGCAAAGGCTAATGACCCAGGTTCAATTCCCCAGTATCTGAGCAAAGCCAGATGCACAGTGGCACATGCATCGGGAGATTATTTGCAATGGCTGGAGGCTCTGGCATACCCATTGTCTGTGTGTGTCTCTTCTATCTCTCTCTATTGTATAATTATAAATAAATAAATATTATTTTTAAAATATGAATTAAGTACATGGAGTGCAACTTGATGATTCAGAAGAAGTGTACTGTGTGAAATAAGCTGAAACAACAGTCTATATTACATGATCCTTTATGTGGTATGCCCCACGAGGCAGACAAGGAAAACAGAAATGGAACACTTCTGTCCATGGCAGAGTATAGGAGTGAGGAGGTAATACATGTGCATATAAACTGTCTTTATAAGGTGATGGTAAATGCGCTAGAATTAGATTGAGATGATGAGCATAAAATTCTCTATGTATCTATTGAAATTCATTGAGATGCAATATCCAAGACCACACAGTGCCTAGCAATACCCACACAAGACCCTCATAATAGGAGAAAAAGATGATGTCATCAAATTAAAAGAGAGACAGAGGGAGGAGATATGACTGAGAGCTGAGTTATGAAGGAGAAAGTGGGGGAGGAGAGGGAAATACCATGATTTGTTGTCTGCAAGTATAGGAGATATATATATATATATATATATATATATATATATATATATATATATATATATTACAAACACACACACATATACATACATATATATATATATATATATATATATATATATATATATTACAAACACACACACATATACATACATACATATATATATATCATTGAGACATTGGGCTGGGAGATTGCTTAGTGGTTAAGGCACTTGCTTTTAAAGCCTAATGGCCTGAGTTCAATTCCCCAATACCAATGTAATGCCAGATGCATAAGATGACGCATGCTTATGAAGTTTATTTGCAGTGGCAAAAGGCCCTGGCTCACCCATCTTCTCTCTGTGTCTGTTTCTCTCCCTCTGTCTCTGCTCTCAAACAAATAAATAAAAATATTTTTAAGGCTGGAGAGATTGCTTAGCAGATAAGGCACTTGTCTGCAAAGCCAAAGGACCACAGTTCGATTCCCCAGGACCCATAAAGCCAGATGTACAAGGTGGTTCATGCATCTGGAGTTTGTTTGCAGTGGCTGGAAGCCTTGGCATGCTCATTCTCTCTCTCTCTCTTTCTTTCCCCTTCTCAAATAAATAAATGAATTTGAGGTATACAAAATCAATGTTTGTGAACAACAAAGTTCTTAAAAGTTGGAAGCCTCTGTGTCTCTGGATATCTGATTTGGTGGGAGTTGATTGTTCTCTGTGTTGATCTTCTTCACCCTTGTGCTGGTACCCTGTTCACCAAGGAAACAGCACCCTTGCTTGTTTTGCCAATTATTCTTAGTTACAGCTGGGGACAGAGCCACACGTTGGGTCATGATACGCAGAGACATTTCTCCTACCCATAACTGAGGGCTAACTCCCAATGCATGACCCATATACCTCAACAAGGAGGGGCCAGGGGGAGGAGGGGACATGGAAGAGCCTAACAATGGTGCCAACTTGACTGTATTCACTGAGTACAAAAATAATTAATAAAAAAACTTTTAAAAAGAGAGAGAGAGATAAAAGCCAAGAACAGAAGCACCACCTACAGAAGAAAACCAGGTTGACAGCTCAGCTGATGTCTTGAGAGCTGAAAATAGTGACATATCTTTAAATTCCCAAAAACTGTAGTTGATTAAGACTGACTGACTGTACTACAGAACACTATTTTAAATAGTGCACAGCTTTACAGGTCATTTTTAGGCAGAATCTAAAAATATTTAATTGGTTTTGCTAATGGAGCCTCACTAAGACAACTTCTAAGGTATATCATGAGGAAGGAAAGAAATCCTGAAGAAATACAACTGGGCTGGGGAGATGGCTCACTGTGAAAGCCTTCCACATACCCAGAACTCAGAGGAAGCTGGGCACGGTGGCACATGTGTCTAGAATCCTGGTGTGTGTAAAACTATGGGTAGCAGAGTCAAGAGAACCACTGGAAGCCATATAGAACTGTGTAGGATTTCCAGTACTTTCCAGGGATAGTATACTTTACAGTGTTTCGTCAATATAGTTGACGAAAGAAGAGAAGGAAGAGTTGGGGGTAAGACTCGGTGGTTAAAGCACTTGCTTGCTAGTCTGCCAGCCCAAGTTTGATTCCCCAGATGATATACAAAGACAAACACCAAGTGACACATGTCTCTGTGATCCCAGTGTGCCTATTGCCATGGGAGGTAAACCCAGGAGTATCTTGTGGGTCAGCTAGACTGTCCTTCACAGTGTGAGAAAGAGAGAGAGAGAGAGAGAGAGAGAGAGAGAGAGAGAGAGAGAGAGAGAGAGGGAGAGAGAGAGAGAGAGAAAGAGAGAGAGCCTATGTCAAAACAAGGAGAAAAGAGAGTGAGGATCAATACCCTAAGGTTGACCTCTTACCTCCACATGTGGGCTTGGGTATACAGGTACCCTTACACACAGACATTACACACACACACATACATATGATGGAAACAGAATGTATGAAGTCATTTCACCGATGTTCCCATGTGAACAAGTGGAAACACATTATGTCCGTACTCTCAGATGAAGACGAAGATACCCCAGCCCATCCATAGCCGACGCTATGAAGTGCTGAGCAGAGCAGGGCACCAAGGTCAGGCTCACTTAGCCAGGGAGAACCAGACAACAGACCTGTGTGGTATGTTGTCTCCTCCTGGAAAGGTCAGGGTCTCACACCCTGTGTCCCCATGTACCCTGGAATGCACAGAAGTGCCCACTGTGTTCCTAGGGTCCTCAATCTGGGCAGCCAGCTCCCTGTCCGCACAGTGTAAAGACCAGGCTGCTGGATTGAAGCAGTGATCTGATACAGGAAGTGACAGTGGGCCTAAAGGTGTCACCACGCGCCTGTACAAAACCGAAGGCAAGGATGCTGCAAGCGAGGCTGCCAGTCTCGAAGACAAGGCGTCCCAGGGTAACTGTGCTCTCCCAGGCAGACTTCCTCTTCATGCATCCAAAGTGGCTGTCACTCTTTTCCGGGAATACAAACACACGCAGGCCTGCCCGCAGTGACCGAGCTCATTCCCAAATATATCCTCCGAAATGAGAAGATCTGTTTACTTTGTGCCTGCTCTGTGTTGGACTGAAGGAAAATGTTTTTAAGAGCTCAGTCAGTAGAGTGCTTGCCCGGCATGGTGATCGTACCTGTCTTGCAACACTGGGGAGCGGAGGGCGGAACAACCAGGAGTTACAGGTTATCTATCCTCAGCTCCACAGTGAGTTTGAGGCCAGCCTGGGATATGTGAAAAAAAAAAAAATGTGTGAATTTTCTTTTAAAGTTAAAAAAAATTTAAATAGTAGATTCTTGGCAAAGAAGCAATAGATAATACATGCTAGCTATGAAAGTTTTATTTTTTATTTTGTTTTTTTTTTCTTTTTTTTTATTTACTTATTTGAGAGTGACAGACACAGAGAGAAAGACAGATAGAGGGAGAGAGAGAGAATGGGTGCGCCAGGGCTTCCAGCCTCTGCAAACAAACTCCAGACGTGTGCACTCCCTTGTGCATCTGGCTAACGTGGGACCTGGGGAACCTAGCCTCGAACCGGGGTACTTAGGTTTCACAGGCAAGCACTTAACCGCTAAGCCATCTCTCCAGCCCGAAAGTTTTATTTTTTAATTTCTCTGTTAAGTCAACTTAACTTGAACCCACCATTGACACCAAAGGTCATGGCGGATGACGATTTCATCCACAGGGACCTACCTCATCTTTGATGCCAGCCTTAAGCAAACTCTTTCATGGTTAGATGACTTTGATTCATGATAGAAACAGATTAAAGGTGCTATTGGGAAAGGTCCCACAGCACTTATCCATTTTTTTTATTCCTTATCTCCATAACTGGTTTAAAGAAAAACATTTTGGAACTTTTATAAGCTATGGGCACAATTGAGAAACCTGTATTTCTACTTCTACTTATGGATTACTTAATAACAAATAGGTCTAGAAATTACTGGAATGTTAATGGCTCAGTGTACTTGCTGCTTAAGTAGGACTTTCTCTCAGACCAGAAACCACCAATTATATTCCCCCCAAATCCATGTAAAAAGCTGTTTGCTGTCATACATGTCTGTAACACCAGTCTGCAGAGGACAGAGACAGGAGAATGGCTGGGACTTTCTGATGGACTGTAAGTCTTGGTTGAGGGAAAGACTTGACTGATCTCAAGGAGAAAAAAAACAAAACAAAATATGCAGGTGAGTGGCAAGAGATCCATTGCTCACCTCTGACTTCCACACACATGTGCATGGGGACCCTGCATCTACACACACACACACACACACACGTGAACACATACACCATGCATACCACGCACAGGCTCCACACTCACAAAATAAAATAAATTTTACAAAGCCAAATATTTTAAGTGCCTTGGCAATAATTGCAAATCTGAAATCAGCCTAAATCAAAACTGCTATGACAAAAGGCAGTTAGTTGATTTTGTTTTCCTGTTGAAATCCAAGAAATAAACATCAAACCAATTCTTCAGTTCTATAGGTACAAATGTCTGATGGGAAAATTTGTAGTATCAGAAATTATAACAATTCATTTATTCCACAAATCAAGATACAAGCTGTGTGCTGGAGCCCGGAACAGCCACCACGCCTAGAAACTTTAGCCTCCAGACAGAGCTAAAGGTGGGGCTCACATGCATCCCCCACTTCATGGTCTCCTTTAATTAGCCTATGGCAGAGGGGTTCTGGAAACTCTCCAATTTCTACAACTGGACCAAAGATTTAAGAGGAGAGCTGAGAAATGTACATGTACAATATTTAAAATGAAGTGTTAATCTAAATGACCCAATGAGTATAAAAGCTTTAATTGAGCCTTGATTACTGACAGAGCAAGTGTGTGAGCACGGGGCTTTGCATTGAGCTATGGGTTTAGTGGGCCGTCTGCAATTGAGTCATTATGGCTTCAAAAGAGCCTGGGCAGTGGGAACCTAGGAGCTCAAATTAAGTTGTTGGGGAATTGCGTTTGGTAGCATGTTAACCTTCTCTATTGTAACTGCTCAGTGGGGTGGGGTGCCACTCAGGGTGGTTTGCATGTGGGCACAAACCCAGCCATCATCAAATGTGGTCCACAGCAGCCTCCGCTGTTTTAAAATCCGAGATTGCTTCATTTGGCAATGACTCCAGGAGCTATGGAGACGGCTTGGGAAGCGATAGGAAGCCAGAACAGATGTAAGGCTCCTGGCACTCTGAGGAGGGAGGCCATGGTCCAGCCTCCCACCTGAGCAGTCTCGGAATGCAAGTGTCCTGGGTTCGCAAAGGCTGAACGCCCCACAGTAAGTTTCCATGGTCAGATGGATGGAGTGGGCATATCTATCTGTGATCCACTCACTCTCGGATCTTGACGCTAGAGAATTAAAGCAAGATAATCACGCACCTTGTTTCATAGGTGAACAGCTGAAAGATGTTTGAAATTGGCTTGTGTGAATGTGCACTGCTCATTGGTGGCAGGGTCACACTGTCTCTGGAGTTCCCAGGACACTGCTTATCACGTCTACCTACGGTTCCTTTTTTGTTTCCTTCCCGAAACAAATAACATAAAAAAGAACATGTCTAAATGCTCACTTTATATTTTAATACACCCAAGGACAGATGCATATACAACCTGAAAGGTTCCATGATGTGAAAGGAGAGGTACCACAAGCGGTTCAGTCCAGATTAATGATAAACTCAGGATTCAAAGAATACGGGATCTCAGTTATACTCTTCTATGGAATTCATGCCTCTGTTTGAAGATTAATGGTTGGAAGTTTCCTAAAATTAAAGGAAATGACAAAAGCAAGTGGTATGCACAAAATGTATGAAATATAAGCACATTGAGATAGTTAAGCCCAGGTAAGTGATAAAAACTATATATTAAATTGATAAGGCTATTCTCAAGTACCTAATGGTGATGCAAATAATATGATTATAAACAGTGCTTATGTCAAAACCAAAGAATTTCATTTGACAAAGAGTGAGAATGGGTATACGGTTGTAAATGGACTTCAGATACAAGTGACATTTTGTCCATCTGTCTTTACATGGGGAACCAAACACGGATTGGCAGGCTTTGCAAACAAGTGCCTTTAACCATTGAGCGATCTTCCAATCCCAGGATTAATTCTATTAATTTTTTGTTATTTTTTACTTATTTATTTGGGAGTGACAGACAGATAAAATAGAGGCAGATAGAGAGAGAGAGATTGGACTCACCAGGGCCTCCAGCCACTGCAAACGAACTCCAGATGCATGCGCCTCCTTGTGCATCTGGCTAACCTGGGTCCTGGGGACTAGAGCCTCAAACTAGGGTCCTTAGGCTTCACAGGCAAGAACTTAACTGCTAAGCCATCTCTCCAGCCAAATCTCAGGATTGGTTTTTATGACAATCAGTTGAATCATACAATTTGTAGAGTCTATTAATGAGATTTTATTTTGTTTTGTTTGCTCTGCATATGGATGCATGGCTGTGCTGCAAATGTGCACATGCACGTTTCTATGTGTGTGAGTACACAACATGGCTGCATGTGTGTGTGTGTGTATGTGGAGTCTCATTGTTAATATGGAGTGTCCTTCTCCATCTACAGGTCTTGTGTTTTGAGACGGAGCCTCTCACTCAACATGGAGCTCACCTATTTAACTGTACTAGTCAGCAAGCCCAGAGTGCCTCCAGGGTCCACCTCCTCAGTGCTGGACTTACAGGTATATGTGGACACTGGGGATCAGAACTCAGGCCCTCATGGCAATGATTAAGACAATGATTCATCTCCACAGCCCCAAGATTATTTTAATCATATGGAAAGTGAGGAATTTCTTTTTTTAATTTTTATTAACATTTTCCATAATTATAAAAAAAAAATCCCATGGTAATACCCTCCCTCGCCCCGCCCCCACACACTTATCCCTTTGAAATTCCATTCTCCATCATATTACCTCCCCAGCTCAATCATTGTACTTACATATATACAATACCAACCTATTAAGTATCCTCCTCCCTTCCTTTCTCTTCCCTTTATATCTCCTTTTTAACTTACTGGCCTCTGCTACTAAGCATTTTCTTTCTCACGCAAAAGCCCAATCATCTGTAGCTAGGATCCACATATGAGGGAGAACATGTTGTACTGGGCTTTCTGGGCCTGGCTTACCTCACTTAGTATAATCTTTTCCAGATCCATAATTTTTTTCTGCAAATTTCATAACTTCATTTTTCTTTACCGCTGAGTAGAACTCCATTGTATAAATGTGCCACATCTTCATTATCCACTCATCAGTTGAGGGACATCTAGGCTGGTTCCATTTCCCAGCTATTATAAATTGAGCAGTAATAAACATGGTTGAGAACATACTTCTAAGGAAATGAGATGAGTCCTTAAGATATATGCCTAGGAGTGCTATAGCTGGGTCATATGGTAGATCAATCTCTAGCTGTTTTAGGAACCTCCACACTGATTTCCACAATGGCTGGACCAGATTGCATTCCCACCAGCAATGTAGAAGGGTTCCTCTTTTTCCACATCCCCACCAACATTTATGGTCATTTGTTTTCATGATGGTAGCCAATCTGACAAGAGTAAGATGGAATTTCAATGTTTTAATCTGCATTTCCCTGATGGCTAGTGACGTAAAACATTTTTTAGATGCTTATATGCCATTCGCATTTCTTCCTTTGAGAATGCTCTATTGAGCTCCATACCCATTTTTTGATTGGCTTGTTTGATTCCTTATTATTTAACTTTTTGAGTTCTTTGTATATCCTAGATATTAATCCTCTGTCAGATGTATAGCTGGAAAAGATTTTTTTCCCATTCTGTAGGTTGCCCCTTTGCTTTTTTTCTATTTCATTAATTTCTGCCCTACTCTTTATTATTACTTCCCGTCTACTGATTTTTGGTTTGCCTTGTTCTTCTTTTTCCAAGGCTTTAAGGCGAAGCAATAGGTCGTTTACTTGCGACCTTTCTAATTTCTTAATATAGGCACTTAAGGCTATAAATTTACCTCTTAGAACTGCCATCATTGTGTCCCAGGATTTTGGTATGTTGTATTCTCATTATCGTTTGACTCTACAAATTTTTTGATTTCCTTCTTGATGTCTTCATTGACCCATTCATCATTTAGTGGTGTATTGTTTAGTTTCCATGATTTTGTGTATGCTCTATAGCCTTTCTTGATACTGATTTGTAGTTTAATTCCATTGTGGTCTGACAGAATGCAAGGAATTATTTCAATTTTCCTGATTTTGTTAAGATTTGCTTTGTGTCCTAATATGTGGTCTATTTTAGAGAATGTTCCATGTGCTGCTGAAAAAAATGTATATTCTGCATCATTTGGATGAAATGTCCTGTATATGTCTGTTAGGTCAATTCCTTCTATCACCTCATTTAGTCCAGATGCCTCTCTGTTTATTTTTTCCCAGATGACCTGTCAATTGATGAGAGTGGGGTGTTAAAGTCACCCACCACAACTGTGTTTGGTGTTATCTGTGACCTTAGTTCTAATAGTGTTTGTTTGATGAATTTGGGAGCCCCCATGTTAGGTGCATATATGTTTAGGATTGCAATGTCCTCCTGTTGGAGTGTGACCTTAATCAATATAAAGTGACTTTCCTTATCTTTCTTGACCAACGTTGGACTGAAGTCTACCTTGTCAGATATTAGGATAGCAACCCCTGCTTGTTTTCTAGGCTCATTTGCTTGAAACACTATTTTCCAACCTTTCACCCTAAGATAATGTTTATCCTTTGTAGAAAGGTTAATTTCTTGGAGACAACAAATTGTAGGATCCTGCCTTTTAACCCAGTCTTTCTACCTATGTCTTTTGGTTGGGGCATTGAGGCCATTGATATTAAGAGATATTACTGAAAGGTGTATAGTTATGTATGCCATTTTTTTTTTTGTGGTTCCGGTTCTACCTTTGCTTTCTTGTGTTAACTAGTATTTGAGTATTGCATGTTTTTTCCGGGTTCCTTATATGTTGCTTTTCCTTTTCTTCAGCATGGAGGATCCTATCAAGTATTTTCTGTAGAGCTGGTTTTGTCTTCAAATACTCTTTTAACCTGCTTTTGCCATGGAATGTCCTTATTTCTCCATCTGTTTGAATGGATAGCTTTGCAGGAAAGTAACCTTGGTTGACAGTTGTTATCTTTCAGAGCTTGGAATACATCACTCCAAGGATCTGGTTATTAATAATAACTACTCTTGCATAAATACTCAGTGCTGTTTTTGATTTTAAAAAACAGATTCTGCCTTTTAAAGTTTGTGTTGAATAATCTGCTGTAATCCT
This sequence comes from Jaculus jaculus, assembly GCF_020740685.1. NCBI lineage: Eukaryota > Metazoa > Chordata > Mammalia > Rodentia > Dipodidae > Jaculus > Jaculus jaculus. Next base: position 21,863,859 of record NC_059103.1, read on the forward strand.
GATGGGCTTGCCTTTGTAGGTAACTTGATTTTTCTCTCTAACTGCTTTCAAAATTTTTTCCTTGGTTTGTGTGTTTGGTAGTTTGATTATAATATGGCGAGGAGAGGTTCTTTCCAGGTTTTGTCTGGCTGGGGTTCTAAAGGCTTCCTGTATCTGCATTGGTACCTCTTTCCCAATTTGGTGGAAGTTTTCTTCTATGATTTTGTTGAAGATGCCTACTATGCCTTTGGAGTGGAATTCTTCTCCTTCTACTATGTCCTGAATTCTTACATTTGATCTTTTCATAGTGTCCCGAATATCTTGAAATTCCCACTCATACTTTTCTATAAGTTTGTCTTTCTCTTTGTTGGACTGTATTAGATCTGCCACCTGGTCTTCTAGCTTAGATATTCTGTCCTCTCCTTCATCCATTCTACTGGTGAAATTTTCTACAGAGTTTATTTCATTAACTGTGTTCTTCATTGCTAGTAATTCTGACTGGTTTTTCTTTATTATTTCTATTTCCTTATTTATGTCTTGTATTGCCTTCTTTATTTCATTAAATTGGTGTCCTGCATCTTCTTTGATTTCCTCTTTGATTCCTTTGATTTCCTCTTTGATTTCTTCTTTGATTCCTTTGATTTGTTCTTTGACTTCTTTGAACATGTTTATAATCATTCTTTTGAAATCTTTCTCAGGCATTTCCTCTAACTCGTTCTCACTGGAGGTCATTTCTGATGCATTAATACTTTTAGGTGGATTTATATTGTCTTGCTTTTTAGTGTTTCTTGTGTTATAATGTATATATTTTTGCATCTTGGATTAAGTTAATGCTTGGATTTTCTAACTAGCTGGGTATTCTTAGCTGTATCAATTTTTTTTGATGTTATATATCTTCAGGGGAGGAGCTTAAGGTGTTAGGTGTGGCTCTTAAAATTCTCAGAGTATCTACAAAGGTGTTCCTAGGGGTTGAGTCTCCCTGCTATGGGATTATTCAAGTAGGCTGAGGGGAGTAAGATACAGGTAGATTCTAAAATTTAACTAAATACTGTACACATTCAATCAAAAACAGCACCAAGTATTTATGCAAGAGTAGTTCTTATTAATAACCAGATCCTCTATCAACAAAGAGGTTAAGATTTCTGGTCTGTTGAGGGATCTAAGTCAGCTTGTGACCAAGTAAGAACCTTCCCTGGTATAATCCCAATTACCTTTTTGGATGATTTTGGTCTCAGTCAAGTTGCTGGCTGGGTTGTTGGGCTGCTGTTCTGATTTCTGGAGCTGGGCACTGGCTTTTCCTGCAGGGCAAACCGAGCCTGGCAACTGTGGCCCTGCAGAAGGGCACCCCCACTGCTGGTACTTCCACTACTGCTCCTGAAGCTGCTGCTGCTGGATCTGTCGCAGCTGCTGCTAAAGCTGCCTGCTGCTGTATCTGTCACAGCTGCTGGTAAAGCTGCTGCTGCTGGGTCTATCACCTCTGCTGGGTCCACTGCTGCTGCTGCTGCTGCTACTGCTGTTTTAGCTGCCAGTGCTGGATCCTCCACTGCTGCTGCTGGATCTGCGACTGCTGCCTCTGAAGCTGCTGCTGCTGGATCTGCTGCTGCCACTACTGGATCTGCCGCTGCTGGGGCCACTGCTGCTGGTGCTGGAGCCGCTGATGTTGCTGCCGGACTCTGCTCCTGCTTGGGTTCCACTGTCAGCTCAAGTTGGCGAGGCCAGGTCCCGGGTCAGCTGCTCTGTTCACTGGAGCTGGGCACAGGTGGTGGGGGAGGGTAGGGAGCCGCTGCTATTCTAGTTCTCTTGTTGTCCATGTGTTCTTCTACCTTGTGATTGGCTCCTCTGTTGCTCTCACTTCACGTTTCTTGAGTTTGTGGAAAGCTTTGGTGTGAGTGGAAGCTCCCCTCACCTGGCTTTTCCTGCTGCTGGAGCCGAGCCTGGCGGCTTTTTGGTGCACTGCTGCCGCTGTGGTCAGTGGACCTGCCAGGGCCACTTTTGCCAGCCTGTGTGGGCTCTGGATCTCTTCTACTTCTCCACTGCCATTTCAATTTCCTATACACCTCACTTTTTAGTAAAATTGTGCATTTTGCTGCTTTGGCGTGGTACCTAAGCCGCCATCTTAACAGGTAGTCTGGAATTACTTTTTGCTCATATATTGAATAAAGTTTTGGTCATTGCTTTTTGAGATGGGTCTCAAGCTGGAATCAAACTTTTCATCTTCCTGCCTTATGTTCCCATGAGCTGGGATTATGGGTGTGTGCCACCATGTCTCACTTTGAATAAAATTTTTAATTAGCTAAACATTAAAACTTAGTACGGTATGACTACAATATAGTATTTAAAAAAAAATTCATGTACCCTTCCTGCCTCAACCTAATCTAGAAATTCCATATAAGGTATGCCCAGAGATTTGTGTCCATGGTGATTCTAGAACCAATCACACTGACAAATGAGATGAACCGGCATACATGTATTTCCAGTGGAAGCACAAATGCTTGGGTTGGTCTACAGCATGACTTTCCCATAAGGCCTTGGGGTCTTAGACTGAATACGGGGAATACAATGGGCTGAGCAGCAGCATTCATCTCTCTCTACTTTCTGACTGAGGATGCATGTGACCAGCTGACTCATGTTCCTGCCACCGTGCTTCCCGACAATGACAGACTGGTACTCAAAAAATTAAAAACCCAAATGCACCCTTCTTTCCTTCCTTAGCTGGAGTTTGTTGGGTACTTGTTTCAACCATGGGAAAGGTAACTAAGATAGCATTGTTCCTAGCCACTAGATTTCTTCGAAGGAAAGCCGACATGACTCAGACTTGGAGCACTATTGTAGACTGCTTTCTTCTTCATTCTTGTCACCTGACTGAGCATAGTTAGTCTCTTCCTGATCTAATTCATAATCCCACTAGAGAACTTCTTTATTTTGAAACTTTTATAATTTTTCATTGTTTTTCCCTGGCTTATCTCATTACATAGGCTCTCCAGAACAATTTGTTTTAATAATGGAACACCCAACAAAAGTTGTCACTTGAACTATTTTAAGCTATGGTTCAATGTTATAGATACAGAACATTGTTGTCTCACCATCACTGTCACCTATCTTTCTAATTCTTTTCATCTTGTTAACAGAAAGTTCTATTCACTATACATTAACTCCCTATCCCCTTATCCCTCTAGCCCTAACAAGCATCATCCTAGTTTCTGCCTCTATGATGCAGCTGATAATACAGCTCATACAAGTAAGATCCAACAGCATTTTTTTTTTTTTTGTACTTGCTCTTTTGACTGTATACTGTCTGCAAGTTTCTTCCATGTCACAGAATGGGTCAACAACTCTGGATCCAAAGCCAGTTTCTTTCAGACAACATATTATTGGGTCCTATTTTTGTTTGTTTTAAATTTATTCTAGGGCTGGAGAGACAGCTTAGCTGTTAAGGCATTTGCCTGCAAAGCCAAAGGACCCAGGTTTTATTCCTCAGGATGCACATAAACCAGATGAACAAGGTGTCTCATGCTTCTGGAGTTCGTTTACAGAAGCTGAAGGCCGTGGGAAGCTTGCCCTCTCTACCTACTTCTCTCTCTATATATATAAATAAAATTTAAAAATATATCTTATGGATTTTGTCTGTACTGGTGAGTTTGCTTGATTTACATTTAATCTAGATTTTTAAGAATATTTTATTTACTTATTGGCAAGGAGAGAGAGAGAGAGGGAGAGGGAGTTCTAGGGGCTATAACCAATGCAAATGAACTCTAGATACATGCACGACTCTGTGCATCTGGTTGACATGGGTACTAGAGAGTTGAATCCAGGTCATTAGGCTCTGGTTGTAAGCACCTTAACCAGTCAGCAATCTCTCCAGCCCCATAATCTAAGATTTAAGTGGGAAGGACATACTTCTGTCACCCTGGTCTTCCTTTATGACATGTCTTCCAGCATTTTTATTCCTTTTTCTCTACATTACTGTCTTATTTTGTGTTTAGTTGATATTTTTGCTGGGAAACATTTAAATTTCTATGTCATTTCCTTGTATGTATTTTTATAGCTAATTCCTTGTGATTATCCTGGGGATTAGATAAAATATTCTAAACTGTAAACGCTGTAAATTTGAATTGATATTAACTTAATAATGACATAGAATCTCAGCTCTCTCATAGCTAAGTCCCTACCCATTTCAGTTGTTGATGTCACAAAATTGCATCTTTATACATTTTGTGAACCAAGCTATAGCAACTAATTTCTTCTTATTATTTAAATCTACCTTTGGCTCACTTGACTGACTGCATTTCAGTTTTACTATATTTTTCAGTCCTAATCCTTTTTTTTTTAGTTTTACTTTATGCTGTCCTTTTATTTACTGCTAATTTATAAGTGTTTGAAAGTGAGTAAAATACACCTATAAATTAATCAGTTGTATCTTTTATCCCATTTTTTAAAATAAAAGCCTAAAAACTTCCAATTTGATAAAAGCAGACACTTGTTGAAAAATAATGGAAATAAGATTAAAAGAACACCTCTGATTTTCTTCCCAACATCTCCCAGGCAGAACTTATCTTGTTTTATTTGTTTCCAGTAGTAAATAATGATAACTCTCAGTTATGCAACCTGCATTGAATATTTTCTGAACCATCACTGATATTTCCTGAACATGCTCCCAGTTGATAAGAATAGGGGAAAAGCCTGGTAGGCTCCTTGTAGTAACTTGTAAACCTCCCACTAGGAAGGTTAGGAAGGGAAGGTGTAGTTACCTTCATGATGCTCAAACAAAACACCTAAAAGCAGCTGACGGGAGGAAAGATGGTAATTTGGCTTACAGTGTTAAGAGGAAGCTTCATGGTGGTAGGAAATGGATGATGGACCAGGCGCTAGACCACAATCTTGCCACAGCAGGTAAAAATAGCAGCAAGAAACTCACTTCCAATTAAGTTCACCAAGGACAGACCAAACAGCGTTTGGATGCCCTTATGAGTGAGTAGCAAAAGGAGTCAGGTAAAAAGCACCAGTGGGGCTGGAGAGATGGCTTAGAGGTGTTTGCCTGCACAGCCTAAGGACCCAGGTTCAATTCCACAGAACCCACGTAAGCTAGATACACATGGTGGCGCATGGGTCTGGAATTCATCTGCAGTGGCTGGAGGCCCAGGCATGCTCTCTTTCTCTCTCTTTCACTCTCTCATAAATAAATAAAAATGTTTTTTTAAAAAAGAAGCACCAGTGATTACCAGCATCCAGGTGAAAAAGCCTTGTGTTTTCTAAGACCTTCTTTATATAATTTACCACCAGAAGGGCCACCCACCCTGGAGAACTACCTCCTCCCTCAGTTAACCCTTCCTAAAAGCACCTTCACAGACCCACCCAAGAGGCGTGTCTCTTATTTGATGCCTAACTTGATCAAGTTGAAAAGAGCACTGAGCCATCACATATGTGCAAGTGTGTGAGTGTGTGTGTGTGTGTGTGTGTGTATGTTGCACCTGTTTGAACGTATGTGTTTGCATGCAGGTGGAGCACATATATTTGTGAGTGCACATGCACATGCATGGATAGGCCAAAGATTCAAGTTGAGTATATGCCTCAGTCATTCTTTACCTTATTTTTGAGGTGGTTTCTCACTGAACCCTAGGCTCATCAATTGTGAGCTACGCAAGCTACCCAGCAGGCTCTGGGTATCCCCTCTATCTCCTCTCTTCCAGCACAGGGATCATGAGTGTGGGCCACCACACCCAGCATTTTCTAAGTGCTGGTGATCTGAATTCAGGTCCTTATGCTTCCATGGGAAACACTTTACCCACTGAGCCACACCCCAGCCCCATTAATTGCAGTTGTGAATAGACTGTTAGGCTACTGAGTCTGCACCCTGCGTGTTTTTCAGGTATAACTTCAAGGGCTGCCTATTATAGCTGCCAGGAAGCTCTCTCACGCAGCTAGTGAGGAAAGCCAGCTTTCAACACTGGGCCAGATCAATGCACTTACAAAGTGATAGAAAAAGCAGGCGAGCACTCAGTATTTTTGTCCTCAGCAAACCAGGAGCCGAGGTGTCCACCAGGCCATATTGATCAGCCACGCTATATAGACTCCAAGACCCCTAGTGGTGCCTGCATTATTCAATACCGCATTAACCCCCGAGTTGCTGGCCTATGGCAATATACACGAGGTCTATATAGTTCCAGTGAAACCCTCCAGAGAGCAGAGGCCTGCACCCAAGAGCCTGTGGGATCGCAGTGTCAGAAGCAGAGGCCAAGTAAACTGATAATGTCCGAGGTTCAGAGGAGCCCCTTCCCTTCAGTGATGGGCTTAGATGCCTCATAAGCCCTGGCATATGTTCTTTGTTTTGACGGATATAAAATTACATCAAGGTCATTTTTAATAGCTGTCAATAGCCTGAGAGCAACGTTCATCATTATTGACGCCCATGATAGAAGAGCCCCAGGAGCTTTCCTGGGAACAGTGGTCCTCTGGGAAACAGATGATTATTGATATTAGTAAATGTGTATTGAGAGAAATTTGATGCATCCCACAGAGAGAGTGAAGGCTCGGTGGCCTCTGGATATGAATCTGCCATCCAGTTACCTGAATCATCAGCTTTGCTCTCTCTGTTTTCAGAAGAGGGGGCATGGGAAGCATGCCCTTGTGTTCAATGCGTGTCACCAACTCTGGACAACCGCAGTCGGTGCCTAGTGCCCACTTCTACATTTTGTTACCTGAGGTGACAGTTCCAATGGCAAGGTGCTGAATTTGCAAGCCTGAGGACCTGAGTTCAAACCCTATAATTTATATACCAAAAGCCAGATGGCAGGCTGGAGAGATGGCTTAGCAATTAAGGTGCTTGCCTGCAAAGCCTAAGGACTCATGTTCAACTCTCTGGGTCCCACGAAAGCCAGAAGCACAACGTGACGTAAGCACACAAGGTTGCACATGCACACAAGATGGCACCTGCATCTGGAGTTGGATTGCACTGGCTGGAGGCCCTGGCATGCCAATTCTCTCTCTCTCTCTCTCTCTCTCCATGCATGTACATTCTTGCTTTCACTCTCTTGTATAAAAACTGACCAGTCTGTTGGGCTTGCCTCAAAGAAACAAACAACAACAGCAGCAAAACAGCCAGGTGGGGTGGTGTGCAATTGCAATCTCAGTGCTGGAGAGGCAGAGGCAGGGAGATCCTTGAATTCTAGCGACCTGGTGAACTTCAAGCCAGCAAGAAACTCTGTCTCACAAAGTGGGTGGTGCCAGGCATGGTGGCGCATGTCTCTAATCCCAGCACTCAGGAGGCATAGGTAGGAGGATTGCTGTGAGTTCAAGGCCACCCTGAGAAGATATAGTGAATTCCAGATCGGCCTGAGCTAGAGTGAGACCCTACCTCGAAAAAAAAAAAAAAAGTGGTTGGCACCTAGGGAAGGACACCCAAGATTGTCCTCTGGCTTCTACACACATCCCTGTACATTCACATGTCCTGCACACACATAAACATGTACACGCACGCACACACACACACACACACACACACACAATGTCATTTTCTTCTCTTAGAATATGCACCATTTCTGGGCTGGAGAGATAGCTCAGTGATTAAAGATACTTGCTTGCAAAGCCTGATGCCCTGATTTCAATTCCCTTTACCCACATAAAGCCAGATGTACAAAGTGGCACATGAGTCTGGAATTTGTTTGTAGTGGCAAGAGGCCCTGGCATAACCATATTATCTCTCTCTCTCTCTCTCTCTCTCTCTCTCTCTCCCTATCTATATCTGCTGGAAAATAAATAAAATTTTACAAAGGAATCTGCTTCAGATTCTCATTGGCCTATGAAATTTTCTCATATTTGCACAACTATATTTGGGATGAGCACCTGTCTGTGCAAAAAGAAAACTTCCAGAAGAAATACATCTAGTAGTCTAGTGTTGCCCACAGCGGCTCAGGGCCTGCTTGGTTGACCTGAGATTATCTGTCAAGCCCCTGAAATCCTTCACAGAGTAGAGAGAGCCCCAACCCTCAGGCTTTGACACAACACGAAACTTCCAGAAGGCGACCAACCCAAATTTCAGTGGGAAGTGTTAGGAAGAGGAAGGGGGCTTTGGGAAAAAAAGCAGTGGATGCTGACTGACAAGGGAAGGCTCGGCAAAGGGCTCCAGAATACTTCAAGAAACATAACCCAGGAAGAGTAAGAAACTGCAGGCCAGGCAAAGAGAAGTCCTGTGCAGAAAAGAAACGCCATGCTGACAGCAGATGGGAAGGTCACTTGAGATCACACTAGGTCACACTTCCATAATATTCAGGTTCATAGAGACAGATGAAGTGTGTAGATGGGAAGAGGAGAGAGACAGAGAGAAGAGTTTTGACTTCACATGGGTTCAGGGCTGGTGTCACGGAATCAGGTGGTGCTGATGGGTACACAACTCTGTGGACATTAAGTCACAGGACTGTGTTCTAAATGGGATTTCCACAGTATGTGAAATACACTTCAATAAACAAATGAGCTAGGATGCATCTCACTGGTGATGAGAGAACATTTCAGGGTGAGACAGAGAAGCCACGCTGTTTACCTCAACGTTGGGCTCTGATTTAGTTAATCGGGGAATTAGAGCTCTTGCCGTTACACCTTGTATTTCTAATTCTGTAAATTCAGAGCAAGATAAGATAACTAGACTGAAAAGAAATGCTGGTATGCCAGGTCCGGTCATGGGCGGCTGTAGTCAAGAGGCAAAGGAGCTGAGGCTAGGACCGAGCACGTGTTCGTGTCACCGTCATCCACACGACTGAGTATGGCTTCACCGGGAAGTAAGCAAGCTCCTGAGATAACAGGGTCGTGCTGGCTCCTAGGGTCTTTATTCCAACCTGCTCCCACACTCAGGGTCACACTGACCATGGGCTGTGCCTGCCAGGGCCGGCTGCCTGTGACTCGCGCTTTCATCCCCTGCGCTCTGTGCGTCTCTCTTCCACTCCTAATTACTCCCTAGCGATTCATCCACATTAAACTCAGCGGTCTAAGTGGTTTAATGGGGGGCGATTTGTAAACACCTCTTTTAAACTATTTTCCCTTTCTGGAAAATGTGCAAGGCAGGCAAAACCCTGCTGTGTGGAGCATGCATCCTTGGGTGTGTGTGCACGTCAGGGCCTTGGGAGAAGTTCTTGCTGGAAAGGGTCGTAGAATCACTGGGATGGGAGCTACAGCCAGGCCCAGAGAGCAGCCAGTCCAGAGAGGTGGACAGCCGCCTCTCAAAACTGAGGGAGCACAAAACCCCCCAGGACCAGAGCAATGGGCTGATGGAGAAACAACTGCACCTGAGTCTGGTTTGGCAAGCCAATGAGCTGATTGGAGTCAGTTGTAACACCAGAGGGTTACTTACAAGACCATGGGTGCTACTGAGTCACTGAAACATATGCCCCAGCATGGCTGATGACTCACGGAAACCACATTCCCCAGAACTCCCTACACCACTGGACTCAAACGCAGCTCCCCCAGAGCCTCCTCTCTCCAACAAACTGTTTGCTGCTTTTATTACCTCTGGAGACATCTTGGAAATCCTGTAAGTTTCAGGAGTTTTCCTGAGCCATGTATATTTCATTTATTTCTGGAGTTTTGTGAGTCTCCTTCCAGAAAAGAAGGTTTCAACTGGAAGGAAGCAGCTGCAGCAATGCGTCCCGTACTCCCACTTCCAGCGGGGGAGACAGTGTGGAAGGCATGGAGGGATGGGAGGCGACGCGGAAGCACGCCGCTGGGGGAAGAGAAGCCTCCCCTTTGCGATGGTTCATCTCTGGCTGTTAACTTGAAAGGATCAAGGATCATTGTGGAAACAAATCTCGTGTCTGTGAGGGAATTTTTTGGATAGGTGGAGGTGTAAGCCACACCCTCTCACAGGCTGGGCTCCTGGACCGTAAGAAAAGGAGAAAGGTGGGATGAGCGGGCTCTGTGCTAAACGGCACCTGCTTTGTAAAGCCTGCAGGTTGGGGTCAATCCCCCAGCACCTGCATAAAGCCAAATGCAAAAGTGGCTCATGCATCTGTGGTCCTGAGGTCCCTATGACAGTGGGAGGCAGAGTTAGGATCTGACGCTTTGGTGGCAGCTGGTCTGACATTTGTTTGCAGTCTGGAAGTCCCTTTGCAGTAGCAAGAGACCGTCTCAAGGTGAAGCACAGACCCACATGCACACTCTAGCACGCTTGAGCATACACACACACACACACACACACACACAATATTTTAAAGGAGAAAGATAGCTAAGCATTAAATAGTTAAGCTCTGCTCTGTGTCCTTACTGTGGACAGCATGTGACTAGCTGCCTCGAGCTCCTGCCACAGTGCCTTCCTCATAAGGATGGACCATAACTTGGCACTCTGAGCTGAAATAAACCCCTCCCCCTTTGCTTGACTTTGGCCAGGTACTTTGACCCAGCAAGGTGAGGAACTCCAGGTTTTAGTCCAAGTTATTATTTGTCTCACTTAACCACACAGCCTCACGGGATTGGTTCCAAATTAACTCCCAAATACCAGACACCAAACCTGGGTGACTGACAGCGTGGCTATAGCGGAAACCAAATGAAGGGAAATCACTGCAGATCTAGAGTTTCACTCAAGACCTGCAGGTGTTTATACACACATAATGAATAACAGGCATGAGGCAAGGTAGGTAAATGTTTGCTCTCAGCTACATTGGAATTCTCTCAACCTTCTGGAAGATGTCAATCAAGAAACTGCAAGCCAGGCTGGAGAGATGGCTTAGAAGGTAAGGTGCTTGCCTGTGAAGCCTAAGGACCCGTGTTTGACTCTCTAGATCCCATGTAATCCAGACGTACAAAGGTGAGGAAAGTGCAAGGTCACACACGCCAGTAGGTGGCACAGGCGTCTGGAATTCAACTTCAGTGGCTGAGGACCTGGCATGACAATTCTCTCTCTCTCTCTCTCTCTCTCTCTCTATCTCTCTCTCTCTCACTCTCTCTCTCTGTTTCTCTCTCACGCTTGCAACCTCAAATTAATTAAAAAGAATTGCAAGCCACCACTCAACATAATCGAGCCAACCTCACCATGTTACCAACAGCAATGCCAAGGATGTTACTTCATGCAGACTGAAAATATCATCTCAGCAGAGAAAGAAAATACTCATTTCAGAGAGAGATTTTACAGGTTTCCTGACATCATATGTTCTTCTGGAAAGAATTTTAGGAACTGTAATTTCAAATATATTTCTTTAGTGAATATATGTTTTGAAAACTTCTTAATTTCAAGGGGTCGAGAGTGTGGACACATGATAACAAAGTTATAATCTCCATGTCCTTCAGGTCCTGAAACATCAGCCATTTTCTAAGAGTTTTCTAAGAGCTTCTTTAACACCATCATAATTTACCACTGAAATGAATATAAAAAGATATCTTTAGACAAGTTGATATGACACAAAAATATTTAAAATTCAAAGCTGTTAAGAACCAAATATGATTTTATCTGGAGAAGGAGATTGAGATGTTGAGGGATGGAAATAATTACTCTTTTGAATTATTTAAACTTGAACTAGCAAATACATGTGCATATATTCTTTTAAGAAGTATAAAATAAAATTAAATTTCAACAGATAAAAAAGGAGGCACCAACAATTAAGAACGCAAATAAACAAACTGCTGAGCAAATATCTAATACCAATTTTCTGGCATAGGTCCAATTGTAACCAACTTGTTTTGCAATGGCATTTAATATAATCCTCATTAAAAAGAGAATATCTCAAATAATAAATTTAAAATTATTTCCTCTTATACGTCCATCTATGTAATAAATGAATATTTTGGCTCCTATCTAATTATCTAGATTGGTGCAGTATGTTTTTTCTTTTTAAAAAAAGTGCCAGTTTTAATTGCAAAAGTGCTGCCGGCTTCAGATTTTAATTGCAATTCACAAATGGTTGGACTGGTAGTGCTCTGTTACAAAGGAAAAATCATTTTGATAGCAGAAGTCCTGCCTCGCTGCAGATTCAATTTCATTTTACAAGGTCCTGGGTCATTCGGCATTATTACCACAGATACGTAGGTTGGTAAGGACCTCAGAGGCTGCATAGGTCTAGAAGCACCAAGCAAGCATGTGCCTCCAGAGACGGCCTGAAGCTTGGCTGTCATTTTTGTCCAGCAAAACAGAAGCCAGAGAGTCCACAAAGTCTTTCAAAGTCCCTACCCTACAGTGATACCTAGGCACACACTCTTCCTGACCCTGGGTCTACTTGATTCCTTTATCAAGAGCTCCATGATGGTGTGTGTGCACATGTGTGTGTGTGTTTTCAGTGTGTATAATTATTTCTTGCTCTTTTTTTGGCATGGATGTATGTGGTATGTATGTGTTTATATGTGAATGAGGTGTGTGAGTGGCTGCATGTTTGTGTGGGTGTGTGGAGGCCAAGGGTTAACACTGGGTGATCATGTGTGAACCTCAATGACTTTCCACCTTTTGAAAAAAAATAATTAGCTTACTTATTAATTTATTTGTATGCATAGGGAGTATACAAAGAAGGCTACAGAGAAGCAAACTCCAGACGCATGGGCCACCTTGTGCATTTGGCTTACATGGGTTCTGGGGAATTGAACCTGGGTCCTTTGGCTTTGCACACCAGCACACACTGCAATTGCAGGCACGTTCTACACAGCCCAGCTTTTATATGGCTGCTGGCTATATGAGCTCAAGTTTTCTCACTTGAATGACCAGCACAGCACAGCACTGAGCCCATCTTCTCAGCCCAACACAGCATCAGGAATTTTGAGTCCCCCGCCCCAGCCTCACAGGCTGGCTGATCCTCACCCCCCAGGAGAGGCTTCAGGGGACACAGTGGCTTTTCCCTTTCAGGATACTTTCAACTCATAGCTGACAGCCCTGTTGGGTATTCTTGTCCCTCAACAGGTGCGGTGGTGAGGCAGGTCTCTCCATGTGGCCGAGCACCCAATCCATGCTGGAAGCCTTGGATTGGTCAGGCTTTCTACTGGGAAAGTCAGACCATGAACAAGGCTGACAGGTGGGAGAGAAGCCAAAGATATCTTCCCCTTAGCTCCTCCTTCCCTGCCAGCCCCCAACCCTAGCCGAGGGGACTCCTCCTTGGAGTCCCCATAGCTGGCAGTGGGAAGGCAGCATGCTTGGTGTTCTTTGAGCCACTGTGGCCCTGGGACAGCCTGCGCTCAGGGCAGTCACCTGCTACACGGTGCCATCGCCCCTTTGGAAGGGCTCTTCTCCATCTCCCACTCTTGGCTATTGCAGCCTGGAGTGTGGTGAGCTCTGATCTTACAGGCCAGGGAGAAAGCCCAGTGAGTGTTCTAGGCTGAACCTGAGGTCAAACAAGGACAGAAGGGCGTAACCTCTGTTTCCTTTGCCTCCGGCATGAGTCCCACAGACCAGCTCTGGAGCTCTGAAAAGCTGCCTGTTAAAGAGAGCTAGATTCACTTTGTAAACCTTTCCTTTCTTCACTAAAAGTGTATTTTTAGTTAAGGTTTGGTGAGAGTACATTATAAGGTAAGTGGCATATATTATATTCTCTTACACACAGTCATGTACGCATGCAAGTGCATTTCCTATGAATATACGTTTATTTTACATATCCCTTAAGGATGGCACGTTTCCCAGAATGCATGACTACACAATTCCCTTGTCGATTCCCCTGGACACTGTAGAGTGTGGTATCCAATCTGAGAGGACTACGGCGTCACCAGTTGATATGATCTTAAGGGATCACTGCTCATATTCAGTCCATCACTTTTTGTGCATGTGGCACATAAAGTATGTGTAATGTATGTGTACTATGGTGTGCTATATGTGGTGTGTGTGTGTGTCTAGAGAATATGTGGTAGTTTGTGTGCATGTGTGTAGGTAGATGTACACACACTGTGCATTTGCACGTGGAAGCCAGAGGAGAACTTCAAGCACCCTACTCACTCTATTGCTCTTATGCAAACTTCCTTGACATGGTGCTTTTCCCTCAATCCAGAGCTGTAAGCCCCAGCAATGCTCTGGTCTCCACCCGCCTTGGACTGGGATTACAGATGTGCATGGCCGAGCCCAGCTTTCTATATGGCTTCTGGGAAGTCCAACTCAGGGAGTCTCGGCCCTCTCCAGCCTTTTTTCTTAAGCAGCAGATGCTATTAACCGCTGAGCCACCTCCCCAGCCCTGGCCAAACTATTTTAATGCGGTACATTATTACATAAAAATCCATGTTGAGCTTAACAAAACACATACAACAAAACTGAATACAAACTGAATCCGGGGCACACCAGTACACTGTGAAAATAATTGTAGGAGGATAATCATACATTTTACTTTACAATATTAGCAAATTCATTTGGCATTACAATAACAATGAAACTTTTATGATTTTTAATTGAGGCAGAAGATAAAGGGCCTAGGTGCCATTACCAACTTCTCTTTATATTTTAAATAAATGGAAGTGTTTTATCACTAAGGAAAAAAACGACTCTCTCATTCCCAGGGGGGAAAATTTTAAATACATAAATATTTATAGAGATAAATGTGTATGAACTATAGAGGCTCAGCCTAGCATCTCAAATGCATGCTCGTCCTCACGTCCCTGATAGGCACAAATAAAGCCCTATCGTTATCCATTACATATCACATTGAAAGGGTCGTTTTCTTAAATTCATCTCAAGACATTTGTAACACGGAGTTAACCATTGAATGGCTGCTATTTTATGCATACAAAATGAGACAGAATCATGCCCTCATTTATTTGTGTAAATATCCATTGAGTATATGCATAAGATGCCGTCTGCCTTCTAGAGGCTTAGAAAGGGCAGAGTCTATACCAGTCCAGAAAGCATGGTATTCTATGTGTCCTGATGTGCCCAAGAACAGTGAGGTCATCACAGACAGCAAAGGTCACCTTTGATGGCCAGTCCGTGTTAATGGCCTCACTGGATCTAAGCACCTCAAGCAAAAACAATTAGATCTCCTCACATAAGATTCTGTCAGTCTACAACACAGTACTTATGGGTTGGGGAGGCTGCACTGGAGCCTGAGCAATGGGGCCTTGGCATTTACTGCCTGTGGCATCCACCCAGCACACAATCCAGACGCTGATCTGACTCAGTAAGTGACTCCTCTTCAGGCCAAGGCCTGAGCTGGACTGGGAAAAGGCATCCATTGTGCATCCTGAGAATGTGCAGGGACCCAAGAAAGGAGGAGATAGACAGAAAACACATAGATTATCGTGAGGAAATCACACAGCCAGAAATCTGAGAATGAGTCACTTAAAAACAACAAAAGGCAGAAGTTAGAATAAAATGCAGGTTAAAAGCTTCCTATTGGGGTAAGCATGAAAAGCTTTCTTGTTACCAGAGATAATTTAAGGACACTGTCACCAACATGACCACAGTAAAACCCTCCCCACTTAGGAGGGGAATTGGATTAGAATAAATCTGAGCATGTGTGAGACACACACACACACACACACACACACACGGGGAGTGGCATGAAACACATGTACCTCAGCCTGAGACTGTACCAGAAATCCAGAAATCCACTGCAAGTCACTTGCTAAGGAACAAAAAGTATCAATTGGAAGAAAGAGCTGTGGGTGGGGAGATGGTGCAGGGGATAAAATGCTTGCCCATACAAGAATGAGTACCGAGTTCAGATCCCCAGGATACACATAAAGCTGAACACTATAGTGTTGGCATATGCAATGCCAATGTGCCTATGGCCAGAGGGAGCCCCCTCCCCCGAAGCTAGTCTGAAGAATGCAATGACAATGAGAGACCCTATGAAAGAAAGAAGAAGGAAAGAAAGAAAGTAGAAAAGAAGAGGAAGGAAGGGAGGAAGGAAGGGCAGGAGGAGGGAAAGAAGAAAGGGGGTGGGAGAGAATGAAGGAAGGAAGAATGAATATGACCTGCAGAGCTGAAAGATGATTCAGTAGGTAAAGTACTTGCCAGGCAAGCATGAAGACCTGAGTTAGGATCCTCGGAGCTCACTGAAAAGTGCTCCTGGTGTGCAAAAGTAATCCCAGCTGTGGGGAGGTGGTGACAGAGAATTCACAGGACTCCACTGCCAGGCAGTCTAGCAAAATCAGTGAGCTCTAGATTCAGTGAGAGATCTTGTCTCAAAAACCAAGGTGAAGAACAATTGCCAGACACTGGACATTGACTGCTGCCCTCCACATGAACACACACACACCCACACACACACTCCTGTGTACTTGCACACACATACACACAAACCACAAGTGTATACTTGCAACAAAATAAATATCTGACTACTGGGCTGGAGAGATGGCTTAGCGGTTAAGTGCTTGCCTGTGAAGCCTAAGGACCCCAGTTCAAGACTCGGTTCCCCAGGACCCACGTTAGCCAGATGCACAAGGGGGCACATGCATCTGGATTTCGTTTGCAGTGGCTGGAGGCCCTGGTGCACCCCTTCTCAATCTCTCTCTCAATCTGTCTCTTTCTCTCTCTCTGTCACTCTCAAATAAATTAATAAAATATGAACAAAAAATTTTAAAAAATATCTGACTACTTTTGCACAGCAGCACACACATACATAGGTACACAGATTCATGTGTATGCATATGTGATGATTACATCAACTTGCTGAAGAAAACCAAAACTTTTTTAAACCCAATTTGAGTTTACCTCCTATCAGACCCTGGAGCCTGCATGCACAGAGCTTCCCCTAGAGAGCTGGGGCTTGCATCACTGGGTGGAGCAGAAATGGCTGTGGAGTGGCAACTGTCACTGTGGTGACGAGTGTCTCCCCTGCCACGTGGAGCCGTGTGTGGTGTGCGCACTGTGGGGCAGGTCTGCATGGGTTCTGAAAAGAGGGATTCAGTGGATGACGTGCATGGTGAGGACCCTCAGTAGCCGGAGATGAGAGAAGTCGCAGTAAGTTTCAAACGGTAGCCAGGAGCGTCTGCTGTTGGGACACAGATAAGTCTGCCATGGGTGAGGTGGCGACACAGGAGGACCAGCCCACATCAAAGACCCAAGCCCCAGGTGACACTGATTCTGCCGTGTCAATAGGCGACGGGGAACCCCCATGACATCCTGGCTGAGTGGTCCAAGACAAACCCCTCCCTAGGGAGGAGAAGACACAGTGAGTGGCCAGGAGGAAGAGAGGGAAGATGGTGTCACCCCCCTCCTTCCCAGCGATATGTCCATCCATACTTGGTGACATCCAGTAAGGTAGGGCCCACCGTGGCATGGTCTCAGAGGCCCTCTGAGGGGCCGATGGCATGCCACACTTGGCCTGTGCTGAGGAACGAGCTGCCCTGGTATAGACTAGTCTATTGCCATTTCTCATCCTTGGTTGTATAAGGCGTGATGAGCTCTGAAGGTTTTCCTGTAATATATTTCTTACCCTCAAGGAAACTCTCAACCCACACAAAAGATGTCTGCCTCAGTGTCCCTCCATACTAAGATGTGTAGACAATTGAAACTGTCCCGGGGAAGCAAACTGTCATTGGGGTAGAGTGTTTTATAAGGGCTAATTATTACTTCAGTGAATTACTGCTACATTTTTTTTTCCAAAAGAGTGAAATAAAACAGCATAAGCAGAAAAGAATCGTTTTATGGGCCCCTGGCTGAGGCTTCTGAACTCGCCCTCCACGTGCAGAGAAACATTAGCTGTGGTAATTATACAACGATGTCTCACTGTATAACTATTGTCTTTCTGATTGTCGCTTCTCCTTGGTGATGAGGACTGGAAGGATTAACCCTGTCTGTCCTGAGCTTGTAGACATTTCCAGAGCCCCTGTGTCCCTCAGACACCCACAGGCCTGGGGTTTCATGAGGAAGGAAGGAGAGGTGGTAAAATCCCAGAGTTGCTTCAACTTTACCAGCGTTTCTTAGCTTCTCAAAATATCAGAAATAGATGGTCTAAGGCTTCTGATTAAAGCAAATGTAAATCAATGAAATAGTGGGTATCTGAACACAGACACATTCAAGGTAGAACAAAATGAATTCTATCTGATTCCTGTTTTGTTTCTGATCTGTTTGTAAAACTTTAGTATCGACAACTTACACAAACACACACACACGCACACTACACACACACACACACACACACACACACACACACACCATATGTATGTATGTATATATATATATGCTGTGTACTGTGACCATAATCCCATTTTACCATCTTCCTTTGCTCCCTTCCCCATGCTCCATGCTCCTCCACTGAATCCTTTCTTTGTTCTAACTAGTTCCTCTTCTGTTTTGATGTCATCATTATTTTTTTCGGTTGCTCTCATGTCATGCAGATCTTGTGTAGACAGCGTCAGCCACTGTGAGGTTGTGAATGCAACAGCCACGTTGTGTCTAGAAGACAGTATTCTGAAGCATTCACCCCCCACTTCTTTGGCTCTTGCATTCTTTCTGCCACCTCTTCAGCAAGGGTCCCTGAGCCTTGGAGGGTGTGATAGAGATGTCTCACTCAGTGCTGAACACTCCACGGTCACCTCTCAGCACTTTGATGACTTGGGAGTCACCCCAGTGGTCATCTCCATCTGAGAAGAGAAGCTTCTCTAACCAAAAGTGAGAGCAGCAGTAATATACGGGCATAGATATAAATGTTTTGAGGGCAATTTGGTGGGCATACTGTAAATATTTAGCGAAACCACAGTAGTAGCTTCTCTCCCCAGCCCTCAGGATTTATGATCTTCCCAACCAGGGGTATTTTCTGGTCTTAACAGTCTTTGAAAATATCCAGGCTTCCAGGACCAGGAGGGACTGGGCAGCAGTCATGTGCTGTTTGAAGGGCAAGCCGAGAAATGCAAGGCATGATCTACCAGAGTGCCCACTGCAGCTAAGAAATCCGGGAGCGGCGGCGGATAGGTTCAGGGTCATTGTTGTGAGTTGGGGCAGTGAGGAAAGATGGGCACAGAAGCCAGTACTCCACGGGCAAGCCCATCCACAGGTCAGGCAGAGGAGGACCACACTGAATTTTATTCTAGTTGCAATCCTCTGATTCCTCAGGAAAGAAAGGCAGCTCCTCAAGAACTGTTCACCACCACCAGGATGTCTGCTTGCAAGTGGGCACCTGGCAACCGCTCCTGGCTGCCACTGCTGGGACTCTTAGCCACCCGGGCAACTCCTGCTGCCTAGCGACGGTGCTGGAAAACACTAGCCTCCAACTTCCTGTATGTGCATTCCTGTGTGTGTGTGTGTGTGTGTGTGTGTGCGTGCGCGTGCACACACGCACACACACACATGCACATGTATATGTGCATCTAGGTGAGAGCTTATACTTTTGTGAAATTTAAATTTTTGACATTTTCTTTTGTAAAAACATCTGTTTCTTTTATTTTATTTATTTGCAAGGGCAGAGAGAGAGAATGGGTCCACCAGGGCCTCTAGCCACTGCAAATGAACTCCAGACACACGTGCCACTGTGCATATGGTGTTATGTGGGTACTGGGGAATTGAACCCTGGTCATTAGGCATTGTATCCAAGCACCTTAACCACTGAGCTATCTCTCCAGATCAGGGCTTGTGCTTTCATCCACTTAAAGTTTAGTGCATGGAGCCACGGGTTGGCTCAAAGTGCTTGCCATGCAAGTAAGAGGACAGTTTGGATCTCCAGCGCCCACATAAAATTCAGGCATGGGGGCACATGCCTGTAAGCCTAGCCCTGGAGAAACAGAAAAGGACGATCCCCAGGATGGTCTACCTAGCTAGTCAGACCAACTCAGTGAGCTCACAGTTCAGTGAGATACCATCCCTTCGAGAATAAGGTGGGGACTGGAGAGATAACTTGGCTGTTAAAGCACTTGACTGCAAAGCCAAAAGACCCAGGTTCCATTCTCCAGTACCTATATGAAACCAGGCACACAAACCGCCACATGTGTCTGGAGTTCGTTTGTAGTGGCTGAAGACCCTGGAATGCCTATTCTCTGTCTCTCTCTCTCTCCTTCCCTCTCTCTCTCTCAAATAATAAAATATTTTTAAATTTTTATTTATTTATTTGAGAGCAACAGGCAAACACAGAGAGAAAAAGGCAGGTAGAGAGAGAGAAAAAATGGGCACAGAGGCTGGAGATATGGCTTAGCAATTAAAGCACTTGCTTGGAAAGCCAAACCCTACATGGATTCCCCAGGACCAACATAAGCCAGATGCACAAGGGATATATGCATCTGGAGTTCGTTTGCAGTGGCTGGAGGCCCTGGAGCACCCATTCTCTCTCTCCCTCTCTCTGCCTCTTACACTCTCTCTCTAAATAAATAAATAAATAAAAATTTAAAAACACTAAGACAGGGAGTGATCAAAGAAGACACCTGAGGTCAACCCTGGCCTCCACAAGCATGCATCCAGATGTGTACACTATGTGAATCTACACACGCATGAGATGTGAACATACACACAGCATACATACGTACATATGCCAAAGAAATTAGTGCCCCTTTTATTTTGGCTCCTATACAGTTATATGATGTATATGTAAATATCATCGACTATGATGCATATACATCAATGTGCATGCACATGCCCATGCATTTGGCAAATTACATGCACTTAGGCACATGCATGCAGATATAGATACAGGGCCATATGCGTGTTATAGCCACATGAAATTTACCACAATTAACACACTGTACAGCTCTTTCTGCCCTAGTGTTTGCAAACTCTTTCCATCAGCTGTGTCTATATTGGTGATGGTGCCATTAGCACATGTGTGTAACCACAGGATGCTTGGTGGCAATGGTGCAGCACAAAAGAAAGATGCAGGCCATACATGGACTCAAAAGCAAGTAGGATTTCTAGTAAGCATCTGGGGCTGGCACCGTGTCAAACTAGAAAGGAATAAAAATTCTCCCATTCAGCATATTCCCCCCATCCCACGTGGGCATGGCCTGATTTTGCTTGAATGGAAAAACATCTTTGTCTTTAACACATATATTCTACTCCTCTTATCCTTCACAGATAATGAGTCATTAGAAAAAATACATATTTAGTCATATACATGACATAATATATATACTTATTTATTTAAGTATACAACTTATTGTTCAGTGTAAATTTTGATTATGCCCCCCCCCCTCAATTGCACATCCCTGATTCTTGTAAACTAATACACCATATGTTCTTACCCACTGTGTTGGTGCCCCATCATAAAGACGGGACACCCTTCTGCCCCATCATTATTTTCTGCTCTTCCTAAGTCAAAATCCCATGGCTTTTATATTGCTGATAAGCATGAGGAATTCAACTGATGACCTTGAAAAGCTCCGTGGAGCTGCTGCCTTGGGAGCAGGCCTATGGAAGTCCACATTTGGGGGGAGATTTGACTGCGTCCACTGGGTTGTCAGTGCAAGCAAGGTGTATGTGTGCGGTTCTCTCATGATGCTCTCTCCATGAACAATCTCAGACCTCACAAATTAGGAGAGACATCAGCTCGCGGATGGGTGAGCAAGGACAGTGGCTGTGAGCAACAGGGTCCTCATTACCCTCCATGAACACCCAGGACCCATGACCCCTCCAGGGGAGTTTTGTGAGACGTATGGATGAAATGTCAGCAGAAGTTGAACACTCTCGGTCCTCAGATTCATCAACTGGAAAACCTCAAAAAGTAAGCCGGTCACAGACACAAGAGCCATGGGGATCTTTGCAGGTCACAATACCTTGTGTTGGTGGACTGTGTCTTTGTACTGCATACAACAACCACATTAGTATCCATGTAGCATTTGTATGGACCTAGGGCCGCAAACCACATACAATGTGGCTGATAATCTGTATTTTCTTTTCTTTTTTTTTTTTTTTTTTTGCTTTTTTCGTTCCTCCCCCTTTCCTTCCTTCTTCCTCCTTTATCTTCACCCTCCTCTCCTCTGTCTTCTTCTTCCCCTCTCTCTTTCACCCTCCATCTCTCTTTCTCTCCCTTTTTTGTGTGCTGGGAATGGGACCCAGGGCCCTATACACATTCTACCACTGAGCAATGCACTTTTTATGTGAACTCAAGCAGCTGGCATCCAGCTCAAGTATAAAGACCAGCCTGAAAAGTTACATTTGCAGTAGCCTGAACATCCTTTAGAGCTTAAACCCATGTTAACTTGGAATTTGGATTTTTGTGATTATTACGGTGAAAATATCCTTTACAAACATACTATTCAGGGCTGAAGAGATGGCTTAGGGATAACGGCGCTTGCCATTGAAGCCAAAGGACCCAAGTTTGATTCTATAGTACCCACATAAAGCCATATGCACAAGGTGGCTCATGCATCTGGAGTTCGTTTGCAGTAGCTGCGGGCCGTGGTTCACCCATTCTCCCCCCCCCCCATCTGTGACTCTCTCAAATAAATAAGTTAAATAAATAAAACCTTTTAAAAAACATACTATTCAGATTGTCACAACAGAATTTCAGATGAGAATTTTTAAAAGTGCAATCCCAAAGTAAACAAATTGTATTACTTTGTATTTTTCCCAGGCTTCCAAAAAAACTGCCCAAGTCAGGAGTCAACCACAGAGAGTAAGTCTATAATGGGGTGAAGATCTTTGGTCACAAAACACTCAACGCCTGGAAAATTTGAAGCGAGGAATTTCACTGGCATCATTAATGCTTCGGCTTATGATGAGTCTCCATGCATTTTCCATTTTTGTAAGGAGTAAGACCAGTAAGACTATCATATTTCTTCAAATAGAAGACATGAGGTAATTGCTCAATACAACTTCTCCGACTCAGACTCCAGCAGATCTGTGAGTCACCTAAGAATGTGATCCCACACTCATCTGTGAGCTTAGGAGACTCCAGTCATGGTGATGTGCTTTAAATCTCCGAGTCAGGGTCACAACAAACTATACTGTTACATTGGCTTGAGTTAACATTATATGCAGAAATGCATTGGGTATTTATGAAGTTAGTGGCAGTTCCTGCACAATTAGGAAAGATGCAGGATGGTACTGATGGCATGTTAGTAATTTTCTATGCCAAGCTATTATGGGCCCATGCTTAATAATGTGAAACACCCAGCATGCTTGTGATTGATAAATTTCTAAACTATTACTGAAATAAAAGGTACTTAGTGTTCACAGGTTTGTTTTTTCTTTAAACCAGCCTCCTACCAATTTTTCTTACCAAAACTATTGGCAAGTTTCTTTAAGTGTACCTTGCTAATAGTACATGCATTCGCGTAACACCTATGCTTGGAAAGAAAAAGTGAGAATTAAGAGGCCAAAACACTTCTTGAGTCATTTTCAGCAAGATGGCTTTTTATCTAGGAAACATTGTTTAGAAGTAAATTAAGACGGTGGTTCCAGATAGGATGCAGCTACAGTCTTCATCACAAATAAGCCATTGAGTATTTCAAACCCTCTTCCCCGGGATCCGTGGGGTCACTGCTGAGACAGACAGTGGGGAACTCCGTGCGACTCTAGCTTGCTGATTCTTGAATGAGCAGCCAGCGTTACTTGAAACTTACCCAGTACAGTTTAATTCACTTTAAGTGCTTCACATACAGGATCAACCTTTTTTTTTTGAGGGGGGACGTTTAGCAGCTTCTACGGAGATCCTGGGGACTGGAAGCACGCAGTACCGAGTCTGGGCACCGTAGGCTGGAGGGCAGCGCCCGCTCCAGCCATAAGCCATGTCGGAGGACACACTGCCATCTAGTGTCTACTTCGGGAGTCGCCGGTCTGGGAGAGGGGGAGTCCGCCTTCGGGGAGCAGATGCACCAGGCAGGCAGGATTGTCACCTTCGAGGGAATCCACCTTGGGGCCAGACATCTCTCTGCATTTGCTATGACTTTAAGAGCCACCAGACCCTAGCTGAAACGGTTGCTATCCCAATGGCAAGGGTGGAGAACAGGTTGGGGCACTGGGTTCACCACAGTGGGGAAGCTAAAGAGGGAATCACCCAGACTCAGGGTGTAGAGAGCAACGACCCCAGGGAGGGCTAGAAACAAACTCCAGCAATAAGGTCTGCTGGTGGGGCTTTCCTTTGCCCTTAGAAATACACCCGTACCCTCAGAAATCCCTTCATGTCTCTATTGAGTCATAGGCCACATTTCACAAGTTTCCCCTGTAATTAAAAATACAAGATCACAGAAGGGCTGGAGTGACTTTGAAAAGCGCTCAACATGTTCAGGTTATAAGAAAACGCTGTACCCTGTAAGTGGTAAATAAGTTTTAAATAAAAAGAACAAAAATTATAAGAATGGATTTTTCTGATTGCAAACTCACAAAATTATTTGTGTCACACTGGTTTGATAAAGGAGATTTAACCTGAATATTCTTTTTTGTTAAATGTTCTCCAAATATTGAGCAGCTAAAATTTTAACATTGAACATTACCACTGAGCACACATATCAAGCAAAGATAGAAATACTATAGGTGTTTATATTTCTATAACAAATATTGCAATGAGCAGAAACCTCAAACCATCTACTTACTACATGATGCTTATTTTAAATATTTTTAAATCCACTTAATTATTTTTCTTTGCCACTGGGCTATGTCAAATCTAATGAAAATGGAACCTATTTTCCAATATACACCAATAAGCTTTTACACATCTGCAAAGCCAAAAGATCCCTGTTCGCTTCCCCAGGACCCACATAAGCCAGATGCACAAAGGTGCCCCATGTGTCTGGAGTTGGTTTGCAGTGGCCAGAGGCCCTGGTGCTCCCATTCTGTCTCTCTCTCTCTCCCTCTTTCCCTTTCATAAATAAATGAATAAAAACAATTTAAACTGTCATGCGCAATACTATTCTTATGGCGATATGTGAAAAGCTCATCTCGGGTCCCACCAAGGCTTTGACCACAGGTCTATAAATTCCTTGTGATATGAGAGAGGATCTGTGTCCATATTGTCAGCTCCCCAGGGCTTCCCCAACTTGTGCAGTGAGTGTAAGTGTGGACACATTTTAAGACCCAACTTGTGTTCTCTCTTCCTCTTCTAAAACATCTTTTCACAAGTCAAGGCCACTGGATCCCTAATCTTATGCAGGTTCCTATGTTCCTGTTTATCTCTCTGGAAGCCAAGTTCCCAGGGCTGCAGCTCAGTCCCAGGATTGTCTTGGAAGGCTTTGGTCATCATAGATGGTGATTAAGATGCAAATTAGACAACATGGCTGCTTCTAGGAGGGACCATACCCTTCCCCTCTGCTCCTTATGGTTCAGTACTTTAAGTAATCTATTCGTGACACATTCGAAACAATTAATTTAGTCCTAAGAAAATTGAAATTTCATTTATTGAATTATTGACATGAAAATATTTTCTTTTAATTTTTATTCACTTGCTTGTGGTAGGAGGTGGGCACCAGGGTCTCTTGACATCATAAGCAGAACACCGTTTTTTGCCTCTGGCTTTGTGTGGGTGACTGGGGACTTTAAGTCAGGCCAGCGGACTTTGCAAGTAAGCACCTTTAACCACTAAGCCAAGCTTCCTTTTAACTGATCTCCATCAAAGGATGTTCTGAGCATGTGGCCACATTCTGATTCTGCTTATGATAATAAAAATAGCCATTTTCTTAAAAATTTAAGTATGTGTTTCTTAGTAAAGAAAGCAGATGTGAGTGTAATGAAAATCTTTGTTATTGCATCTTGTTGCTAAAAACTCAAGGTTTTTCTTTTCATTTACTTACTATCATTTTCCCAGTACTTTTAGCTTCTTAATTTATGTTTTAAAAGACTAAAAAGTTCACTAATATTTTGAAATAACTAGTGAAAATTCTTTAACTTCAGATTTCCATAGAAATTGAAATTGAGATTAAAAAGGTCTATAGTCAAAACATGATGAGAACAAAACAAGTTACAAGTTAGAAAGCTGCGAGAAAAGAGAAATTTCACTGGTGTTTTTCTCTTTTCCTTCTGCTTCTCCTCCTCCTCCTTCTTTTATTTATTTACTTCTTGCTTTGTTCAAGACAATGTTTTATTATATAGTTCTGGTTAGCTTAGAGTTCACTATGTGGACCAATCCTTGAATTAATGGCAATCCTCCTGCCTCTACCTCTTGAGTGCTGGGATTACAGGCATGCCCTGCCACACCAGGTTTTTGACTGGCATTTGTTTCCAGGAAGCTATTATTTCCCAATAAGTGGGGAAAGCTTGAATCCCCTGGTTCTGCAGCCTCTGCATTCATTCCCTTACCACCATTGTCCATCAAAGGATATCCTGAGTGTGCGCATGTGGCCGCATTCTGATTCTGCTAACAACAATAAAAATAACCACTGCTTTGAAACTGTATCACTTGAGCTACACCAAAGGCCTTCCATCAGAAAAAAAAAAAAAAAAAAAAAAAAAAACACCAGAAACAGGAAGAATGTGAGTAAGACAGCCTCCTCCACTGAAGAGCCTTGTGGGATGCCTCTCCCACAGTGATGGTGACAAGAGCCTGAATTCTGGCCCTGGCCTCCTTCATTCCTCCTGCTGGAGACTGAAGCTCTGCAGGAAGCTGGGGCCTTCATGGGTCCCTCATTCCAGCACAAGGCCCCGGTGGGAAGGCAGAACGCAGGCAGCTGATTGCTATGCGCCGCGCTGCCAGACTCAAAGGTATAACCTACAGGAATGGCACAGCCCTTGGTGTTGTCAAATTATTGTGTTGAAACACAGCTGTGTGAATTCTAAAAACCTTGGCCGGCAGTCAGCTCAGTCTCTAGCTACGGACAGAACACAACCCAGACAGGCCATTAAAAACACATAAAAGTAATGACTTGGGTACTCATCTAGCATGCTTAGTTAAGAGGAAAAGCCCAGCCGGCCGCACACTACAGAGACTCGCCACTGGTTTGGCAGCAGAAGTACCTGCCATTATTGAGTGTGACCCCCAAGAAGACAACGGATAATGCCACTGTCTCCTCTGGGCAGTTGATGGGTGTGTGGTATCGGCATGCCAGGACCTCTCACCATTGCAGACAAACTCCAAATGCATGTGCCACTTCATGCATCTGGCTCAGCATGCATACTGGAAACTGAACCCAGGCCTTCAGACTTTGCAAGCAAGTGCCTTTAACTGCTGAGCCATCTTTCCAGCCCCTTGTTGATATTTTTGCATGTGTATGTGTGTGAGATGCACATACATGTGTGTATGGGTGCTCATATATGTGTGGGTACTTATACATACATATATCCATCCATCCATACATACATATATATGTATCTATGTATATATACATGGAGGTGCAAATGTGTGTGTGCATTCTTATGTAGGTCTGAGGTCAGCATCCATTGTCCTCTTTGGTCACTCTTCTACCTCATTTTTCTTGAGACATGGTCTCCCACTGATCCTGGCAGTCACCTGTTTGGCTAGATGAGTGATTTGATAAGTCATGGGGACTCTCTTGTCTCTGCCTCCCCAGTGCTGGGATGACAGGCACACAGCACAACACCTGCTTTTTCCATGGGTGCTGGGGGTCTGCACTCAGGTCTGCACACTTGTGCAGCAAAGACTCCAGTCACTGAGCCATTTTCACACACTCCTCCCACCTGCCAGGGGCTAGATTTCTAGATCATGTCCAGGGGCTGGTATCCAGAAGCCCAGATCAAACAGCTAGTCTTTCCTGGCTTATTCTTAAGAAAAACACAGGTGCTTGTGGAGCATTTTTTTTTTTTTACTTATTCATTGATTTGGGGCAGAGAGAGAGAGAGAGACAGAGACACAGAGAGAGAATGGGTGCATCAGGGCAGCCAGCCACTGCAGTGCAGTGCTACCTTGTGCATCTGGCTTATGTGAGTCCTGGGGAATGGAACCTGGGTCCTTAGACTTTGCATGCATGCACTTTAAGTGCTGAGCCATTCCTCCAGTCCTTGATTACATTTTAAGATCCCTTCTATACCCAACAAGATCCGCATAGAAAGCAGCTGGTATATATATATATATATATATATTTTTTTTTTTTTTCTTTTCTGAAGTAGGATTTCACTCTATTCCAGGCTTACCTGGAATTCACTATGTAATCTCAGGGTAGCCTCAAACTCACAGTGATCCTCCTACCTCTGCCTCCCTAGTGCTGAGATTAAAGGTGTGCACCACCACACCTGGCAATCTACCTCTGATGGTGTTGTGTTTGAGGGATGAGTCCTGTTCATCTCTTCTCACCCTAACTATGCTTGGGACAACCCAGGAGAGGAGGTGGAGCCATGGCAACCCTTGGTCCAGATTCCTAAGGACTACACATACTCAGAACCAGGAGTAAAGAAAGCTTCTTCTGGGTTGGAGAGATAGCTTAGGGGTTAAAGCAGTTGCCTGCAAAGCCAAAGGACCCAGGTTTGATTCCCGAGGACCCATGTAAGCCAGATGCAAAAGGGAGCGCATGCAGCTGGAGTTCATCTGCAGTGGCTGGAGGTCCATTCTCTGCCTTCCTGTCTATTTCTGTATCTCTCTCTCAAATAAATATATATATATTTTTAAAAAAGCTTCTTTTATAAAGGGCCAGTGGCCAAGCACCTTTGGCTCTGGGTTATCAGGGTCTGTGTCATAGCTGGACACCTCCATGAAGCAACTCAGCAGCAGTTCCAGGCACAGGGCAGAGAAGAGCACCAAGCACTCCGCACCTTGCTCACAAAGCAGAAGAGGCTGGTCTTGGGGCCTCAGCTTGCACTCACTGCTCCCATTTGGACCTAGTTGGACCTTCAGTCGAGCTGTCTTCATTTTTGCTTTGAAAAATAGGCCCCCACAATTATAGAATAAATTGTCCCCAATGCCCCTCTACATCTTTTCAGTTTTTACCATACAGTAAAACTTCAGCATCCTATATTCCTTACTTGGAAGGTAAGGTATCCTTACCTGGTGGTTCTGGGGATAGAACTCAAGACTTTCCCCTCATGTGAGAAAAGTACTCCACCACTATACACTATACCACACCTTTGCCCAGTTCGTAATGAATTTTTAATGCAGAAACACAAATGCATTTAAACTGTTTTTTTTTTTTTTCTTTTTTGAAGCAAGCCCAACAGACTGGCATTTTGTAAAGCAAGAGAGCAAGCCAGAGAGAGAGAGAGAAAGAATTGGTGTTCCAGGTCTCCCAGCCACTACCATCGAACTCCAGATGTGTGTGCCACCTTGTGTGCACGTATGCACTTGCATGCTTGTGTTGCCTTGTGCGTCTCCCTTACGTGGGACCTGAAGAGTCGAACATGAACATGGCTACTTAGACATCACAGACAAGAACCTTAACCACTAAGCCATTGCTCTAACTCTCATTTAAAACTTTTAATGTGCCTATAATTTTGATTTATCATGCCCATTTTCTATGTCCTTATGTATACAATAGATATGCTTTCACTGAAATATTTTTTGTTAAGTTATAAGTTACTATATTATTTTGGACTCTTATAAGAATAGCTGCAAGTAGAACAAGCATTATCATGAAAGGTTTTAATTTTACCAGTTGTGACAAAGAACGTGGACAAAAATAAAGACACAGGTAAGTATTAAAAAAAAAACTGATTCTTCCAATTATTTGTTTAATCGAATGCTTGAAGCAAGAAGAGCAAGCATAAGTAAATGCAAAAACAATTTATTTTTTCAATGAGTTTTGGGAAAATTGTTTTCTTTGGTGATTTTTGTTTACCAGGCCTCAGTTTGAAATCACATGACAGGTGATCCCAAGGCAGTGGTGGCCAGGTTTTCCAGTGACATCTACATGGAAGATGGAAAAGCCACCCTGACACCCAGACTGGCTGCTCTGTGGTCTCCCACATGGTCACACTCAGGATGCCACTGCTGGTCACAAAAGACACCCAGTAACCCCACCCCATATAATGCATATACACACGCAGGGGCGTTGACATGGTTTACAACACTTGTAAAAGGATAATGGGGACACACATGCACGTACACTGATGTGCATATATGTGTTTACAGCCCGTGCAGGATGATAATAAATACACGCACTCATACATACACTAGCATATATGCATATATATGTGTGTGTGTGTGTGTGTGTATGCATATATATGTGTATATATATATGTGTGTATATATATATATATGTATGTATATGTATATACTCATTTCTAAAGACAAAAGTTATTTGCTGCTCTTATCTACATCACATTTTATCTTTCAGTTGGAAAAAAAATATATTAACAGTTTCCTAAACATAAGACAAATACAATTAAAAGAAGAAGTAGGGAAACTGTTTTCGGGGTCAGCAATTTTTCTCATTCTAGCACACACGCTACTGTACATTTGGTGGTACTTACTTAATGCTTCTAATTAAGTGAAATGCGTTTGCTAATTCTGAATCTTCATTTACTGTAATTGTGGACCTAAGCGCTCCCAGTAGGATTCCTTCTGGGATGGTTTTAAATTCACTGCGATTGCACACATGGTGGCTGCAGGAAGAGCCCTCTAATTCCCCAGCCACGTGTGTGTAGGGTGGAAGCTGTGGAGTGCCAATACCCGCCCCCTCATCTCTGTCTCTCTGTCTGTGTCTCTGGTGGAAGTTCTTGGCACATCAAATAAACTATCTCCTTCCACAGTAGACAGGAAAAGCACAGTTTGAACACCAGGCCACCATGTGTGTAAACACATGTCCGGTGCAGTTGACCAGTCCATTGAATGTGTCACTTGTATCATCCAGGACTCAGGAGAGTGATCTCCATGTCCTTCTGGGGATCCGCACCTCCTGGCAGATAGCCACAGCCACTCATGGAGGCACCTTCACAGGAGTCATGGTGGCCGTTCTCCACTCCACATAGTGCCACATTGTTTATGGTCTTGTAGCCCGAGACTCTACGCCTGATATAAAATAATGCACAGTCAAGTCTTCTGCCCCATTTTGCAATTGTTCTCCAGCTTTGAAAAATCAAGGATTGGCAGCTGATGACTCCTAGGTTGAGAAAAATCCTAAAGAAGGGAGAGTCCAGCCATCTACTCTGACAGTTCTACCTAGCATGGAAGACTGCCTTCCTAGGGGACAGGAGTCTGGCAGTCTGGCAGCCCCATCCCATGGGAGCAGGAACAAGGAACAGTCTGCAATGGTGACTTTCACAGGCATGAAAGGGACAGTTTCCCCAAGCCCCAGGATTAGTATAAATGGAGTGGGAGAGACAGGGGAGCAACAGCAGTGAGTCAGGAACCCAGAAGGACCAAGAACATCACCCATCCCAAAGAACACAGATAACAAAATACCCCAAAACAACAAGCACCAGCACCCAAAAGACAGCAGGCATCAAATATTCAAAGACAGCAGATACCAAAGCACCCAAAGACAGCCCATATAAAAGTAAGCCAATAGGCTCATGTGGGAAGAAAGTCTTCAAAGCTGGGCATGATGGCATTCGGGAGGCAGAGGTAGGAGGATTGCCATGAGTTGGAGGCCACCCTGAAACTACATAGTGAGTTCTAGGTCAGCCTGGGCTAGAGTGAGACCCTACCTCAAAAGAAACAAAACAAAACAAAAAGATGAACACAAAAATAAGAAAAATGATAATTAATAATATTTTCTTATTGATAATATTCTGGTGACTTTCACTTTATTATGACTCTGTTTTGTCTAGATTTTCTACAATCAATCTACTAACACCAATTCGTAAGAAAACTATGAAAAATAAAACAGTATTTCCAACAGGGTAATACTGGTAGCAGCAAAAAGACAAACAAATCAATGGAGAGGAAATGGACCATCCAGAATCCGGTGTCATTGTATCTGAGTGTTGTATTCATAAATTAATTAGTATTTCAAATCAATGGGAAATGGGATGTGGTTCAATGGCTATTTCTGATAAGATTCATTGCCTACCAGGGAGAAAGGTGTGTTGAAGCTTTCCCTCATGTCCCATTTAGGACAGTATATTAGTCAGAGAACAGAACCATTACAGTCAGCTTCTCCTTGCTGGCAGAAAGCACCCAACCAAAAACAGCTTGTGGGAGGAAAGTTGTTTGTTTTGGCTTACAGACTCTAGGGGAAGCTCTATGATGGTAGGGGAAACTGTGGCATGAGCAGAGGCTGGACATCACCTCCTGGCCAGCAGCAGGTGGGCAACAGCAACAGTGTACCAAAAACTGACAAGGGGAAGCTGCCTATAACTGCTATAAGCCCACCCTTAACAATACACTTCCTCCAGGAGGCCCCAATTCCCAAATTGCCACCAGCTGGGGATCTAGCATTCAGAACACATGGGTATGAATCAAACCACCACAGAAAGTGCCCATGTAGTTCAAAGATGAAAAATGAAAAGTGATACAAGGAAAGAAGAAGAAACAAAGATCTGATGTGCAGGTCAAGAAAGCACCCTGTGGGCTGAAGAGATGATTTAGCAGTTAAGATAGTTGCCTGCGAAGCCTAAGGACCCATGTTTGACTCTCCAAATCCCACGTAATACAGATGCACAAGGTGATGCAAGCTTGCAAGGTTGCACAAGGTTGCACAAGAGCACAAGATGCGGCACACACCTGGAGTTTGATTAAATGGATTTCTCACTCTAGCTCTCACATGCTCATAAAAATGGCTGGTCTGTTGGGCTTGCCTCAAAGAGAGAGAGAGAGAGAGAGAGAGATAGAGAGAGAGAGGGAGAGAAAGCACCCTGCTTTAAGTGATGGAGAACAGACAGCAAAAGCAAAAACCCACACATACACACAGCCCCTCCCTGATTCTCTTCTTACATTTTTGTTACTGTTGTTTTTCAAGGTAGGGTCTCACTCTAGCCAATGCAGACCTGGAACTCACTCTATAGTTTCAGGCTGGCCTCAAACTCATAGTGATCCTTTTACCTCTCCCTCCCAAGTACTGAGACTAAAGGCATGTGCCACCATATCAGGCTTCTATTCTGTTCTTTTATAAATGACATTTCTGTCATTACTCCATCTCATGTTATTGGTTTATAGGAAAGAGACTTTTTTTTTGAGGCAAGAAACAATGTGAAACAATGAGAGTAAGAGAGAGAGAGAGAGAGAGAGAGAGAAAGAGAGAGAGAGAATTGGCATGCCAGGGCCTAAAGCCAATGCAATTGAACTCTAGACACAGTGTGTGCATGTGCGACCTTGCACGCTTGTGTCACTTTGTGCATCTGGCTTATGTGGGACCTAGAGAGTCCAGCATGGGTCCTTAGGCTTCATAGGTAAGCACCTTAACTGGTAAGCCATCTCTCCAGCCAGAGACTGTGTTTTGAGTACTCACCATATTTCCTGCTACTTTATCGAACCAGAGTACTAATTTAGCTAGACCTGCTTTAATCCTTCAGAGTTGTCCAGATAGCCCATCTAAAAACATGCATTATCCCTTTCCCTCCACTTTTGATTCTGACATGTCACATTGGTTCCCCTTATTTAATTATATGGCTTCCAGTTACTCCCTAAGCACAATTTTATATAGCCGTGGGGTAACAATTATTCTTTTCTTCATCCCAAATAATGTTTCTGCTGTGTCTCATGTGAGATCAAGTGAGATGCTGAGAGCTGCGCTAAGGAAGATCCATCAGCTCTTATTTCCATGAACGTTTTATTAAAGCAAGAGTTGGGGGTGGATTTTGGTTAAAAGCTTTTCTGCATCAAAAAACATGGGAAGTGTGGGTTTTCAACTTAGATCTATTAATATGAACTATGTTATGGTAACAAACTTCCTACTATTGCGTCTTGTCACATTCCAGGAATGAATTACACTTAGCAGGTTCTATGTTCTTCTCTTTTATCAGATTTAAATGTCACAATCATACTGTCTTCATAAAAATGTTTGGAAAACCTATCTTTATAGGCACACTGTGAGCCAATTTTTGCATCATAGAATTATCTGGTCTCATGAAGTTTGGAACAATGCCCATATTGAATGCCCAGATTTTTTTTGTTTCTTGTTTGCTCCACTGAATGTGCTCTAGTTGAGTGTTTTTTGTTGCTTTTGTTTGTTTGTTTATTTGTTTGTTTTTGAGGTGGGGTCTCATCCTAGCCCAGGCTGACCTGGAATTCACTCTTTAGTCTCAGGGTGGCCTTGAATCACAGTGATCCTCCTACTTCAGCCCCGCAAGTGCTGAGGTTGAAGGTGTGTGCCACCATGTCCAGCTCTGGTTGAGTTTTGTATCAGTAACAACTTGCTGGAGTAAACAGGAGGATCTTTTCAGCTAAAACATTAGTCACTTAATATCTGCCTTAAGTAGCTAAAGGAAGGAAGGGAGGGAGTGAAGTAGAGGAAGGAGAGAAGGAAGGAAGGAAGGAAGGAAGGAAGGAAGGAAGGAAGGAAGGAAGGAAGGAAGGAAGGAAGGAAGGAAGGAAGGAAGGAAGGAAAGAAGGAATGAAGGGAGAGAGGGAGGGAGGGAGGGTTTATTTTGGCTCACTGCCTATGATGGTGTAGATTGATCATCAACTTGACAGGAGCTAGAATCACCTGAAGTATTTTGAGTTTCATCTTCTGATTTCTGTCTGACACATATGTTTGTGTTTAAGGCTTCTGTCTAATAGCCAACTTCCAAAAGTCCTGTCCCCAGAAGCTGGCCTATGACATTGGTGAGGAATACAGGGTTAGCCTGGGTTTGTGCTTCCCTGTCAGACAGGGCGCTTGGCCTTTCTCTTCCTTCCACACCGAGGATGGAAGACCTCTGTGATAGTTTAGATGGGAAACGTCCCCTACAAGTGCCTGTGTTGGAGTCTTGGATCCCAGCGGGTGGTGCTCTTCTGAGACGTGGTAGAAAGTCTAGGAGCTGGGGGCCTAAGTGGAGGAAGTAGGTCACTGGGGCCTTCTCTTTGAAGGGTATCATGTCCCTGGTCTCTTCCTGTCTCTTTTCTGTTTCCTGAAAGCTACACCACACCCTTCCCCAATGATGCCCCATCTCACCAATGGTCCAGAAATGACAGCAGCAGTGACACAGAGTGAAACCTCTAAATCTTTGAGCCAAAAGAAATCCTCGCTCTAAATCGTTCCTCTCAGGGATCTGTCATAGTGACAAAGACTATCATGAGCTCCTTCCTCTCTGCCCTCTTTCCTCTACCCACTGCCTTCCAGCACTGTACCCCACATCCCTGTGGAGCTCCCACGTGCCAGGACCTTGCTTGGTCACTTTTTTCTCTCTAGCTTTCTGAAATAATCTGATCAGATTTTGTGATGTCCACCACATTTTACAAGCCACAGATTCTGTGGGATTAGTAGCCAGGGCTTGCCTCCTGTCTAGACTGTAACACAGAGAAGATTGGACTCCACTTGTCCCGTCACAGTGTCTTCTCTGCAACTGAAACCGTCAGGAGTTATGGGAGAAATCATGAAGGAAGGTTGAATGAATGATTGACATTTCTTACCAGCTCTTGGGACATTGATCTTTAGAAGGAAATTTACCTTCTCAGGAATTCTGTTCCCTGTCTGTAGTAGGAAAGAAAAACATACCCAACGTTCAAACCCCATTTCTAGATTAGGAACAATAAGGTAAAGCTATCAATAAGGCTGGTGTACAGAGCTCAGAAAATATTTCATAAGATTGTACCTGCTCCATTGTAGGGTTAGATCTCCTCTCTTCCTCTCTTTTCTGTGCATGCTTCCAATCAGCTTCACTTGAGGATGAAAGCACACAGTAGCAAGTAATCTTGTATCAGGTAGAGGTGTGGACCAAGATCAAATCCAACCTTGTCGAGCCTGAGAGCAGAACACCCAGGTTACAAACTGGCAGTTCCCCCTGCAGGGCATTCTAGATGAATATACAGCAAGCAGAGGTTCCAGGTGAAAAGCAGCAGCTGACACTGGACAAGCAAAGATTCCTGGTTGGAAACCAGCAGCCCAAACAATCAGAGGTGCTGAGAAGAAACCAGGAGTCCACACAGTTTTCTTGGGCTCTGACATCTACAGCCACATTCTTCACTCTAGTCCCAGCATGCCTGGACCCCTTGGCACTATGATGATTGTGGGCACTGTTGGGGACTGGGTTCACTGGCAGGACAGCCTGCTTCTCCTTCCCATGCCAACCCCTCCACCAGATCTTCCCATCCATAGAGCTGTTTCATAATGCATCTCCCTCCACCCTCAGCCCAATGCTCTGCTCTCTGGTTCGTTTCTGTGCTGACCTCCCAGAGGCCTATGGCATTGTGGTCATCCACCTGACAGGCTATTTCATTCACAGTGGAGATTAGATGATCTTGTTTTCATTATTGTTCCCAGAATTCTCAGCACATGAAACAGAGGCCAAAGGGAAGAAATACCTTCCTCTTTTTGAAAGTAGGCGTTGGCCCACTCCTTTCACTTTTTTCTTTTCTTTGTCAAGTTTTTTTTTAAAGATTTATTTATTTATTTATCTATTTATTCGAGACAAAGACTGAGAGAAAGAAAAAATGGGCATGGCAGGGCTTCTAGACACTGCAAATGAACTCCAGATGCATGTGCCACATGGTATATCTGGCTTCCATGGGATCTGGAGAATCAAGCATGGGTCCTTAGGGTTGGCAGGCAAGTGCCTTAACCACTAAGCCATCTCTCTAGCCCTCCTTCCAGTTTATGCTTTCTGGTCTTTCACTGAGCTACTCTACTCTCGGAAGGCTTGGATTATTAAATTCAACTACTTGTCACAAAATTCATTGCACTCTTTAAAGTTCTGTTTTGTATGTTCATTAGAATAACTATTCAGTGGCTTTTTGTTGCTCTTATTGTTGAATATTCATAAGATTCTGTCTACTTACAGGATAATTATATTAATATGATATGAATAAATAAAAGTAGCAGTTATGCCTTCATCCTGTTCTATTTGACAAGGTTCAGTTCGCTATTTCAAGAAGAAAAGGAAGTTTTCACATTTGAAACAATATTGTTTCTTTTCTGAACATCTTTATTTATTTATTTATTTATTTATTTATTTATTTATTTATTTATGGAAGATAGGAATAAGTAGGTAAATAGATACAGAGAGAGAGGGAGAGAGAGAGAGAGAGGATGGGCATGCCAAGGCCTTCAGCCACTGCAAATGAGCTCCAGAAGTATGCGTCATCATGTGCATCTGGCTTTTGTGTGTCCTGGGGAGTTGAACCTGGATCCTGAGGTTTTTCAGGCAAGCTCCTTAACCTCTAAGCCATCTCTCCAGCCCTATCACTTCATTTCTAAACAAGGAAAATACATCCTCTGCTTCATGCAAACAGGTTAGAACAGAATCTATTCCATACCTTCCTAGCCAAGATAAGGATGCCTTCCTCATATCACACTACTGGCTAATAAAGAGACAGACTGGCACATTCTTAAGAAGTCAAGGAAAGAGAGGCCTCCCTATCAGAAGACAGCTGCTTCCACTCAGCTCTGAGGTTAGTAGTAAGATGTTTAAAAGTTGTTAAAGGGCTGAGGAGATGGCTTAGTGGGTAAAAGACCTTGTGACTCAAGTTAAGTTCAGAAGCCCTGAGCCCATGTAAAACCAAACACAGTAATGAGTGGCAATCTCAGCCCTCCTGTAGATAACAAAGAAGGTGGAGACAGAATTCCCCCAGGTGCTCATGGGTCCAGCTAGCCTGGTGTTTGCACTGCAGAAAAATGAAGAGATCCTGTCTCAAACACAGAGGACAAATACAGGCACTCTGATACACACACACATACACACACACACACACACACACACACACACACACACACACTTCTGTCTGTACATAGGCTTTTCCACAGAAGCCCTGGTATCTGTGATGGGAGAGACCTTTGCATCATTGTACAAGTTAGAGGTCAGGTATAAGCAGAAGGGGTAAATCAAGGTCCATCATTCAATGCTCACAGAAGGACTCTGCAAAAGATGACTGGACTTTGGTCAAGTCATTTTCATTGTTTTATGTGAGGATATTTTCAGTGTTTTATCATAAGGCATTAAAATATACCGAGTCTGGGCTGGAGACTGGGCTTAGCGGTTCAGCGCTTGCCTGTGAAGCCTAAGGACCCCGGTTCGAGGCTCGGTTCCCCAGGTCCCACGTTAGCCAGATGCACAAGGGGGCGCACGCGTCTGGAGTTCGTTTGCAGAGGCTGGAAGCCCTTGCGCGCCCATTCTCTCTCCCTCCCTCTATCTGTCTTTCTCCCTGCGTCTGTCCCTCTCAAATAAATAAATAAATAAAATTTAAAAAGATATTTAAATATATATATATATATATATATATATATATATATATATATATATATATATATATATACCAAGTCTGCCAGGAGTGGCA
Source organism: Jaculus jaculus (assembly GCF_020740685.1). Taxonomy (NCBI): domain Eukaryota; kingdom Metazoa; phylum Chordata; class Mammalia; order Rodentia; family Dipodidae; genus Jaculus; species Jaculus jaculus. Next base: position 21,901,805 of record NC_059103.1, read on the forward strand.
GTGCTGCGTTCTCACCCCAGTTCTCAAGCAGCTGAGGCAGAAGGATGATGAGTTCAAGATCAACCTCAACTACAGGATGAGTTCCTGTCTCAAAGAGAGAGAGAGACAGGTAGAGATCAGGAAATAGAGGGGAGAAATGAGAGAAGGAAAGAGGGAAAGGGGGAGGGTAAGAGAGAGAAGAGGGAAAAAAGCAGGAAGTAATGAGAAAAGGAAGAAGTGAAGGAGGAGCCTTGAGTTTGACAAACTAGAAATCTAATTGAAGCTATTGTGTGTCTGTGTTTAATATCTAAATGTTTTCAATATATTTAAAATTGAATATGAATGAGATGTGACCTATCTGAAGAATTTCTTCCAGAAGAACAGCAGCTATTTTTATAAGCAGCTTACTAATGGAAAAAAAAAAAAAAAAAGGAGAATGTTTTAACCAGACAGGAAAGAAAGAATGTCCCAGGTGAGTCATGTTTCCTTTCTCTCCTGGGATGTTTGCATTCAACCAAAAGGAAAAGAAAATCTACTTAACATATAGGAAAAAGATCACCTACATCATAAGCCACAGTGCTTGGTGACTGTGCTCAAGGCATTCTTACAAGTGGTTCAGCATCAACCTGAGAGAACACAAGTGGTGTTTCCCAGTGCAAAATCTCGGGTTCGATGCTATTTAAGCACTTTCCTCAATTATCTGCATGATAGGAGGTAAAGCATGTTCATTAAGTGTGTGGGAACCACAGATAACAACCACCAGATTTAATCACCATCCTGAAACCTAACCCCGTGCTTGGTCAGGGAAGGAGTAGGATGTGACAGAGCTGATCAATCTGCGCTTATGCTGTGGGCAAGGGTTCATGTGGCCCTGTCTCTAGCACAGGCGAGAGGAGCCCCTCCCTGCCCTCAGCCCATCTGGAGGCAGTAAACAAACTCTGGAGGGCCAGCAAGATGCCAGCTGGGTAAACCCTCTGGTGTCTTAGCCTCCAAGGTTCTTTGGTAGGATCTGAAAATGCTACATGGGGAATTTTACAGAAATGGACCTGGACCTCAGGGTGGAAATAAATAATGGAACAACACTGATTCATTTAAAGAGGAATATTGGGTGTGGTGCCATGGACCTGTGATCCTAGAACTGAGGAGGTGGGGACAGGAGGATCCTGCCAGCTAGTCTAGCTTAATTGGTGAGCTAACAATAGACTCTATCTCAAAAAGAAGTGAGTGGCGTTTCTGAAGAGCTATTCCCAAGTCTGTCCTCTTGGCCTCTACATGTACACACATAGACATGCACACCCGCCCACACATATAAACATGCATACACACATCAGTCAACAGTGCTCAAACAACACAAAAGATTGATAAGGAACCTAGTTGATTACTTTTTAAAGGTCACCGTAGAATACAAAGCAAGCAATCAAATGGCCATGATGACCACCGTGATAGCCGTAAGAAGGCAGTGTCTGTCCGGGTATTTTGTTTTCCTTTGTCATAATATCTTCCTTACTGGGCTGAAGAGATAGATGGCTCAGCAGTTATGTCACTTGCCTATGAAGACTAAGGACCCAGGTTCGATTCCCCAGGACCCACTGTAAGCCAGATGCACAAGGTGGTGCATGAGTCTGGAGTTCTTTTGCAGTGGCTGGAGGCCCTGGTGCACCCATTCTCTTGCTTTCTCTCTCTCAAATAAATAAATAAAAATGTTTTTTTTTTTTTTTGAAAAAGAATGTCTTCCTTATTGCTGTTGTCCTTGTGTTTCTCCCAGGGGAGGAGGCTGTGTGGCCCATGGGTTACTCCCCACCTGTAGGAACACAGACAGTCTTGGGAGATCAATCGACTGTGTCTTTGGGATGAAGATGCACTGCGACACTCGGGCTGCCTAGCTTTTCTGCCATCCCGTCACCCTCTGAAGAGCGACACACCAGGATTTAACAAGCTGAAAGGGATTGAGTAGAGAGCAGCAGAAACGATTAAAGACTCGGAAAATAGGAGCTATGAAGGAAGATTAAAGGATCTGCGCTCACTTAGCCTGGAGCGAGAAGCTGACCTAATAGCGTCTTCAGGACCTGAAGGGCTATCATGTGGAGGAGGGGACCAGCTGCTCCCTCTCCACACCAAGCCCACGAAGAGGAAGCGGGCTTAGGCTTCGATGGGAGGGCTTAGAAGAGCTGGAGAGAGCTTCCTTCAGGGAGGCCCGGTTGCTGAGGCATGGAGGATGTGTCTCAGGGAGGGAGGTAGCCACTGTGGAGAGGCCTGGCTTCCTCATAGGAAGATTGTATGGCCGTTATGTCACCAAGCAATGTCCCCAGCACTACACTTTTGTGCCTGGTGGTTATGACACTAATTCTTTGAAAAAGTCTATGTAAACCTGTGGAGACACACACACACACACACACACACCATTGCAGGAAGAGGACCAGACATTTAGTTCCTGCAGGTACTACTGTAGTCCACATATCTATAACAAGAGGCCCATAATGGTTCTATTAGAGACATGCCTCGACTTTTGTCCTGAGGAAGGGAATCAAGGAATCCATTCCAGCTTTGAGTTCAACTTCTCTTCCATTGATCATTTTTTTAAGTATTTATTTATTTATTTACTCAAGGGACAGAAAGAGACAATGGCAGATAGAGAGAAAAATGGGTGCATCAGGGCAGTGGCATCAGCCACTGCAAACAAACTCCAGACTCGTGAGCCACCTTGTGCGTCTGGCTTACATGGGTACTGGGGAATTGAACCTGCATCCTTGGCTTTCATAAACAAGAACCTTAACTACTGAACCATATCTTCAGCCCTTGAACAAATTTTTGATGTCTAAAAGAGAAAAAAAAAATGTTCAGGATGTCTCTGTATTTCAAGAGAAAGAAAAGGAGGAGGAAGGAGGTGAATTTTTTTTTTTTTTATTCCAAGAAAGATCCAAATTTGTATATTCTGAACTATTGCTAGCTCTAACTCTCATGTGGGGATGTGGGGCTTGCAATAGCCTCAGGCATGAATGATTTGAGGTTCTTATTAGTGGCTGCAATGACAGCTCATCCCCTCTACAAAGGCTCCATGAACAGTGAAGTGTGGCGCGGTTATGAATGAGAAACAAGCTCTTCGACTGCATTTGCAGGGGCAGGAGGTGATCAACAAATTTGTTTTGTCCTCAAAACAAAAACACGCTTCTCCTTCCCCCATAGCTTGCCTATACTCAAGCGAAAGCAAAGGAAGTGAGACATAATCTAAATTTTAAAAAATTCATTTTCTTCTATTGGAAGGTAGGGGAGACTGAATGAAGCATGCTTACCATTATCAAAATGTCTCGGGCTGGAGAGATGGCTTAGCGGTTAAGCGCTTGCCTGTGAAGCCTAAGGACCCCGGTTCGAGGCTCGGTTCCCCAGGTCCCACGCTAGCCAGATGCACAAGGGGGTGCACGCATCTGGAGTTCGTTTGCAGAGGCTGGAAGCCCTGGTGCGCCCATTCTCTCTCTCTCCCTCTATCTGTCTTTCTCTCTGTGTCTGTCGCTCTCAAATAAATAAATAAATAAATAAAAATTTAAAAAAATATCTTATTTTTAAAAAAAAAAATGTCTAAAAATCTGAACGTATTTTATGTGGTGAGTTTTGACCTGACTCTTCCTTAGGGTTTCACACTCATTTCTCGTTGTCTCCCCACTCACATGAAGTCTTTTCTCAATATCAAAGTCATCTTTGTTCCTTCTTCCCTCTTTGTATATTCTATTTCTTTCCCTCGGACTTCCTCATCCCCAGTCCTCCTTGCCTTTTCATTACCTTGGGAGTCTATATCCCATTACAGGACTAGGCAGAATTTACTGTCATTTCTGTCACCTTTCCATGTTTCTCCCACGCAACAGTAAACTGCTGAGGGTGTGCCTTCTCGCAGTTACATCTCATCTAACCCTGCTTGTCATCCTGCAGACGCTCAAATGATGGATGGGTGGACCGTGGGAGGGGAAGGGATTGGAGGACAGATGGAGAAAGGGAGAACAAGATGGGGGTGAAGAGTAGAAAGAGGGGTGAGTGGGTGGCGGAGAGGAGGACGGTGGTGGGTAGACTGTACAGGGATAAATGGCAGAATGGTGAAGTATTGGCTGGATATTGGATGGGTGGTGAAGTTGTGGGCGGGTCATGGATGATCAAGGAGTGGTAGAGGGATCAATGGTGGAAAGGTGGATGGGTAAACTGTGCTAGACCCTATGTGGTGAGCCCCGTGTGGACCATACATCTAAACCCAGAGCTTGTTTCCACACCTTGAACTGATTTATCTTAAAGGACGCTGAGCAGTTTCACAGCCTCAAGTGCACTGCATGGCGAGTGTTGAACCTTCATTCATTCTGCAGTCATAGTCTCCTTATTTTGGGAGACATGTTCTTGTGTCAGTTACATCTATCAATCTGCTGCCCCAGTATTGCCATCAGAGTCTTGGGGTTGGCTGTGGAGCCGTAAGTGGCAACAGGTGCTAAGCATTGAGAAGGTTGTTTGGCTAGCTGATTGGTACTGAGCTCAGAGCGGTCCCACAATCACTGCTTTCCTAGGGTACTTTAATTCTGACATGTGAAAGTAATTTCAAGTTTTTATCAGCCTTTTAAAGGGAGGAAGATATAATCACATTTGTATTATTTTTCCATTATAAACAGAAATCAAAATATTTTCATAAATGGTTGGGAAAAGAATAGCCTGGGCTTGGTTCCTTTACATTTTTTTTTCTTAGTGAGAAATATTCTTTATTCAGAAGGATCAAGAAGAAAAACTGAAGATGAAAATCAGCATGCTAGCTCTCTTTTTTTTTTATAGTTAGTTTTGTACTCAGTGAATACAGTCAATTTGGTACCATTATTAGGCTCATCTATTACCTATCCCCTCCCTTTGGCCCGTCCTTGTTGAAGTATATGGGTCATGCATTTTGGAGTTAGCCCACAGTTATGGGTAGGATAAATGTCTATTTTTTAATTAATATATAGGCACAGAGCAAGAATTTTTATTCTCAAAATTAGTTTTAAAAATAAATCAGCTTGAGCCAGGCGTGGTGGTGCATGCCTTTAATCCCAGCATTCGGGAGGCAGAGGTAGGAGGATTGCTGTGAGTTCGAGGCCACCCTGACACTCCATAGTGAATTCCAGGTCAGCCTGGCCTACAGTGAGATCCTACCTTAAAAAAACAACAACAACAAAAAAAAAAAAACCAAAAATAAAAATAAATAAATAATTAAATCAGCTGGGCATGGTGGTGCACACCTTTAATCCCAGCACCCAAGAGGCAGAGGTAGGAGGATTGTCGTGAGTTGGAGGCCACCCTGAGACTATATAGTGAATTCCAGGTCAGCCTGGGCCAGAGTAAGACCCCACCTCAAAAAATAAAATAAATCAACTTTATATGGTAGACAAAAATATCAGAAGCATTCTCCTCTTTCGGAATTTCAAGTTGATACAGTCCCAAAGTGGCATCCTTTCTGCCAACGGTGAGCAATGCTTCGTGTTGGTAGAGAGCAGTCCCAGGGAAGATTTTTCTGAAGTCAGGAATCTTTGAAACCAATTGTAAGGAAGGAAACTGCAATAGCTACTTTCCTTAACAACACTACTGTGACAGTAATGGCAATTTTTTTAGGAAATTTTCCAATGCCAGGTAAAAAATATTAAGGTTATAAATGAACCTACTGTGTGCATCCTTATATCTGACAAAGAACTTATTTTCATGTACCAAATTTGCTTTACCCACAATTTCACATTGTGTGATAGCCACAAACTATAGCTAACATCATAAAATATACAACTACTTTTCATATACAGCAATATAATGGCACACATAGCTCTTTGAAACAGGCCATCATGAACTGGAGTCACTGAGAATAGTGACTTGTAGATTCTCAGGACAGGAGCACATTGGTGGTTCACCTAAGTTTCTTAACACATTGAACAGCGGGATACATTTAAGTAACCCCATTAGTTCTCCAGAAAAAATAGACATTTTAGATTGTATGTTATATAAGCTATTGAGGAGAGTTGAAAATGGGTGGCAGGATAATTGTGAAATGTTATGATACATTGAAAGTAGGAAATGGTCGCCAGTGAGTCTTCCAGCAGGGGAATCGTTGATGCTCACAGCATAATATCTCCAGTAGAACGACTGAATGCCAGATGAGAAGAGAGAAGCCCTTATCCTTCCCTCTCCATACAGGTCTCCCCGCCCTCCTGCTGGAACACCAGCCCTGCATGTGATGGGGGCTAAGAGGCCCCTGCAGCCCCTGGGCTCCACCAGTGTCTTCCTGGAATGAATCTCAAGGTGGACGGACCCACAGTAGCCTCACCCCAGTTCTGTATGAGGATTTTCACTTCCAATCAGTTCCTGGCCACTGTCACTGGTGAAGCGGGTGATAATAGTATTGCTCTGTGTTGCTTCAAAGAGCTCAGCAAAGAATCACGGATGCTGTCACCATAAAGAGATGATGGCTATTGGAGGACACACGGAACATTGAAGCATTGCACGGACGCTGTGACAGGCATCTCACCATGGTCTTCTGTACAGGTTAAAAATACGTATAAGAGCTGGAGAGAAGGCTTAGCACTTAAGGCATTTGCTTGCATAGCCAAAGGACCCAGGTTCGACTCTCCAGGACCCACGTAAACCAGATGCACAAAGCGGGGGGAGCATGTATCTAGAGTTCATTTGCAGTGGCTAGAGGCCCTGGTGCACCGATTCTCTCTCACTCTTTTTCTCACTCTCTCTCTAACTATCTATCTTTATCTTATCGCTCCCTCTCTTCCTTAAATAAATAAATAAATAAAATATGCAATTTGAAAGAGAGAAACAGAAGGGGTTTTACAAGTTAAATAACTAAAAGGAGATAATACATAGGGGAACTAGTCACAATTCCACTGTCAATCTTAATACTGTTTCAAAAAGGATAATTGTTTTTGAAACTCTTTATAGAACCAAGAAAATGAAAGAATATGATATTATGCACAGAACCTAGTACATCAAATAACATACAGTAAATTTAATGAACATCAAAAAAAAAATCATGAAAACTAAAAGCAGAGTAGGTGAGACCCCCAAAGGCTATTCTCTAACCCTAGCACTCCTTCTTTTAAAAGTATTTTATTTTAGTTTACTTATTTGATAGAGAAAGAGGGAGAGAGAGAATAGGCGCGCCAGGGCCACCAGCCACTGTACACGAACTCCAGATGCTTGCGACCCCTTGTGCATCTGGCTAACATGGGTCCTGGAGAAACAAACATGGGTCCTTTGGCTTTTCAGGCAAATGCCTTAACCACTAAGCCATTTGTCCAGCCCCCCAGAACTCCTTTTCTCACCTCCCTTTGGCACCCCTAAACCACTGGTTTCCATGCTCATGTCTCTTGTCACCTTTCCTCTGACCCTTATTGGTAAGCAGGAAGATGCCCTCCTCCTATCCTGGATGACTTGTTCTCTGCCCTGACCTTACTGGGACTCTTGGTGGCATGTAGCAGTGCTCACCCACATCAGAAATCAACAATCATTCCAGTCTTGCTGCACCCACTTTGTTAGGAGCTCTCCGGACAGGCACCCTTTTACTGTATCCACTCAACTTACAGCTGTGTCCAGGGTCACTCTATTGTTCCGCCTTCCTCAGTCCTGGACATTTAAGCTTGTCTGAAACACTGGGTTGGGGGGCTAGAGATATTGCTCAGTAGTTAAAGGTGCTGCCTGGCAAAGTCTGATGGCCTGGATTTAGCACCCCCCAATACCCACATAAAGCCAGATGCACAAAGTGGTGCATAAGTCCGGAGTTCGTTTGCAGTGGCAGGTGGTCCCTGGCTTGTCCATACTCCTCTCTTTGTCCTTCTCTCTCCTTCTCTCTGCCTTTTCGTCTGTCTCCATCTCTCTCAATAAATAAAAGTAAAATATTTTTGATAAAAGAAATGCAGAATTTAGTCAGAGAGTTAGGCAGAAGAACCCAATTCTGGGTAAGCGGGGGAGGAGCAGGATACCTAGTGGTATCCTGAGGGCATCAAGTTATTCTGAAACTTTATGAGCTTCTGACTTTATCCATCTTGCATATGGCTCCCTGCTCAGCACAGGGTACATTCCATGCAGAGATAGGATCCTACAATATTTTGGCTGCCTTCTGTTGTGTCTCTTTCCTTTCTCCACTGTGTGTGTGTGTGTGTGTGTGTGTGTGTGTATGTGTGTGTGTTCCTGTGTACGACTGTGGGTACTCACATGTGGGCACTCACAACTTTGTATACTGGTTTCCCACATGCCACCTTGTTTGAGGTGGGGTCACTCATTGTTCAGCTTGCTCACCACTGTTTGCCTGGCTAGCTGCGATTTTCCAGATGATTCTCCTGGCTACACTCCCCTTCTTGCTCCAAGTGCTCCAGGATCACAGACCGGAACACTAGAACATCCAGCTTTATGTGGGACCTGGGGATCCCAGCTCAGGTCCTCATGCTGGCTCAACAAGCACGTTCTCCACTGAGCTGTCTCTTTGGCTCCTCTTGAGCGTGTGTGTGGAAGAGTTGGCCTGTCACCTGGTTCATAGCCTGCAGAGGTCGATAACACTGCACAAGTCCTAGAGGCAGGTGTCATCACTCCCAGAAGCTCAGAAAAGTGAGTCGCAGTTGGGTTTGTGGATGATACCAGGGTTGTCAGGTAGACCAGATGTTGGCAGGTACAGGTGGAGGGATGAAGATATCTGTGCTTCTGGGCCTCTTATGTGTGTTACAGATATCATCTGAAGGTATTCAGTTCCCATCCCCTCCCCATGTCTAAAGAAGTCTCCACAGTGAGGATAGATTCCTCATTAGGGTAGTTTGAATATATGTTCCCCATAGACTCAGGTGTTCTATTAAGCTTACAGCATGGGTCTCTGGCCACCTGGCTGGAGGAGGTGTCACTAGGGGTGGATCCTGGGGTCCAGTCCTAAGGTGTGTTTAGGGGTGAATCTGAGATCCAGCCAAAGATGTGTACAGAGGCTTGAGCTCTGGGGCCCTGCTTGCTGCCAGTTCATGTTTTGCTGTTTTATGGTGTTCAATGGCTGCTGGTGGTTTTTCTCTGAGCTTGGATTTAGGGTGGGAACCAGATTTTTTCACAGTAGATGGAGCTTCCCCTGGATCTGGAAGCTTGACTTAAGTCCCTTCCTCCTATAAAACTGTGCATTTGGAGGTACTCCCTGGCACCATGGAACTTTCCACAACACCCCCTTTCTCACTGGAATGCTCAGCAACAGTGGTTCAGCAGAAGGGAGAGGTGGGAATGGGGACCAGGGTTGAGGTGTGAAGAGAGGTGAGAAAACACTCTTCTTCAATCTCAGCAGCCAGGTGGCAGGCTTACAGCAGAAATTTGGAAAGAGTAGGGGTGAAGGGGCATAAACACACAACGAGTAATTTCCTAGCCACAGCAGTATCCAAGTTAGGCATGTACACCAGAGCCCCTGCATCCCTGCCCACCATGCCTGAGCCATAACTGGGTTGGGCCTCCAGCCGCTTTCTCACCCTCAGTCATCTGTGTGGTCTTAGATCCAGGAAGGGTCCTTCCAAGGGCCCTGCCTTGCAGTAAGCGTGTGACATTTCCACTATATACCACACGTATCTGGTAGCGTCTCCCTCACCAGCGATCTTCTCTTCCCTCTCTGACCTGGTCTTTTGTCCTTGGTGGTAGGAGACTATATATACATAGATATAGATACACATACAGATCAATATATCATCTATCTATTGATTTATATGAGTATCTATATGTATAGATGGATGGATGGATGGATGGGTGGACGGACAGACTGGTAGGTAGGTAGGTAGGTAGGTAGATAGATAGATAGATAGATAGATAGATGGATGGATGGATGGATGGATGGATGGATGGATGGATGGATGGATAGATAGATGGATAGATAGATAGATAGATAGATAGATAGATAGATAGATAGATAGATAACGGGTTTGTCCAGTTTGTGGATAGCAAGAGCCAAGGGTGGTAGTTGGGTCTGATGAAACATGTGTGGTAATAAAATTAAACTCCACATAATTAAGACAAGTAAAAAGAATGGGGTAAAATGACTCCACATATAAATAGACAAGCTGCTCTCCAAAGATTCAAAAGATAGTCCAGTGGTATGCTGGTAAATGTCTAACAACTGGCTCGCCAAAAATGAAAAACAAAAACCCAATCTGCAATGTTTGCCAGTCTCCTACTGAGGATGGTTTTAAGCTAACAACTTGATGTCAACTGGCTCACAAAGTTCCTGAAAATGTAACAGTTGGCACCGCACGGTGCTAACAGCCTGCTCCAGCTTGCTGCAGAGCCATTACTGAGCTTGTCCCCATGTGGTTCCAGGAACGTTGCACATTTTAATTCATCTTAATCTCCACCAGAATGCCACCGGGAGGGAGGCTGGGATGTGAGGAGCCAGGCTGTGACTCTGTCACCAGGCACGTAATGGGGTCCGGGCTGTGGCATCAGCTCTGAACCCTGAAGACTGGGCCGTCTTCTTGTTTTGCTTTACAGAAGAAATCCCACCGGAAGTGGTGCACAAGGGTGAGTGTTCTGTTCAAAGAGGGGTAGTATAAAAAAATAGGACCTCAGGGCTGGAGAGATGGCTTAGCGGTTAAGGCATTTGTCTGCAAAACCAAATGACCCAGGTTTGATTCCCCAGGTCCCACGTAAGCCAGATACACAAGGGGCACACTCCTCTGGAGTTCATTTACAGTGGTTGGAGGCCCTGGCATACAATTCTCCTCTCTCTCTCTCTCTCTCTCTCTCTCTCTCTCTCTCTCTCTTCTCTCTATCTCTCTCTGTGCTTGCAAATAAAATAAAAGAAAATAAAATAAAATATTAACAAAGGAGGACATCAGAGTGATCCCTGAAGGTGGTTCACATCAGCCATCCATTAATAGCCATGGCTAGAGAAAGAATTGGGAGGAATGCAGCTCCTATGAGCCTAAACCATTGCCTAGTGATCAATTGGAAAAGATTGTCAAGATCTTTATTTGGGGGCTTGCAAGATGCCTGAGTAGAGTGTTTGCTGTGCAAGAGTGTGGACTTGAGTTTGGATCTCCAGAACCTAGATTAAAAAAAAAAAAACAAAAAAAAATGCCTGGCATGGTGGCACATGTCTGTAATCCAGCCCTGGGGAGGCAGAGACCAAATCCCTAGGGCTTACTGGCTACTGACTTTAGCTGAATTAGCAAGCTTCATCGAGGTTCAGTGAGAGACCCTGCCTTAAAAACAAGGTAGGGTGGAGAGTGATTGAAAAAGATACCAAGTATCAACCTCTGGTCTCTATTCTCATACACACACACACACACACACACACACACTCACACGTGCTCACCAGTGCAAACACACACACACACATACAACAAAAAAAAAAAGATCTTTATTACTATATAAGGTAACATGGTCTGAATAGGGTCATGGCCTGAAGAAGGGGAAAAGCCCGAAGCCCATTTCTAAGGGATAGCCACTCCCTGAAGAGTGGGGCACTTGCTGACCTCACCACAGATCTTTCTTTCCGTGGGGCTGGGGAAGAGATGGATTAAGCTTTAACCCATACTCTCTATAGCATCCTGGTGGGGTAGAGTGATCCTGTTACCAGTCTTAGTGCCAGCCCCACTTCCCCTCCCCACCGTTCCTGCCTCCGTGTTTGCTTATTTCTGTTATGTTTCCCTCTCTTTTCCCCATGGGGTTCTTATTATTGTTCCCCCATCATTACCTTCTGTTCCTCTTCCACGCTGCCTGTTTATCTCCTTATTAGCACCTTCTTGATCCCTAGGTAAAGTGCCAATTATCATTTGTATGCTGATGACTCTCAACTTCTTTGTTTCACAAGCCCAGAACTCTCTCTCTAACCCCACACGCATTTGTACAGCTGTCTACAGGCCACCTTGTGCCTGCTTCTCATACATCCCAACGCCAAGAAGAACATATCTTATCACAGAGCCTTCATGTTGGGCATCAACATCTTCCTGGACTCTTGATACCACCCCTACACAGAAAGTCCTGGTTTACCTCAGTCAGCAAACAGTGGATCACTAAGCATTTCTTCTTGATGCCACTCCTACACAGAAAGACCTAATTTACCTCAGCCAGCAAACAGTGGATCACTAAGTATTTCGTGTCCCTTACATTCACTCACCTGAGCCAGAGGAGGGTGAGGTGAAGAGCTGGTCCAGCCCTACCTTCTGTCTGCCTCAGAATACTGCAAGCAAATGCCTGGAGAACAGCTGAGGAGATGAACATACATTCACTCCCTAGACTGGGTTGTGTCTTCCACTGCCCTTTGGTCCATTGGCAGTGAAGATTTTCTACCCATGACTGTCTGAAATAGTCCATGGATCATCCACCCAGGAGAAATATGATACCTCCATGGGCCAGGATACATTGCCTGCAAGGAATGACATAGGGAAGTACCTGAGCTCGGGCTGGTCACGCAGCCCCAGTAGTGTCTACCTATCTGATGATGTATGTGTCCAGGTGTCATTACCAAAGGCCACAGTCCATTGCCAGCGCACTACCTGGTAGGAAGTGTCCATCCACTCCACACCTCCTATGGTGATTTGTATATAAAACGTCCCCAATAGCCTCATGTGGTTTTTTTTCTTTTTTTTGTTTATTTTTATTTATTAATTTGACAGTGACAGACAGAGAGAAAGAGGCAGAGAGTGAGTGAGAGAGAGAGAGAGAGAGAGAGAGAGGAGAGAGAGAGAGAGAGAGAGAGAATGGGCATGCAGGGCTTCCAGCCACTGCAAACGAACTCCAGACACGTGTGCCCCCTTGTGTATCTGGCTAATGTGGGTCCTGAGGAGCTGAGCCTCGAACCGGGGTCCTTAGGCTTCACAGGCAAGTGCTTAACTGCTAAGCCATCTCTCCAGCCCAACCTCATGTGGTTTTAATCCTCATACTTGATCCCTAGCTGGTGGAGTCTTTGTGAGGCAGAGCTTTTATACAGGTATTTTACTAGGGGCAGACCTTAAGGGTGGAGCTTGGCGTTTATCAGTCCAATCGACTAGGCATTCAGAGTTAGCTCAGTCTTGCTGCTTCCTTCCAGCTGGTGTGACAAGGTGTGAGACGACTTCCCTCATGCTACTGTGAAGATGTGATGCCCCACCAGCTCTCATCTCTTGCCATGCTTTCCCAACCATACTGAAACTTCCCCTCAAAATGATAAGCCCAAATGAATCCTCCCTTTCCATAAGCTAGAGAAATTTATACCTACCTAAACAAGGAACCAGCCCACTAGGAAAGCTGCTTCTATCCTTAGACACAGCCAACAGAGGACTGTCTCCCCAAAGCTGGTAAGAATAACTCCACAGAGACCCTGTAGCCACACCCACAGGTACAACAGTGACGTGTACTAAAATGGGAAACTGAACAAGAACTCAGAACCCCACCCCCATCACATGGTAAGCGAAACATCCAGGCTGCAATGAAAGTCATTATTCTGACTCTGAATGAGGAATCACACAGCCTGAATATGGGACTATGAGCAGTGACTTAAGGATCAAGATTCCCCAACAAGGATCTTAAAAGGAACCTCCCCACAGAAATAATCCAACAACCTTCAAACTATACAATGAGAAAATAACATGTCAGCATCAGCAAAGAAATACATGCTATATTTTCTTTCTTCCTTTCTGCATTTATTTATTTATTCATGTATGTATTTATTCAGAGAGGCAGAGAGAAAAAGAGAGAGAGAGAATGAGTGCACTAGGGCCTTCAGATGCTAACTCCAGATACATGCAACCCCTGTGCACATGTGCAAGAGCGCGCACTTGTGTCACTGTGTCCAGCTTTCATGGAATCTGGAGATTCAAACATGAGTTCTTAGGCTTCACAGGCAAGCACCTTAACTGATAAGCCATCTCTCCAGTCCTACATGCTATACTATGAGTGGGATGAAGATTGTGGAGTGAAGAAATGTGAGTGCTAGGAGTTGGAAAGAGGCTGATTCAGTGAGGTGCTTACTGTATATGCATGAGGCCCTGAGTCTGCATCCCTGAAATCCACTTACATGTTCAGCATGGCCTTACGTGCTTGCCATCCAAGCACGAGGGAGATAGAAACAGGAGGATCTCTGAGGCAGGTTGTAGCTAAAAGTGATGAGCCTGAAATTCAGTGAGAGACCTTGCCTCTAAAAACAAGATGGAGGGCTTGGGAGATGTCTTAGTGGTTAAGGATCATGCTTGTGAAGCCTGAGGACCCAGGTTTGATTACCTAGATCCCATGTAAGCTATATGCATATGGTTGTTGGTTTGCAGTGGCTAGAGGTCTGGGCATACCCACTCTTTCGCTCTGTCTTTCTATCTCATAAAAATATAAGTAAATAAATAGACAAACAAGATGGACCATGATCAAGGAAAACAGCCCATGTCAACTTCCAGCTTTTGTGTGTACATGCATGCACATAGTTGTTCACACCCACACGTGTGACTACATATGTGTACAACATACACATAAACACACAAAAAATGTTTTTTAAAAGAAGCAAAGATGATTCTACTACATCATAAAAGTAAAACAACAGCAAAACACAAAACTGTGCTCTCACAAGAAACTCCAAATCCAATGATAAAGGTAATTTAAAATTAAAGTAACAGAAACTCACACACAATGCTGTGCCTTCTCATTGCTGACTTAAAGCACCCAACCAAAAGTGATATGTGGCATGAAAAGATTTATTTCAGGTTACAGTCTAGGGAAAGTTTCATCATGGCATGGCAGAGCAGAGGCTGGGCTTCACATCTTGTCATGTGTCTAGCTGAAAGTAGCTTGAGTACTGATCTTGAAGCTGGGCTAATAGTCCTTAAAGTTTGCCCCTACTGACACACCTCCTCCAATCAGACTCTATCTCCCAGAGGCCTGGGACTGAAAATGAGGCTTAATTATAAACACATGAGGCTATGGTAGACACTTCACATTCAAACTACCACATATGCAAATATACAAAAGACATGGCAATATTAATATAAGACAAATCAGGCTTTAAAACAAAAAAAAAAAAATGCTCAGAAACAAAGAGTTAGGTGGCATACAGACACAAATTAGCCCATGGACATAATGATCCTTAATGGTATGACCATAAGAAATGAAAAGGGTTCACCAAAAATCTCTGGGAATTGCTGTGTGATTTTAGTTTGGTTTCAGAATACAAGATTTCCATGTGAAATGTATCAAATTTCTGTAGATTACCAGTGGATATGTGGCAACGAAGTTAAAAAACAATTGTTATGTACAACTGTTTAAACGAAAATGAAACACTTAGGTTTCAATACCATATAACACAGCATCTAGATGCTGAAAATTATCAAATGCTAATGAGATCAATCAAATGTCTATATGAAGGGCAAGAAGCTTGATTTCATGGATTGGAAACTTTGGCATTAAAAGGTTAATTATTCTAAAAGTACACACACACACACACACACACACACACACACACACACATAGTATTTAAAAGTGAGAACCACTTGTGAGAATCATTCTGCTTCACAGTGAGTCTTACTACATAGCATATAACATGACATTTATGAAATAACAGATTGGTAGTTCAATGGGACAAAGAGAGAACATCAAATTAGGCTAATTGATCTGCAAAACTATGCCCAAGTGAGCCTTGGGAAAGCTACACAGTGATTCAATGGAATAAGTGTAGCCTTATCAACAAATGGGGTTGGATGGGTCAAGAAGGAAAAACTACCTTCAAACTAAACATCTCACCTTATACAACAACTAGCTCAGAATGGACCACGGATTTCAATGTAAAATTGAAATTGCAAAACTTTTTTTTTTAAGATGGAAGTGCTGGGAAAATGATTCCATAGTTTGTGTTTGTCTCACAAGCATGAGGACCTGAGTTTCATCTCCTGGCCCCACATTTTTAGCCAAGCATGGCTTATTCTTGTAGTCCCAGTGAGAAACAGGAGGATCCCTGGAGCTCACTATTTAGCCAGTTAGCTTCTGGCCAGTGAGAAACCCTATCTCCATAAAAGCTACACTCCAGTCCTGAGGCTAACCCCTGAGGTTGTCCTCTGGCCTTCACATGAACACACATACATGTGCACCCGCACACACATGTACATAAACATATAAACAAACAAATACACACATTTACATAACAAGAAAATAACAAAAAAAAAAGAAGAGAAAACGCTGCATGTTTTCTAGTTCTTAGATTTGCCTTCTTTTAAAAAATATATAATCCTGGACTCGAGAGATGGCTTAGTGGTTAAGGGCATTTCCTGAACAAGCATGAGGGGCTGAAGGAACCTGTGGCCACTGAATTTGAATTTGTAAATAGCTACGCATGACCATGTATGTCTATAACCTCAGTCCTATGGGGAGCAGAGACCAGAATGTGTTAGAGACTCCATTAAAAAGAAAAACTCTGTGCGATGGAGGGCACTGAGTTCCACAGCCACCTCAGATGAGTGTGTGGGCGCCTCATCAACCCATGCAAATACATACACCACACACATCATGCCACACATACTCCATACATACAAAAACTGTATAAACTCTTTGAGAAAGAAAGTAGTAAGCTGGACCTCACCAAAAATTAGATACTTTGTTCCACTAAAATCAATGCAGGAGGATGAAAAGGTAAGGGACTCACTAGGGGGCCATATTTGAAAGCCACACATTGGACAGTAACTAGTTTCTACAAAGTATGAGAACTTTCAGAATTGAAGTGTGAAAAAAAGTAAGCCTTCTAGTGAGGAAATCAATACAGGCATGATCGTTCTTTCACCAGAGGATACACAGTCATCATCGAGCCACTGGGAATATGTCAACATCATTAGCCATCAGAGAAAGACCAGTTAAACTCTGAGGAGATATCAAGACACACCTATCAGAATGGCCAAAGGAAAGCAGGTAGTGAATATAAGATTCTGGCCAGGATGATTCACTCATTTGTAATTGTAGACAGTACAAAATGGCACAGGCCATCTAGAAAAAAAAAATTCAGCATTGTTACAAAATGATCCCATGTGCTAGCAAAAAAAAAATTGATCTTGGCATTTCTAGAGACATGAAAACTTATCATCTCATTAAATTCTGAACAGGACTGTTCATAGCAACTGTTCATGATGGCCTAAAAGGAAGTGATGTTGATTGCATTAAGTGGAGTGATTCACCAACTGTGGAATATCACACCTTGACCTATCCTAAAATCTTACTGGGTGATGCAAAGGAATTAGTGATATGTATAAAAACTGGGGTGGTTCTAAGGGAATTGTGTCATGTGAAAAAAAAAAATGTCAATCCAAAAGGACTACATATTTAACAGACTTTTCCACAAAAGTGTAGAGCTAGAGACAAGAGGAGAAGTTGGGGAAGGCAGAAGAGAAGCCGTGAGAGGAGGTGGTGTGGATATAAAAGACAATGGGAAGGATCCTCGCGGGGATGGGATGTCCTGACTCTGGACTGAAGTAGTGGGCAGGGGAATATGCACATGTGATATTATTGCACAGAGTGAAACATACAGGCACACAGATGTGCACGGACACAGTGCGTGGGGATGGGAGTTTCTAAGCCTGACCAGCAGGGCTGTACTCACATTGATCATGCCTTTCCCCAGTCCCGTGGGTGTTGCTCTTCAGTAAGGATTACAACTGCAGATATGCCTTCAGTCATCTCACCTAAAAACAGTGCACCCACAAAATGAGATGCAGAACAATGTGTCAGCCTCACACTGGACCTCAAATTAGAGCTTCGCCAGACAAGTCTGTCTTTTACCGTGAACTGTAGTAAGGTGCTTCCCATCTTTAAATAAGATCAAATACGTATAAGTATATCTGGGTTTAAAATACTCAATATAATGGCCCCGGGGAGATGGCTCAGTCAATAAAAGCACTGGTTGCATGTGCATGAGGATCTGAGTTTGATTCCCAGCACCTATGCAAAAATTCCTGCAATTGCTGTGTGGGCTTCTAACCTCAGCCCTAGGGAAGTGCAGACAGGCAGATGTCTGGCCAGCCAGTAGAGCACACTTGGTAAACTCCAAGCCAAACAGAGACCCTGAATCAAAAAAAAAAAAGGGGGGGGGCGGGTATTCCTGAGTTTAGTGCCCAAGGCTGTACTCTGGCCTACACCCACACTTGCATGTACACATACACACCCATGTACACACTCACATGCACAAACGTACTCATACATATATGCACTCAGAAAAACAAATATTTTAATTTTTATTTATTTATTTATTTATTTGAGAGCGACAGACAGATAGAGGGAGAGAGAGAGAATGGGCGTGCCAGGGCTTCCAGCCTCTGCAAACGAACTCCAGATGCATGCGCCCCCTTGTGCATCTGGCTAACGTGGGACCTGGGGAACCAAGCCTCAAACCGGGGTCCTTAGGCTTCACAGGCAAGCGCTTAACTGCTAAGCCATCTCTCCAGCCCAAAAACAAATATTTTAGATCTGTGGAAGCAATAGAATGCCTTACAACTTTAAGTATTTGCATTAGTGGCCTTAATAAGAATAGCGACAAAATTCCAGGTACAGGCCTCTGTGCAAAAAGTTATCAGAAAGGAATTGGAAGAAGCCTAAAGTATAGTCAATCTTTATCTCCCTTGTTCTCAAAATAAGTATGCTCATAAATCTTCAGAACTAATGTCTGAAGAGAATTCATGTGTGTATATTAATATATTCCGAGTCCTTTTTTCTGATGTGTCAACACAGACTGAAATCCACAGCGTGAAGAGAATCCCATTGACAGCGAAAGCGATTTCCGTTTTTCTTCCTTTTTATGATCTCTAAAAAGCTTCCTCCTTGTTTTTATAGTGTCTGTGTGGCTCATGCCTCAGAATGAGGAGAATATTAATTTCCAAAAAGCAAAGATGGCTCTGAAGACAGCACATACACTACACTTCCTATGTGAGTTAGTGGCGAGAGGGACATGGTGGAGGTGGAAGGGGTATGATGCAGGCTTCTCAGCTGAGATCTGTAGAAAGTGAGAGTGGCCCATAGGTCACAGACACATTTCCACTGTTCAAGAATGTGGTCCCCCCGAGACTCGGGATGCATTCCTCCACCTGCTTCTCAGAATGCTCATCCTTCTCTCAAGTCCCTACGAACACCAGCTCTTCTGAGATGCCATCCCTGTCCTCCCACCCTGGCTCAGCAGCCGTGCTTCATGAGGACACAACCTTCTCATCCTTATCCCCAGGAAGTGTCTTCTCTCTCTTCTGATAGCTGCTGATCCTCACACCTCTCCCTTCCTCCACTTTCTAAAACCTCCCAGGTGCTCTGACAATGGCCTCTTACCAGTGATGGAAAACTCTCAGATCTTCCCTGTGCTGGCTGAGCTCTGGGCCTGCAGGAGATGTAGATATTAAACCTCTCCCACACTCAGCAGGGCACCTCAAGCCATAGGTTCGCCTTTCCAGGGAGAACTCACGCCCAGGAGATAGTCTAGTCCCTCCCCATGCCAGTTCTCTTTGTGGCACCTTTCACACTAGAACCATCTCTCCTGCAGTTCTCACCTCTATCACCCTGGGCATTGGCGTAAACTCCCCCAAGCTAGGGAATGATTTGTCTGCCTTCTCCATCTCCCTCATGTCTCCCAGTAGAGATGATGCTGCATGAATGGGCAGCAAGTCACAGTTAAAAGCAGAATTACAGCAGCCCCATTCCACCCATGAGAAAGTAAAGGCAAGAGCTGAACAGGTGACCCTCAGTTCTGAAGGAGGTGAGAGAATCCAGGGTCAAATCAGTCAGCTTCACACCACTGTCTTCTTGACAGTGAGAGCATTGTTCTCTGTCTAAAGAACCATCTTGAAACACAGATTCTTGGCTGGGTTCCTATCACAGTCTCTGTGTCTCTCTCCTCTTTTCCTCTCCACCACCCACACTACCCATTATCGCACAGTCTCTCTGAGAAACGAACCAGTACTCAGCCTTTCAGACTAAGCTCCAGACCTGGGGAGGAGCCGAGGGAAAGGAGCCAGGTAGCTGGCCTAGAGGACCAGCTATGGTGATGGTGACTCTGCCTACCTCTACCCACCCACCCTGCCACCAAGTGACTGTGGGTCCCTGGATCCTTGGGACCCGGGTTCCCTGAAGACATCTGGACAACTGTGGAGAGCAGGGTCTGAAGCTTCCTGTGAGTATGACAGGAAATACACCCGGGGGATGACTTCGTGGAGCAGCTTGGTTTATTCAATAGGGAAATGGGTTTATAAAAGGTTCAGAGAGAGTGGGAAGAGGGTCCTAATGGGATTGGTGGGTTCAAAGGTTGCTTGCCTAGGAACTTCATTCCAGCAGTAGGGAGAAAGTCAGGTGATCTACATAGTGGTGGGAAGAGGGTGGCAGGGGATGGGCTGTGTGAAGGCTGCTGGCTGATACCATATAAGGAGTTTCCTAGGCAACTGGACAATGGTCTCAGAAATATGAAGGAAGCCTAAGTCTCAGGAAATACAGGTGTCCAGGGCTGGGGAGGACACAGCCTCCCGTAGCCCAAAGGCCCTTACCTGTGCCTGGCAGTACCCGACATGTGACGCAGGACACACAGTCAGTGCATGTGTGGCATGTGGTGTGTGGTGTGTTCCTTTTGGCTGAACCAAGTGTGACCTTTGGTGGAGAAGGAGAAAATTCCAGGATGTTCAAGAGAAGCACCCAGCAACTGGTTGTTTGTATCAACCCAAATCTCACTCATTTATTACAAGTCAAGAAACCCCAGTCACACAGCTCTGGTTCTAGAAGGAATCATTGGATCTGCTGGTGGTAGAGAGCTAAAGAGTGTAACCTTTGTGGCTGGCCTCAGAGGAGCATTTGGCTGTTTTTTGTTTTGTTTAGTTTCTTTTTTCTCTGTGTGTGTGTGTGTGTGTGTGTGTGTATTGTGTAAAATTGTGTGTAAAATATGTATGGTAGGGCATGGTGTGTGTATGCACTTGTGTGCACAGATGCATATGATTCAGGCATGTGTGTGTAAAGGCATTGTCCTCCTCAGTGACTCCTCTATGTTTTCTGGTTTTGTTGTTGCTGTTGTTCATTTTTGTTTATTTATTTGAGAGTGACAGAGAGAGAAAGAGGAGGATAGAGAGAGAGAGAGAGAGAGAGAGAGAGAGAGAGAGAGAGAGAGAGAGAGAATGGGTATGCCTGGGCCTCCAGCCACTGCAAACGAACTCCAGACGCGTGCGCCCATTTTGCATCTGGCCAATGTGGGTCCTGGGGAGTGGAGCCTTGAACCGGGGTCCTAAAGTTTCACAGGCAACACTTAACCACTAAGCCATCTCTCCAGCCCTGTATGTTTTCTTGAGGCAGTGTTTCTCTCTGAACCCAGAACTGTCGTTTTATTCATTCAGACTGGATGACCCCCATCTGTCCTAGGGTCTCAGCTACCCAGGGGAATAAGGTCATGGGGGTGGTGTGGCCATGCCCTGGTGCTTACATGGGTGGTGCGAATCAAACTCAGGGTACAGCAGGTCCTCTCAGACCCTCACGCTGGTGCAGCAAGTGCTCTTAACTCATGAAGCCATTTCCCAGCCCCGAGTACTTGGCATTTCAACAGCTTCTCCAAAAGTAGTTCTTGCTTGGTTTTGGTGACCCGAGAGAATCCGTCCCTCTGGAATGAGTGAGCTCAGCAAGAGAACTGGGGCTGGAGGGACTGAGGCTGCCAAGGCAAGCCATCCCCCACCCGAGGCGGGCTGCACTGTCCTCCTTCCCTTGCACGGAGCCACTCTTGGCCCGGGGAGCTCGGGCTGCAAAAGCTTCAGCCACTTGTTACACGTCATGTTTGCCTCCCATGTCTACTGTATCACAACACTGCCGAAGTTCGGAATTAACAGCTTGACGTGTCTGACCTGGCTCCCATTAGCGCCCACCACCACCTGGTACCAGCCTGCCTCCCACATGCCGCCACCACCCCAGTATCAGCCGTGCCCCATCCTGGAACGGTCCCCAGGCAGCGTGCTAACAGCCTCTTCTACAAGCCAATTTACAAGGATCTGGTCATGTTTACATTAGCCTTCTCCCAATGCATGAAAAGAGAGGAGCCTGCTTCAGAATAGAAATGAGAAAATATGAATAATTCAATTTTCCTTGTGGCTATTAACACATTTTCCTTGAATAAAGTGATAATAGGTTATCATCTGTGAAATGGAAATTGCATAACAGAGAGTTTCTGGTTACACCAGAGGAAATTAATTTCACAGCACATCTGTTGGGACCCAACTCGTGAATACTAAATATGAGAAAATGCCGCCGTTCAGCTCGGCTACCTTTCTAATTAGATTAGCACTGCCTCCGCCCAGGCTGGGGTTCGCGGCTAGGCAGAGTGATCGCTGGGCCTTCCCTCAGATACCTAATATTTGTAATGCTGGGATGACTAGAGCAATTAGGGAAAGTTAAAAATGAATTATGGGGCCATATTATATTAACCAGCTGCTGCTTGAAAGGGGCCGAGTGGGTGCTATCTGTCTAGTTAAACACAGTGCTTAGGCCAACTATCAGTGAGCAAATGCAAGGGATCAGCACATCTCTGAGCAGCCTCAGGTTGCCATGTCAACAAACACCAGGGGACTCCTAGGGAGACTCAGTGATCTGCAGGCATGCATGCTGAGTCGGACCTCCCCGCTATGAGCTGCAGAAGCTTCCAGAAGGTGGAACCTACACAGCGTCAACAACTGGCTGAAACTCCTCGAAAGGCTTGGGGACCACCCTTGATGACATAGCATTGTGTGACTTTTTTTTGTAAAATTTTTATTTATTTATTTATTTATTTATTTGACAGAGAAAGAGGGAGAGAGACAGAGAATAGGCACACCAGGGTCTCCAGCCACTGCAAACGAACTCCAGACGCGAGCGACCCCCTGTGCATCTGGCCAATGTGGGTCCTGGGGAATAGGACCTGGGTCCTTTTGCTTTGCAGGCAAACACCTTCCAGTCCAGCATTGTGTGGCTTTTGACAAATGTGTCTTTCTCTTGCTTGCACCAGATAGACTGGGTGTAAATCACCACATGGGTTACTTGAAGAGCAGAAGCTTGACTTTCTACCTAAACACACCAAGGGCCCATAAACCAGATTAAACATGAGGCAGTGCCTTCCCATCGTGCTGTCCCTCGCTAGTCATTTCTCTCTCTGCGCATTGTACACAAGTGTGCATGTGCACATGCGTGTGTGTGGAAGCCAGGGGACAAGTCTGGGTGTTGTCACTTGGGTATTGTCTATCTTGATAAGGACAGGTTCGCTCATTGGCTTGGAACTCACCAAGTAGGCAAGTCGGGCTGGCCAGTGAGCCTCAGGGATTCATCAAGCCCTTAATTACTACCACATAACACCTATGCCTGGCTTTTCTCCTGGGACTTCTGGGAATAAAACTCAGGTTCTCATGCTTACAAGGTACTATGGTATTTTAGGAATATTTATGATCTACTAATCTTCTGTCTTTTGTCGATTTATTTTGCAGATGTATGTGTATTGTTTATGTGGGCCTGGGGAAATCAGACTCAGGTGAGTCAGTCTTCTGTGCCTGTGTGACAATGGATCTTCCCAACCCTCTTTTGTTTTTATAATGACCACATTATACAAAGAAAAAAAAAAAAGGAGGTAATGATATCTTACTATTATCCAGGGCAAATAAGTAATAAAATCTACTATGTGCAACTCCAGCCAAAATGAATGTATGACAACATTTTTTTTTAAACATCAGTTCTTAGAAAAGTCATGTTACTATTAGAATAATTAAATGTCACATCATTAGCCCATTTATTTCTTTTACATTTATTTATTTGAGAAGGGGTAATGGGAAAGATGAAGAGAAAGAAAGAGAAAGACAGAGAGAGAAAGAGAAACACAGAAAAACGGGGCACACCAGGGCCGCTTGCTCCTGTAAATGAACTTCAGATGCAAGCATTTTATTTATTTTTTCATTTTGTGTATTTGACTTTACCTGAATACTGGGGAATCAAACCTGGCCTGACAGGCTTTGCAAGCAAGCACCTTTAAACTGTTGAGCCATCACCCCAGCCACCAACAATAAATTTCTCTAATTTCACAAATGAAAACAGTTCTGTGTATGGAAAGCAAATGGGAAGATAAGATTAGCGTCGTCATATGTTACAACTGTATTTTGTTACCAGGAGATTTTTATGGCCTTCAGTGATAAATCATAAAGCTTTCCTATTCTTAAAGCATTTTAAGATAAGGGTGTTGGAAATTCAATCAATCTCAATGTCCTCATGCTGGCTCCAATCTCCCTAACCAGGGAAAAACATGTCATTCTTTAAAAAAAAAAAGTATTTTATTTTTTGTGACAGATAAAGAGGGTGAGAGAGAGAGTGAATAGGTGTGCCAGGGCCTCCAGCCACTGCAGACAAATTCCAGACTTGTGTGCCCTGTTGCGCATCTAGCTAACATGGGTCCTGGGGAATTGAGCCTGGGTCTTTTGGCTTTGCAGGCAAACGCCTTAACCGCTAGGCCATCCCTCCAACCCACATCATTCTTGTCACATTGCTTCAATATGAACCAACCAACAATGGGTGATCTTCCAAGTCATTTCCATCCTTTCCCTGATGAAGGGACAGAGATCTGCATGGTGGCTGTGAGAGAACTCATGGCTTCTTCCTGAGTAAATCCCAATCCTGGGGCTCGAGTATCAAATTTAAGCCTCTAACAGCAAACTCACCAGACTTGGTGTGATCGACAGCAATTCAGGGCTTGAGAAAGTGATGCCTAGTAGAGGGAACCCCACAAACTGGAGACCGTGTTTGCACAAACCCTTCCTGGCTCTGCCTCTCAATAGTTACTGGCTTTGGGCCACGTTCTTGTCCCCCTGAGTCAGCATGTGCTTCCCTGTGTGACTCAGAGATGGTTCTCTGTGAGCCAGTGTTTTGGGCTTAATGGCTACATTCAGCAGCATGATTGGTCTGAGTTTTTATAGGTATCCAATACATCTAAACTCCAAACTCCTAGTCACCCAGAAAGTATAAACTCTGAGCTCGTAAGCATCCCACTACGTCTCAACCAAAAAACCCCTAAGTGTCCAGTAAGTCTTAGCTCGCGACTCCTGACTACAGACACTTCTCTCCCTGGACGGCTGTGGGTGAGTTCTTTGAGTCGCATTTGGGACTAAAATTATACTTCTAAACAACCCTGTACATGAGGTGTCTACCCTCCTTGTGTGACTGAAGATGTGAGGTATCTTCCTCAATCATTCTTTCCTTTATTTTATGAGATAGGATCTCTCACTGAACTCAGACTCTCACTGATTTGACTAGGCTAGCCAGTCAGCAAACTCCAGGAATCTTCTTATCTCCACCCCCAAAGCCCTGCCCAGTCCTGGGATTTATGGGCATGCAACACCATGGCCAGCTTTAACAGGGGTGTTGGGGACCTGAATCCAGGACCTCATGCTTGTGCAGTAAGCCCTTTACCCACAGAGCATCTTCCCAGCCCGTCTCTTTCTGTTTTCTGAGTCCAATACAATGATGCTCTCTATTTTGTTTCTATGCATCTCTGGACTAACCTAAAGCAAAGTCAAACTAAGTCAACAGAGGCAGAGCCATTAAGAACTTGTAGAAGTATGTCAAATGGCACAGAATTCAGCCCAGCTACTGATGAAAGGCACTCTGAGTGGAATGCAGACAGGCCCTGTATTTCCAAGGCATGGGCCAGTGGCTCTCCTCATGGAATCTGCTGACTCCACAGTCACTGAAAGCTGGGAAAATGGAGAACCACGGGCCTGAAAATGGCTGAAGAAATAAAATGAGCCAAAGTGGAAAAAAAAAAAAATGCTCAGTAGTCACACTGCCCCAGGTTTCTGACTCCCTGTAACTTAGAGTGATGCCTCCTGCAAAACTTTGTAGGGTTCTTTAATTCGTTAATAAGAGTGGATTTTTGACGAATGGCAGGCGGTGAAATTCATCTGTAATGAGCGGCGGTTCAGGATCACTCAAACGCCAGCACCTTTCTTGTGGAAAAGCTCCCTTCTAGGGTACTTAATTGTAACATATTGCTGCTGTTATTTAAAGTAATAACTCATTATAGAATAGGGTTTCTATACAAGCCCTAATAATTCTGTTATGTCTCCCGTGATTTTTCAACATTAGCTAATGAAGTGGCCCATCATTTATCAGTAAACAGCATCGAATGTTGAGCAGTCAATCTTGTGACAGAGTCATTTGTGCCAGCTTCCTCCATCAGGGACAATTAATATCATCAGAATTGGTGATTTGGGACGTGATTTCCTTGCCACAAACCTCATCTTCCCTTGCAATGAAATCATTTGACAGGTCGATACCACAGTCTCATTTTTCATTTACTTTATCAGCTCCTGGCTTCAAATGACACCCATATCTGTAAGAGCTACAGAACTTCGCCAAGGAGGCAAGATACACTGAGGTCTGCTTCTCTTAGTATAATTCTGTTAAGACTAGCCTTGCTGACCACCTTCTAAACACCCCAAAACTTCCATTTTGGTCTATCCCCAATAACCATCAAAAGCCAGCCACAGTTTTCTTCAGAGTTATCTCTGTCTCCTTTTCTTCATCAAAGAGTGGCAAAATTCTCAAATTCATGACCTATCTTCCTCATTTCAGATACTGACTTCAAGTCTCCTCTGATGTGTGTGTGTGTGTGTGTGTGTGTGTGTGTGTGTGCATACATAGTTGCAAATATTTTCATAATTTTCATTTTTGTGGAGTATTTAAGGTTTGGAAATAAAATTTAAACTTGCCATCATCAGCGCCCTCACAATTTCTTGGAATTGTTGGTATATGTTTTTTGACATATTTAACCTCCCTGCTAAATGATCTGTTTCCAAACACACACCCTCCAGATTCATTCCACATGGACTCTGCCAAACACCCCCTCATGCCTCTTAAACACTTTGAGGTGTGGGGGGCACTTGGCTGTAGCACATAGTTTGTGCCTGTTGGGTGCTGATTAAAGGGCATATCCCTCTCTCTTGGGGATGTGAGATGGAGCGGTGACTCCATAACCTCACACCTTCCACCATGGAGTCCTGTTAGTGCCGTTGCTATGCTACTGACCAGACAACACAGGCCGCAGATGCATAAGGGTTACTGAGGAGTTCTCATGGCTCCCTCCACACTTCCCTGTAAGACCACTTACCGCTCCGAGTCTTTTCACGACACTCTATGAACACTCGGCACAGCCACCTGGGTCAATTGCTACTTAAAGAAGCAACAGTCTGCCAGTCATTTTGAGAAATCGCTACCGTGGGAGTCAGTCTGGTGCTATTGTTAATTGGTAGGAGAATTAAATAAGTGCTAAATAGAAGGAGGTGAATTGCATGTTAAATGCAGGTAGAATTGAGATAATCAGCCAATATTCCAAGATTTTACTTCTGTCTCCTCTAGGGTTGGGAAATTAAAGCCGGGTGAGGGAGCAGGAGTCCAGGATGAAAAGCCACTTGCGTCGGAGCTGTGCACTGTGGGAAGGGGGGGCTAACTCAGACACTGGGACAGCCAAAGTGAGAGACTGCTGTATTCCTAACACACAGCACCTGGGCTTTCTTACCCACACCTCCAAGGCAGTCAAAGCCAGCTGGCTTGCTCTTGTACATACTGGCTTTCTCTTATATATAGTAGAGGGTACTTTCAAAGCAATCTGAGGGGACCCTAAAATGACTCCTGATATTTAAGATGTGGCAGAGAAATAACTGGTCAGGAAACTGCTTTTAAAAGTTTCCTTGGCCAGGCATGGTGGCACACACCTTTAACCCCAGCACTCGGGAGGCAGAGATAGGAGGATCATGGTGAGTTTTAGGCCACCCTGAGACTACAATAGTGAACTCCAGGTCAGCCTGAGCTAGAGTGAGACCCTACCTCAAAAAAACAAACAAACAAAAAATGTCCCCTTGGCTATAGGGGATTAAGTGGGCCCTTGACCCTGGCTGGAAGGAATCTGAGAAGGGAGACTCTGGGAAGAACTCTGGCTCGTGTAGTCACAGTTGCTGTGTCAGATGCTCGCTGGACATTCCTGTCCCTCACTTGTCCTGAAACCAATCTTTCCAAAAGTGTCCATTCCTTCTCCAACAATTCATTTCTTTCTGTTTTTTTTTTTAAATCATTCATAAACACATCTTGAAATCTCATTGTGAAGAAAGAAAAATATACATAAGACACATAAGAAAAGAAAATGCATAGTAAAAGATGTCTTTCCACTTCCCTCTTTTTAATTTGTGTTTTATTTACATGTGCTTATTTTGTAGCCTAAATTATTGCTGTTCCTTTCAAAGTCTCTGGTGGGGAAAGTAAACAATGAGCACAGTATTTAAACTTTGTTTCCGTCCACATTGTCCTTCCTCTAAACATCTTATCTTTAAGTCAAATTGTGATGGGGAAAAACAAAAATTTGGGGAGAGAAAGAAATACAGGCCAGGTTGCTTTTCCCAGGTCCCAGTTAAGGTTAAAGTTAGGGTTACATTTTTCTGGGGGGTCATTTAAAACTTCAAATCATATATTGTAGAGTGGAACATGTTTTAACCCTTAGGACATTGCTTCAGAGACTAAATGTTTTTAAAGCAAAACAACAACAAAAAAGTTTATGTTAAACATTCCATCACATTGGTTTCAAGCAGGCCGTTTCTCGTGGCCAGCCTTCCCAGGCCTCTCCCCTTGGCACAGTCTCTGCCTCTTGAAAGAAGATTAATATTTCAGAACTTGTCATGAGCAGTTCCGTCGACTCTGTTTCTGCTTGTGTCTGACAAGCTATTTATCACACTGCTGAGTGCCGGCATTAAATTATCCCCGCTGTTATGACAGCCACATTATTCATCAGGATCACAGCCTCTGGACCAGGGAGGAGCAGCTGGTTCTGTCTTCCTTTCTGTCTTTCTGGAGGTATATGGATCTCTGCACTACGGAGGGGCAAGAGGGAGGGAAGGAGGAAGGAAGGAAGGTTGGAAGGAAGGAAGGAGGGAAAGAAGGAAGGAAGGGAGAGAAGGGGTGGAATGGAAGGAAGGAGGAAGGGAGGAGGAGGAAAGGAAGGAAGGAGGAAGGGAGAGGGAGGGAAGGAAGGAGGGAGGGAGGAAGGGAGGAAGGAAGGGAGGGAAGAAAGGAGGAAGAAAAGAGGGAGGAAGAGAAATAGGAAGGAAAGAAGGAAGGAAGAGAGAGAGGGAGGGAGTAAGAAAGGAAGAGAGGGAAGGAAGGAGGGAGGGAAGAGAGGAAGGAAGGGAGGGAGAGAAGGAAGAAGGGAGGGAGGAAGGCAGGACAGAGAAAGGAAGGAAGAGAAAGAAGGATATAGAAAGGAAAGAAGGAGGGAAGAAAGAGAAGGAAGGGAAAGGAAAAGGAAGGGACAGAAGGAAGAAGGAAGAGAGGAAATAAGAGGAGGAAAGAGAAAGAAGGAGGAGAAGAATAAGGAGAAAGGGATTATGGATGGAAGGATAGAAGGAAAGAGGGAAGGAAGATGTGAAGAAAGGAAGGAAGGAGAAAAGGAAGAAGGGAGGGAGAGAAGGAAGGATGGAAGACAGGGAGGAAGGAATGATGAGTAAGGATGATTACAATAATAAAATTTCTGTGACGAGTTTGGTGTGCTACCATTTTTTCAATTGAAAGGCATTTATTTTTAATTATGAACCCATCTCTCCCGTTAACTGCTGCTTCTTGGGGGAAGCACAGGAGACTTGCGGGAGGAGCTCGGGGCTGGCTGGATCTGCTTCCCGGGCACTTTGAGGAAAGTTCCCGCATCTGTCACCCCCTCCCCGGCTCCTCCCTGACAGCCGAGCGCCCGCTGGAGAGCCGTGCATTTGCACTATCTGTGTGACTGGATCCTCTGTGACATTTACTTCACTCAATAGAAAATTCTTTCAATTTTGTGAGGTTCCAGAGCAACTCAACTTTCACGGTGAACATTCGTCCCCTAAAGTCTCATAAGTGGAAAAATGGTGGGAGAAAATTAAGTTGTCCGCATTTTCCAGTTTTTCAAAAGACCCCAGGGCAAAAGCTTCACTGTTGAATTGTGCATCACTAAGAGACCACCTCCTCCTCTCCCATTCCGGATGGCCTAGGGAACCACATCCCCACTCACACTGCATTTTTTTTTTCTAATTATAAAAGAAGAGTGGGTGGGACTTGAATTGTCATAACATGACAATAGACCAATAGACTATACCAACCATGGCCATAGAGGACCCTCAACAGAACAGGCTACTCAGTAGAACAGAGAGCCAGCCACATGCCAAGCTAGTTCAAATGTCTTTCTCTCTTCCCCAGAGTTTTCAAAGCTCTCAACCTCTGAATTCTTCCATCTAAGAAACAGCCGTTCTTTATGGTACTGCATTTGCAGTTTCATTGCCAGGGTCACTTCACAGCAAGTTGGCATCCAGCCCCGTACTTCGGAAAGGAATGGCACCAGTTCTGCACCACCCCCCCTCCCCGGGCTCTCAAAAAGACCCTGAAGCCACTTGGATCACCGTAAAGACCAGGAGAGCCTCACCACTGCCCCCAACCACCACGATGTCGTCTGAAGTTGTTCCTAGCTTAGACCCAGCTGGGTGAGCTCTCATTAAGCACTAAGGGCAGGCCTGACCTTCAACTAAGGGAAAGCAGGAGGGAGAACAGAGTACAGCCAAGGGGCAGGTTGAGGTCAAGACCCCCTGACACTCTCAGAATGTCAAAAACCAGAACTCACTTTTGATCACCCTGTCCCCAAATCCACCACTAATAAAATACCATGGGCATCCCATAGACTCTGCCTCCAAAACGTATCCCATGGTTCCTGTAACACTGCTGTCTCCTTTCCCTGTGGCACCGTTTTCCCCCAAGCCCACCATGTCGCCTGCAGCAGACTCTGGTCTCCCAGTCTTCTGCTCTGCCCTCACAAGGCAAAGGGGTGCACAGAGATGCCCGGCACAGTCTGAAAAGGGCCTCTCGGGCTGCCACTCCCAGGGCTCTCAGACCTGCACAGGTGCAATCCGAATTCCTGCCTTCCTGGCAGACAGAATACCGCACCTTTCAAAAGCTCCCTTCACTTGTTGCATCACACTTTTTCGGGACCAACAGGATGGAGCAAATCCAGGTCACTGGGGGGATAGGAACTTGGGGGAAGGGGAGGACTCAGTGGTAGCTGGCTGAAGGGTGGGCTCACTATCGGCCCCTCTGGAGTGCCCCTCCTTCCCCAGGATACCAGATTGTGAAACCTGAGCAGAAGAGTTAAAGAGCCACCAGAAGGTCCTCAGTAGTCACCATGAGTAACACTGGACTGCAATGTTAAAAACCAAATGGGCAAAGCTGTCCTTAAGCCAGCAGCCTGTTTGCACAGTTCTATGGGACCTGGACTAAGAATAGATGAAACCTTTAAGGCTGAACCAAGCAGTGCAATATCTGAGCCTGTCTTCTTTAGAGATCTGACCATTTTTCCATCAGCTAGTTTTCTTAAAATACTATAATGTTATTTATCCTTATTAGCAAGCTTTTTTGTGAGGTAAACCCAACAGATTGGCCTGGGTTTTTTGTTTTGTTTTGTTTTTGTTTCTCAAGGTAGTGTCTCACTCTAGCTCAGGATGACCTGGAATTCAGTATGTAGTCTCAAGGTGGCCTAGAACTCACAGAAATCCTCCTACCTCTGCCTCCCAAGTGCTGGGATTAAAGATGTGCACTACCATGCCCGGATAACTGGCCTGTTTTTTTATGCAAGAGAGAGAGAGAGATTTGGTGTACCGGGGCCTCCAGCCATTGTAATTGAACTCCAGATGCGTGCACCACCTAATGCACTGCACACTTGCGTCACCTTGTATCTGGCCTATGTGGGACCTGGAGAGTCGAACAGGGGTCCTTAGGCTTCACAGGCAAGCGCCTTAACTGCTAAGTCATCTCTTCTGCCCTATTAACAAGCTTTTGATGCCTCTTAACTGTTACACCCAGAGCAAGCTCTGACACAGCGACACACATGCACTTGTGCAAATTCACATATCCATATGTGTGCACATGCCCACATGAGCATGCCTATACATGTGGCATTTGAGTCACATGTTAAATAACACATGTGTACACATTCTCCAGAGCCTCACACATGCATGTGTCCATGGGCACACATGCATATTCCTGAACATTGATAAGAACACAGGCGGATACACTTGCACACGTTGAAACACAGTGCTTATATTTGCACACTCATGAATTTACATGTGCATACATACACAGTCTCACACCTACTGACATAGCACCCAGGGAATACGAAAAGAGCTTGGTGGAAGGCCAGGGTAAAGATGTGAAGCTAGCACAGCCCCATTCACTTCTCATCATGAAGGCGCCTGTGCTGGTCAGTACTCGGGAGGCCAAGTGGGGGCAGCCAGCGAGGGGCCCACACTCTGTGAAGCCGGCTCAGGCAGGAAGGGGCAGCGTGGTGGGGGAGCTCCTTGTACAAGTGGAGTGATTCCCTGTTCCTGTTGGTGAAGGGAACATGATGTTAGCTAGCTCCCTTGAGCCATTGTGATTTTGTTTTATTTATTTGAGAGAAAGAGAGAAGAAGAGACAAAAATAAAAAGAGAGGGAGAGAGAGAGAATGGGCATGCCAGGGCCTCCAGCCACTGCAAAGGAACTTGAGACGCATGTGCCACCTTTTGCGTCTGGCTTACGTGGATCCTGGTGAATCGAACCCAGATCCTTAGGCTTCTCAGGCAAATGCCTTAACTGCTAAGCCATTTCCCCAGCCCTCATTGTGATTTTCCCAAGTGAGGAATTTTCCTGCATTCTGAGGAACTGGGGACCACTTGCCAGTCAACCTGGACCATCAAGAGACATTGTGGCCCTCTCAAGATTCAGGAAACACTGTCTTGGGGTTCTAAGGAACCCCAGTCCCTCTCATCAAATTGAACAAAAGAGAAGCCAAAGAGAAGCAGCAAGCATCTTCCTGACCTCACGGAGACAAAGATCACTTGAGAGACTCTGGAGAGGAAGGATACTGGGGCACAGAGACGGAGTCCCCACTGTGATGGGGAGTGTGGCAAGCAGGCTGGGCCCAGCCGTCCCAGCCCCGCTGCCCCCTGAGGCAACAGTGTGAGGGGCGGTGTGCCCACACCACCATATGCTTCTGGAATCTCAGTGCCAGCGGGTGAACGAATGCCCAGGACTGAGGTAATGTGAAGGAGTGCTGAGGCGATCTCAGAGGGGAGAGAAAATAGTCATCTCACGCCCCTCAAGAAACTCAATGGCAAAGCCCACTAGCAAGAAAGACTGACCAGAAATGAAAAGAGAAAAGTAATGCAGTTCTTATAAGTAATGCAGTTCATATAAAGCACAAGTATCTCACACAAATAATCATTATCTAGACATCACACACGAACCCTGTGTGTGTGCGCACTGCCCTACAAGGTGAAGCTATTCTTAGCATGGCATGCTAAACCTAGGGAGGAGTGAAATTCCCCGAGGTTAAATAAGATAGGACATTGGCTCACGTAGGTGAAAATACAAATCTGCTACTATCTGAAATTAATTGCATGTATGTATACATGTATAAATGTTAGTGGGAGCACTTTTTTTTTTTTTAGACAGAGCACACACATGAGAGAGAAAGAGAGAGAGAGTTGGCACACCAAGGCCTCAGCACTCCAATAGAACTCCAGATGCCTGTGCCACCTGGAGGGCATGTGCAACCTTGCACTTGCCTCACCTCGGTGCACTTGGCTTTCATGGGATGTGGAGAGTCAAATATAGGTCCTTAGGTTTCACAGGCAAGAGCCTTAACCACTAAGCCATCTCTCCAGCCCAGCAGGCACGCTTTGTAATGCCTCTCCCAACTCCCTGCCTAGACAGTGTGTGGGCATGGAGAAGGAAACCCCAACTACATTGGCAACTCTCTCTCCCCCCAGCAGCCAGACACTGCCCCCATTCAGCAGGAACCCATTAACCATGCTAAGACCATTTGATAAAGGCAGGGGAGGGGGCATTCATGCTAAACCATGTCAAGCAGTCATTCAGGGATATCCATTCACATAGAATGATTTGGATCCTAGTTCAAAATGATTGAACACCTTAGCGTGAGAGCTAAAACTCTGAACCTCTGAGAAGGATACACGAGTGTAAATATGTATGATCTTGGATTTGGGCATGGTTTCTCAGGCATAATACTGGCAACACTGAGTGAAGAGAGAAAATAAATACCTGTGGTGCTTTGATTCAGGTGTCCCCCATACGTTCTGAACTTTTTTTTAAAAAAGTTTTTAATATATTTCATTTATTTATTTATTTATTTATTTGAGAAAGTGGTAGAGAGTGAGAGAGAATGGGCACACCAGGGCCTCCAGTCCCTGCCAATGAACTCCAGACACATGTGTCTGTGTATCTGGCCTTACATGTGTCCTGGAGAATTGAACCAGGATCCTTTAGCTTTGCAGGCAAGCACCTTAACCGCTAAGCCATCTCTTCAGCCCACGTTCTGAACTTTTGATCTGAGTTGATGACAATTTGGAAATTAGAGTCTCCTGGAGGTAGTGTATTGTTGGGTGGGGGCTTATGACACGTTTCGCCCGCCCTACCCCCCTACCCCAGGCCATCATGGAGCTTTCCCCTTTAGTCTGTAAGCCAAAATTAACCCTTTCCTCCCACAAGTTGCTTTTGGTCTGGTGCTTTTGAAAGGCAGGATGGAAAATTTTAAAGTAAACTTGGTGAAGAAATAGCTGGTCGCTACAGGTAGGGGACAGCCTGAACTGTATATTCAGAAAGGAGTAAATCAAAAATAGGCTAAAAGATAGGCTGCGGATGGCCCAAGATATGGGTTGGTCGGGTCAACCTAAACTTTGTGTCCCAGGAAGAAGATAAACAAAAATACAGTTTTGAGAAAAACCAAAATAATAAAATAGTTTCCCAAGACAGACTGACCAAGGACTTAAAATCTGGTTATGCACAAATAAGATATGTAGACATAACTGTACAAGCTTGGCAAATGCCCTTGTGAAACCCCCTCCCCTTTCCCTTCCTTGCTAAAAGCCCTATAAAAAGAAACACCCAATAGGGCTCAGGGTCAACTCCTCTGTCTCCTGCGTGAGATACGAGTCGACCCCAGAGCTCTGGTTTCCCGAATAAAGCCTCATGCTTTTGCAGCAAGTTGGGTCTCCCGTGTGTCTTTGGGTGCGTGCTATCTCGAGACTTGAGTGAAGGTCTCCCTCTGGGGGGTCTTTCACTTTCTGCCAGCAATGAGAAGCTGAGTGGAACAACAGCCCTACAAAAGAGCCTCTTTATTAGGACTCTAATAAACTCAGATGCCAAGGCCAGATCCTCAAAGAAGAAAAAGGAAAGCACAAAGTCAAGTGTGTGGATGGGTTGTTTTCTTTTCAGCACCTTTGAAATCAGTTAACTGCGTGAGACCAATGTGTGTGGGGAGGATACGTGGGAAAGGGAAGAACTAGCATGGAATCTGTTGAAAGGTTACAGATCTGCAGGCTTACACATGTCAGTTTCCTTCATGATTCAGGGGGAGGGGAAAGTAAGGCACAGAGAAGAGAGAGGAATTTTGTTTTCTAACATAGTAGTACCCATTTATGTCACACGTGGGTATATATATACACGCCCACGTGTGACACATATGTATGTTAAATGTTTGAGGTTTTGTGACCACTAGATCCAGATCTCCTTGCAGTCCAGGCCTTTTAGGATTTTTATAGCTGCACAGGACATTTCGCTGCAGGTTAAATTTTTGGAAGCATGCTGGTCTTTTCCATGGACATTTTCTCTCTCTTGTACTGAGCAGAAGCCAGTGAAGCCTCTCTTCACTTTTCTGCGAGGGTATCCTTAATTCTACAGGGTAGCATGGAGCCTTCTTCCAAGAGTGTCCTAAACATCCCAGCCCAACAGCAAGAGGGGAGGGGAGCTCCACGGACCCCTAAGCCTACTCCTGGAGGCTTCCTCCTCCCCACCTCATGAAGAACTAGGCTAACCTTTGGAACACTAGGGATGCAATTCCACAAAGGAAATTAACTTTAATTTTAGCTTTAAAACTACTTAAGAAAGCTGGGCATGGTGGCACACGCCTTTAATCCCAGCAGAGGTAGGAGGATCACCGTGAGTTCAAGGCCACCCTGAGACTACAAAGTGAATTCCAGGTCAGCCTGGGCTCCAGTGAGACCCTGCCTCAAAAAAACCAATGAAACAAATCAACAAAAAACTACTTAAGAATCATAGGAAAGAACAGCAAAGCTTGAGTCACAGGACAATCACTGAGCATGCGGTGTGAGAACTTCCTTATTGGGAGATCTCAAAGCCACTGTCATCTTACTAAGGTTTAAGACACCTAAAACCCGGTACTATATAATTCAGATGGAGGCAGGAAGAAAACATTTACTTAGACTGTGTTAGTTTCTAGTCCAAATGATTTAATGAGCATTTGCTCTGGGCATGTCTTATGTGTGCCCTTCCACAATGTCAGAATTTATGCAATTACAAGAAATCCACAACCTACATCAGTTCCTTTGACTGCAGTTTTCTAAGTGATCCCTTCCTGCTCATTCCCTATGCCAGAATCCACCACGATTTTGATGGTTTCATAGCTTGTTTTATTTTTATTTTTTCCCCTAGCACTTGACAAAAACAGAATCATACTGTGTGCACTCTGTTGTGTTTCCTTCTTTACTCTTGGTGCTCTTGGTCGGGTGATTTCTGCCAGCCATGGAGCCTGACTGCAACAGCATGTTAGATCAGAAACAGACTGAAGTTTTTGCACCCTTATGTCAGAATTTACTGAATAACAATAAACTCACCAGCCATGGCAGTTTCAGTGCTTTCAAGTTTTATTTCAAGTTTTACTCAGTGTGCTTTTGAGATCTAGCACTAATATTGCATAGAGAAATCTCTCTTTGTTACTCAGTAGGATCCCGTTATATTCTATTTATTTATTTATTTGACAGAGAAAGAGTGAGAGAGAGAATGGGTGTGCTAGGACTTCCAGCCACTATAAACGAACTCCAGACACATGTGCTCCTCCCTGTACATCTGGCTAATGTGGGTCCTTTGGAATTGGTCCTGGGTCCTTTGGCTTTGCAGGCAAACATCTTAACCACTAAGCCATCCCTCTATTACACGCCCCCCCCCCCATTATATGCTTGTCTTCTCTCTTCAAGATGGGCACCTGGCTGTTTCTAGCTTCTGATCTTCCTAAATAAAAGTTCTGTGGATGTTTTGATATACAGATTTTTGTGTACCTAAGTTTGTCTGTCTGCCTCTCTTCTTTTGTGTTTGTATATGCCATGATGTGTGTGTTGCGGGCTGAGAACAGCCTTGGGTGTCAGTCCTCACCTTCCCCCACTCCTTATTCACCACTATTTTCCAGGCCATCTGGTTCATGTGCTTCCTGGGATTCTTCTGGGTCCTGTAATCTCACTGTAAGCATTCCGGGATGAAAGACGCTTGCATTATTGCATCTGGCTTTACATGGGTGATAGGGATTCAAACAACTCGAGCTTGTTACAACATGGTCTTTATCCTCTAAAGGCCATCTCTACGTTCCCATGATTTTGTTTCTTTTGGATAAACACCTACAGGTAAGATTGTTTTATTGTGGGGGAAATGGATAAATATTTAATTCTTTAAAAGACTGGAGTGAACATGTGTGGCGGTTTGATTCAGGTGTCCCCCATAAACTTAGGTGTTCTGAATGCTAGGTTCCTAGCTGATGGAGATTTAGGAACTAACGCCTCATGGAGGGAGTGTATTGTTGGGGGCGGGCTTATGGGTGTCATAGCCAGTTTCCCCTTGCCAGTGTTTGGCACACTCTCCTGTAGCTATAGTCTACCTTATGTTGGCCAGGGGGTGATGTCCACCCTCTGCTCATGCCATAGTTTTCCTCTGCCATTATGTAGCTTCCCTTCAGGTCTGTAAGCCAAAATAAACCCTTTTTCCCCCACAAGCTGCTCTTGGTAGGGTGATTTCTGCCAGCAATGTGAACCTGACTGCAACAACATGTTATATCAGAAACAGACTGAAGTGTTCACATTCTTATGTAGTGTGGGAATTCACTGAACAACGAGAAACTCACCAACCATGCCAGTTTCATTGCTTTCAAGTTTTATTTCATACCTGTCAGTTGACAATCACAGGTTCTTTAATCCCAGTCTTAATTACTCATATCAGCTTTCAGATCACATGGTAACACTTCACATAATAACATACAAATGTGCAAGATACAGGATGGTTCCGACAGGATTAAAAGGGCTGCAGAGTTCAGAGAGGCTGTCCTGAAGTCAGAGGCAGGGAGCAAGGGAGAGTCTGTGGGGGACCGGATGACGAGCCTCCAGTGCAGAGCTGCTCAGGTGTGGAAACTCAGACGCTGGTCTGGACAGCAGGTCACTGAAGGGTCAGTTTGAAGTGGGCCGAGTGTCATGGCAGGAGCTGGAGCCCAGGGACAGAGGTCCTGTGCTGTGGCCGCCGTGCTGGACTGGGCTCATGTCGCGTGACTGTGTGACTGCCCAGCATACCCTGTCTTGGGATGTTACTTCTTTTACAGTGCCAGGTGAGGGGGTCACACATGGTGTGAGTGATGAGCTGTTTTTTCTGATATGATTTGATACCTTTTCAGGTGTCATTCTTTATTGGCATAAGTAAATGATTATCAGTTTGTGCCTCCCGCTGTATTGACAGGTGGAGGTTGTTGACTTGTGTAAACATGACAGAGAGTCAACTCCAGTCAAGGTTATTGCTTTGTAAAATGGAGCCTGAAAGCTGTTATTTCATACAAGGAGGAACCTAGAGCAGCCCAGCCGATTCTACTCAGTAACATTAATACATGAAAGAAGGATGAATTTAGACAAAGTGAATGCGTTGTACTTTCCTCTTTTAGTGTCTACAAAAATAACATGACTCCTTTTATTGCATTTGTTTTGCTTTCCTCTAGTATAAATGGCAGATCATTTCATAAACTGATATAAAATTAAACTGTCACCTATTGACGTAACTACAGTGACTACATATTTTAAGTATAACTTACCCATGCTTATGAACCACCAAAGCCCTTCATTTAAAAGCAGTTCTCCATAGCCTCAATATTTTTATTAAACTATTTCCAGAGGGCTGAGATTTAGTTCAGATCCCCAGCACCCATGTAAAAGCTAGGCATGGTCGTATGGAGACGGAAGTATCCCTGTGGTAGGTAGCCAGCCATTCTTGCTGAATCTAGGACCGGGAAGCTCTAGACTAGAGAAAGGCCCTGCCTCTGAGAATCAGATGGAGAGAGATGGAGGAAACCTCTGAATGGCTGTCTGTGGCATGTCACTCACTATCAGCAAGCTGGGGTTCTAGCAGCCCACCGCAGCTTCCAGCTTTGCTACACAGGGTCTGAGAACCCAACTCAGGAACACAGACATGAGCAGGGAACACGTTATCTACTGAGCTATCTCCCCAACCCCGGGAACTTACTATTCTTTATTTATTTATGTTTCTTTTTTTAAATCACCTAGGGGAAACTGTTAAGACACGGAAGGAAGCCAGGCATTGTGGTGCACAGCTTTAATCCCAGCACTCGGGAGGTAGTGGTAGGAAGATGGCAGTGAGTTCAAGGCCACCCTGAGACTGCATAGTGAATTCCACATCAGCTCGGGCTAGTGCGAAACTCTGCCTCAAAAAGAAAACAAAACAAAAGACATGGGAAGACATGCTTTACTGTAATCAGTGTTATCCCACTATACTCCTGAGTTCATAAAGTGTCCCCTCTAGGATGAAAAGGCATGTACACACCACACACATAACACAGATACTCATATAAACACACATTCACATACATCAAAAAAAAAAAAAAAACAGACACACACAGGAAGATACACACCTTTTAAGAGCGTGAGTTTGTTGATACAGGATACTCTATACATGATAAATATCCACCCAGAGAATTTATTGAACATTTGATGGCATCATAAACTACTGTCTCCCTATTATAGAATATGTTTTTGTTAGTATCAGGAAAACACTGATCTGTTTCTCTCCATTATCAAGTTGTTAATTTGTGAGTTCAAGTTCAAATTTGTACACAAGGTGGCAGTGAAGCAGCTGAGACATTGCTGATAGCTCCCAACCATTTGCTTATTTGGTAAAAGCCTCTGACTTCTTGGGCAAGTGATAACAAGTTAGCCTGCCCTCCTGGGGCAGATCCACGGCTCAGGAGAAGGCTGGCGTCTTTTGGCATTGATCCACGTTTTGAACACATCTTTGCTCGTCCTTGTATCCTGGGATGCATTCCACAGAGAACGATAAATGAGGTATCAAATATGAGACTTAAAAATGATTATTCAAGAAAGAGTATTCTCAGAATCCTCCCATATGAAGGAAGAAAAAAATAATCAATGGGGCAAAGATACTAAAACAGCTAAGCATGGTGGCACATGACTTTAGTCCCAGTACTTGGGAGGCTGAAGTAGGAAAATCATTATGAGTTCAAGGCCAGCCTGGGCTACAGAGTGAATTCCAGGTCAGCCTGGACTAGAGTGAGACTCTTCTTTAAAAAGCAAAAAAGTGGCTGGACAGATGGCTTAGCGGTTAAGCGCTTGCCTGTGAAGCCTAAGGACCCCCATTCGAGGCTCAATTCCCCAGGACCCACGTAAGCCAGATGCACAAGGTGGCACATGCATCTGGAGTTCCTTTGCAGTGGCTGGAGACCCTGGCTCGCCCATTCTCTCTTTCTTCTTTGCATCTTTCTCTCTCTGTCACTCTCAAATACATAATTTTTTTTAAATCAAAAAGACCCTGAGATTACATAGTGAATTCCAGGGCAGCTTGGGCTAGAGCAAGACCGTACCTCAAAAATAGATAAAGTGGGCTGGAGGGATGGCTTAGCAATAAGGTGTTTGCCTGAAAAGGCAAAGGACCCAGTTTTGATTCCTCAGGACCCACGTTAGCCAAATGCATAAGGGGGCGCACACATCTGGAGCTCATTTGCAGTGTCTGGAAGCTCTGGCACTCCCATTCATTCACTCTCTTTCCCTCACTCCCTCTTTCTCTGTCAAATAAGTAAATAACAATAAAAACGATAAAGAAAGAAAGAAATGATGGAGGGGGGAGGACAGAGAAAAGAAGGGGGGAGGGAAGAAGGGAAGGAAGAATAAGGGAAAAGGAAAAGAAGAAAAAAAAGAGAGGGAAGAAGGGAGGGAGTGAGAAAAGGATGGAGAAAGGAAAGGAAAGAGAAGAGGAGTGGGAAGAAAAAAGAAAGAAAGGAAGAAAGACAAATTAAAATAGTAACCCACACCATGGCAAATAAACTGAAGCCACCCCAAGGACAATGGTTTGTGTACAATTTATTTAAAGTTTGGTGCAACATAAATTCAATACAATACAAGCTACTTTTTGATTATCAAAATGAACTGCATCCCCCATAGATTCAAAGTGTTAATAAAAAGAGAAAAGATAATTGCCCTGCCACTTAAGTGCCCAGCATTCTGTCCCTTAAGATGGGGATGGTTTCTTTAGATCCTCTTGTGATTACTTTCAAAGCTATTGTGAGTTTATGAGGTGCTTTTAGCTTCCAGGACTGCTTCAAATGTCAATCTTTATATTACTGAAGGACAATTAGGCAAGCCATGTAATTGTATTGTCACTTATTAATTTCAAGCTCCAATGTCATAAATTATATGCTTTAATTAATACTGTGTCAATGGCAATCTGTAACTTTGAAAGCATACGGAGGTTAACAAGAATACACAATTAAAAGAAAACAGTGAATAAGGCCACGGCTGAACAGTTTATAAAATTAGGCAAGAAAGCAAGTGCTTCGTCAGCAACTGAGCACCGTGATTAAAAGAAAGGATGGAGGGGTTAATAAACTACAGCAGAGAAACCCAAGCCACAGGCAAGATGATGAAATAAAAACAAATTCATAAATGAGTGAAAGAATGAATATAGTGAAGTATTTCCAAAAGAAAATTCTCAGGGAATTGGGTGTAGTGTTGACAGATTTCCCCCCACCACCACCACCCCGTTAATCCTGTTGGCTCAAATCCTCTTTAGGTTTTTAAGTCTCCATGTTCAGAAGACTTGTGAAATGTCTTCTTCCACCAGCCTGCCTTGGCAAAGACCTCAGCAAGGGAAAGAGAGTTTGTGTTTGCATGGGAAGTTGCAGTAGTTTATCCAGCTTCGACCTGAGGCACTTCTCCTCACCCAGGATGATGAAGATGTGATGAATGGGGCAGGAACACAATTGCTGTGTTCTACTGTCTGCTGAAGGCAAAACAACAGGCAAGAGGTCTGGGAGACCCATATCTGGTATTGCTTTTAGGATTTGCCACCCGAACGAGCACCCACTTAGGGTTGATGGGGATTCCTCAGAAGTCAAAGTGGAGAGTCTATTTGCCTCTATTTGACACTGTCTGTTTGACAGTGTGAATAGTGTGAGGGAAATAGACATGAAGTTTCCTTTCTCTCAGCACAGGAAGGCTGTAAAGTAAGCTATGGAGATGGCTTAGCAGTTAAGTTATTTGCCTGCAAAGCCAAAGGACCTAGGCTCGATACCCCAGGACCCAGGTAAGTCAGATGCACAAGGAGGGACATGCGTCTGGAATTCATTTGCAGTGGCTGGAGGCCTGAGAGCACCAATATTCTTCCTCTCTCTCTCTCTCTCTCTCTCTCTCTCTCTCTCTCTCTCTCTTCTTCTCTTTCTCTCTCAAATAAATAAATGAATAAATAAAAAGAAGGGTGTAAAGTGGACAATCACCTGTAGTCATCTCCATCTTCATCTTTGCCTTGCTGGAGTCACTGCTCTTAGGATTGGTATAATTTAACTTTTTGTTCAAGTCTCACAGTGACATTAGAATGTGTTATTTTGTACCTTTATGACCTTGGACACCATCCTAGCTTCTGTAGTGTCCATAGTCCCTCCTTGGACACACCAAAATCACTTGCACGACACCTTGAGTGTGAGCAGAGAAAAACACAGTGCAGCTCACCAAGTGCCCCAAACTGTATGGATTTTGTTAGGTGCATACACACCGGTGAACTAATGTTGTTGGAATGAGCTGTTTTTAAATATATATATATATAAAATGGACCTGGGCAACTGAAGACCAGATGTGGGTTGATTGTGGAAATGTCAAAGGTATTCATGTTCTGGAAGCACCCTGAGAGTTTCTGATTCATCATATGAATTAGTGTAATTCTCTGGCCAACCAAATTAAGGCCACCAATCTACACAACCAGATACAGCAGAAAGACAAGTCACTCCACCCATCACTGTCTTCTCGCGATATGGAAAGCACAATGGCTGCTGTGTCATGTGCACTGAGGCTGGTGACAGTGAAACTATGCAACGGTCTTGCTCTGAGCCTTCTTATTCAGGGCTACCATTTGCTGAATGATTTCTAAGCATGGGAACTGTGAATCGGCGTCGTGTATCATGTCATTTAATTTTCAACAGAGTGAGGTCAGTACTCATATTCTCCTGTTCATTTGGGCGAGGTGCCAGTGGTTCCCACTGCTTACATATCTCAGTGTCACACAGCAAGAGTGGTCTTGTCTATCCAAGTCTCGAGCACTTTGTGGCTTTAAAAAAATAATAACAACCTGATGCCAGGCGTGGTGGCACACACCTTTAATCCCAGCACTCGGGAGGCGAGGTAGGAGGATCACATAAGTTCGAGGCCACCCTGAGACTGAGACTACATAGTGAATTCCAGGTCAGCCTGGGCTAGAGTGAGATCCTACCTCGAAAAACCAAAATATAAAAATAAAAAAATAATAACCTGAGTATTTAGCTGTTGAAAAATAATTTAAAATTCTATATAAACCAGGTGTGGTGATGCATGTCTTTAATCCCAACAGTCAGGAGGCAGAGGTAGGAAGATCATCATAAATTTGAGGACACCTGAGACTACATAGTAAATTCCAGGTCAGTCTGGAATAGAGTGAGA
Organism: Jaculus jaculus; assembly: GCF_020740685.1. Taxonomy (NCBI): domain Eukaryota; kingdom Metazoa; phylum Chordata; class Mammalia; order Rodentia; family Dipodidae; genus Jaculus; species Jaculus jaculus. Next base: position 21,945,544 of record NC_059103.1, read on the forward strand.
GCCTACCTTGAAAAGAAAATCTATACAATGAAATATTATGAAAATACTATGAAGAAATTATTAATAATAGTGGTATAGCTATTTTCAGATGAAAATAAGCAATTGTCCATAGCCATATAACACCCTGAACACATTCAATCTCATTTAATCTCAGAAGTTAAGCAGGATTAGGTCTGGTTAAGTACTTCAATGGGAAAATAGACAATTGCATCTACAATACTCTGTAAATATGTGAGGTTAAAGGCAAAAATTGACATATTAGGTGAGAATATGGAAATGTTTGTTTACATCTATTATCAACTTCTAAGTGGGTTTTCTTTCCTTCATCTTCTCTTTCATTTTTTCCCTAAATATCTCTAGGCCTTTTCTACATTCAGACATAGGAAGATCCTCAAGAGTGAGTCCATCTCCCTGAACTGCTCAGATACAGACAACCAACAGGTCCAGCATGTGAGGGACAATGTTACAGATGATAAAGTAACCCACCTGGAGACTAGAGTGCAGAGGCTGTTGACTTGTGATGAGTAAGGATGCCCGGAATCACCTAGGGCTCAGGAGAGGGAGTACGTGGACCAGATGGTGAGAACTGAGTTCTCAAATCAACAGGAGTAGATGAAAAAGCAGAGATCATTCCAGACATGGAGAGAACCCTTGTGGCTTATTCATGACAGAGTTAGTACTTCAGTTGTCTGGAATAAAGGGATCCATCTGTTTTATTTATCTATCATCTACTTACCAATATAATTCTCTCTACATTAGATATTCTCTCTCCATTCCTCTCTCTGATTTACAAATGAACCCATCGACTTACTGGATTCTTCTAATATGTTGAGCAATAAGCTGGATGACTTGACAAGCTCTGGTCCTTCATGTAGGAAAGCAAATTCCTCGTGTTTAACCTACAGAAGATTCACATCATCTTAGAATAATTGAAGGAACTCCCATACCCCCCAATGAAGGACTCTTCAAAAACACAAACCCCTGTGTCACCTGTCCCATCCACACACCTCTGTGCAGCTGCACTCCCTCTTAATCTATATCCATCTGGATACCCACCCTATATCCATAACTGATATCTGTATCTCTCCCCATGTACACCTGTGTAACTCTGTCTGTCTAAAATAACACATAGGATCTCTCACCTATCACAATTGAGAAATAGTGAACAATTAAGATGGAGTCATCTGAGACTCTGCCCACATCTTGGTTTGGAACTCTGGGTGGTTTGAGTACCGTTCAATCTCAACTCTGCTGGTATGTTTAGTTTACTCTGTGATCTGGCTCTGCCAGATGCCTTGACTAAGTAAGCTAAAAGTCTCTGAGCCTCAGTTTCTAAAATCAATGCTAGAAACAAAGCCACAAAATAAATCTATCATATGACATCATGGTCGTTTAATAATAAATCCATTTCCATGCTTGTTCTCTATGGGGCACAGTCATCCCCCAACTCAGAAGGAGGTGTTAGGAAATGAAAAGAGAGCATTGGGGGAGGGGAGAAGATAATTTTGATCAAGTTAAAATATTAGAAACACGACACATTTAAACCTTGACACAATTACAGGTTCTTTTTTGTTTGTTGTATGTGTGTGTGTTTTGTTGTTGTTATTGTTTGGATTTCTTTTGGTTGGTTTGTTTGTTTTTGAGGCAGGTCTTAGTCTAGCCTAGGCTGATCTGGAACTCATTCTGTAGTGCCAGGCTGACCTCAAATTCACAGAGATCCCCCTACCTTAATGTCCAAAATGCTGGGACTAAAAACATGTGCTAGCACACCTGGCTTACTTGCTTGCTTGTTTTCTTACTCTTTCTTTCTTTCTTTCTTTCTTTCTTTCTTTCTTTCTTTCTTTCCTTCCTTCCTTCCTTCCTTCCTTCCTTCCTTCCTTCCTTCCTTTCTTCCTTCCTTCTTTCTTTCCTTTTTCCATTAATGGATTGTAGGCTTTTTTTTAAATTTTAGGTTTCTTTTCTTTTTCTTTTTTACAAAGGTTACAATTTTATACCCCTTATCTCACTTTCCCTGAGGGCTTTCCTCAGTAGGGTTATAGGGCTTACTGTTGGGGAAAGAATGTTTCAAAGGTTTCAGTCAGTCTTGAGAGGAGACATGAGATTACAACACTGTGCCTCCAGATATTTTTACCCATCCTGTGGCTCTTACAACCACAACAGTCCCTGAGCCTTGGTGACACCCCACTTTCTAACTCATTTGCCAATGCACACTTTCTCTGATGGTGAAATCAATAATTCAAAGATTAAATTAAGAAAATACCATTAAGGTCAAACTTATAAAAAATGAAACTTTTTTTTTTAATTAGTTTATAAACAAAACTTTTATGGCCACAGTGATCGTAGATTTGATGCAAGATACTAAGAAGTAAGACAACAGCTGAAAGGTCCCTTGTCATTTCTGCTGCCTTGAGCATTTAGTATGTGAACCAGGGCATGTAAAAACATGGATCCAGGCCCGGGGAGGTGGGAAGGCAGTTAAAGGCACTTGCTTGCAAAGTCTCTGGGTCTCACTTGCATTTCCCACCCACACTCAAAGCCAGGTTCAGAAGGTAGAACAAGCACCTAGAGTTCATTTACAGCAGTAAGAGACTTTGGCATGCCCATCACAAACACACACATACACACACACACACACACACACACACAATTTTTAAAAACCACAGAACCATAATGCAAATTAACAGACAGAATGAGTCTAACATCAATACAGGGATGCAAATGGTAGCCAAAATTTGCATCTCATACATTTCTTCTTATTGTCCTCTGTCCTCAGCTCTGCCTACCTCTCGGGAGGGTTTACCACTCTGGCTGAGTTTTGTGACCCTTTTGTTCCAAAGATGCTTCTTCACTCACATATGTATTCCTCAAAATCTGTTACTGAGTGTGACTTGTTCATAGTGATTATATTATTACTCAGTAAATAATGATGATAACATGGTTTCTTTATTTTTTTTTCCCATCAAGGGAGAAGACTTGGTGTTAGATAAAGTCTCATCGCTCAAGCCCGAGGACCCTAGTTTGATCCCCAGGCCCCAGATCATAAACCAGAAGCCAGGTGGTTGGATTCTGCAATCCCAGCATGCTGACAGCCAGATGGGAGGCAGAGACAGGAGAATTTACTGGAAGCTCACAGAAAGCATAGAAAAGAACAACAGAGAGTGAGATCCAGACAGAGAGAAACCTTGCCCCCCCTCCTCACACACACACACACACAAAAGAAAGACAGAAAGAAATTTAAAATAGTCTTTTCCATGGTGTTCCTCTTCCCAACTCACTAGCCTATCTCTCAGGAAAACAGCACAACAATGGATGGAGCTCAGCTCGCTCATCTAATGTAGAATGTGTGGAAAGAGCTGTAATGATTGTCGCCTGCTGCTTGCTGTGGGGAAAGGACCAGAAGCTGCTGCTCTCGATGATAACAAGGTCCTTGAGGACTGACCCAGCCACAGTCCTGTAACAGACCTCGTCACAGTTCTGGAAGGGGATGAGCCGAACACAACACCGGAGGGGTCACCTAGCCACAACTATGGAGGGGTCACCCAGCTGTGAATATGTGAACAGTAAAGGAGGCACCCACCCCTCAAAGGCTGTAGGATGCATTTCCACAGAGACGGAAGCCCCACGTCTCCTTCGAAGCCAAGGCACAATGTCCAGAGAGGCCTGGTCTCATTCTCCACCATCATGTTTCTGATGCAGTCACATAGAAACTTTTTCTGCTCTTCACTTATCCGATGAGCCGTAGAAAGAAACCACTCATGTGGAACCGTGGGCTCCCTTCCATAAACCTTCATTGTCCTTTTTGATCAGAGGAACGGATGAATTAGATACGTCCAATTCTAACATTTACTGGAAAAGATGAATTATATTTATTCTACAACAAGTAATAATGGATAACCCATGTACAATAAAAAAAAAAAAAATCCTAGCAGGACAGCAAGTGCCCGAGATTTGCTATCTTTCAATATACCTCTTAAGTGGTAATAGGATAACCCCTTAACATGTTGGGAGCCCATCAAGCTGCCCCTCAAACCTGACCCTGGGGTGAGCCAAGAAAGGCGGCTCTGCTCACAGCAATTGAGCTCCCGGGCCAGCCAATAATGAGGTGACCTGAAATAATATAAAACCCTTGGCTGCCGTGTGATGATTTTTGTCTGGGATAAGAGCTGGGATCCTGATTCAGAGTCACAGTTCATTTCATTTTTCAGTCCTGATGGGATCTCAGCTGTTATCTGATAAAATTGAACAACTATTACTAGGCGCTGCTGAGTAAAGCCCCTTGACTGCTCTTAACAGAAATCCTATACACTTCACTTCGTCAGCAATTTTGAATTCATCGTCGCAACAAGATGATAGGAATAATCTTACCAACTGAGATTGACAGTCCATTTCAGAAATCAATATTTACAATTTACTTCTTTCAAAGTTCATTCGAGAGAAGATTCCATATTATCCCTCTCCAAATAAGCTGATCATATCTCAGTCGTCCCCGGAATGAGTTTTCCCAAAATGTGAATTTTTGGTAAAAATCAATGTCAGCATTGTGCACTTTAATCTCGCCCATGATGACAGTAAATCTTTATCTTTTTATGGGTAAACGCCACTGCCTGCTGACACCATTTCCTCTCAGAACAAAGCTTGGTCCATGTGGATTGTGGTAGATACATGGAGCTCTAATGTGGCTGGACATGTTTCAGTGGGGTCATTAATCAGACCCGGTGACAGCCACCCACCAGCAGCAGACTTTGGCTCAAGGCACAGCACAGCAAGCATGAAGCTCTGTGTCAGATAAGAGCCTCCACATGTGTGCACACATGATCTGTGATGTGTAAAAAAATAACACAAGGCCTGTTCCCACACGAGATGGCCCTCAGATGCAATAGCCTTTGTGTATCATGTTGAAAAATCCTAAAGCAATGCTAGGGCAACTGTATCTGTGACAGTCATCCAAGACATGCCATATGTGATTTAATGAAAACTTGGTGTAGGGACATGGGCACCATCTCTTATCAATGTTCCGTGGGTACTTTTTGGGTGTATGTGGGTTAAACAAAATAGCTGCCTTGCATGACTTAAAATACATAAGAGTGTTGTCATAAGATTCTGAAATGCAATGTTGCTGTTGATAGGAACAAAGCCATCATTCTAGCTAAATGGCCATAAGATGGATGCATTAATGGAAACGGGCTCTGGGTAGCTCATTTGCTCTCAAGATGAAACAGCAGCCAGGAGATGGGTAACGGGTTCCCACTAGATGACAAGAAGCACTGTGGCTGGGGGATGACAAAGAAGAGGCTAATGGCCACACGATTTCAAGGGGGGCAAGACCAGCTCCGCGGAAACGTGGTGAACAGCAAGAGAAAGGCTCAGGAAGAAGTTGGGGATGCATCTGTTTTAGGGTTGGGTTGATGGGCATGTTCTGAAGAATGGGTTACTGAGTCTGAAGGTGAAGGTGCCAAGTCCGGAGTCCCTTACATAGCCCAGGAGTGCTTACCATGCACTCAGGGGCTCCGGGGTTTGTTTTAATGTGGAGTTGAGGCAAGAGGCACCAGCGCACATTGCTAGGGCACATAGCCCACACGTGAGGCAAACGTGAACTTTCTGAATGGTGAACCAAGATCATTTATTTGTAAACAAATATCACAATGTAACTGTTTGTCACCTACATTAACGTACCTTCCTGTACTATGCTAACTGCTTCCACAGGAAGCCTTGGCTGCTTATATACAGATGACTTTATTTTCTCTATTCTTACTGAGTGGTTTGGTGGTAACCTGAATTGATTTCGTACAACCTTCAGTTTGCTTAAGGCAATGTGACCCTTGGAAACAGTTATAAGGGGAATAAATACTGCATATTTTGCTTAAATGTTAAATCTCCAGTTAGATCAGATATAACATGTTAACCCATCCCAGAATATAGATAGAAAGTATATGAAATAGTATAAGAACATTTGGGTATAGGTTCAAATATGTTTTCTCTTTTCATGATCATGTCCCATCCACTAGAAGACACTACACACCCTGGAAAACTGTACAAACATCTCGTCAATGAAGAACCCCAGTTTTCAATAACCCGGCTGCCTGAGGAAACTGGCATGCCCTCTAGATCCTGCCTGCATCTCTTGAAAACATGAAAATAAAAGTCCAGCTTCCCTGAAAGCAGGCCAAGAGAAACTCACTGTTGTCCTAATCCTTTCTCCGTGTGTGTGTGTGTGTGTGTGTGTGTGTGTGTGTGTGTGTCTGATGAGACAGAGAGTGAAACTGAGCCAGGCTGGAAATTGAAATGCATTTGGTTTTCTCCATCTTCTGAACTGCTTCTTCCAGGAGGTTATATGTCTAATTGAGGCCCACTGTAGAGAAGCATGTATCTAATTTATAGACCAAAGCTTGCTGTCTGCAAGACTATCGATTCAGCCTGGTTCTTAATGATGGCTTAAAAATAATCACAACTCCTTCTTGCTCAGATATAGAATTTATTTTTTTTAAAATTAACCACTGGTGTTTATTCCTTTCTAAAGTCATAGATGAGTAATGAAACATGACACCTCTCAGCTACTCATTCTCTCTCTTTCTCTGTCATGAGGTAGCCTGTGATGAGCCTCATTCTTCCTTTACCCCCTAAGTTTAAGGGTACAAGGGCATGAGCTGTCTTGAGTGAGGTATGGGTAGATAAATGACAATTGGTCTTCTACAGTGAGTTGTTGACCTGTCACTTTGCACATAACTTTCCTCAGAGCAGCCCTGGATAACATATTATGGCTTGAGTCATTTGCAATGGTATTAAATAATGTTGAGGGCGGGGGGCGGTGGTTAATGAGCAAGGCAGAGCACCCACATCCTTATGTAGTTAGTCCAAAGCAAACATACATCTGGAGGACTCCACCCACACCACAGCAGCCCCATCTTTCACTTTCCCTTACCCAGAGACCAAAGGTGTGAGCCCTGGCCAAGGAAGCAGGTCTCCAAGAGAATGTCACTCTAACAAATATCCATGCAGGTGTCTGTTTGTGGCTAAGAAGCCATTTTCCCTAAAAAATAAACCTGCCTTAGTGGTAATGTTTATGCTGTAAAACAACAGAAATTAAACAATATAATTGTAGAAATTTTGGTGTGTGTGTGTGTAATGTGTGCAGTGTGCACGTGGGTATGTATGCCTGTGTGTGGAGATGTGTACACCCTGTAGACATGCTTGCAGAAGCCAAAGGAGGAGGTCCACGTTCTCTATTATCCTCCCTTCCTCCTGGAGATAGAGTCTCCACTGCACCTGGAACTTGTGTCATTTTTGGCATCTATTGCCTACTCAACAAACCCCACCAATCCTCCTGTCTCTGACCTCGCTCACCACTGGGGTTATAAGTATGTGTGGGCATGTTTAGATTTTTTTTTTTTTTTTTTTTGGTTTTCGAGGTAGGGTATCGCTCTAGCCCAGGCTGACCTGGAATTCACTATGTAGTCTAACAGTGGCCTCAAACAGTGATCCTCCTACCTCTGCCTCCCGAGTGCTGGGATTAAAGGTCTGTACCAACATGCCTGGCCCATGCCTAGATTTTTACAAGAGTGCTTTAGATCGAACTTGAGGCCTCACACTTGTACAGTAAGCACTCATATCCACTGGCCCATCTCCCCAACCAAATTGCATCATTTTCATGTACAAGGACCTAGGCTTGGAAGAAAAATGAAGAATTACTCTGTTGAAATCACTTCATAAAGAGTGATAAAAGTTATAAACTAGCATTAAAGAACAAATCTGTAGATTCTCGGTTAAATGAAAATCAACATAAATTTCTAAATATTTGCCAGTGTTGGGCACTATTTAATTAGCGGACACTGCAGTTCAAACAATGGTTGTAGTCATAAACTCATTACCCATGATTCATATTTGCAAGATGAGTTCTAAAATAGCTTAATTATATATACATACACAAACACACATATATACATATAAATTATCACACAAATTAGTCAATAAGGAACATAAGGACTAGGGTCATGAAGTAGCTACTTGGGAAACTTACGGTTGTAAGGTTTTTTTTTTTGTTTGTTTGTTTGTCTTATTAAATCTGCTGCTGCCCTGTTGCACAAGGGTATTGCAAGAATATTAGAGGTGCTTGAAGAAAAAAGTTTGCATTAGCTGAAAGAAAACTAACAATGAGACCAACTTCAGACTGTGCCTACCAGGATGTGGCACCCTTGTGGGACAATGTGGAATTCCCCTCAGAAACTCATTGTGAAGCAGGAATCTTGCAGGCATATTCAAGACAATGCCTTGCTTTAGTTTGACATGGTGTGTCCCCCAAAGGCCTCCTGTGCTGGAAGGCCAGTCCCTCGGAGATGGGATCTCTGCAAGGTGGTGCCTACTGGAGTGGGGGTTCCATTAGTGTCCTCCAGGGGGGTGTTCATGGGAGTCTTTCTGAGTGTATTGGGTCTCTCAGGAGAGAATCCATTCCTACAACATTGGGTTGTTGTAAAGCCTGGCCTCTCCTGGTCTCTTCTCCCTGTCTCAATATGTGGCTTGCTCTCTCCCTTCCCTGCTGCACATTCCACCAGGATGCTATCTGCCTTGTTACTGCTCAGTCAGCACTCAGAGGAGACTGAGCAGATGGATGTGCCTGATCTTGGACTTATGGTCTCCAAAACTGACCTGAATGGCCTTGTCTTTATAGCGTGCCAGCATCAGATACACTGTTACAGCAACAGTAAACAGAGACCACTCCCTTGGTACTCGAAGGCACGCCTGATGAAGCTAAATATTAAACTAACGCATAAATGGGACAATTCTAGAATTCTACATGCACAATTTTATTTAGTATTTTGTAAATCTAGTCAATCTTGTAAAGATTGTAAATTGATCTAGTCCGTACGTGGCATTAGAAATGACTGACCTAAGCCAACTCACCCAACGGTGTGACACTGACCAGAAGCAAACCACCACAAAGACTGCAATGGTGTCCGCCCTTGGGACTCCCTTCCCAACTTGCTGCTTGGAAGGGAGAAAGACACACGCTCTTTACTCAACGTACAGAAGGGAATCTGATATAAGGATGGTACATAATGAGCATAGTGGAATAAACCATTTGTTGCTTGCAAAAATAAAGGATTGGGGGCTGGACAGATGGCTCAGCGATTAAGGCACTTGTCTCCAAAGCCTAATGACCCCAGTTCAATTCCCTGATACCCACGTAAAGCTGGATGCACAAAACAGCACATTCATCTGGAGCTCAATTACAGTGGCTAGAGGACCCAGTGCTCCCATTCTCTCTGTCTGTCTTCATTCTCTCTCTCTCTCAATCTCTCTCAATCTCTCTCCCTCTCTCCCTCCCTCTCCCTCTCTCTCTCTCTCTCTCTCTCTCTCTCCCTCCCTCCCTTCCTCCCTCCCTCCCTCCCTCTCTCTCTCTCTCTCCTTCCCTCTCCCTCTCACTCTCTCTCCCTCTCTCTCTCTATCTCTCCCTGCAAATAAATTAAAAATTAAAAAAATAAAGGATTGCAGAAGGCTAACATTTTCTATAGCAACAAACACCAAGAAAAGTTGAGTCACTGAGTTCAAGGGAGTTGATGGATTCATCTGTGATGGGCTGAAAGATCATAGGAGCTGGAAAACTTCCTACACCAAACTGTTGGACACAGAAGCAGCTCTGTGAGTAGGGCTGTTGAGATATGGAATTTCACTAGATTGCACGAGCTAGCTAAAATGTTAAATTATTGATGAGGTCAGATGCAATTATATTCCTAACTCGAATTTAATTATTCATGATACAACATTTAAGGATCACAATATATAATTTTCATGTATAAATGTGTCGAGATCAGTATACTGTATAATGAAAGATAAGCATGGATAAGGGGGCTTTTGATCGTGAGAAATATCAAAATTTTCAAACTAGTTAATTTTTTAAAAATTTTCTTTCCAGTTGATTCTTAAATGAACTTTGTATTTGAAAGGGATATATTTTTTCCATAATTTATATTAAAAGTTTCAGATTAAAAGATCATTAAAAATTATCAATGTAGGGGCTAGAGAGATAACTTAACGGTTAAGCACTTGCCTGTGAAGTCTAAGGACCCTGGTTTGAGGCTCAGTTCCCCAGAGCCCATGTTAGCCAGATGCACAAGGGGGCACATGCATCTGGAGTTCATTTGTAGCGGCTGGAAGCCCTGGAGTGCCCATTCTCTCTCTCATCTGCCTCTTTCTCTCTATGCCTGTTGCTCTCTAATAAATACATAAAAATAAACAGAAAATCATCAATGTGGGACTGAAGAGATTTCTCAGTGGTTAAGGTACTTGCTTGCAAAGCTTGATGTCTTGGGTCTGATTCCCCAGTACCCACATAAATACAGATGCACAAAGTGGCACATGCACCTGAAATTTATTTGCAGTTGGCAGGAGGCCGTGGCACGCCCATTTTTATTCCCTCTCTCTGTCTCCTTGCAAATAAACATATCTCAACGTTTCTAATATCTGGAACTGCAACTGTGGAAACAAGATCAGGCGCCACATAGCATGAGTCACTGGCTCTATGGGTGGCAGAAGGAGGTGGGCTCCTGGGAGAGCTCAGGTCTGCTTTCCTCAAGCATCAGCAAAGGTGGCTTGGCTGGGTCTAAAGGACCCTCCCCAATACAAGTTGGTATTGGCTCTCATCCTTGCCCTGAGGCCTCTCCTCAGGTACCTTGGTCTTCTGGCCAGGACAGTGGCCAGGCACCTTCAGCTAACATCCCAAGAGAATCAGACTGAAACCAATCATCACCTGCTACCCCAAAATGTGATTTCATAGGCCTACAAAGCACAGTCTTATTTGTTCTTCAGCCACTGAATGTATTGTTCTAACATTTTGAGCCTCGTGAGGGGATGTTGCTTTCAAGCATGAAGTTTTTAAGTTGTGTTCCATTAATATCATTAGATGTTTAAACTTTTATTTATTTCTTTATTTTAGAGAGGTGAAGAGAAGGAGAGAAAGTGGGCATGCCAGGGCCTTTAACAGCTGCAAACGCACTCCAGATGAGTGCATCTCCTTGTGCATCTGGTTTTATGTCGGGTCTGGGGACTCGAACCTGGGTCCTTTGGCTTTGTAGGCAAGCGCTTCAACTGCTAAGCCATCTTTCCAGCCCATCACTAGATTTTTATCTAATGATGTTACAGAGTCAGCAAGCCTTTCCTGATAGTTCTGGGTGGGAAATGAAAGTAAAACTTGAAAACCGAACCAAGTAAATCAACCCGTATTAACATTACTATACATACTACCTAAAAATGAACAGATTTACCATAAATCAAGGCAATCTTCAGTGCTACTTTCCACTCTGTTATGTTGTATTGGAGAATCTTTAGAATTCAGACCTCCTCCTAACAGCTGGAGAGAGTTCTAAGTCATTTCTCCTGGAGTTTTTGTTCTCATTTGTAGAATTGGAAGCTGGATTCAGTGACCTCAAACAGTTTCCCCAGATCCTCGATACTGTGACCAACCAGGGAGGTAAACAACTCTTACATGATTTAGGCCTTAATAACTCAAGCATCTATGCATATACAAGAGTCACTTACACACCCATATCCAAAATCTTACAGTGCTATGTCTTTTTTTAATTTTATTAAAGATTTATTTTTATTTATTAGAGACACAGGTGTGGGGAGAGATAGAGAGAGAGAAAAAGAGAGGGGGAGAGAATGGGTGTGCCAAGGTCTCTATCCACTGTAAATGAATTTCAGACGCATGCGCCACCATGTGCATTTGGCTTACGTGGGAACTGGAGAATCGAACCTGGATCCTTAGGCTTCACAGGCATGCACCTTAACCGCTAATCCATCTCTCCATCCCCCTTTTTCAATTTTTTTTATCACTTTATTTGAGAGACTCAAGCATCTATATGTATACATGAGTCACTTACATATACATATCCACAATCTTACAGTGCTATGTCTTTTTTAAAAAATTATTTATCACTTTATTTGAGAGAGAAAGACAGAAGCAGATAGAGGAAAATGATGTGTCAGGGCCTATAGCCATTGTAAACAAATACCAGATGCATGTGGCTTGTGTGTCTGGCTTTAGAAGGGTACTGGGGAATTGAACCCAGGTCCTTAGGCTTTGCAGGCAAGTGCTTTAACTGCTGAGCCATCTCTCCAGCCCCAGTGCTATGCCTTGATTCACACACCGTGCATTTCTCACACCAGCTGATATTGTTTGGAATTTGTTGGTTCTTACCATTCATGGAATGAATAGATTCATGTAAGAACCTGACACTCACTACCTAGCCGGGGAAAAAGTCCATACTGTGCTGATTGATTGCTCATTGAACTACTGAAAGCACGTGTCATCGCAAACCATCCCCAGTGTGTGAGCAAGATAACAGTGTCCCTAGATCTTCTCTAACAGAGATTTTACAAGACTTTCTCTTTAATCAAGCTACCAAAGTGTTCTATAGGAAAACAGCTCTATGACATATTGGCGTCCCAGTGATACTTACTATGGAAAAACGTGTGTGTTTGTGCGTGTGTGTGTGTGTGTGTGTGTGTATGTTTATGTATATGTGTGTGTGTGTGTGTGTGTGTGTGTGTGTGTGTATTTGTAGCATGAAGTAGAGGGCTGGAGGGATGGTTTAGCTATTAAGGTGCTTCCCTGCAAAGCCAAAGGACCCAGGTTTGATTCCCCAGGACCCACATTAGCCAGATGCACAAGGAGGCGCACACATCTGGAGTTCGTTTGCAGTGGCTAGAGGCCCTGGCATGCCCATTCTCTCTCCCTCCCTCCCTCCCTTTCTCTCCCTCTCTCTCTCTCTCTCTCTCTCTCTCTCTCTCTCTCTCTCTCCCTCCCTCTCTCCCTCCCTTCTTCTTTCTCTGTCAAATAAATAAACAAATGAATAAAATATTAGAATGCAATAGAACCTTGTGAAATTACAGCATGGATTCTGTGGTCTTATAAAAATGAATGCACTTAAAACCAAAAGGTAAAATGACCCATTAAAGGGTGTCTACACCTTTGTGTGATATCATGTAAAACACAAAGCCAAAATGCTACAAAAAATAAGTTTCAAGAAAAAAAAAAAAGCCAATAGCAAATGACATAAAAGGAGTCTCCTATCTAACTCTACACATTAAAGCTCTAATGGGTTTGAATGTTTGATGATTTGATGGGGGGAGTTTGTCCTGATCATACTTGTATTGTGAATGATAAGCTTCAGGTGCAAATGCTAAGACCCAGGTCTCATGAGAGGCCATGGCCAGGGTATGCGGATCACCAGATGGCACAAAGAGCCTTGAACTCCCTGCTTTGTCCTATTGTCTCAATGTCATCACTTCAGAGGTCAGGTTATGGTGGGAGAGAGAAAGGGAAATCCTCTTCCATTGCCAGCGGGGTCCTAAGTACAATGAACTGAGAAACAAACCAGAAAGGTCAAGCCTGTCATTCACCAAGTGTCCAAAAGAGAAATTTTGATTTTTTTTTTTTTTTTTTGGTAAATGAAAGGTAATTTGATCCACATTGAATGAATGTGACATCAGAAGACACACTCCTCTGTCCTGATATACACACAATAGTGCTTCAAGGAACAATATCCAAGACCGCTCGGGTCTGGGTGGATGTATTGATTTCATTAGAGTTAATAAATGTGTGACAATGAAGTCCTCGAATCAGAAACCATTGACAGAAATACCACCTGCCTTGTGAGATATGGCATGGTCCTATTTTTACTTACATGTGATTTATTTATTCATAGTCACAGAAATAAGAAAAGACTGTGTGTCCATCTATGAAGAAAAATGGGAGATATTCAGATTCAGGAAGCAACACTACTCTTATTACAAAATGCCAAACAAAACAACATAATTTAAAAAAAAACACTGTTTAACCACATCTCAGATCTGTTCTTGGAGCTAAAGGTGTATGCTACCTTTGCTTCATATTTACCTATCCCTCAGATGCTATTGGCTAAATGGCAGTGTCTTCCTACCCACCTAATACCCAAGTAATGCCCACCCTCATCTCCGTGCCAAGCCAACAGCAAGGTGGCATGATGAGTTTGTGCCCTCCTGTTATCTTTTGCCATTTTAGTGGTGCTCTCAGCTCATCCCTTTGGTCTGAGAGAGTTGTCTGTAGATATTACTTCTATTTAGGACACTCTAGCCAGCAGTGGCATGCACGGCTGCTCTTTTCATTATCTTCTGCATGTAAAAAATTGACTATGTGGGCTGGAGAGATGGCTCAACAGTTTATAGAACTTCCTTGCAAAGGCTGATGGCCTGGGGTCAATCCCCAGTACCCAGGTAGAACCAGATGTGTGTCTGGAGTTCGTTTGCAGTGGTACTAGGTCCTGGCATGCCCATTCTCATTTCTTTTTTTTTTTTTAATTTTTTTTATTTATTTATTTGAGAGCAACAGACACAGAGAGAAAGGCAGATAGAGGGAGAGAGAGAGAATGGGCGCGCCAGGGCTTCCAGCCTCTGCAAACAAACTCCAGATGTGTGCGCCCCCTTGTGCATCTGGCTAACGTGGGACCTGGGGAACCGAGCCTCGAACCGGGGTCCTTAGGCTTCACAGCCAAGCACTTAACCGCTACGCCATCTCTCCAGCCCTCATTTCTTGCTCTCTCATTCTCTATCTCTCTTACAACTTGCAAAGAAATATTTCAAAAATTGACTCCAGAGTTTTGAAACTTAAAACACACAGCTATCGTACAACAAATAGAGAAAGAAGCTACCTATCAATAGACTCAAAAAGGTAATAATTTTGTACATCGTCCTGGAGATTCATGTCACAGGCTTCCTTCTCACTTTCATGAAATAAAAATTCTCCTTATGGGGCTGGAGAGATGGCTTAGCCATTATAGCACGTGCCTGTGAAACCTAAGGACCCAGGTTCAATTCTTGAGGTCCCACATAGACCAGATGCACATGGTGGCACATGCATCCGGAGTTCGTTTGCAGAGGCTAGAGTAACTGGTGTGCTCTGTCTCTTTGTCTCTTTCTCTCTCTCTCAAATAAATAAATAAAAATAAAATCTTTAAACACATAAAAATTCCCTTTATGTCATCCTCCTTCTTGGGTGGGGGAGGCAAAATGATTAAGGTTCTCTTCTTTTATTTGACTTATAACCATTGCTTCTACTTGGCAAATTTCTCCCACCACTGGCCACACAGGAGGTGAGGAACAAGATGAACTCAAGCGTGGATTAAACACCAGTACTGTGTGCAGTTGAATGTAGAGTCAATATGCTCTTCAACCCTTCCCCCAGACTCTCCCCGAATCCAAGGACAGGAGCATCTGCTGGTGGTGAAACCAGGTCTCCAGCTTGCACATGCTCCAACGTGGCCATTGGCTCAGTAGCTGCTGGAATGGGAAGTCTCATGAAGCAGTCATGGGCTAGTGGGGCTCAGAGGCAAAGCAGAACTCCTCCAGTGTGAACTGGCCTTCTTCCAGAACCCTTCGCTTGAAATATGAACAGTGCCTTCTCTTCATATCCACCCATCTTCTGGCCTGGGTAGCCATGGGGACAGAGCACAAAAGCCAGCTACTGACCCACCCAGAATCTCAGCCACAAACATGACTCATTTAATGGACAAGTGGGGCCCATGGCTCAGTGCGGGGAGCACAAAGCTCAACCTCACAGAATCCTTGTACCGTTTTATCCCTGTTTCACATACTAATTTGTCAGGCAATATTAAATGACTTGAGACTTCAGAGTTGAGGAAAGGAAGAAAAGCAGACGTTCACATCTTTGCTCTGAGCCATAAAATAAAACAGAGAGAAGGTAATGGGTCATATATGTACTGTTTGGGGGAGGGAATGCTTGAGAGAACTGAGGAGAATAAATAAATAATTTCTAAGGCGAGAGCATTTAACATGTGTGAGCTGAGATTCCCGTTCTCTTCCTAGGCAGCACACTTCAGGCATGGTTTTGTTTGTGGTGGCCCCTCCCCCCCCCACCCCTCACCCTTTGGTTTTCTTCTCTTTTAAGGATATCACGGAAAGGATCAGGCAGGAAATTACTTGTGCCTGTCAGTTGATTGTTGGTGAAGAGCAGAGGGCCACAAGCCTAAGATCTCTATCCAGGGCGGGGGATTGAAAGGGATGCTGGCACGGTAGCCCCCTGACCTCCTTGCTCGACCTTGACCAGAAGTCCACAGCCGCCCAGTGAGAGTGGGATAAAGGCACACTGCTGGTCACACTGGCCTTGACCCTCGGCCCTCCTCAGCTTCTGACACCCTGCTCCACCTTGCAGAGGGGTTGCTGGTGCTGCCCTGAATGAATCGACATTTCCAGGGACTGACCATGCCCGACTGTGTGGACTCTGGCTTTTTGATTAGGTAATGCTTCTCTCCAGGGATGCAGAAAAGGCTTGCCTTGGAATGAAATAAAAGGTCAAGCAACCAACACTGTTTCTGTCGAGTTTAAAACACGAAAGTGCAAAGGCGCTGTCTGTCTATCTGTGCCCTGTGTGGGGGCTTTGGAGGTGGAGATGGCCAGCATGGCTGCAGCGTACCCCAAAAAGCATAGTTGGCTTTAGTCAAAAGCAGACTTGGGACATGGTCAGTGGTTAAGAGCACTTGCTGTGCAACCATTGGCCTGAGAGCCCTGAGACCTCCTGGGCTTGGATCCCCTGCACCATGTAAGCAGCTGGGCGTGGTCCGGAACATCTGTAGCCTCAGTCCTGAGTAAGGGAATGGAGGCTAAATCCTGGAGGAATACTGGGGCTTGCTGGTCACACAGAAAAAAATTAATGACAAAAAGGTGAAAATGGTAGCTCTAGGTTGACTGAGAGACTGCATCTCAAAAAGTAAAACACAAGCAGATGAGTGAAAAGAGGAGAGAACACGTGACACCCTCCTCTGGTCTCAGTATGCATGTTCGTGAGACAATACATGGCTTTATATACACACAAGCATGTACTACACCCATCACAGTACACACCATACATACTCTATACACACATATATGCCAAAATTAATACTAATAATAATAGTAAAAATAAACAGATATAATAAGCTCAAATGACAAATTCCCAATATTTAGGAGTATAAATGGTTCCTGCTAGAGAACGGAGGATTTATGATTTTCTCTCAGCCAGAACCCCACGTGTAGGCACTTTCACACACCTTACCTACATAATTACTAATTAATTAGTAACTCAAAGACAATAACGGACCTTGCAACGCCTTCAATGTCATGGGACACCTAGATAGTTAACACTGCCAAATACCTAAGGAAAGTGGGACTGGGGATATAGCTCAGGCAGTAAAGTGCTTGCCAAGAAAGTGTGAGGAGCCAAGTTTGATCCTCAGAGCTCACGTAAGACATCAGGTCTGATGGTGCACACCTGTCATCCTAGTGCTAGGGACGCAGAGACAAAAGGACCCCTGAAGCCCACTGGCAAGCTAATCTGACCTAATTGGTGAGGCCCCGGCAAGTGAGAGACCCCATCTCAAATGGGTGGATGGTTGCCAGGTGTGGTGGCACACACCTTTAATCCCAGTACTTGGGAGGCAGAGGTAGGAGGATCGCCATGAGTTTGAAGCCACCCTGACTACATCATGAATGCCAGGTTAGCCTGGGCTAGAGCAAGATCTTACCTGAGAAAACAAAACGGTGGATGGTGCGTGAGGAATAACACCAGAGGTTGTCATGGTCTCACACACATGAGCATGGAGAGAAAAAAGACAGTGAAATCATCCTCTAATGGAACCGTGTTGGAAAGAACTGTGGAAATGTGACAGGGATGGGGTTCATGGAGCTGTGAGGGAAAGGGGTCATTGCCTGCACCTTCCAGCCACACTGGCAGATGCTGAACTCAAGAATGCTCAGCCAAAGCCAGGAGAACACAATCAAGAAAAGTATGGTGGTCAGACTGAAACCAGTGAAGGTGCCCGTAGAGGGTCACCACCTCTGCAGGGTCCTCGCCATGGGTGTGACCCATGGGAGAATCCATCAGCAATAGGGCTGTGCATTAAACCTCAACAGAGTCCCTAACACAGGACAGTTAGCAGTCAGCTGTGACTCAATCATAATCAGGCATGTGAAAGGTAAAATTCTTTATTTGGAACACACACATTCAAACCGGAAGTGTGTGTCGACCAAAGAGTAATTTGTGCAGAAAGAATCAAGTGCTTTCTCTGGATGAAATTTGTGCTGCTTATCAGAACTTGTACTGAGCATAAAATGCTGTAAATATGATTTCTGAAGAAACCTAGCGGAAGCAGAAATGAAATGAAGTTGGTGACAATAATGAACTGAAATTTCTTCAAAATATATAACTTGCTAAAATTTCCTCAAGAGAAACTGTACATGTGGTGAGCAGTGTGAAAATAAAATAATTTGAGTCAGTGCTCCAAATTCTTTCTGCTGAGACAATCTGGACAGAGCAACTTTACAGTTAATTTTTATCAAAGGCAAGATTCCAAGTTAACATAGCCTTTCAGGGACTAGAAAATGTGGGGTCACTTCTAAACACATTTTTCGTAAGGCTAAACTAACAGTGCAATAAAAATCAATAGAGGCAATCAAAAACAAAATTAAATGTTAATTGTCACACTAAAAAAATGATCAAAATGCTGCTCCCCAAAGACACAGAATTCTAACAAATATATTCTGAACTGTAGTTCAGAAAAGTAAAGATCATAACCAAAAAATAACTTTATGAGCCAGGTGGCTTGATGAGAAAATACACAAGTTTCATTCACTAAATGTCAGTGAGTTTTGGTAGATAATCCTAAGGTATTCTCTACAATAATAATTTCAGAAAATTATTCAAGAAAGAGTGCATCCCTTCATGGTTTTAATATTAGGGATAGGGCTGGAGAGATGGCTTAGCAGTTAAAGCATTTGCCTGCAAAGCCAAAGGATACCGGTTTGACTCTCCAGGACCCACATAAGCCAGATGCACAAGGGGGCACATGTATCTGGAGTTCAGTTGCAGTGGCTAGAGGCCCTGGCATGCCCATTCTCTCACTCTCACTCTCACACTTTCTCTTTCTCTCTCTCTCTCCCCTCTTTCTCTCTCTCAAGTAAATAAATAAATAAGTATATTTTTTAAAAAAATAAATATTAGCAGTAGAGGGGTTGGGAATATAGCTCTATTGGTAGAGTGTTTACCTAACATGTACAAGGCCCTGGACTTGATCTTCAGCACTGCATAAAATTGGATGAAATGGCACACACCTATAATGCCAGCAATCAGGAGAAGGACTAAGAGTTCAAGGTCATGCTCAACTAAATTATGAGTTCTAAGCCAGCTTAAGATACATAAAACTCTGTCATAAAAAAATACCAAGTTAGTGTTTTAGAAATATTTTTAAAGTTCCATAAACTGGTGTTTTCTTTAAAAGTTTGTAATCAACAAAAACCTCAGAGATAACAAAAAGACACCTACTGTTAAGACCTTCTTTCCTATGCTACATAAATTTTTTTTTCTAATGCAATAAGGTAAGAAAATACATAAGTTATGAGCATTGAAAAAAGATAAGTAGCTAAGAATGGTGGCATGTGCCTTTCTTCCCAGCCCTTGGGAGGCAGAGTTTCACTGTGAGTCCAAAGCCAGCTTGGGGCCACAGAGTGAACTGAGGTCAACTTCAGAAAGATAAGACAAAGGACTGGTAAGATTGCTTAATGGCTAAGGAGCTTGCCTGCAAAGACTGAGGACCCATGTTCAACTCTCCAGATCCCACTTAAGCCAGACACACAAGGTGACACAAGCCAAGGTCACACACACAGCTGGAGTTTGACTGGAGGCCCTGGTGCACCAATTTTCTGTCTGTCTCTTTCTTTCTCTCTCATTCTCTCTCTCATAAAAAAAGACAGGAAAAAGAAAAAAATATAAATCAATTTGTGGTTACTTAACCTAATAAATCCAACTGATACTATGGATTCACTAATAAAAGGAACAATTACTTAGACATGGTACAAGAAAAGCACTAATATATAATTTGTGGGTTATATTCCAATATTACAAAAGTAATAGAAAAGGTAATTAATATTTAACATACTACAAAACAATAAGGCACCTAAGAAGAGGAATAATCAAAGAAAATACCCTTATACAGCATACTATAAGATGCAAGAGAGAAATATTTACAAAGAGAAATAAATGAAATGATTTACTATTGAGAAAATGGTCATCATAAAGAACTGGGTTTTACTCAAGTGTGTCTAGAAAATGAACATAATTCAGATCAAAATTCCAAAATTAAGGTATTGAAAAATCCTTGTTATTTTAAAATTGTGCATTACTAATGATCTTGAAATCATGTTTTACCAGAAGTTATGGCTTGCATACCTCCAGAAAAGGGAAAGCTAGGGCTGGAGAGATTGCTTGGTGGTTAAGGGCTGGCCTGTGAAGCCTAAGGACCCCGGTTCAAGGCTCAATTCTCTAGGACCCATGTTAGCCAGATGCACAAAGGGGTGCACACATCTGGAGTTCATTTGCAGTGGCTGGAAGCCCTGGTGTGCCCAATCTCTCTCTCTCTCTCTCTCTCTCTCTCTCTCTCTCTCTCTCTCTCTCTCTTTCTCTCTCTCTATCTCTCTCTCTCCCTATCTGCCTTTCTCTGTCACTCTCAAATAAATAAATAAAAATGAACAAAATTTTAAAAAAAGAAAAGGTAAAGCTAGAATATACAGTTTAAAAGAAAGCTGGTTAAACAGTGCATTAAACAAAGTCAATACAAGGGTAAGTTGAAATCTCAGTGATTCCCACCCAAAGCAGACACTAGGTCAAGGTGCCTTAGGAGTTCAGATGTGAAAAAGGCTTCCCGAAGCCTCCTAGATGAATACATCACTAGCAAATGGAAAGGGAGGAGTTATTAACCAGGATGACACCCATGCAAATTACTCATGAAGAGATGATAAATTTTCTTACATAAACTGAAGGACCTCTGAACAGCAGAAGACACCATTAGGAGAATGAACATAAGCTCAGGCTATGAGAAGACGTTATTTATTATACGTGGAGTAGATGGATGACCAGATCCTAGGGTTTATACAGAATCCCTATAGATCAAAGGGAACTTTGAGAAATTCAGTTGAAAAATGAGCAAAACTACAAACAAGCAGTTTGTGAAGGAATCAATTCATAACCATTAAGCATATGAAAGATGCCCAATCTTCTCCATAAACAGGGAAGTAGCAAATATGAAGTTATATTTCATATTTCACTCTAATTAATGTGTCTGAGAATACTGTGTCCACAGGAGCCCATGGTAACCGCCCTCTGCCCTCCCCCCACCCCGTCAGTGCTGGTGGGAGCCTAGAGAAATGATTCCCACATTCCCCTGAATTTAAGTCAGGCTGCCACTGGGGGCCAGCGCTTCTGTTGGAGGTACCATACGCACGGGATCCCTGGTGCATGTACACCACCATGGTTAGAACATGCCTTCGAACTTCTCTGTGGTTTCTCACTTCTTTCAGGGGGTTGAGGGAGGAAGGAAGGGGTGACGGGAACATGGGGACTTCAGACCCCCGGAGCCATACTCCATTTCTGATATGGGGCTGAGAAGACACCCATCAAGTTCCTAAGGTGGTACTTTTAAAAGTTAACACATCCAAATGCTAACTTTTATTTACTCTCCTTTGCTCTTCCCTGATTCTCCTACTCTCTTATCCTACTATTTCTTGCCTGTCTTAATAAATAGTACCATTAGGGAGACAGTTGAAGGTTGGCGTTTATTTTTTATTTCTTGACAATTTCATATACAATTTCACACACATATGTGTAACGTATTTTGATGATATGTACCCCTCATTAACTTATCTTGTCCCTCTCCCACTTGAACCTCTTCCTCATCACAACTGGCATCCCTTCTCTTTCATGATTATTTTTCTTTTGTGACCCAAATGATTGCAATTAGGGTCACTTACATGAATGAGCATGGCTGAGCAGTTATTTACCAGAGCGCAGGCAATTCACCAGTGGCTGCATACACATAGAGGGAAACTACTCCCCTTCCCCAGCAACCGTCAGCTTCCAATGGCTCCTCAGGGAGGGGTGTGAACTCCTGACCCCTTCTCCTATCCACGACGGAAGGCTGACAGGACCAATCTTCTGCAGGACTTGGGTAGGTCCCCACAGCTGCTGTGAGTTCACGAGTACAATAGCCATGTCATGTCCAGGTGTCAGTATTCTACAATAATCCTCCCTTTCACAGGATCTTACCATCTTTCCCTCCCCTCTTAAGCAATCCTTCCTCTGGTAGGCTATTCAATCGCTGACTCTTATTGATTCTGTTCCTAAATATCTTTGACTTCTGGCCTCTGTCCTCCGCGTCCCTACCGTGGACTTGCTGTCCATATCACACTTGCAGTACACCACGCTCTAGCTAGTGTCTTTCAATCCCTTCCTGCTTCTGCACAATCAGGACCCATGTGCAACCCCAAGAGGGATCTCCCAGGCACATTCATACCACAACCTTCCTGACCATCCTACGGTTTTACTTCGCACAAGCAAAATACCCACTCTCTTCACGCGGCCCAAAAATGGCTTCATGATCATAATCTATGCGCTTTTTCAGTCTCACAGCCTGCTTTCCCCTTTGTTTTAAACTCTTTACACATAGGCCTTTGTTCGGTTCTTAAAAGCTCTGCTCACTGCTCTAGTTTTGCCGGTGTCATTTTCTCTCTTTGCCTAGCTAATTTTGGCTCATTATTCAGGTCTCAGATTAAACATCACTTCTTCAGGAAAGCCTCTTCTTAATCTCCAATGTAATTTAGATCTGCTCGATATAAGGTCTTATAGCATCCGACACTTGTTCCCTGGAACCCTCTTGACAATTGTAATTACCCATTAGATTGTTTTCCCATTAGATTGCCATGCCATATCTCACCTGGGCCCATCCAGTGATCTCCCAAATGTGGTCCCTCCTCTCTGATTGCCTCCCTCTGACACACTCAACCCAGCAGCCAGGTCAGCCCACACACACACTATGAAGCAAAACTCGCCGTCACGCTGATGGTCCATACCTGCACAGAGGGTTGAATCCACCTCCGCACAATCCTCAATGCTACCTGAAAAGGCCGGCTCTTCACCTCATCTTACCTTGCCTTCCAGCTTGCTTACCATGGCCGAGGTCACATGCTACACTCTTCTGTGTATTCATGCGCTTTGCATGTGAATCTTCACGCAATGGACAAGCACTCTGATTCCAATGCTGTCTATATATTTTCTGAGGAACCCTCCTTCTCTATTCCTTTTTCTTCTTAGCATTACTTACTTGAATGGTAATGTTCTTCCTCCGTGTGGTCTTACTGAACTTGATGCCCCATGAGGCCGGTGGTCAAGTGTACATTATTCAACCCAGTACTCACTCTATAACAAGGACTCAGACTACTGTTCTGATTATTGTCTGTGGTCCTATTCTGAAAGACAGGGTGTCAAAGAACCAGAGGTGGGGCTGCACACGAAAATATCAGAAGTGGCACCTGGCCCCACCAACAGTTTTAGGTGGGGAAATGAAGAAAAAAAAAATCACTGGAACCAAATGACTCAGCATAGCCAAGTAAGAAATAAAATAGGGTCATATATGTTTTTATCCATGTTCTAACTTTTATGAGAGAGAGAAAATGTTGGCATGCCAGGGCCTCTCTCCACTGCAGTTGAACTCCAGATGCTTATGCCACCTTGTGCACATGCACAACCAGGTGTATGTGTCACCTTGTGCAACTGGCTTACATGGGATCTGGAGAGTCAAACATGGGTCTTTAGGCTTCGCAGGCAAGCACCTTAACCACTAAGCCATCTCTCCAGCCCCAATTTAAGTTTAAAAATTTATTTAATTTATATTTATTTAGAGAGAGAGAGAGATAGAATGGGCATGTCAGGGCCTGTAGCCTCTGCAGACAAACCCAAGAGGCATATAGCACCATGTGCATCTGGTTTACATGGGTACTGGGGACTCAAACTAAGGTCCTTAAGCTTTGCAGGCAAGTGCCTTAAGTGCTGAGCCATCTCTCAAGCCCCCAATTTAACTTTTTTTTTTTAAAGGAAACAATAGGATTTTAGTTGAATGCATTAGGTAGTTAAGTACACACTGAGAATGGGTGAGAGGACAAAGAGCTAGAGGCTGGGGCTCTGGTTGGTGAGTATTAATTACTATGGACAGGTCAAAAGAACCCCTGCTAATTTCTATGATGCTAGAAATAAATAAAAAACAGGGGCTGAAGAGATTGCTCAGTGGCTAAAGGCACTTGATTGGAAAGCCTGCCAGCCTGGGTTCAATTCCCCAGCACCCATGTTAAGCCGGATGCAAAGTGGTGCATGCATCTACAGTGGTAAGAGTCTGGCATGCCCATATACACATACATACACACAAGCATAAATAAATTAATTTAAAACAGAAATAAAAACAGAGTTAAACGGACAAAAAAAAAAAAAAAACAAACTGAATATAGGGGCTAGAGAGATGGCACAGAGGTTAAGGCATTTGCCTGCAAAGCTAAAGGACTTCAGTTCAATTCCATGAGCCAGATACACAAGGTGGTGTATGCGTCTGGAGTTCACTTGCAATGGCTGGAAGCCCTGGAAAGCCCATTCTCTCTCTCTCTCTCTCTCTCTCTCCCCCTCCCTCCCTCTCTTCCTCTTCCTCTTTCCCTCTCTTAAATAAACAAATAAAATATTTTCTAAAAGACTGAATATATATGTGTGTGTGTATGAATATATATGTAAATTTAGTGACTGGTATAGAGGATGGAGGGAAAATCATATATAGCTTTCCACTTTTGAACTCAGTCAACAAAGGCAACTGTAGTGATCAGTAAGCCCAGAGGCAGAGCTGCTTTGGGGTTGAATAGATTGAGTTTGGTTTTAGACACAATTCACTTGAGGGGTAAATTAACAGGCTGTAGCAGGACAAATCAAAGCATCCATGTAGCCTTAGAAGATGCAATCCATGGAACCATCAAGCACCCTAGATATGCAGAGATGGTCTCATGGTGGGAAAAGCAAACCTGAAGACTTTTGTTCTTCCACAGTTGTCAGGACACATAGAGCAAGCATTGAAACAGGAAAACCCGGTGAAATGTGGTCTCTCATTGCAGCTCTTGGAGCCAAAGGACTTCATTGGCTAAGTGCACATGAGTAAGCGCCTCTCTCCTCATCTGTGGGTGCAACACACTTCATAACTCTCTTACCACTCTTAATGGTTAGGAATCAATGACTTAATGGTGGCGCATGCCTTTAATCCCAAGACTCAGAAGGCAGAGGTAGGAGGATCACCATGAGTTCGAGGCTACCCTGAGACTGCAGAGTGAATTCCAGGTCAGTCTGGGCTAGAGTGAGCACCTACATCAAAAAGGCAATAAATAAGCCGGGCGTGGTGGCGCACGCCTTTAATCCCAGCACTCGGGAGGCAGAGGTAGGAGGATCGCCGTGAGTTCGAGGCCACCCTGAGACTATATAGTTAATTCCAGGTCAGCCTGGGCTAGAGTGAGACCCTACCTCGAAAAAAAAGAAAAAAAAACAAAACAAAAAAAAAGGCAATAAATAATAATAATACATGTGAAGACAGAAGAGGGCTTGACACATAGTAAGTACACAATAATGTTTACTTGCTATTTTATTAGAACTAGTGCCCCACACATATTCAGTCGACTTGAGTAGGTCTTTGTTCCACACATTAAATAATTCTATTTCTTTTTTTTTTTTTAATTTATTTGAGAGCGACAGACACAGAGAGAAAGACAGATAGAGGGAGAGAGAGAGAATGGGCGCGCCAGGGCTTCCAGCCTCTGCAAATGAACTCCAGACGCGTGCGCCCCCTTGTGCATCTGGCTAACGTGGGACCTGGGGAACCGAGCCTCGAACCGGGGTCCTTAGGCTTCATAGGCAAGCGCTTAACCACTAAACCATCTCTCCAGCCCAATAATTCTATTTCAATGACACACATCTATCCAAATTTCCCTTGAGAACTGTGTTGCAATTACCTTCTAGTGGCTGGGACAAAACACTTGGATAAGAAGCAAAAAGGGTTGATTCTGGCTGACAGTTTCAAGGGGAAGTTTCATCACGGTGGAGAAAGCATGGCAGCGCAGGCAATGGACTCACATCTTCATACAACAGCAGCAGGGCCAGAGCAGCAAGAGTGAGCTGGCTAGTTAACTCCCAGCAAGGCTGCACCAATAAGCCTGAAGCTGCACCCCCAGAGACACAGCTCCTCCAGCAAGGCTCCACCTCCCACAGGCTTCAGCAGCTAGGAATTGAATGTGAAACTTAATCACGACACATGAGGCCATGGGGGACATTTCACATTCAAAATACCACGTACAGTGACAAAATGTTACTAGTGGCAGATGAATATCCTCATTCCATGCTACAGTGTGAGCTACCTGTATTACTGTGTACTTTTCATCATTGCATGCATATTTAAATGGATTTTGATTTCTGTGAGTGTTATAAATCTGGAAACTTGACATTCTTATTCTCTTATCTTAGTCTTTTAATACATATTTTAGCTATTCTATGTTGTGTTGTTTTTTTTTTTTTTGAGGTAGGGTCTCACTCTAGCCCAGGCTGACCTGGAATTCACTAAGGAGTGTCAGGGTAGCCTCAAACTCACAGTGATCCTCCTACCTCTGCCTCCCGAGTGCTGGGATTAAAGGTGTGCACTAACACGCCTGGCTGTACTTTAGCTATTCTGATGGTGATTTTTTTTAATGGCCTTGTCCATAGCTATAAAGTTTATTTCTAGAATTTGGATAGGAACTGTATTAAAGTTAAGAACAAATTTGGAAGAAATTAACATATTTTCCAGGCAGAGTATTTCACTCTGTGAACTCAGAGTATTTCTCAACTCAATGCATTTTCAACTTTGCAACATACAAGCCCTATATACATTTTGCCAAATGTACATCTGTGAAATATTGTGATATAGTAATGAGCATGTACTTGGTCTTCCTCTACGGATTCTGTCACAAAGCTCCTAAAATCCATGTAGTTTCCTAGGTGATATAAATACCTTACATTTTTGTATTTGTTCTGGGCCTTGAGTTCCAGTCATAAACTTGTAAGTTTCTGATATTCTAGGTGTGCTTAAAAAAAAAGACTTTGTCATGACAGGGAGACACTAGCTAGTGTTATGGTGGAATTGTACTAAAGATCTAGGAATGATTTCAGGTTTGGAATTTTAAGCCCTACCCCTAGATTTCTGGGAAGAGGATGGAGGTGGTTGATGACAGAAGTCACCAGCAGCTAAGGACTTAATTAACCATGCCTAATTAAAGGGACATCATTGAAGCCCTCAAGGACAAGGCTCAGAGGGCTTTGATTATTAAGCACACCAAGAGTCTGGGAAGATAGCATGCCAGGAGAGGGCATTGAAATACCTTACCCCGTCCTTACGCTATATGTCTCTCCATTTGGTTGTCCCTACTTTAAATGAAACCAGTAATAATACAAAGTGAAATATTTTTCTGATACCTGTGAAACATTCTTGCAAATTACATTATCCAAGGAAAGGGTTATGATACCCCATGGTAGATATTGTTTGGGCAATAGTATGTATAGGTATCCTAAGACACAAATGCCATCAGAAATGAGGTGACTTTTAGGGCTGAAGCTATAGGATCTGATGCTAACAATGAGTAAACAGTGTCAGAATGTAATGGAATTTAAAGTCACTGTTGCAGGTGAAGGAAGAATTGGAGGGAGAGTTAACCCTGTCATTGAAACCCACTTCATGCCCCAGATCCTGGCCTCTCCTATTTTGTGGCACATTTGTTCTTGTTCAAAGCAGATGACTCATCTGTGGCACCCCTTCCTCCCCTGACTGTGCCCTGTCTACTAGAAATATTGGGGTGGTTAATCCTATGGCCACCTTCAAGACACAATAATTACTGAATGCACACAGAAACTTGGGCTGGATACAATAATGGTGTCTTTTCTACTTTCCAATGACAAACTCTCAGTCTCTCATGAGGGAAAACATTAACCCCTATTGATGCCCCAGAGAGAGGTTCTTAACACTGGATAGAGCCATAGGCCACACTGAGGGCTGGAGGCGCCCAGCTGTGCTCAGGAACAATTGTCCATTAGCAGCTGGCTAGACTCCAGGGAGAGGAGCAGTCACTGGGCATAGGAACTATCACTCATGTGTGTTTGCAGAAGCAGCTGTGAGGGGAGAGGGAGACAAAGGCTGTCACAGGTGGCCACCATGGTAACATCATTGTCAGAAATAAAGACTTGTGGCCTACAGAGATGGCTTAGAGGTTAAGGCATTTGCCTGCAAAGCCTAAGCACCCATGTTCAACTCTCCAGGTCCCACATAAGCCAGACACACAGTGATGTAAGTGGGCAAGATCATACATACGCACACGGGGGCACACACATCTGATTGCAGTGGCTGAGGCCCTGGCATGCCAGCGCCAATTCACTCTCTCTCTCAATTTCACACACACACTCTTGCTCTTTCACATTAAAAAAGGCCAGACTGGGGTTTGGAGGGATGGCTTAGCGTTTAAAGTGTTTTCCTGAAAAGCCAAAGGATCCAGGTTTGATTCTCCAGAACCCACATAAGCCAGATGCACAAGGGGGTGCATGCATCTGGAGTTCATTTATAGTGGCTGGAAGCCCTGGCAAGCCCTTTTACTCTTTCTTTCTCTCTCCCCCCCCCACCTCTCTTTACCTCTTTCTCTCTCTCAAATAAATAAATTATATATATATATATATATGTATATATATATACATATATATATAATTTATTTATATATATATAAATATTAAATATTTAATTATATATTATATTTAATTAAATATTTAAATATATTAAAATTTATATATATATATTTATATATATATTTAAATGCCAGACTGTTAGGCTTGCCTCAAAAAAAAAAGATATAAGGACTTCTGGTAAGGGCTCAATATACTTAGTTTAGTATATGCTTTCCCCTTCTGGGTGTACACTCATGCATGCACATGCACACACATGTGCACCCCTGATGCATGCACGGATAGGCATGAATTCTTCCCGATCAATCTTGAACTGGGCATGAATGATGGCAAGCCTGCCAGAGGCACACTTGTATAAAAATCAGAAGACTGACTTTCTCTTTTTTTTTTTTTTCTTGCTTAAATAGATGAAAAGAATTTTTGAGTTTTAACAAATCCCACAGCAAGTGGTAGGGGAAACAATAAGCTTCGTTTCCGCTGATTTGAGTGCCACCCACTGCACTGTTTCAGCAAGGAGCCTTCTTCCATTGTCCCCTCCTTTAGGAGTGACCAGGCTCACGACTGGGCATAGTGGTCCCTGGTAGGAGAACTGGAAAGGCTTTGGGACAGACTGAGCTCTTTCCAATTGAAAATTTTAAATTATAATATAAACATCACACCTGACGTTGTTGCTATGCCACCATAGAGACTACAGCTCGTGCAAAGGAGCAGGATGAACCAACATGAGGCCTATGTAGGCTCCCTTTAGAAGGTGATGTTCGCTACCTGCCGAGGCCCCTTCTGTAGATCACTGGGAAACTGAAACCAGCCCACTAAGTCACATTCTAGCACTGGACAGCTGAGGCTGCAGGACACATATAGGTTGGGTCAGCTCCATGCTCTACTGTGACCCTCACAAGTTGGGGAGGGATTTTCAGAGCTCACTGGTGGTTGTCCCAGTAATGTCAAGAACAATAACCACCAGTGACACAGGAACCCATGCTCTAGAGGGGAAGGGACAAGGGGATTGTCTGGAGTGGGGGGGCAGGAGTTAGTAGTTTCTATAATAGCCAACAATAAGAAGGAATATATTATTACTATTATTTAATTTCAACAACTATGGGGGAATCCCAAATGCATTATTCAGAGTGAAAAATCAACTTCCAAAGGTCACATAGGACTGGGGAGATGGCTTAGGGGTTAAGGTGTTTGCCTACAAAGCCTAATAACCAGTCAGTGTTTGATCCCTTGGTGTCCACAGAAAGCCACATGCACAGTGATGCATGCATTAGGAGTTCGTTTGCAGTGGCTGGAGGCCCTGACACATACATTCTCTCTGTTTCTCCTCTCTATCTCTCACTGCTTGCAAATAAATGAATATATTTTTAAAAGGTCACATAATGTATGACTCTATAACCATTCTTTTTTTTTCTGAGGTGGGATCTCACTCTAGCCCAGGCTGACCTGGAATTCACTACATAGTCTCAGGATGGCCTTGAACATGTAGCGATCCTACTACCACTGCATCCAAAGTAGTGTGACTAAAGGTGTGTGCCACCGTGCCTGGCTTCTATAATCATTCTTCAAGTGACAAAATTATTGATGATTAGTTGTTGCCAGGGATTAGTGATGACAGACAAGCTTGGATACTTTTTGAGTACATGAAGGGCAAAGGAAAGTCTGGTCAGGAAGGATATTTCTATGTCGTGGTGGTGGTTCACAACTCCAAACGTGCTGAGGTGCTATGCATCTCTACAGGCCTAGGACCAATGTGAATTTCTGGCTTAGGTTTTCTACAGACATTATCTAAGACGTATCCAGTGGAGAATTGAGTGGAGATCTCATGGGACCTCCTGGTACTGTCTTTAAAACTTTCTGAGAACCTGTCATGTCACAACTTTAAATAAATTAAAGAAACAAATGCAAGCATTTGAATGAGTTCCCCTTAGTGGGGAAGAGAAGGATGATGTAGAGAGAAAGGCTGTATCCCAGGGCTGCTCAGCCATCACAGGAGGTCAGAACAAGCTGAAACCCTGCAGCTAAATGAAGGCAGAGTCTCCTGTACACAGGGCTTTGTGCATCTGACAACCAAAGAAGTCAGAATGTCTATCAGAGCTGGACTGGAAGTGTTCCCAGTATAAGTACTTCACTATTTCTCACTTCTCAAGTGCAAGTAAGTATTCTTTATAAATAAAGAAAAATTCTGGAGGGTGCAGAGATGGTTTAACAGTTAAGGTACTTGCCTGCAAAAGCCTAAGGACCCAGGTTCAATGCCCCAGTTCCCACATAAGCCAGATGCACAAGGTGGCACATGTGTCTGGAGTTTGTTTGTGATGGCTAGAGGCTCTGGTGAACCCATTCTCTCTCTTTCTCTCTGTTTTTCTCTTTCTTTCTCTCTCTTTCTCTCTAAAAGAAAGAAAGAAAAACTCTGATACAGTGAACACATTTCTTCAGGTATCTTGGTCCTTTTTTGTTCTCTTCCATCCTGTGGATGTCCTGTATGAAGGCCACGGAGACCTTTGTAGGAAAGATCTAAGACTCCTCTCCTAAGGTTCAGACACAGACACATCAAGTCCAGTTTTAATATTTGGAAACCTGTAGCTATTTATATTAACTTCCTGTGGTGGTCTCAATGAAAAGTCATCTGTAGGCTCATGTTCTGAATACTTGGTCCCCAGCTGGTGGCAATTTGGGAAAGTTGTGGAGCCTCTGGGAAGGAAATCCTTGCTGGAGGAGGTGTGTCACTGGAGGTGGGCTTTTGGTAATGGAGGCCAGCTCCAGGCTCAGCAAACAGACTGCTTCCTTCTCGCTGCTGTGGAGATGTGAGGCCTGGCTTTGGCCATGCTTTCCCCAGCATGACAAAACCTCCCCTTGAAACTGTAAGCGGAAATGAATCCTTTCCTTCCAACAGCTGCTTGTGGTCGGGCGCTTTATCCCAGCAATGACAACAGAATGGCTCCACAACCTTCCTGGTTTCTCCCATCTCTCATGGTCTTTTCTAACTTTGTCACAGTTATCCTGGGGCAAACTTGCAGGTGGGCTATCTCACTCCATTCAGCTCAATTTCCCTTCTGACACAGTGGAGGGATGGAGAATCACATTTACAACAAATTGCCCAAACCCATGTGTTCTTTTTTTCCTTTACTTCTGGCCTAGGAGTCGTTAGCTGGCCTAATCTTACAGCTGGCAACACTTTAACGTGTCTAGTTCCACCCAAATTAATTTATAGACAGGGGAAATACACAGAGTCCCAATTAGGCCAGGGCTCCAGAGCAATTCCACACAGACACCTATTCAATTACCCAGGGTCGGGATGAGACCTGACTTAGCAAGTGCAGTGAAAGTGTGTGGATTGTTTCCTAGTCTCAGCTGCACTACTGCTGTCTCAAAGAGAAAACAATGTGCTTTGTGAGGTCCGGATTTGCAAAATCCAACAGTTACACCCCCCCCCCCCAGGGCAGAGCTTTAAGATGGGAAGCTTGAAACATGGGGTGCTGGTGTTCATACCACTGGAAGGGACAGAGTCAACACTCTCATGAAGCTGGAGCCTGCTTAAATTGGAAAAATAAAAATACATGCAAGATTTAGGATAAAAGGTTAATATTGGGGCTGGAGAGATGGATTAGTGGTTAAGCGCTTGCCTGTGAAGGCTAATGACTGGTTCAAGGCTTGATTCTCCAGGACCCATGTTAGCCAGATTCACAAGGGGGCGCACATGTCTGGAGTTTGTTTGCAGTGGCTGGAGGCCCTAGCGTGCCCATTCCTTCTCTATCTATCTGCCTTTCTCTCTCTCTCTCTCTCCCTCTCTCTCTCTGTCGCTCTAAAATAAATAAATAAAAATGAACCAAAAATATTTTTTTAAAAAAGGTTACTATTGGTTTTCCCAATGTGAGAAGATAACATTATTTTGCAAACATTAGATTGTATACTTAAAATAGTCTGGACTGCTGATTCTCAATCTCTCTCTCACACACACACATACCCATCTTCCTCTTCCTCTCAAATAAATAAAATATGCTTTGAGTGAGAGAGAGAGACTAAAAGAGAGAAAGAGCGCGCAAATGGGCATGCCAGGGCCTTTTAGCCCCTGTAAATGATCTCTACATGTGTGTGCCCCTTGTGCACCTGTGTGACATTGCACACTTGCATCACGGTGCATCTGGTTCGGTGGGACCTAGAGATTTGAACATGAGTTCTTAGGCTTCACAGGCAAGTGCTTTAACCATTAAGCCAACCCTCCAAGCCAAAATATTTTTATAAAGAGCTAGAGAGGTTTCTCAGTGGTTAAGGTACTTGCCTGCAAACCCTAAGGACCCAGGTCTGATTCCCAACTACCCACATCAAGTACAAGGTGGCGCATGCATCTGGAGTTCTTTGCAGTGGCTAGAGGCCCTGGCACACTCATTCTCTCTCTCCCTCTTTCTCTCCCTGAACGAAGTAAATAAATACAATGTTTTTAAATTTTAGAAATTGCCTGGAGTGAATGTAGATATTTTCAGTAGAAGAAATGACAATTGTGTCAGGTGACAGACATGTTGTCAGGCTTGGGAGTAGTAATCAGGTGACTGAGTGCACTCACATGAAAGCATCACAGTTGGCATGTTAATGATGGGCAGCTTCAATAAAGATTTCAATGACTAAAAATTGCTCCTTTTCAGTTTAATAAATCATTCTGGTAGAAACATTAATCCATATTTTCATCATATAATTTCTACCTCTCACTTTTATTAACATGCAACTAGGGCTTATTTTTTCCATGCTATCTCCTCCTGTGTACATATTCATACGCTTGTACTGTCAGATAAAATCACAAGCCCTGTGAATATCTAATACATTCCTTGGTAGTTTTCTTTTTTTTCTTTTTTTTCTTGAGACAAGCCCAACAGACTGGCCATTTTCTACGTTAGAAAGTGAGTGCAAGCAAGAGCAAGAGACAGAGAGAGAGAGAGAGAGAGAAATTAGCACTTGGCACGGCAGAGCCTCCAGCCACTATAATCGAACTCCAGATGCATGCGCCACCTTGACTGCATGGGCAACCTTGCACGCTTGCATTGCTTTGTGCATCTGGTTTACATGGGACCTGCAGAGTTAAATAAAATTAGATCCTTAGGCTTCGCAGGTAAGCACCTTAACCGCTAAACCATCTCTCCAGCCCTCCAGTAGTTTTTAATATCAAAAGTAAAGCTTGTTTATTTAGATTTGGGTCTAGAGTAAGTCAATTAGCCTTTTATAGTTTGATTAAGAACAGCTGGGGCTGGGGAGATGGCTCATCTGTTAAAGGTGCTCGCTTGCAGCTTGCCATAGCCTGCTGACCCCAGGGCGATCTTTGACGGCACTAGTAATGCCAGATCAAAAACTAAACACAGTCGCAGGATCAGAGAACAAGGGCGAGGTAGGGGTCTCAGCTTCAGTGCAGCAGGCTGGCAGATCCACTCAGTGGTACTAGACCCATAGCTGGAGCTGGGAAACAAGTCAGAACCATACCCAAACACAAGCCCACTCTACAATATCAAGCTACCATCAATCACGGGGTATAAGAGGGCCTAAACCTACCATACTGTCTATCAAAAATGTAAGTCTTATCTCAATTTTCCGGGTGCTAACTTACTCTCCGTTGGAGAATCTGCTTCTCTTTTCCAGATAGATGCAGATCCCAAGAAGAGAGCTGCCCCAACATACCTCAAAAGGGGCCCAACTGAAACTAAGGACAACTGGAGAAATAAGCAAGGGTGATGTTTTCCTGTGAACCGGATACCAGCACAAAGGGGAAGGAGATCAACACAGAGAAAAATCAACTCCTACCAAATCAGAGAGCCAGAGCCTCTGAGGCCCCCAACACCTCAGCACTGAAGCAGACCAAAAATGAACCCATCATGGCTCAGGGAAATGTTGCGGAAGAGGGGGCAGAAAGAATGTCAGAGTCACATGTTGGGTCATGATTTGCAGAGACATTTATCATACCAATAACTGGGGGCTAACTCCACAATGCACGACCCATTGTCATTAACAAGGAGGGTCTAATGGGAGGGGGTAGATCACAGATGAGCCTAAACAATGGTACCAAACAGCCTGTATTTACTGAAAAGAAAACTAATAAATTAACTTAATAATAATAAAAAAAAACTAAACACACATCTGTCATCCCAAAGCACCTAAGGAAACGGAAGGGGGAGCAGAAGGATTGGGAAGCTCACAAGCAGCAGTGGCAAAACGAGCATAGAAACCCTGTCTCAAAAGAAGGTAGAGGGCTAAGGAGATGCTCAGCAGTTAAGACACTTGCTTGTAAAGCCTAATGACCTGGGTTCAATTACCTAGTACCTACATACAGCCAGATGTACAAAGTGGTGCATGCATCTGGGGCTTGTTTGTGATGGCTAGAGGCCTTGGAACACCCATTCTCTCTCCTCTCTCTCTCTCTCTTTCTGTCTGCTTGCAAATAAATAATTTAAAGAAAAGAAGGTGGAAGAACAGAAACACCCAGAGGTTATCCTCTACTGTGTGCGTGCCCATACATACTTAAACACACACACACACACACACACACACACACACACACGCACACACACAAACAGCAAAAAAGAACACCTGACACTCTTGAAATTTTCCATATTCTCACGTCCAGCCACAAGGGTCTTAATTTTGAAATTCATCTTAACCCCTAAGAGTCTGTCTTTAGAGTTACCCCAGATCTGCTTTCCTGTCTCCTTGTCTTTCTCAGGTGAGTTGGCCCTAGAAATCATGTCCTTCCTAACCTCAGAAATTACTTTTACTTTAAAAAAAAAAAAATGAAAACTGTGTTTAGATAAGTTCTGATAAACTTTAGGCTAAAACTGTCCCCCAGACATGAAGGCCGTCACTGAAGCCCTTAACCCATGTCACTTGTCACTTGACCTCAGAAAACTAAGAAGTTTTAACCCTGGGGCTGTGAGCCTCATTTCTGCCCCATCAATCAAGTACGCATAGACCACAGGACTCATGCATGTTCAAATCTGTGGTTATCAAAATAAAGTAAAAATGATCTCATTAAACTTAATTTGCCATGAAAAATTATCTCCAAATCATGAAATAACAGTTGTTTGTGCTGTCAGAATGCTTAACGAAAATGTCGAATGGCCCTGTCATCTGAATATGGTTGATAGGCCTCCCTCCCCATTACGCCTGCTGCAGAGGTATCGGTTTTATTCTAATTCCCAAGATCTCTGCCACTGATTGAGTTTTACTTACTTGTATATGTGGCCTTTCGGCATCCAGCCGAGGCAATTTCATAGTGGCTTCGGCTTTATGACTTCATAGCATTAGTTTTTAATCTACTGCCTCTAGGAAAATAAAAAGAAATAACGTATTTCAACTCCTACAATATAGAGAAGTCGCACATTTTCACACACATTTTCACACGAAGGAGAAAGGTACCATGTGTCCAAATGGGGAAATTGAGAGGTCTGTGTAGAAGGTTAGGCTCTCCCAATTTCTCCCACCTCCTCTCTGACTCACCCAAATTCTCCTATCTCTTCTTTGACTCCATCCAAACCTCCCACCTTCTCTCTGATTTCCCCTAAACCTCACAGCTCCTCTTTGACAAAACCTTCCATCTTCTCTGTCTGACTTCAACCCCACCAAACCTCCTACCTTCTCTTTGACTCCCCTAAACCTCACTGTGGTCAGTGTATTGAGTTACACTTGTGTTTTCTGATCATTGAATGTGGATCAGACCATAGTGCTGACCTTGGCTCCTTCATCCCATCATGAGCTCTGCACTGGAGAACTGCAGGATGTTTTGAACCTGTGATCACTCCTCTCAGGTTGAGGACCATTTTCAAGATGTCCAAGGCTTGCTGTTCCAGTATTCATGCACATTTGAGGAACAGGAGAGCAGTCCAGACTCAGATGTAAAAGGCCCAGGCTTTTAGACATGCTTGCCAAAGTCACTGTCTCCTGCAATTCCCTCTAAATGTAGCTCAAAAGCCAGGGTATGATTTAACAGAAAAATCTCAGGATTCTGAAAATGAGAAAGAGAGAGAGAGCTGGAACCTTGGGGTTCCAGTGTTTTCTGATGCTCATTTATATTCTGCAGGGTGCTGGTGAGGCCTGAGCAGTCCACACCAGGGAAGTCTCTGTCCCTTGCCTGAACGAACCCCGCCCGGGCTTCAACAGGACAGCATGACTGAGGCCACCCATGATGAAGGGGCTGGAACAGTGCTAACAGACCTAGCCAGGGTCCTACACCGCCCCAAGCTCCGTCCTAGTAGAGCCTCAACCTGCTCAAACTCAGGCTCAACTGACCCCAACAGGAGATTTACTGAGAGAGGCTGTGGCCCTAGCTACTGGTCCCTGCAATAAGCAACAGGCCCAAGGTTTCATAGGCAATGACAGAATGTGACCAGGTCCAGAATGGCTGTCACACCAAGGGCACCAGCAGTGTGGACAGCCCAAGATTATGGGGCTTAGCAGAACTAGAGCGAAGATGACAGGTTCACCTCGGTAGAGCTCTGGAGGTGAGATGCAATCGTTGTTGGATCTATAGCTCTCAAGAGCAAGCCAGAGTCACCCCTCACCCCATTGACTTTATGGACCAAGATACCTCCCAGCTCCTAAAACTGTCTTTTCAGATACATCTGTGCCTTCATAATTCCCCATAAAACCCAATGAAATCCCAACAAGCAAAATACATGAAAATAAAAGTTTTGACATCTAAAGACAAAGAAAACAATCACAAAGCAGCCAGAAAGGAAGGGGCCTGTTATCGGCGAAGAATACAAATGCCAATGAAGCAAGTTCCTCATTGAAACCCTGAAGGCCAGGCTGTTACTGTGTTCTACTACAAAGAGAAGAGCCTTCAGAAATGACAAGGACATGAGGGAGTCCTGTTGAAGGAACATTGAGACATGTCACCAACAGGTAGCCCCTCTAAGAAAGGCAGAAGGTATGCTAATGGAAAGATAATGACAATAGGCCTTTAAAAAGAAAAGCAGTGGGGTTCATTAAATGAGGAGAATGCAGTACATTACATTTCATCTGACAACTAGGTTAAATATAATTGGTCAGAAGATTAGGTGAAATGATCACACTACTCGTGTTTAATGGTGGAAACAAAAGGTCTGACACCATAGACTTGTAGTATAAATCCTTAAGGTGATTATGGTAAAACGCTGAGGTGTGAAGTGTTGAACTGGGAAGTCGAACTGGGAAGTCAGGTTTCAGGTACTGAAAATGAAGTGATAAACCCTTGACCAGTATGTGAGAGCCATAGCAGAGCAACGCTGCTAAGACTCATAAAGCAATGTTCTTATACACATAAAGGAATCAAACTGATGCCCTAAAATTAAATGTTCAAGTTCCCCATATGGAGTGACAGAAATAAGAAATCAGGAAACAAGAAGCTGAGGATACCACATTGGGGTGGGGGACAAGTGCTCTTCTATGAGTATCAATTAAGAGACATTAGATTAAGGCAATCCACTAGGGCAACAGACGAGTGAGGATTACATAATAATAACACAATCAGCCCTAAATGTTAATTGCAAGAAACAAAGCTTTAGAGTAGATGAAAAAAACATTATAAAGGTAGAAAATGGAACAAATTGACAACTTCCCCTTCACCATCGACAGAACTTCTAAACCAAAGTTCCTCCAGGTATAGAAACACTCAGTAACATTGACCTCCAGAAGGACTGTGGTGGGTGATTTTGACTGTTAACAGCCTTCTAGATGTGTCTATGAGGGCAGCACTTGAGGGGGTGCCTAAGAGGGAAGACCCACCCTGAGTGCGGTGATACAGTTTCATAGGCTGGAATACAAGATTGAAAGAAGAAAGTTCCTGAGTGCAGGCATTCTCACTTTGCTTTTTGGCCACCATGCCCTCCCTGCTGTGGTGGACTGAGAGCTCTGAAACCAAGTGGCAAAATAAATCCATCTTCTCCTTCTGTAATTTCAGGTATCAAATCACTGTGATGAAAGGTCAGTCTAGTACAAGGACCTCTCTGGCATTTACAGAACGGCCTACCAACAGAAAACAGTAGACACATTCTTTTCTAGCACACATGGGACACTTCCCAAGACAGACCACTCACCATAACATAAAGCCAGCTGCGGAAGTTTGAATATGACGTGCTCCCCATAATCTCATGTGTCTGTGATTAAGCCACATATGTTTTGAATACATGGTCCCCATCTGGCTGGTGTCAGTTTGGTAGGAAGAGCCTTGCTAAAGGAGATGTGTCACAGAGGGCAGACCTCAAGGTTTATTAGCCAGCTCCAAGCCCAGTACTGAGGAACTACTTCCACCCAGACAGGTGACACGATGTGAGCCAGCTTCTTGTTCATGCCATGTTTGCCCTGCCATGATGAAGTTCCCCCTCAAGACTGCAAACCCAAAGAAACCCTCACCTCCCGTAGACCGCTTTTGGCCAGATGTTTTCTCCCAGCTATCACAGGCTAACTACTCCATATGTAAGCCTGAAGAAATTTATAAAGTTAAGTAACCCCACATCTTTGGACAACAAGAGGGGAATCAAGCTAGTTACGAATGACAGATAGTGAACAGAAGTGTCTTCAAACACACAGAAACTAAACAATTTCCAAACAACCCATTTACTAATGAAGAATAGTCAAGGATATTCAAAATATCGTGCATGAAACTGAATGAAAATTAATCTCTCCTGTCAAACGTGGAGCACAGAGAGAAAAGCGCAGAGGGAAAGGGGCAGTGCTAAAGGCTGACGTCAGCAAAGACGAACGATTTCACGTGCCGAATCTCATCTCCTTCCTCAAGACAAGGGGGGGAAAGAGAGAGCAACAAAATGAGGCAAGAAGGCAAGCACTGATAAAAGAGTAGAATTAATGAAATTGAAAAACAGATTCACTAGAGAAAAGTACTGGTCGGGGGAGGTTATTCTTGGGGGAAAATGTCAATAGAATCACTTAAACTTTGAGAAAACTGACAGTTATCAAGAGAGAAGACACATGTGAAATAATGCCATGGAGGCTTAGAAAGTGCCAAGGAATTTACAACAGACTTACTAGAACTAAAAATTGAGTCCAGCAAGTTTGGAGGGCACAGGTTCAACTCACAGATTCCAACTTATGTTTTTAATATTTTATTTATTTACTGATTTCCAGATAGAGACCATGCCAGGGCCTCCAGCCACTGCAAACAAACTCTAGATGCATGCACCACTTTGTGCATCTGGCTTTACGTGACTATAAGGGAAATCAAGCTCAGGTCATTAGGTCTTGCAGGCAAGCACCTTTTCTTTTTTTAATACAATTGCATTTTTACTTACAACAATGGACAGATGAAAACCAAATTTACAGGCATGGTTCTTTTGAAAAGCTCACGAGGAAACTAAGTTCATAAGTATAAATCCATCAAATCTGTGCCTGAACTGTGCTCTAAAAATTACAAAAATGCTGATTAAACAAAAAAGAAAGAAATCAGCCAGGTGTGGTGGCATATGCCTTTAATCCCAGCACTCAGA
Organism: Jaculus jaculus; assembly: GCF_020740685.1. NCBI lineage: Eukaryota > Metazoa > Chordata > Mammalia > Rodentia > Dipodidae > Jaculus > Jaculus jaculus. The sequence goes on from NC_059103.1 coordinate 21,985,621, forward strand.
CAGCGGAGGTAGGAGAATTACCAATGTGTTTGAGGCCACCCTGAGAATAAAGACTGAATTCCAGGTCAGCCTGGGCTAGAGTGACACCCTACCTCGAACCCCCCCAAAAAAGAGGGAAAGAAAATAAATCAAAAAAGAGAGATTCACTGAGTCTACAGATGGAAATGTCTACGTATATAATAAAGATGTCAATTCTTCCCAAGTCAGTCCACAAACTTAAGGTACCATCTATTAAAAAAAAAAAAAACAATATAAGTTTTAGGTATACACGGGGTTCTCCAATACTTATGTGAAAACAAAAAGGCCACAGAACAACCAAAATAATTTTGCAGAGGAATTATGGTGTAGTTTCCTCTGTGGCTACATTAATCAAGTCAGAGACCAGAGCATAGACGTGCAGATCAATGAAACAGAATAGAGAACCCAGAAATAGACCCATACAAACATACCCAACTGATTTTTGACAAAGATAAAAAAGCAATTCAAAGGAGGAAGGCTGGCTGTTAAATAAATGATGTTGTAGCGATTGGACTTCTGCAGGCAAAAACATGAACTCTGACCTCAGCCTCATATTTAATACAAAAGTCATTCTACATGGAGCTGGGGTTGAGAATAGATATTTTGTTTGTTGGTTTGTTTTTTCTGATTCACAAAATCGCCTAAACAGTGTAGAGAAAAGAAGCTGACCCTAGCCTTTATGTACCTGTTTCCTTGGTAATAACACATGGGTTTCCAGATAGCCCATCAATTCCCTTCACAGATCATTTTTCTTTTGCCTCGTCCACATTTGGCTGACCCCACCCTATGTGGGAGGAAGGCCAAACCTGCCATCCTCACTCCCTCAGACCTCCTCGTGTTAGTACCTCACAGCTGTGCCCTCTTACGGTTGCTTTCCTGTCCCTTTGTCCCCTCTCTCGGCCTGGCAGAGGAGCCAGCACCTAGCGTGTGTTCCATCCCTGTGGCTATAACGATTCACACCACCAGGCTGCACAAAGATTAAACGATCGCTCTGTGGTTTGCTTTGAACCATTCGACTCAGAGGTGAGCTAAGATAAAGTCATAGGGTAAGGCTGGAAACCTGAGGGGAAATCTAACAGCTGAGGGGGGCCAGCACCTCAGCTGCCGACGTGGGAATCTGAGAGCCTTGACCTTTGACTCTTTCTCCAACACTCAATACCTGTGTGACCTTGAATGAACTACTAATGTTCTCTTAACCTTCATAGCTTTGGTCCTCAAGCAGCCCCTCCTTCGTGGGATAAGATTAAGTGAAATTCAATATTATCCACAATTTGATTCTCATTGTAGCCATATTGTTTTGGCATTTAGAAGATGGCTCCTCTTGAGTGCTGTAGCAGTAGAAAATGAACCGGTCAGAGCTCTGTGGTGACTGCTCAAGTTTGCATAGGTGAGCATTTGTGAACAGTGTCGGTCTAAACATGTTCATACATGTGCTAGAGACATGCATATAGTATATAGAACTTTTGCAAGTTTGAAAAATAAGACGATATTGTCCCTCCCTCCCCACAGAGACTGAGTGGTATATTCATGGACCCCCCCCCCCAGTGTATACAAATAACCCCACTGAGAAGGACCCTAAGTGGAAGAGGGGCAAGGAAGAGAGGATATAAGAACAGAACCCAATGGGAATATGACCAGCATGTGATTGATATGTGATATGCTTATACAGTAAAGTCCATAATTAGTAAAATAACAAAATGCCAATGTATAAAATAAAAATGGGCCAATAAGGGGCTGAGAAGATGGCTTAGTAGGTGAAGTGCTTGCTGTGAAAACATGAGGACCTGAGTCTGGATCCCCAGCACTCGCATAAAATGCTGGGTGTGGTGGTGTGCACCGGGAATCCCAGCCCAGGTGAGGTGGAAACAAGAGGACCTGGGGCTCATTGGCCAGCAAGTCGAGCAGAGTTGGTGAACACTACATGCAGCGAGTGACCCTGTCTCAGAGAATTAGTTGTAGGGCTGGAAAGATTTCGCAGTGGTTAAGGCACTTGCCTGCAAAAACCTAGCAATCAAACTGGGTTCCATTCCCCAGTACCCACATAAAGCCAGATGCACAAAGGGGCACATGCGTCTGGAGTTCGTTTGCAGTGGCTGAAGACCCTGGCATGCCCATTCTCTCTATCTTTCTCCCTCTCTCTCATTAATAAATAAATAAATATTTTTTTAAAAAAGAAAAAAAAAAGGTAATAGAACATTCCAGTTTGGAGACAGCCTATTAGAAAGGGTCAGTGTGAGAAGAGAGAGGAAAGTCCTTAGGCTTGTCAGGCAAGCACCTTAACCACTAAGCCTTCTCTTCAGCCCTAGAATGTTCTATTTCTAATCATGCCTTATTTCTCATGTATTGATAAGTTACCTTCAGGAAAGGAGAAGAGATCCAGGATTTACTTGTTCTTGCTGATGAGCCCGAGGCTAGGACTGGTGTGAGTCTATTTTCATAGCCTTCAAGAAATTCCATGGGTGCAGGGTTTCTTTCCCCTATAGGAGAAGGGTCCTTTCCTGCCTTCAAGGAACAAGATACTTTACATGAATTGCTTGCACTGTCCCTCAAGTTGATGTTCAAGGGAGTCTTAGGGGATATGTATCTTAGAATTTCTGCTCATCTCAATAAAGTGCACAGGAGAGATGGTTCAGCAATTAAACGGGCCTGACACACTACTTTGGTACCCAGGACCCACATAAACAGAGCCCAGTCTTGCAGCACAGCACAAACATGAGAACTGTAGGAACACACAAGATAAACGGCCAGCTCAGGATCAGTAAGAGACTCCAGCTCAAGAAAGGGCAGAGGAGCAATGGAGTAATATGCATCCATCATTCCACTCTGGCCTCCCACTTCAGGCAAGCTTTGCACTGCATAAGCACATATACTACACACACACACACACACACACACACACACACACACACACACACACACTACAATATATAGCAATAATTCAATAGCCCCTGCATTATTGACATGTGGCCCATTCATGCCCACTGTAAATTAGAGTTATTACTATCACTCCATACACACACCATACAACTTTCTGCTATACAAAAGTAAACCGATGCCCAGATGAATCTAAAGTCCTGGATCTTGGAACTTTCTAAGATGACTTTCCATCCCTCTTTAACTCCATAGGAAATGAGCCTTCCAGAATGAGAATGAGAAAATTCTTGTATTACAGGACACCCATAAAATCAGATAGCTTCTTTTCCTTTCAAACTCCCCAACACATATTGCTACATTCGATTCTATAAAGTGAAAAATATTCATATCATTCCCACTGATGCTTACAATCTTTTTTCTAAAAATAACATTTCACCTTTGGAAGGGCGGGGATGGGAATGGGTGTGGGGGTGAACATGCAGTTTTGTTTCTGGTAGGAGGAGGCAGCAGGAAGTGCACAGTTTGGGAAAGCGGGGATCCAAACTACAAGCATCTCCCACTGATGTTCTCAGAGGTAAAGGAGGAGGCAGGAGTGCCCAGAAAACCTGCTGCTTACTCTGTGTCCTACCACAGGGTGACTCGAGACACAGAGTCACCAGAGTTTGCTAGGAGGATTTGATGAGAATGAGGCCTGCTCACATTGTGAAGGGAGGTTTTCTGTACTCAAAGGCTGACTTTAATGTTAGTTACTGGGCTGAAGAGATGGCTCCTTGGTTAAAGGTGCTTGCTTGCCAAGCCTGATGATCTGGGTTCAATCCCCCAGTACCCACATCAAGCCAGATGCACAGAGACATGCAAGCATCTGGGGTTTGTTTGCAGTGTCAGGAGCCTTTCTTTCTCTCTCTCTCTCATAAATAAATAAACAGAATATTAGATAAGTAAATAAATAAATAAATGCCAGTCATCAGGGCCCTCAAGCCACTGCAAACGAACTCCAGATGCATGTGCCATCTTGTGCATTGGCTTACGGGAGTCCTGAGTAAACAAGCCTCAAACCAGGGTCCTTAGGCTTCATAAGCAAGTGCTTAACCACTAAGCCATCTCTCCAGCCCCTAAAACTCTTTTCGTTTATTTATTTGGAAACAAGAGAGAAAAGAGTCAGACTAATAGAGAGAATTGTCACACCAGGGCCTCCAGCCACTGCAAACAAACTCCAGATGCATGTGTCACTGTGCATCTGGCTTTATGTGGGTACTGGGTAATTGAACCCAGGTCATCAGGCTTTGCAGGCAAGCGTCTTAACCACTGAGCTATCTCTCCAGCCCTCTTTTTCTTTTTTAAATTGTTTTTGCATGTGTGTGCACAGTGTGGATGCATGCATGTGTATATGGGAGTGGGGACAGAGGTCGATGTCTGGTGTCTTCATCCATTGCTCTCCACCTTACTTTTTCAGCCATACTCTCTCACGAAACCTGGAACTCACCTATTTGGCAGCAAATCCCAGGGGCCCACTTATTTTGGCCTCCCTGCCACTGGGATTAGAGGCGGAAGCCACCACGCCTGGCACTTTCACAATGTAAGTACTGGGAATCTCATCAGGACTTGTCCTCCTGCATGCTGGCCAAACATTTTACCAACGGAGCCATCTCCCCTACCATGTATTTCCATGTTTCTAGATTTATCCAAGTGATCCACAAGGTGAGCTTAGATTGATAGCGTGACAAAACACGACTGCCTCTTTCAAGGAAGAAAGCACAAAGTCTCATTGCAGGAAAAAAAAAAAAAAAGCCTCATAATGACAAAGGAAAGGATAAAGGTGTGAGGTCTTTAGGAATCTGTGTATACTTCCAACCTGAAGAAACCCTTCTGCAAACACATTCCAGTAGCCAGACACCATCCATGACCACAAGGCTTGCCTAAAATACTGGCACAACCCCCTCCTGCCCATTGCTCCCTTAGTCCTGGCTACATTGTGCTTCTGGGAAGGGAAGATGGGGCTAGAACATTCCAGACTTAAAGTGGGACAGGAATGCCCTGCAGGCTGCATCCCCAAGCTGGTTGACTTCAACCTATGGAGCTAATGAGACTCGCGGAGCGGCCCTGTACATCTGCATGGGGATTTGTTTCTGTCTAAATCTGTGTTTCCCACAGATACTTATTTTCCTTTGTAAACATGTTGACACTTTGGTGATGAATGCATCTCAGTTTGTGAAAATGTTAGTCTTGTCATAGCTCTTTCTCCTTGCAACTGGGTTATGAATGAAATGCTGTTCCTCTCATGTCCCAGGTGGCCCTACCAGAGAAACACCTGGCCAAGGCTTGCTTGGAGCTGGAAAATACACTTGTAATTCTTCAAAGAACTTTAAATGATTTTCAAAAGAGGAGTAGAAGGTAAGAAAAATTTGTTTGTTCTATTGCTACATTTTTTGTTTTATTTTGTTTATTTGTATGTTATTTGAGATCGACAAACAGAGAAAGAGGCAGAGAGAGAGAGAAAGAGAGACACAGAGAGAGAATGGATGGATGCACCAGGGCCTCCAGCCACTGCAAATGAACTCAGATACATATGCCCCCTTGTGCATCTGGCTTACATGGGTCCTGGGAAATGAGCCTCGAACTGGGGTCCTTAGGCTTCACAGGCAAGTGCTTAACTGCTAAGCCATCTCTCCAGCTCTCCTCCCTCCGCCTCTTTTTTTGTTTGTTTTAAACAGAGTCTCACTCTGTATCCCAGTCTGGTAGAGAATTTGCTAGCTTTCTGTCTCCTCTTCCCCAGTAATTGGATTGCAAGTGTGAACTACTACCCCACACTTTCTGATAGATATTATTCTTACAAACTCAGGCAGGATACTTTATTTCTGGTTCATAATTTCACGTTGTGTGTGTGTTGTATTCAAATGTTCACATATGTGCGAATGCACATGTGTGGTATGTGTGCATGCATGCTTGTATGTGTGGAGGCAAAGGTAGATATCAAGTGTCTTTCTCTATCATTCTCTACCTTATTTACTGAAGCCAGGTCTCCCTGTCAAACCCAGCGCTCAGTGATTCAGCTAGTGTGGCTAGCCATCTTGCCCCTGGGATCACCTGCCTCCACCTCCTAAACTCTGGGATTATAAGTAGGCTGCCATTTCCAGTCAGCATTGATGGGGATTCTCCTGGAGATCCAAACTAAGACCCTTAAGTTTTCACAACAAGCCCTTTACTTACTGAGCCATCTGCCAACCCAGGCATTGCTTTTTTTTTTTTTTTTTTTTTTTTTTTTTTTTTTTTTTAAGGTAGGGTCTCACTGTAGCCCAGGATGACCTGGAATTCTGGAATTCATTATGTAGTCTCAGGGTGGCCTTGAAACCACAGAAATCCTCCTGCCTCTGCTTCTTGAGTGCTGGGATTAAAGGTGTGTGTGCCACCACACCTGGCTCTCATTGTAATTTTTAAATATGCTTTTAATTTATGTATTTGCAAACTTAGAAAGAAAGGGAGAGAATGAGTGCACCAGAGCCTCTTTCCATTGCAAAGGCTAGAAGCTGCAATTTGTGCATCTGGTTTCATGCTTATATTGGGGAATTGAAACTGGGCCATCATGCTTTGCAAGCCAGTGCTTTTATTCACTGATCCATCTCCCCAACTCACCAGCAGCGCAGTTTTGATGTGAGTAAAACATATACAGCACTAAGTACTTTTCCCTTCTTGGTACTTTTTAAAAAATATCTATTGGAGAAGGGGGCAGACAGAGTGAGTATGGATATGCTCTGGCTTCCTTCCCACTGCAAACAAGCTCCAGACACATGCGCCACTTAGTGCATCTAGCTTTATGTGGGTACTGAGGAGCTGATCCCAAGCCGTCACACTTTGCAAGGAAGTGCCTTTAACCACTAAGCAATCCCCCGAGTGCCCCTTCTTTGTATTCTAAGCAGAGTCGGCCATTTCTCTTGTGCAGAACAGGATCACATGTTTTCAGTCAGTCCATTCTGCATTGACTATCTCAGTTGTCCATGACTGAGAGGTGACAGCTTGTGGGGACCTAGCATGGCTGTCTTATACATCTACCCTGGTGAAGGCAGAGCTGCCTGCAGGAGAAGAAAGTCTGGTCTCCAGTGCACCACAGCTCAGGGGCCTTCCCTAACTCAAAAGCTTCAGAGAAACCTTTAGGCTCCATTCCCAGACATTTGCCAAATTCTCTATCTCATGTAGAAGTGGAAAGTCAGCCCGGTGAAGTCCCAGACATTCCTGTAGTGGTTTTGTCTAGTCTTGAACCTGCTGCGCACACAGTTATCCTTGAACCAGGCTTTGGAGGCCTCTGCTCTTCACACACTATCTCAGTGCAGCTTTGTGAAAGACTTTCAACGATTTCCCCTAAGTCATTCCTGTCCAATCGAAGTCAGTCCTCTCCAGTGCCTTACCCAGGGAATCATTAATGGTGACTCTTATGCAAGAACCAGAACTTTCACGTGCCCCAGGGGCTTCCTTTACTTACCCTGTGTCCATCTTTAGAAATTTCCTCACCGCTCTGCCATAGTCACTCACTCCATCACTCCACCGTCAGCTCTAGGTGCTCCATGGGGCAGCCCAGGTGCCAGATCCACCTGAGCTCTCCCCCATCCTTCACTTATGTGACCTGAGCTCTCCAGCCCCAGGGCTTCCGCCAGTGCTTCCATTTGGTAGACAATCCCAGAGCACAAGGAAAGGGAAAAGGTGGTGAACCAGTGTGCTTCACACGGCCCCTGCTCTATGGTCACCAATCTTGCTGGACCACGTTCTGCCTCATCAAAAGGCCTCCTGGGAAAGAAAAAGAGTAAACTGCCATCTCCTGTTTGCATCCAGAGCTCCCTTACTCCACTGGCTGTGAGCATGTTTGTGGCCCTAAGGAGTGTCTGCATCTCTGTGTTACCATGGAGCCCACAGCAGGAAGCAAGGGGCTACAGTTGATGTGTGAACTCCCAGCAAATGGACAAAAGCTGGCCAATGCCTGACATCTGAACTATCCAGGGAAGACCTAGGAGCTAAGGCACATGAAGGGCCCTGAAATGTGAGGAGAGTTGACAGACCTGTCCTCCAGCTGGTGTGGCTTCCTCATACCTGGCAGGTGCTGACCCAATCTTCTTCTCTAAGTCATTAAACGAGTGGGCAGGTCTATGACTGATGGGATGAGCTTTTGAATATTTGACAATCACTCACTCCACCGTTGTATTCCTATTACTGTGGACTGGACCACTAGATGTGGCCCAGGGTAGTTGGGAAGTGTCCAGGTTACTTCCAGGGGGCCATGAGCATACTTTCTGCCTACCAACTTCTCCACATTAGAGTCTGGTATGTGTTTGTTTGGTGTGAGGGAAAAGGCCACCCTTTGTCTCATGGTGGCCACAAACCCAATTTACCAGGCCAAAGGATAGACCCCAGGATCTAATTCTCAGTGGACCATGGGACCAAGATGAGGACCAAATCGTCTTAGACGATCTGATAATCTCATTTCTATCGATCGCTTTCTTAGGCAGTATCCTTTGCTTGAGACTTTTCAGAATCAGCAAAGGAAATTAGGTTGGAAACAAAAATGCTGCTTTCTCAAATGTGGCTTCACACGTTGCCCAATCAGCCTGGGGTCGGGGTAGCTGGGCTGGACCCTCCTGGGGCGCTGGGGGCCCTCAGAGGTGCCGTTACTGTAACTCTTGCAAAGCCGTCTGAGCTGAGGCTCAGTGAATAAAACGCTGCAGTTCTCCCATTGACTGCCTGAAATAAAATAATCTATGATGCATGAACAAGTCTAAATGAAATAATAATATCCTTAGCAGTGAAAAACGGATTGGTAATACAGTAATTGAATAGATTTATTGCCATCTCCTTGAGCTAGCCTGCTGAAACAGCCGGCTATTTTATTTAATCTCATATCAGAGGAATTACTGGCTGGTAATCCATTGTTAAACATCATTTAGAATGATGGATGGAAATGTCCGCGTTCCCAACATAATCAATTCATATCTCATTAGCACATATTATTTATGATTCTCATAATGGGACCTGCAGGGGTCTCCAGGGGGAGATGGAGACCTCAGCTGTTGTCGAAATGAGATGAGGTCTACTGTAGCTTATGAGTTAATAACTGCATATAAAAAAATACTTCTCCACAGTATTGATTGCTCTCACCATTTTACGAATGAATTGAGTGGCTGGGCTGCCCCCTTTCGCTGTCTGCCAGTGTTTTGTGTGTGTGTGTGTGTGTGTGTGTGTGTGTGTGTGTGGTTTTCTCCAGTGACTTTTCAGGTTCATAATTTAGCTCAAACTATTTAAGAAAATAATAATCAAGACACCCCCCCCCCACCCACCATGTTCGGGAACTTTCCTGTATCAGAAAAGCGAGCCCCTGAATGTCAAGTGCCAAGAGGCACGGTGGCAACTCGGAGGCTGACCATTAAGGACCGGCCACTCTCTGTGCCTGCCACCTATGAAGATAAATGGATGTATTTCTTTGGCTCCAGCTCGGTTGCTTTTTAAGGACGCCACTATGCACTGCCTCCAAGACCAGCCGAAAGTAAACCTTGATTCATGGTCTTCACGCAGCCCACGGCTCATCAGTAATCACGGCTACAGTGTCAACCGCTGTCTCAATTAAACCGCATTTGAGAATCGCTTTATGCTTCAGCTCATAAACATCAATAAAGGAAAATGAGTAATAAATGACTGTCGGGAGTACAAAGGACCAGCTCATATTTCAGATGAAAATGAAGACAAAATGTAGCTTTTATTTGCCTGTGGAATTTCCATTAGCTGCATCAGTGACAAGAGAAGGCTGAATCAATAGCTGGCCGGCCGCAGAAAACCGTTTCTGGCCGTTCAGCAGCCGGTGCGAAAGGAAAACTGTCATATTGTGATCTTTATCAGATAATCTTCATTACAGCAGCCTCGTGATATATGTACAAGCCGGCCGGCTTGGGGCACTTCTAATTCTTGGCCCTATTTGTGGTTGGAGCATCGTTGAGCGATCACAAATTATTTGTTTATAGTGATGAAAAATCTTCTGTGTTCATCTCTTTATTCTTTTCATAGGTAATCTATATCTGTAACTTTCTCTCCCAAGACTGCTTTATCCACTCAGGAATTTTAGGGAAGTATTATGTCAAGTCTTCCCTTCCTGCCCTTCTAAGTGGAGAAGAAAGTATCAAGGCTATTTCTGGGGCTCCACAGAGCAATTTGTAAGCTCGTTTCCTCTCTCTCTCTCTCTCTCTCTCTCTTTCTCTGTCTCCTGGTTCTGGAAGGTGTTTTCCCTGGGAGTTGTTGATCTCTCTTTACTTGGATGGGAAGTGCTGAGTGGTAATGATGTTTCATGTGACATGCAAGTTCCGCAGAACTTGACTCTTCTGTAGGTTGTGTGCCTGCGAGTAAAAGCCAAAAAAATAAAAATAAAAAATAAAAAGTGGGAGGAGGTTTATTCTGTGAAGTTAGGTACAGGGTCAGCTATCTGAGGGTCAACCCAGTGAAGAGAGGACCCCCTTACATGAAGGGGCTCTGAACTGGTTTGCCATTATGGGGAGCAACACCCTTGGCAGAGGGTGGAAAGCATGGTAGTCTTCAGCAAGCCTAATACGTCCCACTCACTGAGAACACTCGTCCTTACAGATCACAACGCCTTTCCCATATGTTATTCCATCCCTCAGAATCTATACAAAGTGCATACTGAGCTTTCAGGTTCCTCGCCACGTGGCTTCATGAATGAGGCATGGAAGACATCAGTCCCTGTTGCATCTGATGGAGGCATGAGAAATGGGTTTTCCACTATTTGGGTTTAATCTTACCATTTGTAGTATTACAGTGCTGTTACTCTTACTCTGGGCTGATGGTTTTGTCGCTAGGGTGCTTTCTGCACAAGCATGAGAGGCTGAGTTCAGATCTCCAGCACTCACGTCAAAATTCCAGGTGTGCCCGTGTGTGTCTCTAATGCCAGCACTCAGGAGGTGGAGACAGGTGGATCTCCAGGGCAAGCTGGCCAGCTACTCTAGCCAAATCTGTGAGGTCTGGGTTTGGTGAAAGACCCTCTCTCAATAAATAAGTTGGAGGGCTGGAGGGATGGCTTAGCTGTTAAGGCATTTGCCTGCAAAGCCAAAGGACCCAGGTTCGATTCCCCAGGATCCATGTTAGCCAGAAGCACAAGGGGGCATAAGTGTCTGGAGCTCATTTGCAGTGGCTGGAGGCCCTGGCGCGCCCATTCTCTCACTCTTCCTCTTTTTCTGTCAAATAAATAAATAAAATATTTTTAAAATAAGTTGGAGAGTTGGGCTGGAAAGATGAGTTAGTGGCTAAGGGGTTTGTCTGCAAAGCCTAATGAGCTGAGTTCGATTCTCTAATATCCATGTAAAGCTAGGTGCACAGTAGCACATGCATCTGAAATTCCTTTGCAGCAGCTGGAGAGCCTGACACACCTATTCTCTCTGTCTCCTTCTCTCTCACCCCTCCCTCTCTCTCTCTCTTTCCTTGCAAATAAATAAATAAAATTGTTTTCAATGTTTTGAATAAGTTGGAGAATGATTGATGAACACTCTTGACAGTGACCTCTAACCATAAGTGTGTATGTGCACATACATATATACATACATAAAAACATGCACATGTGTATACACACAAAAATAAAAATGCAATGTTCTCTTTCATGCACATGTCTTCTCCCTTCTTTGTTACTATCTATAGTCAATATTATCTCTCTAAACTAAGATAAACTTGTTGTTGCTGTCAAAATACTTCTCTAAAGCCGGGCGTGGTGGCGCACGCCTTTAATCCCAGCACTCGGGAGGCAGAGGTAGGAGGATTGCCGTGAGTTCGAGGCCACCCTGAGACTACATAGTGAATTCCAGGAACAGCCTGAGCCAGAGTGAGACCCTGCCTCGAAAAACCAAAAAAAAAAAAAAAAAAAATACTTCTCTAGTGCAAGACGAGAAACTGTGAGTGTTGAGAATGGAAAAGAAGGGCTGGAGATGTTGTTCAGTAGATAGAGGCTCTTGCTCATGAGCCCTGACAGCCTAGGTTGGATTCTACAGTACTCACATAAAACCAGATGCACAAAGTGGTGCATCTGGAGTTGGTTTGCAGTGGCAGGAGGCCCTGGCATGGCCATCCTTCCCACTCCCTGTCTTTCTGTTTGTAAATAAATAAAAATATTTTTTAATAGAGAGGAGACGTTAACATACAACATAATTTACATAAGAAAACTAGCAAATGGGCTAAGATATCTGCTGGCAAAGAGCTGCCTCTGGTCCCTCTAACAGCTTTCTGTTCTCTTCTTGCCTGATAGTACTAGCCGCCTGTCCTCCTCATGCCTCAGCCAGTGGTAGAGAAGTTAGGATGACTGTGGCTCCTGATTCCACTGTCCACCCTCTGCATTCTCACAGAACTGTCATTGAAGGGAGCCACTTAATCCATTTCCATGTAAGTTCTGTTACTCCAAAAGAGCCAAAAACCGGGCTGGAGAGATGGCTTAGCGGTTAAGCGCTTGCCTGTGAAGCCTAAGGACCCCGGTTCGAGGCTCGGTTCCCCAGGTCCCACGTTAGCCAGATGCACAAGGGGGCGCACGCGTCTGGAGTTCGTTTGCAGAGGCTGGAAGCCCTGGCGCGCCCATTCTCTCTCCCTCCCTCTATCTGTCTTTCTCTCTGTGTCTGTTGCTCTCAAATAAATAAAAAAATAAAAATTTTAAAAAAAAAAAGAGCCAAAAACCTAGAGAGAATGCAAAGATGGCACAGCAGTTCAAGGTGCTTGCTTGCAAACCCTGATGGCCCAGGTTCAATTCCCCAGAACCCAAGTAAAGCCAGATGCACAAACGGGCACATACATCTGAAGTTCATTTACAATGACAGGAAGCTATGGCATGTCCATACTTTCTCTCTCTCTCTCTCTCTCTCTCTCTCTGTGTGTGTTTCTCTCTCTCTCTCCCTCCCTTCCTCCTCCCTCCCTCCCTCTCCCTCTCTTTTTTTCTCTCTGTCTTAAATAAATAAAAAAAGCTATAAAGGCAACTAAGACAGGGTAGTAAGAGAAGATAAGACAAGGAAGGGGTGGGGTGGACAGCGGGACACGTGACAAGCAAGCAGGAACGAGGAGCACACAGCGAGAGATTGGGGGTGGAAAGATGAATGGGGAGGGGAAGTGACTGAAACAAATTGTGTTTGGAAATGCCATAATGATACCTAAAATGCTATACAACTAAAGAGATAACAATAAGAGATAAAAGATCCATGAGAAGGGCTTTGATGGCCCTTCTTGTCATTGTTTTCTGCGAAGAGCAATCGTGTTCAGAAAACCTTTTTCTTCTGTTTGTTGTTGTTGTTGTTGTTGTTGTTTTTTATGTAGGGTTTCACTCTAGCTCAGGCTGACCTGGAATTCACTCTGTAATCTCAGGGTGGCCTTGAACACCCAGTGATCCTCCTACCTCTGCTTCCTGAGTGCTAGGATTAAAGGCGTGTGCCACCAAGCCAAGATTAAAACCCACTTCTTGTAATAGAATTGTTAATACCTGTGGAGTCAGCTATACCTAGGACGGGATGAGACCTGGATGGATGGGTGTGGTGCTCCCTCCAAATCCTCACACAGAACAAAAGAATAAATCACACCATCACTATGTGATCTAGATGGGGGGTCTATGAAAGTTACAGGACATATTTTCTCCACTACTGTTTCCCCCCTCCAAAGGAGACATCTCAGTTATTTGAATACTAAACAACTAGAACTTCAGATTTTCAAAATAAGTCAATGAGGGCTGGAGAGATGGCTCAGCAGTTAAGGCACTTGCCTGCAAAGCCTAATGACCCTGGTTTGATTCCCCAGAACCCACGTAAGCCAGATACCCAAGTGGTGCATGTGTCTAGAGTTCATTTGTTGCAGTGGCTAGAAGTTTGCTCTCTATCTGCCTATCTCTCTCTCAAATAAATTAACATTTTTTAAAGAAATAAGTCAATGAAACCAAAGGCAAAAGGCATCTTAGAAACCTTCCTGCACTGCTGGTGGGGATGTAAGATGGTGCAGCTATATGAAAGAGTAGCCTGACAGCCCTCAAAGTGCTCTACAGAGTTATATATTCAAGAAAGTCTCCTTCCAGTGTCTCCACAGAGGAATGAAAACAGCTGCCCACACAAGAACCTGCACACAATCACTCAAGGCAACTTAGCTTGCAACAGCCCACATGTGGAAACAAAGCACGTGTCTGTCCGCTGGTGAATGGATGCACAAAGGTAGGGCGTCATGCTGTGCAGCATCAGGCCACAATAAAAAGAATGGAAAAAGCCATGTTTGCTCTGCTATGTGTGACTCTGGACAACTTGACACTGAGGGAAAGAAGCAGGTCTCCGAGGCCAGGGACAGTATGATTCTATTTGGTCAAAAAATCTAGAACAGACAGATCATAGATGGAAAATGGATTAGTAATTCCCAGGGACAAGAATGAGGGGAACACTGAGGGTGGTGGGCAGGAGGGCTTGTGGCTTCTCTGGGGAGAAATGATGCTCTAGAGTGAGGAGCAATGGCTGCAAATGTTGCGCATGTACTAAGAGGCTATGATTATATAGTGCATACTTGTGATGCATGCAAATATGCCATACAGCAGTTCACTCTAAATGGGCGAACATCCTGTGAAACATGAAGTCGAGCTAGATAAAGATGGAACTAAAAGTATCCAAGGATTGGCTATGACACTCTTAAGATACATGAGGCAAAATAACCAACGCGTAAGTATCTCCTGGTAGATATAGAAATGTTTCCCAGTGACTTTTCAGCCAGAGTACAAATATTATAAGATCAATGTTCCTCTAACCCCCACCAAATTCAGAGTTTAGTATTCAACAGTCAGGTGATCCACCAGTTAACACCTACTGAAATCACACTGGGAGGCCGGAGTTCACATGAAGAATAAACAACAGCAAGTGTCATGGTGACTGATTAGGGTTGATCTGCCTCGTGAATATGGGAAGGGAAGCGGATAGATGGAGCCTCACCCCCAGTGCTCAGCTGTATGCGTTGTGGGTAGTAATGTGACATCACAGAAACACACACACAATAAAACTCCCCTTTTCCAAGGAAATTTGGACATAGACCCATCAGGAAGTAGAAACCGGAAGCTCAGGATGCACACATACACACACAGGCTCCAGTGTGCGCACGCATGCACACACACACACACACAGAGGCACCCAAGCACACAGGCTCAGTACACACATGTGTGTGAAGGACTGAACGTTTTAGAGCCCACATTGAGGAGAGATGTTAAAACCTGCTGCTGGGTTTTGTATCTAATTAAATCAGCTTCCATTCTTGTTACTTCAGAAACCAAACACCTGGTAAATGTCAGATCTGTGCAGAGCCCAGCGTCAGATATGATGAGAACTAAATGTATTCGGAGCGAGCCCAGCAGAAATGGATAACTTGGTGGGGGAGACTACTTCACACAGTGCCGTGCATGCCCTGGGCATGGAGGCTGAGTTCTGGGCTGAGAGATCCTTCCACATCCCTTACTGTCTGTGCCAAGAGGATTTAGTTTCCAAACTTCACCAAGCACTAATTTCCTCATTATTTATAAAGTGGAGCTAATGCGATCTGTCTTGCTTATCCCTGCAGAATCAGTCTCATGGCCAAAATGAGATAATGCTTGAGGATTAATTTTATTAGAGAAAGAAAATATGCAGACAGAGGTATTGTCTTTGGCGAAAGGTGATAAGATGTGATCTGTACCATGGAGAATGGGTGAGATGTTTCTACAGAAGGAGGAAAAAGGAAACTATTCTATAT
The DNA here is from genome assembly GCF_020740685.1 of Jaculus jaculus. NCBI lineage: Eukaryota > Metazoa > Chordata > Mammalia > Rodentia > Dipodidae > Jaculus > Jaculus jaculus. The sequence continues at coordinate 22,001,263 of NC_059103.1, forward strand.
CTGGGGAGGGGAAACAGAAAGTGAGCAAATCTGGGAGTAAAAGAAGGCACCTGGGACGTTTTAGTGCAAGAGGAAGCTTGTTCACACACAGTAGCATAATTTATGTACGTGGACGCTCACTGATGATCAGCTGGAGGCTCTGTGCCTTGAGTCCCACCCAGGGTCCAATGCTTGCGGTGGATAACCATGGTCAGGAGAATACTTTATTTTCATTAAAAAAAGACAGAAGTTCCAGAAGTCAAGTCCTGGGAGAGATTACTTAGCCGTTAAGACCCTTGTCTACAAAGGCTGGGTTCAATTTTCTAGTACCCATGTAAAGCCAGATAGCCAAAGTAGGGCATGCATCTGGTGTTTGTTTACAGTAGCTAGAGGTCTTGGCCCACCTATTCATTCCCCGTCTCCCCGCCCCCTCTCTCTCTCTCCAAATAAATAATTTAATTTTTTTTAAATAAAAGAAGTCAAGGCCCACCAATGATGCCCATTACAAACCCAAGCCTGTGAGTCTCCTCAAATCTGGAATCTCAATGGCCAAAACCAAGCGGGCCCTGCCACTGAAAATGCCACCTGCTACATTGGGACCAAGACTATCAAAGACCAGCTGGTGTGGTTAGAGAATGGAGGGTTGGAAATTATGTCACTGGTTAGACCAACTGTCTCTGTCAATCATCTGACCAGGAGACCACCCCTCAAGGAAGCTAATTCATCTGAAGACATAGTGAGGAGATGGGAGGAAAAATTAGCCCTCAGTGAGACAATATACTGGTATCCACACAAGGGCCTAACTTGGAGCAGTTGTTTACAATTAAGCTTACAGCTTTTCTAGCCTAGAAGGGTAATGTTTCATTTGTCCTCTTTTTATTTGTTCTGTGGACAACAGCTAGAATCCTAAGCATTATCTCTGAAAAGACCCCTCTCCACCACCAGTTGGGTGTGTGTGTTTGTGTTACACGTATGAGCCACAGTCCTGTGGCAGTTTATGTGGCCCCATAGACTCAGGCATTATTGATTAAACTTACTACTTGAGTCCCTAGCAGGCAGATCCTTGCTAAGGTGGGGTGGGGAGAGAGGAGTTGTCACTAGGGACAGATCTTATAGTCCAGTCTTAAAGTGTGTTTGGAGTGGATTTGCAGCTTAGTTCCACTAGGCGTGTGGTGAGCAGGTTGAGCTCTGGCTGTTGCTGGTTGCCACTGCTTGCTGCAATTGTTTCTCTCTGCTGTGGATGTATGGAAGTGAGCCAGCTTCTTCTGCTATGATGATGTTCCCCGGGGGTTCTGCAAGCCTGGAATAAATCCCTCGCTCCCATCAACCGTGTCTGGCCAGCTGTTCTTTCCAGCAATGAGGAGCTGACTGCCGCAGAGCCCACAGGGGAGGTCAGAGGACAACCTCGGGTTGTTAGTCCTTCCCTTCTGCCGTGCCGAGACAGGATCCTCTTGGTGTTTTGCTGGCTCCAGAGGTTAGGATCTACCTGGCTCCATCTTCCATTGCAATAGGTGTTTTGGGATCACAGATGTGTGGGCTACTTATATCCAGACTTACCTGGGCTCCGGATGTCTGAACTCTGGTTTCCGGACTTATACAACAAGTACCTTGAACCACTGAGCCATCTCACCAACCTGCCCCATGCCTTTTTACAGCTCTCTGCTGCTGACCCCAACTCAAAAATCGGGCTTTCATGCTTCCTCTTACCCATCCCCCCTGCTCTCTGCAGCTGCCACGATTCACACCTTACCTACCCTATTGTTTTTTCTCTCTCTCAAACCTAATAAAATTTTCAAAAAAAAGCAGATATTGAGGACATTGTGAGTGTCCAGGTAAGCTATAAAGTATGATATGAAAAGCCAGAGGTGATATTAGGAGAATGGGCTGACATGAGTGGATGTTTAGTAAAATGTGTTCAATCCCAAGAAAATACAGTTTCAGCCTCCCTCCAACCTGCTCCCTAAACTGCCTGGCTGGCATCCTTCTCCTCCCCAGGTAGCCTGAACCACAGGGTTGTTATCCTGACCACACTCAACAGCATCTTCAATTCACCTGCACCCAGAGAAACTCCCACACTAAATAGTATATCAATCATGACTATCCACAAAAGACACTGTGATCATTTCCCACAGCTGGGTATGTAACAGAATAAAGGACATTGATCAACTCAAAGTGACATCCGGGGGCTGGAGAGATGGCTTAGCCCATGCCTGTGGACAAAGATTCCGTCCTCCAGGTCCCACAGAAGTCAGATGCCCATGGTGACACATGCATCTGGAGTTCTTTTGCAATGGCTAGAGGCCCTGGTATACCTGGTCTCATTTTCTCTCTCTCTCTCTCTCATAAATAAATAAAAATAAATCTTTCAAAAAAAAACAGCAATATCCGGGTATCATTCCTCAGTTCTGGAAGCCAGAAGTCCAACAAGGAGTGGATTTCCTGCTAAGGGTCTCACCAGGCCAAAGGAAAGTGTTAGCCACCCTGCATGCTAACTTGGAGTCTTGAAGGGCTCCCTTCACTCTGTTGGAACACTTCTGGGTTCATTCCTGGGGTTAGCAAAATTTGCTTCTATGTATTCAGAGGCTTGCCATCAGCGGTACCCCTGGACCTTCCAGAACCTACCTCCTTTTCCTGACTTGCAGCTCCTCCCTCACGAACCACCTCAGGCATCAGGCAGGGTATTTCCTTCTGCAACATCTGTCTTTCCTGTCTCTACTTTTGAGGATACATGTGCTTGCTTTGGGCCCGCAGGATGATTTCTCGCTGTTGTAAGGTCAACAGATAAGTAATCTTAATTGTATCTGTAAAGTCCTTTTAGCCATCTAGAGTGACATATACAAAGACATAGTAGTTTGTAAAATGCTTATTTATTTATCTGCATGCAGAAAGATACAGAATGAGAGAGAGAGAGACAGACAGACAGACAGACAAAGAGATTGTATGGGCACACCAGGGCCTCCAGTCGCTGCAAATGAACTCCACATGCATGGGCTATTTAGTGCCTCTGGGTACAGGGGAACTGAACCCCAGTTGTTAGACTTTTCAGGAAAGCATCTTAACCCCTGAGCCACCTCTCCAGCCCAAAGATATGGCATTTTATCACTGTGGTATTAGGACATGGCATCCTCGTGTGGGGGCATGATTCTATTCGCACAGCAGTGTCTCACCTCCTGTATCAACACATCTTCCCGGTGCTGGGGGAGGCCCTGAACCATGTGCAACCTGTGCTTTTGGATGGCCTCACCCTCATCAACCAGCTCTCAAGCGTACCCTTGCCTGACCAGTGCGTTTGTGCTTTCATATGACTCCAGAATCTCAACACTGCCTACAAGCCATTCGCCACTCAACTTTGTAACATAAATTGCCTTTTACTTAATGGAGAGAAAGTATGTTAGTGACTTTTCCTAGTGCCATGACAAAACACTTGACAGAAACAACTGAAGGGAAGAGGATTTATTTTTAGCTTATCCTATGAGGGTACAATCTATCATGGCGGGGTACAGTGGTTGGAGTGGCTCAGCTCATGGCTGAAGGAATCTACTATGAGGCTTGTCCACATTTCAGTGGGTCAGGAATCAGAGAGCACTGGGGCTGGAAACAGGTCCGGGATAAACACCTCAAATCTCACCCGTAGCGACTCTCTTCCTCCAGGTAGACCCCACTTCCTCAAGGTTTCACAACCTTCCAAACTAGCGCCACCATCTGAGATCCAGCTGTTCAAACCCGTGAGCCTATGAGGAGTATCTCACACCCGAACACTACCCAAAGGCAGCCCATGGGCTCTCAATCATTTTCCTCCCACTGACCTCACACTCAGGGGGATGCCACTTGCATGGGGATGCTCACCTCCTCCATCCCATCCAGAGGGAAGGTGCCTTCTGAACACAAGGCCATGCCCTGCCTGAGTGCTCACTCTAGTTTTCCAAACCCAACTTGAAAGTTCTCCTGGACCGTCAGTGCTGGCCGCCCCTCTGGCCCCCGGGTCTCTTTGGCATGTCCCCAGCCTTCCTTCACTCTGCTGGTCTCTCTCATGTTTCTCTTCTTGGGAACGTCTCAAAGATGGAACCTCACTGTGTGGGTCCCTCTCCTCCCAAGTGCTGATTTTCATGCCCATCATGTGAACATTATTGTTCCCACCGTACTGTTCACTGACCCCAGCGATTTCTCCTCAAGCTCCCTGTATTTCTTTTTAAAATAGACCAGATTACCAGGGAGCCCTAGCAAGCCACTTGTCTCTGCCCTCCTCAGTGCCAGGGTTATGGTATGCACAGCAATGCCCAGATGTTTACCTGGGCAGCAAGTGTTCTTACCTGAGACACTTCAGCAGGTAGCTGTGCGGTGTCAGCAGAATTTAAAGGCCAAGAAGAATGAACCTCAATGCTTCTGCAGTGTTAATCAAAGATGTTTGGGGCAGAGCTCATTCAGCATATTGCTTTTGGGAGGGGTGGGGATCACAAACAGCTTCTTCCTGTGTAACAGAAGCAGTCAATGCATAGGAGGAACTGTCCATGGTGCGGTCTGCCCAGATGCCCAAGGGAGATACGCAAACGATCCCTTAGGGCCATGTCCTTAGATCCAGCCCAGCACCCAATGATCAGTAGCCATTCAGAGTTTGTCACAGCAGATGGTGTTCACAGCACTTTGCCCCAAGGAGATGCCAAGAAACAAGGTATGGTTAGAACATTCCACTTGACTTTTGTTTTTTTGCCTTTGTCTATCTTATGTGTGTGCCCATCTGTTCTCAGTGACCTTAGTTCACTTGTTATTTGCCTCTGGGCATTCCTAGACCATCATAGCTTCTTCCTAGGAAAAACAAATCATCATTCATTGGCAAGTCGGCGCTGCACATATGTCGTTTGGTGCCCACAGTTGACACTCTCATCAACCCTCTGCAGCAAGACCCTCTACAGCAATGGCAAGGTGTGGTCCCAGCCCTGTCCAGTACCACCTCATGTTTGGAACAATGACCACTTTGGTGCCTTCAGGCTTCCCTTCCTTCATCAGTGCTCCCGGGGGCCTAGTGAATGCTTAGTACAGAGGCTGCGTGCAGCAAACGTAGAGTGGCCATCCCTGGTCTTAAGTGCCGGTACTAAAGCTGGGGAGATGTCTCAGGTAAAAACCCTTGCTGCATAGGCGCAATGCCCATTGACATAGCCTATGTCTGGTCACAGTTTGAGATGGTTGATATTGTCCAATGTTAACCAGTTCTGTGTCATACTACCACCCTTTACATGTAGTCTATGTCAACCCCACACACTACAGCCTTATTTCTATAAATACCCTGAGGGCTGGAGAGATGGATTAGCTGCTAAGGCATTTGCCTGTGAAGCCGAAGGACACAGGTTTGATTTCCAAGTGTCCACATAAGCCAGATGCTCAAGGAGACGCATGCATCAGGAGTTTATTTGCAGTCGCTAGAGGCCTTGGTATGCTCATTCTCTCTCTCTCTCTCTCTCTCTCTCTCAAATAAGTAAATAAATAAATAAAATATAAGTACCCTTAACACTAAATGTGGTGGCTGAAAACAGATGTCCTCTATCTTCTGTGTTTTCAATGCTTAGTCCTCAGGTGGTGACAATTTGAGAGGCAGTGCCTTGCTAGAGGAGGAGTGTTGCTGAGCACAGATTTTGAAGTGTTGCAGCCCGTTTTCCTTGCTGGCAGAAGCTCAGTTCACTCTCTTGCTGCCTTCTGCCAGCTGCTGTGGCAAGAAGTGATGTCGGCCCTCTGCTGTACCGCCTTTCCCCTGCCATGTTGAAGCTTTCACTCCAAACTAAACCAAAATAAACCGATTCCTCCTCTCGGATGGTCATGTGTCTTGTGCTTTGTGGTGTGTTTTGTCCCAGCAGAATGAAAGTGACACTAAACCTTTAAAGACTTTGTATTTTATTTGCATGTGGTTATGTGTCTAAGTATGTTCATGTGTGCGCACACAGCAGTGTCTGTGTGTGCTTCAGGAGAAGAGAGATTGATGTTAAATGACTTCCTCAATCACTGTCTACCTTCAGTTTTTTAAAATAATTTTGTTTATTTACAAGGAGAGAGAGAGAGAGAGAGAGAGAATAGGCACACCAGGGCCTCTAGCTTCTGCAAACAAACTCTAGATGCGTGTGTGACTTTGTGCATCTGGACTTGTGTGGATACTGGGGAACCTACCTGGGTTGTTAGGCTTTACAGGCAAGTGTCTTGACCACAGAGCCATCTCTCCAGTCCTCTCTACCTTTTTGAGACAAGCTCTTTCACTGAACCTGAAGCTACTCAGCTAGGCTGCTGGCTAACAAGCCCCATGCCTAGCATTGGGATTATATGCCCGGCCTTCATATGCATGCTGGGGATCTGAACTCAGGTCTTCATGCTTGCAGAGCAAGGACTTTGCCAGTTGAGCTACTGCTCTACCCCTGACATTTAACGAATTAGCCTACACTTATGTTTTGTGATTCTGGGGATTGAGGCCAGGGCCCCACACGTGCTAGGCTGGTACTGTGCTACTGAGCCACATCCTCTCCTTTGATTACTGAATATGTAGATATATGAGAATGTATATGTTCATTTTCATTTCTAGCCTACCATTAAGTCAAAACATTGCTCCTTCCCCAATTCCTCACTGGACTTCAGTGAGCACATTTATTATATTCATGAATACTCAATGGCTTTCTATGAGGAAGGAAGAAGACCAGTTTTTCCATTACAAAAATCATAATCGCACAGGCCACAAAGGCTATCCCCTGCAGGGACGCTGCTCCCTCTCCCTTCATTGAGACCTCCAACAGCAGGTAATGCTGGTCGACGATGGAAAGCTGAGAGTGTTCCGTTCAATCAAGATGCACAGAATATTGACACGTGCCTTCAGCAAAGCTCAAATTTTCCAATTATTGGTTCAATATTTGCAATCAGAAACCCTGGGCTGCAGAGAAAACCTGGTATGCTGCTGGAACTTAGCGGGGCTCTGCTTGTTTCAGGCCTATATTGCATTACAAAGAGTGGGGCCACACAGAGTAGCTACATAGAGACCAGGCAGATCTGGAACACGGGGGTCAGTGAGACACACTGTTGTATGTTGCTGATAACCCTGCTCCCCTTGGGGTTCTCTGTGATCCTTGAGATTCAGGATCGATGTCACCATGAAGAACACTCCAATATAATTTCAGGAATGTGGCAGTAACTGGGAAATAAGGTAACCTAGCCAGACATGGTGGTGTAGGCCTGTAATCCCAGTGCTGGGGAAACTGAGGCAGGAGGCTTGTGATATTGGGGCCAGCCTCAGCTTCTTAGTGAGACCTCGTCTCAATAAACAAAACAAACAAAGCAAAGAGGAAACTGAAAAGGAAAAAGAGAATAGCAGAATGCAAGATGGTCAATGAGTCGGAGCTCCAAGTTGCTGGATAGATCTCATTGTCCTCACATCTCTGAGCCTGTGTGTGAACACATACTGACACATGCTCACAGAGGAACGGCTGTGGGCACTAGACGCCTTGCCCATCATAAAAAAGCATGTGACATCCCGTCAATATCTAATTGCATTAGTTATTCTGCCTGGGTTCCAGGAAGAGTGATGGAGAAGGCCTTCCGTATTGATCAACACTCTGAAATCCCACGTCCATTGTTGACTGAGCTGGTCAATTATCATTGAATTTTTCATTTTGAGTTGAAATGGAAAATTAACAAAAATCAAGAAAATTTAAAACCTATTACTAATGAACTAACAAGGAGTGGAATCTTATCGTTACAAACTTACTTCATACTCTAAACCATCTCGTTTATTTTCTTCAGAGATGAATGCCAGTGCTACTCTCTATGGTTCATATCCTTTGTCCTTTTTATTTTTAATCAAATAAAACAGAATAAGAACATTAACTTTCCTGCTACAATTGCATTACTCAAAGTCAGAAAACTGAAAGCTACCATGAAATGTTGATGATAGACTTTATTTGTCAGATAGAGCAAGCTACATTTAAAATGCGTACTAAGCTGGACATGGTGGTGCACACCTTTAATCTCAGCACTTGGAAGGCTGAGGTAGGAGGATCACTGTGACTTCGAAGCCACCCTGAGACAACAGAGTGAATTCTAGGTTAACCTGGGCTAGAGTGAGACCCTACCTCAAAAAAAAAAAAAATTAAAAATCCAACTGACAAAATTGTGCATAGATTTCATAGTTTTAAAAAGGAGATGAGAATTTTTAAATAAATTAATTCATGGGCCTCCAAGTTGGAAAATGGAAACTCCATAAAACAGGTTATGATCCAGATAAGAAACAAAACAAAGTGAACCTCCTGTATGATAGAACAATGGAACTTTGGGAGATTTTCAATTACACATAGCCCAGAACACCAAGATGAAATACAAAAGATATCAATTCAGAAGTAACAGTGAATATCCAAGGATGGTGACTAAGATGGACATGTACTTTAGGACTTATGTTGGCCACTCATACAAAAAAAAAAAAAAAACTTGCAGTATTTTCCAATCTATCTGATATCACTGAGACCAGGGTATGTCAGGGAGATTATAAGTGTTTCTGGTACATAGACTAGTGAGTAAATCAGGGGCCCACATTTAGGCAATTGTCATCTCCAGGTATTGACTCTACACAGGTGATGACTGGTTCCTTGACAGCTTCCTGAAAGATAATGTAGCCCTGAGAAGATCAAAAATAAACATGGCCAGGGCTTTTGGTGGCAGAGAAGTTGCTACTGAGCTCTACTATTTGGGGAATCTCGGGCTGCATTACAGGCAGCATGGGTAATGAGAGATGAGCATAGATGGAGGTGGAACTGTAGAGTGACCGCATCACAGCCAGCCTAGGGACAGAGCTTGCTCAACCCCAACACCCACACACATCAAGGTCAGGAGGCTCTTTAATTCTGCTCTGTGTTACTTACAGAGCACAGGATAACTGGAGTCAGATTTATAGATGGAAGCTCATGCTAGAACTTTTCATTTCCTGTGTAAATTCACCCAAATCAAGTTCATCTTAGAACTTCTTAATTTCATAATTCCTTAACTGTTTTTTATCAAAAGTAAGGTTTTTTAAATATTTTTTTTTATAATTGCCTACTGTGGCCAAAAGGAGTCAACAGAAAGAACAATCTTCATTTCTTTCAAGGAGCCCAATCAGGTTGTAATTCGCCTTATAAAACACGTCACTGGGTCTGAGATTTACAATGACACGGGATCTTTAAATATACTGTATATCACTTTGCTGATGGTCATGCAATTAAGGATCTGGACACGAGCAACAATACACTACCAAAAAATAGTTCTCAGCAGGGAACTTGAAATGTCAGGGAAGATAAAAAATAATTGAGAATTCAGGATAGATAACATGCTTTCAATGCTAAATACTTAGTGGAGATCAGACCCCAAGTTCCCCACCTCTACACTCTGGCCAATGCAGGTGGAAAGGGTGGAAATTTTGTTGTTTTATTTTTTTTAAAGGAAACAGAAATAAAATGCTTTAACAAGGAAAGTAAAAGGCCGTTGTAGGTTCAATGATATATGATTGTTTATTTTTCTAGATGATAAATGATTTTTAGCAGTTAAATACCTGATACAACAGGATATCCAATCAGAATACTATTTAATAAATTCTGCTCTGTCCAGGTTGAGGCTTAGACTCACAGACTAAAACTGAATGCAGATACCATAATATGTTTATAGAAATCATATGGCTGCACTTGCTGGTTCTATTAGAAACATTCCCCTTTCCCACTGGGCTCATTCCTGTGTATCATTGTGAATTTTAGTCCGGAGTTCTCAGGGAGAAAATATAGAGCCTCCAATAATCCCAGAACTTAGGCAGCTGAAGGTAGAGGATTGCTGGGAGTTTGCTACCATCCTGGGTTAAGCTAAGCACTCAGGAGGCTGAGGTTGAAGGATTGCAGTGAGTTTGAGGCCAGACTGGCCTAGAATGAGACCCTACTCCATGAAACATCCACACCCACACAACAATAGTAAAGAAATTAGACTGCCTATTTATATCTCCAATATTCTATTGCTACAGAAAACTTGATAGAATCAAAAATACAATTAAAGCATTATTTGCGCAGTTATTTGACTATTGTTTATCTAAGTTCTCAGTTTCATATATTCAAGGACTATGCTTATTTTTTAAATATTTATTTATCTATTTATTTGTAAGGTCACTACAGTGCCTTTCACTGCTACAAACATACTCCAGACATGTGTGCCACTTTATGTATCTGGCTTTATATGGTACTGGGGAATTGAAACTTGCAAGCAAGGCCTTTAACCACTGAGCCATCTCCAAAGAAATACTTGCATTTTTCTAAATTCTTAACTTCTAAACCAAAGACCAGAAAAGAGTAGACACACAAAACCCACTGAATACATGAATAAAATTAATTTCTACTGTCTTTTTCCAAATATTTCAACTCTCAGGTTGCCATACTTCTCCTTAATTTAGTTAAAATATCACTGTTTCATATATATGATGTATTATATGTTGTATTATATCTTGTAGTGTGTATATGGATTTATGTGGATATATGAATATGAATACAAGAATATATACTGAGAAAAACATGTATAAAATCATGAATGGATAGTTCTGCATAGTTCTAATCATATTCATACATACATATGTTATGTGTTTCACACTGTGTATTGTTAGTAACAATATATAAACATGATCACTGTGCTTTTATCTATTTGTTTCTCATTTATTTATTTGCGTGTGTGTGTGTGTGTGTGTGTGTGTGTGTGTGTGTGTATGGGTATGTCAGGATCCTTTCTCACTGCAAACAAACATCAGACGAATGTACCACATTACATGGGAGCTAGGGATATGAACCTGGGTTGACAGGCTTTTCAAGCAAGCTCCTTTAATGGCTGAACCACTGTCCCTCCCCAGTCCAACTACTATGGTTTTTGGATGTTGTTGTTTTGTTTCACTTTTCGTAAAGGGTGAAGAACAATCATGTTCTAATACAGGCTGTGGTGACATCACCTAGACAGATAATAACAGGAGTATCAAACAAAAAGATTCAAATTAGGGAATTTGAATTTCTTCTCGGGAAGGCCTTAGGCTGAATGCAACTTGCCCTACTGTCAAAAGTCCTGAGGATCCTCAATGAGCACAGCTTAGAGCCCAGGTCTATAGCCAAAGAGATGGAGCACAGATCATATAAAATTCAGACATAGCCGGGTGTGATGGCACACGCCTTGAATCCCAGCACTTGGGAGGCAGAGGTAGGAGATCACCATGAGTTCGAGGCCACCCTGATACTACATAGTGAATTCCAGGTCAGCCTGGGCCAGAGTGAAACCCTCCCCCCTACCTTGAAAAACCAAAAAGAGGACGCCTTTTAATATTTTTGTAAATTTTTTTAAAATATATATTTATTTGAGAGAGAGAAAGAGGCAGATAGAGAGAGAGAGATAACGGGCCCTCCAGGGTTTCTAGCCTCTGCAAATGAACTCCAGACATATGCACCACCTTGCGCGTCTGGTTTATGTGAGTTCTGGGGAATTGAACCTGGGTTCTTAAGCTACACAGGCGAGCACCTTAACCTCTAAGCCATTTCTCTAGCCCTATATTTATTTATTTTTTTTTTTTTTGAGGCAAGTTTTTCCAATAACCCAGGATGGCCTCAAACTCACTCACTACATAGCCCCTGGGGATGACCCTGAACTCATGACCCTCCTTGTCTCCACCTCCTGAGTGCTGGACGACAGTTGTGCATCACCACACTTGGCAGAAATTGAGACATTTTCTAAGACTTTCATTGTCTTTCAAGATCTTCTTTATAAGCAAGTCAGCAGTAAAATATGAACTTTTGTCCCAATCTTTTACTTTGCCTACTTAAACACAAAGACACAACCTTAATGGACCCCAGACCAGCCAGGAAGGGAGTTCTAACCTAATAAATTCTCAGCTCTGTGAGAAGAAGCAAGCCCTGGAAAGAGAGCCAGTGGCAGGCGTCCCATCTTCCCTGTCTTCCCTCCATCCTGGTTCATGGCTGACTTGCTGTAGGCCCAGCCCCGGCAGGCTGTCTGGAAGGATTCACAGAATAAGAAAAACTATTAAAAAAAAAAAAAAAACATTCGTTTTCCATTAAGGCCCGGGAATGGGTCTAGGATTTGGATTTTTTTTTTTCTTTTTGGCATGTGTTGATTTTGTCTCACTCTCTCCTTCTTTCTCTCGCTCCTTCTTTCCCTCCCTCCATCTTTCCCTCCCAGGGTTTTGTGCATGCTAGGCAAGTGTTCTTCCATAGAACCACATCCTCAACCCTTTAAGTATTTATTTTTAGTTTTATTCATTTATTTGAGAGAGAGAGAGATAGAGAATAGGCACACCAAGACCCCCAAGTGCTGCAAAGGAACTCCAGATGCATGTGCCACCTTGTGCATCTGGCTTACGTGGGTCCTGGAAAATTGACCCATGGTCCTTTAGCTTTGCAGGCAAGAGCCTTAACCACTAAGCCATCTCTCCCGCCCCTCTAAGTATTTTTTTTAAATTTTTATTTATTTATTTTTTTGAGCGCCACAGACACAGAGAGAAAGACAGATAGAGGGAGAGAGAGAGAATGGGTGCGCCAGGGCTTCCAGCCTCTGCAAACGAACTCCAGACACGTGCGCCCCCTTGTGCATCTGGCTAACGTGGGACTTGGGGACCCGAGCCTCGAACCGAGGTCCTTAGGCTTCACAGGCAAGCGCTTAACCACTAAGCCATCTCTCCTGCCCCTCTAAGTATTTTTTTAACCACAGAATCTGACTCTATTTATTTAACTCCCTTTCAAATGGTTTGATGATTTTTTTTTTCATAATTTGTGTCACTATAACTCAAAACACTGAAATATTCTACAGAGTACATTTTTTTTGTGAATTTTCCAAGATAGGAATAAACCATATTCCCTTACACTGGAATTAAGTGTAATTTGTTTTCAAGGATGTCAGTTAGCATGTGCTTTTAGAAGCAACAGCAAACCCAGGGATGAGAATCCTGTTCAGATGTCACTGTGTGGGTGACAGATGATAGCATGCTCAAAAAAGCATGGTGAGACATCCATGTTCCCAAACTTGGGTCATCCCACACAAGGCATTGTTTGAAAGACTTCACATTGCTTACTGCCTTCTCCATCTGCTCCTTGGCTGCGCTGGGCTCTGACAGGGGCTGAAGGACCCTGGGATGCTCTGCCCTCTGCTGGCATGAGACCTGGGCCACTTGCCTGTCTGGGTCAACACCATCCTCCCAGATTGCTTGAGGTACAAAATAATTTCTAGCACTAAGATTTCACTGTGAATAATGAATGACTCTAAGATGTGAAATCAGGATTTGGAAGAAATTTTAGAAGAAAACTGAGAGTAAATAATTCACATTCGAATGTTCTAGAATAAGCCACTTGGATGAATACTTCATGGATAACTTTTTCTCAAGGAAGCCTGAAGTAAGTGTGCTGTTTCTTAAAGAAACTGTCTCAGGTGATATATTCTAGTAAAGATAGAGTAATTTTTATCCCAAAGCACACCTCTATTCAATAAGTAGCTTTTATTTGTGAAGGATACAGCTTTCAAGTTTATGAACATGATGTGTCTTTTCATTCTTTCATACTTAATAATCTTCCAAACAATATTTACTGTTTTTATAAAGCACCAAGTGGGGTTGGGGAATTTCAAGACTATGGAATCAGCTGTTAGCTATACTTACTGAATTCATTCCCAGAATGACCAAGTTAAGATGCCAGAGCTGTCCTATCTCTGTCCTCCTGGGGTACCTATGGGATATCAGGCACATCAAAGTTAATATACGAATTTTAGGTGAGTATAATGAAACTGTAAGTTTTCCTTGATGTGTAGATCACCACGTGCGCCCACATTATCAGGGACAGGCCTCCTAAGCGGGATGTCCCTTTGAAGATTGAATTCTTACTGTACCGGCGTGCCACGCATCCGCCTCCGTGCCCTTCTCCCGGAATCTCCCAAGAAATGCGCAAGGATGGTTCTGCACAGCACATGTCGGAGCAATGCTGCCCCCACGTGGCAGAACTCTTACCACCAGGGATTCCCGCTGGCCTTCCAGAAAGATTCCATTTCTCATAGATTAAAAAAGAAGTATCTAGAATGTAAAATGAATGAAGTTTTCAGGGGACTTCCATATTTGCGGGGCTATGAGGGAAAATAACAATAGCGCAAGATGCTTCTTAGGACTGAGGTCGAGGATTGCTTGGTGTGAGGAAAGTACTTCGAAATCTTTGGTTGAGATTTTCTTCAGCGTCCACTGCCAAGTTGGTGAGACGCTTTTGTGTCGAAAGGCGCCTGGGCCGAGGTGTCAGGTTCCTTCTGCCCTGTGAAAACTTTATGCCTCGGAGATCCTTAAGAATGGAAACCCAACCCCCCCCCCAAAAAAAAATCCGGCAGAGAACTCTCGATGCTTCCTTCTTCACTAAAGATCTTTAGATATGGTCAGTAAAGAAACCCAGTGTTATTGCAAAGAAAAATCTAACCTATACATATTTTTGAATAGTGAAGTGAACTTTGAGAGAGCTTGTTATTTTGATAGAATTTATCTCAGTATAGAATTGTTTAACTTTTCACAGTGAAAGATCTTATTCATGGAGCACTTAATATAAACAATGTACACTTTACACATTTGGTGAAAGACAACATACATTAGTCATTGATAGCTGAGATTAAGGATTCTTTTAAGAAATGAAGTATGCAATTATGAAGGAAGTGCATCTTTACTGACCTTAGACTTACAAACTAAAATATTATTAGACAAATAACAACATCATATATGTACACATTTGTTAAAGTATATTTATTATAGCAATTAGAAATGCAAGAGTATATATTACCTTATATACATGGGTATTATAAATGTAATGTTATAAACATTACATGTAATCTACTTTTTGTCAACATAGATATGTTTACTTTTCTACTCAAAAATACACTTTTTTAGACATTAAATTGGTGGTACCATTGCCAGAAAACATTTTACTTATGTAGAAATAGCTTCAAAACTATTCGTGATATTTATAAAATGGCAATATTGCCATCGACGGGCATTTGCGTAACTCTCTGTATCCTGTTCATTTTAACATAAGGATGCTTGAGCCCTTTCAATTAAGGGCATGTCTTTAAGTTTCTGGGGCTATCAGCCAGCATAATGGTCAAAGGAAAGAGTGCTCTTCCTCGGGGGTTACATTATCAGCCAGGATGGACGGCAGAGTTACCATTTTTCTGCAGCACAGGGGACTATAAATCAAATGACTCCTAGCTTGCGATTTGCTCTGCCCTTCCTCCTGAGCACCCCTTCTTCTGTGTGGGTTGGAGTCACCATGGCACTATTTTAATTTCGTTTTTGTGTGTGTAATGCATGTTCCTGTCAGGTAGATGAACTTGTCGTGATTGAGTCCACAGGATCACAATGACCTTGAGTCCTCACTGCAGAGCTGCGAGGCCAGTGCACAGACCTGGCTTAAATTAAGCAGCTCGGGCCAGGAACGTTTCTAATTGGAAATCTTCCTCCATCCTTAACAACAGTGGTATCATCATAGAATGTGACCTGCCACTTGCATCTCCCCTTTTAGAGCACTTTCAAGCAGTTCAACCGAGGCTGAAGATGGGAGGTGCAGGAAGGAAGAGCATCCAAGTTTCCACCCTGAAACAGAATCATAAAACCCGCTGCGTCCCCTGGGCAGTCTTCTGACATCGCTCACATCATGCCTTCTGCTACAGGGACCGATGCTGGGGACCTATTACCGGTGCTGCTGGTGGAAGGGTGTGAGGCTGTCAGAATTCATAACAGAACAGCAAGGACCAGGGGACACGAGCTAAGAAGTCACAAGCCCATTGTGTCAACAGCAACAGATTTTAAAATGAACATTTACAACGCCAGTATTGCTTAGATTCAGGGGTGTTTGGAAAAACTAAAAGGAATGAAAAAATGAGAAACTTTCATCCTAATTTTTAGTAAAATTTGCAGACCTTAAAAGTTAATAAATGCTCACCCCCCCCTCTCTCTCTTGCTCTCTCTCTGTGTCACTCTCAAATAAACAAACAAACAAAAATGGGGCTGGAGAGATGGCTTAGTGGTTAAGCGCTTGCCTGTGAAGCCTAAGGACCCCAGTTCAAGGCTCGATTCCCCAGGACCCATGTTAGCCAGATGCATAAGGGGGGGCACACGTGTCTGGAGTTCGTTTGCAGTGGCTGGAGGTCCTGGCACACCCATTCTCTCTCTCTCTCTCTCTCTCTCTCTCTCTCTCTCTCTCTCTCTCTGTCACTCTCAAATAAACAACAAATAAAACCTTAAAAACAAAAGTTAATAAATGTTACAAAATATTCAGTTACTTAAAGAGTGACCTTCACGTATTGGTGCGTTCACATGGGTGCAGATGTGCACACACATTTAGGTATTTGCTACGTTGCCCTTTTAACTAGGTAATGCTGACTTAACTTTAAAGTATATACTAAGAAGAAACTAGGAACAAAATTTGTTAGGGGTATATCCAGAAATACAAACTTTTTTTTTTTTTTTTCTGGCACATATTGACATTCGCTGTGAAAGGTATCTTCCAGTCATGAGGTCAAAGTGATTATTTCCTTCAAACTTACGAACTGTCAGACTTCTGAAAAAAATCTTTATCAATTCAAACCTCACAATTTGCAATATTTGGCCACAATAGACATTTTCCCCAAGTCCTCCTATTGTGTGTAGTACTGAAAAAAAAAAATGGATGCATTCACCAGGCAAGAATTTTAATTGATAGCGATTAGTGAACTTTCTAAATCTGTAAAACTTCAACAGGCTGCAGCTTCCAATAAATGCCAGCATCTATTTTTTCACTCCAGCCTCTATTTAACAGAGAGCCAAATGCATCATCCCACAGCTGCTGGTGCCGCCAATGCGAAAGCCAGCTTTTCTTCCACCTCGGTGTTGTGGGAGGACCGCTTTTGTCATCTCTGAGAGGGGGTTTGCGTTTCCTATTTGATATTCCTGCAGTACAGGAGAGGAGTCTCATTTCCTTATCAGGGTGGGCCAGTGACCGCCAGGTTCTTAAAGGAGGTCCATCCAGGTGGGATGGACAGAGGCCACAGATCACAGCAGAAACATTGGTGTTTGATGGCACACATGTGCTTATACATGCTGGAAATTTAGTAATGAAATGCAAATTGTCAAAGAAAAGCCATGTCTAGTGCCTAAACTCAAACCAAGAAGCTGGCCAGATGCAGCAAGAGTATATTCAATGTTTTCACTGGGAACACTGTCCAGCAAGGACATATGTGTTGTCTGTGATTTTTCCCATTTCATTTTATAGTTTTAAGTGTGCATGGCTGTGAGCTTTGAGTCCCTTTATTGGGGATTATCAACAAAATTTCAGGTAAAGCAATTTGATATTATTTAAACACTGACATAAAGTTATGAGGCAAATGACAAATTTTGCTTTTGAAATTGGCAGAAGTCAGTTTTCATATGTGGAATGCTACCGAAATTTGATGACAATGTTTTAAAAAGTAAATAATCCGGGATGAGACCTAGTGAAAGGAGATCAGTTCCATCTTTGATCTTGAATGCATGCCTAGGTGACGATGTAGCAGGAGGTACTTGAACCAGGATGGTTCTTCATTGAATAAAAATACACCGGCGCCTGAAGGCTGGGGTGTGAGTTAGCCACTGGAAGACTATTGGGAAGACCCTCTACTGGTGTGTGCATTTCTGCTAGCCCGAGTCGTTTTCCTTTGGAAGCAATGGTAAGTGTTCCAGGAATGTCATTTCTGTTCTTCAAATGTCTTTACTATCCTTCCAATGTGGTTATTGTGTGAAAACAAAATCTGGGGCTGGAGAGATGGCTTAGTGGTTAAGGCCTGCAAAGCCAAAGGACCCAGGTTCGATTCCCCAGGACGCACGTTAGCCAGATGAGCAAGGTGGCATATGTGTCTGGCATTTGTTTGCAGTGGCTAAAGGCCCTGGTGCACCCATTCTCTCCCTCTCTCTCTATCCCTCTTTCTCTTAAATAAATCAATAGAACATAAAAAATCTGAAGAGGCAACTGAGGAACAATGGAGTGAAAGAAACAAACTTAAGACAGCTTAGCCAATTTCAGACTGATTTCTTCTAGGCTCACCACCATTGCTTAAACAGTAGGTGTTTGTATAAATTCTGGCCCAAATATGTTTCTACGTTATTACAGTCATTCACTGCTGAGGGTCCCCGGTCCTACCCGTGTTTCTTCTCAGACATCAGTTCTGGTAATTTCACAGCTCTTGCAGGAAACCGGGTTTATGCCTTATCTATGGCTCCATGATTGGTGGCTGAGATCAGCGCCTAGTTACTGAGTCCCCATCACTGTCTGGGGCCAGACCTTGCTGTCATTCCACAAACACCCAAAGCTAGGGAAGTCAGGAGGTAATTGGTCCTCCCACCTCACCTGTTCCCTTGCCATGCTGGGACCCCCCAGCCCTGGGCTCTTCCTTCCCCTGATGTCACACAGCCACCCTTGAGCGCCTAGGATGCTCCCGGTCAGTACGACCATGTTCTCTGCCTGTCTTGAGTCACACTTGAGAGCACATCTGCCTGGGCGGTTGATCAAGCTGACCATGGGTGGTAAGGCTCTATGATCTCCACCTGGGCTGGCCCACCTGCATGGTCCCATGGGACACCTCAGTGCAACATTCTCAAGAGAAATCCCTCAGTTGACTTCTCATGAATTGACTATTTTCACTGTGATCTCAAATTACCTAATCCAACCACTTCCGCAGCCCACTAGCCTCTTTATGGATGCATTTGACTTCCTGAGATAAAGGGTTTGTAAGTGTTTTATACACTCAGAAGCACTGGCTGAAAGTAATAGATTCTTCACCAAGCAGAGTTTGTAACTGAATGCATATCTAGGACTATAAGTAATATATAAGACTTACTGATGCCCCAACAGCCACCTGTGCACCGCACGTCACCTCTCTGTTCCTCACCTGGCTGCACAGTGCCAAGGAACCGACTACACTGTGCTTCATTGATTCATGACTGTAAACCTCTCTAATTCCAAGCAGCACAGCAAGCACATAGTAGGTCTTCACTACCTATGGGTGAGTGAGAGCCCTTCTCTTCACAGTCCTCAGGAGCACCCCACCATCATGCTCTCCAAGTAAATCTCCCCTCTCCCCTGCAGAGACAGGCAGGGCACCATGGTCCCTCAGTAAAAGCATGAATGCAAGAGAAAGTAACTAGGCACCTCTTGGCTCCTCATTCTCTGCTGAGGCCTTGGGTAACTAACGACCATCTTTATTTCCTAAGGAGTAAGGTCATAAACACGGGTCTTTTGGGAGCACAGTTCTACCTCATTCCCTGTATGGTGCCACTGTTTCTCCAGGGATTCCCTTCTTTTTGACACTGTGACATGAAATTGTCACCTACAAATGTGCTGGGCCAAATTCATAGCTGTCCTGGGACACATGGGGTTCACAGAACACAGATCGCACATGCCTATTACCAATCAGTTCACTTCTTGGTCTACCTGCCGCTAACCTGCCCGCCGCATGTGTTCCAGACTGTGGGAGAAGTACAGAAAAATGTTCTTTTCCCACAAAATTCTTGATTTCTTTTTTATCCAGCATTGCTTATGTTCTTTCCATGTAGACTTTTCTGGTCTTTTTCTTAAAATTCCCTCCCAGAGATTACAAGGAACTATATGGTCAGGTAGTTGCTCTTGCCCCCAGACCTCATGCCCATGACTCCTCCGTAGCCCCTGGCATTCTGTGCTCACCCCTACCCCATGGAACCATTTTCACTCCTCAGGATCTGCTGGCCTGTCTGCTCTTCACTTTCCTTCTCTTTCTTCTTCACTTCCCCTTCTCTCTATCTCTGTCTCCCACCAAGCATACCAGCTCGCTTCCCCATCATCACTGTCATTAAGCTTTCGACTTCCCATCCATCACCAGGCTCTATCGGCTTCCAGGTGTCTCCCCTGTTCTTTCTCCCCTGCTGAGCTCCAAGAAGATGGTGTGTTCCTCATGCTTTTCCCTTTCTATGGGGCGGTGGCCAGTCCTGTCTGGGCTCTTATAAATTCCTCCTCCTGCTATGGGATCTTCGGGTGAAGACTGTTGTAGTGTAGCATGATGAGCCTGGAATCAATCTCCTCTGATCTCAAGACATCTCTCTGCACAAATCCAACACCAAACATGCAGAGTTCTGAGTTCTTACGGGGGAGGGGGGGAGTAGGGCTGGAGAGATGGCTTAGCAGTTAAGGCACTTGCTTGCTAAGCCAAACGACCCAGGTTTAATTCCTCAGGACCCACATAAGCCAGATGCATCAGGTGGCATGTGCATCTGGAGTTCATTTGCAGTGGCTGAAGTCCCTGGTATACCCTCTCTCTCTCTCTCTCTCTCTCTCTCTCTCTCTCTCTCTCTCTCTCTCTCCCTCTCTCTCATAAATTAAATTAAATTAAAGTAAAAAAATAGTAAATGTCTCTCAGTTCAGAACTCTTCAGATGTCACCCTCATCTCTCATGGCTTCCTGTTAACAAGTCCACGTGCCCTGTCCTGATACATTCGCTTCTCAGTGTCCTCTTTCCTCTTTTCTCTGCAGGCTCTCAGCACAAGTCTGTCCTGGGAACCACATCCAGGCCACTTCACCAACAATCACATCTATAACCATCTGTTTGGGCCTCCTCACCCTGGTGTAATCTAGTCGCTTCTCACTCACTATCTGCTTACTGAATCGGTTTTAAGAAAAAGAGTAGCAATGTTCACTCAAGAAGATAAGGGTTGAATTATGACTGTGAGGGTTTTGTTTTTGTTTTGTTTTGTTTTTGTTTTTGTTTTTATCTGTAGGAGGTTGAACCTACATGATCACGTCTTTGAGGGCAGGGACAGGCCAAGGTCATGCTGGTGCTATAAGAAAGGCTTTGAGACATCAGAGATGCTTTTCAAAGAGGAGTCCCAGGCCCTTTTCTTGGAATTGAAATCTCGTGTAGCTTCCCATTTTCTGTACCATGTCATCTAGATCCAGCACTCTGCTCACTTATTGAGTGACTATGCAGTTTAAAATAAGTACCCTCAGGTATAACGTGTATGTAACATACATATAATAAACACACTGCCTGGCATGGAGGCGCATACCTTTCACCTCAGCACTTGGGAAGGAGAGGTAGGAGGATCGCTGTGAGTTCAAGGCCAGCCTGAGGCAACATAGTGAATTTCAGGTCAGTCTGGGCTACAGCAAGATTCTCCTTCAAAAAAAAGTAAATAAATAAAATAAAGTAAACACACTATCATACTATCAGATATTTCCTAATTTATTTGCATGTTAATGATTCTGTAGGGCAGCTTTGCATTTATTGCTAGATGCTTGTATTTATTTGTTTTTCATTCATTTATCTAGTCTAGTGCTAAGGATTAAGCCCGGGTCTTTGCACATGCTAGGCAGGAACTCTACCACAAAGCAACATCATCAGCCCACATATCTGCCTTTTATAAAAACAAAATATTAAACATGCTATAAAACTGTGTTCCAGGCTGGAGAGATTGCTCAGTGGTTAAGGCACTTGCCTGAAAAGCCTGAAGACCTGGGTTCAATTCCCCAGCACCCACACAAAGCTGGATGTACAAAGTTGCATATGCATCTGGAGTTCATTTACAGCATCTGGAGGCCCTGGTATGCCATTCTTTCTGTCTGACTCTCCTCTCTTTATCTCTCTCTCTCTGCTTGCAAACGAAATAAATAAAAATATTTTTAAATAAACAAAAGCAAAACAACTTTAAAGAGTGGAGAAGTTCATCTACAGGTAAAATTTTGCTAATTTTTTAAAATCCACCTTAGTGTATAATAGCATTAGTTTGATCTATTTTCATGAGGAAGTTTAATCCATGTATTGACCTAAGTTAACAGTGTTTGGTCAAAGAGCACTTAATTGCATGGACACATTTGATAGCCATTGTAATGGAATTTGGTATTTGTTTGTCTCATTGCTATAAGCAAATGCCTGATGATAAGCAACTTAATGGAGGGTTGTTTTTGTTTTTGTTTTGTTTTGTTTTTTTAATTTTTTATTTATTTATTTGAGAGCGACAGACACAGAGAGAAAGACAGATAGAGGGAGAGAGAGAGAATGGGCACGCCAGGGCTTCCAGCCTCTGCAAACGAACTCCAGACGCGTGCGCCCCCTTGTGCATCTGGCTAACGTGGGACCTGGGGAACCGAGCCTCGAACCGGGGTCCTTAGGCTTCACAGGCAAGCGCTTAACCGCTAAGCCATCTCTCCAGCCCTTGTTTTTGTTTTTTGAGCATACAGTCCACCATGGTGAGAAGGCGTAGTGATGGGAGAAGCTCTTGGCTATGGGAACAGGAAACTGAGGCTGTCTGGTCACATCTTGGTGGAAGAAGAGGCAGAGGGCAGGAATACAGGCCCTTGGCTGGCTTTCTCCTTTTCTCCTATGATTTCATCTGGGTTTCTAACTCACAGGGTGGGAGCAGGGTGAAGCCTCCCTCCTTAGATAATCCACTCTGGAAATGCCCCACTTACCCAGAGGCGTGTCTCCTTAGTGATTCTAAATTCAGTCAAGTTGATGATGAAGCTGGAAGATCACAGTTTCTTTTCATCTTAAAGAAGCTTCAAAGTCCACTGAAGTTGCTATAAACACCATCTTCACCGATTCTTGAGAAAAATTAACCTAGTGTACATTGCATCCAGACACCAGTGTATGTGAACATTAGGCTATAAGAGATAGCTTTTCAGGGCTGGAGAGATGGCTTAGCAGTTAAGGCTGTTGCCTGCAAAGCCAAAGGACCTAGGTTCAACTACCCAGTACCCATATAAGCCAGATGCACAAGGGGCACATGTGTCTGGAGTTTGTTTACAGTGGCTAGAGGCCCTGGCATGCCCATTCTCTCTCTGTGTCTGTCTCTCTTCTTTTTTTCCTTCTCTCTGTCTCTCTCTCTCTCCTCTCTCTCTCTCTCTCTTTCTCTCTCTCTCCTTACACATAAATAACATATTATTTTTTAAAAAAAGAGAGAGCTAGCTGGGCTGGAGGAATGGCTTAGTGGTTAATGTGTTTTCCTGCAAAGCCAAAGGACCCAGGTTTGATTCCCTAGGACCCATGTTAGCCAGATGCACAAGGGGACAAATGCATCTGGAGTTCATTTGCAGTGGCTGGAGGCCCTGGCTCACCCATTCTCCCCCCCCCCCCACTTTCTCTGTTAAATAAATAAATAAAAATAATTTTTTTAAAAAAAGAGATAGCTTTTCAGCTAGTAAACACAAACTGATTAACCAACGTATAAGCAGTTAAAATCCTGCCCACACTGGTCCTAGTGGGGATCCAGGTCATTAGCACATGTCAGCTGGCTGAGCCTTTCCAGATCTTCCATCATTCCATTCTTCATCACCAGTCCTTCTCACCTTTGAGCCACGATTGGGATAAAATTAGTGGTTATTTTTGGTGTTGTTGTTGTTTTTGCTTTTATAGAGTCATAGATATTTATTGGACTTGTGGGCAAACAAAATTAAAAATGCTTGGGCAGGAGAGATGGTTCAATCATTAAAGGTGCTTGTTTGCAAAACCTGTTGGCCCAGGTTCAATTCTCCAGTACCCACATAAAGCCAGATGCACAACATGCACATGCTATCTGGAGTTTGCCCGCAGTGGCAAGAGGCCTGGTGTGCCCATTCTCTCTCGTTTGCTAAAATAAGTGAACAAATAAAATATAAAAATGCTTATCTCAGGGCTGGAGCAGTGACTTAGTGGTTAAGGCCCTTGCTTGCAAAGCCAAAGGACCCAGGTTAGATTCCCTAGGGCCCATGTAAGTTAGATGCAGGAGGTGGTGCATGCTTCTGGAGTTTGTTTACAGTGGTTGAAGGCCCCAGCACACCCATTTTCTCCCCACCCCCTCAAATAAACAAATAAATGCTTAGCTCTACGGAGTTTCCTCACTCTACAGATTGGAAGCTTGAAGTCAAGTTTGACATGGCACTTAAACTTTCCATCACCATCTCCTGACTATATCCTGTCCAGCTTTCTCTCTAGGTCAAACACCACCTGAGGGCAGGGGCTGAGGGCTGTCCACACAAGACCTCCTGAAAGCCTGTTCTGTGCCTTGGAAACAGCTTGAGACTTGAATTTAAAAGAAGGAATTAAATAGGCTCAGTTACTTCAAACCCTGCTAATGACACACCAATTTTAAAAAATGATGTTTACCTAGCTTACCTTATCAAAGTATGGAGACAGAACTCACGCATACTAGGCTTTAACCAAAGGATTTAAGTTGTGTTCTTTTAACTCATAAGAAGTCCTTATACCCATTTCATGGTTTCCACATGAAATCTTGAAATAATACTTGAGTTTTATGTGTGTGTGCATGTGTGTGTGTTTGTGTGTGTGTAAGTGTGTATGTGTGTTTTGGAAAAAGGTTGATCGTGTGAAGAACTCATAGATTGATGACCACCCTTCACTATAAGGGGAGATGGTTACTTTAAAACAAATATAAAGCTTCACTCTCTAAGGAAACACTGGGCACAGCTCTGACGTCTTCTCCTGCCACTCTACCTCTATACCAGCTGAACTATGGAGGATCATCTGGGTTGCTGGGACAGGATCACTGCTAAAAACAATCTCAATCAAAAGATAAGGCAAGCAGGGCAAATTCCAAAGGACGAAATCTGATAAAATTAAAGTGTAATAGACACTTCAAACTGTGTGATCTGACCTAATAAGTTATTAATAGGGGACCATTACTCCTCATACATTTTTTATTAGGAAGGCATTGCCTTTTTGTCAAGATTAGTGGATTATAAAATATTTGTGCTACACAATATAAATGACCCTAGCTATTAATAAGTCTCTAGAAAGATATGCTTAAATTGAATTACATTAGGAAGAAAAGTGCCAACCGAAAATTAGGCATAATTAATGGGAACGCATAAATAAACCAGATATGGAGGGGAAAGGACATTCCTCCCATTGATCATGTGAAGAATTAATTGTCTCTCTACCCCAATGACATACCAAATATTACTGTTTGCATAAGAGCCGTTTCATAGGAGGTGAACCACATAGAGAACTATGAATTTGTGTTATGATTTATACCTGGGCAGTAGCAGGATGACCACGTTTCTAATTAGTGGACATAATCGCGAGAGGCACAAGCTGCCACTTAAAACCCAGTGCTGCGATGGGCACTCATTAAAATGTGTTCCACAAAAGCAGACTGGCGTTGGCCTGTGAATGGGGCCCTGGCCGTTCCCAGGAAGCTGGAAGCGAGGTTGCGTGGGCATCCCTGCTGGCTGTGATCCTGTGGGCAATATCACTTTATTATTTTCTGTGGGTCAGAGCCAGCAATCCACTTAGCACCGAGATACCTTGATGATATGGGGAATTATTCTTCACATCTCATTCTCATAGTGGGCGTTGTGCATTGAGTGACACCCCCCCCCAAGTCACCTCCATTTGCAAACACAGATAAGGTGTCCCTTGACCTTACCACACCCCCTCCAAAGAACTGCTTTGTGTGACCCAGTGAGCCAGTTCTGGTCCCTGTCACGGGAAGAGTTGGATTGCAAGTACACCCTCCCCACATTTGGTCCCGATGGGCATCTTTGCAGCTGGACCCATCTGATTTCATAATTACATGGAGGCCTTTTTTATTTTTTTCCCAAACCTCTTTAAAATAATCAGTACCATACAGTACATCTTTCCTTTTGCTCACAGGAAGCAAGCCTAATTAAAAAATGCTCAACATCCAATTTGAACTAACTGCCAATGCAAAACACCCTGCTAATCAACCCCTCACACGACCATCCACATTATTAATGCTGAGCTAACACATCAGCGCCATGTTCAGGAGGGAGAGAGTGTGAGACGGCCTGGCAGGCTGAAGCCCAACTCCCAGAGGAGGAGGCCTTCCAGGGCCCCTGCTGCTGCAGGGTCTGGGGACGTGTGATGCATACCCATGTCACGTGCTCAGCGAGGGGGCTTTCAGACGGGTGTGGGATATGTGTGTGAGGTGGTCACGGTGACCTACTGGCCTCTTTATTTGGCTGAAGAGGAGGTGTGTTTGAATCATGGGTTGAGAAAAGTTACCACAATATGAGCAAACATCTTAAGCGTGCAGTTACATTCCTGCCTCCTCTCTACACACGTGTGTGGGTTCCTGCAGAGGGGTGCAGGTGTGTGTGAGAGTGGGGGCTCATATGCGCTCAGGGATGGGTGCATGTGTACATATGTGTGTGGAGGTTAGAGGGAAACCTTGGCTATTGCTCCTCAGATGCCATCACCTTTTTCTCAGACATAGTTCCTCACTGGCCTGGACTCACCAAGCAGGAGAGACTGGCTGTCCAGCCAGCAAACCCCAGGTATCCCCTTCCTCTTAGATCCACCTCCTCCTGCTGGGATGACATGTGCACCAGCCACACCCGACATTTACATGGGTGTGGGGATCTGAACTTGGGTCTTTGCGTTTGCACAGCAAACTGTCTGCTGACTGAGAACTCTTCCCCAGCTTCTCATTATGGGGCCACATCCTAATCTCTTACCCATTGTACCCACTCCCTGAACTCCTTCATATATGACAAAACCCCCTGTGCCATGGGTGAGGAAGAGTGGACTGAACAACGGACACTGCAGTGAAATTCGAAAAGGTGAGTGAGGGGCTGGAGGGATGGCTTAGTGGTTGAGGTGTATTGCCTGAAAAGCCAAAGTACTCAGGTTCAATTCCCCAGGACCCACGTTAGCCAGCTGCACAAGGGGGCCCACGCATCTGGAGTTGGTTTGCAGTGGCTGGAGGCCATGGCACGCCCATTCTCTCTCTCTCTCCCCCTCTTTATCTGTCAAATAAATAAATAAAAATAAAATATTTTACAAAAGGTGAGTGATGAAGGGAGACACAATAACCTTTTTCGGATAAAGATTCGTGATAAATATGGGTGCATATGCCTTGAGGGCCAAGGAAATTTTGTGCACGGTGTGATATCTGTTTGTACTTTGTGGCCATGTTACCTTCAGCCTTTTTGTTTCTTATATAGTTATTCGATAATGCTGGAAAATGCCCAGTGTTGAGTTTATGAATAGGGGTGTCAGGGTTGAAATACAATCACCCACATGCTTGATCTTTCTAGGGAAACACTGGAAATGTCAAAGGAGAAGTGTCAAAGTCAGGCCCCGGCATTTTAATCAATGTCCTGCCCCTGGAGACTTCCTCGCCACCTCTCTGAGTTCCTTTCCCTCTCTGAAGTGGGGCAGTTGAGACATAGTCATATTCTTTTGAAGTCAGACGTCTTTCACTGAACCACAGCCTTGAAGGTCCCTAGAGGGGTTTGTGGTGGGGGGATTAAAAAATATTCACGGGGCTGGAGAGGTGGCTTAGTGGTTAAGGCACTTGCCTGCAAAGCCAAAGGACCCAGGTTTGATTCCCAAGTACCCATGTAAAGCTGGATACACAAGGTGCCACATGCATCTGGAGTTCATTTGCAGCAGCTAGAGGTCCTGATGCACCCATCCTCTCCCTCTCTATCTTTTTCTCTCAAGTAAATAAAATAAAATGAAATTTAAAGGCCTGGAGAGATGGCTTAGTGGTTAAGCGCTTGCCTGTGAAGCCTAAGGATCCCAGTTCAAGGCTTGATTCCCCAGGACCCACGTTAGCCAGATGCACAAGGGGGCGCACGCGTCTGGAGTTCGTTTGCAGTGGCTGGAGACCCTGGCATCCCCATTCTCTCTCTCTCTCTCTCTCTCTCTCTCTCTCTCTCTCTCTCTCTCTCTCCCCCTGTTTCTCTCTTGGTCTGTCACTGTCAAATAAATAAATAAAAATAAAACAAAAACAAAATAAAATTTTCAAAAGAATCATACAAAGCTGAGCGTGATGGAGCATCCCTTTAATCCCAACACTAGGGAGGCAGAGGTAGGAGGATCACCATGAATTAGAGGCTACCCTGAGAGTACATAGTGAATTCCAGGTCAGCCAGGACTAGAGTGAAACCCTACCTCAATAAATGAATAAATGTACAAATAAATAACATACAGATGAGTTCTGTGACAGAGAAGTAGGTATCTTGGGAGTGTGTCCAGGTGTCTCTGGTTACTTGTTACCTGTACCTCCCACATTTTTGGAGGAGGGGGGATGGTATACAAGGGCATTGAAGTTACTGTCTCTTTGCCAGGACAAAACACTTGACCAGAAGCAGCTGATGGAAGGAAAGAGTTTATTTCAGCTCGCAGTTTCGAGGGGAAGTTTCATCCTGGCAGGGAAACCATGGCAGAGCAGAGAGCTGGGCATCACATCTTCGCATCAAGAGGTGATGTACCAGCTCTAAGTACTCGGTGTGGAGCTGGGTTACATACATACGTCAGAGCCCACCCCAGCTATACAGCTCTTCCAGCAAAGTTCCACCTCTCCTGCAGGCCCCCAAACGCTAACAACCTGCCACCAGCTAGGGACCAAGAATAGAAAATGCATGAAACTACACCCAATTCACCACCTAAGACCAGTTAAACGCCACTGGTACAGGCCACGCCTGCAGCCCTGAGCCCATGGTGGGAATGGGGGCATCCCACAGCTCATCTGTGTGCCTTGTCTCCAAGATCTTCTGGGGACACATCCTACCAAGCGCCATTCTCATCACAGGACCTGACCATAGCCTAAGTTCTACCAGAGAGGAGTCCAGCTCCAAAGAAGATCAGCATTGGAGCTTCTAAATGGACAAGGATTTGGGGGTACACAATGCACCCCAGGATTGGGCTTTGGTTTTCTTCCTTTGTGAATTTACCGTGAGTTTTCTTCATCTAGGTTTCTTTTTCTATATATATTAATGTGTATGTGTGCATTTGTGTGGTTGTATTTGCAAGGAGAGAGAAAGAGAATGGGTGTACCAGAGCCTCCAGCTACTGCAAACAAACTCCAGAAGCATGCACCACTTTGTGCATCTGGCTTTATGTGGGGACTGGGGAATCAAACTCAGGTCCTTAGGCTTTATGGGCAAGTGCCTTAACCACTGAGTCACCTCTCTAACCCCTCATCTGGGTTTCTAAAGTTCTTTTTTCTGTAGTTCAAAGGTTTTGTTCCAGAAAGAAAAGAGCTGATCACCAGGGCCAAATTCCCACAACAATGTCAACATTCTCATAGGGTGACCTTGTTTAAAATTCTTTATTAGGATAAAGTGAATCTTTATGAATCACAGATAAAATGTCCCAGAGGAAACTGCTGGCATAATTAATAATGCACCCTGTGACTGCAAATCGTCTCTCTCCACCACAGTGCCATATGGGCAGGTTCATAGCCTCAAGTTCATCAGGAGATTTCATCCCCAGGCCCCGATTGTGAGGAAACAAATTTATGATGTAGATTTCATCCACACCGTAGATAATTTTTAGGGTAGGTCTCTGCATCTTGCCCTGTTCCACAAAAGAAGAAACAGTCTTGGAAGTCGGTGAGAACGGTCACCCCCTGGGTCACCGTGTCACGGCTGCACACTGCACAGGCTGTGTCTCAGCCCATCTGAAATGACCGCAACCTATTTACAGTCCTTCTGTTGGGAAAGAAGTTTCCTTCTAAGGGCCCGGCATCTTCCAGAAGGTTGGAGCTGCCGTGCACACAGTAAAGCCTTCAAATTTGAATCTAGTGCTTCCAAGTTCTCTTTATATATACTAGAGAGAGAGAAAGAGAGAGAGAGAGAGAGAGAGAGAGAGAGAGAGAGAGAGAGAGAGAAAGCAACCATGACAGGGGCCTCTGCCCACTGAAAACAAACTCCAGACACCTGTGTTATTTTGTGTCCAGGGGAATTGAGAAGGGGCTGGCTGGCTTTGCAAGCAAGCACCTTTAACCACTGTGCCCTCTCCCCAGCCCTAAGCCCTCCTCCTCCTTTGCCCTCCTTAGAGTCTTGTTTGGGGACTGGAAGTTTCTGATGAGTGCCTGTTTGCTATGCAAACCATAGTCCATACTGGTATGTATGGAATAACAACTTACAATACCAAACACTAGTGCAAAAACAAACAAATAAAAACAACAACACACACACCAGAAAAAAAAAAAAAGCCAGGCATGGTGGCGCACGCCTTTAATCCCAGCCCTCGGGAGGCAGAGGTAGGAGGATTGCAGTGAGCTCAAGGCCAGCCTTGAGACTACATAGTGAATTCCAGGTCAGCCTGGGCCAAAGTGAGACCCTACCTCAAAACAACAACAACAAAAGATGGCTTAGTAATTAAAGCCTGCAAAACCTAAGGACCCAGGTTCAATTCCCTAGTACCCATGTAAGCCAGATGCACTAGGCAGTGCATGGATCTGGAATTTGTGTGCAGCCGCTGGAGGCTCTGAAGCATCATCTTTTCTCTATATCTATCTGCTGCTTTCTCTCTCCCTCTCTCTTATATAAATACAAAAACAAAACGTAACAGAATACCTTGCATGTTTTAGGAGATTTATACATGAGCTTTGAAACCGTGTTGTGACTGTTCTTTGCTTCCCCTGGTTTGTCTCGGTCAGTCTGTCACAATAAGTTGTCAAAGCTTTGCATAAGGAAAAAATTTTTTAAAGTTAATTAAAAAATACCTTTATGGGCCAAGCATGTAGCTCCATGATATTGCATGCACTTAATGAGCATGAGGACCTGAGTACAATCCCCAACACTAATAATTAATAATAATAATAATAATTAACAATAAATAACATAAAATAAAACTGTGAGAGTCAGGGGTAGTAGCTCCCAGCTGTAATCCCCACGTGTGTGGGAGGTGAGGCAGCAGGATCACAAATTGAAGGTCATTTTTTACTATATCACCCGTCTGAGGCCAGCCTGGGCTACATGAGGCCCTATCCAAACAAAAACCTGAGAAAACACACACACACACACACACACACACACACACACACACACACACAACTTGTGGCCAATTTCCTCCTTGATTCTATATCCACACAGCACACTGGAGTAGTACAGAACTTTGGACTCTGTGTGGTGGTTTTGTCCTTTCTCAGTGCTTTCTGCCAGGGTCACTGTGCTTGCTCGGGAAAGGGCAGGCGGCACCCTGCACACCACCACTGGCTGCAGCACTCCCGGGAGCACCCTCCTGGTGCAGGGTGCTCTGTCCATGGGCCTTGACAATTGCACAAACACCAGTGATACGTATTAACTCATAACTGTGCCTAAACCACCGGGAAAATGAAGCGAGTATTCAGCAGCCTGCCTGGCTCCTGCTTTGATGGCTGCTGCGGCGCTGTTAGCTGTGCCCCACTGCGAACAGAATTCAAACCTGGCACGGTCGGGCCTCAGTGCTGATCACCAGGTACACCTGCCCGCTGCATCAGGCTGGACCCCCATGCGCCCTCTGAATTTGTAGGCGATTCAAAAGTGGGAAAAGAACATTCTTAAAGCCTTCAACACACACACACACACACACACACACACACACACACACACACTGCTTCCTGGGGAAGCATCAGGCTGTGGGATTTTTTTTTTTCCTAGAAAAAATAGTGCGTGTATACTACATATTATATATTTATATCTCAAATGCATTTTTCTTATAAATTTAGTATCATCTAATAAAATTGAAGCTAGTATTTTATGACCTATATTCAAATTGTTCTTTTCTCTTTTAGACATCTTGCTGCCTCAAACTCACTGAAGATGATCTTGAACTTCTGATCCTCCTGTCTCCACATCCAGAGTGCTGGGGTTAAGGCCACCTTATCCCATTTATGCCGTGCTGGTGGTGGAACTGAGGGTTTCGCCCGTGCTAGGCCGGCGCGCTACCCACTGAGCAACTACCCCTGCGATTTGTCAGAATTTTTTCTTTTCAGATTTGCACATTCACAGGCTGGTGAGAAGTGAGTAATTAACCCCAGCCTTAACAGGTTCCAGGCTTGGAATCCTCCATCAGGATACTGGGTCTGGCGCCCTCTGGTGTCCTCTCCTCGCATGTGCCTCCCACCCATTTAATTGGGCCTCTCTCACACCTGCGGCTGACTTTGAGTCCCTTCCACGGGACACACTGGAGACATTCTGGTTGTTTTGCATATTATAAATGCTCTGGAGTTATGTCTAGAGAGTTAAATAAACAAAAGCAATGACATTTTTGTCATTCTTTCTTAAGCGTGCCATAGAAAAATAGATGTGTATAGGGATAAATATCATGTGTGTGTGTGTGTGTGTGTGTGTGTCTGAGTGAATGTGTATAAGCAAGCAAGTATGTATGCATGCATGTATGCATATTTCATTCACAACGATGGATTTTTACTTGTACATTTAGGTTGTTTTAATTTTAAAACTTTTCTGGAGGTATATTTGTAAGGACAGGTTAAACCTACAATACACAAAAATGAAGTGGATGTGTTAAATCTATTGTCTACTGTAGAAGTGTAGGACACAACCCTATACATCTACCTATAGCAACATCTAAAATCCATAATGCATACAGGAAAACACAGTAATCCATGTAGAATTGTTCTAATCCTGTCATTGGAAGAAATAAGCCAGGCCCAATTATAATCATTTTCAAATACACAGACCTCTGATATGTGAAGAAAGCCAAATAAAGGACACTCACAAAGGCAGCTCTGCCCCTAAACGCAAGGAAGGGTTGGCAGTGAGGTTCCCATGGGCCTTCAGGGTACCCTGGGTTTACTGTTTGATGTGGAAGCACGTCATCATTACACAGCATCCCCACTGTCCCTTGTGACAAAGCTGTGCTCCGTAAGACACGCAAAGCCACACTCCAGTAGATCTGTGTTGGATTAACATCTCACTATCCTTCCCCTTGCTTTGTATCAACATGCTCTGTGTCTTTAGAGTGAGTTTCTATAGAAACATGGAGGGCTGGAGAGATGGCTTGGCAGTTAAGGCACTTGCCTGCAAAGCCAAAGGATCTAGATTCAATTCCCCAGGACACCCACATAAGTCAAACACATGAGGTGGCATGTGTGTCTGGAGTTCATTTCCAGTCACTGAAGGCCCTGATGCAGCCATTCTCCCGCCCCCCTCTCCATCTTTCAAATAAATAAATTAAAATAAAAGAGAAAAGATTTTAGAAACATGGAGTTTTGTTTTGACTTCAGACCTGCAGTCAGTACAATTAAACTGCTCAGCTCACATCTGACATGGCATAGGACATAGGGTGATTAAAACCCATCTCTCTAGCTGTTTTCTCTCTGTCTCTTCTATTATTTCTTTTTTCCTCTTTCTTCCCTTCTCTGGGGTGAGCTAACCCTTGGCTGTATTTCATTTTGGCTCCAATAGTTACCTATTATTTATATTTCCTTTTTGAAAAATTGCATTTGCCTAGACTTTATAATACACAGCATCAGTGAGCCAGTCTCGAGTAGTACATGTAGAAGGTGATGACCTCAGGCCAGTGATACTCACTGACTTTTGAATACAGGCCTCTGTCCTTGAATGAAGTTTGCATTCACTTTTTATGACAATCCCATTTCCATAGTCCTTTGACTTCACCTTAGTGAGCATTTCCAGGGTTCCTCTCAGCATGTTCTGTTTCTCTCCAGTAGCTTGAAATTCTTCACATATTGACCATTCCTTCTCTGGCCTCTAATGATCTTTCTCTGTGCTGGATATGGCCATGTCAGACTTCCAACCCACAAGTTCCTTCCTTCTTAAAACACTCCCATGGCAATGCATTCTTTTCTAGCTACTGACACTTCAATTTGCCAACAGAGTGCCTCTGTTGCAGTCAGCTTCACATTGCTGGCAGTAAACACCCAACCAAGAGCAGCTTGTGGGAAGAAAGGGTTTATTTTGGCTTACAGACATAAGTAAAGGCCCCATGATTGCAGGGGGAAATGATGGCATGAGCAGAGGGTGAGTATCACCTACTGGCCAACATCAAGTGGACAGCATTAGAAGATTGTGTCAAACACTGGCTAGAGGAAGCTGGCTATTACACCCATAACCCTGCCCTCAACAATATGCTACCTCCAGGAGGCTTTAATTCACAACTGACCACCAGTGGGGGATCTAGACTTCAGAACACATGAGTTTATGGAGAAACACCTGAATCAAACCACTACAACCTCCCAACACTATCTACACTTCTCAACCACTCCTTCTCCCTCCTCCGCTCACCACCAAGCCATGGCCTTCTAGAAGGAAAGATATAAGGTTCATCCCTTTTCCTTCTCTCTGCCAATGCCTGAAAGCTATGTACTAAGAATACATTAAACAGATATTTCATGGGGACCAAGTTAGTCCTCAAAATATCCTTTCCATGAAACCTAAGAGCAACCAAGTTGTTTCTTACATGTGAGTGTGTGTGTGTGCTCCCAACAAACAATTTTCTCTGGTCTCACAGACAAGAGAACAACCTCCATTTCCATGAAGTGGCAGTTGTAAGGGTGTATGGAATCCATATCTGTGATTGAAAATTAAGTTTTTCTTCTTGCTTATTAAAGCATCATTATTTTATAGCTGTGATACACACCCCAGGATTCCCCACCCACCCAAAGAGCTAATGACTGCTTCTTGTGATATCCTATCTTCCTCCATTTATGTCTTCTTGGTAATCTACCATCAAGCTTGGGGACTTCACCCCAACAAAATTGTCAACAGTGTTATGTTTTTGTGTAAGACATGGAAAGCTATGATTGGCTAGTGAACCATCCATGGTTCATAGTCACAATGGGATTTATAACAATATTTTTACTTACTATACAACAGAAGCAGCAAAAGGCTTTGAAAATAAAATCTTAACATTAAAAAAAAGAATCTGGGCTGGAGAGATGGCTTAGCAGTTAAGGCACTTGCCTGAGAAGCCTAAGGACCCAGGTTTGATTCTCCAGGTCCCACGTAAACCAGATGCACATGGTGGACATGGTGGCTCATGCATCTGGAGTTCGTTTGCAGTGGCTAGAAGCCCTGGTGTGCGCTCTCTCTCTCTCTCTCTCTCTCTCTCTCTCTCTCTCTCTCTCTTCCTCCCTTTGACTCTAATAAATAAATAAATAAATAAATAAAAATAAATTAAAAGTCTTATTTTAAAAAAAAAGAATCTGTGTGTGGTGCTTGGGGGAAATTGCTACAGTTTTTTTATGTAGATTATCCTTCTATATTACATGGTATAGTTAACTTACAAATCCCTGTGCCCCTTGCTTGAAAGCGATCATACTTGTGCTTCAAGAGGATGGCATTTTCTGCGGCTGTAATTGTCTGCATGCATCCAACCTGCCTTCATCCAGGAGCTATCTCGCAGCTCACTCACCGCCTTCCCAACCACAGACATGTGTGTTCACCTGCACATCAGTGAGGTCCCATGAATCTCTCTTTACTCCTTAGAGTTTGCGACTAATCTCATGTGGGAACATTTTTGTAATATCTTTTGTTTATGGAGGGATTTTGCTTTCTTCCGAAGACACACACAGAATTACATTTTCACCAAGTCATTTGCGAGGTGGTAGCTTTTCAACCACTTCTTCCAATTCCTGTGTCTTGAAGATCTTGTGGGGAGAAGGGGCCCTGGGATGGTGGTTCATGATGGCTGGATCCTCTTTCAGAGATATATCTTCCCAGCAGCCAGAAATCATGAGCCAAAGATGGTCTAACCTTGCATCTCAAAGCTCCTGCCTCCACTGTGGCACTCAGAACATGGAATGTCGGTACTGTTCACAAATATTTCTTTGTCAACTATGAGAGCACCGTGTTAATCCAGAAAGAAAATCTATCATCATGCCTATGAAGTCAAGCACGTTTGTCTGAAATACATCTACGAATGGAATTTATACACCGAAATACATCAGAGGAGCAGGTGAATGAGACACTGAGTGTCTCTTTGCTCAGGATGTCTCTCCTCTCGAGATGTGATCATTTCTCGCCTTAGAAGCAAAAGGCAAAATTAGCTCTCCAAACAAAACAGCTGCCCAGCCCTACGCAATTTAAAGTGACTTAACTCTTTGACAGATAAACATCAGTGTTGAAATGTTTCTCTCCCAGACTCGTCCTCCTGCCTACATACTTCATTTATGGTCAATTTGATAATTGGGGGCTAGCTCATCTTTTCTTAGCTGTCCCTATTTTGTTTTATTTCTGTTCATTTCCTTGTTCGTTTTACTGACACTTGCTGAAATTCCGGAACCTTTCATGGAAAGAAACAACTGCACACACCCACCCTCCTTATCTTCATCATCCATGACAGCCATTATATAATGCTTTCTAATCTTCATCATCTCCATAAATTTGGATTATTTTGTTGGTTATTTGCAGTGACTCTGTATTTATTCCATCATCATAATTTTGTTGCCTTACTGGTTAACTTAATTATGACTTTAGGTCTTAACTATGAGTCATTGAAACTCGTTTTATTTTAGAATACCCTGCGTGCTAAATAGCAGCATGGCCCCATTTCACCCTTTTAATAATTTGCAAAGTAGCACCAGAGTTGATATGACTCATCACACTGAGGAAAGTCAACTGTATATCCCAGAATTATAAGTGGGCAGTAATTTATATCTAGCTGTTGCATGGTTTATTCAACAATATACCTCCTGCATTAGTAATATGTGCACTAAATATCACCAGGGTTTCCATGTCAGGACAACAAGATCTCCTGACGTGAGTGACAGGAGAAGCAGTCTCGATTTTTCTACCCCAAGGTTAATATAAACTAAACAGGTTACAAATAAGCCATCTGCTTTTTTATCAGCTAATTTAATACATATATATTAAAAGACAGAGAAAGAGAGCCAGGCATGGTGACACACACCTTTAAGCCCAGTACTAGGGAGGCAGAGGTAGAAGGATCACCATGATTATGAAGCCACCCTGAGACTCCATAGTGAATTCCAGGTCAGCCTGGGCTAGAGCGAAACCCTACCTCAAAAAACAAAAATAAATAAATAACAAAGGCAAGACATGGGGAGAGAGAGAGAGAGAGAGAGAGAGAGAGAGAGAGAGAGAGAGATAGCTTGAGAAGAAGTACATTAGGAAAGTACAAATGTGGTGCCCAGAAGTCATAGGCTGTTACAGAAAATTTTCAGTGCCAGAATTGAGTTGTTGATTAGGGAATGCTCAGAGGGCCCCAAAATAATACAGGTTATTGCCCAAGCTCTTGACTGCCTATCAGAACTGGATGGTAAGGTCTGAGTACTGAAGACACCCCATGCTTCCACGGCAACACACTGAGAAATCAAGCTAGGACTGAGCTTGATGTCGCCTCCCTGCTGGCTGGCTGTCACAGGCTGCAAGGTACAAAGGTCTATGCGGCCTGCTGGGGGAGAAAGGTCATCGACAGTCTTACCTAGCAATGAGTCCTGCAAGCTACCGAACTGGCCACGAGGGCAATGATAGCATGTCTGTTATGGGGGTAACCAACTACTCTCTGATTGGACTTGAAGCCCACTCCATGGGAAGAAATTCACGCCTGACGCTGAAAACCTAGTCCAAAGTCCGTGTCTGAGAAGCTCATAAGCCCCAGGGTGGGAGTCACCCCTGTGGTTTGGCTATATGGATACATATGCCTCCCAGTTATCCTCAGCATGCTTTCGGTCATGACAGCCTGTTAGTACTGCTCTTACTTGCAGTTAGAGAAGTTTCTCTTTTCAGTTGGCGCTGACCACGGGGAAGACTCAAAACTCATCAAAGTACTGACAAGAAGTGAGTGTTTGCTGTGTTCGGTACTCGATGAGACATCGCTACCATGACTTCCAATGGCTCAGGGACAGAGGTAACGGGCATAATGAAAGGGCCAAAGGATGGGGAAGAGTGCTTTGGAACACTGTCTTTCCACACAAGGTGGCCTCATTGTCATGACTTCATGGCAGCTGTCGCTACGTGTAGAAGACCTGTGAGATATTGGGCCCATCCATAGACTGTTATGAATGATGGAAGAGGGCCAGAAAAAAGAAAGGCATCTGTGTACAAGAAGGACTATTAGGAAAGAAGAGGAAGTTCAGTGGGGGACAGCAGAGGAGGGGAACAAAGGAAGAAGGTGAGGGCTGGAGAGACAGCTTAGCACTTAGGTGCTTGCCTGTGAAGCCTAAGGACCCTGGTTCAAGGCTTGATTTCCAGGACCCACGTAATCCCGATGCACAAGGCGATGCATGCATCTGGAGTTCGTCTGCAGTGGCTGGGTGGGGCCATTCTCTCCCTATCTATCTGCCTCTTTCTCTCTCTGTCTGTCACTCTCAAATAAATAAAAATAAACATATTTTTTAGAAAAGGAAGATGGTGGGAGGGAATCATGTAAATTTTAATACAGATTGTTATTTTAAGTAAAAAAATCAAACAGTTAGCATAAGACAAAAGAAGCATCTAAGTCAGGAAAAAAAAATACCTAAGTATACATAGAACTCTCACGGCACAGCATGACAGCAAACTCCCATCAACCCCCAGTCCTTTGCTTCAACAGAGCTGAGCCATTGCAGCTCAATACTATAGTGTGGATTAAAAACTCTCCCTATGAAGATTCCACAACATCTTGCAATGGACTGCTCAAACCTCGAAGCTTTGCATGGATATCTATCTACATTCACTGTACTGTCTTCCTGCATAATTTAAAGCTGTTGGAAACTTAATCATTTAAATGAGCGGCTCATGGAACCTGGGGACTACAAAATGTCTCTCTGACACACCGGTTTTATTTCTTTTACAAACATAGCAAGCAGTGACTAGCTAGATCCGGATGCATTTTCAGTTTGTCTCTTTTATATGGTGGCTGGACTGGTTTACATGTCTGCCTGTAGTAGGCTCGGTTGCATTTTGCAGATTGTGCAAGAAAAGCAAGTACTTGTGTGTACTTTAGGACACAGACAGGGAGCTCGGACTACTTCATTTTTATTTCTCCACTTTTCATGAGCATCAATGAGGCTTTATTTAGCTAAGCATGTGTTGTCATCCATATTATTGTCTTAATACATTCCGTTTCCATCCATATAATTCACTCCCTTTTCCTACATACACCATTAAAGATTAGGTTCAAAATGAAGATCATAAAAAAATAAAGGACTAAAGAGACTTCTCAGTGGTTAAGGCTCTTGCCTGCAAGGCCTAATGACCTGGGTTGGATTCCCCAGTACCCACATAAAGCCCCATGCACAGTGGCACACGCATCTGGAGTTTGTTTACAGCAGCTGGAGACCCTGGAGTGTCCGTTCTCTGTCTGTCTCTCTGTCTCCCGTCTCTCTCTCTCTGTGCTTGCAAATAAATATAGAAAATTAAAATAATTTTCAAAATGACATGGCCCCACTAGGTTTATTATTTTATTTTTTTCCCAAATTCTCTTAGCTGTTTGGTCTTCCTAGGTTTCTAATAATCACAATGTCCACCCTACAGTCCATGACTCAGGAAATGCAGAAAGGTGTCCAATCTGTACTATTCCATTCTGAAGAACAATGACATAAAGGACACATTTCACAGCATCTGTACAGAGAGATGAAATGAGACTAGAGTTGAGGGCAAGTCGTGTCCATGATTCCCTCCTCCTTTCTTACTTTCCTTTTTTTTTTTTTTTACTTTTTAAAATTTTGTTATTTTTTATTATCTCAAATTTTTATTAACATTTTCTGTGATTATAAAAAATATCCCATGATAATACCCTCGCTCCCCCCCCCACACACTTTCCCCTTTGAAATTCCATTCTCCATCATATCCCCTCCCCATCTCAATCATTCTTCTTACATATATACAATACCAACCTATTAAGTACCCTCCTCCCTTCCTTTCTCTTCCCTTTATGTCTCCTTTTTAACTTACTGGCCTCTGCTACTAAGTATTTTCCTTCTCACGCAGAAGCCCAATCATCTGTAGCTAGGATCCACATATGAGGGAGAACTTGTAGTGCTTAGCCTTCTGGGCCTGGGTTACCTCACTTAGTATAATCCTTTCCAGATCCATCCATTTTTCTGCAAATTTCATAACTTCATTTTTCTTTACTGCTAAATAGAACTCCATTGTTTAAATGTGCAATATCTTCATTATCCACTCATCAGTTGAGGGACATTTAGGCTGGTTCCATTTCCCAGCTATTATAAATTGAGCAGCAATAAACATGGTTGAGCATGTACTTCTAAAGAAATGAGATGAGTCCCTAGGATATATGCCTAGGAGTGCTATGGGTGGGACATATGGTAGATCAATCTTCAGCTGTTTTAGGAACCTCCACACTGATTTCCACAATGGCTGGACCAGATTGCATTCCCACCAACAGTGTAGAAGGGTTCCTCTTTTTCCGCATCCCCGCCAACATTTATGATCATTTGTTTTCATGATGGTAGCCAATCTGACAAGAGTGAGATGGAATCTCAACGTAGTTTTAATCTGCATTTCCCTGATGACTAGTGACATAGAACATTTTTTAGATGCTTATATGCATCTAAATAAAAAATTCGTATTTCTTCCTTTGCAAACTCTCTATTTAGCTCCATAGGCCATTTTTTCACTGGCTTGTTTGATTCCTTATTAGTTAACTTTATAAGTTCTTTGTACACCCTAGATATTAATCCTCTATCAAATATATAGCTGGCAAAGATATTTTCCCATTCTGTAGGTTGCCTCTTTGCTTTATTCACAGTGTCCTTTTCAGTGCAATATCTTTGTAATTTCATGAGGTCCCAGTGATTAATCTGTGGTTTTATTGCC
Source organism: Jaculus jaculus (assembly GCF_020740685.1). Classification (NCBI taxonomy): domain Eukaryota; kingdom Metazoa; phylum Chordata; class Mammalia; order Rodentia; family Dipodidae; genus Jaculus; species Jaculus jaculus. The sequence continues at coordinate 22,041,756 of NC_059103.1, forward strand.
TGAGCAATTAGGGATTGTATTCAGAAAATCTTTGCCAAGACCAACATGTTGAAGGGTTTCCCCTTCATTTTCCTCTAGCATTTTTAGTTTCTGGTCTGATGTTAAGGTCTTTAATCCATTTGGACTTAATTCTTGAGCATGGAGTGATAGAAGGACCTATTTTCATCCTTCTACAGATACATATCCAGTTTTCCCAACACCATTTGCTGAAGAGCCTGTCTTTTCTCCAATGAGTATTTTTGGCATTTTTATTATCAGGTGGCTATAGCTACCTGGACTTACATCTGGGCCCTCTATTCTGTTCCACTGATCTACATGTCTGTTTTTGTGGCAGTACCATGCTGGTTTTGTTGCTATGGCTCTGTAGTATAGGTTAAAATCAGGTATGGTAATACTACCAGCCTTATTTTTGTTGCTCAGTATTATTTTAGATATTTGAGGTTTTTTGTGATTCCAAATGAATTTTTTGGATTGTTTTTCTATTTCCATGAAGAATGCCTTTGGAATTTTGATGGGGATTGCATTAAATGTGTAGCTTGCTTTTGGTAAGACTGCCATTTTCACAATATTGATTCTTCCAATCCTGGAACAAGGGATGTTTTTCCACTTCCTAGTGTCTTCTGTAATTTCTCGCTTGAGTGTTTTAAAGTTCTCATTGTACAGATTCTTTATTTAATTGGTTAGGTTTATTCCAAGGTACTTTTTTTTTCCATGCAATTGTGAATGGGAGTAATTCTCTGATTTCGTCCTCTGTGTATTTGTTGTTAGTATATATGAAGGCTACTGATTTCTGTGTATTTATTTTATATCCTGCTACATGGCTGTGGATTTTTATCAGCTCTAATAGTTTTCTGGTAGAGTCTTCAGGGTCCCTTATATATAGAATCATGTCATCTGCAAATACTGATAACTTGATCTCTTCCTTTCCAATTTGCATCCCTTTTATGTGTATCTCTTGCCTTATTGCTATGGCTAAGACTTCCAGAACTATATTAAATAAAAGTGGGGATAGTGGACACCCTTGTCTTGTTCCTGATTTTAGTGGAAAAGCTTCCCGTTTTTCCCCATTTAGTAATATGTTGGCTGTAGGCTTGTCATAAATTGCCTTTATGATATTGAGATATGTTCATTCTATTCCCAGTCTCTTTAGGACTTTTATCATGAAGGGATGTTGGATTTTGTCAAACGCTTTCTCTGCGTCTAATGAGATGATCATGTGATTTTTGTCCTTCAATCCATTTATATGAAGTATTACATTTATAGATTTGCGTATATTGAACCATCCCTGCATCTCTGGGATAAAGCCTACTTGGTTAGGGTGAATGATCCTCCTGATATATTCTTGTATTCTGCTTGCCAATATTTCGTTGAGAATTTTTGCATCTATGTTCATGAGAGAGATTGGTCTGTAATTTTCTTTTTTGTTTTTTTTTCTATCTTTGTCTGGTTTTGGTATCAGGGTGATGCTGGCCTCATAGAAGGAGTTTGGTAGAATTCCTTCTTTTTCTATTTCATGGAAAAGCTTAAGAAGCAATGGTATTAGCTTCTTCTTGAAGGTCTGGTAAAAATCAGCAGTGTATCCATCTGGGCATGGGCATTTTTTAGTTGGGAGATTTTTGATAACTGTTTGAATCTCCATGCTTGTTATAGGTCTATTTAAATGGCTAATCTCATCTTGATTTAGTTTAGGTAGGTCATATAAATCAAGGAACTCATCCATTTCTTTCAGATTTTCATACTTTGTGGAGTATATGCTTTTATAGTATGTCCCTATTATTTTTTTGAATTTCTCAGGCATCTGTTGTGATGTTACCTTTTTCATCACTAATTTTATTAATTTGTGTCTCTTCTCTCTTTCTTTTGGTCAGATTTGCTAAGGGTTTATCGCTCTTGTTTATCCTTTCAAAGAACCAATTATTTGTTTCATTACTTCTTTAGATTTTTTTGTTTGTTTGTTTGTTTCTATTTCATTAATTTCTGCCATAATCTTTATTATTTCTTCCCATCTACTGATTTTTGGTTTGCCTTGTTCTTCTTTTTCAAAGGCTTTAAGGTGAATCATTAGGTCATTTACTTGCAACCTTTCTAATTTCTTAATATAGGCACTTACAGCTATAAATTTACCTATTAGAACTGCCTTCATTGTGTCCCAGAGATTTTGGTATTTTCTGTTCTCATTATCATTTGACTCTATAAATTTTTTGATTTCCTTCTTGATTTCTTCATTGAACCATTCATCATTTAGTAATGTATTGTTTAGTTCCCATGATTTTGTGTATGCTCTATAGCCGTTCTTGCTATTGATTTGTAGTTTAATTCAATTGTGATCACAGAGAATGCAAGGAATTATTTCAATTTTCCTGTATTTGTTAAGATTCGCTTTGTGTCCTAATATATGGTGTATTTTAGAGAATGTTCCATGTGCTGCTGAAAAGAATATATATTCTGCAGCATTTGGATGAAATGTCCTGTATATATCTGTTAGGTCCACTCCTTCTATAACCTCATTTAGTCCAGATGCCTCACTTTTATTTTTTCCCAGGATGACCTGTCAATTGATGAGAGTGGGGTGTTGAAGTCACCTACTACCACTATCTTTGGGGTTATTTGTGACCTTAGTTCTAATAGTGTTTGTTTAATGAATTTGGGTGCCCCCATGTTAGGCGCATATATGTTTAGGATTGTAATGTCCTCCTGCTGGAGTGTGCCCTTAATCAATATAAAGTGACCTTCCTTATCTTTCTTGACTAATGTTGGACTGAAGTCTACCTTGTCAGATATTAGGATAGCAACCCCTGCTTATTTTCTAGGCCCATTTGCTTGAAACACCGTTTTCCAACCATTTACCATAAGATAATGTCCATTCTTTGTAGAAAGGTGAGTTTCTTGGAGACAACAAATTGTAGGATCCTGCTTTTTAACCCAGTCTGCACACCTTTGTCGTTTGGTTGGGGCATTGAGGCCATTGATATTAAGTGATATTATTAAAAGGTGTATATTTATGTTTGCCTTTTTTTTTTTTTTTTGTGGTTCTGGTTCTACCTTTGCTCTCTTGTGTTAATTACTATTTAAGTATTGCTTGTTTTTTCCAGGTTCTTTATATGTGTGCTTTTCCTTCTCTTCAGCATAGAGGATTCTTTCAAGTATTTTCTCTAGAGCTGGTATTGTTGTGAAATACTCCATGAGTCTGCTTTTGTCATGGAATGGCCTTATTTCTCTGTCTATTTGAATGGTTAGCTTTGTAGGATAAAGTAACTTTGGTTGATAGTTACTATCTTTCAGAGTTTGGAACATATCACTCCAAGCCCTTCTGGCTTTCAAAGTTTGTGTTGAGTAATCTGCTATAATCCTGATGGGCTTGCCTTTGTAGGTAACTTGATTTTTCTCTCTGACTGCTTTCAATAATTTTTTCTTTGGATTGTATGTTTGGCAGTTTGATTATAATATGGCAAGGAGAGGTTCTTTCCAGGTTTTTTCTGGGTGGTGTTCTAAAGGTTTCCTGTATCTGCATTGGCACCTCTTTCCCAATTTGGAGGAAGTTTTCTTCTATGATTTTGTTGAGGACATCTACTATGCCTTTGGAGTGGAATTCTTCTCCTTCTACTATGCCCTGAGTTCTTATATTTGACCTTTTCATAGTGTCACAAATATCTTGAAATTCCCATTCATACTTTTCTATTAGTTTGATTTTCTATTTGTTGGACTGTATTAGATCTGCCACCTGGTCTTCTAGCTTAGATATTCTGTCCTCTCCTTTATCCATTCTACTGGTGAGATTTTCTACAGATTTTTTTATTAATTTAATTAATTGTGTTCTTCATTGCTAGTAATTCTGACTGGTTTTTCTTTATTATTTCTATTTCCTTATTTATGTCTTTATTCCTTTCTTAATTTCATTAAATTGGTGTCCTGTATCTTTTTTGATTCCTTTGATTTCCTCTTTGTTTCTTTTGATTTGTTCTTTGACTTCTTTGAACATATTTGCAATCATTCTTTTGAAATCTTTCTCAGGCATTTCCTATAACTCGTTCTCACTGGAGGTCATCTCTGATGCATTAATACTTTTTGGTGGATTTATATTGTCTTGATTTTTGGTGTTTCTTGTGTTATAATGTATATATTTTTGCATCTTGGATTAAGTTACTGCTTGGATTTTCTATTTTGCTGGGTATTCTTAGCTGTATCAATTGATCGGATGTTATATATCTTCAGTGTAGGAGATTAAGATGCTAGGTGTGGCTCTTAACACTCTTACAATATCTAGAAAAGTGTTCCTAGGGGTTGAGTTTGCCTGCCATGGGAGTATTCAAGTAGGCTGAATGGAACAAAATACAGGTAGATTCTAAAATTTAACTAAATACTGTATACATTCAATCAACAACAGCACCGAGTATTTATGCAAGAGTAGGTGTTATAACAACCAGATCCTCTATCAACAAAGAGGTTAAGATTTCTGGTCTGTTGAGGGTTCCAAGACAGCTTGTGACCAAGTGAGACTTTTCCATGGTGCAATCCCAGTTACCTTTTTGGATGATTTTGGTCTCAGTCAAGTAGGGTGGCTGGGTCGCTGGACTGCTGTTCTCTTTTCTGGAGTTGGACACTGGCTTATCCTGCGAGGTAAACCGAGCCTGTCAACTGTGGGCCTGCAGATGGGCACCCCTGCTGCTGGAACCACTGCTGCTGCTGCTGAAGCTGCTGCTGCTGCTGCTGAGGCTGCCCCTGCTTGGTGCGCCGCTGCTGCTGCTGAAGCTGCTGATGCCGCTGCTGAAGCCACCACTGCTGGGTCCACCGCTGCCGCTGCTGCTGCTGGAACCGCTGCTGCCACTCCTGGAGCCACTGTTGCTGGTGCCGGAGCTGCTGCTGTTGCTGCCAGAGCCGGGGCTTCCACCACCGCTTCCACTGCTGGAGCCGGGTGGCCGCTGCCAGAGCTGCTTCTGCCTGCCTGGGTGGGCTCTGGATGCTCTGCGACTCTCCTACTTCTCTGCTGCCATTTTAATTTCTTGTGCTCCTCACTTTTTAGTAAAAGTGTGCATTTTTCTGGGTTTTCTTTGGCTTTTTCTCCCCTAGGCTGCTTTGGCATGGTTCCTATGCTGCCATCTTAACCGGAAGTCCTTGCCTCTTTTTTTTAATTATTTTTTTTAACATAAGGATGTCTATGCTGTCACAGCCCACCATGAACCTGGGTCAAGGACATCATTTTGAAAAAAAAAAAAAATCACTTGCCTGTGGGAATAAGTCATTTTTCTACTGGCTAAATAAAACTGGTTTTAAATAACATATTAGACAGGTCTGAGAAAGGTAGGAACTCCCATATGTTCTATATAACTCCCTGTGACGTTTGCATGGAACCCCCTGTGGGTGCTGTGGTCTCAGATGTTCCTTCCCAATAAATCTATGTGGAGATTTAATCTCCAGATTCAGACAGTGGGGCAGGTATACAAACACTCAAGCAGGTGTCACATACCTGATATCACTTATGGAAACCATTCATGTCACTCAAGTCCTAAACATGCTCCAAAATGTCAGTTGATACCATCTGCTTTACTACCATAACCATGTGACTAGGATCATAGTGATCATTCTGTTTGAGTCCAACCAGGTGATAAAATAAGAGTGCATATTAAGGGGCAGATTAATAGGCAATACTGACATTGGTAGTTCGCCATCCTCACTTTTGTTCTGTTCATTGTCAGAGAAGCAATGTGACAATTTCCGTTTAACTACTGCACATTTTAATTGGGAGGCCCATCTCCATAGGCTACTTGCTTCCAAGTTAAACGGAACGTCTCCCGGGTGGCTGCCTTAGCTGTCTCCACTGACCTTCTCTAGGGTTTTCAATCTTATCTGTGTTTTGGGGACAGGTCCCTATTAATTTGTGCTCTAGACAAGTGTTAGATTATTCCATCCTTAATTACACTATGTCAGTTTCCTGGCTCAGCAATCTGTAATTATGGATGTCTTCCCTTATGGCATGGGCCATGGAACTATCTTTCCATCCTTGATAGAAGCAGTCTCTATTTTTGGAAGCACAGAGCTACTTCCTTCCACGTCTGTCCCTTCAGGACACTTGGATGACTTCTTCCTGAACCTAGTAATTTAGGCCCCTCAGCTGACACCAAAGGGTGTAGTTTACAATTTCATTTTTTTTTTTTTTTTTTTGAGGCAAGACCAACAGACTGACTTTTTATGAGAGAGAACAAGAGTGAGAGGTGAGGGATGTGGGGAAAAGAAAGAGAGAGAGAGTTGGTGCACCAGGGCCTCGAGCCACTGTAATCAAACTCCAGATGCAATGGGCCACCTTGTGCACATGTGCAACCTTGCTCTAGCCTCACCTTTGTGCATCAGGCTTACATGGGATCTGGGAAGTTGAACATGGGTCCTTAGACTTCGCAGGCAGGTGCCTTAGCAGATAAACAATCTCTCCAGCCCCACGATTTCATTTTTTTAAGGTGGAATCATGTCATTGTAATTCACTGGTGGGAACAACTTAGAAGTTATTTGCTTCTAGGTTTTGCCTCACACAGAAAATCACCAAGAACAAAGGCAAGGAAGGCTATTGTCTTCTCTGAAGGTCTCTTAGTTTTCAAGTTCATATGAGTGTTGCTATCTATGTATCTGCATATGCATGTCTCTATGCATGTGTACATGTGTTGCAAATTTGTATGCATGTGTGTGCACATGCATGTAGAGGACTGAGGTCAACATCAACTGTCTTCCTCAATCCCTGTCCACATTATTTGAGACTAGGTCTCTTACTGAATTTAGAGCTCACCCAATTTGGCCAGACTAGCTAGCCAGTGAGTCCCAGAAGTTCTCCTGTCTCCATTCCCTCATACTGGGGTTTCAGACACCACCATTACACCCAGATTTTACTTGGATTCTCATGGTCCAAATATAGATTCTCATGCTCTCTTAGCAAGTGCCAGATTCACTGAGCTATCTGGAGAACCCACAAAGGCTTTTTAAACTGTATCTTATTTAATCTTAAATAAGATTATAATAATAGAATAATTAGTAGTGATAATAGAATAAAATAATAATGATAGAAACTTAAACTTGCTACCTTACTGAAGAAAGTTCTTGATCAAAACAATATATTGGCTTTTGTTCATTCAGTTTAAAAAGTCAACTTGCATGTAGAAGTAGGAAGAATGTGAACTATCATTTGCTTCCTAACCATCCTTGCTATATGTAAAAATGAACAATCATCCCGACTGCTTGATGACATTCAGATCAGCCAATTTCCAAAAATACCTTAAAATTTGTTAATATTTATTTCTTTATTTGAGAGAGACAGAGAGAGAGACAGAGAGAATGGGTGCACCAGGGTCTCCAGCTACTGCAAATGAACTCCAGACACATGCACCACCTTGGAAATCTGGCTTACATGGGTACTGGGAATTTGAACCTGGGTCTTTAGGTTTCACAGTCAAGTACCTTAACCTCTAAGCCATTTCTCAAGCCCCCCCAAATAGCTTAAAATTTAATTTTAACTTTCATGATTTTAGAATCTCTGGAATTTCTATTCTTCCAAAATTAATATACAAATATTTTAAGAGAGCTCCTTAACTACTCTATATAACATACTTATGAATTATGAAATTTTGAAATTCTAAACACAATTCCTGACACAGTAAAAGAAAAGTACACAATAAATGATTATGATATAAGGTCTCCTTCACTTTTTATTGATCTTATCTTTTTATAAATAATTTTTCCTTAGAGACCATGTCAGTGCTCAAGTGAAACAGAAAAACTTGTGAAAGGAATCTGTGATGTTCGTGGTCTGTTTTGGTATTGAGTTAGTCTGTTATTGGTCTTAATTTCTCTGTACTTTTCAAACATGATGTTGTATCAGTTGTAACTTTTAAAAATGAGTATTTATTTTCAACATCCACTTCGATGAGTTAATGAAGTATTGGTAGTCTAGCAGGGAAGTGTGGATATACTCTATGGTAAGTGTTGAAATCTCAGAACTAAGGGTCCCTCTGAGCTAAGAGGAGGAAAGGCCACCTCCCCCTGCCTTTACCTCTGCACATCACCCAAGGCCTCTCCCAGAGCAGTTTCTCTCCTCTCCATAAAACCCTGTCCCTGGCTCTTCTCTCTCTCGCTCTCTCTCTCTTTCTCCTTTTCTTTCTCTCAAACAAATAAATACAATTTAAATTAAAAAATTTTAAAAAATACTTTTTAAAAATAAATTTACAAAAGCAGTGGGGGAGTGAACAGGGAGGCTACTACAGGCCCACAGGTGTCTTCCCAAGGCTGCAAGACAGAAGGTTGATGTGGGGAGAGGGGCTCTGTGAGCTAGGGGGAGAAGCAGAGAAGGGAAGGGGGTTTAGAGTGGGGAAAGCAAAGGACCTTGAGTGTGTGCACGGAGGTGTTTGCAATTGGCAACCAGAGTTCCTGCCAGGCAATCGACTCAGTGACTCTGCAGCATGGCTACAGAAAGAACATGTGGAGTGGGGGGGCACCAGAGGCTGTGAGCTGAGCAGCTGTGGGCACACATGCCAAGGTAAGAGTGAAATGAAAGAGAGAGAGGTCAAGAAAGAGAGAGAGAGAGAAACACACATGGACAAGGGAGGAGGGGGAGAGAAGAGTAAAGGAGAGAGAGAGGTTGGTGCCTGTAAGGCTTTTATGCCCCTTGAGGCATAGCAGGCTGGCCAAGTGAGAGGGAGCTGGTCAGTAAGAGGGACTAGTGGAGATGCGGGCTCAAGGAGCCTCATGGTCTGGGTCCCGGTGGAGGAGAGAGCAGGACCCTTTGTTTTCAAGAGGGGAAGTGAGTCCTGAGACTGACAGTGACCATAGCCTGGAAGCGCAGATTCACGTTACCCTGAATCCCAGGTCCCATTGTAGTAAGGGTCATGAGGCTTCTGTAGCCATAGAAAGAAAAAGAAAGTCACAAACCAAGGCATTGGCACAAATATCAAGTAGGTGGGTTTGGTGGTCCCCATAGCCTTGGTTATTAAGATTAAGCATCTTAACTTTGGTTCCAGCAGGGGGCGATCTGGGGGTGGATCTAGAGTGCAGCCCTGAGGAGCGCTGAGAGTCAGCTGGTGTTTGTGCTTGCTGCAGCTGGCCGATGTCTCTCTGCCGTGGATGTATGGAATATGTAAACCTGATATAGACCCTTTCCTCCCATAGACCACTTCTGGTCAAGTGTTGGTCCCAGCAAAGAGAAGGCAACTATTGCAGTGAGTTACAGCCAAGCAGGGAAACCTCCGCTTAGACTTTTGCTGTTCTGTGATGACCCATTCTTATCCTTTGGGTTGGTGGGAGATGGTGGTCTGTTTGTACATTCCAACAAGGTTTCACCTGATCACCTGATAGTCACAAGGATGTTAGGTCAGACGCAAGGTGGGAAAATAATGGCTATTAAGTGGGCTAAAAAGAGCCCAAAATAGTTTGGCCCTGAATATGCAGCATTCCATCTCTCCAGGGTTCTGTCAGTTGATGAGTGTTGTGGGATATTCAAAGTGTGTTTGGTTGCTTTCTTGGAACATCAGTTTGCGCTCCCCAGAAAGCACAGGGACTGTAAGCATCCTGAGCCCAGCTGTGTACCTGCTCAGTGACCAGGAATGGGAGCTCGTGAGAACGTCAGCATTGTGTCCTGTTCATAAATCACTGTGAGTATGACCACTGACATTGTCAGGTTCATCTTTTGAATGTTTGCTACAATATCCCTTCCAGGTATTTCTCAGACAGTAATGTTTTCTCGGTGTTATTTTATTCCTTGCACACGCTGTCCACAGAATACACAAGGAAGGAAAGATATGTGTTGATGCTGCTTAGCTTTAAAAGATTTCTCCCTGGGGGGGGGGATATATAAGTATGTATTATGCTTCACACTTCACAAAATATCTTGAATTAATACTTATCTTCCAAGGAGCTCCCACTGAGAAAGTCAACTTGCACGCGTGCTCTCAGAGAAGCTGAGAGGAGCTTTTTCACGGGGAGCTGAAGGTTGAAAGACTTGGTTACTTCTCCGGCTTAGTCATCAAGCTAAGTTTTCCCATTGGGATAACTGAGCCATGAGTCGTTTGTGTGTGAGAATCCACATAAAGCAAACCTTTACATACACACACACACACACACACACACACACACACACACTGGCCAGGAGTTCAGCTCAGTTGATCTTATGTCTAACAAGAGAGCTGTGTTAGAACACAGAAGCACATTCCCATATCAAAATAGAATACAGTTCATTTGGATCTGCTCGTGCAGAGATTTCTTTTCTTGGTAATGCAAAGACTGTTCTGTTTTAAACAGTGCACAACTTGAACTTCTAAGGCAGGAGGAAGTAGTATTGTGTATGTTCAGATCTTTCAAATAGTTTTAGAAGGAGGGTGAAAACAATATGAAAATCAATTAATTCTCTCACATCTGCGAATGTTGAAAGGCCACCCAATATGTGGCTAGCATTACTTCTGCTTAGGTCTGAAACTCAAACAGGGATTTTTGAAACCATCTTATAAGTTAGACCTTCTAATTCAGATACTGCTTTTCTCCATAAATTTTGTCAGGGCAGGTGTTGTAGTCAGCTCCATGCTGCTGGGATGAACATCCAAACCAGGTAGTTTATGGGAAGAAGGAATTTATTTCACATTACAGATGCAGGAAAAGTTCCATCAATGGCAGAAGAAGCTGCTTATTTCCATAGATTCAGGCACAGAGAGAAAGCATAACAAGCAAAATACCAGCACCAGCACACACCAAAACATCAAGAAAGCACAACCCCTTCCCCCAGAGCACGAACCTGCTCTCTGCACCTTTGAAGCTACAATTCAAATCCCATCTCCAGTCGCACCGTAGGGCTGGGGTCCAGTATCTGCCCTCAGTGATACCTCCTCTAGCCATAGTTAGAGATCCAAGTTACAAGTTTAATTTTGATAAAACACTTGAGTCTATGGGCCATATATTTTTTTTTTCTTTTATTGACAACTTCCATAATTGTAAACAATATCACATGGTAATTCTCTCCCTTCCCCTACCTTCCCCTTTAAAGCTACACACTCCATCATATATCTTCCACTCTTAATTAGTCTCTCTTTTATTTTTAGGTCATGATCTTCTCCTCCTGTTATGATGGTCTTGTGTAGATAGTGTCAGGAACTGTGAGGTCATGGATATCCAGGCCATTTTGTGTCTGGGGGAGCACGTTGTAAGGAGTCCTACCCTTCCTTTGTCTCTTACATTCTTTCCTCTACCTCTTTCACAATGGACCCTGAGCCTTGGAAGGTGTGATAGATATTTCAGTGCTGAGCACTCGTCTGCCACTTCTTCTTAGCACCATGGTGCCTTCTGAGTCATCCCAAGGTGACTACCATCTGAAAAGAGAAGCTTCTCTAACAAAAAGTGAGAGTACTATTAATATATGGGTATGAACATTGACAGAAGTGTTTATTGGGTACTTGGTGAGAATATTACATACATTTAGACAGACTGCAGCAGATGTTATAACCCTAGGACTCTTGTTGTACATTTTCAGTTTTGGGGATTTACTCCCACCCATGGAGCAGGCCTCCAGTCCAATTAGAGGGCACTTGGTTTCCACCATAACAGGTGTGCCACTATTGCACCCGTTGGCTCATTTGTCCTGGCTGGCCAAATATAAGGCTTGAAGTGTCCACTGTTGATTATCTTCACTGGTGATTTCTGTCTTTCTCATTGAACTGCATGCAGCGTGGCTTTTCCTAACTCTCTGTCAGCTGGTCTACATGGAGGATGTTTTCAGCTCAGCTCCAATAGCATTTCTCAGTGACCTGCAGCCCATGTATGTGGAGTCTTCAGCAATAGGGTCTTACCATCTATTCCTGGTAGGAAGCCAAGGGCCTCGGCAATGGCCTATAATGTTCTGGGGGCATCAGGGACCTCCCTGGCCAACAACTCATGAAACTTCTTGAAACAGTAAGCCAAATAAAACCCTTGTCCTTCCATAAGTGGCTTCTGGTGGGGTATTGTTCACAGCAATGAGAAAGCAATGGGTACAGTGAACTTCTATAGCTTTCAACCAACAAACCTCACCAAGAGCTGATGGGTAATATAGGAAGAGTGGTCAAAGCCAGCAGTGATGGCTCACCTGTCATCCCAGCACTCTGGAGGCTGAGGCATGTTGATTGTCTGTAGCTCAAGGCCAGCCTAGACGTGCCAACAGAGTAAGATCCTGTTTCAGAAAGTGGTGAGGGTCTGTCAAAAGCTGAAAAATCAATGTCCATTCTATGTGAGCCAGTCTCTCACCCATACTATAGCCTGCTGGGTTTTTCTGTTGTTGTTGTTGTTTGTTTATTTATTTATTTATTGGTCATAGTTGTTGTTTCGCAAGTCTGAGTGACTCCCTGGTCTCTGCTTCCCTTTGCTGGACTGGGGTTACAGGCATGCAAGGCCATGCCCAGCCATTTATGTGAAATCTGGAGAGTTGAACATAGGAGATTTCAAGCCCCTGCAGGCCCCCATGCTTGTGAGGAAGCATGCTTAACCACTGAACCACCTCTCCAGCCCTGTTCCATTAGGTTTATTTTTAGTTTTTAAAACTTTTCTTACACTTTTTATTTATTTCTTAGAGCGAGGGAGAAAGAGGCAGACAGAGAATGAGTGTGCCAGGGCCTCCTGCCAACTGCAAATGAACTCCAGACTCAGGCACCACCTTGTGCATCTGGCTCATGTGGTGTGGTGGTTTGATGCATACACTTAGGTATTCTGAATGATAGGTTCCCAGCTGATGGAGACTTGGGAATTAATGCCTCCTGGAGGGAGTGTATTGTTGGGGGCGGGCTTATGGGTATTAGAGCCAGTTTCCCCATGCCAGTGTTTGGCACACTCTCCTGTTGCTATTGTCTACCTTATGTTGGGCAGGGGGTGATGTCCACCCTCTGCTCATACCATCATTTTCCCCTGCCATTGTGGAGCTTCCCCTTGAGCCTGTAAGCTAAAATAAATCTCTTTTTCCCAGAAGCTGCTCTTGGTTGGATGATTTCTACCAGGACTGTGAACCGGACTGCAACATGTGGGTACTGGGGAATCGAACCAGGATCCTCGGGCTTTACAGGCAAAAGCCTGAGCTACCAAGGCATTTCTCTAGCTCTGTTCCTTTATTTTTAATGTGTGTGTGTGTGTGTGTGTGTGTGTGTGTGTGTGTGTGTGTGGTGTACATGCCTATGTGTATGCTCACTCTTTATTTCTTAAAGTGATATTTTAACATCCACCAGGGCTGGAGCGATGGCTTAGCAGTTAAGGTGCTTGCCTACAAAACCTAAGGACCCAGATTTGGCTCTCCAGAATCCACATAAGCCAGATAGATGCACAAGGTTGTGCATGCATACAAGATGGCATACGAATCTGGAGTTCTATTGCAGTGGCTAGAGCATGCCACAAGCATGTCAATTCTTTTGCTCTTCTTTCTTTCTGTCTCTCTCTCTCTCTCTCATAAATAAAATAAAAGTAAAAATAAATAAAAATAAAATAAAGGGAAAAGCAAACACTTTTAAAATTAACTCATACAGCTGACAAAAAATCATTTTGTCACCAGAGAATCTAAGCTTTATGGTTTCCATTATCCTAGTCCTATTTCTTTAACAACATTAAATTTGATGTGTCTTAAAGTTTTAAATTTGCTATTAAATCCAGCAAGAGCTGCTCCCCCCACCCAAGAATCCCTTCTCTTTGGAGAACAAGGTCTCTCCTTCCTGAACAAGGACTTCTTACACTGGCCTTGACCTCTACACATAGGCCTTGGTGTTTAAGGACACCTGTGGTCTGTGGTGGTGCTAACCACAGAACCCAATCTCCTGAGTGGCTTCAGGCTGGGCGCTTCTGCAGAGCTAATGGCATGCTTGCAGTCAGCAATATGCGTTACATGAGCTCTGCTTCCCACCTTCTCATTGTGAATAAGAAAGTAGGCCAAATGGAAATATTGCATAATGGGAGAGGGCTCATTATAGAAATTGGATCTGACAAGGGTAGATGACATGGTCCCAAGTGTCAAAGGAGGATACACACGTGTAATCTGTGACAAGTCTCATTTTGGAAATCCATTGTGGAATAACTCTAAAATGATTTTGTATCTGGACTGTTTTCAATCAAGTGGAGTTTCCAGAAATAGGCCATCATCTCTTCATCATACGCTGCAAGGAAGGCATTTGCTAGAAAAATGTCACCATCCTTGACTCTGGGTGCAAACATTAAGTTAGAGAGAGTGTTGCTGTGGGCATGAAAAGTCGCCCAGTGTAAATGTTCCCAAGTGCTACGTATCATTTTAAGTCTATCTAAATGAACCTAGTGAGTGCTTGCAATACCAGATAGATACAAAACAAACATGCATGGATTTTTTTTTCTTTTTTTTTTTTTTGGTTTTTCGAGGTAGGGTCTCACTCTGTTCCAGGCTGACCTGGAATTCACTATGGAGTCTCAGGGTGGCCTCCAACTCGCAGCGATCCTCCCGAGTGCTGGGATTAAAGGCGTGCACCATCATGCCTGGCTTGAATGGAAATTTTAAAAAGCAAGACGTGATCAGAAAGAAGCATATCATTAAATCACAAACTGTATCTTAAGTTTTGGAGTGTATGTGTGTAGACTAGGTGTGTGATGTGGTATGTGTAGAGTGTAGGCTGTGGAGTGCATGCACATGGGGATGTAGCTGTGTGCACCCCACATGCTTGGCAGAGGATATTGGATATCCTTTTCTTATCACTTGCCTGTGAGTTACCTTGAGAGGAGGTCCCTTCACCCAGAACTTCTGTCCATCACCATGTCCTCACCTCCCCCCTTCCTCCACCACCACAGACTGGGATTACAGATGTAAGTGGCCACAGCCAGCTTTTTACCTGGACTGTAGGTGGTCGAGCTTGATGATCTTTGGCCCAAGAGGCCTTCATGCTTAAGCAGTAAGCACTCTTAACCACTGAGCCATCTCCCCAGCCCTATTTCAATATTTCTGATAGCTGTAGCGATACAACATGTTTCTTCGGTTTAAAAAAAAAGAAATTCAAGAATAGACTGCTTTCTGCTTTAGGTGTGAAAGTGTCGTGATCTACTGGTCCCTTCTGCTGTTTCTATGGCTCCAGTGGATGTCATTTGCTGTGGGATTCATATAAAGAGTCAAATGAGATGTGTGTGTGTGTGTGTGTGTGTGTGTGTGTGTGTGTGTGTGTGTCATGTACATTTGGAGGCCAGAGGACAAGCTCAGGTACCTTTCTCAATTGCTCTGTTCCTTATTTTGAGACAGGGTCTCTATGAACCTAGAGCTCACTATTTCAGCTAGACTGACTAACTGGTAAGCCCAAGGAGTCTCTCAATGATAGGCAGGCATCACCAGGCACACTAGGGATCAAACTCAGGTTCTCATGATTGTGCATGAAGAGAACACTTTACTGAGTGAATCATGACCATAGTCCCAAAATATTTTAAACTAGGAGCTCTTAGATTTTTAATTTTTCTTTAAATGTCTTCTCTGTAAAAAAACAGATTATATCTCTGCTATTTATATTAGCATACATGTGGACACCAATTTCAGGAGAATAAAAGATGTGATTTAAGTGATGGTAAAACTGCAGAAGAAAACTTCTACCAGGAGAGACAGGATTAACATGAGGCACAGGAAGGAAGGCATATAAGACACAGAGCAGACGTGAACATGGCTGTCCTTTAAAGAGCTAGCTCTAAATAATTCATGACAACCTAATTAATAGTGAATTTTGTGTCTCTTATAATTACTAACATTGGTTAAACTGAACTCTAATAAATATCACATTACCTATTGAAAAGTTCATTTTGGTCAGTGTCACTAATCCTGCCCTCAAACATCCAGAGATAAATTATTTCATTGGAACTCAAAGATTCTTGCTCCCTTTTGGCCTTTTAAAAGGAGAACTGATGGGCTATTAGGGCCAGAAATTTTTATCTGCTTTTGTTAAGTAGCATTGAAAATGGTCCCTTATATTTAAGGTCACATTGTTCCATCATAGTTGCATGAATATACTCATATGGAGGATGACTTTTAAACAATAATGCTCCCAATGTTAAAAGAATTTGTATTTAGGGCTGGAGAGATGGCTTAGTGGTTAAGCGCTTGCCTGTGAAGCCTAAGGACTCCGGTTAGAGGCTCAGTTCCCCAGGTCCCACATTAGCCAGATGCACAAGGGGGCGCACGCATCTGGAATTCGTCTGCAGTGGCTGGAAGCCCTGGCATGCCCATTCTCTCCCTCCCTCCCTCTCTCTCAGTCTCTCTCTCTCAGTCTCTCTCTCTCAGTCTCTCTCTCTCTCTCTGCCTATAGCTCTCAAATAAATAAATAAAAATAAACCAAAAAAAAATTAAAAAAGAATTTGTATTTAATCACAAAATCATCTTGGAAAAGGAACAAACACCTAGGAGACACCCGTAATCGAGATAGGTCCCCATCACTTTGTAGATTATATTAAATTTCAATAATCTATTTGTTGCCCCATGGAGTGGTGATGGGCCTCAGTGTTTCAATACCTAGTGTCCCCAAAAATAAATAACCAAAAAAAATTTTTTTAATGCTGTCTACTACAGAAGCTTTAATTTTTACCCCAGAAGTAGGTTCCACCAGTCTGCTGGGAGACAGTCTCATTCCAACAGCCCAACAGTTGGGAATGCCACACAGGCAACACGCTGCCTCACAGACTCAAACTTGTTCTAAGGAGGTTACATAGGCCCCACTATGCCACGTTTGCAGACTAAGAGACCTTGGCTCCGAGTGTGGTAAAATGAGATTATATAAGACAATTTTGCTGTCTTTTCTTTGATGATTGCCATAATAAATGTCTTTGAAAAAAAAAATATTTCAGAGCCCTGGTGAGGCTGACATACTTGGTGTGTTCGCCAATGGAGTGTGCCCATGATTCTACCTTGTAGAGATCTAAATGCAAATGTTCTAGATGGATATGTTAACAAAAAAGATGACTAACATCGCAGGACGATACTGGCAGAACGCTTGAAGGCTTTTGAAAGGCATCCAGAGTTTTTCTTTGGTACTTTCTTAATCCATTATGCAAATATTTCAACTCATTAATAATTGAAATAGCAACACATTAATAATTAGAATCTCCATTACAAATCTGACCTTTAATTGAATTCTATAGGAAGGGACTGAAAATGAGCCTCTTGATTTATGCTGAGAATGAAGGTTAAAAACCATTTTCCCAGTCGATCCGTTTTTCACTTTCTTGTTAAATCAGAAACATGGAAGGAAGCCTTTTCGCTGGGCCTGCTCTTGGCTGCTCCGCTGTTTGGTATAATGAGATAACACCTGTCCGGGAAGATCGTGTTCTCGCCGTGTGCTCTGCAGATGGGCTGTGCTGTGAGACACTGGGAAGTTCAGTCTTTCCAAAGGTTCAAGAAACATGCTTGCGTGCAGGATCCATCCATGCAGAGCTCTCGTGTGGCTGCTTTAAACGAAAGCCGAAGGATGCCCGGGAATTCCCATCCACCAGCACGACTGAGATTTTCTCATTCCATTAGTCATGGGGGCATAGTGGCTGACGTGATGGTGTATGAGGACACAGCTGTGGTGACAAAGCTTCATGGCTACCCTCTCAACGGGTGCTAGCTCACCTCTAGGGCTCCCTGCCTTGTAGACAGCACACTGACGCAATTAGGAGAGGAGCTGTGTTAGGGGATGCTTGATGCGGGGCCAGCAAGTCCATGTCTGTCATTGAGAGAAGCTCTGGCCACAGTTGTGGGACCACGTAGTACCCTCACCTCCAGTGTTATTCCTGTGACACCTGCTGGTCAGGAAACAGTGTTCCCTTATACACTGCACAAGAGAAAAGTGTATCTGCACACACCTAGACCACACACACACACACACACACACACACACACAAGTGTGAACAGAGCAGTCCAGGAAGAAGGCAGGAAAGTGCACAAGGAGACAAGGAGTGGCTAGACTTTTCTAGAAGACTCACCCATGTAGCTCCAGTGACATTTCTAGCTCCTTCATAATCCATGAGTCACCAGGAAACCATCAAACTGTGCCCAAATTTGTGTTCAGCTCAGAGACTTTTTATCGTAGTCAGCTTCTAGTTGTCGGACAAATACCAGAGCAAAAGCAGCTTATGGGAGGAAAGGGTTTATTTCAGGTTTATAGAATCCAGAGGATGTTCCATCAGGGCAGAAGAAGCTGGCCCACTCTCATATATCATAGCAGAGCAACATCACCAAAGAGCTAGCACCACAAAGCAGCCAGAGTCCCAACTGCCCTCCTTAAGATCTGCCCCAGTGACCTCCCTCTTCCCCAATAGGACTCCACCCACCGGAGACTCAGGTTGCAAGTCTGAGTCTATGGAGCCAAACATTCAAATCCCCACAACTTTCATTAACACATAAGACATTACTTGAGGGCAAAACCAAAGTGAACTGCGCTTATGCTAACAAGATATAATTTATGTGTTTAAAGGAATTAGAAAGAGATTAAAAGTCATTATCTCAGGGCTGGAGAGATGGCCCAGAGGTTATGGCACTTGCCTGCAATGCCTAAAGGCCAGAGTTTGATTCTCCAGTAACCAAATAAAGACAAATTCACAAAGTGGTACATGCATTTTCAGTGACTAGAGGCTCTGACATGCCCTTTCTTTTTCTCTATCTGCCTCCTTCGCTATCTCTTTCAATAAATAAATGAATAAAATATTTTTAAAAATCAAGTGACTCAGTAGCAACAGACCTTCATTTGGCTGATAATAGCTGACTGAGGTTAACACCAAGGCCCTAAAGACGTTCACAGTAACCCTCCTGCCCATCTACACCTTCTGTTCCCCTCAGTCACAGCTCTGCCAGCACCTGCCGTCGCTCACTATCCAGAGGCAAACAGACCTGCCCTAAACTACACTTGTTGCCGTCTGATCTTCTCATGTAAAAAGCGTGTGGGGCGGTATAATTCTTATGTTTCAAAGATGACCTAATAGACTTCTGAGATCTAATCATAACCTAGAACTGAACATGTCCTGTTTGAAAGCATCATGCTAAATTAAAAGCAGGAACATGGAATAAAAGAGTTTTTTGAATACTTGGGTGTGAGGAGTTGGAAAGACTCTGAAGCTGAGATGACTAATAATAGCCAATTCTTACCTCACCCAGGAGAAGAGTCTGGATTCATTTGAGTAAACAGTATAGTGACCTCGCGTTTCAAGTGTAAGAGGAGAGAAGACTTCTTGGCCATCAGGCCTTCTCTTCTTCCATCTGGATATCATTTAGAATCAGGATGGCCCAAACACACTTCCCATCTCATCAAAGATCATGTAAAAATGAATATGCCCTAGTTTTACATGCATTCGACAAATACCGCCTTGTTACAAGGCCATGAATATTAATGTGGCATTTATAACACAGGCGACTAAGGACAAGGCCAACGATCTGCTGCCCCGTAATGAACAATAATTTGTGCTGAACAAGTAGATAAGACTGGCACTTCAGTGAAATGAATGGTTTCACTTATGGTATTCCCGGGAGGGAGGGAGAGCAGCATAGAACAGAAATAAACCAAAGGCATGGATCCATCCTATGTTGGCCTTTCTGGACTGCCATGAAGTGATGCGTGGACCACGTAAGGCAAAGAGAGGGGTCCGGCCAGGACTCAGGGGAATGCCAGCATTTCTGGGCCTCAGAATTGGAGGCCCTGAGATAATCCAAACAAATGAACATTTTTCCAGTTTTCTCACCACTCATAAGCTTTGAGATGCCTATAGTCAGACAATGGCAGTCATAATTTGCCATTATTACAAGTTCATATTACAAGTGGCACTTTCATTTCTGAGCATGCTCATGGGCACTTGGATCCAGGACCAAGCTAATCTGTGGCCCTAATGCTCAGAGCCATGAGCAGGAAGGCTGGTGTTGACCTCTGTGCCATATGCACATATGGTTCAAGGTTAGAAAGCAGGGCTCAGTGGTTAAGGCACTGGCCTGCAAAGCCTAAGGACCCATGTTTGACTCTCTGGTCCCACGTAAGCCAGATGCATCATGACACAAGCACACAGGTTGCACATGCTCCCAAGGTAGCACACACACCTGGAGCTCAATTGCACTGCCCGGAGGCCCCGGGGGGCACCAATTTCCATTCCCTCTCTCTCTATCTCTAATTCTCTTGCATTAAAAAATAAAAAAACAGTCTAAGCCAGGCATGGTGGCGCACGCCTTTAATCCCAGAACTAGGGAGGCAGAGGTAGGAGGATCGCTGTGAGTTCAAGGCCACCCTGAGACTCCATAGTGAATTCCAGGTCAGCCTAGGCTAAAGTGGGACCCTACCTCGAAAAAAAAAAAAATGCCAGCCTGTTGGGCTTTCCTCAAAACGTAATAATAATAATAATAATAATAATAAAGTTAGAAAGCAAGGCAATCCATGGTAAGAGAAACATGGTTCTTTCTCTTGCTAGAAGGCCAGATCTATGGATTCTCAGAACTCCACATACCAGAGCAGGTTAGCCTATGCCAGGATTGCTACCTTACAAATAAGTACCTCGGGATCTCATGCCCCCAGAGACCACATGGACACCGAGGGTGTACATCCATCTCAGAGTGGTCACCTGCCACTCTGCAGACCACAGTGGGGTCAGGAGCCTAAGAGAGAGCATGTAACTTGCGAGTGCCAGGGTTGTCGGACCTCATACAGAGGATTCCAGTCCTGTGTCAGGAACCACCTCAGAGGGAGAGAGGCAAGCTCCAGGTGGCCCGTCCCCTGACGTTACAGCCTTCCTCTGCGTGGGTAATCTAAAGTGAGGAAAGAGCCCCTCTTGCTCAACTCTAAAAGTGTTAATGCTACGACTTAGAAATCCTTGGCGATGAAGCTGGGTGTGGTGGCTCACACCTTTAATCCAGCACTCAGGAGACTGAGGTAGGAGGATTGCTGTGAGTTTGAGGCCATTCTGGAAGTGCTTAGTGAATTCCAGGTCAGCCTAGGCTAGAGCAAAACCCGATCTAGAAAAAAAAAAAAAAAAAGCCTGAGGTATGGTTAACAACTCTTTCCTTAAGTAATTACACACACACACACACACACACACACACACACACACACACACAAAACAAGGCATTTCCAGGATTACCCTCATGCACATGACTAACTGGAATCTTATTGTTAAGGTAATGAAAATGAATTTATTAATTCTGTGTGGAAGGAAGTAGCTCATTTGCCCCTGGGACAGATCTAGTCACTCCATCCCTGGGCACATCAGAAGGATACTCACTGGTTTCAGCTGCTGACAATACCAGGTTACCATACCTTCAGCTCCCATCCCACTTGAGACTGGAAAATGGCATGGGATCCAACATGTGCTTCTGTACCTCTCGGGAGACTTGAGAGTGGTCAGGGAAGGGAGGGGACAGTCAGCGGGAAGGAAGAAAGATCAGAGGTAACCCCAGGACCCTTCTGAGGCCTCTTGTATTTCACTATCTTTGCTTCTTCCCAGCCTAGATATGAGTCTTAGGGGTTCATGGTACAAGATTCCAAGAGATAGGGCTTCCAAGGGCAGGAGTGTGGGGAACAGGGAGAATATGTCCCAAGAACAGGGGGTCCTGGAGCCAAGAGGCCGAGGTGCAGAGATCCTAGGGACAAGAGCTCCAGGGACAAGGTCCATGATGGTTCTGGGTAAGATGGTCCAAGACAGAGGTTCTTATGACAGGGGTCTCCAAAGACAGTGATTGGTAGGGATAAAATGGAGTCAGCAGGGGGAGACAGAGACATAAGGAGTGGGTCATCCACATTCCTCAAGAAACCGCCCAGCCATTATCCCTTCCTTGCCTAACAATGCTCCAGGTCTAGGTTTCCTGCCCCCTTATCTCTTACCTGGTCACTTCTGGTCTCACACCCTAGCTATGTGAAATGGCTAATATAAGGAACAAAGGAGGTGCTGGAGGTATGGCTTAGTGGTTAAGGTGTTTGCCTGCAAAGCCAAAGGACCCAGGTTCAATACCCCAAGACCCATGTTAGCCAGATGCACAAGAGGGCATACACGTTTGGATTTTGTTTGCAGTGGCTGGAGGCCCTGGTGCACCCATTCTCTCTCTCTTGCTCCCTCCCTCTTTCTCTGTCAAATAAATATTTCTAAAAAAGAACAAAGGAGTTCCTTCCCTTCCTCATCTTCCCCCAACTGAAGAGCTCTAGAAAACCCACTATTTGTAATCTCCAAGTTGACTGTGCTCCGCTCTTGAGAGTCAATCCTGGCAGCTCGTGTTTTCCCTGAATAAAAGCTTCCACCTTTACCTCAGAGTGGTCTCTGTGGTTCAGTCACTCCTGACCTTACAGACAGGAACCTACAGTCAGCACCAGCAGTGGCTTCATCAGGTAAGAGTTTATATTGCTATATTTTGCTGATTCATCCCCTAAGAAAATGTTTTAAATATTTTTAAGAGTCCGTCATGCCAGGTAGGTGGCTCACTCAGCAGAGTACTTGTCACATAAGCATGAGGCCATGAATTTGGATCCCAAACACCCATGTAAAAGGTGGTGCCAGGAACATGCCTGCAACCCCAGTGTTGAAGGGTTTGGGACAGGAGGATCCCTAGGGTTTGTTGGATAGCTAATCTAACCAAATCAGTGAGTTCTGGTGTGATTGTTTGATTCAGAAGCAGATGTGTTCTGAATGTTAGGTCCCCAGATGATGACAATTTAGGAATTAGTTCCTCCCAGAGGCAGTGTGTGGCTGGGGATGGGCTTACGGTTCTGATAGCCAGCTTCCTCTTGCAAGTTTTTGGCACACTCTTTTGCTACTGTTGTCCACCTGATGTTGTCCAGGAGGTGATGTCCAGCCTCTGACACGCAACATTTTCCCCTGCCATCATGGGGCTTCCCCTTGAGACTATAAGTCAAAATAAACAACTTTCTGTAAAGTTCATGAATGACTGAAGACCACGCAAGACCGCACTGGGGCAGGGAAAACGCTGTTTATTGAGGCCCTGACCTGGTGGGCTGTCTCATGAGAGGAAAGAGAGAACAGCCTGCAGTGACTCTGTTTTTATAGCTGCTTTTCCTTTGGGGAGGGGGATTTAGAAGACAAAGGACTGGGGACTGTAGGGAACAACAGAGACCAAAGCTAGATAGTCAGAGGGACAGAAATGAAAGGAAGGAGGAGGAAATGCCATCAGAAGAGGCAGGCTGTCTCTAAGATAAAATCAAAAGCTATCTATGGGCAAGGAGGGCATTGTTAAGTCAGAGGTGCGGGGATAAGACCATGTAAACATCCAAAGTTGCATCAGCCAGGCTGCTGTCCTCTTCCTTCATTTTCACTCCGCCTTGGGACTCCTGTCCTTCCTAACTCTTCCCTCCCACCAGCAGCCTCAGGTTGGGTGCTTTATCCAGCAACTGATAGTAACTGCAGCAGCCAGGTTCAGTAAGAGGCCCTGTCTCAAAATAATGAATAATAATGATGATGTGGAGAAAAATTGAGGAAGACACTAGACACCAATCTTTGGCCTCCACACATACGCATACAAACACACACACAGTATGCACACATATGCAAAAAAGACAATTTTTTTTTAATTTAACAAAGAAACCATGACATGTTCACATCAGAACTTCACAATACATGAGCAGCTTCCTAATCTGAATGTAAAGGGTCAAATATGCATATTTGCTCCAAATTGGTAGCATAGATGAGTAAATATCTAATGTATTTAAAAAAAAAAAATCAAATATTTAAACTCCATTTCTATTGGGTAATTTCTGTAATTCGCATTTTCCTGTTTTTCTTTATTCATTGAAATTCAATTTTTGTTTTATACTACCTAGGATTGAACACAGGGCCTTGCGCATGTTAGGCAAGCCCTCTCTCACGAGGTGCGTTTGCAGCCCTCAAATTCTATAACCCAGTATATTGCCACAAAGGTATTGAACATGAGGCTCACTGTCTGACTGTGCCCAACTCAACACTTAGCCATGGTTTTATTTGCAAGGATGTGGGGGAAAAGAATTCAAGAGCTTCACTATCAGTGTTAGTTAGTGACAACCAAGTGTGAAAATCCCCTGGTAACATACACAGGAGGTGTGGGTCTGTGAGAACCCTGGGCCCAGAAGTAGGTAGGTCTAAGGATTAAAGGTAACATCTTTCTCTTGATTTCTACGTGTCTTCTTTTAAAGTCAAGGAGCATAGTGCAGGGATCTATACAACACCCCCTTCTCATCTCAGTTCAGATTTATCAGCATGTTTTATGATTTAAGCCTTTCTCCACTTAACAATGTCTCCTGAGAGGAACAGCCTGAGGCAGAAGACTTGTTTCCTTCCTAAACACCAGATACAGTGTGCCTGTGACACAACCTTCCCTGACAGGAAATCAGACCTAAGAAAATGCACAAGCCTATGCATGTAAGGGCCACACCCACCTGGCACGATGCCCCAGGGGCATCTTCAACAAAATGCCATGCAAACTAACATGAAATTGATAGAAGAGGCCTGTAGTTGGCATAAAAAATGCCCACCATGATTCTGTCGTTTTTCTTTCATGATTAAATGTTGGTAAAAAGAAAAGGGAGACATAAATCCAATTAAATGGGTCATAGGAATAGTTCCCTTCTTAAGAAATCTTAGAAGGTGGTCATCTTGGGCTACAAAGGTGTTAAGGATAAATTTTACTTATTGATTAAAAAGTCATGATTTGTTGGTTGCTATGATTTTGTATCTTTTTAACACTTATTTGTGTATGTGTGTGGGGGTGTGCACATGCCAGGGCCTCTTGCTGCTACAAACAAACACCAGATAGTTGGCTCACATAGATGCTTGGGAATTGAACACTGACAGGCAGGTTTTGCAAGAAAATGCCTTTAACTGCTAAGCCATCTTTTCTGCTCCGGTACGTATTTTGTTGTTTTCTTAAAAATTTTATTCATTTATTTTTGGATTAGTGTATAGAGCTTTAGGAATTATTCATTTGTTTAAAAAATAGATTTAATCTTTTTAAAAAATATTTTTATTTATCTATTTATTGTATTTGACAAAGAGGGAGAGAGAGAGAGAGAGAAAATGGACACGCCAGGGCCTCCAGCCACTGCAAACGAGCTCCAGATGCATGCGCCCCATTGTACATCTGGCTAACATGGGTTCTGGGGAATCAAAATTGGGTCCTTTGGCTTTGCAGGTGAGTGCCTAAACTGGTGAGCCATCCCTCCAGCCTATATTTAATCTTTTAAAAATATCCTTGAGCTCTTTGTTTGTTTGTTTGTTTGTTTCTGGTACTGGGATACTGAATCTAGGGCTTCATGTGTGCTATTCCACTAAGCTATGTCTCTGGCCATTGAATTGTTTTGGCTTATGTTAAAATAATTACATAATGCAGCCACATAGCAGTTAACAACCTCTCTCTTTCTTTCTCTCTGTCTTTTGCATACTTTGGTTCTTCACCCCAAAGCAGCAGAAGGTTCCTCACAGAAAACATTCCAGATACACTATTTTCTCCTTTGCATTTTCATGTATACCTAATTATCAAAATGTATACTGTGTTACAGCAATTAAATTGTGATATTTGCATATGTGGTGCACAAGCCAGCTTTCGAACTTTATTTGAAGTACGTCAGAGAATTTTTATGGTTTTTACATTTAGAGGTCTTTCATTTTTTTAAGTGACTAAATCACGTTACATGGTATAAAAATTGCTTTATATTTTATTATTTTCCCATTTATAAACTTTAGCTACTTTTCTCTCCTTGCAAAACAGTCTGCAAATAACTTCATTTCAATTTGTAAAAAAGAAAATCACAAAGAATGTAATCACACTTGAGTTATTCTGCAAACGTGCATGTAGTTTTGCAGAGTGTAAATGTAGAATTGAAATTGATGGGTTGAAAATGACATGACTTTAAATGTTGATTGATCCTGGCAATTGCCTTCTAAAATTCATCTTAACATAGACCTGCAAACAATTTGTCAGAATGTAAATGTCCCTGTGTTCTGTATCCACAACAGGTCTGGATACAAATAGTAACTTTTATTTTCCTAAATAGAATGAAAAAAATATGTATGTCAATGTTACCTCATTTTCCCTAATCAAAAACATTATTTAAAATTTTATTTGTAATTATGCATCCATTAAAATGTTATTTTGACTTTTGTAATGACTTGGTTTCCTTAGTATTCATGAAGAATGTTTATCTCTAATGTTAAATTATTCTTTGTCTGGAATAACTAGGCTACTTTTTCTTCATCCGTTACTTGTGTTTTAACATTGTCTAATGGTGTTTTTATTAGAAGATTTTATGAGAGATGGCTTATCAGTTGAGGTGCTTACATGCCAAGCCTAAGGACTTAGGTTCAATTTCCCAGTATCTATGTAAGCCAGATATACAAGGGGGCACATGCATCTGCATTCATTTGCAGTGGCTAGAGGCCACTGGCACACCCATTTTCTCTCTCTGTTTCTCTCTCTCTCCATATATATATATACCTCTCTCTCTCATAAATAAATAAAATATTTATGAAAATAAATAAAATATTTTTTAGCTTATGATATCAAACTCAACATTTTCCTCCTATGATCTTTGTTCCTCTAAAATCAATATGCAAGTTTTCTAGTTTATTTCTCTGTGGTGTTCATAGATTAAACACTGTATGTCTTCGATCTTCCTGGAATTGAATGGATTTAAGTAGCTCATACATTTACCACAGATACTCAGTTTTTTTTCAAGCGTTTGCTTACAAGGATTTCTCTCTTCTAATCATATGTAGTGTGGCCTGATAACATGTTAAACTTCTTCCTCACTGGATTGACGTGTAGATGACTGAGCGACATGCCTCCATGTCTGTGTCGCACTCACAATGTTGTAAGAACTTTCTGGGGAAATGACAGGAGATTTGTGGACTTGTTCCAGAACAGAAGTCCCTTGCAGATTTGTTCTGTGTTGCAGTTACTTCTGGGACAAAACACCTGGCCCAAAACAGCATATGGAAGGAGCAGGATGATTTCAGCTTGCAGTCTCAAGGGGAAGCTTCCTCAAGGCAGGGAAAGCATGGCAGAGTGGAGGCTGGGCATCACATCTTGTCACATCAGCTGGGAGGAAGCAGCAAGTGTGAGCTCTGTATGAACACCCAGAGGGCTGGCCTAGTCAACCTCAAGGTCTGCCCTCAGTGACACACCCCCTCCAATAAGGTGTCGCCTTCCAAGGCTCCACCAGCTAGGGACTAAGTAGGAGGCTTAATCACAAGCACTTGAGGCTATGGGGGACATTTTATGTTGAAAAACCATTACATTCTAGGAAGAGGGCAGAGCTTGTGGCTCAATCGCAGAACTTTATACCTCTTTACAGAACAAATGTGCTTAGAGATGATAAGTGCCTCCAGAAACATCTAGATGAGGTTCCTGGAGAACTCTGCCCCTACCTGCCTAGCATGGAGACTTCCCTGTTGGTGTGCTACAGCCTATGCTGAGCTGAGTCACCTAACCCCAAGACTCCCCCACCACCATAGCTCAACAGAGCCTCTATGCCTTGTCTCCAGAAGTCACGGAGAATGGAGGCCCTGATGCCAATATTGCTCAGCTGCATGAGCACCAGGATCAATGATTTCTACATGACCTGGGCCTCCTGGATGATGCTGACCCCAAGCCATGAGCTATATGTGTGAGCAGCCAAGGTACAATGGTCTTCATTTCTGTGAGGCAGAGGAGCTCATGACCATTACACAGGGGTGGGTGGTGACAAGTGAAAGTGAGATCGCAACCACTGTGTACTTATCATAATACCCCACTGACCCTTGTACAGGTTAACTTATGTTCCAGTGTCACAGTCTCTCCTCCAATCCCCAGTGCTGCAGTCCTGAGGAAGTTTAGATTAACTAGGGACATTCAAAACATGCTGGTAAGCTGTCTCCCAGTAGCTGAGGTTACATGGTCTTCTGTAGGGGGGAGACCAAATGAGAAGACCCTGGTGCTACCTGGACTGACTGCTATCCACATGATACCCAATAATTGGACAACAGACCCCTTAAGCATATGCCCCAGCCAATACAACTCCCTTCCAGCTACCACATTGCCTTTGAGATAAGCATTCTATGTATATTAGCCCGGGTTCTCTAGAGGAACCGAACCAATAGAATTAGTGTGTGTGTGTCCATATTCAAAGGGGATTTGCTTACAGGATACAGGCTAGATAGAGGCTGGATAGACTGAGAACCTAACAGCTTCTCAGTCCCAAAGACTGGGTGCCTCAGCCGTCCTAGTCTGGTGTTAAAGGCCTGGTGGCTTTGGTCCACGCTGGGAGACCCAAGAAGCTAGGTTGCTATGTTCATGAAGGACAGAAGAAACAGAGTAGATGTACACGCCAGCAAGAAGCAAAGGCAGCCAGGCAAAAGCACTGCTTCTCCCTCAGATTTCTTCATATGTGAGGCGATTCAAGAAAGACTGCCCCCCCTCTTGGGGTACCACCTTCCTCCCCTTAGTCAATCATTCCTGAAAATGTCCTCCCATACCTACCCGGAGACCTGTCTTTGAGTTCATTCCTGAGCCAGTCAAGTGAACCATGGACATTATCCACCATACATCCCTCATTCCAGTTTTCTGATGGCACTTTGATTTCCTCAGTTATTTCAGATTTATCTGTCAGTCATTTTATGGGGGAGGTACAGTGACAGTTGTGGGCACTTTTCTACCAAGACATCCCTGATACATATAGAATAGCAGAGAAATAGCAGGTAGATAGAATATAGAGGACAAACAGACAGATACATGATAGGTAGACATAGATATATAGAAGACAGATAGATTCTAGATGAATGATTGGTAGGTGATAGGCATACACACATACATAGGCATAAATCCATAGATGATAAATAAATAAATAGTTGATATATAGGTATAGAGATCTAGATGAAAGGAAGGAAGGAAGGAAAGAAGAAAGATGATAGATAGATAGATGTCAGAGATGTCAGATAGATGACAGACATTGATGATTGATGGCTAGACAAGAGAGGGACAGATAATACTGAGAGATAGGTGATTACAGACAGACACAGAAGAATAGAAATTTATGGATATCCAGCAGACATAGGAGACCGAGAGGTGCCATGAAGATACAGATGTGGAGGAAAAGTGACTGACATTCACCTAAGATGCCACATCTATAATCAAGGGCAGATTATTTGGTCTTCATTGTGGCCTCTTATGGTAGAAAGACAGAATGTATTGATCAGAAGCCAAAGTTGCCTTAGGCTAAACTGAGTCCCTTTTAAGCAGCTATTCGCTCTTGCTGACCTTGCATTTTGCACCTACTAGTTAAGATTCCAGGAATGGACACTAAGCCAGAGAAGCCTGCTGCAGCTACCAGCCCTGAAGCTAAGAATGCAAAACCATCAAGACCCTGCAAAATGTTTCCTCGCCTCATTGAAGCAATGTCCATCCTACATGAGACATTTCCTCTTTGTCATCTGCCTACTTCATGATCCCACTTACTTTCTTTCATACTATAAAAGCTCAAGTAGGGGCTAGAGGGATGGCGTAGCGATTAAGGCACTTGCCTGCAAAGCCAAAGAACCCAGGTTAGATTCCCCCAGACCCACATAAGCCAGATGCACAAGGGGGCACATGCATCTGGAGTTCGTTTGAAGTGGCCAGAGGCCCTGGTGACCCCATCCTCTCTCTCTCTCTCTCCCCCTCTCTCTCTCTCTCTCTCCCTCTCTCTCTCTCTCTCTCTCTCTCTCTCTCTAACAAATAAATAAAATATTTTTTAAATGCCCAAATAAACTTGGTCTACAAAGAACCATATTGTGATAGGCATCTATGTTTATGTTCCCATGAATATATGGTCAGTCATATTGTGGTTTAGAATAAATTCATCTCTCATTTCCACAGGACGGGCAGATGATGTATGAATGGCTGACAGTTGTTCCATGAACCAATTCACCTCTACAGAGTCCTGTCAGCAACCACACGGTATCCTGTCACCGAGCACAGGACACCCAACTGTTCACTCACCACTGTCAACCAGCCTCTTTCTTTGTGTGTGGTGCACATGCATGCATACATATGCATGTCTGTGGGCACATGTGTGTGGGGATGCACACACATATGTGTGCATGCATGTGGAAGCCACCTACTGACATCAGGTATCTTCTGCCATCACTTTTCTTCCACCTTATGTTTCTGAGAATGGGTCTGTCAGCTAGACTACATAACCCAGCAAACCCCAGGGACCCTCCCGTCTCCATCTCATCCTCAGCGCGCGGATTACACATGTACACCGCCGCACCTGGCATTTTACGTGGGTGCCAGGGATCCAAACTCAGGACCTCGTGCTTGTTGCAGCAAGCACTTCAGCCCCTGAGCCATCTCTCCAGCCACCTCAGTAAGCATGTTGTTGGGGTGGCAAGGGTGGGAAATCATGGCTTCTTGATTTTGATCCTTTTAGGAAAATTTCCATAAGACTCTTCATACAGTCAGAATAGTCCCTGGAAGGAGACGACCACCAAGGATTCCCAGAAAGGAGTTCTTTGGAGGTTATTGAAAAAGGAAAGAGAAAGACAGACAGACAGACAGACAGACAGAAGAAAGAAAGAAAGAAAGAAAGAAAGAAAGAAAGAAAGAAAGAAAGAAAGAAAGAACAAAGACAAAAGCTAAGAGGTGGAAGCCATGGTGGTTCCTGAGCCATGGAGGACAAAGCACGGGGACAAAGGGTCCCAATCACATCAGACCACAGGCTAGGGGGAGGGGTCACCCACCCACAGGCAAAAACATAAATGCCAGAAACATCCATGAAAGTAAACCTCGGTCACTTCCTTAGCCTTGGCAAGTTTGGTGTTTTGATCTGGGATTTAATAAATGGCCACAATAGCCAGAATGTAAAGAGGAAAGCTAAAACTATAGAGAGAAAAATCGATGGAGTCCCTGGAGCACAGGGAGGGTGATTACTCTTAGACAAAGGGATTGCAGGCCAGCTTGTCGACCACATAATTGATGAACACACCAGTAAATTTAAGGGACAAGAGCTTCAAACAAACAGATTCTGGAGCGCATTAAGTGCTTTATTCTAACCCACGCTTATGGACATCAAAAACAGCTTCAGATACAGCACAGGAATCCATGGGGTAACGCACAGGAGACTGATTTCAGCAAGCCTACATCTCCACTGGAGGGACTCCCATTTTATGGGAGAAACTTGTCTCCCCATCACTGGCACCAGCAGCACCTATGTGTTCTAAGACCCAGTCAGCACCCTTTTTGAAGGGTTCGCTCCCCAACCCCCCACAACTTGTTCAGATATCAAGGAGGAAGGCAACAAAAGCCTTCCCGTGGGTGTAACAAGGAAGCAATTTGCATGCGTCTAAAGGGGGACCTTTTTATGGGGGGTCAGAGCTTCACAATAATCAGAAGGTAATGAACCTGTAGAGAAACCTTCAATGCTTTGTGATCTTACAGAGAGTCGACTCCCTCTCTTCTCCCTTCATCTCTAAAATGACATCACGGCAGCCCAGTGGTCCCCTGAGAGGAGCAAGGCTGAGCAAGGGAGAGAAGTGGAAGGACCAAGCACTTTTGTTCTAATTTTGTTACAAGCAGGCTTTGACAGAGACCTGCGCATCTGAACAACACAGGTTTCTTTGTAGTGACCTAATACCAGGGTCCAACCAGAACCATCCTGTATTAGTGCATGCATGCATGTCTGCATGTGTGTGCACAAAGTGTGTGCATATGCACTACCCAGAATCCCATACTGACTGCAGCATCTTCCCAGTAGCTGGGACATGAAGCCCACAGTTGGACATAAAGGCTGTCATCTTCCCTAGGTGAGAAAACATATCCATTAATAGTACCATACACTTTTACCAAGAAGTTTGTAATTTTGTTAAAGATAATGCTTTGGGGGCTAGAGAGATGACTTAGCAATTAAGGCACATGCCTGGGAAGCCTAAGGACCCAAGTTCAATTCTCCACACCCACATAAAGCCACATGCACAAGGGGGCACACACAACTGGAGCTTGTTTGCAGTGGCTGGAGGCCCCGGTGTGCCCATTCTCTCTCTCTCTCTCTCTCTCTCTCTCTCTCTCTCTCTCTCTCTCTCTCTCTCTCATCTCTAATAAATAAATAAAAATACAATCTGTAAAAAAAAAAAAAAAAGATAATGCTTTTCATTGCTTTCCTGTGCCTTTGCAATCATTGTCTTCCTTGACAAGGTGGAGAAATTATACAGCAAATTTGACAGTGTGAGAGCCAGGGTCCCCGTGGACTCTACACACAAAGACTATGAGGCCCAAGGGTAACACATCCGAAGGAGACATTGACCCGAGCTTTACTACCAAGTCCCTCCACTTAATACGGGGAGAATAAAGTGAAACGATGTAGGGAGCACTTCGGATGTCACGTGGCCCTGAAGATGATGAGCCCTGTAAGCGCACTTGGTTTCTCAGATCGTGACCATCACTTCAAACAGCGCTGTGTCCTTGACCCATCTCTAAACAGCCACTAGCTAAGAAGGACTTCCATCCTGACACCTCGCCCTTCCCTAGATGTTCTCAACTGCATGCTAGAATCATATTTAATTTTCTTTGTGAAAACGACGGTGATTTCTCTGCAGGAGTTTTGAGCGATTGAGGAGAGATTTTTGAACATCGTGCATGTGCATTAGGCCTCTCGGGAAGCGTTAAATCCAGCAGCTCTCCGCTCCTTCTCTGAGTAAAGCAAAAGTTCATTTTCGAGGACAGTAAACACCTCTAAGAAAACATGGCTTATTGCTCATGAACCTGGCACTTGGCTGTTGTCAGTGGGGGCTCAACTCGTGCTGTTCACTGATCCACACGGTGCTGGGGCTCATCCCCTCGCAGATGCTGCTCCCCCAGGTCCGGCTTGGCAGGTTCCTGCCTCAATGCCATCACAGGATAGCACCTGCTCCCAGATTGCATCTGGGTTTCACACTTGCCTCCCAGGTGCATGTGCATCTCACAGTTGCTGAAAACTCCTCTTGGAAGGCTCAAAATGACTTGTGGGATGCCTTAAGTAAGACATTTTCTTTGTGTGGAAAGATACATCAACCTTCGAGAATCCACAAAGCCCCTATGTCCTTCTCAAATCCTCCCAAATTTTGACCCATTGTTTCTTCTCTGAGCAACCAGGTCTGATGGCTTCTGCTGTGGTGTTTAACTTAGAAAGGCACATTACAGGCTGGGGAGATGGCTTAGTGGTTAAGGTGCTTGCCTGTAAAGTGTAAAGACGTATGTTCAACTCTCCAGGTCCCACGTAAGCCAGATACACAGTGATGCAAGTGCACACAAGGCGGTGCATGCGTCTCAATTTCAATTGCAGTGGCTGGAAGCCCTGGCATGCCGATTCTCTCTCTCCCTCCCTCCCTCTCACTCTCTCTCTCTCTCTCTCTCTCACTTGGGAGGCTGGGGTGGAAGTATTGCCATGAGTTCAAGGCCAGCCTGAGCTATAGAGCAAGTTTCAGGTCAGCCTGGGCTGCCTGCCTCAAATAAAAAGTATTTGTTCCTTCTTTACTGTTATAGAAGCGATTATGAGTTATTGTTGAAAAGGGGAATGGTAAAAATCACTATTTCTCTTCAGCAAAATTTACATGGCACACAGCTTCAGAGGCAATATAAAGTTCACTGGTAACTTACTTAAACGTGAAAAATGTCCCAGCTTTTTCATGGTATAAGAGGGCTGGAGAAATGACTCAGTGGATAAAGCACTTGCCCTGCAAGCACAAGAACTTTGCATTCAGGTGTATAGAAGCACATAAGGCTAGATTCAGTAGCACAAGTGTCTGTATTCCCAGCGCTCATCTAGCAAGATGGGCGGTGGAGGCAGGAGATTACCCAGAAACTGCAGGACAAGTAGACTGGCATATTCAGCAGCAAACAAAAGTATCACCCAACCAAAAGTAGCTTGTGGAAAAAAGGGGGATTTATTTTGGCTTAGAGACTAGAGGGGAAGCTCCATGATGGCAGGGAAAACAATGGCATGAGCAGAGGGTGGACATCACCACCTCATCAACATCAGGTATGGCAACAGGAGAGTGTGCCAAACACTGGCAAGGGGACACTGGCTATAACACCCATAAGCCCGCCCCCAACGATACACTGCCTCCAGGAGACTGTAATTTACGATTGCCATCAGCTGAGGAGTCTAGTATTCAGAAGACATAAGTTTATGGGGGACACCAGAATCAAGCCACCACAGAGACGTTCCTTCAAACAAGGTGAAAGACAAGGACCAACAACAGAGATTGTCCTTTGATTTCTACACATGCCCCATGACTCACACGCTCCTGTAGTCATAGACACAATGCACACACACATACACACACACACACACAAACACACACACACACACACAATAATTTACAAAATAATAAATTTTATCATCAGAACAATATAAAAATGAAAGTGTCAGGTTGGAGAGATATTGGCAGTTAAGGCACTTGCCTACAAAACATAATGACCCAGGTTTGATTCCCTAGTATCCATGTAAAGCCAGATGCACAAAGTGGCACATGCATCTGGAGTTCATCTACAGTGTTTGGAGGCCCTGGCACATACATTCATTCTGTCTTTCTTCTCTCTCTCTCTCTCTCTCTCTCTCTCTCTCTCTCTCTGCAAATAAATAAAAATTAAAGTGTGGAAATGATTTTGATATTCTGCCTTTAGGTAAAAATGAACATTGAGAAACAAAACCAGATACAAAGAACATCATGGATGTTAAGGACCACATCCCCACTTCCTGTGGTCAATAGGGAAGAAGCATTGTTCTTAAATAGAATGAATCAGAG
The DNA here is from genome assembly GCF_020740685.1 of Jaculus jaculus. Classification (NCBI taxonomy): domain Eukaryota; kingdom Metazoa; phylum Chordata; class Mammalia; order Rodentia; family Dipodidae; genus Jaculus; species Jaculus jaculus. The sequence goes on from NC_059103.1 coordinate 22,076,439, forward strand.
GGTTTCTTCACACATATTAACGTCTTGTCACCTTCCCCACAAGTCCAGTGTATAATTAAATACCGAGTCCCAAGGATAAGTCCCAAGAATAGTGAAGTTAGATGAGGTTTCCTTTCTTAAAAAATATTTTATTTATCTATTTATTTATTTATTTATTTATTTATTTATTTATGAGAGAAGCAGAGAGAGAGAGAGAGAGAGAGAGAGAATGCCAGGGGCTCTAGCCACTGCAAATAAACTCCAAAACACATGTGCCATCTTGTACATCGGGCTTTACATGAGTACTGGGGAATCGAACCTAAGTCCATTGGCTTTGCCAGCAAGTCATCTCTCCAGCCCCAATGTTTCTTTATATTAATTCTCCCTAGCTGTACATAGGCCATCTGTCCTTTTGGGCCTGCTTTGGGATTAAAATCATGTAGCTTCTGATCCAATTCACCTAGTGTCTAGAATTTGACATGCCTTTTCTTCTCTTTTTTCATAAGCTTATTTTTTTTTTTCCCAGAAAGTATATTATGTACTTTTGTATAGCTGAAACAAAAATAACTAAGATGACAAACTTTAAGGGAGGAAAGATCAATTTGGGCTCATAGTTTAGAAGGTTCCCTCCATAACTGCCTTACCCCTGTGAGCTTGGGCAGAACATCATACGGGGTGTCAGGGATTCTTCACCTCATGGCACTGATGAAACAAAAAGAGGGAATCCTGACAGGGAGCAGGGCAAGATACACTCATTGAGAACACACACCCGGGCCCCCTCCAGTGAACTACCTCCTTGAACTAGGTCCTACCTCTGCTATTCATCACTAATTCGGATATCAGTGTGATAATTTGAACATCAACTGTGGGACATGGCCTCATGCTCTGTGAATACCTGGTCCTCAGTGGGTGGCAATCTGAGAAGTTGCTGAGCCTTTGGGAGGTAGAGCTTTGCTGGAGAAGATCTGTCACTGGGCGTATTTATTAGTTCAGTCCACTGAGGGTTTGCTCAGACTACTTCCTTCCTGCTGCTGTGACAAGATTCCCTGCATGTGTGCTCTGTCATGTTCTCCTCCTTGAAACTTCTCAAAACTGTAAGCGGAAAGATAAACTCTTTCGTTCCATCAGCTGATTCTAGCTGAGTGTTCCCTCCCAGCAACAAGGAGGAGGTAACCGCTACAATCATCATTTTATGAATTCATTAAGTGATCCATTCATTCATTAAGTCAAAGCTTTGGTAATCTATTATTCTCTGAAACCAGCCTCATGGTCACATCCAGAGCTAGGGTTTTTTTGTTTGGTTGGTTGGTTGGTTATTTGTGTTGCTTTGTTTGGTTGTGCGAGGTAAGCTCTCACTCTAGCCCAGGCTGACCTGGAATTCACTATGTAGTCTCATGGTGGCCTCAAACTCTCGGCAATCCTCCGACCTCTGCCTCCTAAGTACTGGGATTAAAGGTGTGTGCTGCCACCACCTGGCTCAGAGTTGTGTTTTATTAATATGCTGGGATATTCACATTTGACAATTTGATACGTAAATACATTTTCCTGTGGGATAATATTCCACCCTTGGCCTCCCAAAAGGTTCACATCCATTTTATCATGCTAAATGCATTTTGTCTTAGAAGTTCCAACACTGTTCAGAAAGCCTAAATTCAATATGACCTCTGAGAATCAAAACAATTCATCGATGAGTCCCATTAAAAAAAAAACAGTTTACATAATTTTAATATAAAATTACACAAAGAAAACATTCCCATGTCAAAGTGGGCAGCAAGAATCTTTCACTAATTTCTATGTGTACCATCTGGGATACACGATGTCCCGGGGGGAGCTCCAACACACTTGACTCATCCTGCTATTAGAGTCTTGTTATTTGCACTTTCCTTGGGATGGCTCCATTCAGTGCCTGTACCTGTCTTTCCTCAGTGGTGTTCTGGTTTCCTGGGATTACCAACACCCTGAGCCCTCCATTTCAGATTTGGCGTCACCATTATAGCTCCACACAACATCTTCTCAGGAGTTTCCCTTAGGGCTGCTGAGTTTTCCACATGTCGCTTGGCCTCCAAGGCTTTCATTTGAAATCAGTGTGGCAGCCTCCATCATCCCGTACCTCCTTTAGCCCACATGCCTGCAGAATCAGCATCATGTGGGTGATGGCATCGCCTGCCTCCAGCTTGAGAAGCAGGTCCCCTCTGGATCCCAGCTGCAGTGGCCCTCTGAGTGCCTAGGTAGCTGAGCCCAGAAAGAAAAAAATAATTCCCTTAGGCAGCCCTGTGTAAACGCAGGGCCGGCCCTTCTCAAAGGAAATTCTTTCCAGTGAGTGTTTAATTTTATACCCTGAAGCCTGTGATGAGCAATGCCTGGCCATTTTCTGAGACGCTGTTAACTAGAAAGTATTTGGTTTCTCTTTAATCATGCTACCCTCCTTAACAGCTACCACTTGCTTATCCACAAATTTCTACTGACTCCTTTTCTGACCAAACTGCACATTTGTCAAATCCTTTGACTTTCTGCCCCTGATTCTCACTGTAAGTCTGGATAAAAGCTGACAACAATATCCATGCTGAAATCTGAATGCTATCCCAGCTTGAGATTGCCTCCCACAAATTCATTAGCCATTTCCTTTAAGTTCAGCTTCACTCAAAGACAAAACTTTTCACCAGAATGTAATACAAATGCCCTCTCATCCAATTCCCAATGGAGTCCTCATTTCAGTCTAGAAGCTCAGGAGCCCTCACCTTCCTCATCCCCAATCTTATTGGCATTCTGGTCTTCTAAGCTCTCAGCAGAACCACCCACCAAGCTCTGCTTGGAGAATCCTAGGCTTTCTCTATCTTGCTTCAAACTCTTCCAAATTGTTCTCACAAACCAATTCCAAAGTATGATTAATCATACAGTCACAATTGATCACAGCAATGGCTCTGCTTTTGTGGTATCCATTTTTTGGTATTACCTAGCTACTCATTATGACTAAAATGCCTAAGAGAACCTAAAGGAAGAGGGGTTTATTTTGGATCATAGTTTCAGAGATTTCAGTCCATAGTTCCTTAGGCAGAAATATATATCATGGAGGCTTAACCATGTGTTAGCAGAGATTCTTCATGGAAAACAGGAAATACCAGAGGCTAGGGTGAGATATAGTCTCAAGAACAACCCCAGTGATCTACTTTCCCCAAGTAGTCCTCACTTCCTACTTTTCACCACCTACCAGAAACTGTCTTGTGAATCTATCAAGGGATTAATCTACCCATTATGTCAGGCCAGTCAGAATGTGATTGCATGATGAAATATCCTCACAGACATACCCAGAGTTTTACTTCACTAATCTTTTGGGCAATTCTCAGTCCAATATCAGGTTGGTGAACAAAAAGGCAACATAGTGCTGAGAAGAAGTGACAGAGGAGTGTCCAGCACTGAAATATCTCTATCACACCCTCCAAGGCTCAGGGTCCATTGTGGAAGAGGTGGCAGAAACAATGTGAAAGCCAAAGGGAGGGTACCATTCCTTACAATGCAACTGTACAGACAGAAATTGGCCTTGATACCCATAACCTCTCAGTGCCTAGCAATACCTCTACAAGACGATGACATCAAAATAAAAGAGACTCATGGAGAGGGGGAGGGGATATGATGGAGAACGGAGCCATGAAGGGGAAAATGGGGGAGGGGAGGGAAGTACTGTGGTTTATTGTCTGTAAGTATAGAAGTTGTCCATAAAGAAATTTCACAAAATTTCAAACATGTAACTTTCATGTACTTGGTTTTATGTATTGTGCTTGTTTCAAAATTAAATAATCTCTTCCATTTTTAATATTTCTTTCCAAAAAAATTAAAATAAACCATTACAACAAGTACAAGAAGAAAAACCTGAAGACCTTCTAGGAAATGTATTATGCTTAAGTAGCTACCAATCTTTGATAACATTGAGTAATAGTGTTTGTCAGGAGAAGTTATTACAGGTGTAAGAGAAGACCTCATCATCATAAGGCCAAATGGTTCACCTCAGAAACAGTGTTCTGAGCAGCACAGAAGTCAACCGGAGGGTGGGGGGCAGGTTTGTGGGTAGAGAATATGCCATACATCTGCAGGCTCAGCCTCAAACACAGAAAAAGCACCTGGAGGTGAACGACTTGAGAGAGATTTGCTCCTAGAAAAGTGATCAGCATATGGAACCCAAGCAGCCTAGTCCTGTGTTTTGCTGTTTCATATATTCTTTTTCCTTCATTTTTAATCTTAAACACACACAGTTGTAAGCAGAGCCACACTGTATCTCAGAATATGAATCCAGGTGGCTTATGTAAATGGCCGAACATTCTTTCAGTCTCCTCTGGGAAGCTGTGTATGCGGAAAACAACATTTCCCATTCATCACTCACTCTCTGCTTCCTCATTGCAGGTTGGATGTGACTAACCCTGCTTCAGGCTCCTACTGCCATGACTCCCCTGCCATGATGAACTATAACCTGAAACTGCAGGCTGAAATAAGCCCCTCCTCTACTTAAAAATAAAAGGTGGCTGTGAAGATAGCTCAGTCAGAGAAGTGGCTACTCTAAAAGCACAAGGACCCAAGTATGACCTCAAAATTCATGCTTTAAAAAAAAAAAAAAACTGGGCATGGTGACATGTACTTGTAATCCCAGCACTGGGGAAATCAAAGACAGGCAAATCTCTGGGGTTCACTGAACAGCTAGTCTAGCTTGACTGGTGAGCTCCCGGCCAGCAAAATCCCTGCCTCAACTAAGGTATATGGCCCCTGAAAAATGGCACCCAAAGTTGTCCCCTGGCCTCCACATTCACATTGCGCATGCATATCAACACACACATGTGCACCTGCATGCATGTGAACATGCACACACCTATGCACACACACACAACTTTCTTTTTGTGTGTGTGGCAAGCCCAACAAACTGGCCTTTTTTTTTTATGTGAGCGAGCGAGAGTGAAAGAAAGAGAGGGAATTGGCACACCAGGGCCTACAGCCACTGCAGGCAAGCTCCAGACACACGCGCCCCTTGTGTGTATGTGCAACCTTGCCTGCTTGTGTCACTGTGCATCTGACTTTTGTGACTTTTTTGAGAGTCGAACACGAGTCTTTATTCTTTGCAGGCAAATGCCTGAAGTGCCAAGCCATCTCTGCAGCTGACAACTTTCTTTTATTGTTGTTTGGTTTTGTTGCTGTTGTTGTTGTTTTGAGGCAGGGTCTCCGTCTAGCCCAGGCTGACCTGGAAATCACCATGTAGTCTGAAGATGAACTCAACCTCACAGCTATCCTCCTACCCAAGTGCTCGGATGAAAGGGATGCACCACTAGGCCCCGCTTAACCTTTGCACCATGTCATGTTGCTATTTATTACTGGTGAAAGCAGAAATGACTGAGCAAGGGTGTGTATGAAGGGAAGCAGGGAGTGGGCAAAGGAAGGCCTGCCTCCCCTATGGGAGAAGTCAGTGTAAAAGTAGCTATTTTTATTTTTAATATAAAAATGTTGATTGCTTAATTCAAGGAAATACAGCTTCACCGTTCATGCTCGGCCTGCGAAGCGTCCCATGCTGGCGATACGTGCATCCCACGTGCGTGAGTAACTGAGAAGTGGGGTCTGCTCCTTCTTCTCATTGATCCATCAGCTTCACTCTGCTTTGGAGCAGACAGAATGTGAAATAATATTTTAAGGAAATTTGATTCCCGAGGCTGTTGTGTTTCCTTATACATAAATTACCCTTAAACCACAGTGGTTATTGAAATAAAAATTCCATTTCTCTTACATTGACAATCCCTCTGGGAGGGAGGGTGAGGAGACTCCCTCCACAACCCGAATGAACAAAATTAGCTGTGACATCAGTGTGATTATTACAGTCATGCTTTTTTATTTTTAATATTTTCCTGTGACAGATTTATTTCTTCTCAAATCAGAAATATTTCTTCTGAGGAAAAAAAAATATATAGCCCCCGTATGTTTTTCCGATACAGAAAATTACCAGATGCCAAGCTGTGAACATATGGAAATTGAAGACCCTTGTGGGTGACCTTAAGGACCATGAAGGTGGAGAATTGTGATACAGCAGCTTAGGCAATTTCATTGTGGCTGTTTGGTTCGTGAAAAATGAGAAATAGGTTTTCTATTACTAAATATAATGAATTCCCTTTCTGTCCTGTCACAAATTGTCAAACTTCATTGAGCAAAAGAAGGACCATGCCTAGACAATGATAAGAACGTTGGGGGAGGTATGATACCCATGTTGCACAGGGGTGAAAGCAGAAAGAGGTGATGTGGCTTTATTTTGGCCTAAATTTTTAAATTGATCTAGTTAGTGGATAAATCATACTGGACAATCTTTGACCCATGTATAGAATGTTTTAAGTGGCATGTGGTGAGGTTGTGAGCATATACATCTTGTTACATAGGTTAAACGTCATACCCATGGGATTTCATGAAGGGGACAATCACTTTCTAGTGATCAAAGGGGCATGTTGGGCATCTGTCACACATGTCATGAAATGACCCTGAGAGTTTGTGCATCATCACATGGGCTCAAGTGATCTGCGGCATGGTGAGGAGTGGAAAAGTGACAATTCTGAGTGCCTGGATATCAGGTGGTGTCCACCTTCTCACTTGAAGGTGAGAAACATGTGGCACGTTAAAAGTATCTGTCAGGCCAGAGAGATGGCTTAGCAGTTAAGGTGCTTGCCTGCGAAGCCTAAGGACCCAGATTCAATTTTCCAGGACTCACATAAGCCAGATGCACAAGGTGGCACATGTATCTAGAGTTTGTTTACACTGGCTGGAGGCTCTGATGCACACATTCTCTCCATCTACCTCTTCTTTCTCCTTGTGACTCCATCTCTCTCGATGTTTTTTTTTTTTTTTTTTTTTTTTTTTTTTTTTTTTTTTGCCAGACAACTTACCCCACTGGAGCTATTATACCATCTTGTCGACACCTCCTACCAGGGAAAACCTGGGTTTGGAACTGAATGTGGACAGTCCTGTCCTAGGTGTGTGTCTACATGCATTCAGGCAAAAGCCATGATTCTCCAAGACCTCTGTGAAGTTTAAGAATAACTGTACTTGTGGCTTATTTAAGGAGCAGGGGCAATTTCTGGGCACCAATCCCCAGAGTTCCTGGTATGTAAGCAATGCTCTGGAATTTGTGGGATGCATATGTTTTTAAATTGAGATCAGAAGGGACAGCATCCAAATAGTATTCAACAGCAGACTTGCAGGCACAGTGATTCTCAGAAAACAACAACAACAACAACAAAAATGTTGTTATTCTAGAATAGATAAAGGCAAAGAGGTTTAGTTGAACCAAATTTTGGAAGAACCTTCTTAAAAGAACCTGATTTGTCCACCAACCTTATATATAGCAAATATTTTCAATGCAGATTCGTGCGCATGTGTGTATGGCATATGTGCATGCCTGTATGCAATCGTGTAATCTCTCGTGTGCACACATGTGCCAGCCAGAGAAGGTCAGGTATCTTCCTCTACAGCTCATCAGCACGTTCCATTGAGATGGAATCTCTCAATGGACCTGGAGCTGATAAGCCAGTCTGACCAGTGACCTCTGCAGAGTTTCCCATCCTCGCCATCCCCATCAGGAGTGGAGTTACACAGGCATGTATGACCACATCTGGCTTTTCACATGGGCAGTGGGGAATCAAACTCAGGTCCTCAATCTTGTGCAACCAGTGCTCTTACCTGCTGAGCCATCTCCCTGGCCTCAACATTTATACTGGTGTGAAGACATCCAGCAGAGAGTGTAGAGAAAATGTTAATTTAGCTCCCCGGCCACAGGCACTTTCGTGTGTGGTCCCTTAAGCTTCCTGAGTGTATCAAGTTTTTCACTAAATTTGGAAGGTTTCCAAAGAGCAATTCTTTGCATACCTTTTCTGTTCATTTCTCTCTGCTCCTGGTTTACCCATTACGTTGGCTTCTCAATGATACCCCACATTTCTCTGAGTGCTGGGGCTTCTCTGTTCACTTTTTTTTCATTCTTTTCTCCCTGTTCTTCAGGATACAAACTTTCGGTCTGAAAGTGTGATGATTCTTTCTTTTGATCTCTCAGAACTGAACTTGAGGCCCGTGATGACTCCTGCATTTCCCTTATGCTGCTCTGGCCATCCAGTGTGCACGTCAGTGTTTTCTTCTTTACTTCCGGAAGTAAGGGCACTTCCTGATTTCTTTGCATACGTCCCAGTTTTGTGTTGAAAGCACGGCATTCTGGAGGATATATCTCCACGTGAATACTGAATCCCCTCTTCACCGTCTATGGGGTTGTGTCAGCCACAGCTAACAATAAAAGTTCAAATTGTTTCAAGTACCGGCTTAAAAAACATGGCCATTGGAATTAGAATTGTATGAGAAGAAAACACTATCACAAATATTGAAGTTTGTGTGAACGCATAGACTGCACGTGGGATCCTCAACCTTTTTGTGCTGCGGTACCGTATTATTTTGCCAAGGGATCTCAGAGGAGCATTGATTCCTCAGAGCTGACTTTGGACTTAGCAGTGTAAGCAAGGACTCATCACAGATTGTCTGCTTCTGTGCAAGTGTGTACGTAGGCCTGTGTGTGTGTGTGTGTGTGTGTGTGTGTGTGTGTGTGTGTGTTATACATGTGCAGGTACCTCTGTGGTACCCCTGAACTCACTCACCAAGAGCAGGGTACACTTGCAGAGTGGCCGGAATAGAACATTGGGTGACCTATTCCGTCTCTCTTCCGCCCATCTTTATTTGAGTGAGTCTCTTACTGATCCCAGAGCTTGCTATTTTGTTTTGTTTTGTTTTGTTTTGTTTTGTTTTGTTTTGTTTTGTTTTGTTTTGTTTGTTTTGTTTTATTTTGTTTTGCTTTGTTTTCCATGAGCTTGGGGGGATTCTCTATGGGGCTGGAGTTAAAAGCTGTGTTTGTGGGTTCTGGAGATCAAATTTGAGTGATCTCTCAGATCTCCTGAGGGCCTCAAGCTTGGTCAGGAAGTGCTCTTAAGTGCTCAGCTTTCTTTCCAGGCCCACATCATAGAATTCGATGGTCAGCAAGAAGCACCACCTGTATATGGCAGCTATGACCCTCAGCAATGGGGAAAAAAAAATGGGATTAATGTAGCATAAAATTTCTCCGCTTATTTCTCTGACTCTCTCAGCAAACAAGACTATGTGGATTTTATTATACTGCTTCTTGGTCCCACAGAGCCCTCTAGTGGAAAAAAGGCCATCAGAAATAAGTGTGTAGAAAAACAAGCCTCAGAAATGGCCAGTTTTGTTGCTATGAAATTTGGGCTTAGCACTCCTCTCTCAGACAACTGGCTTTCATTGATTTTTCTTACCAATAATTTACCAGCTTAATAAAAAAAATACATACTGCTCTGGGGAAACATACATGTAAATAGATTTCTTTTTGATAAGAAGTTTTTGTTTGTTGGTTGGTTGGTTTTGTTTTGTTTTGAGGTAGGCTCCTACTCGAGCCCAGGCTGACCTGGAATTCACTATGTAGTCTCAGGGTGGCCTCGAACTCACGGCGATCCTCCTACCTCTGCCTCCCGAGTGCTGGGTAGAGGCGTGTGCCACCACACTCAGCCTAAGAATTTCTTTTGATAAAACACATGAACTTATAATGACAATGTTTATAAACTTTCTAAAGGTTCATTTTTATTATACATTTATATGTAGTTTATTATTTTTTATTTTGAAAAAAGGAAGGCACATATTAGTGGTATAAAAGACATGATAAAATACCTCTGCTATATTGCTGGCTAATAAACTTGACCTCTGAGGTTACTTAACAACTTCTCAATTTTTCTGCTATAGTTGTTTCTGCTAACTTTGTTCATTTGCCCTTCCTTCCTCCCTCCCTTCCTTCCTTCCTTCCTTCCTTCCTTCCTTCCTTCCTTCCTTTTTTTTGTCCTTCCTTCCTTCCTTCCACCCTTCCTTCCTTCCTTCCTTTTTTCCCTTCACATGGCCTCACCTTACAGACCTCAAATTGGCCTGTAACTTGCAATGTAACCCAGAGCAGCCTTGAACTCATGGCAATTCTCCTGCCTCAATCTCCCCCGTGTCTCATTACTTTTTTTTATTTGATTTTTAAATATTTCATGGCACTAGAAACTAAACCTAGAGTCTTGCAAATGCCAGGCAAGCACTCCAACACTAAGCTACATGCCCAACTATCAACTTTTTTAAAAAGAATCTTGCAAATTTGCCCAGGCTGACCTTGGACTCACTCTAAATCTCAGGCGGACTGTCAGCATGCAATCCTCTTGCATCAGTCTCCCTGAGCTAGGGTGACACACCTGTACAACAAGGCCTGGCATTTCTTACTATTCTTGTAGAAACTTTCTTTGTTTTGTTTTTCGAGGTAGGGTCTCGCTCTAGCCCAGCCTGACCTGGAGTTCACAATGTAGTCTCAGGGTGACCTCAAACTCGTGGCAATCCTCCTACCTCTGCCTCCCTAGTGCTGGGATTAAAGGTGTGTGCCACCACACCCTGCTCCTTGTGGAAACTTTCTGACCCACAAAGAAATGCACCCAATTCCTGTGTACCCAGGACTTATCTCCAACAGTGATGGGTTCACAGTCTGCTTCTCTCATGGAATCCATCGTCCACTGTGTCCTTTTGTGTTGATTTGATGACCTGCTAGCATTTCTCCTGAAAGGATTGATAAATGATACCTCCTCTTCTCCTTGCCCATCCTGCACTGATGCGTGAGCCAAAAGGTGGGAAGAAAGTTCACCCGTGGTCTATCCTTCCCTTCCTGAGGAGATTCCCTTGCTAAACTCTCAAGAGCTTTGCCCTTTCCCCATTGGGTCACATGTCCTACTTACAAAACGTAATATCAAGTCTCCTTCAGGCAGCAGTTACTTTCTCATTACTAGGACAAAACACCAGACCAGAAGCAGCTTACAGAAGGAAAGGGTTTATTTTGGATAACAAATTTGATATCTCATCATGGTGGGGGACATATGACTAAAGCAGATAACAGGGTCTCATCACCTCAGCTGGGAAGAAGGAACAGGAGTGCGGTGCCTAGAACTGGCAGGGATTCTTGTGCTATGACACCCCAAAGTCTATCCCAAGTGACACACCTCCTCCAGTAAGGCCCCACCTTCCAAGTGCTCCACAACTTTCCCGAATTGCCATCGGCTGGGGACCAAGTATTCAAAACATATGAGCCTATGGGGGGATGAAATGTCAAAACATGGACACTACTCACTCCTTATTGGCACTACAGAGCGCGAGCATGGGAACAGGGTCCCAGAAAGCCTTGGTTTTGGCATCACATGCACTTCAAGAAACTAACACTTGAATCCTCTTGTGTGATAGATATGTCATTGTGAAGATCTAGGGCGTGTGTGAGTGTATCAGAACTAAAAGGTCAAGGCTGGCCGTGGAGATGTACATCTGTAATGCAAACACTTAGGAGACCAAAGCAGGAGGATCCAGAGTTCAAAGTCAGTTCTGGAAACAAGAGGCCAACCTGCGTTATACAGACCTTGTCTCAATGAGCAAACAAACAAACAAAAACAAAAAAAAAAAGCAAAGGACTACAAAGTCAAAACACATTAGCTTTAACCTGGGACAGTCCAGAATGTTGGATCCGTCTGGCATCTAGAGCTAAGTCATGGTAGACCCCTGTTTTGTTAGAATCACTCAGTTTTCTGTACTTACCCAGAGTGCCTCAAAGTTTCTGAAGGTACCTTTCCTATCGCCTCTGTGCAAAGTAGTCGACTTATTTTTAATGGTATTATCCTCCTTATGACCCCTTTGTTCAAAGCTGGCCAATATTTCTATGTGTTTATTTTATTTATTTGCAAGGAGAGAGAGAGAGAGAGACAGCATGCCAGGGCCTCTAGCCAATGCAAATGAACTATAGATGTATGTGTTGCTTTGTGGCTTAAGTGAGTACTGGAGAATCAAACCTGGGTCATTAGGCTGAGCAGGCAAGTTCCTTAATCACTGAACCATCTTTCCACCCCTCAAACCTGGCTAAAATCAGCCAGAAATAATCATGCCCTGATCTGAATGTTGAGCTGTCTTAAAATTTGCTGCACCCAGTTCATTCATCCATTTGGAGTTCAGCCTCACTCAAATTCTCAGGACATGGTCAAAAGATAGACAAATTATTTGCCAGAGTGTAACGTGAATGGTCCTAATCCAGTTTCCAACAGAGTCCTTGTCCCCACCTGCCACCTCATGAGCTCAGTACTTCCTGTCCACATCTCTGGTGGCACTTGTGTCTTACGAATCTCCACCAGGGTCACCCAATAAGCTCTGCTTATGGTGTTCTAGGGCCTCTCTGGCTACATCTCCTACATCGTCAGAATAATTTCTCTCAAACCATGTTGAAAGGCCGGAGAGCCACATCTTTAGGTTGCCACAGTAATGAACTTTCAGAGGTCTATCATCGCAGGGAGGTCAAGACAGAACATCTCAGTTCATGGTAGTAGGTTCACTGGTAGAGACACCATAGGGGTCTAGGAAGCAGAGAGAGACAGGAAACCCCTGTGCTTAACATGTCCCCTAGGACTCACCCTGAGTGACCCACAGCAAGGCTCTGCCTCTTCAATGTCCCATAACCTCCGCAAGTCATACCACCATATAGGGATCAAATACTCTAATCATGAGCCTATGGGAGACATTTCATATTCAAACCAAAACACATGGGTTGAGTTCTTCATATCACTTGGACACTAACCATTCTTGAATTTATAAGTTGAAAGCATTTTTCCTATTGCCAAAATTGTCTCGTCACTCCCAATTGCTTCTGTGTTTTTTGTAAAGCTATTTGGTTTGGCACACTCTCTCCGGCTTTCGTCACCTATGCTGTTGTTGATATGGTCAAGGTATCATTTCCTGGACTAATTCCAAGAAGTTCTTCTCCCTTGTTTCCTGCCAGAAGCTTTATGGTTGCAGGTTTTAAGTTTAAGCTTATCATCTACTTTAATTTCATTTTATATATGCAATGAGGCAAATGTCCAGTTTCATTCTTCTGCTTGTTGAGATCCAGTAATTCTACCATCATTTAAATTCACAGAAAAATTGGTTTACAAAGATCAAACCAAGGGTTCTCACATGAGGGGCTAGGGAGATGGCTCAGTGGGTAAGAGTGCTTACTGCACAAGCATAAGGGCCTGAGGGGACCTGAGCTGGATATTCAGCACCTACATAAAAAGCCAAGAATGGGTCCTGGAGAGATGGCTTAGTGGTTCGTATGTTTGCCTGCAAAGCCAAAGGACCCAGGTTCAATTCCACAGGACCCATGTAAGCCAGATGCACAAAGTAGCACATGCATCTGGGGTTCATTTGCAGTGGCTAGAGTCCCTGGCCTTTCCATTTTCTCTCTCTCTCTCTCTTCTTCTTTTTCTCTTATATGCTTCTCTCTCAAATAAATAAATAAAAATGAAATATATTTTAAAAATTACACAAAAAATAAATAAAAACCAAGAACGGCCACACATCTTTGTTACCCCAGCCCTGTAGCAGACATGGACCAGAGCATCACTGGGGTTCACTGGCCAGGCAATGTGGTGGTCATATAAACAGTAGTTCCTGGTTCAGTGAGAGACTCTGTCTCCAGAGAACAATGCAGGGATCAACAAAGGATACTCCACGTGCTCTCTTGTTCTCCGCACTAATGGCCATGGGGCTCCCTCATCTTCACACCCCTGAACATACATTATACAGATACACACAGCATACACATACTACACACACATGCACACACCATTTTTTTTTTTTTTTTTAGAATTCTCATGTAAATTGCCTTGTTTCCCCAAAACACTCCTCTCTCTGCAGCCATTTTCACTCACACTGGACAAATGACCCATTTTCTGCACGTCTCAGAGACTAACTCCTACTTTATTTCCCCAAGTTGCCCCATCTTCTCTCTGTCTTCCCCTAACCTCCCACACTGTCTCAGAACCATGTCTCAACAGATAAACAAGTGCGACCTGTAGCCCAGTTTCAAGTCCGCCCAATGGAGGTATTTCCATTATGGTGCTGGAAATGTTTCTTAGGTTAAAATGTTCCAAAATCACCACTGATCTCCTCTGTGTGCCATACATTAAGCCATTACATTTGGAGATTAGTCCAGTAAACTTCAGATTCATCTCTCCAAGTCCAATGCCCACCTCTTAATTGGCCATGATGGGCTATTTGGTGTCATCCTGTTGGTCCATGCTCCTTTCCCACAGTGAGATCTTTGTGTACAGTTTCTGGAATGTTCTCCACCCTTTTCTTTTTGAGTAGGTAGGAAGAAAGATGCATAGTCAACTGCTACAAAGTAAGTGGGAACAGTGATTGATGGCGCAAAGAGGAAAGGTTCACGGCCTGATGTCTCTCCCAGAGATGCTGGGTAGAGGATCACAGGAGCAGCTGCTCGGAGACTCTCCTAGGGGTTGTCATCAAGTACCCCGGCACTGGATTAAGTTACTACAGGCAGGATGCAGAGAGAGAGGGATGGAGGAAGGGAGGAAGCTCATGATGAACAAGAAGAGTCTGGAGAACAGGGAGCAGCCTACAATACTAACTAGACCAAGTTCAGCACCTGGGCCCATTATAGACTACTATATCATGTGCAGCAGTCATCCAATGATAGACAAGTGGAACAAGCTCAGCGTTCAAGCTAATGTTCCCAGGGAGCAGAAATTCTGCTTTGAGCAGAAATTAATTTTTTTCTTTTTATTATTTGTGTGTATGTGTGTATGATGGGTATATGTGTGTGTATGTGTGAGTTTGTGTATGTGATCTGGATGTAAATGTGGGTACGTGTATATTTGTATATGTTTGTGCACATGCCAGGGGACGTGCGTGGAGATCAGAGAACAAGGTCAGGGTGTTGTTATTTTTTTTTTCTTCCTCCACGCTTTTGAGTCAGGGTCTCCTTTGCCATTGCTGTTTACAAGTTTCTAGGTTCTCCTGGCTCTGCCTCCCATTGCTGGAGGCACATTAGGATTGTAGACTTATGTGATACTTTGCATCTGGCTCTATGCGGGGGCATAGGAGGATTGAACTCCAGTTAATGGGCTTGAAAGCAATACCGTTAGCCACTGAGCCATCTCGCCAGCCACTTTGGCAGTTGGATGGGCTGGACAATAATGTCTCCTTACAAATGATCACCATTTCTCTTCCTGTCACACTCTGTCCTGAGGTGAAGGCACATATTCAGGCCCCACAGGCTTCACTGTGAGGCATCAGCTGCAGCCACAGAGTACAGACCTGGGTGACCAGACCCAGCAGATCCTACCTAGCTGCTCCATGCTGAGGGGCTGTGGTAGGACTGGTGGCCAGTCCCTGCAGCTCTCATCTGGTAGGGGGCACCTTGGTCTATAGGCAACAGCTTCTTTCAGATGTGTGGGTCACAGTTACTATGAAGCAACCATAACTTCTGTTCCTAGTCTTTCCAAGAAGCTGGAGAGACAATCTTTAATATTTATTTACTTATTTATTTATTTATATGCAAAGGGAGCAAGAGAGAGAGAATAGGGGTGTACCAGGCCTCTAGGTGCTGCAAATGAATTCCAGATGCACCTGGCTTTATTTGGATATTGGGGAGTCAAACCTTGGTCCTTAGGCTTTACAGGCAAGAGCCTTAACTGCTAAGCCATCTCTCCAGCCCTGGAGAGACTTTAATGCCAGTGTTATACGTTTTAAGTGTGGCTTGTTTTTTTTGTTTTTTTTTTTCTTTTTTTAAATTTTTATTAACAGTTTCCATGATTATAAAATATATCCCATGGTAATTCCCTCCCTTCCCACCCCCACACTTGTTTATGTTTCCTAGTATGGATGCTGGCTGAAGCAAAACTGCTCATATTTTAACAGATTATTTTTACTTTTTTGCATATGTGTACATGACGTGCACGCGTGCTCATTGGAGTGCTTGTGGGTATGTGCGGGTACACGTGCACATGCAGGCCACAGGTTGACAGCCACTGTCTTCCGCATTTGTGAGGCAGAGTCTCTCATTGTGGGAGTCCAAAGGAAATGTCCCCCATAGCCTCATGCATTTTGAATGCTTGGTCACCAACTGGTAGCAATTGGGAAAGTGGAGCCTTGCTAGAGGAGGCGTGTCACTGGGGAAAGATCTGGAGGTTGATGAACTCAGCTCTGAGCCCAGTTCTTATCCAGATGCCTGTGCCTGCCATCCTTTCCCAGACATGACCAATTCCTCCCTGAAGCTGCAGCTGAAATAAACCCTTTCCTCTCATGAATGGCTTTTGGTCAGGTGTTTGTCTTAGCAACAACAACAAAAAAAGTAACTATAACGACCTATTGATCCTGTGGGTCACAGAGTCAGCTAGACTAGCTAGCCTGGCAGCCCTAGGGGTATGTCTTCATCCACCTCCCCGCTGCTGAGATTACAGGCATGCTCTGAAGGAACCCCAAGATGGGGACCCCACGCTCTGCCCGGATATGGTGACACCCCAAATCACTCACGAGAAGCGGTCTTGATGCAAACTGCAAGAGGATTTTATTCCAAGCGCACTGGGGCCCACAGTCGTACACCACACAGGGGTAGAGGACTGCAGAGCCCCAAATGCAGGAACGGGACAGTTTTTACAGGGTTTCTAACAAAGCCTGTGCATTAGACCAATCATTTTTTTTAACATCAGGAGCCCGCGGGGTGCGAGCCAGTCAGTTTGTGCCACTCCATAGTTTCTAAGCCAATTAGTTTAATTTGTTCAAGCCCCTCATGGACCAATCAGTCTCTTATGACCTTGGTGGTCAGCATTTGCGCAGGTCCTTGGGTGGGAGTAGCAGAGTGTGGTATCAGTCTCCTATGACCTTGGTGGTCTGAGGCAGGCTGCTACAGCTTATGGTGCGGGCTACTAAGGCTTAGAGTATGGGCTATTAAGGCTTATGGTGCAGGCTATTTACAGAAACCAAATAAGTGGTTCACTTCATTACTCATTTCCCATCCTTGAGGGCTATCTCATGCCCTTTTACCTAGTTTTATATTAGGAGCGGGCTCTGATATAATGAGAAGAGGGATTCTTTACTTGCTTCCAACAGAGAGAGTAAAGCCTGGAGTTTGAAGTATGCAGGGGCCCGCTTAAGCTCCCTTTGGAGCGTGATAGTATTTCTGGGCTTCTGAATTCTTGGGCCTTTCAGCTCCAACACACCTGGCATTCTTATGGGGATCCTAAGGAATTGAACTCAGTTCCTCGTGCTTGCACAGCAAATGCATTAGTCAGTGAGCTATCTCCTCAGCCCCAGATTTTCAGATTTTGTTTCATAAAGGTAACTATGGTGACAGAGTGGCATACAGATCAGAAGTGGGTAGGAAGGAAGGAGAAAGCACAGTCAGGAGTTTACAGCTGCAGCCCTGGTCACAAGTGTAGACTTGGAGTGGAGTGGGTGGAGGGATTCCTGGTCTAGTTGCAGACAGAATTAACATATCACTGCCCAGATGGGAAATGATGAAGTGGGGGGAGGACGCCTGGATGCTTCCTAATGACCTACATTAACTCCTGACAGGTGATGCGCTTGCCACCGAGGCCAGCAGGAAAGATAATGATTTCACCCTTAGAGGTGTTGAATGGAAGGTCTCTTGGGTCTTGAAAACGCTAATGTCATAAGACAGTGCAATATGCCAATATTTGTGGCTAAGAAAAGTCAATGCCTGATAATAATCCGAAAGCTGTCAACAGTCAAAGGCTGGCTTAGAGGCAAAGACAAAAGCTGATGAAGAACAGTGGCCAATGGGCTGGACAGGATTAAATGGGACCTGTTGCAAGGCCCTCGCCTGCCTTTTCTGCCATCATCAGAACACACAGACTACCGTCCTTCGTGACACCCTGGTCTTCCTCCTGCCTCTCTGCAGCATTCCTGTCCACTGAACGTAAACGTCTTGCATGCTCATCACAGAAACCATGGCTTCTAAGGACAGCAGCCTGGGCGTCGCTGCACTCAGGTAGCCACAGTGTCTGAAGACACCGTCTCTCACCAGAGCCAGGCTAGCAGATCCACTGTCATGGAAAGAGTACACTGGAGAACGAGTGTACTGTGTCTCCCAATAAGGAGGATATGGGGACTTGGTCCAGGCTCTGGCATCCTAGGAGGGACAGACGGCTCATTTCATTTTCTGACGCCAGAGGAAGGTCGAGTTGGTTGTTCAAGGCCCCAGCTACCGGGAAGGAACCATGGGGAGGAGAAGTTATTTTAGATCCCCAGATCTCGAGGAGGGGACACAGGGTTGGTTACAAGGCTGAAGATCTTGAGGTAAGAACTATGGAAAAGGGTGCAGGTTCTAATACGGTTCAAGGAGGAATACGGTCACACTGTACCGAGTCCTGTCAGCAGTACTTGGTACACGGGTCTGCCCGCACAAAGGGAACAGAGCTAATGTGGTGGTACAAGACTAGCCACCTCTGTGGGCGGGACAGCGCTCTTGGACAGTCCTTTGCTGTCAGCCCGGCTAGTGCTGTGTTAAACTGATCAGGATTAACAAGGAGAACATAGCCAGGGAGACCAGCCCTGTGCTTCCTCTATGTGCCCTTTCCCAGGGGCCAGCGACTCCCTTGAAGAGTGAGTAGGGGATTGCTAAAGGAAACAGCCTCCTCGGCTGCTGCTTCTAGTCTGGACTTGGCATAATAATCACCTGAGGCTGATGTGCTCCAAAGTGAGCCAGGACTGCCCCCCCCCACCACCACCACATTGCATCTTTGTAGCGGTCATCCTCCTCCTCCATACACAAAATGATCCCACATCCCAGGGATGTGCCCTCTGAGCAAGTCACTCCCTAAGGCTTGCTCTGATCCCTGTGTCCGCGTCTTTTTTTTTTTTTTAATTTTATTTATTTATTTGAGAGCGACAGACACAGAGAGAAAGACAGATAGAGGGAGAGAGAGAGAATGGGCGCGCCAGGGCTTCCAGCCTCTGCAAACGAACTCCAGACGCGTGCGCCCCTTTGTGCATCTGGCTAATGTGGGACCTGGGGAACCGAGCCTCGAACCGGGGTCGTTAGGCTTCACAGGCTAGCGCTTAACGGCTAAGCCATCTCTCCAGCCCTGTGTCCGCGTCTTTTAACGAATTCTTTCAGATTCCACTCTGTGGAGCTGGTCAGTGTCCTAGCTTGACCTATGACCTTGTCACCTCCTTCTTTCAGCCTGCACAGTGGCTCTTCCTGGCCCCCGTTTGAACAACCTGCTCATCCTTCTTGCTGGCTCGAAGCATTCTCAGTGGATACTCCATCCCCAATTCCCCTTGTTCTCCCTGTGGGTCATGAGCTCTTCAGGCTTGAGTTAGAACCTTACCATTTATTACTATTTTTTATTGACAACTTCCATAATTATAGACAATAAACCATGATAATTTCCTCCCCCACACTTTCCCCTTCACAAATCCACTGTCCAGCATATCTCCTCCCCCTCTCAACTGGTCTCTCTTTCATTTTGCTGTCATCATCTTTTCCTCCTATTATGAGGGTCTTGATTAGGTAGTGTCAGGCTTTGCGAGGTCATGGATATCCAGGCCATGTTGTATCTGGAAGAGAGCATTATAAGGAGTCCTACCCTTCCTTTGGCTCTTACAATCTTTTCACCACCTCTTCCACAGAGGACCTTGAGCTTACAAAGGTATGATAGACATGATTCACTATTTCTTAGTGCCATGTGCTTTCTGAGTCATCCCAAGGTCACTGCCATCTGAAAAGAGAAGCTTCTCTAACCAAAAAAATGAGAGTAGCATTAATATATACGTATGTACATTACGAAAGGGGCCCTGGAAGACAGGGTGTCTCTCATTTCTCTATTTCCTTCCACTTAGATGATGGCCTATGTCACAGGAAATGCTGAATATAGTAGCACCAATGTCGTTCACCACAACAAGATTTCTGGTTTGCTCCTTGAGGCTACTCAGTTAGCGAACTGTAGGTTCTCTGTTCTGTTCTCGGTTCCTCAGCTGGAAAGTTTCTGGTAGCTGATTGGCTTCGGAATTCAGACTCCTCCATCTGTTCTCCCAATGCATCTTCTGTCTTTATTCCCAACTTGTCACATAAAGCCCTCATGTCAGCTGACTCAAGGCCCTTGTTACCCCTCACTCTCAAGTGTCAGAGGTCTCTCGTGTCGTGCACACCCCCTGTCCCCCCTACTGTATATTTCCATGCCCAAATTGAGTGTCACTGGTCCCTCAAGCCCTGTCTCACCTTCTCACCCTGCTTCAGTAGTAAGATCCTGGGATTTCCCTTAACTTCCCCTAGCCCTCTCTTGTGCCCCTTTTCTGAACAAAAAAAGAGATTGCCTGCTTCTGACGAACCCTGTTACACTTTGCAGTGTTTAGTAGTAATATTTAAAATCATTCTTCAGGAGTCCAGGAAATGGCTTTGTTGGACACAGTGTTTGCTGCACAAGTATGCAGGCCTAACAGGGACAGAGGTAGCCTGGCCTGAGTTCAATCCTCCATACCCACATAAAAGAAAAAACAGCATGGCCTTGCATGCCTATAACCCCAGTGCTGTGTGTAGCAGAGATAGGAGAAGTGCCTGGGCTTGCTGGCCAGCCCGTCAGACTGAAAATGGCGGCTCAGGATTCGGTGAGAAACTCCACCTTGAGGCAATACTATAGAAGAGCAATGGAGGATGCCCAACACCCAACATTCTCCTCTGGGCTCCACATGCATGTACTGGGGTTGTCACGCATGCATACCCATGCTACTGCACACACACACACACACACACACACACACACACTCACACACACACACACACACTCACACTCCACCTTAGAGTAGGATTTCACAAAGTTGAGCTGGAGTTCACTGGACGATGTGGAGGAACCTCTCGGACATCAATGCTTTGTAGCTGCGGTCAGATGACTGTGGCTTTTAATAAAGGTTTTCCTACAGAATACATTTCCTCTCTTAGAAAAATTCACAGAGGACACATTGTGACTGGGACTAGATTTTTTTGGGTTCAGTGAACCAAAGTGTCCATTGCTTCACTGTCTGAGGCCAGAAGATGGCGGTAGATTCATGTGAGTCTGGAGTTTGTCATCCGCTCTGAGCTGAGGTTGCCTTTTTTTTTTCCAGAAACTTCCCTGTTATTGGTAGTGAACACAGTAAATCCACAAAATGCAGCTGTGGAGTAGGCCGCTGTACATGGGCAGCAGTTAAACAATGGTTGCTTGTTATTTGCTCAACACCCTTAATCTTGGGGCAGGGGGTGGTGGGCAGGAGGGAGAGACTGAACCCTACTTTTGTTCTAGCCAGGCAGTATTTACACCAGGGTCTGCAGGAAGCATGACATCTATTGCAACAAGCTGTCAGATTTGCACCCAGAGGCATGTGACAGCTGGAATCCAAGTCCACCTTCTCCATGGAGGGGGTTAAATAAGTGCAAGTGCATGTAAAATTTGGGGGAATATTCATAGAAATATGTGCTGACCATTCCAAGGAATGCAGATGAATGGTCATGCCATGATCATGTGTTCCCTAGTGACGTCTCGCTACCCAAATAACCCTAACCAAGAGTATATGATAGAAGACCAGTAAAAACCAATTAGCATCTGCATGTGTAGTGTATACGTATACAGTGGGAAAGCTTGAGAGTAGGTGTGTTCATATGCAAGTAGGTTCACATACGTGTGCAGGTGCACATGCATGTATGTGCCCGTGTATGTGAAGGCCAGATGTCAGCAACTGGTGTCCCTCCTCAGTTGCTTTCCATTTTGCGCTTTGAGATAGGCTCTCCCATTACACCAGGTGCTCACTAATTCTGCCAGACTAGCTAGCCAGTGAGCCCCAGGACGTCCTACCTCTGCCTTCCCATTACTGGGATGGCAGGCACAAGCCCCCATGCCCAGCATTTTATGTGGCTGCTAAGGATCTGATTTCAGGGTCTCATGCAAGCAGTTAACTCACTCAGCCATCTCCCCTGCCCCAAAATGCTTTCTTAAATATTTAATAATAACAATAATGCTCTGTATTTTTCAATTAATTTTCATTTCATTCCTCTTTTATAGAAGAATAATTTTTTTCCTGGTTTATTTATTTTTACTTATTTATTAGAGACAGAAGGAGAGAGAGAATGAGAATGGGCACGCCAGGGCCTCTAGCCACTGAAAACGAACTCCAGACACATGTGCCACCCTGTGCATCTGGCTTACATGGAACCAGGAGAATTGAACCTAGGGCATTTTTTTATTTATTTGCAAGACACAGAAACAGAGAATGGACACACTAAGGCCTCTTGCCCCTGCAAATAAACTCCAGACTCACGTACTACTTTGTGCATTTGGGAATGGAATCTGGTCTGTCAGGTTTTGCAAGCAAGCACCTTAGTGGTTGTGTCATCTCTCTAGCTCTAATTTTGGTTAGTTATTGTTTGTTTATTTGTTTTGTTTTGTTTTGATTTTTTCAAAGGTAGGGTCTCCCTCTAACACAGGCTGACCTGAAAATCACTATGTAGTTCCAGGGTGGCCTTGAACTCATGTTGATCTTCCTACGTCTGCCTCCTGAATGCTGGGATTAAAGGCACACACCACACCTGACTGTTTTGTTTTGTTTTTTAATTTATTTATTTGAGAAAGAAGACAGAGAGAGAGAGAGAAAGAAAGAAAGAGAGAGAGAAAGAGAGAGAGAATGGGCACACCAGGATCTCTAGCCATGGCAAACGAACTCCAGATGCATGTACCCCTTGTGCATCTGGTTTACATGGATCCTGGAGAATCAAACCTGGATCCTTTGGCTTTGCAGGCAAACGCCTTAACCACTAAGCCATCTCTGTAGCCCATTGTTTTGAATTTTTGAAGCAAGGTCTCGCTCTAGCCCAGGCTGACTTGGAACTCACTCTGTAGCCCTAGTTTGACCTTAAACTCACAGTGACCTTTCTACTTCAGCCTCCTAAGTGCTGGGATTAAAAGAGTACATCACCACACCAGGCATGAACAATTTCTTAAAATTTCTATTTATCTCTTAGCAACTTGGAATTCAATGGGTTCTCTGTACCTATGTCTTATATGAACAGAAACAAAAAATATTGTATCATTTTTCAACCTTCCAGTTGCATCAAAAACATATCTCACTTGTTTTTAAGTTTGCATGTCCCCATCTATATCATGAACTTTAAAAAAAAAAAACATTATTTATTTATTTATTTGAGAGACAGAAAGAGATAGAGAAAGAGAGAAAGGGAGAGAGTGAGAGGATGGGCATGCCAGAGCCTCCAGCCACTGCAACCGAACTCTAGATGCATGCTTCCCCTTGTGCATCTGGCTTATGTGGGTCCTGGAGGGTTGAACCAGGATCCTTTGGCTTTTGTAGCAGACAACTTCAGGTTCGCTGAGATGAACTTTCAGAACAGGCACAGTTATGGAGGAAGGGATTTATTGAAGCTTACAGATCCAGCGGAAGTTCCATAATGGCAGAAGAAGCTGGCCTGCCTTCACAGGACCAAGCAGAGAGAGAGAAGCACAAGCCTAAAAGCCAAAAGCCACAGCACACTTCAGGAACTCCAGCTAGGCACACTTTGCATAACTTTAGGTTGAAATCAGAAACCCATCACCACAACTTAAGATCCACCCAGTGACATTGCCTCCAGCCAGGTAGCCAGCAGATGCAAACTACAAACAACTGAATATATTGGGGGCCATCTATTCTATTCAAACCACCACAGCTTTGTAGGCAAATGCCTTAACTGCTAAGCCATCTCTCCAGCCCCTATATCATGAACTTTTTTTACCCCGTAAAACTATAGGTGTATGTAGTGGGTGAATGTTTCTATCACAATGAAATCAAAACAAAATCCATGGGTGAGTTAAACAAGATAGATAGTCATGAACTGGAAGGAAAACCTGAATGCATTTCCAAGGCCACAGCAAGTGAATATAAGTGAAGGGAAAGGCAATAGGCTTACACTAATGACATACAAAGATATGGAGGCTCAAATGTCAAGGCCCAACATCTCTTTAGACACTGAAGGAGCCACTGGAGGAGATGGGAGAGAAGCAGTGTACGTAAGCCACCACAGGGACTTGTCATGGAGGACACCAGCTTTAGTGAGACAGACAAGGTAGCCCTCAATGATGAGCTAAAGACAAGATTGACATAATTCAAAATGCGAATCAGAGGGGCAATTAGTTTACAATATCTCCTTAGATGGAGAGATTTTTTTGACAGAGGGTTTCTATGGTGGTTTGATTCAGGTGTCCCCCATAAACTTGGGTGCTAAGTTCCCAGCTGATGGAGATTTGGGAATTAACACTTCCCAGAGGCAGTGTATTATTGGGGGTGGGCTTATGGGTATTATAGCCAGTTTCTCATTGCCAGTGTTTGGCACACTCCCCTATTCCTGTTGTCCACCTTATGTAGACCAGGGGATGATGTATACCCTCTTCTCATGCCATCGTTTTCCCCTGCCATCACGGAGCTTCCCCTTGAGTCTGTAAGCCAAAATAAACCATCCCCCCCCCCACCCCGCAAAAGCTGCTCTTGGTCAGGTGATTTCTACCAGCAATGTGAACCTGACTGCAGCAGCATAGTTGGTACCAAGAGTGAGCTTGCTTCTAGACATTAGTGACTTTGGCCTTTTGGAGCTTATTTCAAGGGGAATGTGGAAGGATTTGAAACCTTGGTCTTAGAGACACCTTGAAGTGCTATAAGTACAGCTTGATGGACTATTCTGGTCAGAGTTCAAAGTAAAAATGTAAGAACTATGGACTGTGAGGTTTGGTTTGTGAGGGTGAGAAAGAATTTTGCCTGGACTGGGCTAAAAGTAGTTGGTGTGAGAGGGTTGCTGTTATGCCCATGTCATGAGAACTTGTGCAGGTTTGCTCTGTGTAGAAATGGACTGGTGTGAGAAGAGGGATATGGCACAGAAATAAAACTTTGGGGCCAAAACTTTGCCCATTCAGCTGCAATGGTATGAGAGATTACAACCTTTGAGATTGGACTAGATGACCTGCACTGGAGCAACAGAAAGAATGTAGACTTTCTTGAAGGTGCCTGGATGCTCAAGGAGTGTCCTATTCTTCAAAGTCTGCTTTACTACCCCCTGGATTAACAAACTGGCACCCTACCTGGTATTTATTGTGGAATATAAGAAATTCAGGAAAGAGAGGGTAATTAAATTCACAACAGAGTCTGTGTTTTGGAAATGGCCATGGTCAATGTGAAGCAGGTTTGCTGGATGCCTGCATGGAGACCCCATAGAGCTGTGAGGATGGACCATGGGTTGCAGTGGAAACCCGGTAGAGATGCTAGGGCCATGAGATGGCTGATAAAGAGACCTGTTGGCCCTGGGTGAAGTTTTCCAGGACTGTGAGTAGCCTAGCTGGAGGGCCAGAATTGGAATTCCAGAGACTTGTTGATGGTTAGAATTATCAGACTTGGAGATTTGTCACAGACCAGAATTGTTGGACTTGGAGCTACAGAGTTTGGTGTTTGACCTGTTTAAATCTTGTATTGGTTGACTATTTCTTTCCTATACCCAATGCTATCTTTTGTAGTATGAGTGTTTATTCTGCGCCATTATGTTTTTGTTTTCGTGGTGGGGGGAGTTTTTGGTATTATGGCTCAATTGAAAGACCTTAAATTATGGGGAGGTTTGAACATCATTAGGATTGATCAAAAACTATGGGGACTTTTAAAGTTGGACTAAATGCATTGCATTTTCCATCATGTATGGATATCAGTTTATGGGGGCTGGGGCGGAATGTGGTGGTCTGAATCAGGTATCCTCTATAAACTTACGTGTTCTGAATGCTAGGTCTCCTGCTCATGGAGATTTGGCAATTAAAGCCTTTTGGAGGGAGTGTGTTGTTGGAGGCAGACTTAGAGGTATTATAGTCAGTTTTCCCCTGCCAGTGTTTGGCACACTCACCTGTTGCTGTTGTCCACCCAATGATGGTGAGGAGGTGATGTCCACCCTCTGCTCATGCCATTGTTTTCCCTTGGGTAATGGAGCTTACCTTCAAGTCTTTAAGCCAAAATAAACCTTTATTTTTTCCCACAAGCTGCTCTTGGTTGGGTGATTTCTGTCAGCAGGGTAAACCTGACTGCAACTGGATCAGTTGCTATGTTTGTAAAATCTCTCTATGGCTTAAAGCTCACCTCTGCCACAGATAAGCTGCCAGGCCAGGCGTGGGGTGATCTGGGTGGGTGTGCAGCTACATCCAGATGTGTTGGCAGTAGCAACATCTGCCCTCTCTTATGGAACAGTCAAATGGATAGGCTTTGTCTCCAATCCTGTCATTGCATGTGTCTCTCTTATGACTGC
This sequence comes from Jaculus jaculus, assembly GCF_020740685.1. Classification (NCBI taxonomy): domain Eukaryota; kingdom Metazoa; phylum Chordata; class Mammalia; order Rodentia; family Dipodidae; genus Jaculus; species Jaculus jaculus. The sequence goes on from NC_059103.1 coordinate 22,102,612, forward strand.
AGGCTGTATGCTGCTTGGAGGATTGATGAACAATGTTTATGCCACAGTTTACTACCATTGCTCTTCCTGAGCAGATACATGCGTGTGCATAGAAGCCTTCACAGCACTTTGATTCTCAGTAGCGTCTAGATACTGTTTTGTACGTGGAGATTCTAAGTATGTATTTTGGAAGGTAACATGGGTGGAGATTTGTCCTTTGGGGATACTTTTGTTCCTCCTAGCACAGTGCTAGGCATCTAGAATATATTGAATGAATGACAGATTTCCTGTTAATGAGGGATAAATGGCTGGACTATAGTCTCGTAAATTGCCCATACTTCTTTATAAACACTTAATACTCTAAATAATGTCAATAGAACATTTCATATAAAGATGGTGGTAGTGATGAGATTATGGTATTGAGGCAATGGAGCAGAGGATGGTGAGGATGGTAATGAGGAGGAGGATGGTGGTAGTGATGGTGATGATATTGATGATAAAGATGAGGATATGGCTGAGGAAGACAGTGGTGAGGGTAATGGAAGTGATAATGGCAATGATATGGTGATAGTGGTTATGTTGTTGGCTATAAGATGAGGAGTATGGAGATGAGGATGGTGACGATGGTGGTCTAAAGAGGAGGAGAATGGAGATGGTGATAATGGTGGTGGTGGTAAAATAAGAAGGATGGTAATGTCATGATGGTCATGATGGTGGTTTAAAGAGGAAGAGAATGGGGATGGTGATGATGATTGTAAAATGAGGAGGATGGAGATGTGATGATGGTAATGGTAATAGTAAAATGAGGAGGACAGTGATAACTAATGAAGATGTTAAGATGAGAAGGAGGATGGTAATGGTGCTGATGACAATGAGAAGATGATGTTGAGAAAAAGGAACAGGATGATGGTGATCCTGGTGGTGGTGGTGGTGACAATGATGGTAAGACAAGGAGAAATGGTGATAATAGTGGTGATGATGAGGGTGATAAAATGAGAAGGATGGTCATGATGATGTTTGTAATAATGAATATGAGGTGATGATGAGGATAGTGGTAATATTAGTGCCTCAAAGAAAGAAGAGCACAGGCTAGCATTTCTAGACATTTGGGTATTTGTGTGTGTGCGGGGGGAAATTTTTATATTTTCTTTTTTCATCATTTATTTGAGAGAGAGAGAGAATGGGCACACCAGGGCCTCTGGCCACTGCAAATGAACTCTAGACACATGTGCCACCATGTGAATCTGGCTACATGGATACTGGAGAATAGAAAATGGGTCTTTCAGCCTCACAGGCAAGTGCCTTAGCGTATATTAAGCTATCTATCCAGCTCTTGAGGCTTCTTATTATATTGCAGAACTTAGGAGCTCACCATGTGGCTCTTTACTCACCTCACTTGTGCCATAGGATATCACGGCATAAGGTCTTTGTCATGTGGCAAAAGCTCTTGGTACCAAACTTCCAAAGCTGCAAAACATGAGTTTATGTTCCAATTTGTGGTATTCTGACTGATGTCAAAAACGCAGGCTAGAAGCAGAATGCTACATTTACTCAGACCATCTCTTCATGGTTTCTTTTCTTTCGTTTTTTTTCTTTTTAAAGCTTGGTAATTTTAGGGAAGAAATGGTAGAAGTCAGCAATCTTACCAGTGGATAACTGTGAATGAAGCTTGACTTTTTGTTTAGCTGAGGTTTCAAATCATTGCCTGTTTCACTTTAGTATTTTATGCTGCTTAGTCTAATGGTGCCTCGCAGCTACCACAAACAGTTATTTCTGTACGGATGGGAGGGGATTGACGTTGTCCTTTTGCAGATGAGAAAACAATTAGATAAGAAAAAAAAAAAAAAAAGCTGTGACTTGCCTAAGGTACAAACCAAACCAGAGCGAAAGTCTGAGAGAGCACACACACTTTTGCTTGCCAGGGAGCCTGCACCCACATAAGGGAATGTGGGAGGGCACACAGACTTCTTGAGATTATTTAAGAGCACACTTGTACTCTAGGCAGATCTGCAGCTGGGGGATCTGCAGGGCTCCCCGTGTGACGAGTGTGATGAAGCAAGGAGCTAACACCCTCCCAGTGTCAAGGGATTACCCGATTTTATGGTTTCATATAATCATTTCATGATAAAAAGAAAATTCCAAGCCAGGCATGGTGGCGCACACCTTTAATCCCAGCACTCGAGAGGCAGAGGTAGAAGGATCACTTGAGTTCATGGCCATCTTGAGACTACATAGTGAATTCCAGGTCAGCCTGGTATAGCGTGAAACCCTACCTTGATAAAGAAGACTAGAGTGAGACCCTAACTCAAAAAACCTAAAAATAAATAGATAAATAAACATCCAATATCTAATACTTTAGTAAATTTCTGGGTTTCCTTTTAAAATGTAGCAAAATTTTGTAGGGATGATATTTTAAGCAAAAGTTCAGGTTGAAAAACTGTCTTTATATCAATCAGGGTTTAATTTGGGGGCTAAATGGAAAGTGGAATGGTGGCAACACTTTAGAATTAGAAGACAGGGGCTGGAGATGTTGCTCAGTAGGAAGAGTATTTACCTCACAGGCACAAAGCCCTAGATTCAATCCTCTGCACTGCAGAAAGCCATGCCTATAATCCTAGGACTCATGAGTTGGAGGCAGGAGGATCATAAGTTCAAGGTCATCCTCAGCTTCAAGGGATCTGAAGGCTAGGCTGGGATACTGGAGTGGGACGGCTTTGCAAGGGATCCAGGGACAGGCAGAGCATGGAACCAGAGAAGTCCCAGGCATCATGAGCTTACCAATTTACACAGAGAATTCCAGGTCAGCCTGGGCTAGCATGAGACCCTGCCTGAAAAATAAATAAATTGTGTAAGCCCTATATGAGTAAAAGTTTAAAACATATTTGAAAGAAAGAAAAGTAAATAAGAAAACATGGAAAGACAACATCTGTGCTTTGGAAATGGTGAGCTAAAAAGTATCAAATCTAATTAAAATAATATAAAATGTAAAGCAATCCCAGTGGCCAGGTCAGTCTTTTCCTCTGATAGACATTTGATAGACATTCAAAGAAATTATGGCTAACAGTAAACAACTGAATGTTATTAGACTAGCCTTGAGAATTCTTCCAAATCTTGGTATGCAAAAGACCAACTCTCAGAAAACTCTCCCAAAGAGATAGATCTTCACAGAAGAAATGAAGAAAAAACTATTCTCTTAAGGACTGGAAGGATTGTTTATCAGTTAAGGCACCTGTCTGCAAAGTCAAAGGACACAGGTTTGATACCCCAGGACCCATGTAAGCCAGATGCACAAGGTGGCACATGCGTATGGAATTCGTTTACGGTGGCTGGAGACCCTGGTGTTCCCAATCTCTCTCTCTCTCTAAATAAATAAATAATTAATTAAATAAATAAAATTTGAAAAAAATTTTATCAGGCAAATCAAAACCTAATTCATGTATAACTTCTACTTGACTACCAAAATGCAAGAATTTTGGTACATTTTCTGTTGGCTAAAGAAGCTTACTTACCTGCAGTGAATGCCAAGTGGCCCAGCCCCATGGGGTTCATTCGGCAACAGCAGCAACGCAAATGCATTTCACTTTTTAACCAGTAGCATCACTTTCACACATTTATCCCAGATATTCAACTGAAAAAAAAAAAATAGAAAAACTGGCTTAAAAAGTGAGTGGAACTTAGCTTTATTCTTAAAATATATTATTTATTTTATTTATTCACTTATTTATTTAGGAGAGAGAAAGAGTCTGTGAGAGAGAAAAAGAGAGAGAGAATGGGCATGCCAGGGCTTCCAGCCACTGCAAACGAACTCCAGATGCAGGTGCCAGCTTGTGTATCTGTCTTATGTGGGTCTTGGGGAATCCAACCTGGGTTCTTTGGCTTTACCAACAAGAGCCTTAACCAGTAAGCCATCTCTCCAACACCCTTGTTTTATTTTCAAAAAGTATTGGAAACCCAGGTTGTGGTGGTAGGACTATAAAGTGTCTCTCATAGCCTCACATGTTGGTCATTAAGCTTCCTGAGTAGTCCCCAGCTGGTGGAACTTTTGGGAAGTAGAGCCTTGCTAGCGGAGGTGTGTCACTGGGGGTGAGGCTTGGAATTGATTATTCAAGTCTTACTGAGTGTTGACAGAACTCATTCTTTCTGCTTCCTCCCAGCTAAGGTGACAAGAAGTGATGCCCTGGCTATCTGCTCTGTCATGCCGTGATGAAGTGTCCTCTTGAAACTGTAAGGGGAAATAAACCCTTTCCTTCCATAAACTGCTTCTGGTCAGGTGTTTAGTCCCAGCAACAAGGAGGGAACTGCAACACGGGGGCTCATCTGCAGAGACTAAAGAAAGTCAGCTGTGAAAAAGGATTGGCGTAATCTCTTCTCCCATACAAGGGGACCTCTGGGGTACAGTGCTAAGAAAACCAGGGGCGGGAAGGTTGCGTCTGTGTTTATCTCTGTGCACATTTATACACACTGTTAAAGTCTGGACCTCGAATGCCCCTCCCCTTCCCAAAAGGCTCATGTAATGGAGGCTTTGTCCCCAGGCCCCATTGGATCGTGAGACCTCTGACCTAATCCACCAGTGCACACTTGGCTGGGTTCATGGCTGAATGAACTATTGAGCAATAAGGGACACTAGAGGAGGTGGGGTGTTGTTGGAGGAAGCAGGTTATTAGGAATGTGAGATGGAAGGTGTGCCTTATCTTTCCCTTTCTCTCTGCTATCTTAACCCTTGCTCCCTCCCAGGATGTCTGCCTCACCACAGCTCAGAATTAATAAAGTCAAGGAGCTATGTACTGAATCCCAGGTCCAAAACAAATCTTTCCTTTCATTCCCCCCATAAGCTGATTCTTCTCAGGTATTTTTTTTCAGATGGATGGGAAACTGACTCACACACACAAGAAAGTAATTACCTAGATAGAAAGCTAAGCTGAGAATACAGAATCAGAGAAAGAGACATAGGGAAAGAAGAAGAAGGAAAAAAAACCCTTATTGTTCTGTTAAGATGGACATATTTATTTAAGTCTGGATAAAATAAAACAGTAGGAAGAAAAGCCATAACTATGCAAATATTTATGATAAGGGAAAGAGAAAGACTAGTAAAATCACATAACTTTATATGCTTATTTTAATATTTTAGAAGTACAACATGGATCCATATATTTTTACAAGCTATAATTAAATCACGACAAAAGTAAGCAAATCCTATAATAGAAATTTTAAATTAAAGAAAATGAGCGAGTCCATCAAGTTGGTTACATAAGCAACAGTAAAGGGAGTGTCCCCTTGATCTTCAACTGTGGAGTTTGGGGTGTGCCTGTAAAGGTGAGCTCCTCCAAAGCCAGACAGACTTATAGGTAAGTGCATATGCAACCCCCACAGTAGAGCTCATTGTTTATAGGAGTGATGCCATGTTTTCAAGCTATGATATACATTTTTGAGTAATAAAATGAATATGAAATTTTTCTACTACACATTTGAGCAGTGATTTTCATCTTAGGGTGGTAGAGATGGATGTGGTAATGGAAGAGCTCACATTTAAAAACCATATACTCAGAGTGTGTGCCACACACAGCAGTAGGTAAGAATGAGGCTCAAGGGTTAGCTACTCACTTCTGTCTGTCACAGTGACCCACTGATAAGTACACTTCACTTTCTGTGCTTATTAGAAGTCACGGCTTTGGCCTGAATTCTAAAATAAACACAAAAAGCTAACCTTTTCTCATCCCACCAGCACTGCCTTGGGAAGGCTGGAAACATCAAATGATTGCACACATTATTTTCTTTGCTAATGACAGAGGATCCATCCCATTACCGGGGTGGGTTGTAGGGGTACAGAGGATGCCATGTGTGGGTGCAGAGGGAACCAGATCCCAGCTCTGCCATCTCCACGGTGAGCCCTTCTCTTTTACTCAGCAGCCTCTTCTCTATTCCTTGGGAAGCCATTCCAAATTTCTTCTAGCAAACAATCTCTTTCTATGGTCATCTCACTCCTCTCAATGCCTATGTTACATGCTTAAAGGGTCTTAGGAATGATGTGTGTGTGTGTGTGTGTCTGTGATGTGTGTGGCTATATGAGCATGCCTGTGCCCACAAGATTTGTGTGGCAGTCAGAAGATAACCTCAGAGTATTAGTTCTCTCCTTCTACCATATTTGAGACAAGGTCTCTCTTGTTTTGTAACTAGGAAGACAAGACGAGCTGACCCCCAAACTTCAGGATTTTCCTGGTTCCACCTCCCATTGCTGTGGCCAACTAAAATTACAGATACATATACTACATGTTAAAAATATTTTTATGGGCTGGAAAGATGGATCAGTGGTTAAGTCACTTACCTGTAGTGCCTAATGACCTGGGTTCAATTCCTCAGTACTCACATATAGCCAGATGCACAAAGTGGTGCACGCTTCTGGAGTTTGTTTGCAGTAGCTATAGGCCCTGACATACCCATTATGTCTTGTCTCTTTCTCTCTCTCTCATTGAAAACAAATAAATAAAATATTTGAAACATGAAAAATAAAAATATTTTTATTTGTTGTGAAGAGAGAGAGAGAGAGAGGGAAAGAGTATGGACAAACCAGGCCCTCCCTCCACTGTAAATGAAGTCCTGATGCATGCACCATTTTGTGCATCTGTCTTTACTTGGGTAATGGAGAATTGAACCTAGGCTGGCAGGCTTTGCAAGCAAGCTCCTGAGCCATCTCCCTGACCCAGGCACCACTTTAAAAAAAAATCTTTTTTAAAAAATTTGCTGGCAAGAAGAGAGAGATAGGAGAGAGGCAGGCTTATAGAATGGGCATGCCAGGACCTCAAGCCACTGAGAACAGACTCCAGTTGCATGTACCACTTTGTGCACCTGTCTTTACATGGGGACTGGGGTAGTGAACTCTGGTTGTTAGGCCTTGCAGGCAAGAGCCTTAACCGCTTAGCCATTGCTCCAATTCCCGGGAGCCACTTTTATGTCCAGCTTTAGGGTGCTGGGATCCCAAGCGCCAGTTGACAGTGATGTGGAGCAAGTGGCTTTAACCACTGAATCATCTCCTCAGCACCATAAGGGCTTTCTTCCTAATAAGAGGGAACACTTTTACTGTGCAAAGTGGAAGAACTTACGCAGTACCAAGCAATCCCACTAGTTACTCGGTATGCACTGACAAGCCCATGATCACGATCCCAGGTGCTCACGTATTCAATAGTTAGACTAACAACAGATCAGATTAAATACTAAATGCTGAGTACATGAAGTTAATATAACACATAATTATGCACTCAAATTCTTAAAATTATTGATAAATCATGTTTGTAAGGTTTCCTTGCTATCTGGATAAATACTAAATATTTGCAATTTTAAACAATCATGTGACACAAGGTATAAATTTAAACATCTGTAAAACCTCATGAGTTATCTATGCAGATTTTTAAACCTCAGTGTGGTTTTTTTTCCCCTCTCTTTACCTCTTGGGAGCCGTTTAACCACTCACAAACGAAAATTGAACAGGAATGAATGTTCTCAGGAGAATCGATTTTATTTTTTCAGAATTAAATACCAATTCTTAGTAGTGGTAGGAAAATTGCCAAGCTGGAAGGAAAGTCAGGTGTAGACCAGATGAAATCGATTGAGGGCTGATGCGTGGCGCTCCCTCAGCTGGCCCACTTGGTTGATTGAGGGCTGATGCGTGATGCTCCCTCAGCTGGCCCACTTGGCTAATCCCTGGCTGGTGCAGGTTACAGGCCCTGATGGCTCCCATCAGAGGGCAAGACCACAGGGTGAAATCGGCAAGGCTAGGACACGTGTGTCCTGTGAGCATATCAAATTCATAAGTAAGTATAAATTGGAACCAAAAGATGTCCTTCCCTAGGCATCTCAACTTTATTTACATTTCCAATAAATCTACTCTATGGAAAGTGCCCATTAGTACAGAGGCCAGGCCACCTTGTGTCTTCTCCCATTACTCTTTAAGCAGCATTGACCCTGTAAGCTCTTGGATGTGTCACTGAGCAAAGGCAAAGTTGATATACTTTGATTTGTGCAAAACTTGTAAACCTCTAACACACTAACACCAAGGATGATAATTTACTAGCAGACGTATCTAGAATGTTAACAACAAAACATCTGATACAGCTAGTATCTGAGGAAGACTGCATAGATTCGGGTCCTATGGGATTATCTGTGAAAATATCTCATTCATATTCAAAAACCACTTCTGTAATAAGTAAATGTTCTGCCGCTGGTGGGTCTATCTGAAGTTGATAAAACTCATCTTTAGAAAAATTTTCCAGGCAGGGAGATGGCTCAGTGGGTGACACCCTTAATATGAAAGCCCGATGACCTAAGTTAGGATGCACAGAATGCACGTAGAACCCAAACACAAAAGCAGTCCAAGTGGGACTGGAGAGGTTGCACAGTGGTTAAGGCACTAATCTGAGAGGCCTAACACCCCGGGTTCTAGTCCCCAATACCCACATATAGAGAGATGTACAAAGTGGTGCATGCATCTGGAGTTCATTTGCAGTGGCTAGAAGCCCTGGTGTGCCCATTTTCTCTCCCTCTCTCTTTCTCTCTCCTTGCATATAACTAACTAAATAAATAAGTAATGGTACATGTGTCTGTAATAATCCGAACATGCCTTCAGAGAGATGGGAGGCAGAGATGGGAGCATTCAGAATGAATCTGCAGAACTTTCAATTGAAGGTTCATCTGTAGTGTTTGGCTGAAGTTACTTCTGGGCACAAAGCCCATCATCATTCTTACATGTAGGCCTTGGCTGTTCTTGTTCTGTTTCCATGCAATGACTTTTTATTGGTATTGCAGGTGAGAAGGTGTCAAAATTAAAAATAGTATAATCACTCAGCAAAACATTCATTCATTCAACCAGTGATTTATTCAGCTGATCTAGTTTCACTGGCTGTCTGCTGGATTTTGCCTTAGGAGAACAGGATTCAAGGAGAGAATGGTCAGCCTTCTTCCTTCAAGACTGCAGTGTAATGAGGGGGAGGTTGTGATTTGTGGAAAATTACAACATCATACTTGCTATACAGAGAGCTATGGATTGACAGTTGAAAGTAGAACACCTTTGTCATGGAAACTCACCATGTCTTTAAAGTGATTCTCTTGATTAGTGAATAATTTGGTTTGAGATTTTGTTTTGTTTTGTTTTGTTCTGTTTTTTCAAAGGTAGGGTCTCACTCTAGCTCAGGCTGACCTGGAATTCACTATGTAGTCTCAGGGTGGCCTTGAACTCACAGTGATCCTCCTACCTCTGCCCCTGAGTGCTGGGATTAAAGGCATGTACCACCATGCTGGGCTTAGTTTGAGATGTCTTATCTCATCGTATGTATTTTGAGACATGTTAAAATTCTATCTTGAGGGCTGGAGAGATGGCTTAATGGCTAAGGCAGTAGCTGGCAAAACCAAAGAACCCAGGTTCGATTCCCCAGTACCCATGTAAAGCCAGATGCACAAGGTGGTACATGTGTCTGGAGTTCATTTGAAGTGGCTAGGAGGTGCTAGCATGCCTATCCTCTCTCTGTCTCTATCTGTCTTTGCCTCTCTGTCTCTCAATCTCTCTCCCCTCTTAAATAAATAAATAAAATATTTTTAAAAATCTACCTTGAGGGCTGGAGAGATGGCTTAGCGGTTAAGCGCTTGCCTATGAAGCCTAAGGACCCCGGTTCGAGGATCGGTTCCCCAGGTCCCACGTTAGCCAGATGCACAAGGGGGCACACGCGTCTGGAGTTCGTTTGCAGAGGCTGGAAGCCCTGGCGCACCCATTCTCTCTCTCTCCTTCTATCTGTCCTTCTCTCTGTGTCTGTTGCTCTCAAATAAATAAATTTTTAAAAAAATCTACCTTGATTGCAAAATAATAAAAAAAAATCTGTCTTCATACTAGAATAGCAGAGTTTGAGGGCTGTGCTTCTAAGCTTCTGCAGGCCAATATCACATTACAATAAGATACAACCTCTATTACGGCAAGCACTCAGTAATTGAGACTAGCAAAACATTTTTTTAAACTATTGGAAACAAACATTCAAGGAAACCACTTAGCATGATTTTAGTGAAAATTAGCTTAGCAGGGTATTTTGATAAAATCTTTCATTAAAGTTGGTTTAGGTGTCCCAGCTGACATATAACCCAATGTCACATGCCACATTAATAATGAAACAGTAAGTGGAACTCTGTAAGGAGCCAAGTTTTTCATCTGTGATAATTTAGTAGCAACTGTTAGCTAACCATACATTAGGCAATAGCAAAGGGAAACAAGGTAAGAAAAACTGCTAAAAAAAAAAATAAATAAAACATAATTTTTGCTCAAGAAGACAGGGATGGTATTGGTGAGCTGGCTCCGCAGATAAAGTGCTTACTGTGCAAGCATAAATATGCAAGTTCAGATCTCCAGTACACACATGAAAACTGAGCATGGCAGCACGTGTCTCTAGTCCCAGTGCTAAGGATGTGGAGAAGGAGAATCCGTGGGGCTCCGTGATTAGCTAGTTTAGCAAAGTCAGTGAGCTCGAGGCTCAGAGAGAGACCCTGTTTCAAAGAATAAGACAGTTGGGCTGGAGAGATGGCTTAGCGGTTAAACACTTGCCTGTGAAGCCTAAGGACCCCGGTTTGAGGCTCGGTTCCCCAGATCCCACGTTAGCCAGATGCACAAGGGGGCGCATGCGTCTGGAATTCGTTTGCAGTGGCTGGAAGCCCTGGCGCGCCCATTCTCTCTCTCTTCCCTCTATCTCTCTTTCTCCCTGTGTCTGTGGCTCTCAAATAAGTAAATAAAAAATAAACAAAAAATATTTTACAAAAAAGACAGAGACTGAAGAAAACCTCTGACGTCACCCTCTGGCCTTCAAGCGCTCACGCGCGCACACATGTACACATCCACTTACACACACATGTGCACCCACATGTATATGAGCATGCATGCACACATGCACACACCACACACACATACAGACGAACGCTGGAACATAGATTCAAAAATCACCTTGACCCTCTGAACACAGCTGGCACGGAGATATTTCTTTTCATTCCTTCGTCACAGAGCAAACGTAGCCAGCTGTGACACGTGTGGAGAGAAGTGTATCTGCAGAGTGGGAATCCACTTGATCTCCTGCCGCCATGCCTTCCCGATCATGGTGGACTACAATCTGGAACTGCAAACTGATCTCAACCCTTCCTTCCTTAAACTCAGTTTTATCACAGCAATGAGAGGTCGCATAGCTAAGCAATGTATTGTTAGCATCCCTTGAGCTTGGCTCTAGGTAACACGTCTAATGTTGGACTGTGGTAATAGTTCCCTTGTCAAAACGTAAAGGTGTTTTGGGTATCTGAAGTGGCATAAAAAGGCCTGATGTGTCTGGCTTCATGTCGTGTCCATCGTATTTATTCTCTTAATCTCTGGGCTCAGTTCTCCTCTGTTTTGCATAGACATATTGATCAGTCAAGAGACATCTTACCCAGCACTAGAATACAAGCTGTGTTAGCGGTTAACTTAGCCCATTGCCCACAGGAGTGGTGTGAGTTTTCTTGAATTTATTGATATTATTTATAAAAGGTTGCACACATAGACCCCTCTCTCCCATTCCAATTCTGCTGAGGGTCTTTAGTAGGGTTATTGGTATTCACTGTGGGGACCAAGAGGCCTCAGACAGTCTCTGCAGGGATGGGGGAAACGGGGTGTCTCAGGCTGTTCCCACCCATCCTGAGACTCTTACAATCTTTCCATCCCCTCTTCTCCCTGAGCCTTGGTGGGCAAAATAGAAATCCAATTTACTGTTGCTTTCTCTGTATAATCTAGATCTCTACTTTTATGAGGTTTGAGTGACCACAGTGTCTGTTGCCATTTCCCTGGAACTGCTTTTCAGGCTAGCCATGAGAGCAGTATTTGTGAGTTTCTTTCACCTTGACCTTTCTTATCAACTGAAGTCCTGGAAGTCCTCGGTCCTACATAGGTCCCAGAGTAAACAGTCAGTCCAGGAAAATATGCAAGACAGTGGCAGGAAGGATTTAGCAGTTTCGGGATTAAGTCACTGCCTCTTAGGCTACATACCTCAAAGCCAGGATGCTTGTACCAATACTGTACCAGTGAGCCAAAACAGCCAAACTCTGGCCTATCCCAGCCGATCAATGAAAGCTTTCTCATTGTGGAGACAAAATACCCAACCAGAAGCAGCTTAGGGAAGGAAGGAGTTTATCTCAGCTGACAGTTATGGAGGACAGAGTGCAGCATGGCAGGGGAAGCCTGGCAGGAACATTACAGCATCACATCAGTAGGGAGGAAGTAGAGAGGAATGAAGGCTCACGCTTGGCCACATCTCTCCTTTTCTATTCAGTCTAGAACCTCCAGCCCATGGAATGGGGTTGCTGTCTGTTAGGAAGGTTTCCTCCACTTCAATTCATCTAATCTAGAAAATTCCTGGAAGAATTTCCCTGGGAATTGTTTCCATAGAGATTCTAAATCCTGTCAGGTTGACAACCAGACATCAAGCATCACACCAGATTATGCACAACTGTTAAGGTTACATTTTTTGCAGGTCTGTGACTTTTTTTTTTTTTAATATGGAAGTGGGAATTCAACCTTACAGTGATTATAACTGATCATACTTAGGCTTAAAAATTATTCTAGTCTTGCATTTCTGTCTCTTCGGTAATATACAAACCCATATGTTTCCAAAGCTAATTTCTATTCTTTTTTTCATTTTAGAGAAAGAGAGAGAGAGAGTTGATGCACCAGGGCCTCAGCCCATAGAGCATTTTCTCCTCATGCTGGTCTCGGTCTCCATGCCAGCCTCTTCCTCAGCATGTATTTCTGCTCATATTTCATGGAGGTCTTGTCTCCAAAGTGATTGGTGGCATATGTTAAAGTTTCTTCTGGTGTGGGTACTGAGCTGTTTCCTGCTTCCTCATGCCCTCTGAGCATTTAGGACAGTGTGGCCGCCACTCTGCGGCCCCAGTTGCAAGTTATCTTGGGAGATATCAGATCATACCGGAAGTGGAAGAAAAATTCTGTGATGTTGCTTCCATGAGCTTGTTACCCAAGATGGGGTGGGATTATGCAGTAATATAGTGATGTGCCTTTGAGTCGCCCATGCTATGGAAGCAACCTCAAACAACTCCTTAGTTTACCAAGATGCACTTTGGCATAACCATGACTTCTTCTGTCATCTGAGCCCTATCTGGTGTGAATAGGAATGTGTTTGTGTCTTTCCATCTCCCTAGAGAAACTGTTTCCTCTGTCACACACACACATACAAAGTCTTCCACACTGTACTTGTGTGCACTGTGTACAAGGGCATGGGTGATTTTCTCTTCAATTACACTCTGCTACAGAGTATCACATAAGGAGACAGCAGGTTCTGACAATCATAAGATGATACAGCCATTTTCCACCCATCTTCCTCTTCTTGATTTCCTAGAGTTGTGACTTTTCAATGGGATGGCATTCCTTTTCTTTTGTTGTGGAACAGATTGTCACAAATTCAACAGCTTTCCACAGCCAGAAATGAGCTCTCAACAGTGTAGCACAGATGTTCTACTCCACACAGTTGGAAACTATCAGAGTGCCCCAAAGATGAGCCCCCACATTTCTGCTGGGCTGTGCCACTTACGGTTGGTAATTTCTTTATAGTTCATTTTTTATTAAGTAGAAACTTTTTATGGCTACATCATGTGTTGGTACCATCATTTCCCTCCTCCCTGCCCCCACTCTATGAGGTCCCTCTTCAGTGGGATTGCTGGTAATCCCCATGGTTGTGAGTTATGAGTTGTGAGAGCAGCAGTCCATCATAGTTGGAGGGGGGCAATGCCTGTGAATATTCCCTCCCACCCTGTGGCTCTTAGATTTTTGCCAACCCCTCCTCCATAAAATTTCCTGGGCCTTTGTGGCTGCATTTTCAACCTACTTTAGTGTTGAGCTCTCAGCAGCCTTTGAATTTCTGCTTTGGTGTGTTTGGGGTATCTTCAGTGTCTGCCTCCATCACTTTGGCACAGGTTGTCAGGCTCACTGTGGAAGCGACACTCTTGCTCAACTTGACAACTCCTCTGTGGTTTCACCTGGGCCCTAGATGCTGTGTTAGTGGTGGTTCATCTCCTGCCAGGGAGCCAGTTACCTATTCTTGTCTTATTGATAGAGTTTGGTTGTCCTAGATTCTAACCGCTTTCTGAAAAAGAAAAGTAGATTCTATAATGGAGAGTTAGATCAGAATGGGCTAAAGGGTATAAGCATTTGTTAATTTGGAGAAATTTTGATGGGTATAAGCCTCACTTTTGGCCAAAAACAAATAGGATCTTCTTACTGGAGTCCATAATGTTGGTCTCTATAAGATTCTGATTTGGTTCCCAGTTCCATTTATGGGTTCCTTTCCACTAAGCGGATCTCTTACCCAATCAAAGATCCAATGGTTACACACCTAGGCTGTGTGCCACTGTTGCACAGGTGTCAGGCTGGTGGCTTTCATGTAGCAGTGTCCGCTGCTTGCTCATATGTTTGGCCATTTTCCCTCATCAGCTCATGCAGCACTGTTCAACACTAGATGGGCCGACTGTCTAGAAACTGGCTTCCTTCCAGATCCAGCTGGACCTCAAGATGTTTTGTGTTGGCAGCATGTGGTATCCTCAGCAATAGGGTCCTACCTTTTACCTCAGGTGGGACATCAAGTGATTTTAATTTTTGACATCAATAGAATTCATCTTTTCAGGTGCAATAATGTCATCTCTTTCTCAACATCTGCAGGTGACCTATATTCCTTACCTCACCTCCCTCCATTTTTGCTAAAGCCCAGGGAATCCATCCTACACTTTTGCATTCCTTAGTGCATGTGTATGTGTGCATGCACACACACCCACACACACACAGGTTTAGCATAACCTCCCTACAATGCATGGGCATTGCCCAATCCAAAGTCCAAACACAAAACACACAGAGTCATGCATCACAGGGATGACTCACAGTGCCTTTGTGGCTACACTATGTCCCCTGTCCCTAGCAGCCACAAAGACATCCTCCATATTTATAATTTTGCTATCTCATTAATGTGACATGAATGGAAACATGGAGAATGTTAACTTTTGTGTCATTCCCTCCACAGTCACCCAGACTATCACCTACTCCTGATCATGCCAAAGTGTGGTAACAATATATGCTTATTTCTCAATTTAAGATGCTCATTTTAGTTTTACACCTGCTCATGCAGGTTCTAACACCACACTGTTTATCCATAGCCAACAAGGGACCTTACTTTCTCATCAGCTTCTAACCACAGTGGCATTTTTCTTTGTGCACTTTGATCTCTCCATGTGAGGACCTCTGAGGACCAGAGTTTTGTACAATGAAGGCCAACAACCAGGTTGGTTCTGTTTTGCAAAATGCTATGTTCAAAAACCTGGGGCCAGAAACACATTGCCTATGTAAACAGAGTATAACATGAGACAAGGTACATGAAAGCAGGATGGGAAAGGAAAATGAACCTCAAAATATGATCTTGCCATAGTTGTGTCAAGTAGCTGCCTGTCAAGCTGCAAAGTCTAGGCACAGGCTGGACCACAGAGGCTAGAGAAGGGATGCTGCCATTGTTAGGCCTGAAGCATTTGGAACAATCAGAGCTGGCTGGAGGAACACTGGGTGGGATCAGCTACACAGGGACCTCATTCTTCCTCTACTATGTGTCTGAGTTCACTTGTTCATACTGGTGTCATCATCAGGTCTGCCCTGTGGATCATTTTAAATTTTTTCCAGATTTATTTTATTTTATTTAAGTTCATTATTCAATGAATAAAAATTAAGTGTATTTGTGATGTATAACATGATGTCTTGGTATATATATGTCACCTGAAAATGTGGCATATATATGTATATACATATGTGTATATATACATATATAGATATGTGTGTATATACATATATATATATATGTGTGTGTGTATATGTATATATTGATCTCTGTATATATACATATATAGATACACTTTCTCAGAGTATTACTCCAGTTGCATCTTGTTTGAAATTTTTTCCAGCTTTAGTTAAGTTTAATTAACACAAAAATTTGCATATGTTTATGATGTTCAACATGATATCTTTATATATATGTATCATCTGAGAATGTGTAAATACACACACACACACACACACACACACACACACACAAACAAACACATAATCAGATGATTCCTCCAATTGGATCTTGTTTGAAATCCGCTCCTCTTCCTGTGAGAGTCCACGGTAGCTTTCCTCATTTTCAAGGGAATCAAATGAGACTTATCAATTTATCCTATGCGTTTTCCTGAGAGAAAGAGACATGGATGACATGGACAATAACACAAATTTTTCCCACTACCTCTTCCTCAGTGGTCCTTGAGTCTCCACAGGTGTGACAGCAATCTCTCACTTAGTGCTGAACACCCCACTGTCACTTCTTTTCAGTGCTTTGATTAGTTTTGAGTCTCCCCAGCAGTTGCCACCATCTGCAAATAGAAGTGCCTCTAATCAAAAGTGAGAGTAGCATTATTATATGGGCATAAATATAAATATTTAGAGCCGGGTGTGGTGGTGCACACCTTTAATCCCAGCACTCGGGAAGCAGAGGTAGGATGATCACCAAGAGTTCAAGCCCACCCTGAGACTACATAGTTAATTCCAGGTCAGCCTGGGCCAGAGTGAAACCCTACCTCAAAAAATAAACAAACAAAAAATATATATTTAGAGGGAAATTTGGTAAGCATAATGTATCCACTTAGCCAGATTTATATCCATCCAGGCAGATCTCTAATTGCTGGTCATCAGAAGGTGTGGACGTGCAGCCGTAACATCCCAGGTGTTGGCTTGGACTGTGCCTCACCTTCAATTGAAAGCAGATGGAGCCATGGCCTCACCATCCTATCACTGATTATCATTTTGTTTTTACAACCATTCAAAATAAAGAAGTGTATCACTTGACTTGACTGGTATATATCAGCCAATTACAACAAAGTCTTGAAAATATCTAAACTTTGCCCAACCCACATAATTCACTCAAGAGATCAGTTGGGTAATTTGATACGCATTCATCATATGTGTGTTATGTGCTTAATGTGCTGGGAGACACAGAAAAAATATTTCAACCTGATATGCATAAACTGTGAAAGAAATGGAAATGTTTACTAAATTCTTGTTACTATGATTGAGTTGAGTCAATCAGTCCTCAGGAAGAAGTTGAAGGACTAAAAAGGATGACAAATATATAGTTCATAAAAAAAAAATTACTTTGGGGCTGGGAAGATGGCTCAGCAGATAAAGGCACCTATTTGCAAAGCCTGCCAGCTTGGGGTTCAATTCCCAACCGCCCATTTAAGCTGAACTCAAAGAATGACACACACATCAAGTAACCCTAGGTCACCCTACACATACATGCATATATAAAGGCATACATATTTTTAATACTCAATAAACAAGTAAATGAGTGACTACATTGTTCTTCCCAGTGATTAGACACTGGGAAGAACCAAGATGGAGTCGTGCAGCAGTAGTGGGTGACTTGTTTCTTCTGATGGGGTAGATTTCTTCCCTTCTGAGGTAAAACTATCCTGAAACATAAAGGTACCCTGGGAAGGAGGTAATGCCTCACATCCCATAGCACAAAGTCCTCAGATCATGTATCCATACTTCCATGGGCGGGTATGAGCCAGACACGCTTGGAGGAAGTAGAAGCCAGGCTGACTGAGTAGCTGGAACAAGGGAGAATGTGGTCCATGGTGACTCAGAGAGGTAGGGTGGGACTTTCAACCTTCAGTAGTTAAGATTTTATCCTAAAGATGATGGAAAGTCCCTGGACTTCTAGAAATGTCTAAGTGGATGAATGACAAGTGGCTGTGAGTGAAGATGAGATGTGAACAGAGGCGACGGCCAGTGTGATCATGGATCTTGGAATGGTGACTTGAAGGGGTGATGACTCCTGCTGTCTCTGAGGGGTGAGGAGATGGCATGGGCTCCTCCTGAGATCACAGTGGTCACATAGGGGCAGGTGACCCATCCAACCACAGCCCCTGGCCCCCACCGAGGCCAAGTGCATGAGGAAATAAGACCATCAGGGCTTCTTAAAAATTGGATCCTTGCCTTGCACAGGTGCCAAGATGAGCCCTCTCTGAAGGACAGTGTTTGGAGGGAGGTGTGATATTGAGTCACCAGGGTGGAAAGCAGAAGATTGAGCACACCAGGGGAGCACAAGATAAATACACACATTATGCCTCTGGAAAAGCCATCCAACTTGTTAGAGGAAGTAATGGAAAACCAATACTTCTTGTAGACAATATACCTGTGAAAAATGGTACACTAAATGGTTTTGGAGAGAAAGTTAATGAAACAGTTGTATTTAATGGGTGAGTTTCTCTTTCTTTTTGCATGTGTGTATGTGTGTGGTGTAAGTATGTATATGTATGCATGCTTTGTGTATGTATGTATACATGTGTGTATGTGTGTGGTATATGTATGTATACATATGCATGTTTTGTGTTTGCATGTATGCATGTTCAAATAGATGTGGGTGTACATCTGTGCATGGATGTGGGTGAGTGTGGAGGCCAGAGGAGAACCTTGGGTGTCATTCCTCATATGTGGCATCTACCTCCTTTTTTTTTTTTTTGAGACAGTCTCTCCTTGGCTTCTATCTTACCAATTAAGCTAGACTACCTGGCCAGTCAGCTCTAGGGATCCTTCTGCCTCCATCTCCCCAGCTCTGGGCTTATAGGCACATGTCACCATGCCCAGAAATTTTACATGAGTACTGGGAATCAAACTCACATCTTCATGTTTGGATAGCAAGCAGTTTACTGACTAAGCCATCTCCCCAGCCCATGCTTGAGTTTCTAGAAATGCTCAGAGGTCTCCTGGAAGCACTGACCCACACTCACTTCTCCAGTAACTAAACCAGAATAGTAGTGGATTTCCCTGTTTATATCCTTGAGAAATATACTTGCAAACTGAAGAGAAATTAATATGTGTAATTTTATAAATTGGATTTTATTCCATGATTACAGTGGGGAGCATTTCAGATTCCATTCTCCCAGTGACATCAGCATGGCCTGCTGCTCTTCCCTGACATGGCTTCACAGCAGCTCTCAGAGGCCAGTGGTGTGCCCCAGCACTGCTGGTTATTGATGGACTTGCTTTCTGGTGGTGTCTTGCTCCACCCAACATGAACTCTTGCCATGTAGATTAGCAGGCTGCTAAGTTACATTACTGAAGCCACTAAGCAGCTTGGTACCTGAACAAAATGGGAAGCATGTGCCATTTCCACCCAAACATTTGAGGGTGAAAAGGGCTAAGTTGTTAAGACATTTTAGGGCTTTAACAAGAGCCAGAGAGAAATAATTTTAAGAAGGAACAATTTATGTGGGTTCATAGTCACAGGGGCTTCAGTCCTTAGACAGCTGACTCCTCCACTGGTTCTGGGTCAATGGTGACAGAACACCATGGCAGAGTGGAATGGTAGGGCAACTTGTTTAGTTCATGGTGGCCAGGAAGCTGAGAGAGAAGGAGCATGGAGGGAAAGAGATAAAGAGAGAGAGGGGAGAGAGAGAGTCTAGGACACCTTTTGTGACATCCTTCCTCCATCCAGGCTCTATGTTCTACTAGCCCATCAATGAGGTCAACAAGCTCCTGATCCAATCCCTTCTCAATAGCATCACCTACAGAGGACCACATCTTTGAGCACATGAGCCTTCTGAGAACATTGTTTTGTATTGTTTTGTTTGTTTGTTTGTTTATTGAGGTAGGGTCTCACTTCTATAGCCCAGGCTGACCTGGAATTCACTGTGTAGTCACAGGGCTGGCCTCGAACTCACAGTGATCCTACTACCTGCCTTCTAAGTGATGAGATTAAAGGCATGTGCCACCATGCCCAGCTCTTGGGACATTTTAAATGCAAAACTTAACCAATGTAGACTGGCACTCCCAGGCCCAATGAGACATTGGATCCTCTCGCCTGAGAAGAATCTGAGGTCTCCCGGTGTATGTGTATGGGAAAGTTTGCCCTGCCCTAGTGGAATCGTCAACGTGCTGGTACAGGTTGCTTAGGCATTCTTCTGAAGGTCTGTTGCTCTAAAGTACACCTTTTCTCTGAGCCAAGTGAATAATGCAGCATCACATCTGCTATTGTCTGGGGTCTTGGATATCACTGGGCTCAGCTTATGGCTTCATGTGCAGACTTGACAGGGCTGAGTGCCCAGTAATCACCAAGGCTTCTCAATCACCAAGGATTCTCAACCACATGCTAAAAGCCAGGCAAGTGCCATGCTGCAGAAGCTATGCACACCCAGTTTCTCTCCTTATCTCTATCTCTGTTTCTGTCTCCCCCTTCTCTTCCTCTCTCTCTCTCTCTCTCTCTCTCTCTGTCTCTCTCTCTCTCTCTCTCTCTCTCTCTCTCTCTCTGTGTGTGTGTGTGTATTACTGCCTTTTTGTTCCTCTCTCATTCCCACACAGTTCTTCCATGTGATGGGCTCAATGAAGCTTACACTCTTAGATGCCCCTCTGAGACTTTCTCAAGACACCCTTTTCTAAGCTGGCTTTTCACTCCTCCATGTGGACTCATCAAGCCACAGTGGGTTAAAGACATGCTAGCTCCATGTCTAAGGAGATTTATTAACAAGCAGCATTGTCTCCACCAAACCTGGAAGGCACAAGAAGGGCACCCCACTCCACAGGCATGCAGGAGCTGCCTGTGGGGACCACCTCAAACAACTCTCCCCACCATGGGACTTCCCCACCCGCAGCTTGAAATCTGACCTGGTGGGAGTGATCACACGCTGTCATCAGAGCTCTTTGTTCCGGGTAGAGACAATCCATCTATGTTTCCTATTCCGGGCTGCCTCATATGGAAGCCCAAAAGTTTATAAAGGCAGAGTTGAAGCTAAGCCAGGTGGTTGTATTCTTGTTTCCGTTAACTGAAGCCATTCACACAGAAAGCCCCTAAGAATATCCATTCATCAATGTGTGTGCTCATCCAGGGAGTGTTTACTTGATGTCTGTCATGTGCCAGGCATGACGCTATTGGGCAGGTACCTCTAGATAGAGTGCACATCTACCCAAGTTATATCAGATGGGAAAGCCAATTATAAACAAAGCATTTCATATCACTCTTTCTTAGTCATTGCATAGATGTACCCACATGGGAAACTACAGATGAGTTAATCTAAAAGTTACTAACAGTACTTCTGCCCAACCCTTGGCATTCTAGCTCCGTTACACCTTGTGCTTTACATTTACTTACTGTTGGGTTTCCTTTTAAGCAGAAAATCCACATACTCAATCTGTGAGCAGTTGTTAGTAAGGGCAGAAGGATGGGCGTGTAAGGAAGGGGAGAGGAAAACAGCACTGGTCCTGTAGGATAGGAAGAGAAGAAGGACTAGAGGAATCAGAAATGACTCCTGGGCCATGTGAAGAAAGATGGACATGGTCCGGACCTGTGGGAAGGTGGCCAGCCTCATGCTGAGGCACCGTGGTGGCTTCAGTCACATATCGGGCCAGCCTTCTCCCAGCTAGCCTGCAGAGCTGAGCAGCCCAGCCCAGCTGCTCCAAACTAGACAGTTACGCATGTCAGCTGGACCAGCTCTTGCGATTCCCAGGTCCCTTCCCCTGTTTGCTGTTCATGTCCACGCGGACAGGCACATGGGTGCATGGAGACATTTCTTCCAGCTCCTGTCCCAGGAGAGAGCCATTTCCCAACTCTTGACACAATAGGTACTCATCATCCCAGCAACAGGCATTGGCACAATGGAAAGTTCCTTGTGCCAAGGGCTGGGAGCCACATTGTCTCCTCTGCCAATCCCTTATTTCAATTTGTTGCCATAGATTGCCTGGCTCTGGACGTTTGCCTCCAGAAATTAGAGAGCCTCAGGCAATTGCTCTGTGGGTGTGACCAGCCGTAGTGCCTCCCACCCAAGGCGGAGGAGCTGGTCCTGGCTGGAGAAGGGTGACTGCCCCTGTAGGATCAGCAGCACCTGTAGGCTTGTCCCAAGCCTGCAGTGGATGAGAGTGGCTTCCTTGGTTGCTCAGAACTGCCCCCTCTGCCCTCACCTGTAACCTTTGTCCTGGGCTTCACACTGATACCTGTCAAGTCTCATTGGAATCCAGTTCAGTTAGTGTACGTAGAATTTTAGTTATCAATATAAAGATATCGTGATCGTAAGATGTATGATCTTCACCTTAAATAAAATAGACGTTGCTTCGGGACAGGAAAGCTCAAGAAGGAAAAAATTATTTCTAACTAGACAGGTTTAAAAAAAGAAAGTATTTGAATAAAATCTTATAAAGAAGAAAAATTTGGGCTGGAGAGATGGCTTAGCAGTTAAGGCATTTGCCTGCAAAGCCAAAGAATTCCAGTTTGACTCTCCAGGACCCACGTAAGCCAGATGCACAAGGGGGCACATGCATCTGGAATTTGTTTGCAGTAGCTGGAGGCCCTGGAGCCCTCATTCTCTCCTCTATCTCCCTACCTCTTTCTCTTAAATAAATAAATAATATTTTTTTTAAGAAAAGAAGAAAAAGTCAGTGTAATCTTAAGTTACAGCAGTCAGGGCAAGGTCTGGTATACAGTTTCTCTCCAGGAGGTAGCATATACTCACTCCAAATTAAAAACATCAAGAGGAGGAAATTATATTTGCCCAAGGATTTGGCAGAATCCAAAGCATGCGTCCATGCTATGAGGGGATGACATAATCATCTCCAGAAGCAAAATGACCCGTGCTCTGTTCTTATGCTTGGGCTGAGGACTATGTTCCATGGGGAAATATCTGAATTTCTTCAAACACCACAGTGTGCTTGCATACATGTTCCTTAGGTCCAGATTCTCCCAACACTCCCCTATCTCACTGTGTCAAGCCTCAATGGGACAAGGATTAAAAGGTACAGGAAACACGCTCTTGTTCCCTCTCCAGCAATCCAGCAATGGTTCTCATGACTGGAGACAAGGGCTGTGTCTTTGGTTTGGATGGTTTCTTCTCATTGCTCTTTATGGATTTCTCGGGACCAAACATGCCCACTCCCTCCCGTAGAAGATACTCATTAGTGGAATAGCAAAACCTTACATGTCACAGGCCATGGGAAAGGATCGAAGAATAAAGTCATACCCACAGTCCTAGAACTGAGCAGCCTCAGGACGTTTTCTGTATGTCCTGGAGAATGATGGACAACCCAGATAGACGAGGTCTTGCTGGGGTTGAGGAGAACCTGGTGTCTTTTCCCACAAGGCATAGGGCAGACTTGGAATGGCAAATTATCCACATCCAGGGTCACAGGACAGCAAAGGCCAATGCCAATGTCAGTGAACAGGTAAAAATATTCATACCAGGGCTGGAGAGATGGCTCAGTGGTTAAGCCCTTGCCTGTGAAGCCTAAGGACCCCAGTTTGAGGTTTGATTCCCCAGGACCCACGTTAGCCAGATGCACAAGGGGGCGCACACATCTGGAGTTCGTTTGCAGTTGCTGGAGGCCCTGGCATGCCCATCCTCTCTCTTTCTCTCTGTCTCTTTCTCTCTGTCTGTTGCTCCCAAATAAATAAATGAAAATGAACAAAAATTCTTTTAAAAAAAATATTCATGCCAAAGGTGACTAAGAGTAACATTCACTGCTAAACTGCTGTGTGCTCATATTGTTTCTGTGGCAGAACACTAGACATTGTGGCCTGGGGTAAAAGACCTGCTACCTCAGTAGGTAGGCAGAATTTTGTGTGCTACACTTAAATGTGTCAGGGGCTGAGGGACACAGGAAAACAGTCTTGTATCCTTTCTCTGGCAATCCAGCAATAACTCCCATGACTCAGTGGTTGAAGGCACTTGCTTGCAAAGCTTACCAGCCACAGTTCAATTCTCCCGTACCCATATAAAGCCAGGTAAATAAAATGGTGTATGCATCTGGAGTTCATTTGCAGCAGTAGGAGGCCCTGGCGTGTCAGTGCTCATTCTCTCTGCCAGCTATCTCTCTCTCTACTTGTGAATAAATGCTTTAAAAAAAAAAAAAAACTAGACATTTCCGTAGGAAAGACTGATGTCAGTGTGTCTCATCTAGTTCCTTTCTGAATAGCATTGATCACAATCTTCCTCTGCCTTCCTACTTTGCCTTATTAACATAAAACCCAGCTCTCACTTCAAAGGGAATAAGTGTTAGTTTATTCTTGAGCCAAATATGAATGAACATAGATTCTGGTTGCCCCGAGTGCTATATTCCAATATGGTGACAGTTTCATGAAGTTTTGGGAGATACTGGGTAGGTGGGTTTTAGCAAAGCTGGAACATCTCAGATGCCATCTAATGACTTCCTTAACGTTTTGGTTTCATGAAAGCTTCTAATTTTTTGTTTCGTTTTTAACACATTCCAAAAGGTTTTAGCTGATAGTCACAAAGCTTTTAAGTCAAACCCACATGGACAATGCATGGCTATTGAGAGGGTTAAAGGTAGCTCAAGATAATTTTGGTTCCAGATCTGTAATACCCCAACTGTCCACAGATCACAGAGGTCTTACCAATCAGCCATGTATGGCTCTTGCATGGGTGTGGCTTCTTTTGTTCCCACCCTCTGGGAACATTAATTCACAATATGTTTATACTGGAGTCATTGGTTTTATTTTTCACAGAAATGCCACTGTAAGAAGTCCTGTCTCTCCTGGGGAGTACCCAGCACTGCTTGTATCTGGTGAGGGAAATCACCCTCTCTAGAGTCGCCCATCCTCCCTTCAAACATGTGACAACAGGGATCCTGCGCATTTGCTAGATTGTCACCTGCATGTCCCTTCTCTTACCCATGAGCTCATCTACAAGGTGTGAAATGCCACTCACTTCCAGGAGCTCTGGTTAGAGACCATTATTTATGATGCAGCTATTTAATGTGGTCATTGAAAAGCGGGTTGGATTTTTTTTCACTCTGTCCCCAGGAAATAGCACTGCCTCAGAGCTCTAGGGCGTGCCGAGACAGGGTCACTCATCTTCCTTTCCTTTGGGTATTATCAGAGGCCCTGGCCTTCTGTTCAAGAATTTCTTCTGACCCTCTGGGTGGGAGAGAAGAGACAAAGAGATAAAGCTTTAAAAATGGGCCTGTGAATGCCCAGTTATTGCCTCTGATGAAACAGATGAGCATCATCGGGTTCATTATTCTTACTTAAATAGGAAGAAACTGTTGCCATTTCATTTGAGATGGGAACTGTGAAGTTGTATCCATCAGCCACGAGAGCTCACAATGAACGTGAGTGAGGATGGTGTTTGTCGGCCTTGAGAAGAGCTCTCTAGCAAACCGTTTTCCTAGACATGTATCAATTACACCTGTTCCACTCTTCGTCGCTAGAAAGCGCACTGGGCTTCAGGATTGGCCGTCTGAATAGCTTTTTGCAAGTATGTGCATGTGGCAGTCATGTGTATATGCATTCATACATGCGTAGGTGCACATGTGCGTGCAGAGTCTCACATATGTATGTATGTGGCAAAGAGGTCGATCTCAGGTCAGAGAGAGAAACAGACAGACAGAGAGAATAGGTGTGCCAGGGCCTCCAGCCACTGCAAACAAACTCCAGGCACATGGGCCACCTTGTGCATCTGGCTAATGTGGGTCCCGGGGAATCAAACCTGAGTCCTTTGGCTTTGCAGGCAGATGTCTTAACCGCTAAGCCATCTCTCCAGCCCTCTTTCCCTTACTTTTAGAGACAGAGTCTTGCTGAACCTAGTTCTCAGAAGTTCAGCCAAGCTGCCCAACCAATGCCAGCAATTCTCTTCTCTCCACCTCTCCTGCACTGAGGTTACAGGCATGTGCCACCATGCCCAGCCATTTTGTGGATTTGGGGGAATCAAACTCAGGTCCTCATGCTTGTGTGGCAGACACCATACTCCCCAAAGCATCTCCCCAGGCTCTAACCCTGCAGCAATTTTTGAGGCAGCACTAAATTCTAACATCTCATCAGGTATGAGATGACTTTAGGGAGGTGCTTGTTTTTTGACTGTTCTGATCTTTAGAGGGTATGACTACTATTTCCAGTGCCAACAGCATACCAGGTACCTCCTATGCCCCCTTCCAGGCACCTCTCATGCTGCTTTGAATGGTATCGTGGCTTAATCACGTGGCCTCCATGGCCTCTATGTGTTTCGGATACATAGTCCTCAGCTGGTGGCAATTTGGGAACATTGTGGGGTCTTTGGGAAGTGGAAATTTGTTGGACAAGGAGTCACAGAGGTGTATTAGTCCTTGAGGTGTATTAGTCCAACCCTAGTGGGTGTTGATAACCTGCTCACTCTTGTGGCACCCTCCCAGCTGTTGTGACAAGATATTGTCTTGCTGTCTGCCCGTACCATGCTTTCTCCACCAGGACAAAACTTCTCCTCCAGCTGCAAGACAAAACAGACATTTACTTCCTTAAGCTGCTTTTAATTAGGTAGGTGTTCTGCCCCGGCAATGAGAATGTAGCTGCTACAAAAGGCATCTATCAGCAACTGATAACCATGAGCAACTGTCAAGTGAGGGAGCCGAGGGCTGGAGACAAAATGATCTGCTCTGCGCTGTCTTACATGTCGCCTGCCTCTCCCGTCAGGACAGCCATGTTCCGGCCATTGCTAGAACCAAGTCTTCTCTCTGGTCCATGACGTTCATTAGTGGCAAGGCCACCTTGTTCAGGGCTCTCTGGCCGTAGCATAATCACAAGGCCACTGTGCTG
The DNA here is from genome assembly GCF_020740685.1 of Jaculus jaculus. Lineage (NCBI taxonomy): Eukaryota > Metazoa > Chordata > Mammalia > Rodentia > Dipodidae > Jaculus > Jaculus jaculus. The sequence continues at coordinate 22,129,230 of NC_059103.1, forward strand.
CAAGGATACTGGGAGAAAGCATCTCAGGCTGGAAGGATCTAGTGGGACATCTTTCCTTAAATAATAAGAAGGTTAGGGCATATTTATTTCTCCAGCACCTATGGATGCACTGTGGTGGCTTACATGTAAAATCTCATCCATAACCTCGTGTGTTTGTAATACTGGATTTCCAGCTGTGGTAATTTGGGACAGTTGTAGAGCCTCTAGGTAGGTGGAGCCTTGCTGGTGGAGGTGTGTCACTGGAAGCTTACTAGTTCAACCCTCTGAGTGTTCAGAGCCAGCCTATGCAGACTACTTCCTCCATGGCGCGTTGTATACAGACGTGAGCTGGCCACCTGCTCTGCCATGCTTTCTCCACCACAACAAAGTGGCCACTTGAAGCTGCTTCCACGCGGGTGTCTTACCACTGCGCTGAGAATGTAACTGCAACACACACCATGGAGGACAGCAAGTTAAAATGCTACATGATTCCAAAAATAAACCCACAGGGGCTACAGAGATGGCTTAGCACTCAAGGTGCTTGCCTGTAAAGCCAAAGGACCCGGGTTCAATTCCTCAGTACCTGTGTAAATCCAGATGCGCAAGGTGACACATGCTGCGGAGTTCATCTGCAGTGGCTAGTGCTCATATGTTCTCTCCCTGCTTCTCTCTCAAATAAATAAAATTAAATGTTAAAAAAATAAACTCAGCTATCATAAATATCATATTGTAACTGTAAGCGAAATATAAAGTATTTAAAGGCTGAAGGCTTCAGTTGCCAGTGAAGATTCTCTGTCGCCCATCCCAGTGTCTCAGAGGCATGCAGCTCACACATGGGACCCCCAGTGTCCCCAACTGCCTAGGGTAGGCAATAGGACCAGGCCAAGGAAGTGGGAGCTGAAAAGTCTCTACTGGAGGCTCTCAGTGATTCCCCCATCTCTATTCCATGCCCAGATCACTGGGATGGGCGATTTTAACAACAGGGGTGGGCAGCCACCATGTGTAGGAGCCAGACAGTCCAGGCTATATTGACCTTGAATCACATCTAATCCTTGAAGAGACCCTGAAGCCAAGTGTCTTTATCACTTCCTCTATTTGATAACTAGATGCTCTGTCACTTGTCTGAGACACCAATAATACACCAGTGAGTCAGAACAGAGTCACTGGGTGGGTGCTCGTCTCCCATGTCCAATAACTGTGGCACTCTATGGCTTCTTGCAAGATGTTTTTATTGAAGAAAAAAGAAAAAAAATCAAATTTAAACAAAACCACTTCCAATATCCCTTCATGAAAGATGTGTGTGGGCGAGTCCTTCAGTCTCTTCCAGTCTACAACTCTGTCTGCTATAGGTAACCTTAAGCCAAGAGTCCAGGCTCTAGGTCAAAGCTGTAAACAGCTGCAGACCTGCAGGGCAGTACCTCATATGGTCAGCAGAGGGCAGTGCTGGCTCATGATGAGTGACCACTGTTCTCCAGAGGCCCAACTCCCCAGCACGCGGCACCATCACCTCTGTGAAAGGATGTTTCCAATGCTTCCATGTGAGTGTTCAGGAAATACAGCACCCTGGTGAATTTGCAAAAGAAACGTTTCCTCTTTTGATGTGTGGAAACTTTTATATAGACACATCACATACGTACAGAGCTGAACAGGTAAGAGAAGGAACACCAGCATAATTAAGAGCGGAGTTTAAGACTTATTTTAGAGGGTTGATAGAGCAATAATTCGAGGCTCACTCCATATAGGAACTTTTGAGGTGTAGTGCATAGTTGATTGTTGGGGACAGCTCCACATTGCTGGGACGACTACTCCACCAGACATCTGATGGTAGAAAGGAGTTTATTTCAAGCTCACAGATCCAGGGGACTTTCCATCAATGGTGGAAGAATCTGGCTCCCTCTCACAGATCCTAGCAGAGAGACACTGCCAACAGCCAGCACCACAGGCAAACATGACCTCCAGAACTCAAACTGCTCTCCATATACCTTTGGGCTGGAATTCAGATCTGCTCCCAAGCACACCTCAAGGCTGGACCCTAAGATCCACCCCCTGTGACCCACCTTCTGTGGCAGGGATCTGCCTGCTGAGGGCTAAAGTTGCAAACTCCATCTTAATAGGACACCTGAGTCGATGGGGCCATGCATTGGCACTATCCATTCAAAGTACCACCTTAATATTTACAGGTTTGCTTTCCCCTGCCTTCCCAGTGAAATAGGCTTAAATACATATTTCTTAAATATTTTATTTAGTTATTTATTTATCGACCTATATAAGAGAGAAAGAGAAAGGCAGATAGAGAGAGAATGGGTGTGCCAAGGTCTTTAGCCACTGCAAATGAACTCCAGATACCTGTGCCACTTTGCACATCCGCCATCACATGGATACTGGTGAATCAAACCTTGATCCTTAGGCATTGTGGGCAAGCGCCTTAACTACCAAGGCATCACTCCAGCCCCTAAAATGCATATTTGATGGTTGCCACCATGCAGACCCGGTAAGGCGACTGTGCTAATCACTTACATGCTGTCTGACATTGAGGCTGCAAAATAAACATTGTCCCTGTGATGACTGACCCTAGAGACCTGAGAGGAAGCAAGATGTCAGTCAGCATCCTCCAGAACACACTGATCCTCAGTGCTGACTTGAAGTCTTCACCTCTAAGAGGCCCCATCAATAGCCTGAAAGCAGGACATTCCAGCCATAGGTAGAGTGGACCAAAACCAGGGCTGGAGAGATAGCTTAGTGGTTAAGGCACTTGCCTGCATACCCAGCTTCAATTCCCCAGAACCCACATGAGCCAGATGCGCAAGGGGGCGCATGCATCTGAGTTTGTTTGCAATGGCTGGAGGCCTGGCATGCCCATTACCCCCCCTCTCTCTCCCTCTCTCCCTCTCTCCCCTGTATCTCTCTCTCAAATGAATAAATACAACTAAAATAAAATAAAAAGAATCACACACACACTTTAGGGTGGCCAGGGGAACGGAAAAGGTGGGCAGCAGGGAGACCTGGCTGAGGGCTGTGAGCTTCCACACCTGAGATGGCACCCCAGCATCCCACACGACTGCACTCACTCATCAGGTGGCGGGCGGCGGTCACATACTCTCCTCCTTCAGAAATCAGTTCATAAAATGAACAAAAGAGAATGCAAGCTACGGAGAAAGAAGAAAAGCAATTAAGCCGAGATTTAAAAAAAAAAGGCAAGGAACATGTATTCTATGAAAATCAAGCTCACGGGGCTGAGAGACAGCTTAGTCGGTGAAGCATGTTGGGTATAAATGTGTGAGCCTGAGCTCCAAGCCCTGGTACCCACTCAAATGACGGGTGCAGGCGGTCATCCTCCTGCACCCCCAGGTCTCCGAGGACAGAGACAAGTGAATCCCTTGGGTAAGCTGGCTAGGTAGACTAGCCAAATTGGCAGGCTCTGAGTAGAAGTGAGAGATTCTGTCTCAATACATAAGGTACAGGGGGAATCAAGGAAGGAACCTTATGCCATCCTTGGGCCTCCATATGCATATACAAAATTACACATGCACCTTCACAAAGATATGCACCCACATACAAGAACACGTGTGTACACATGTACATGTCACACACACACACACACACACACACACACACACACACAGGTAAATACTAAAACAAAAACTATATTAAATAAAGTTGAAATGAACAAGTATTTCTTGAGAAACTACCATAGGGATAAAATAGGAAACGCTGCACAGGTGTGACATTAATTACCAGAAATAGATAAATGCAAGAAGGGAGTGTCACAAGCTGTTAAGGAAAAATAAAATAAAATAAAAAACCTCTTGGCCTACCTACACTGAGAGTGTTACCTTGGAGAATTATGGTTCAGTGAAAATTCTGAAAAATCTCAAGATTTGATAAATCATAGTATGTAACTCTGAGTGAATGCAGGTAAATTTTAAAGGAAAAGAGTTATTAAAATAAATTTCAAAAAATTATTTTTGTTAAAATACTAACATTGTCTTATTTTAGATGCAGATGAGAATTTTTTTAATTTTTTTTTTTTTTTTTTTTTTTTTGAGGTAGGGTCTCACTCTCGCCCAGGCTGACCTGGAACTCACTCTATAGTCTCAGGCTGGCCTCAAACTCAGTGATCCTCCTACCTCTGCATTCCAAGTGTTGGGATTTAAGGCATGGGCCATCATTGCCTGGAGAGAACTTTTTTTAAATTAAATGAGGGGTGGGGGCTCAGAGCTTCTCCTTACTTGTTTTGAGTCCACCCGAAGAGAAGAGGAGAGGAGAGGAGAAGGGAGGGGAGGGGAGGGGAGGGGAGGGGAGGGGAGGGGAGAGGAGAGGTGTGCCCAGGAAGAACACTGATTGGTCCATGTGGTCCAGAAGAAAGAGCCAATGACCGTGTCTCTTTCCTTTTGCCTGCTTCCATGCCTTTATGGAAGCTATGTGGGTTTTTCCTCTTGACTTTTGGAAGCTTAGGGATTATATTATATTGGAGGCTTAGATTTGGAGTGTCTTTAAAATAAAACCTTGGGTACCCTTTGGTTGCTGTTGAAAATTTGACTGTAATTTTGTTGTTGTTGTTTCATGGTCTTGCTACAAAGATAAACTATCACAAGCTAAGCATCACAGGAAAAAAAAAAAAAGTTTTTTCCAAGACATCAACCTTTGAGAATTGCTAGAAATTTTAGTGTATACAATTCATAGTCCTATCCTAGAAATCTAATAGTGATTCATGTAGATGCTGTTGTTGCTGGTTTTGGTTTTTAATCTTTTAAAATTTCAATTTGATTTATTTGAGAGAAAGAGGAAAATGATAGCCAGATAGATAGATAGATAGGTAGGTAGGTAGGTAGGTAGGCAGGCAGGCAGGCAGGCAGATAGATAGATAGATAGATAGATAGATAGATAGATAGATAGATAGATGGATGGATGAGAATGGGTGTGCCGGGACCTCCAGCCACTGCAAATGAACTCTCCAGATGCATGCACCACCTTGTGCATCTGGCTTATCTGGGGAATCAAACCTAGGTCCTTTGGCACTGCAGGCAAGTGCCTTAACTGCTAAGCCATCTTTCCAGCCCTGTTACTGGTCTTGAGAACAACAGACTTTCTTGGTTCTGGATGGGTTTAGCTCAGCGGTTAGAGTTGTGGATGCTCAATGGTCACTAAAACTCCCAAGCCAGTGGCTCTTGAGTTCGTTGTCCTGTAGCCAGCAGAAAATGACAACTGAAGGCTTGGCAGAAGAGCAAGCTAAAAAGGGGTTTCTTAGGAAGTAAGCAGGAGGTCAAAGTAAGGCCAAAAGTAAAAGAAGTGGAAGAGCTCCCAAGCAGGGGAAGAAGGTCCCAAGCAGGTTCTGCACAGCGACTTGGATCAGGGGATTTTATACTCTGGAGGAAGTCAATTATCAGCTTGAAGTGCATTTGATTGGTTACTTTGAATGCATGTGGAGGCTTCTTAATGGCTGATGATTTGAAACTCTGGCATGTAAATTAGGCATCAAGTTGGGGTGGATTGGATTGGTTACTTTGAATGTAATATGCAGGGCTCCTGACAGGCTTCACTAGTCAGAGAGGGCCAGCCAACCTCGAAGAGAGTCAGTCTTAGGTCAGGTTGCTTATGGACACATGAGTCACCAACAGGAATACAGTTGGCTGAAAGTCAACACAACCTACAATCAGCTCCACTGCAGTATCTACTCTCCACAGTATTGTTCACTGTTTATATACCGAGGGGGGGGGGGACTGACTTTCCTACATCATATGACCCTATCCTCACTCTTTTTTTTAAAAAAAGTTATTTATTTATTTGATAGAGAGAAGTAGATAGACAGGGAGAGAGAGAGAATGGGTGCTCCAGGACCTTCAGCGGCTGCAAATGAACTTCAGACACATGCACCACTTTGTGCATCTGGTTTACATGGGTCCTGGGGAATCGAACCTGGAGCCTGTGGTTTTGCAGGCACGTGCCTTAACCGCTAAGCCATTCTTCCAGCCTCTATCCTCACTCTTCACCATGGGACAGAATTTTCAATAACTTTACAACATCATCAGTTTAAATAGAATCAAGAATTTTTAAAATGAAGTGAATAAATAACAAGAATTTTGCTTACGTGTTTAGTGTTCAGGTAAGAGACAGAAGAATTTTAAGACATTTTGCTCTGATGTACTTGGTTACATTTTTGTTTCTTTTTAAAAATAAAAAGTGAAAATTGTGTACTCTTAATTTAGGTATTACTTTCTTTTACTCTCATTTTTGAAATCAGAGTTTGGATGATACATTATTTAGTCACCATGGTTACAAGACACAAACCATACATCAAATGAGTTTGTTGATTTCTTTTAAAAATATTTTTGTAATTTATTTATTTGAGATAGAAACAAAGAGAAAAAGGCAGACAGAAAGTGAGTATGGGCACTCCAGGACCTCCTGTCACTACCAAAAAACTCCAGACACATACACCACTTTGTGCATCTGGCTTTACATAGGTTCTGGGGAACAAGCTCTGGCCATCAGGCTTCTTTAGGCCTTGCAAGCAAGCACCTTTAATCACTGAGCCATCTCCCCAGCTCATGTTTTTTGATTGTTATATTTGCTATAGTTTGCTTCCACAAGCAGCCTGACCAGGCTGACTGAAGAGTAATTTGGATGTTCCTAGCTCAGCAATCACAGCACCTTTGGGAATTCTAATTGTTATGAAATAGGAATACAATGTAAAAGAGAAAATTAGAAAGAAACAATAATTTTTTTTTCTCCAAACCAATAATAAGACAAATTAGTTGATGCATGTTGCTTTATAAAAATGAGATGGAGGAGCTGGGCGAGGTGGTGCACACCTTTAATCCCAGCACTCGGGAGGCAGAGGTAAGAGGATCTCTGTGAGTTCAAGGCCACCCTGAGACTTCATAGTGAATTCAAGGTCAGCCTGAGCTAGAGGGAGACCCTACCGTGAAAAAAAAGAAAGAAAGATAGAAAGAAAGGAAGAAAGAAAGAAAGAAGAAAGAAAGAAAGAAAGAAAGAAAGAAAGAAAGAAAGAAAGAAAGAAAGAAGGAAAGAAAGAAAGAAAGTAAAAATGAGATGGAGGACTAGGCATGTGGTTGATAGAGTACTTGCCCAGCCTGCACAAAGCCGTGGATCTCATCTCCAGCACCACATAAACTGGGAGTGATGTGATACACCTATAGTCCCAGCACCTGGAAGGTGGAGACAGGAGTTCAAGACCAGCCTCGGCTACAAGAGACCCTCTCTCTCTTTCAAAAAAAAAAAAAAAAAAAGAGATGGAGCATGCATACATCTTACCCTATTCCTTCCACTAAGTACAAGTACTAACCTTGAGTAATGTTTGTTTAAAGCAAGCATAATCTGGCCCCTCCATCTCCCAATCCCCACTGCCCCAGTCAGCAGAGGCCAAATGCAAGCCTGCAGGTTGTTTTTGTTTAATAATTATTTTAATTAAAAAATTTTACCAATTTTTGCCAGTTATGTTTTTCTGGGTTGACAAATGGATTCAATAACAGTATTATGTTACATACAAATACATGAAAACTGAAGAAAGAAGGAATGTGAAGGCTGTATGATATCTTATGATTCATATTTACAGTGTAGGACTTTTAATAATTACAAGCTTATTAGTTAAAGTCTGTTTCCATCACTATCCAGCTCTATGACCTGGGACAAATTACTCTGTTTTCTCCTTTGTTAATTTATCTGTCATCCGGCTGCTATACCTAGAAGAGTCATTTGGCAGCATGCAAAAGTGCCTGACAAAAGACCATGTACTTATGAGTGTGAGCTACTACTGCAACATGGCTGCTGATGACTGGCCTTCCTAGATGTACAGTAACAGTATTCTGCTTCATTAAAAGTCAACAGGTATTTACAAAGAGATTTTTGTAAAAGCAATTTTTCCGCATTAGTTTTGACACCCTCACCTTGACTCTAGAAAGCAGGATATTATATAAAGTACATAACAGTCACAAGCTTCAATTAACAACTCACAGAATAAAATGCCTTATGAATTCAGCAAAACCTACAAACACCAAAGCTGTGATGTAAGATTTTGAAAATTTACAAACCGAAGAGGGAGGCAAACCTCACAATGGTTTAAGTGATTTACAAAACAAGCAGTAACTGTGACGTTAGCAACTAGCTTTTAACCAAATCCTAAATTACTGAGAATAAAGTTTCCCATGAATTCCTAAAAAAAATCACGATTCTGAAATTTTATTTTGGAAAATGTGCTTTTCAAGCAAAACATCTCACACAGACCCTTATCCCAAGACTGTGGTACAGCCGGGCACGAAGGCCCTTCCGGCAAAAGTTTTAGAGTCTCATTACTTTAAGAAGTGAAATAACTACATCTAAGATCTCAAAATTTGAGGGACAACCTACACAATATTTCTAATAATATATAAAAAAAAAAGAACACTGTGCGTGCACACTAGTGCCTAACGGTGAATACCTGCCAAACTGATCTCCATTTGGTGTTTGTAGGGTTTGGTCTACTTAACATGATTTCCACAAGGTTTCTGGAACTTGGAGGACAAGCAAAGTAACCTGCACCAATCCTGCTGACCTGTTCAGTTCTGTGCTACCGATACAGGCATTATGCTATCATTCCTGCTCTACTCCTTAGACACGTGTCACCCTTTAGGTACTACAGGGTTTGGACAGAACCGTCCAGGAGTGGTTACATCTATGTAAAGAGTTTATCAGAGTGAGAAGACAAATGCTGCCAATGTCAAAAGTATAAACACAGGGCTGGAGAGATGGCTTAGCGGTTAAGCACTTGCCTGTGAAGCCTAAGGACCCCGGTTCGAGGCTCGGTTCCCCAGGTCCCACGTTAGCCAGATGCACAAGGGGGCACACTGGAGTTCGTTTGCAGAGGCTGGAAGCCCTGGCGTGCCCATTCTCTCTCTCTCCCTCTATCTGTCTTTCTCTCTGTGTCTGTCACTCTCAAATAAATAAATAAATAAATAATTTTTTAAAAAAAGTATAAACACAGTTTGTGAGAGCTGCCAAGTATGTGGGTACCAATTAGAAAGTGTCGTCATCTGACTCATGACTTGGTGAGTCTTTCCAGCTCCTCTCCTTCCCCACTGGAACACACCCATAGATTGCCACTCAGAACTCGGATCCTTTCTTGCCTAGGCTCACATTCCAGATTTTGAGGCTTGCTGACGTTATAAATAAATACGGAGAGAAGGACTGACAGGGCTTCCAAGAAGAAATCCAAGGAGGGCCTGAAGTCAAAGACCAGGACAGACACTGTGGTGATGATGACAGTGGTGACTTGGGCCATCAAGACATGGAATAGGTTTTCCAGGAACTTCAGAATGAAAGCCACTGAAAGGCCCTGGAATGCAGTAACCAAAATGAGGGCTACTGAAAATGCATTGTGGCCTTAAAAAAAAGCCACAGTTCTGAATCTGACCACAGTTACTTCTCTGAAGGCCCAGCGTCAGCCCGTTGAAGACAATGCCAAAACACTAGGGCTTACTGTTCTGAATGAAGATGCTTTCAGTGACCTGGTTCCCTTCCTTCAGTATTTTTTTTCATTATAGATATTGGCCATCGAAGAAACAAAACACTGGACTATAATAAGAATATGGCCTAAGCCCAGACAGATGTGGCTGAAAATTCAGGCCGAGGTGTTCCATTTAGCTTCGGGAAAAGTCCGCTCCATTGCTGTACTATTGTCCCTTCTGGAACATTCACTTCTGAAATGAAGGCAGGAACTGGATGGGTTGAAGAAGGCATAGTGATGAAATCCGTGTCCTGCCAAGTTATGCTGTGAAGCTTTTGACTGGCAGTTAGCGCCACAATAGACAGAAACAGAATCACGGCGAGAGAAGCCTGCTGCATCCAGTTTAGATGCCGCTTCAGCACTATCCTGAATACGAGAGCTGTTGTTATAATGCTAAAATTTGAGAAGATAACAGCCAAGGCCTTTCTTTATAACACAGAGTGACACAAGGACACAGAAAACTGGTTTCCCCGGTTCTGAGCACACATTCACAGTAGTTGGAAGATGGTCATACTTGTTCTCTTCATTGGCAGAGTGTTTTTACCAGTAAGATGCGGCTTGAACTTAAAGCAATGAATACCACGCCTAGCGGGAATGCATAAATCCCCGAGGAGCATCACTTCCATCACCTCGGGCGCTTGCAGCACTTTCTTTCCATCCCCCTGTCTTTTAAAGGATTCTTAAAAAGAATATTTGCATGAGGGACCTTGTCTGCAGACCTCAGTGGTTCAGGGGCGAGGTTCTCAGGGGGAAAATGGATGCCACAGAGCCAGGGGAGAGGGACCCCCGAGCGGTCACAGGAATGCAAAGCTGGAGGCTGGCTCACCCGAGGGGGACATGGGGGGGCAAGCCTGCATTTTCTTAAATTTTTATTTTATTTTATTTATTTATTTAAGAGCAACAGAAAGAGACAGAGAGATAGAGAGAAAGACAGAGAGAGAGAGAATGGGCACGCCAGGGCCTCCAGCCACTGCAAAAGAACTCCAGATGCATGTGCCCCCTTGTGCATCTGGCTAACGTGGGTCCTGGGGAATCGAGCCTTGAACCGGGGTCCTTAGGCTTCACAGGCAAGCGCTTAACCGCTAAGCCATCTCTCCAGCCCAAGCCTGCAGTTTTAAACAAAGCAGCTCCACTTCATGTCTTCTAGCAGAAGAGCCTCAAAGGAAGCCAGCTGAAACAGGCTCACACATGAGATATACAAGGTCTAAAGTCCTACGTCCTCATGCATTAGTACTCAAATATTCAGCTTTCAGCAGAAGTCTCTCTCCAACTCAGAGGGAGGAAAGCCACAGGGCGAGTAGAAAACACCCATCAGTACGTGACAAGGTTAAGAATCAGGGTCTAGAGTGAAGTCGCCGATTTCAAAGCAGCTATTGGAGCAATGCTTCAAGGAGCAGTCGCAATCTGAAACACAAAACCCCTCATCATAGAAATTAAGATTGGGGCTGGTGAGATGGCTTAGTGGTTGAGCACTTGCCTGTGAAGCCTAAGGACCCCGGTTTGAGGCTTGATTCCCCAGGACCCACGTTAGCCAGATGCACAAGGGGGTACATGCATCAGGAGTTCTTTTGCAGTGGCTGGAGGCCCTGGGGCACCCATTCTCTCAATCTCTCTCTCGCTCACTCACTCGCTCTCTCTCTACCTTTCTTTCTGTGTTTATCACTCTCAAATAAATAAATAAACAAAAGAAATTAAGATTATCAGAAGGGCAATGGAAAACGGAGCCAAGTGCACATGTTAGAATTTAAAACTTGGACAATTATATTAGTTAGAGTATCGGAGTGGACTGTAAAGGTAGTCATAAATTGAGGAATATGCTCTGGGACCACTAGAGGCCCAAAGAGCAATCACATTGGTTCAAATATCTCTCATTCCTGGACTGGAGAGATGTCTCAGTAGTTAAGGCATTTGCCTGTAAATCCTAACAACCCAGGTTTGACTCCCCAGTACCCACATTAAGCCAGATGCACAAAGTGGTGCATGCATCTGGAATTTGTTTCCAATGGCTAGAGGCCCTGGTATGCCAATTCTGTCTCTCTTCCCTCTATCTCTCTCTGCTTGCAAATAAATAAAATATTTTTTTAAATCCCTCTATGAATAGAAGTTTCAAGAAAAGTATTTTAAAGAAAATCATCATATTGAGGGAAACGATTTTTAATTATTTCAGTAAGAGACGCACTGCCTGGTGAGAGAGGAGTGGGTGTTAGAGCAGACATTGAGATTTTCTTTCGTTTCCTACCCACATAATCATCAGCTTTCAAAACTACTTTCCCACATTCCCACAGTGAATATTTCACTCTCAGGTCTTCATTTTCTCATCTTTGATTCTTGCAATAACACATTTAGCACTTAGGAGCGTACACTGTTGGGCTGGAGATATTTGCATCTTGACTAAGATAACAGCTGCCTCACTCCTTTGGTCCACAAAGAGGACTCTATCATCATTGACTCAGCTCTGATAGAACTTGATGTTCACTGGTTAAGCACATTGATGTCTCAAAAGATAAGTAAGTCCCATTTGCTGACACTCTGTCTTTTAAAGCACCTCCCAAAGGGACTGGCTCTCATCGTGGTCACAGGGCCATAGAGTAGTGGACATGGCATCGCTGCATAGGTTATGAAGTAAAAATACTGAGATAACTTTTTAATTAATTTATTTATTTGTTAGAAAGGGAGAGAATGGGCATGCCAGAGCCTCTAGGCAATGTCAATGAACCCCAGACGCATGTGCTGCTGTGTGCATCTGGCTTACTTAGGTTCTGGGAACCAAACCTGGGTCCTTAGGCTTCACAGGCAAGTGCTTTAACTGCTAAGCCATTTCTCCAGCTAGAGACAGATATTTTTAATCGGCCATGGGTTAACACACAACCCAGCAGCATCAGGTCCAGCCCAGAAGGTGGTTGTTTGGGTCAATGCTTTTTACTAACATCCCACGCTTTTAACTTTTTGACAATATTTATTTTGTTTTATTTTATTTTATTTTATTTTATATTTTATTTGCAAGCCAAGAATGGAAGACACATGGATAGAGAGAGCAAGAAAGAGAATAAGTGTGTCAGGGCATCCAGCCACCACAAATTAGAGACAGATACATTTGTCATTATGTGCATTTGTCTTTATGTGGGTCCTGGGGAATCGAACCTGGGTCATTGGCTTTGCAGACAAGCATCTTAACTGCTGAGCCATCTCTCCAACCCCCACACACTTTTAACTTCTAAGACAATCATATAAATGTTCCTGTTTTCTGCTCTTGATTCTGGCCATGTGGCAGGACCCACAACAGGATGCACTTTGTGCCCTGACAATTTGAGTTGATTCATCTCAGCCACTTACGCACTCCACTGTCTCTTGCCTAAGCTGCTTACTATCTCATATCTGTCTCTTAAATGGCTCTTCAAACTCTGCTTGCTTCTTAAAGCCTTCCGGAGCTGCTCCATGTGAACCACTCAAGTATTCGTGGCAAGGAAATTTATTTGACTATTAGTTTAAAAATGAAGGTGGGAGCCGAGCATGATGGCACACACCTTTAATCCCAGCACTCGAGAGGCAGAGGTAGGAGGACTGCCATGAGTTCAAGGCCACTCTGAGACTCCATAGTGAATTCCAGGTTAGCCTGGGCTAGAATGAGACCCTACCTCAAAAAACCAAAAAAAAAAAAAAAAAAAAGAATGTGGGGACTGGAGCGGTAGCTCAGCAGTTAAAGGCAATTGCTTATGAAGTCTATCAACCTGGGTTCAAGTCCCCATGTCAACCAGATGCTCAAAGTGGCACATACATCTGGAGGTCATTTGTAATTTGTAATGGCTAGAGGTACTGGTATGCCCATTCTCTCACTCCCTCCATTACCCCCCTCAAATAAATAAATAAATAAATTTCTCTTTTTAAAAGCCAGCAGTGGACTGGAGAGATGGCTTAGTGGTTAAGGCATTTGCCTGCAAAGCCAAAGGACCTTGGCTTGACTCCCCAGGACCCACGCAAACCAGATGCTCAAGGTGGCACATGTGTCTGGAGTTTGTTTGCAGTGGCTGGAGGCCCTGGCATGCCCATTCTCTCTCCCTCTCTTTCTCTCTCTGTCCCTCTTTCTCTCTTGTTTTCTCAAATAAATAAACAAACAAACAAATATTTTTTTAAAAGAAAAAGCCAGCAGTGACCAAAATAGCCAAGGCCCTGGCCAAACGGAAATGGATCCATGTGACCAAACGATGCTGCCCAGAGCTGTTCCACTCAGTCTGGACCCTGAAGCAGCAAAGGCCTGGCCAGCACCTAGCTGTCCTTGAAACCCTCTGTACCGTTTATATGTGAGGAGACATGCTTGCTTGTGTAAGTCACACCCATTGGATCTTACTAGCATCTAACTTGAAAACCCTCTGGCAACTATAAAATAATCATGTCTTCCCTAACATTTGTGGCCCGAGTCCTCACTGCACTGCTTCTCTTAAGGAGGACTGAGCCTGTGCCCAGAGGGCTGTCCAGCTCCATCTCTCCCTCTTACTCTGCCCACTGCCACAGGCCACTCTGCTCCTACCCAGTGCTGGTCTGTGGTGGGTCAGCATGTGGGCTGCTGAGGTGCTTGTACGAGTGTGTCTGATGGTGCATTCTTTGGGACTGAGCATGCAGAGAGTTACTGTTGTGTCTGACACTCAGATGCAGCCGTGTTCTAAGCAGTGACCCAGAACTCTGCCATTCCTTGGGTTTTCGTGAATCAAATTCCTCCAGTCTGCATGCTGTCTTCTTCCCACTGTTGCAAATACCTGAGACAACTTAAAAATAGGGGGTTGTGGGGCTGGAGAGATGGCTTAGTCATTAAGGCACCTGCCTACAAAGCCAAAGTACCCAGGATTGATTCCCTATGACCCTCATAAGCCAGTCACAGGGTGGTGCATGCATCTGGAGTTCATTTGCAGTGACTGGAGACCCTGGCACACCTTTTCTCTCTCTTTCTATCTGCCTCTTTCTGTCTCTCTCAAATAAACAAATGAAGGACTATAGGGGCTGGAGAGATGGCTTAGCAACTAAGGTGCTCACATGTGAAGCCTAAGGACCCATGTTGGATTCTCCAGGTTTGATTCTCCAGTACCCACGTAAGCCACCTGCACAAGGTGGTCCATGTGTCTGGGGTTTGTTTGCAGCTGCCAGAGGCCTTGGTATGCCCATTCCCATTCTCTCTCTCTCTCTCTCTCTCTCTCTTTCCCTCTCTCTCTCTCTCTCTCTCTCTCTCTCTCTCTCTCTCTCTCTCTCTCCCTCTTTCTTAAATAAATAAATAGGTTAATTAATTACAATGAAAATCGGGGGTCTGGAGTGTAGGTTAGCGACAGAGCACTTGCTTTGCATGCAAGAGACACTTGGTTTCATTTCTAACACAGCAGAAAGAAGAAATATTTATTTCGGCTTTGTGATAGAGAGGTAGTGTCCATAGGCAGTTACCTCTGTTACTTCTGGGCCTGTGGCAAAGCAGAAGATCATAATGGGAATGTGTTTTGGGGAAGCACTCACTCCATGGTGGCCCAGAAGCAAAGACAGAAGAGGAGGGCCAGTGATGTCCCAGTATTTTGTGACCTGACTTCTCCCCAGTAGGCCCCACCTGCTCAAAGTTCTCCATCTCCCAATAGCACCACCTGCTCTGGACCGAGCTTTGAATGGATGGGCCTTTGGGAGACATTCAAGATCAGAACAACAGCTGTCTCCTACTTCTTTCAACTGTGCTAATGGTATCTAAATATTCTCATATTTGTAATGCTTCTTAATGTGTCAAGTTTGATACATGAGGAACCTAAATTGGGGGTAGAACAATACTATTTCTAAGAGGGTGTTGTCAAATGAATATTCCAAATAATAATTCAATAATAATTCAAAAACTTACTACTGGAAAGAAAATTTGTATGTTTTTTTATTAACAACTTCCATGATTATAAACAATATCCCATGGCAATGCCCTCCCTCCCCCCACTTTACACTTTGAAACTCCGTTCTCCATCATATACCCTCCCCCTCTCAATCAGTCTCTCTTTTATTTTGATGTCATGATCTTTTCCTTCCATTATGAGGGTCTTATGTAGGTAGTGTAAGGCAGTGTGAAGTCATGGATATCCAGGCCATTTTGTGTCTGGAGGAGCATGTTATAAGGAGTCCTGCCCTTCCTTTGGCTCTTACATTCTTTCTGCCACCTCTTCCACATTAGACCCTGAGCCTTGGAAGGTGTGATACAGATATTGAAGTGCTGAGCACTCCTGTCACTTCTTTCTAACACCATGGTGCCTTCTGAGTCATCCCAAGGTCACTGCCATCTGAAAAGAGAGAGAAGGTTCTCTACCAAACGTGAGAGTAGCATTAATATATGGGTATGAACATTAAGAGAAGCACTTACTAGACAGTTTGATAAGCACAGTATATACATTTAGCCAGACAGCAGCAGACATTACACCCCTAGGGCTCATGACTAACCCTGTTTTAGGTTTTCAGTATCAGGGATGTATTACCTTCCCATGGAGAAGTTCTCCAGTACAATTAGAGGGCAGTTAGTTTCCACCATTTTGCCTGGCTGGCCAAATATATGGCTTGCAGTGTCCACTGTTGAGTATCTTCACTGGTGATTTCTCTTTCTCCCATTGAACTGCATGCAGAATGGCTTCTTCTAGCTTTCTGTCACCTGGTCTACATGGAGGAGGTTATCAGCTCAGTTCCAGCAGGATTTCTCAGTGGCCTTGCAGCTCAAGTATGTGGAGTCTTCAGCAATAGGGTCTTACCATCTATTCATGGTGGGAAACCAAGGGTCTTGGCAATGGCCTATAATGTTTTGGGGGCATCAGGGGACCACCTGGCAAGCAACTCACTGGAAGGTATCCTATCTCTGGCACTGAAAATTTTCTAGCAACAATCTATGGCTCCTGAGTGTTCCATTGTCCAAATTATTTCCATATGACTTATTTATATTTCCTTAGATTTTGATTATCCCTCCCTCCACAATTCCTTTACTCAGCCTCTTCCCCTGACCTCATTTGGGCCTTTTCACCCCCATTGATTTGTTCTTCTACTTATATATATACAATACCATCCTATTAAGTACCCCCCCTTCCTTTCTCTTCCCTTTGTATCTCTTTTCTAGCTTACTGGACTTTGCTGCTGAGTTTTCTTCCTACTCACACAAAAGTCCAGTCATCTGTAGCTAGAATCCACATATGAGAGAGAACATGCGATGTTTGGCTTTCTGGGCCTGGGTTACCTCACTTAGTATAATCCTTTCTAGATCCATCCATTTCCTGCAAATTTCATAATTTCATTTTTCCTTACTGCTGAGTAGAACTCCATTGTATAACTGTGCCATATCTTCATTAACCACTCATCAGTTGAGGGACATTTAGGCAGTTCAATTTCCAAGCTATTGTGAATTGAGTGGCAATATACGTGATTTAGCAAGTATCTCTAAGGTAATGATATGAGTCCTTAGGATATATGCCTAGGAGTGCTAAAGCTGGGTCATATGGTAGATCTATTTTTAGCTATCTTAGGAACCTCCACACTTATTTCCACAATGGCTGGACCAGATTGCATTCCCACCAACAGTATAGAAGAGTTCCTCTTTTTCCACATCCTCACCAGTATTTATGGTCATTTGTTTTCATGATGGTGGCCAATGTGACAGGAGTGAGATGGAATCTCAATGCAGTTTTAGTCTGCATTTCCCTGATGGCTAGAAATGTAGAACACTTTTTTAGATGTTTTATGGCATCCATATTTCTTCTTTTGAGAACTCTCTAGTTCCATAGCCCACTTTTAAATTGGGTTGTTTGATTCCTTATTATTTAACTTTTTGAGTTCTTTGTATATCCTAGATATTAATCCTCTATCAGATGTATAGCTGGCAAAGATTTTTTTCCCATTCTATAGGTCACCTCTTTGTTTTATTCACAGTGTCCTTTGCTGTACAAAATCTTTGCAATTTCATGAGGTCCCAGAAGTCAATCTGTGGTTTTAATGCCTGAGCAACTGGGGTTGTACTCAGAAAGTCTTTGCCAGGACCAATATGTGGAAGGGTTTCCCCTACTTTTTCCTCTAGCAGTTTCAGAGATTCAGGTCAGATGTTAAGGTCTTTAATCCATTTGGACTCAATTCTTGTGCATGGAAAGAGAGAAGAATCACTCTGGCTCAGGCTCAAGGAATGTTTTTTTCATTTCCTAGTGACTTCTGCAATTTCTCACTTGAGTGTGTTAAGGTTTACATTGTAGAGATCCTGTGCTTCCTTGGTTAGGTTTATTCCAAGGTACATTATTATTTTTTTTTTGATGAAATTGTGAATGGGAGTGATTCTCTGATTTCATCCTCTGTGTGTTTGTTGTTAGCATATAGGAAGGAAACTGATTTCTGTGTATTTACTTTGTATCCTGCTATATGGCTATAGGTGTTTATCAGCTCTAACAGTTTGCTGGTAGAGTCCTTAATGTCCTTTACATATAGAATCATGTCATCTACAAATAATGATAACTTGATCTCTTCCTCTCCAATTTGTATCCCTTTTATGTATATCTCTTGCCTTATTGCTATGGCTAAGACTTCCAGGATTATATTAAATAAAAGTGGAAAGAGAGGACACCCTTGTCTTATTCCTGATTTTAGTGGAAAATCTTCCAGTTTTTCCCCATTTAGTAATATGTTGGCTATAGGCTTGTCATAAATAGCCTTTATTATATTCCAAGTCTCTGTAGGACTTTTATCATGAAGGGATGTTGGATTTTGTAAAATGCTTTCTCTGCACCTACTGAGATGATCATATGATTTTTATACTTCAGTTCATTTATATAATATATTACATTTATCAATTTGTATATGTTGAATCATCCCTGCATGTCTGGGATAAAGCCTACTTGGTCAGGGTGAATGATCTTTCTGATATATTCTTGTATTCTGCTTGTCAATATTTTGTTGAGAATTTTTGCATCTATGTTCATGAGGGAGATTGTTGTGTAATTTTTTGTTGTTGTTGTTGTTCTATCTTTGCCTGGTTTTGGTATCAGGGTGATACTAGCTTTGTAGAAGGAGTTTGGTAGGATTCCTTCTTTTCCTCTTTTATGGAAAAGCTTAAGAAACAATGGCATTAGTTATTCTCTGAAGGTCTGGTAAAATTCACCAGTGACTCCATCTGGGCCTGGACTTTTCTTAGTTGGGAGATTTTTGATAACTGCTTGGATCTCCATACTTGTTATAGGTCTTTTTAAGTGATTAATCTCATCTTGATTTAATTTAGGTAGGTCACGTAAATCAAGTAAATCATTCATTTCTTTCATATTTTCATGCTTAGTGGAGTATATGGTTTTATAGTATGTCCCTATGATTTTTTGAATTTCTCTGGTATCTGTTGTGATGCTGCCTTTTTCATCTCTAATTTTATTAATTTGTGCCTCTTCTCTCTTTATTTTTGACAGAATTGCTAAGGGTTTATCAATCTTGTTTATCCTTTCAAAGAACCAACCCTTTGTTTCAATGATTCTTTGGATTGGTTTTTGGGTTTCTATTTCATTAATTTTTGCCTTAATCATTATTATTTCTTCCTGTCTACTGATTTTCTGTTTGCCTTGTTCTTCTTTCTCCAAGGCTTGAAGGTGAAGCATTAGGTCATTTACTTGGGACCTTTCTAATTTCTTAATATAGGCACTTAAAGCTATAAATTTACCTCTTAGGGCTACCTTCATTGTGTTCCATAGGTTTTGGTAAGTTCTGTTCTCATTATCATTTGACTCTATGAATTTTTTTATTTCCTTTTTGTTTTTTTTTTCATTGACCCATTCATCATTTAGTAATGTATTGTTTAGTTTCCATGATTTTGTGTATTCTCTATAACTTTTCTTGCTGTTTGTTTGTAGTTTGACTCCATTGTGGTCAGATAGAATGCAAGGAATTATTTCAATTTTCCTGTGTTTGTTAAGATTTGCTTTGTGTCCTAATATATGGTCTACTTTAAAGAGTGTTCCATGTGCTGCTGAAAAGAATGTATATTCTGCAGCATTTGGATGAAATGTCCTGTATATATCTGTTAGGTCAATTCCTTCTATGACTTCATTTAATCCAGATGCTTCTCTGTTTATTTTTTTGCTGAGATGACCTGTCAATTGATGAGAGTGGGGTGTTGAAGTCACCCACTACCTCTGTGTTTGGTGTTATCTGTGACCCTAGTTCTAATAGTGTTTGTTTGACGAATTTGGGAGCCCCATGTTAGGTGCATATATGTTTAGGATTGTAATGTCTTCCTGTTGGAGTGTGCCCTTAATCAATATAAAGTGACCTTCCTTATCTTTCTTGACTAACATTGGACTAAAGTCTACCTTGTCAGATATTAGGATAGCAACCCCTGCTTGTTTTCTAGGCCTATTTCCTTGAAACATCGTTTTCCAACCTTTCACCCTAAGATAGTATCCATCCTTTGTAGAAAGATAAGTTTCTTGGAGGCAACAAATAGAAGGATCCTGCTTTTTAACCCAGTCTGCAAACCTTTATCTTTTGGTTGGGGCATTGAGGCCATTGATATTGAGAGATATATTGAAAGGTGTGTATTTATTTTTCCCCCTTTTTTTTGTAGTTCTTCTGGGTTTACCTTTGTTCTCTTGTGTTAACTACTATTTGAGTATGGTTTGTTTTTTCCAGCTTCCTTATATGTGTGCTTTTCTTTCTCTTCAGCATGGAGGATTCTTTCAAATATTATCTGTAGAGTTGGTTTTGCCTTCAAATATTCCTTCAGCCTGCTTTTGTTGTGGAATGTCCTTATTTCTCCATTTATTTGAATGGATAGCTTTTCAGGATAAAGTAGCCTTGGTTGACAGTTGTTATCTTTCAGAACTTGGAATACATCACTCCAAGCCCTTCTGGCTTTTGAAGTTTGTGTTGAGTAATCTGCTGTAATCCTGATGGGCTTGCCTTTATAGGTAACTTGATTTTTCTCCTTAACTGCTTTCAATATTTTTTTCTTTGGTTTGTGTGTTTGGTAATTTAATTATAATATGGTGAAGAGAGGTTATTTCCAGGTTTTGTCTGGTTGGTGTTCTAAAGTATTCCTGTATCTATATTGATAATTCTTTCCCAACTTGGGGGAATTTTTCTTCTGTGATTTTGTTGAAGATGCCTACTATGCCTTTGGAGTGAAATTCTTCTCCTTCTATTATACCCTGAATTCTTATGTTTGATCTTTTCAGAGTGTCCCACATATCTTGAAATTCCCACTCATACTTTTCTATTAGTTTGTCTTTCATTGTTGGACTGTATTAGATCTGCCACCTGGTCTTCTAGTTTAGATATTCTGTCCTCTCCTTCATCCATTCTACTGGTGAGATTTTCTACAGAGTTTTTTATTTCATTAACTGTGTTCTTCATTGTTAGTAATTCTGACTGTTTTTTCTTTATTATTTCTATTTCCTTATTTATGTCTTGTATTGAGCTCTTTAGTTCATTAAATTGGTGTCCTGTGTCTTCTTTGATTCCTTTGATTTCCTTTTTCATTCCTTTGATTTTTTTCTTTGACTTCTTTGAACATATTTATAATCATTCTTTGGAAATCTTTCTCAGGCATTTCCTCTAACTCATTCTCACTAGAGGTCATTTCTGATGCATTAATACTTCTTGGTAGATTTATATTGTCTTGATTTTTGGTGTTTCTTGTGTTATAATGCATATATTTTTGCATCTTGGATTAATTTAATGCTTGGATTTTCTAGTTAGCTGCAGTATTATTAGATATATCAATTAATCTGATGTTATATATGTTCAGTAGCTTAAGGTGTTAAGTGTGGCTCTCAAGACTCTCAGAGTATCTACAAAAGTAATCCTAGGTGTTGGGTTTTCCTGCTGTGATAGTATTCAAGTAGGCTGAGTGGAACAAAATACCGGCAGAGTCTAAAATTTAACTAAAAATGTACACATTCAATGAAAAACAGCACAGAGTATTTATGCAAGAGTAAGTATTATGACAAACAGATCCTCTAACAAAGTCACTGCCCCTTAGGGTCTGTGTTGGCCCACACCCTTAATCCTGTCAACTAGGAGGTTAAGATTTCTGGTCTGTTGGGGGTTCCAAGTCAGCTTGTGGCCAGGTGAGACCCTTCCCTAATGAACAACACAAGAGGAAGCAAAGCCATTGTAAATCAAGAAGCAACAAATAACAAGTCCAAAATCTCTTATTTAAGAATGGAAAATCTGAGTATCCATCAGATTTAGCATATAATTTATCCTGATATGGAAGGTACAATTAGCACTTCTGGTTCAGGCCTATATACCAGGCTTACTTGGCAGGTACTGACCTGATGTAATCCCAGTTACTTTTGGGGATGATTTTGGTCTCAGTTATGCTGGGCTCCTGGTTGGGTCCCTGTTTGTTGTGCTGTGGTTTCAAGTAGGCTGGGTGGGTCATTGGATCACTGCTCTTGTCACTGGTGCTGGGTGCTATGAGCTCCTTTCCCCAGGTCTCTGGTGCTTACTGGTGCTTGCCCTGTCAGTGGGGGAGGGAATGCCATGTATGGTGGCTCTAGTTCTCCCACTGGCCCACATAATCCTCTACCTCATGATCTGCTCCTCTGTTGTTCTCTGCGGTCCTACCTTCATGAATCTTGAGTTTGTGAGGAACTCTGATGTGAGTGGAAAATCCCCTCACCTAGCTTTTCCTGCAGCTCAAGCCAAGCCTTGCAACTGTGGCCCTGGGACCTGCTGCTGCCACAGACCTGGTTCTGCCACTGCTGGAGCTGTTTCTTCCTGCCTATGTGGGCTCTAGATGCTCTGGATCCCTCCTACTCCTCTGCTGCCATTGGTAATTTCCAGACAACGTGTATGTTTTATAAGTGAAGAGAAAACTAAGCTATGGGAAAAGCCTGTTTCTCTTATAGGCCTTGTCCCTGACCATGGTTCATTGTGGAATCTGGATAGGAGTGGCCCACTACCAATTTCTACATATTTATTTGGCATCTAATAGTCTCTGGAGATTGTGTGAAATCTCATCAAGAGTGGATTTAAGGGCTGGAGAAAAGGCTCAGCAGTTAAGGCACTTGCCAGAAAAGCCTATGGACCTGAATTCAATCCCCCAGGACTATGTAACACCAGACATACAAGGTGGCACATATGTCTTGAATTTGTTTGCAGTGGCCAGAGGCCCTGGCATGACCATTCTCCCTCTCTTTCTATCTGCTGTTTCTCTCTCTCTCTCTCTCTCTCTCTCTCTCTCTCAAATAAATAAAGTATTTTTAAAAAGAAAAGGGATAGACTTTTTTTTAAAAGAATGGATCTAAAATGCAAATCCATTATTTTGTCTTCTGCTTATATTGTTCATGCTGTGGGTAACTGTTAGAAAGGGTCTCAAGAACAACACATGGTCCACAGGTTTAGGATTTCTAGCAGCGACTTTCTCACCACTGGGACAAAACCCCTGATCAGCAACAGCATATGGAAGGAAAGGGCTTATTTCCAGCCTACAATTTCAAGAGGAAGTTTCACCATGGCAAGAACAGACAATCAGCATCACACCTTCTCATGAGCACAAGGGGGAATGAGCTCTCTGAGTGGGACAAGTCCGGCAGGACTGAAACCCTCTAAGACCACTCCCAGTGACACACATCCTCTAGCAAGGCTCCACCTCCCTAAAGCTCCACAACCTGCCCAAACAGCTCCTCCATCTGGGGATTCACCATTCAAACACAGGAGGCTATGGGGGGCCATTTTCCATTCAAATCACCACAGCATTTAATAAAGCGGATGGGTGGCTTTCCAGCATGGGAGTGGTGTGCCTATAGCACAAGATAAAGATCACATTTCTCAGGTTCCAGCTCTGTCACTCACAAGATATGGGCATGGAACTTAAATATCTAAGGCCTTGCGTTTCTGTAAATACAGTTGGTAATAACTACCTATCCATCAGGTAATAACGCAGCAGTGGGACAGGGACTAACATACACTGCTGTTTCCTTAGCTTAACAACCTCTGTGGTCCATCAGTGCTTTTCAGATGAGATTCCTCATTAGGGAGTCTCTATTTGGTTGTAGTCACAAGGTTTTTACATAGAAGGGGTCCCATTTGGACAGATGGGAAGGGGAATTATAACAAATTATAGATTCAGAAAAGTACAGGTTTGCATAGTTTTGTCTTGTATTTATCCATATATAAAGTTGTTATGAAGTCCAATAATGGACATTTGACTTGTCAGCCCAAATGAGGAAGAGTGCCACCATGTGGTCTCTAAAACAACTCTCCATAAATGAAGAAAACTCAGGATTTATTCCTTTGTTTAAGGTCACTCACTCATCAACTGACGCAGAGGAGGTATGATTATCCGAAGGGTCGGTCGTGCAGAAATCCAAGAGAATACAAAGTGTCATTATAGATGGTATTTTAGCTATGAAAAATGATCTTTTTATTCCCATGTGTTTTAAAAAACATAATCCACATGTCCTCACCATGTTCTCGACCTGGTGGTGTGGCACAGGGCTTGGCATAAGTGCTCCAAGCTGTCAGACATGTCTCTGTGGAAGCCACACTCAATTTGTTTCCTGTTTTCAGCTCTGTGTCATGGCGAGTTGCACTCATCAATGTTTTGCTGATGAAGGCTACTTATGAAGAGTGGACAATGCCCTGGTGTGCCTTTCTATCATCACAGACCAGCTTGAACTGGGCCAGCTCATCTGTCTCCTGCCTGTCATTGCATCAGACCCACCCATTGTCCCACAGTGTTTTCTTGAGAAACAGACTACAGGACATTAATTTGATTTTCACAGTTAAAATAGCACACTGTGCATGAAAATACTTACAAGTTCATGCGTAATTGGATGAATGGTGCTCTTAATCACCAATATGATAAAACTAAGTGGAGAGTTATTAGAAAGGATATAGGAAAATGTCGAGTATATGGACTGTGTCTTTTTGTTTTGTGATTCACAAGGGTGTTACCAGTGATTTCTGGGTACTTTCTGGTCCTTGGGATCTTGAAGAAAGACACAAATAAGTGGCTATGCAGAAAACCACTTTATTTAAAAAATATTTTGGGGGCTGGAGAGATGGCTTAGCTGTTAAGCATTTGCCTATGAAGCCTAAGGACCTTGGTTCAAGGTTCCATTCCCCAGAACCTACATAAGCCAGATGCACAAGGAGGTGCATGCGTCTGGAGTTCATTTGCAGTGGCTGGAGGCCCTGGTGCACCCATTCCCTCTCTATCTATCTGCCTATTTCTCTGTGTGTCTGTTGCTCTCAAATAAAAATAAACACAAACAAAACACATTTTAAAATATTTTTATTTACTTAGTTGCAAACAGAGAGAGAGAAAATGGGTGTGCTAGAGCCTCCAGCCACTGCAAAGAAACTCCAGATGCATGTGCCACTTTGTGCATCTGGCTTTATGTGGATACTGGGGAATCAAACCCAGGTGATTAGGCTTTCAGGCAAGCACCTTAGCCATGGACCCATCTCTCCAGCCCCAGAAAGACACTTTATGAGCAAAGCTATGATAAAGATTTGAGTACACTGCTAAAGGGAAACTGAGCCACTCAAGTGGAGGGTAGGCCAGGCATGATAGTGAACGCCTTTAATCCCAGCACTCGGGAGGCAGAGGTAGGAGGATCACCATGAGTTTGAGGCCACCCTGAGACTACATAGTGAATTCCATGCCAGCCTGGGCTACAGTCAGACCCTACCTCAGAAGAAGAAGAAGAAAGAGGAGGAGGAGGAGGAGGAGAAAAAGATACTAAAAATCAAGTGGAGAGTACTCAAGGGCACCAGGAAGTGGCCTGGGGTTTTCTCTGGATTACTAAGAAAATGAGTAATCTGGCCATTCCTTTAGTTGTATTACTAAGTCAAAATAAAAATAGATAACAACCTACTTACACAAGACTGCCAGAGTGTACAAAGGCACGAAATGTAAAAAAAAAAAAAAAAAGTTCTAAAGTGCCAGAGTGCAAATGTACAAAGTGTGCCAGTGTGGGTGTATAAATATGCAAGGTGTACAAAAGTATGAGAGTGCAAATGTATAAAGTGTACAAGAGTATGAGTGTGCATGTTTAAAGTGCACAAGATTATGAGTGTACAAAGTGTATGAAAGTGTGAGTGTGCAAACTGTACAAATGTATGAGTATGAAAGTGTACAAGAGTGCGAGTGTGCAAATGTGCAAAGTGTACCAAAGTATGAGTGTGCAAAGTGTGCAGTGGTGGACCAGAACACCATAGTCTACAAATGCACATTTGCGATGTAGAGCAGTGTCGGTTTGCAAATATGCAAAAGTGTGCAGTGGTGTTCAAAAGTGCCAGTGTACAAATGGACACAGTGCTCTTGCCCACCTATGTACAAGTCTGCGTACATCATTCTATAGCATGCTTGCTGTTTTGCTGGTCATGGAAGAAGCAGCCCTAAGTTCAAGAGCAGGTTAAGTGTTCCAAGATCCTGATGATGGTAATTTAATCCTTATTTAGCCAGAGAGATTTGCGGAACAGAGCAGGAAGTCTTTCAAATTAATTTAGAAGGAGCTCTGGCTGTCCTCCCCAGAAGCCCAGCGCTAACTTCTAGCTCCTGGCTAAGGATACATTTGAAGTCAGAAACAAGCTTCCAACCAGTGGTCGGTAGGGACCCACTGCTGACAGAACCAGAAATCCCAACTCCTCTCACAGCCACCCTGACAATGAAACCTGGGATTTCTGTCACAAGCAGAATAATTCTGAGGTCCCTTGAGGACTAAGTCTTTCTCATATCCGGTCATTTGTTCAGGATTAATATAAATAACCCTGTGCTCTAGACCTGCGTGAAAGTGTGTTTTCCATGTTTGTGAAGAGGCTGAATATCTGCCCAGCTAGTCAGGAGCCTCCAGGTTGAACCCTAAGATGTGGAAGATGGCTTGGTGTGTCTTGCTTTGGAGCCAGCTTGACATATCTCTTCCTTCTCAAAAGAACTCACTCTCAAGGTGTCCCTGCATGCTTTCTGTTTTCATACTGATGCCACAGAGGAAGCCAGAATGGGGAGAAGTGGCCCAGTACTCTAGGTTCCTGATGGGGGTGATCTTTGCCCCCACACTGTCTTCTGAAGGCTTCACCTCCGCTCCTCCCCTCCCATCTCACGTTGGGATACCCGGGCACTATCTTGCATTGCCTTCCTCTTGTTGACCTGTAAACCATCCCTAGGTACCAAACAGCATTCTCTTCATGAGAAAGCAGGGAGACTGTCAAACACAACATTTTATCAACTTCAGTCTGTTTTCACAAATAATTCCACAAATTGGAATGTATATGGAACCGAATCTATACTCATTAATGTTCTCACAGACGCTTCTAAGCTCACTGGCATGTTCCACCACAATGGAGCCGTAGTAGACCACTTGTTCTTCGGGTGGGAGGAGGGCGTTCATTTCTGGTTTTACCAAGACAGGGTTTCATGTAGTACAGGCTGGTCTTGAAGTCCTTATGGAGTGGAAAATGAACTTGAACATCAGATCCTGCTGTGTCTGTCTCCTTTCCTGACCACTAGGATTACAGATGTGGGTCACTAAACCCCGTTTATGTGGTATTGGGGAAGGAGCCTAGGGCTTTATACATGCAAGATAATCCTACCAACTGAGCTATATCCCACAGCCATGGTTTTTTTTTTTTTTTTATTTTATTTAGTCAAAAACTCATGTAACCCATGCTGGCCTCAAGCTCACTATGTAGCCAAATATTACCATGCACTCCTGACTCTCCTGGCTCCACCTCCTAAGTGCTGGGATTACTAGCATGTCTCACCACACTTAACCCTTCCTATATCTTTAAAACAGGCCTTCTCACATAATTGGGCTTCATATTAACATTTGTTGGCCTCAACTTTACTAAAAAGAAATTTGACCCAGGTGTGGCGGTGCATGACTTTAATCCTAGTACTCAGGAGGCAGAGCTAGGATGATTGCTGTGAGTTCAAGGCCAGCCTGAGCTGCTGTGAGACCCTACCTCAAAAAAAAAAAAAAAAGAAAGAAAGGAAGAAAAGAAAAGAAAAGAAAAGAAAAGAAAAGAAAAGAAAAGAAAAGAAAAGAAAAAAGAAAGACGGCTTCTTCTTTTTCTTTAGGGGCAAAGTCTCAGGTTATTTGTCAGCTTTCAGCTTGTATCCCTCAAAGCAGAAACTTGTTTCCAGAACAGGTAGCTTACAGTGATCACATCTAGACAGCTAGTCATGCTTCTCCCATCCAGCTACTGAGGAGGCTAAGAGTTCAAACACAGGATCTCAAGACCAGTCTGTATCACGTGACCTGACAGCCGCCCAGGATGAGCTTATCCTCCACGAAGAGGCTGGATGTGTCAGAACTCCATGCTGACCTTTTGTAACCACACTCTATCTCCTTGGAAACATCTTCTGGACTGTTCTTCTCATCTTTGGTCCCATGCTGAGCTGCTGAGACCAGTCTACTGCTACAACCCCATTGAGAGAAGGGAGTGAGAGGGGGTACAGTTAGGCTGATTGGACCCCTGAAGGTAAAAAAAAAAAAAAAAGGCAGGAAAGTCTGCACTTGCTAGAAATGAAAGATGATCTTGATTTCTTAGCTCTTGCCTTGTTCCCTAGACCTGTTTTTCCACAAACAACCAGGACCTTTCTAGGGAGGGAGGTCTTTTGTAGGATTGAAACATAGTGGTTGGTCAAGTTCAGCCCCTGCTCTTGATGCCAGGGCTAACCTCTTCCTGAGACAGCCCTTAGCCCTAACCAACAAGCTGTGCCTCTGGTTCACCTTTTTGGTTCACCACCAAAAGGTTATAAATACTTTTGCAAGGGGAGGGCAGGCTCTCTGACCACTTGGGAACTATAGCTGTGGGTGAGGTTTTCCTTTGGCTGGGCTGGGCCCAGGCCCAGGCCCAGAAGGGAGTCCCCATAGCCCTTGCTCTCCACATGGGCTTCTTTATCCCCTCCAGCTCCCCACATGGCAGGAGCTCCTTGAACTTTCTTTTCTCTTTTCTTTCCACGCTTTTTCCCCAGACCCTCCTGGGGAAATCTGGGGAATCTGTAGCTATGTGGGTCCCTTTCCTTGGCTCTTGTACTTCGCTCAGTAAATACCATAATTTAATAATTATCCTTCTCAGTCTTCTTTTTTATTCAATTTCTTGATTCAAGGGGTTCAAGGACTTTCCTGGACGCCTAGCACCCTGTTACACCATGCTGGACTTTACCCCCCTATCACATCAGGGTCCTGAGCTGATGCTTAGCATATTGATAGTAGACTTGAATGAGTACGTATGACTGTATTGAACCTATGATTTTCTATGGGGTGTATTCTCCTTTAAAAGTATTAGCATATACTTCCTAGACATAAAATAAAAAGCAAAATAATAATAATAATAATAATAAAGACAATTCCATGGGTGTCCTGAGGCATTGCTAAGTGACACTCTTGAAGGAATAGACTTGCTAATATTTAGATTGTGGGGTTTATTGATACTCCAGGCAGTGCAATCTCTGGAAATCTGAGGGACAATGAGCTATAGAGTTTCCCATAGTTCATGAATTCACGTAAGAAATTCAAAGGAATAACTACTTTTCATCCGCTTGTATTGGTTGTTTAAAATAATCTAATTGTTTATTGATCTTAACATTTTACCTCGTTCAAAAATGTTTCCACAAATTCAGTGGACTCAACATTTTTATTCTTAAGGGAGATTTGGGAAGAAAAATGTTTTGGCAGGTATCAGCTAAATAAGGGAATCATTGGACTCTGTGGACAGCAGACATTATACCTCCTTATCTTGTTGTTTTTTTTTCACCCTTCCTTGGGATTTACAGAAAGGCACTTTCTGCTGAAAGCAGTGTGGCAGGGGTATCAAGAGTGAGAGCAGGCATTGCATAACCACAGGGCAGGTGGGTCCTGAGCGCATGCGCCATCCGCAGCTGAGCGGCTGGTCCCAGACTATGGCGTCCTGAAAGATTCTCCCCACCTGTCCAGGGGCAGAGATGTGAGAGTGGATGAGTCAGACTGTGAAAGGGAGCAAGGACCAAAGGAGGCCAATCTGTGCAAAGTATTTCCCACATGATGAGACTCAAATCTGCCTCCTGGATGGCTGCTGGAAATGTATGTGTGCCATTGTACTGTTAACGGCTACAGTAATTCTAATAAAAATACAGAACAGGGCCTGAGGAGATGGCTCAGTGGGTAAAATATTTGTCTAGAAAACATGGAGTCCTGAGTTCAATCCCCAAAGCCCACAGATAAAAGCCAAGGTGTAGACATGCTTTTGTCATGCTGGCACTAAGGAGGCAGAGGCAGGTAGATTCCCCAGGGCTTTCACCAGCTAGTTAGTCTAGCGTAATTGGCAAGCTCCAGGCGGTGAGGCACCCTGCCTACGTGATGAGTGGCATTCTTCAGGAATGGTGCCTGAGATGGCCCTCAGGCTTCTGGTGCATGCTGCACATGAACAGGCACAGATATGCACACACAAGAAATATAAAATAAGGGCTGGAAAGATGGCTTACTGGTCAAGGCACTTGCTGGCAAAGGCAAAGGACCCAGGTTTGATTCCCCAGTCAGTACCCACGTAAAGCCAGATGCACAAGGTGGTACATGTGTCTGGAGTTTGCTTGCAGTGGCTAGAGATCCTGGCACACCCATTCTCTCACTTTCTTCCTCTCTCTCTCTCAAATAAATAAAACAGTTTTTAAAAAAGAAATACAGAATAAAAATGCTGAGACACACTGAAATCATACAATGGTCAGTCTATGCTATGTTCAGCTCACAGTGGACTCAACTCAGCAATTATTTTGTGTAAGTACTACTGACTGGCTTTTTCTTTATTTTTAAATTTTATTTATTTATTTATTTAAATGAGAGAGAAAGACAAAGAGAGAGAACGGGTACACAGGGCCTTTACAAACAAACTCCAGACACATGTGCCTCCTTGTGCATCTGGTTTTCTGGGGAACCAAACCTGTGTCCTTAGGCTTTGCAGGCAAATGCCTTAACCACTAAGCCATCCCTCCAGCCCTGGCTTTTTCTTTAATCTCTCATGGTAGGAAAGGTGTAGTGGCAGGAGCGTGACAAGAAGCTGGTCACCCACTGTCCGCTGTCAGGAAGCAAAGAGAGAGATGAATGTTGGTGCTCCGCTGGCTTCCTCTTTTCTTCCTTTGTCTTCAGTCTGAGTGTCGGCACATCGGATGGTGCCACCCACATTCAAGATGGTCATCTGTCCTCAGTTAAACCTCTGTGGACACAACCTTTTGGACACAGCTAGAGATGGTCTCTTAGGTGATTTTAAGTCCAGGTGACAGGAGACAGAAATTGTCTGGGCAGCCTAGGGGTAATGGATGCCAAAGTGAATAGCTTTCTCTTGGCTAAGTGCAGGAATTAATTATCCTTGGGTCTGCAGGAGAAAACCTAAGTCATTCCACTTTACTACAGGTCAGAGATGTCAGAAGGATCTGTCCCTTCCTTACCTCTGTCCCCTTAGGGAGTCCTTTCACTCCCTTCCTAGAGAATTAACACTCTGAGAAGATTGCCCCTATTCCAAAATTCCTGACCCCAGACTTCTGGCATCAGGAGTGGACTGACTAAACCTGCCACCCATTCATGGGGCTTATAAAAAACCTGTAAACTTGGTCTTTGCCATGTAGCCCCTCCCCATAAACACAACCCTTAACAAGTCTTGAGGTGGGCTTCTCAAAGCCCCTCTGTATCTCTGGGCAAGAGCTCCGCTTTCTTCTCTATAAGGTCCCTTAAACCGCCTCTGGCCTCCCTGAGGAAGAGCTGTACCTTGCTTCCTGGTCTTTTATTTTTTTGGGGGGGGGGTCAAAGAAGGGTCTCACTCTACCTCAGGCTGAGCTGGAATTCACTATGTAGTCTCAGGGTGTTCCCAAACTCACAGCAATCCTCCTACCTCTGCCTCCTGAGTGCTGGGATTAAAGGCATGCTTCCTGGTCTTATGTTCTGGGCTTAAGCCCCCTTTTCTTATTCCTCCCAAAGTTTTAAACTATTAAAACATCTTTCTGAACTGCATCCTCTGGTCTGTGCATTTCATTCTTTGAATTCATAGGAAAAGGATCCAAGAACACCCTAAATTATTGGTGTACAAGGAGCCCCCAAATTCCTGTATCACAGTCAAGATGAGAATAAAGATGAGCCCTTACAGTGCAAGGCCATTGTTACTGTAGGGTGTAAAGTTAATCTGAAGTCTCAGTTGATTTAAAAGAATTTCATGGTAGATATACAATATGCTTTAAACCTACAGTATTCTTTAAAAATGATGATGTCACCATGAATTCAAGGTTCAGTAATTTTGAAAGCCCAATGCTAATACTAAAATCTAAAGCACACTATGAAGTACATGGGTTTTACAAAATGAGAACACACTGTGGTTCGTATAATTCTCCAAAGATGAAAATCAATCACTGGTTATTTTTTAAAGAAATGGATCATTATGAAAATTTAATGTAATTACCAAGGTACCAGATTTTATGCAAGGGCTGAACAATGCCTCACTTTCTAATTATGGTCCTAAAAATGTCACATAATATCTCCAAAAGAGTATGGCGTAAAGCTTCCTGCAAACAGTGTTTATAAAGCAGGGCCTTCCTCTTTTCAACTCTAACTCAGAAAGGCTTATAAAATACTAGCACGGCAAAGAATTACTTGCTCTCATTTTCTTCTTCATGTGCATGATGGGGCCAGCAAGCATCTCATTTTCAACGAACACGCAGTTTCTGCGGAAAGGGTACATGGCCCCAGAGGGAATTCAGTAAGTCCTTCCTCCAGCATGTGCAACTGATTCTCCCTGATGCCTGCACCCCACCTCCTGGAAAACAGTGTGCGAGATTCACTCACGTCTCCATCTTGCTGCCAGGGCATTTGTCACATTTTGTCCTTCTCCACACGTGAGGAGTGATTGCTCTGTGTAAGCATGAGACGGGGGATGGGTGCTGGGAAGATGTTCAATCACTAAAGCTCTTGCTGCACTAGAGTTCAGATCTCCAGCTCCAGCACCCACAAATGCCAGGGGTAGTGGGCATATACTTGTCATCTCAGTACCCGAGTGTTGGAGATAGACCATTCCCCAGGGCCAGCAGGCTACCTGGTATAGCTGGGTGGTTGGGCTCTGAATTCAATAACTAGCCCTGTCTCAATCAATGAAGTGGAGAGTAATAAAAACACCCAATGTCAAGCACTGACCTCCTCTCTCTCTCTCTCCCTCCCTCCCTCTCTCTCTCTCTCTCTCTCTCTCACCTATACATGCATGCATTCATCTGCACACATCAGAACATGCCTATGCATACATGCTTACCATATCCATAGACACATGCAAAAAAAGAAAAACAAGGATCCAAAAGACTGCGACAAGGGGCAAATCATGATAAGATGTCTAGAAATTGTTATCTTTGTCACAGAGAGCCAGAGTTTTCTCTCTTGAAGACAGGTGGTATAAAAGGGTGGGAGGGAATATCCAGAGGTATTGCCCACCCCCACCTTGGCTGACTGTGGCTCTTACAATTTACAACCCACAACCCCATGGTGAAGACCAGCAATCCCACTGAGGAGGACCCTCAGTGGAACAGGGGTAGGGAGGCGGGAAATGATGGTACCAACAATTATGTGCCCATACAAAGTTTCTACTTAATATTAAAAAATTAAAGTTAAAATATTAATATATTTTAAATTGCCAGAACTGCAATGCCCAGTGAGTATAGACTTAAAAGTGGGTGCGAGTGGTACCAAGGCAGAGGCTAATTCCCGATTGTGGGGATGGTGTCCTCACCTGGTTGCACCATTTGTGAACGCTGAATTGAGGTCACGTAGCATCGAAAGCCTTGGCTGATCTCCTTGAAGGCACACTGTGTGACTAGTCAAGCGCATCAGCCAGTTTGGGAGGAAGTCTGTGCCGCCCCTTTCTCTCTCACTCAGCGGGCAGGTGCTGCGGCAACAGATGCCAAGTGGCCTGGTTTGCCCTGGGTGCATGCAGCTCAGATACATCTCTGTGGGTCCTGGGTGTATGGTAGTGACTTTCCTGCTGCTGAGACAAAACACCTGACCAGAAGTGGCTGATGGGAGGAAACGTTTTTATTTTTATTTATTTTTTAGCTTACAGTTTTGAAGGGAAGTTTCTTCATGGCAGGAAAACCATTGCAAAACAAGCTGCCAGGGCAACATACTTTGTCCCAGCAGCACTGTGAGCCAACTCTGAACATTCAGTGGGCTGGACTAATAAACCCCATGGTCCGCCCCTCCCCAGACACACCTCCTCCAGCGAGGCTCCACCTCCCAAAGGCTCCAGCAGCTGGGCACTAAGTAGGAGGCTTAATCACAAACACATGAAGCTATTAAGGGAGACATTTTTACATTTAAACCACCACAGTGTGATCTAGTCACCAAAGCAGGGCAAAGACAAGCAAGTTAAGGCATTTCTAGAAAATGAAATTAAAAACAGCAGATTGGCGTGTGTGTCTGGGGAAAGGGCTCAGTAGATAAAGCACTCCTGAGTTCAATCCCCAGACTCCACGTAAAAAGCCAGCAGCAATGGCGAGCTTCTGCGATTCCAGCAAGTTCATAGCAAGATGGGAAGAGGAGACAAGAGAATATGGTGGAAGCTTGTGGTGAGCTCAGCAAAGAACAGGAGAGGGAGCAAGACCCAGGGGAAGATGCCCTGACTGAAATGGGGCGGGGGGGAGAAGAGAACTGAAGGAAACGTCCTCTCGCCTCCTTGCACATCCTGTGCAATGCACATACCTGCACATGCGCACTCTAAAAATAAAATGACAAAATAAAATATATACTCCAAACCTAGAAATCCCTTTGAATGGCAGAAGAGAGAGAGAGAGAAGAAAAAACAAACAAACAAACATGGAATTATGGAACCACATGGGCGACCAGACTGCTAAGGCAGGAAAAACAATTCCTCCAAAGCAGGCCCTTCCATGCATCGCATACTCTAAAGATAAAACGGTAACTTAGTCCTCAAGGCAGAAAGCTGGATGGCGCCATCACTCACCTAACCTCCCCTGGTGACTGTAGCGGCCATTGTATTTGTTCATCCACGTGAGCCCACTAAAGCCTTCGCGGCATGAGGTAGTTTTGCAGCTTGGGAACAAGGCCCCTCTGGAAAGTAGGTTCCACCCTCTCACAGAGACGGGATGCTGTCCTGCTTAAGGTTGTCCTTCCACACAGTTGGCCCCCAGGGAGAGAAACGCATTGCTGGGTGCATTATGGCAAGTGTGGCCTTGTGTAAGTTTAATGTATCAGATAATTAGAACAGTTTTGATTGCTGCCTATCAACTCAGCAGCTCACAACAGTGCCCCTCAGCACTGGGTCAGGAGTCTGCCTGAGCTGCTTGTACCTCCCCTTCAATGAGGCTGAAATTAAGTGGAGGTTTTTTTGGGTTTTTTTAAATTTTTTTTAATTTATTTTAATTTTTTTTTATTTATTTATTTGAGAGTGACAGACACAGAGAGAAAGACAGATAGAGGGAGAGAGAGAGAATGGGCGCGCCAGGGCTTCCAGCCTCTGCAAACGACCTCCAGATGCATGCGCCCCCTTGTGCATCTAGCTAACGTGGGACCTGGGGAACCGAGCCTCGAACCGGGGTCCCTAGGCTTCACAGGCAAGCGCTTAACCGCTAAGCCATCTCTCTAGCCCATTAAGTGGAGGTTTTAAAAAAGTATTTTTATCATTTATTTAGTAGAGAAAGAAGGAGAGAGAGAACAGGTGTACCAGGGTCTCCAAGCACTGCAAATGAACTCCAGATGTGTGGACCACCTTGTGCATCTGGCTTAGGTGGGTACTGAGGAATCTAACCTGGGTCCATAGGCTTCACAGGCAAGCGCCTTAGCCACTAAGCCATCTCTCCAGCCCTAAAATCAATATGTTTTCCAGGGATTCCATCACACTGGGTCTCTGCCTTCTCTTCCAACGCCCTCTTGTGTCTGTTGGACTGAGTTCTGGGAGCTGCTGGCTGGGGCCTCTCTCGCCTTCCTCAGCAGGTCTCAACATGACAGCACAGTTTTTTTCCAGCCCAGCAGGAGGATTCTGACTCCAGCCTAGGAGCAAAATCTCGTTATAGTAGGAAGACCTGATCCACTAACTTACAGTCCCTGTGGTGGGGGAATGGACCACCCAGGAACATTTGCCTCAGGCAGGACTGGAGTTCTCTGGCCATTTGAATGTCAAGTGTTCCCCTTAGCCTCACATGTTTGTGATGAAGCTTACTACTAGGTACCCAGGGGGTGGAAGTTTGGGAGGAGGTGCTCTGATGGAGGAAGTGAGTCACTTATGAAAGGCCTTGGGGTGTAATAGCCTAGCTCCCCCTTTCAAGAGCTTGCTCACTATCTTTCTGTGTCCTGTCAGCTGCTATGGCAAGAGGTGATCCCCAGCTTCTGCTCGCCCATGCCATGCTCAAACGTCCTCTCAAGAGTGTAAGCCCAGGCTGGAGGGATGGCTGAGCAGTTAAGGCGTTTGCCTGCAAAGCCAAAGGACCCAGATTCCATTCCCCAGGATCCACGTTGGCCAGATGCACAAGGGGGCGCACATGTCTGGAGTTCGTTTGCAGTGGCTGGAAGCCCTGATGTGCCCACTCTGTCTCTCTCTCTTTCTCTTTCTCTCTCTCTCTCTCCCTCTTTCTCTGTCAAATAAATAAACAAAAATATTTTTTAAAAAGAGTGAAAGCCCAATAGAGCCTTCCCTTCCATATGGTGCTTTTAGTTGAGTGTTTTGTCCCAGCAACAAGACATTAACTATGAAAGGTACTTTGGAGCTGAAGAAATGACTTAGCAGTTAAAGTGCTTGCCTGTGAAGCCTAAGGACACATGTCAGACTTGCCAGATCCTGTGTAAGCCAGACACACAAAGGTGAGGCAAGTGTAAGGTCACACATGCCCACTAGGTAGTGCAAGTGTCTGGAGTTCGATTGCAATGGCTGAGGTCCCAGTGTGCCAATTCTCTCTCTGTCTCTCCCCCACTTGCTCACTCTCTCTAAAAAATAACAATAAATAAAAGTCCAAATAAAAGGTACTTTGGAGTATTGGAATTTACCTATAATAGTGATGTTTGTAAGGCTATCCAGGACCTTGAAGAGTAAGAATGGCTGGCTGGAGGGTGGAACTATGGAATTAAGGAAACCTGGGGGATCTTTCTATCCTTGACTATCTCCTAAGTTAATATGGAAGGCATCCCAATGGTGGTGGGATGCTGTTCATAGTTGGATTTTTTTTTTAGCTTTCTACCAATTTGACAATATATTCATTCATTTCATTGAGATGAGATGGGTGATTGCTATGGACCAGGTACGGTTACAGACCTGAGATGGCAGTAGAGAACAAAACTAATCAAGTCTTACTCCCCTCGAACGCCTGCTCGTTCCGTTCTCACTCTTAGAGATGCACCAGCTCTGTGTCCCCCTGGAAAAACACAAGAGAATGGGATTGGCCACCAGTAGTCAAGGAGCCAGAGTTGGCTCCTCATCACATGACTGCCATTCCTCAGGTTAAGTGATGCTCTCTCCAAATAATTCCAATATTATGTTACATTAATTTTGTTCGCATCACACTCCACAGTGTGCCAACCTCTGGGATGGCTTTCAAGAGAAGAGCCAGTTACATTTATGGACTTAAATACAAATGCTACTACATACTTAAAGAAAAAACTTGTGAAATTAATTCCATGCCATGGGTGAAACACCTCAACTTTAATCACTTACATTTAACTTGGAGCAGAAATGACTGCTCTAATGTAGTTTGAGAAACTCATTCAGCCCCTCAGAGAATTATTAGATTAAAAAGAAGAGAAACACTTTAGCCTCCCTGCCTGTAAAGTTGCCTTCAAGTGTTAATAAGGCATTAGAAATGCCATGAAAAGATGTTAGTAATCATTCGGTTGCTTCATGCTCCAGCTGCCAAACTTTGTGCTATTTCCTATGTGATTGGACTCAGAGGAGTCCTTCAGTGAGAGTAAGTATTGCCTGTGACATTGCTTTGCAGCTCACTGAAATGCCACATCTAATACCCATGCCACGGAGGCCCTAATGCAAGGGGTGGAAGTCAAATGGACAAGTGTGTTACTTCTATAGGAAACCAGCAACGACTCCATGGGTCCACGTTAGGCCCAAGTTTACTGTGTACATAAAACATAAGATGTTGGCCTAATTATGGACATACCCTTAAGTTTTTCTTTCTACTGCAAATAAAAACCACAAATTCAGCCCCTTCCTG
The DNA here is from genome assembly GCF_020740685.1 of Jaculus jaculus. Taxonomy (NCBI): domain Eukaryota; kingdom Metazoa; phylum Chordata; class Mammalia; order Rodentia; family Dipodidae; genus Jaculus; species Jaculus jaculus. The sequence goes on from NC_059103.1 coordinate 22,166,843, forward strand.
CCATGTCTGTTTAAATCACTTACCTTCTATCTGATCCTTTGGATTCCTGTTGTCATTCACCCAACTTCGGTGCATATCAGTTACATGCTTATTGTATTCCATGTTAAACTAACTTTTTAAAAAATATTTTTATTTATTTATCTGAAAGAGAGAGAGGGGGAGGGAGAAAGAGGCAGGCAGAGAAAGAGAGAGAGAGAGAGAGAATGTGGACATGCCAGGGCCTCCTGACACTGCAAACAAACTCCAAATTCATGCCCCACTTTGTGCATGGGTACTGGAGACTCAAACTCAGGCCATCAGGCTTTGCAAGAAGTCACCTTTAACTGCTGAGGCATTTATCCAGCCCATGTTAGACGAATTTATTGGAAAAATTAACCATCTCTCATCAATTTGGCATCCCACACAATAATATCCAAAGTGTTTTGAAGCCAGCCGACTCTTATTTGGTGTATGTGTGCAGTATGTGTGGTGTAGGATGTGTGTGTGGTGTATGCACATGTATGAGCAGACGCACAGGCCCTGTGTGTGCAGGCAGAGATCAGAGAACATCGGGTGTCCATCCCCCATTACTCATCCACGTGTTTCCTTGAAACAGGAAATGCATGTAGTCTCTGCTCCCCGCAGGACTCGCAGGACTGGGGTTACAAACATACATGGCCAGCTGTTTATTTGACCACTTGGAATCAAACTCAGAGATCTCAGTTCCCTCCAGGTACTCACGCTTGCCCAGGAAGTGCTCTTACCCACTGGGCCGTCTCTCCAGCCCTCACAGCAAACACTTTGTGTGTGTGTGTGTGTGTGTGTGTGTGTGTGTGTGTGTGTATTACTCTTTTATACCTTTCCCTCTACTTCCATTACCCTGGTGGCCTCCTCAGTGGGGTTATGGTATTCACTGTAGGGTCATGAAGGCCTCAGTCAGGCCCTGCATGGTAAGCAAGGGGACCATGCCTATCCCCTCTGTGCCTCTTAACAATCTTTCTGATCCCTCTTCTGCAATGTTCCCTAAGCCACGACAAGCCTACTGGCAGTCTGATTTAGTGTTGAGTTCTCTATAACCTCTGCATTTCTTCTTCGATGGCTTTGATTGATCACCGTGTCCATCATCATCACCCTGTAGCTGGTTGTCAGGTTAGCAGAAAGAGCAGTCTTCATGTCGCAGCTTCCTCTGAAATTTTTCCTGGGCTACAGCAGGCGTGGTAGAGGTGGCATGTCTCATGGAAGGCATTTGGCTATCTTCCTGCCATCTCCATGGGTCTTGGTTCTCCTCCATGTTCTCCACCACTGCTGAGCTTTCCCTGGTTTGTTTGCTATCAGGCAGCTGCCACGGAAGTGGGTTTAGCCCTGGCACTCACCCCCAGTGCTCAGCAAACTTAACAAGAATTTATACATACATGAATAATCACATGGGCAAGCAAATACTTCTCAGCAAGAGAAGCCCATACCATCCTCTTCATTCAAAATTGACTCAAATGAAGAGAACCAAAGATTATGTGGCCTGCTATGGGCCCAGCTACTCAAACAGAGCAAGCTTTTGGTTATAAGTCCTCTAAATACTTATGTTTATACTCATACAGTAATGCTGCTTGCTCTCTCTCTCTCTCTCTCTCTCTCTCTCTCTCTCTCTCTCTCTCTCTCTCTGTTAGAAAAATTTCTCTTTTCAAGAGGCAGTGACCACTGGGAAGACTAAAAAAATGATCAAAGTACCAAGAAATGACAGTGGAGTGTTGACCACTAAATGAGACATCTCTATCACACCTTCCACTGCCTCAGGGACTATAGCAGAAGAGGTGATGGAAAGAATGTCAGAGCAAGCGTGAAGTAGTTTGTGGGCTGGAGAGATGGCTGAGTGGATAAGGTGCTTACCTTCAAAGCCTAATGTCCCCAGTTCGATTCCCCATCACCCATATAAAGCCAGAGGCACAAAGTGGCATATGAATCTGGAGTCCATGTGCAGCAGTTGGAGGTCCCAGTGGGCTCATTCTCTGTCTGTCTCTCTTCTATCTCTCTGTGCTTGCAAATCAATAATAAGTATAATTTTTTAAAGTGAGTCAGTTTAGGGGTAATGGGGCCCCCGGAAGTAAAAGCAAGGAATAGCCTTAGTTAAGACTGTAGGGGGATAATCTGGGTCATTTTTTTTACCTCCTCCCTCCTAAAGAATTCCTTCTCTTTGTAAAGGTCAGAGATGTCTGAACAATATGTTCTTTTCTTATCTCTTCTTCCCTAAAGAAGCTCCCCTTTCTTTTTTTAATTTTGTTTTATTTATTTGAGAGCAACAGAGAGAAGGAGGGAGAGAGAGAGAATGGGTGTGCCAGAGCTTCGAGCCTCTGTAAATGAATTCCAGATGCGTGCACCCCCATGTGCATCTGGCTAACGTGGATCCTGGAGAATTGAGCCTCAAACCAGGGTCCTTAGGCTTCACAGGCAAGCGCTTAACCACTAAGCCATCTCTCCAGCCTGCTCCCCTTTCTTAAAAGAAATAACTGCCCCTTCTGAGAAGGATGGTTTTAATATTGATATAAAGATTGCCTGTCCCAGAAAACTTGACTTTTAATCCAGAAACCTGACATTGAGGCATCTGTACAAACCAGTTCAGATCCCATCCCATAAAAGACCCCAATCTGGGTCCCTAAGTGGGAATTTTCATTTCTAGAACCCCTCTCCCCACTCCTCTTGGGCAGAGGCTCTGTATTCTTTCCCGCTCCTAAGCTCTAATAATAAAATCATTCTAAACTTTAGCCTCTGATCTGTAGATCTCAGTTGTTGGAACTCATAAGGCAAGAACGCAGAGGCCAGTAGTTCAGAGGCAGGTTTGTGTACCTCTAAGTGCACACCACCGTAGCTTCTGACTCACGACCCACCCAGGAGCCAAGAAAGGCTCTGTGACACTCAAAGACATCCCAGAGTTCTCAAACCAAAAGGACAGAGAGGACTACTTTAGTGCATTGCCTTTCAGACACAGAGGGGTCGTTGCATTCATCACCTCCCGGTGGCCGTGGTTACCTGCCCAAGCCCTACATAATATTGAGCCCATCAACGGGTTGTTGTAGACAATGGGAAGAGAGAATGGTAGGAAAGAAAAGTGGACTCAGTGGACATTTTTTTTTTTTTTTTGGAAACTGAAAAGGAGAAAGAGAAGCTTGTGGGTATCTAATAAGGACTAGCACAGTGGAGATAGCAGTTAGGACTACCGTATTCTCATCTCTCACTGAGCTTCAAACTGTGGGACTTGTCAGCATGTGGCCATGACTGTCCTAGTCTCTGGCTGAGTCAGAGACGAGAGATCAGCAACTCACAGAGTTTGCAGCAGGCAGTGAGGGTAGGTCTTAGTTCTAGGAGACTAACAGGAAGCTATCGGAAGTAACAGATTTTCCTTTTAGAATTATTTGTGTCTCACTGTATTAAATAAAAACATGATTGCATACAATGTTCTTGTCAATTTTGGATATCTAAATGGATGCTCATTAGGGTGGTGACTGAATAATGAAGTGCGGTATTTGCTGAGACACAAATGCTTGTCAGACTTATGGAAGGAATGGCTGTATTGGGCCAATGTGTCCATCAGTGTTCCTCGCCACGACAGAGCAACTAAAAACAGAAGGGATTCATTTTGCCTTTGGTAGTTTCAGTGCATGGTCAGCTGGCTCCATTTGATGGGCCTGTGGTGTGGCAGAGCACGGTGGTGGCAGGAAGCATGGCAGAAGAGATGGCTCACTTGTAAGCACTGGGAACAGAATTAGGAAGGGACCAGGGCAACATCTACCCTTCCAAATCATGTCCAGTTGATCGACTTCCTTCATTCCCATGTCCTCACAGTTGACTCACTTATGATCTATCAGTGGGTCGGTCTATTTTCATGGTCCAATCACCTCTTCATAGCACTACCTTTGGGACTTAAGCCTTTAGCACTTGACCCTTTGGAACCATGTTATCTCCAAAACAGCAACAGCTTATTAGAAATGACTTGATTTGTTCTTAAATGACTTTTTAAGAAATATTTTTCTTATTTATTTGACAGAGAGAAATAAAGAGAGATGGTGGGAGGTCAGGATTTAGCGAGAGACAATGGGCATGCCAAGACTTCCTGGCTTTGTAAACAAACTCCACATGCATGTGCCACTTTGTGCATCTGGCTTCATGGCTTTATGTGGGTACTGGGCATTGAACACAGGCCTGTACCTTTAATCACTGAACCATCTCTCCAGACCCTGAAATGACATTTTTATTAGATTATGATTATGTTGACTTTAACATTTGTTCAGAAAAAGTAGAAATGACGTCAATCTATTTATGGAAAGCTTCCTAGTGCATTATTCTTACTTATTTTTCTCCCTCTTGGAAAATAAGACAATATTCTATTAATACTTAGCTTCAAGTAATCAGGGTGCATGGGTTCCATGAATGTTATAAATCAAGAATGATGTTAGGGCTGGAGAGATGATTTAGTGGACAGGGTACTTGTCAGCAAAACCTAGAGACCCAGGTTCGATTCCCCAGTACCACAGTAAGCTAGATTCACAAGGTGGCTCATGCATCTGGAGTTCATTTGCAGTGACTAGAGGTCCTGGAATGCCCATTCTTTTCTTCTTCCCACTCTCTGCCTCAAATAAATAAATAGATAAAACTTTTAAACAGCTTAAAAAGAAAAGAATGTCTTTATACTCACCATGACTCAGTCCAAAAAATGCTGAGTTACTCAATTTTTCTCCTCAAATAAATTAAAGTAGTTTATACCAGAGTAATCATATTTTCATATTTTTATTGGACCTTAGGAGGACGTGAGATAATAAGAGAGAAGCATTTGCCTTCTCAGAAGAAAGGGAAGAGTGGGACCCAGGAAAGGGCACAGGACGCAGGGCCTCAGCCATGAGTACAACAGATGCACATGTAAAAACAATAAAGCAGATGGTTGGACATGCAAGCCCGGCCGTGGGCAAGTTCTGATCTGAGAAGAGTTGCTGATCTTCTGATTGTCTACACAAAATTCCTGATCTGGCGAGCCTGCCATGGGCCCAAGATGGATATGTTGCTTCAGGAGGCAGATGATGGGCCTCGGGCTCAGCCGCTTTTTCCCTTCACACGTCTATGATAAATCTTAAAAATCCATTTACATTGCACAACCCAGCTAGACCTCTCCCTTTTGTTCATTTTCTTTCTCCCCTGGACTCCTGTCCAAGTCTCTCCTCAGCTTTCCACAACAACCCTCCTGTGATGGTTCACCACAGAATTTAGAGTCGCTTAGGACTGACATCTCTGAACATACCTCTCTCTCTGCTTCGTAACTCTGGATGTGATATGGACCACCTGCTTCATGGTCTCCATCATCATGGACTGTACTCTCAAACTGTGAACCAAAATAAACCCTTCCTTCCTTCCTTCTTTCTTTCTTTCCCTCTCTTCCTCTCTCCCTTCCTTCTTCCTTCCTTCCTTCTTTCCTTTACTGTCATTCCCTCTTACCTTCCTTCTTTCCTTCCCTCTCCCTCTCTCCCTCCTTCCCTCTTTCCTTCCTTCCTTATTTTTGTTGAACATTTTGACACAGCCATGACAAATGTAACTTCCCACATCTCCCAGAAATTCTTTTCGTTTTGGCTTTTGAATCAGGGTATTACGTAGCCCAGACCAGCCTAGAACTCACTGTGTATGTGTGGCAAGCCTTGAGATGACCGGTGTGCACTACCACTTCTGGCTGTCAGCATGATTTTTATCGTTTAGTGAAACTCTGTTCACATATGCTTGTGTCATACATTCCATTGGATTTATGTCACGCCTCAAATACCAAGTCCTCTAAGCCTTCTGCAATCTGCCTCTCCCCACGTCTTCAGTTGCTATCTCACTTCTGGAAACCCTTGGCATTTTATACTGCCACCTTGATGTCCCTGTGACAAGCCACCTTCATGTCATCTTCCCAGATCTCAGCATGATGCATTCCTTCAAACCCTGCCCCACTCTCAGGTAACTAATATTTACATTTCACATTAAGACACCTTTGCCAAAATGTCTGAGAAACAGCCCAGCATTTAGAGTCTTCATAACACCTCACAATTGTCTTCATAGCCTGTTTCATGGTTCACCAGCACCTGTTTGTTTATATATTGATTTATGTGCCTGCCTCACTCCATATTGCAGAAGGACCCCATGCCATTGCACACCCCTGTCCTTGCCTTCTATTTCAATAAATATCATTATGCTGTATGTAGCATCTTAAAGACACTTAGTAAATATGTGTTAGATGAAGGAAGGAAGCAAGTTAACCTAAGCCTAGATTTAGGGATATAGATACAATGATTCAATTTCTGTCCTTGCTTAAATTGTTTTCTTTTATTGGCATATATTCATTGAATGTAGTACCTGGTTTTATATGGATAATTTCTTTCAAGTATAGCATGTCCTCTGACCATATTGACTTCCTACCATATTCTCCCCTTAGTCTTCCTTCTCCTGTTCCCTTCCACTAGCATCCCCTCCATTCCTCTTGTCTTGTCTCCTTCTGCTTTCATGACATATATGTGTGCATAGATGCAACACATGCCCGTGCATTATATATACATATATATATATATATATATATATATATATATATATATATATATATATATGTATGTATATTCTTTATATGAAGAAAGATAAAGAAAACATGTTATATTTATCTTTCTATGTCTGACTTATATTGCTTAATGTGATGATACAACTGAAAACTGTTCTATGCAATATTGTGAATATGAAAGGACCAGAATGGTGGGCTCTCGTGAATTTTGTAATCTAATGGAAAGTCACAGTGCTTATGTGGTAGCTAAAATCTCATTTCTGGGACAAAGTTCAAAAGGTTTAAAATGCTTAATAGAGTGCAAGACTGAGGGTGCAAGTAGGTTCACAAGTTTGCAAATATGCAAATGTGAAAATGTGTGAGTGTTCAAGTGTGTTCACAAATGTGAGGGTGTGCAATTGTATAAATTTACAAATGTACAAGTGCTTACATGTGCAGGGGTGTGTATGAGTATCCACAAGTATGCAAATATGTGAGTGTGTAAGTGTGTAAATGAACAAGAGTGTGAGAATGCAAGCATAAATGTGTGGGTGTGCAAGTGTGTTTACAATTATGCCAATATGTGAGTGTGTGAACTCACAAATGCATGAGAGTGAAAATTTGCTCCAATGTATAAGTGTATAAATCTGAGAGTATGTAAATGTAAGAGTGTGCATGTAAACAAATTGTGAGTGCACAAGTGTGTGCATAATTGTGCAAAGTGAATATGTGCATAAGGGTACACATCTGTGCTAAAATGTGTTTTCAAGGATATGTGTAACAGCGTGTATATGTACAGGTATGCAAATGTAAGTGTACCATAGTAAACACAGGGTGTGTGAGGATGTGTGTGCAAACATAAATGTGTGGCTATCCACATGGGTGCATAGGTGTGCAGGTGTGTGCACAAGAGTGCAAGTATGTGTGTGTGAATATATGTGTGTGTGTGTGTAATATATGGCTATAACACCCCAGACACACACACCACACACACACACACACACATTCATATATATATATACACATTCATTCATAGTACACTTTCCCCAGTAAGGCTCCATCTCCTGAATTTCCACCAACTAGGGAACAAGCATTCAGAGCCAATGAGTTTCTGGGGGACATCTGATTCAGACCACTACAGATTAGAACAGTCAACACTGGAGCCACACTCAGAGGTCACAAGGGATCACTACATATGAAGTACAATGTTATCCTTCAATGATGCCTAATTCTAACAGCTTCCAATTTCAGATCTAATAAAGTCTTCCTATAAGTTAAACACCAAAAGTTTAGGATTCATAAGGCAATGGGTCTCTTTGAGAGCAACAGAGCTTTACCTCAGCTCTTGGGTGGGCTTCACTCTGGAACTAGGGTGCCAGACTTTCAATGGTCACTAGTGCTTTGCCATGTCAGTGACCCCAGGTTGTTTGCAGACTGGATCTCATGGACAATGAAGGATTAGTTTAAAAGATAAATTTTGTTACAAAGAGGAAGCAAGTTTGAATCTTCTTTCTTTCTTTCTTTTTTCTTCCTTCCTTCCTTCCTTCCACTTTCTTTCTTTCTCTTGTTCTCTTTCTTTCTTTGATAAAGAGGGAGGAGAAAGAAAGAGACATAGAGAGAGAACAGGCTCACCAGTGCCTGCAGCCACTGCAATTGAACTCCAGACACATGTGCCACCTTGTGCATCTGACTTACATGGGTACTGGGGAATCAAACCTGGGTTCTTAGGCTTTACAGGCAAGTGCCTTCACCTCCAAGCCATCTCTCTAGCCTGGAAGCAAGCATGGGGGTGGGTAAAAAGCTTATTGTGAAGAGGAAACAAACTTTATTGCAAAAAGGGGAAGAAAAGGCTTGGGAGATGGTTCAGTGGTTCAAGGTCCTTGCTTGCAAATCCTCTCATCCAGGGGTCAATCCCCAGTACCCATGTAAAGCCATACACACAGTGGCGCATGTGTAACATGATGAGATACTCCCCTCTGCAAAAGAAAAGGAAATAAATACACTATCCCAATGTGGGTCTGCAGGTCAGGCCATCATTGCTATCACTGCATCCGCTGCCCCTTGCTGGGCTGCTATAAGGTTTGGAACTGGCCACACTATCTATTTCAGCCCAGAGGAGTGCATGTGTGCATCTGCATTTGAACAGGAATGATCAGATTTGCCTGAACCCAACAGAGGAACATTCCTCTGGAACATTATGTAAAGCAAAGCAACAACAGGATGGGGAAGTCTCTGCAGTGACTAGGTGTTGGCCACAGTTATGGGCTCCAGGCCACTGGAGGTTTAAGCAGGCCTGAACTGTCAGACATGGCTGGGGGAGCCGGGAGGCTGCAGTAAACCTAGATCTCGCCCCAGGTAGGGCAGAAGTGCGACCACTCCCTCCCCCCAGCACAGGACACCTGGACTTCCTGATAAGACTTAGTTTTCACTTTCCCCATAACCTTGTGACCTCCTGTCACTTGCTGGGCATATCCCTATATGTGAATGAGGTATCAACCGCCAGCCTTCGCATAGCCAAGCCCCCTATGACGCATACCCTGTATCTTTTCTTGCCACAACAGAGACCTTTTGACCCTTTTCTGCTCACCCATGACATCACCACAGGCTAACTAGGCATCAATGGGACCTTTGTACTAACCAATCCCCTTATGGCCCGTACCTCTTCCCACTCTTTCGCAAATGCTTATAAACCTATTCCCCTGACAAATAAACAAGATGCCCTTCAATGCTACCTCCTCCGGGGTGTCTTCCTGTTGCACTCATGGCCACTCAAGACCCTGCTCCTCAGGTGCCTGGATGCCTCTGGGAGCAGATGAGCAATGGCGCCCTGAGGAACCAGGGGTGCACAAGTAAGAGGCTCTTGCAGAGAGGTGCTTGCTCGCCAACCCAAGGCTGTAGACAATGAGACCCACAGCGCAGTGCTTTCAGAGTTCTCCCGTCTTGGGTCCCCCGGGCGTGGGGCGGGGGTAGGGAGGGCCAAAGAGCAGATGTAGGTTCTGGGTCTGAAGATGGCACCCTATAACGTCAGCACACACAGATCATTGATGAAATGCCTGCGTGAAAAGGAAGGTGCTGACAGGAAAGTAAATGAGTTGCTGCTTTCCTAAAGGATGGTGCTAAGTGTTCTAACAGATCGTGAATGGAAATGAGGAGAAATGATGCACCAAAGACCATTGCTATGCAAATTGATGTAAATAGGTAATTAGCATCGATTTATTTACACTGATGTCTTTCCAGTTCGTTCCATCTTGGAGTGATTCCCCGCGTTAAAATATCATAGGCTTAGCATTAGTACACACAACCTTTCTCTAGGGAAAAGAGAGGAGTCCATTTTAAGCCAAACTGCCCAGAGACACACTGTAACTCAATGGAGAAAATACGCCCTGTGATCCTGCTACCTCTGCCTCCCGAGTGCCAGAACTTAAGGCTTGCGCCACCATATCTGGGTTATTAGAAGTTAATGTTTATGCCAGAAGAGAAGTCTGCAGAATTGAAGGGTTCTGTCCATAGAAATTTGTTTATTTGTGCGTGTATGCATATGTGTAGCGTGTGATGTGTGGATGTGTCTGCGTGGTGTGTATTCACGTGTGCGTACACGCATGCGGAGGCCGAAGAAGAAAGTGGATATCCCTCCTCTATCGCCCACTTGCATGTCTCCTTGAGGTGGAGTCTCGCACTGATTCCAGAGCTTGACATTTTCATAGCACAAGCAATTCTGTCACCACTCCCCACAGGACTGGGGTTACAGACTGCTGGCCACACCCAGCTGTTCATGTGAATGCTAGGGAATCAGGCTCAGTGGACTCAGCCCCTCCCCCCAGGCTCTTGTGCTTGTGCCCAAAGCACTCATAACCGCTGAACCATCTCGCCAGCCCGGTAAGTGTAGGAGGACAAAAAGTTATTTGAACTAAGGTAGCTTAATGAGAACTTTCATAATTTTTTTGTAATTTTTATTTATTTATTTGCAAGCAGAGAAAGATTTGAGAGGGGAGAAAGAGAGAGAGAGAATGGCTGCACCAGGACCTCTAGACACTGCAAATGAACTCCAGATTCATGTGCCACTTTGTGCATCTGGCTTTATGTAGGTACTAGGGAATCAAACCCAGGCTTTACAGGAAAGTGCCTTAAGCACTGAGCCATCTCTCCAGTCCTCATAATTATTTGTTTGAAATGGTGATATAGGTACACATGTTAGATGCAAACATCTCCCCTGAAGAAAGTAGTTACATACTGTCTTAGGCACATAGAAAGCAACTTCCGGTTGTAGAATTTTCAGTCTGTAGAAAGGAGTCCAGAAGTCTCTTTCATCTTAAAGGTTGTAAAAATGTGAAACATCACTCAGAGTTTAGCCTGGAGAATAAAGGCCTTGCCATGATCACTGGCAGCTTTTTTAAAAAGTCATCTCTTATATCGTGACTGCCTCCACTGAGAGGGGCTTTTCTTCTTTCATCTCTCGATACCACCAGCAACTCCAAGGCCCACAGGGTCACTTTTCATCAAGAAGATTGGCATATCAAGATATGAAGACATCTGTAAATTTTAAAATATTCTCAGGCTGAGGAGATAGTTAAGTGGTTAAAGTGCTTTCCTGCAAAGTCTAACGACTCTGGTACCCAGGTAAAACCAGATGCATAGAATGGCACATGCATCTGGAGTTCGCTCACAATGGCAAGAGGCCCTGGCACGCCCATTCTCCCCCATCTCTCTCTGCTTGCAAATAAATAAATAAAAATATCTTCAAACTATTCTTAGCATGCTGTGAAGGATGGAAAATGTGTAAAATTATTTTCTCCAAAATTTGTTGCACTTATAAGAATTGGCTAACGGGAGCTTACACTATTTCAAGTTTGAGGCAAGAGGCACTAGTTTGTTTGTTTGTTGGTTTGTATCAGAAAAGTTGAGTCATTCTACCAGCAGGGAGATTCAAATAAACCACAACAAACATCAGGGCTTCTGAAATGAAGATTCTGAAAATGTGCTAAGTTAAATGAACAGAACCAACAAGTCCGCTTCAGCAGCTCACTGGACTGGAAAAGAAGGAATAGCACCCCCCCACCCCGAGGGCGTGTGTCTCAGTAGATAATGAAGTGAGAAATTGCTTTGGTGTATCACAAAATAATGCCTCATTATAGACAAGTCATTCCATGTGCAAAGAATTTCAGAAACTCAGAAAGCTATAGGAAAATCTGACTAAATTGCTAACTAGCTAAATATTTTGAAACATTTTTATTTTATTTATCTGCAAACAAAGAGAGGGAAGAGAGAAGAGAGAAATGGGCACACCAGACCCTCTTGACACGCAAACTCCTGATGCATGCACCACTTTGTGCATCTGGCTTTGTGGGGGTACTTGGAAATTGAACCTGGGCCATCAGGCTTTGCCAGCAAGTGGCTTTAATCACTGAATCATCTCTCCAGTGCTAATGAACCAAAGTACCAAAATATTAAGCTCCTAAAATACCACTTCAACTGTTGAAGAATATCACTCTTGATAAAGTAAACATTTGAGCACATATGTACCATGATACATGCACACATGTATAAAGTATAAGGGCACACATATGACTGTAAACATAAGGATATATGAACACATGTGTATATATTCACACATGCACACATATATATGGTGCACACAGAAACTCACATGCACACTGATAGTAACCACATGTGCACAGAGAAAATATTTTCAAATTCTAGCAAGAAACTTGCTGCTCTGTTTGTGCTATCTCGTCACTCTAGCAGCAAGAGGAAACATTTGAGCATAAACCTCTTTTTTTGGGAATTATTTTGGGAGACAGAGTGAGAATTGGCACACCAGGACCTCCAGTCACTGAAGTTAAACTCCACATGCATGCACCACCTCGTGCATGCATCTGGAACCTTGCACACTTGCATCACCTTGTACCTCTAGCTTACATGGGACCTGGAGAGTTGAACATGGGTCCTTAGGATTCACAGGTAAGTGCTTTAACTGGTAAGCTATCTCTCCAGTCTGAGCATATAATTTTTTAAGCAGAATTGTTGATATAGAATTACAAGCCACAGTATTCACTTATCTAAAGTATAAAGTTCATATCACCACGTTAGAAGGTTGGCATCCTCACAGACTTGGGCAAAGGTTAAGAAAATGGAAAGAGTTACGGCTTGTCCTTCAAGTCCTGTAGGGGGCGCTGTCTCCTCCTCCCTGTTGTCTGTAGCCCTGCTACGTGGTCATGGTGGTGAGTCCTCAGGAGGCCTAGGCAAGGCCTCTGAGGTACTCAGAAGAGCCAGAGGAGGAAAAGGCCTCAGTTGGCATCCTTCAGTTTTGCCTGAAAAGACTCAAAATCAAGAAACCGCTTCTGCTAGGTTCATTTTTGTATCCTTTGAACCTGTTAGTTCTTATCTTATGATACATTTTATTTTATTTGTATTTTGAAACAAGATTTCATGTAGCCTAGACTAGCCTTGAACTTGCTAATGCAACTGGGGAAGACCTTGAACAACAGACCCTCTTGTCTCTACCTCCCAAGTGCTGGGATTGCAGACATGTGTCTCCTCAGCCTGCTTTGCATTTTATAGATCCCTTTTGTCTCATAAAAGAACAGCTCCTCTCTCTCTCTTTCTGTCTCTCTCTCTCTTTTTCTTCCTACCATTTTTCTTTTTAAAAAATATTTTATTTATTTATTTGCAAGGAGAAAGACAGAAAAGAGACAGAGAGAGAGAGAGAAATGGGAAAACCAGGGCATCTAGCCACACTACAAACGAACTCCAGACACATTGCCATTTTGTGCATCTGGCTTTAAATGAGTACTGGGGAATCAAACCTGGGTCCTTTGGCTTTGCTAGCAAGCACTTTAACTGCTAAGCCATTTCTCCAGCCCTCTTTTATATTTTATTATTTTTTGTTTATTTTTATTTATTTATTTGAGAGAGACAGAGAGAAAATGCACCAGGGCCTCCAGCCACTGCAAACGAACTCCAAATGCATGCACCACCTTGTGCATATGGCTTACATGGGTCCTGGGGAATCAAGCCTTGAACTGGAGTCCTTAGGCTTCACAGGCAAGTGCTTAACCACTAAGCCCTATTTTATTTTATTTATTTTTTTGAAGCAGAGTCTCACTGCTGCCTGGTCTAACCTGGAACTGACTCTGTAGCCCCAGGCTGACCTCAAACTCATTTCGCGATGTCTTGTGTCTAATGTGTGGAATCTTTTCCAACACTGATCTCACCTAAGATTTAAAATACCTCATCTCTAACTGTCATCCAGAATTCAATGTCCTCGTATTGTTGCTTGCCTTACCAGGATCCACATGTGTCTCCCACATCATTACGAAGACCTGGACAATAAAGAAAGGAGACAGAGCACAGTCAAAGTATGCTCATGTGTGTATGTGTGGTTAGTATTTGTATGCACCTGTGTGGATATGCGTGTATATATTCTTATGTGTACAGACGTGTGTCTGCACAAATACCTTATGTATCTGTGAATATGTATCTTTGTGGATGTACATGCATGGGTGCACAGATATGTTTCTCTGCACAAGTCTGAGTACATGTGTGTGCATGTCTGTATATGTGGGAAAGCAGTGTCTCTTTCACTCAGATGTCTTCTTTAAGAGGTCAAAGTGAAGGCCTGGACAGATGGCTTAGCAGTTAAAGTGCTTGCCTGCAAAGCCAAAGGACCTAAGTTTGATTCCCCAGGACTCACCTAAGCCAGATGCACAAGGTAGCACATGCATCTGGAGTTCCTTTGCAGTGGCTGGCGGCCCTGGTGTTCCCATTTTCTCTCTATCTGCCTTTCTCTCTCCCTCCCTCTCTCTCTCTCTCTCCCTCCCTCCCTCTCCCTCTCTCTCCCTCCCTCTCTCTCTGCTTCTTTCACTCTCTCTCAAATAAATAAAGAAAAATAAAATTAAAAAAACTTTCAGGATGGAGAGATAGCTTTTGCAATTAAGGTGAATACCTGCAAAGCCTAAGGACCCACATTCGATTCTCCAGGTCCCACATTAGCCAGATGCACATCATGGTGTATGCATCTGGAGCTCGTTTGCAGTGGCCAGAGGCCCTGATGTGCCCATTCTTTCTCTCTCACACACATTCCTTCTATCCCTCTGTCTCTAATAGAAAAAAAAATTTCTAAGAGTTCAAAGTGACCATGATGGAACATGGTAGACCAGTGTTTTTTCAGAAAACTAACAGGATGACAGGAAGAAAACAATTCCTTTTCTTTCTAAAATACTAAACGCAGCACAGCCCCAAATCATGACATAGACACAAATATGGTTTTTATGTCCAGTGGGATGGGTCATATATAAGATGAATCTCTTCAAGATTCTATTCTTTTTATTCTAAACTCAATTGAGGTTTAAATTAAAAAAAAAAAAAAAGATGGGATGGAGAGATTGCTTAGTGGTTAAGGCATTTGCCTGTGAAGCCTAAGGGCCCAGGTTCTACTCCGGATCCCACATAAGAAAGACACACAAAGGTCACACATGCCCACTCCATGGCACAAGCATCTGGAATTTGCAGAGGCTGAGGCCCTAGTGTATCAATTCTCTGTCTGTCTGTCTCTCTCTCTCTCTAAAATATAATAATAATTATAATAATAATAATAATAAAGTAAAAATTGTAGAAAAAAACAAGAAGACAAAGAACAGCTTTCCCTTCAATCTAAAAAACAATTTCTGCAGTAGCTCCCATCATCTATGAAATGAGAAAAGTTACATTCAAAGTGAGTTCCAATTTTCTACACTCAAATGACTAAATAGCAAATTACATTTAAGTGTATTGAACTCAGAGGCTCATAGCATCTCACTAAGTACTTTGTTTACACCCTGAACCAGATGGTCATGAAGGAAGGTTCCCAGCCAAGACAGCCACAACTGGTGAGTGGAACTGACTTAGCATTCACCAAGACTCAGTGCAGTTAGGCACATTTGTCTCGTGTGTATGCCCACTCAGAGATGCCATGTTTGCCTGAATCCTATTCTGACAGCCCTATGCTCTTCTGCCCCAGGAATTCCCCACCATGCAGAGTTTCAGGGTGTTTTTATTCAAGGTCTTTTTTTTTTTAACCATGAAAGAGCCAACCAAAGACTCCAAGGGAGGACAAACTATGAAGATTTAAGTAGCCTTTCATTTTGTGATGGTTAGCCTTCATTGTCAACTAGATTGGGTAAAGAAACACCCAGTTAGTGAATCACATGGTGAGGTTGTCAGAAAGGGTGTTAGGTGTTTTCAGAGAGGGTTAAGTTAGAAAGAGGACTTGCTTTGAGTATGACATCACCAGCCCATGGGCTGGGGTCACACTGCAAAGAATAAAAGCAACAAAAGATGGCTTTACACAATAACAAAATTCCAAGAGTTTTTCAATATATCCTCAAAGTCTTGTAAAAGATGTCCTGTGGGGAGAAAAATGAAAATATTATCTAGAAAATCTCAGCGTTACAAGGAGGAACTGAAAGAAAATCAGCAGGTAGGCATGTGACTAATCCTGTACTTGCACTGACTTTAAAATGTTACCATGTATTTTGGTTGGAGATCGAAGAAAGTTAGAGCTGAATCTGTGAGCAAGCTTAACATATTATGACAACGAAATGAGACGAGCTAAATTGCTAAACCCTTTGGACATTCAAGAACACAGACAGTAGCGATGCTGGGCAATTGACTTGGTATGTGTGTTAATTCATAACCATAACAAAAGTGGAAGTGTCACCAACGGACATGCATGAAGTTGATACTTACAGATAAAAGAATGAGCTTCAGACTGGAGAGATGGTTTAGCGGTTAAGATGCTTACCTGCAAAACTGAAGGACCCATGTTCAACTCTCCAGATCCCACATAAGCCAGACGTACAAGGTGATGCAAGCATGCAAGTTCACACATGCTCACAAGGTGGCGCACATGTCTGGAGTTTAATTGCAGTGGCTGGAGGCCCTAGCACACCATTTTTCTCTCTCTCTCTGTCTCTGTCTCTCTCATAAAAATATACAAAAGAAGAACTTTTATGGATGTGTGAATATTTGGGTAAAATGTGCATCTGAATACATGTGCATTTTGGAATAATGCAGTATTATCCTATCAAATTACTACGGACTCAATGAAAACTCAAGAATCTTGACCATTGCAGGACAAGAAGTTATACAAGACCATGGCCAATGTTGATTGGCTCCTCTATCTTGTACCATTATATGTATATGTATATGTATATGTATATGTATATGTATATGTATATGTATATGTATATGTATATGTATATGTATATATGTATGTGTATATATATATACATACATATATACATATATATATATATATATTTGTTTATTTTTATTTATTTGAGAGCAACAGACAGAGAGAAAAAGAGGCAGATAGAGAGAGAGAGAGAATGGGCCCGCCAGGGCCTCCAGCCACTGCAAACGAACTCCAGATGCATGCACCCACTTGTGCATCTGGCTAACGTGGGTCCTGGGGAATCAAGCCTCGAACCAGGGTCCTTAGGCTTCACAGGCAAGCACTTAACAGCAACGACATCTCTCCAGCCCGCTATCATATATATATATATTTTTTTTAATTTTTATTAACATTTTCCATGATTATAAAATATATCCCATGGTAATTCCCTCCCTCCCCACACCCACACTTTCCCGTTTGAAATTCCATTCTCAATCATATTACCTCCCCATTACAATCATTATAATTACATATATACAATATCAACCTATTAAGTATCCTCCTCCCTTCCTTTCTCCACCCTTTATGTCTCCTTTTCAACTTACTGGCCTCTGCTACTAAGTATTTTCATTCTCATACAGAAGCCCAGTCATCTGTAGCTAGGATCCCCATATGAGAGAGAACATGTGGCGCTTGGCTTTCTGGGCCTGGGTTACCTGACTTAGTATAATACTTTCCAGGTCCATCCATTTTTCTGCAAATTTCATAACTTCATTTTTCTTTACCGCTGAGTAGAACTCCATTGTATAAATGTACCACATCTTCATTATCCACTCATCTGTTGAGGGACATCTAGGCTGGTTCCATTTCCCAGCTATTATAAATTGAGCAGCAATAAACATGGTTGAGCATGTACTTCTAAGGAAATGAGATGAGTCCTTTGGATATATGCCTAGGAGTGCTATAGCTGGGTCATATGGTAGATCAATCTCTAGCTGCTTTAGGAACCTCCACACTGTTTTCCACAATGGCTGGACCAGATTGCATTCCCACCAGCAGTGCAGAAGGGTTCCTTTTTTTCCACATCCCCGCCAACATTTATGATCATTTGTTTTCATGATGGTGGCCAATCTGACAGGAGTGAGATGGAATCTCAATGTAGTTTTAATCTGCATTTCCGTGATGACTAGTGACGTAGAACATTTTTTTAGGTGCTTATATGCCATTCGTATTTCTTCCTTTGAGAACTCTCTATTTAGCTCCTTAGCCCATTTTTTGATTGGCTTGTTTGATTCCTTATTGGTTAACTTTTTGAGTTCTTTGTATATCCTAGATATTAATCCTCTATCAGATATATAGCTGGCGAAGATTTTTTCCCATTCTGTAGGTTGCCTCTTTGCTTTTTTCACTGTGTCCTTTGCGGTGCAAAATCTTTGTAATTTCATTAGGTCCCAGTGGTTAATCTGTGGTTTTATTGCCTGAGCAATTGGGGTTGTATTCAGAAAGTCTTTGCCAAGACCAATATGTTGAAGGGTTTCCCCTACTTTTTCCTCTAGCAGTTTCAAAGTTTCCGGTCTGATGTTAAGGTCTTTAATCCATTTGGACTTAATTCTTGTGCATGGCGAGAGAGAAGAATCTATTTTCATCCTTCTGCAGATATTTATCCAGTTTTCAAAACACCATTTGCTGAAGAGGCTGTCTCTTCTCCAATGAGTATTTTTGGCATTTTTATCGAATATCAGGTGGCTATAGCTACTTGGGCTTATATCTGGGTCCTCTATTCTGTTCCACTGATCTACATGTCTGTTTTTGTGCCAGTACCATGCTGTTTTTGTTACTATGGCTCTGTAGTATAGGTTAAAATCAGGTATGGTGATACCACCAGCCTCTTTTTTGTTGCTCAGTATTATTTTAGATATTCGAGGTTTTTTGTGATTCCAAATGAATTTTTGGATTGTTTTTTCTATTTCCATGAAGAAAGCCTTTGGAATTTTGATAGGGATTGCATTAAATGTGTAGATTGCTTTAGGTAAGATTGCCATTTTCACGATATTGATTCTTCCAAGCCAGGAACAAGGGATGTTTCTCCACTTTCTAGTGTCTTCTGCAATTTCTCGCTTGAGTGTTTTAAAGTTCTCATTGTATAGATTCTTTACTTCCTTGGTTAGGTTTATTCCAAGGTATTTTATTTTTTTTGATGCAATTGTGAATGGGAGTGATTCTCTGATTTCATCCTCTGTGTGTTTGTTGTTAGTATATACGAAGGCTACTGATTTCTGTGTATTTATTTTGTATCCTGCTACATTGCTGTAGGATTTGATCAGCTCTAACAGCTTGCTAGTAGAGTCTTTAGGGTCCTTTATGTATAGAATCATGTCATCTGCAAATAATGATAACTTGATTTCTTCCTTTCCAATTTGTATCCCTTTTATGTGTGTCTCTTGCCTTATTGCTATGGCTAAGACTTCCAAAACTATATTAAATAGAAGTGGAGACAGTGGACACCCTTGTCTTGTTCCTGATTTTAGTGGAAAAGCTTCCAGTTTTTCCCCATTTAGTAATATGTTGGCTGTAGGCTTGTCATAAATAGCCTTTATTATATTGAGATATGTTCCTTCTATTCCCAGTATCTGTAGGACTTTTATCATGAAGGGATGTTGGATTTTGTCAAATGCTTTCTCTGCATCTAATGAGATAATCATGTGATTTTTGTCCTTCAACCCATTTATGTAATGTATTACATTTATAGATTTGCGTATGTTGAACCATCCCTGCATCTCTGGGATAAAGCCTACTTGGTCAGGGTGAATGATCTTTTTGATATACTCTTGTATTCTGCTTGCCAATATTTTGTTGAGAATTTTTGCATCTATGTTCATGAGGGAGATTGGTCTGTAATTTTCTTTTTTTGTTCTATCTTTGCCTGGTTTTGGTATCAGGGTGATGCTGGCCTCATAGAAGGAGTTTGGTAGGATTCCTTCTTTTTCTATTTCCTGGAAAAGCTTAAGAAGCAATGGTGTTAGCTCTTCCTTAAAAGTCTGGTAAAATTCAGCAGTGAATCCATCCGGGCCTGGGCTTTTTTTAGTTGGGAGATTATTGATAACTGCTCGGATCTCCATGTTTGTTATAGGTCTATTTAAGTGATTAATCTCATTTTGATTTAATTTAGGTAGGTCATATAGATCAAGGAAATCATCCATTTCTTTCAGATTTTCATACTTTGTGGAGTATATGCTTTTATAGTATGTCCCTATAATTTTTTGAATTTCTCTGGAATCTGTTGTGATGTTACCTTGTTCATCTCTGATTTTATTAATTTGTGTCTCTTCTCTCTTTCTTTTGGTCAGATTTGCTAAGGGTTTATCAATCTTGTTTATCCTTTCAAAGAACCAACTCTTTGTTTCATTAATTCTTTGGATTGTTCTTTTTGTTTCTATTTCATTAATTTCTGCCCTAATCTTTATTATTTCTTCCCGTCTACTACTTTTTGGTTTGCCTTGTTCTTCTTTTTCCAAGGCTTTAAGGCGAAGCATTAGGTCGGTTACTTGCGACCTTTCTAATTTCTTAATATAGGCACTTAAGGCTATAAATTTACCTCTTAGAACTGCCTTCATTGTGTCCCAGAGATTTTGGTATGTTGTGTTCTCATTATCATTTGACTCTATAAATTTTTTGATTTCCTTTTTGATTTCTTCATTGACCCACTCATCATTTAGTAGTGTATTGTTTAGTTTCCATGATTTTGTGTATGCTCTATAGCCTTTCTTGCTACTGATTTGTAGTTTAATTCCATTGTGGTCCGATAGAATGCAAGGAATTATTTCAATTTTCCTGAATTTGTTAAGATTTGCTTTGTGTCCTAATATATGGTCTATTTTAGAGAATGTTCCATGTGCTGCTGAAAAGAATGTATATTCTGCAGCCTTTGGATGAAATGTCCTGTATATATCTGTTAGGTCCATTCCTTCTATGACCTCATTTAGTCCAGATGCCTCTCTGTTTATTCTTTCCCTGGATGACCTGTCAATTGATGAGAGTGGGGTGTTAAAGTCACCCACCACCACTGTGTTTGGTGTTATCTGTGACCTTAGTTCTAATAGTGTTTGTTTGACGAATTTGGGAGCCCCCATGTTAGGTGAATATATGTTTAGGATTGTAATGTCCTCCTGTTGGAGTGTGCCCTTAATCAATATAAAGTGACCTTCCTTATCTTTTTTGACTAACGTCGGACTAAAGTCTACCCTGTCTGATATTAGGATAGCAACCCCTGCTTGTTTTCTAGGCCCATTTGCTTGAAACACCGTATTCCAACCTTTCACCCTAAGATAATGTCTATCCTTTGTAGAAAGGTGAGTTTCTTGGAGACAACAAATTGTAGGATCCTGCTTTTTAACCCAGTCTGCAAATCTATGTCTTTTCGTTGGGGCATTGAGACCGTTGATATTAAGAGATATTATTGAAAGGTGTGTATTTATGTTTGCCATTTGTGTGTGTGTGTGTGTGTTACCTGTTCTACCTGTGCTCTCTTCTGTTAACTGGTATTTGAGTATAGCTGGTTTTTTCTAGGTTCCTTATATGTGTGCTTTTCCTTTTGTTCAGCATGGAGGATTCTATCAAGTATTTTCTGTAGAGCTGGTTTTGTCTTCAGATACTCCTTTAACCTGCTTTTGTCATGGAATGTCTTTATTTCTCCATCTATTTGGATGGATAACTTTGCAGGATAAAGTAACCTTGGTTGACAGTTGTTATCTTTCAGAACTTGGAATATATCACTCCAAGCCCTTCTGGCTTTAAAAGTTTGTGTTGAATAATCTGCTGTAATCCTGATGGGCTTGCTTTTGTAGGTAACTTGATTTTTCTCTCTAACTGCTTTCAATATTTTTTCTTTGGTTTGTGTGTTTGGAAGTTTGAGTATAATGTGGCGAGGAGAGTTTCTTTCTGGGTTTTGTCTGGCTGGGGTTCTAAAGGCTTCCTGTATCTGTATTGGCACCTCTTTCCCAATTTGGGGAAAATTTTCCTCTATGATTTTGTTGAAGATGCCTACTATGCCTCTGGAGTGGAGTTCTTCTCCTTCTACTATGCCCTGAATTCTTATATTGGATCTTTTCATAGTGTCCCGAATATCTTGAAATTCCCACTCATACTTTTCTATAAGTTTGTCTTTCTCTTCGTTGGACTGCATTAGGTCTGCCACCTGATCTTCTAGCTTAGATATTCTGTCCTCTCCCTCATCCATCCTACTGGTGAGATTTTCTACAGAGTTTTTTATTTCATTAACTGTGTTCTTCATTGCTAGTAATTCTGACTGGTTTTTCTTTATTATTTCTATTTCCCTATTTATGTCTTGTATTGCCTTCTTTATTTCATTAAATTGGTGTCCTGCCTCTTCTTTGATTCCTTTGATTTCCTCTTTGATTTCCTCTTTGATTTCTTCTTTGATTGTTTTCATGTGTTCTTTGACCTCTTTGAACATATTTATAATTATTCTTTTGAACTCTTTCTCAGGCATTTCCTCTAACTCTTTCTCACTGGAGGACATTTCTGATGCATTAATACTTTTAGGTGGATTTATATCGTCTTGCTTTTTAGTGTTTCTTGTGTTATAATGTATATATTTTTGCATCTTGGATTAAGTTAATGCTTGGATTTTCTAGCTAGCTGTGTATTCTTAGCTGTATCAATTGGTTTGATGTAATATATTTTCAGGGTAGGACCTTAAGGTATTAGGTGTGGCTCTTAAGACTCTCAGAGTATCTACAAAGATGTTCTTAGGGGTTGAGTTTCCCTGCTATAGCAGTATTCAAGCAGGCTGAGTGGAATAAAATACTGGTAGATTCTAAAATTTAACTAAACACTGTACACATTCAATCAAAAACAGCCCCGAGTATGTATGCAAGAGTAGTTATTATAATGACCAGATCCTCTGTCAACAAAGAGGTTTAGATTTCTGATCTGTTGAGGTATCCAGGTCAGCTTGTGACCAAGTGAGACCCTTCCCTGGTGCAATCCCATTTACCTTGGGTGATTGTGGTCTCAGTCAAGTTGCTGCCTGGGTCGTCGGGCTGCTGTTCTGATTTCTGGAGCTGGGCACTTGCTTTTCCTACCGGGCAAACTGAGCTGCTGCTGCTGCCTCTGCTGCTGTTGTAGCTGCCACCCCTGGAGCCACCACCGCTGCTGAAGCTGCCACTGCCGTGTCCACCGCCGCTGCTCACCCCGAAGCCGCTGCTGCGGGATCTGCCACCGCTGCCGCTCCTGGGTCCGCTGCTGCTGGGGCCACTGGTACCGGTGCTGGAGCCGCTGAAGTTGCTGCCGAACTCTGCTCCTGCTTGGGTCCCGCTGTCAGCCCAAGTTGGCGTGGCCGGGTCCCGGGCCGCTGCTGTGTTCGCTGGAGCTGGGTTCAGGCGGTGGGGGAGGGGAGGGAGCCGCGGCTGCTCTGGTTGTATCGTTGTTCCACGTGTGCTTCTACCTCGCGGTCTGCTCCTCCCTCCGTTGCTCGCTACCGCTCTCCCCTCACGTTTCCCGAGTCGCGGAGAGCGCGGTGTGAGGGGAAAATCCCGCACCTGGCTTGTCCTGCGGCTCAAGCCGAGAGTCCGGCGGCTTTCTGCCGCTCTGCGGCTGCGGCGGGTGCCGAGCCGCCCCGGAGCCGCTGTTCCCGCCTGTGCAGGCTCTGGATGCTCTGGAACTCTTCTACTTCTCCGCTGCCGCCTCAATTTCCTATACACCTCACTTTTTAGTAAAAGTGTGTATTTTGCTGAGTTTTTTTGGTCTTTTCCCCCCCTAGGCTGCTTTGGCGTGGTACCTACGCCGCCATCTTAACCGGAAGTCCTATCATATATTTTTGAGTCCCTGGTGAAACAGTACCTTTGAGTATCTCCATGGATGTGTGTGTCACTGCATGGTGAAGTACATTAGCCTGGGGAAGGAGAGAAGAAAGTTATGGTGAAGCAGAAGTAAGAGGAAGCTGTGTTTCTGAGGATCTGCTCTGTTTTCTGTTAGGAGAGACAGGAAACTTCAGACACCACTGATGAATCCAGATGGTCCACAGAGACAATGTAGCTTTGCCTAAAGGCATCTTGCCAGGGACAGTAAATAATCTGTTTACTTAAAGCCAAGATGGTCCATAATCTTGGGTCTTCAGCAGTCTATCTCATTCTTAGTTCTGGATGGTACCCCTCATAATTCCACCTTCAAACTCTGTGTACTGGGAGAAATTCTTTAACTTTTAGTCTCTCTTCTTATTTATTTATTTATTTTTTTTGAGACAAACCTAACAGACTGGCCTTTTGAGGAGAGAGAATTGGCATACCAAGGCCTCTAGCCACTGTAATAAAACTCCAGATGTGTGCCCGCTTGTACACATGCGTGACCTTGTGTGTTTGTGTCACCTTATATGTCTGGCTTACGTGGGATCTGGAGAGTCAAACATGGGTCCTCAGGCTTCACAGGAAAGTGCCTTAACAGCTAAGCCATCTCTCCCGCCCTGACTTTTAATCTTGTTAGGGATTGCACTCTTCAGAGAAATGCTAGAAACTGGAGAAGTTTCTTAACAACTTTTAGAGATGTAACTTGAGACTGCCAAGCTCTTATTTATTCCCATTACAAAGCTACTGAATTGCGATTCTCCTTTAAGAAACCTACACTTGTCCTGTCGAGTACATTTTCCTTTCTCTTGGAGCAGCCGTTCTTTCTGTTTTTAATACATCTAACCTTGCATCATGTTTGGTTTATCCTGGAATTCATTTCGTCAAATTCATGAATCCTAGTTTTGCTGGGTGGAGGTTTCTGGAAATAACTGGTCAGTTAGCTGCTGGTATGGTACAGAGCTGTGTTCCTCTCACTGACAGAGGCTGGAGAGAGGTCACCTCCTTGGGCATGTGGTCAGTTAGAGACACAGGACCCATATGTAGAACATAGATGCTACCCTGCCCTGACAGGAAGGTAATCAAGATCTGAACCTTAGTTCTTCCTCTGCATCTTTTCCTGGGATTCTCTCCACTGTTGGCAGGTTCTTTCTGAGTCTGTACTCTCCTGCTGGCCCACCAAGCTGTCAAGGTCCTTCATATGCATTTGAACTTGGCAATGAGATTCATCCTAATTGGATGCCTCATTCATTAAAAAGACCAGATCCAAGTCTCCATGTGGATTTCCCCTCTTGGGACCCATCCCAGTTGCAGTGGGGGTGGTCCCCTCTCAGCTTAAGAGCTTTTATGTTTCTGTATTCCCTTGTCTCTACTCTCTTGTAAAATAAACCTTTCATAATGTACCCTTCTTCGTGTCTACATTTGTTACCTCCGTGCTAATCTTAGACAAGAATTTAAAAGCCTCCAGCTTGAGGAGTTCTAAGTTCCCAGACCAGCTTCAGCACACCACTAGCTACAAGGTGATCTCTGGCAGTAAGGGAGTTTCATAAAGAGACTATCATGTGACAGATTAGTCACCTCCTTGCCCCATCCTTTTTTTTTTTTTTTTTTTTGAGGCAAGCCCAATAGACTAGCCTATTTATGAGAGACAGAAAGAGAAAGAGAGAGACAGAGAACTGGCATGCCAGGGTTTCCAGCCACTATAATTGAACTCCAAAGGCATGTGCCATTTTGTGCACAAGTGTGACCTTGCACAAGCATCACCTTGAGGATCTGGCTTATGTAGGATGTAGAGAATCAAACATGGGTCCTTATGCTTCACAGCCAAGTGCCTTAACTGCTAAGATATCTCTTCAGCCCCAAGTCATTAAGCTCTGCAAGCAAGCACCTTTAACTGCTAAGCCTTTTTTCCAATCCAAGATCAAAGTCTTTTAAAGCAACACCTTTGCTTCCTTGAAGCTGTAAGCCTTTTTATTTATTTTATTTATTTTTTTACTACCAGTCACATGGACAAAAGGCCTGCAATTGAATCTTTAAGCTGTCTTTTATTCAGAGAGCTAGCAGTCTGGAGTAACATCGCAAAGATCTGTCTTCCTGGTCTCCTTCTCATCAGTGAGTGTTTCCTAGGGAACCAGAGTAAAGGCAAAGTTCAGTCTTGTCTTTATGGCCAGGTTTCTCAGACCGTGTACATGCCCCGAAGTCTTATCTTTTTTTTTAGCCAAGGAAGATTCTACTTTTCTCTTGTTGTTGCAATGGAGGGTTTGTATATAAGACCATGAGCTCTGTTTTGTTTTGTTTTGTTTTTTCCCGAGTCTCTAGTTGGATGGCGTCTAAGCCATGGGTAAACTCACCACAAGCAAACAATGAGCAGTATGTGCTGGTTTGAATCATGCGCCCCGTACAATCATGTGTTATGAACACATGGTCCCTAGCTGGTGGCGATTTGGGAAGAGGGCCTTTCCAAATAAAGTGTGCTGCTGGGGGTGGACTTTGGAGGTTTCATTAGGCCAGCTCCCCCTCGTCGGGGTTAGTTCACTCTCTTGCTTCTGTCTCCTACCTGCTGCGGCAGAGGCGACGTCCCGCCCGTGCCGTGCTTCCCCTGCCGTCGTGAAGCTTCTCCTCCAGACGGTAAGCCGCAATAAACCCTTCCCTTCCATCATCTGCTTTTGCTCAAGTGTTTTGTCCCAGTCACATAAAGGTAACGACAGCACAGTGTGTGCGATCTGGGCTGCTTCCTCTGTACACATGCAAGTTCCTCCCTAAAGAATGAAGTACAAATGTGCTCTCATAATATTGTGGTACTTTGAATGTCAAATACCCCCCCCATAGCCTCATGTGTTTGTGATTAAGCTTCATGATTAGCCCACAGTTGATGGAACTTTTGGGAGGCTTGCTGGAGGCGGTATGCCAATAGGAGAAGGCGATGGACCATTAGAGCAGAGGTCCTCCTGCCTCATTAACTAACTCCTGCCACACTTAGCTCTTACTATTGCTGCTCCTCTCTGCTGTTAGGAAGATGTGATGCCCAGATGTCTGGTCCTGCTATACTTTCTCTCATCATGATGAAACTTCCCACAAAACTGTAAGCCAACTGGAAAGATTTCTCAGTGGTTAAAGCACTTGCCGGCAAAGTCTAATGGCACCAGTTCAATTCCCCAGTACTTAAGTAAAGCCAGATATAGAAAGTGGTGCATGCAGCTGGAGTATTTTGTAGTGGCAGGAGGCCCTGGTGTGCGCCTCTCTCTCTCTCTCTCTCTCTCTCTCTCTCTCTCTCTCTCTTTCTCTCTCTTTCTCAAATAAATAAACAAAAAATATTTTTTTGAAATCCCTGTAAACTGGAAATAAATCCTTTCCTCCTGTAAGCTGCCTCTGGTCTGGTGTTTTACCGCAATAATAAGGAGGAAACTGCTACAAATACAGACTAGAAAAGCCCCCAACTATTGTGGTCCTATCAGAGCTTCATCCAAACTTTCACCCCAACCTCAGGCTGACCCCTGGGAGGTACTCAGTGCCTGCCTTTGATGCTGCCCCGAGCCATCTCTACAGACACCTTGTCTAGCTACTTTCAGGCTGACTGCTCCATTCTTATTTCTTTCTATCACTTTTCAACAAAACCATGCTATGCCTTCATGACTTTTGTACCAGTACTACTGGGCCACTGGATTTCATTTCTGGTTTCCAAAGCTCCAGGTTCTAAAAGGGCACCTTCCATTCTTCACTGACTCACTCCTGGACCAAGCCCATTTGCTAACTCCAAGTGCCAATATTTGGCCGCCTTGTTTTATCTCTATTTGCTCCTGCTTCTGGCGTGTATTTGTCCCTTTTTCTAACATGTAAGACAGATAAAGCTGGTTTTGGAATCAAACAACTTCAAATGAAGATCCCCTGTAGTCATGGGCAAAATAAACATTTCCCCAAAGCATGAATTATTCAATTTATAAGTTAAAATTCATAAAGTATACTCAAAGATTAGAGGCTTTCTCCCAGTAAAGTCAACTTGTCTTAGTGACACAGTGTGGGAAATTATGAACACTGACGTCTATTAATCACCCATTTCCTCTTTAGCATCAAAAATAGAATTTTCACCAAGTTTATTTGTCTTCCCATTTCTCTTTTCAATGCATAAGTTGTGAGGACTTGATTATGAACTCTACTTTCTTTGAAATTTGTCCTTGTATTTGTCTTAAAACTCAATCATCTACAAAAAAAAAAATGAATGCAAAGCAGTATCAGTTCCCTCACAGTAAACACTTAAATTACCTCCTAGGTCACTAAACATTACTCTTTGTAAGTATCCTGAAGTCTTCACATCTTTAAGTCCCTGTTTACTTTGTAGTGATTTCTTGTCTGCACTCTTCCTTGGATGTCACTCAAAAATCACATGCCATAATGATAACAAAGCTCATTCATGTCCAGGGGTAACAAAGCTCACCTGCGTCCAATATTAATGAAGCTTATTGGTATCTAATAGTAATGAAGCCCATCTGTGTCCAGTATAAACAGAACTCCTTACTGACTAGTAGTAATAAAATTCATTACTTTCTAATACTAATGAAGCCCGTCCCTATCCAATAATAATGAAGCTTATGCATGTCCAATGGTAACAAAGTTCATTGCTGTCCAATAGCAGCGAAGCTCATTGCTGTCCAAAAGCAACGGAAACTCATACATGTTCAATAGCAATGAAACTTATTGCGGTCCAATAATAAAGAAAAGATCCATGTCCATTAGTAACGGAGCTCCACTATGCCCAAGAGTAATGAAATTCATTAGTGCCCAAGAGTAACAAAACTCATCAGGATCCCAGAGTAATAGAACTCATCCATATCCAGTAGCAACCAAACTCAGTAGTGTCCCATAGTAACAAAGCACATCGAAGCCCCTTGTTTTCAAAACTTAGGATACCCTGAACTATACAGAACAGTACATAGTTGTTGGTCATAATAAGGTCTCATGTGAAAATTATAATCGCAGTTTTTCCACACATTTTGCCATTATCATCACTCTATTTTTTGTAAATATTTTTATATATTTATATATTTACTTTCAAGCAGAGAGATACAGAGAAAGAGAGAAAGATGGAGAGAATGGAAGTGCCAGGTCCTCCATCCACTGCAAGAAAACTCCAGATGCATGCATATACCACCTTGTGCATCTGGCTTTACATGGGTGCTGGAGAATCAAACCTAGGCCATTAGGCTTTGCAGGCAAACTTCTTAACTGCTGAGCCATCTCTCCAGACCTACTACCCTATTTTCTAACACCTTCCCTATGTAAAGATCTTCTTTCTCTTAAATTAAAATACCCAAACATCAAATAAACTCAGCCAGTGTGTGAATAAAATACTAATTTCAATGTCTAAAAAGTTTTGGTTGGCTTTTTTAGACTTTTAAGAAACTGATCAAATTCTGTTTGATTTTTTTTAATGCATTGATTTTTTTTCAGCAGAAGTATTTACTGACATCTATTTATTTCTGTCTTGTGTTTGAACAGTCTGTGATGGTTCTACAATGCCTGCTTATGTCCATGTATATATTCCTCCAGGACAACAGCACACAGCCCTGTTAGCCACGGGGCCTCTAAGGGTAAGTGAAGCCTCTATGACAAGCACACAAGTTATATGATTGCAAAATAACAAGCCACTTTCATGCGATAAGGTCATCAGAAAGGAGGATGGAAAACCCACAGAATCAGAAAATGACGAATGGCTCTGAGCATCTTCCCACGTACAGTTAAATCTATAAGCACTGGAACCACAGAGAGAGACTGAAAATTAAAAATGACCATATTGTCACAGAAGAACTAAAATAGGCACTCATGTTGCTGCTTGAGATACAAATTGTTATGACGCTCACAGAAGAATGTGACAATCGCTAACAAAGCTACAAATGAATCCTTTCTTGATTCAACATTTACTCTTCTAGGAATTTCTGATAGAGTGACTTAACAATGCAATAAGATACATGCTTACAAAATTTCCCACTGCAGAATTTTTTTTTTTGTAAATGCAAAATATTTTAACAAATGAATGGTCCGATTCAGGAGAATTACAGATTAAATTTTGTCATCTATGTGTCAAAGGGAGCACTGTGCAGCACTGAGAAAGAGTGGATATGCCTCTGAGCAGATACAGAGCCATTTTCAGTACATGTTGCCACCCACAGACATACATGCGAGCCTGAAACCATTGGGAAGTTTGTGGTCACAGGAGAAATGCAACTACTGTCCATTCAAGCAGTGCGCAGGTAATGCATGCCGTACAACAGAATAATCCAACCACTTCATGCTGTCTTTTACGCATTCTTCAAGACAGTGTGCCGTTTGCAGTGATACCAGATTTGAGAATGATGAGGCCTTTCTTGGCTCCGGGGTTAAAGCGCCAGATACTCAACAGTGACTGAAACTTCCTAAGCCAGTGACTCTCCAGTTCCTGTCTGGCATCCTGCAAAGAATGATGAGAGCAGACACAGTAGAAAAGTAGGTGAGACAAGGGTTGATTAGAGCAGATAGTGAAAGTCGAGAGAAAGTGAAGCAGAAGAGGGGTCCCAAGCAGGTAGCCATGGATCAGGGATTTTTTTTTTATTCCTTTGCAATGTAAATTAAGTATCAAGTCTAGGTGGGTTGGATTGGTTACTTGGAATGTTTGTGGAGGCGTCAATCAGGCATCAAGTTGAAGTAGACAGAGTTGGTTACTTTGAATGTATCTGAGGGGCTCCAGGTACAATGACAATTGGTTACATTGCATGTATAGGGAAAGGAAAGCCTCCTTATATTATAGGCAAATGAATTAGAGGTTGGTTACTTTGAATAGGCCAGCTAACATCCTGGTAAATCAGCATAAGTCAATACTTTAGAACTTTTGGGTGTTAGGGGCTTTTTAGATTTTAGATCCCAGTCTTTCTGGATATATTATAAAATCTCTGTGCGTGTTAGCTATGTCAGGCCATACAGACATCTGTTCATTCTTTTTTATTTTTTCCCCCACAGGTGACCCTGGCTAGCTGCCTACAAAACGGGACTACCTTATTCCAAAGCCCCACCAATATCACTTTCTGATTCAGCTGGAAAGCACATGAAAATCATTAAAGTTACATTTTAATTATTTTGTTATTGTGAGAAAGATATGGTCAACTTTAGGACACACTGATGCTTCAGTTTCTGCTGATGGCATCTTAGTCTGCAAAGGGGACAAGGGTGTCATATTATTATTATTATTTTAATCCAGTGATCTTCAGGGTTAGGTAGGAATCCCTAATCTGATTCAAGACACTCATGGGTACTTAATCATTTAAGTGACAAATCAACATGTACATGCTAATCTTACATGGGATTTCAAATACATTAAAAATAATGGTATTTGAAACTATTTGATTAAAAAATAATAGTAGGGGCTGGAGAGATGGCTTAGCAGTTAAGCGCTTGCCTGTGAAGCCTAAGGACACCAGTTCAAGGCTCGGTTCCCCAGGTCCCACGTTAGCCAGATGCACAAGGGGGCGCACGCGTCTGGAGTTCGTTTGCAGAGGCTGGAAGCCCTGGTGCGCCCATTCTCTCTCTCTCTCTTTATCTGTCTTTCTCTCTGTGTCTGTTGCTCTCAAATAAATAAATAAAAATGCTTTTAAAAAAGTATTAAAAAAATAATAATAGGGATGAACAGATGGCTTAACAGTTAAGGTGCTTGCCTTCAAAGCCAATGGACCCAGGTTCAATTCCCCAGTACCCAAAGCCAGATGCACAAGGTGGCGCATGCATCTGGAGTTCATTTTCAGTGGATAGACGCCCCTGGCACCCCCATTCTCTGTCTCTCTGTATCTGCCTTTGTCTATTTAAACTGTCATGTGAGAATATTAAGTGGTTTGGACAAGCTCATTTTTTCATGTGTGTGTGTATGCGTGCACGCGCGCATCTGTATGTGAGTGTTAGTATGGACTCATGAAGAGACCAGGGGACAGTGTCAGTATTAGCCTTCACCCCCTCCCCTTTGAGGCAGGGTCTGTCATTCTCACCCTTCATCCTCCATTGCCAAGCTGGTTGGTCCACCAGCCTCCAGTAAATTCTCCTATTTCTGCCACCCATAGGAATGCTGGGATTACAGAAATCCACCACAACTTCTGGCCTTCTGAAGATCTGAACCCAGGTACTCATGCTGTTATGGGGATCTGAGTCACACAGAGATGGCACTAGAGATAGAGTGGAGAACAAGAACATTTATTCATGTCAACATGGACTCAGGGAAATAACTTCCAAAGCCTGAGTCCTGATCTCGCCCTGCGATCGCCCTGTGATCGCTCAGGGGTTTTATAGACAGCATGGCAGGCAGTCTGACGTCACGTTGATTTTGTTATACTATTTCTAAGATGACATGATTTTGGGGCACAAACAGAACATTCTTTAGAAATAAATCAGTGATAAGAAAGTACAAATGCAGAACAGGAAGGTGTTTGTTCAGGAGTGTTTGTGTCTATGGAAGCACTAACCAGTAACATACAATCAGGGTGAAGGTGCGTAGATAGGGAGGAGACGCAGGGTCATGCTGTCTCCCTGGTAAAGGCTTGTACAGTAGAAACTGTGTTCGAGGATTATCTTGGTTTACCACAGTACTTGTGTGGCAAGTGCTTTAGCCGTTGAGCAATCTCTCCAGCCCACTACGGTTACTTGCATCTGAGGATGGTTCAGCAATGAGGCTTAGATAACTACTGACATTTTAGTAATACAGAAAGGCAATAATATGGAAATTGTCTCCTTTCTTTTTTTTTGATGAATTTTATTTATTTTAGAGAGAAAGAAAGAGAAAGAAATGGTGCACCAGGGCCTGAGCCACTGCATTCAAACTCCAGATGCTTGAGCCACCTAGTGGGCATGTCCAACCTTGCACTTGCCTCACGTTTATGCATCTGGCTTATACGAGAGCTGGAGAGTTGAACATGAGTCCTTAGCCTTAACTGCCAAGCCATCTCTCCAGCCCACATTCTCCTTTATATATATATATATAAAATTTATAAATTATATATATATAATTACAAATTATATATATAATTTATAAATTATATATGTAATTACAAATTATATATATAATTATAAATTATATATATATAATTTATAAATTATATATATAATTACAAATTATATATATAATTATAAATTTTATATATATTTATATATATATATATATATATATATATAATTTGTTTATTTATTTGAGAGGGAGAGAGGGGAAGAGGCAGAGATAAAGACAGTATGGGCTCTCCAGGGCCTCCAACCACTGCAAATGAACTCCAGACTCATGCGCTCCCCTGTGCATCTGGCTAATGTGGGTGCTGGGGAATCAAACCGGGGTCCTGAGGCTTCACAGGCAAACACCTTAACCACTAAGCCATTTCCCCAGCCCCACATTCTTCTTTTTAACAGTACAATGTAGTCCCTAAAAATGGCCTTTATTCCTATGTAGTGATATGGAAATGCATTTTATTTAGCAATTCATTAGTTTTAATAATACAAAATTGCTTCTGTTTTATTTAACACTTTAGGTTTAGGCATCTTAGGAAACAGTTTCATCATTTGACAAATACACATTTGAGCTTCTTTCTCTGAGACAAAGTCACATAAGAAATTCTTTAGACCACATGACATTCTGTTGAGGAAACAGAAATGGCTCCATGACATTCAGTTTTCAGGATTTTACTGATTTTACCTCAAACATGCCCAGTACACAAAACAGGAATTTGGTATCACCGCCATATAGGTGCATCACCCAAAACACAACTTAGACCCTGGCAGACAATGTGCATTTAACCAGCTGAATTATAACCCAATCAACACCTGCCTCCTTACCTCCCCTGTCCTCCCCCACCTAAAGTGGCCATCATTTGGAATTCAAAATTTGTCATTACCTTACTGTGGGATACATAAGTTGTCCATAGGTGCTGCGTGGTTATCTCCTTTGAATGGAAACATTTTTCCCAGGAGGGAGCCTCACTAAGGCTCAGGAAGTGAAACTCAGAAGCCTCAGGATGGAACTGTCAAGAGTTAATGCAACTGCCTTTGATTTATCCATGCTCCTGTAGATAACTGCTAATTCTTTAAGCTAGACTTCATTGCAATCATTTTTTCCGTTATGGGTGTCCTATCTAGGGTGAATAGAAATTTTGTCCAAGTCTCCCCAGAAAAGAAAGCTACACACACAATGCAGTTTCATTTATCACCTTTAGCAAGACACTAAATAAAAAAAAAATCAGAGCCACATACTGAAACCAGGCCTTGTATGTTCTCCTTATTTTGTTCATGTTACATTCATTAGTCATCTGTTTTGTACATCTGCAGCTTCAGATGATGGTTATTGAAATAGGAATAGAGTTGGTTCTCTGTAAACAAAACCTAACTGAAGGATAAGATTAGATTTATATTAAGACACTGCAACTGAATTCCAAAAGCTATAATCACGGACCCAATGGTCATGCATGCTGTCGTAGTCAGCTTCCATGTTGCTGGGATAAACATCCAAGCCAAGCACAGTTCATGGGAGGGAGGGATTTAGTTTCACCAGAGGTTTCATCAAATGGCAGAAGAAGCTGGTTCCTATTCTTAAATTCAAGCACAGAGACATCACCAAACAGCCAGCACCACAAGCAAGTACAGTCAAAGCTCAAGCTAGGTTGCAGTTAATATCCACCCACAAGCACACCTTTGGGCTGGACTCCAGGGTTCACCCAAAGTTACACCTCTCCCAGCCAGCTGGCTGGAGTTCCAAGTTACAAGCTTTAATAAGACACCTGAGTCTATGGGGAATGCACATTCAAGCTACTACACATACTGTCTACAAAAAATAGGGGGTGAAGGAGTCAGCAAACAGGCCCTGGACAGATGCCAGGGAACTTGTCAGGAGATGGCACACTTGCATACAAACTTGAGCCACATTCTGCCCTGAGATTACCAGCTGCTTCCCTCTATCTTGGGCAACAAGAAGTTACTTGCTGACTTGCCTCCCTGGGACACTAAAGTAACTGTTCAGACAGCTCACAGTTCCAACGTCGTCACTTCCCTCTTTGTAATTTTGCATCCACATCTTCCCTACCTGCCATCCTAAGGCTAATAAACCCCTGCAACCACACATTACCCAGTGTACACTCTTATTTCCAGGGTCATGTTGCCTTTGGATCCTGAGGAGCCAACCTAGCAGACCCTCAGCTCTGAATAAAGCCTGCACCTTGCTTGTAAGATCCCTAGCAGTTTATTTCTTCCAAACTCACCTCAAAACTGTTCCTTGCAGGAGGAAATTCATTTTAGAAAAAGGGCCATTACAAAGATTAGTCAGATGACTTGTAGAGGAATTAATTTTTTTTAAAGACATTTCTTTTTTTTGACATTTGTATGTTTTATTTATTTATTTGTTTGTTTATTTATTTATTTATTTATTTATTTATTTGAGAGCAACAGACACTTATTTGAGTTTTTGGGATTCATACTAATTGAATTATCATGCGGAAGAGTCCTAGTTTCAACTGCGGGCAATTGAAACAAGAAGAAGCCAACAGATGTGCAAGCATGTAAGAAATATGGGTGTGCACACCTAAGAAGGGACTTAGATAGGGAAACTGAGATCCAAGCCAAGAAGGTGTTAGGGCTACTCTAGAAGAAAATAGAAATAAAAGAAAAAAACTTGCCAGACGTGGTGGTGCATTCTTTAATCCCAGCACTCAGGAGGCAGAGGTAGGAGGATCGCTGTGAGTTTGAAGCCACCCTGAGACTACTTAGTGAATTCCAGGTCAGCCTGGACCAGAGTGAGACCCTACCTTGAAAAACCAATAAAAAAGAAAAAAAGAAAGAAAGAAAAAAGAAAAGTAAAACTTGTTCTGGGTTACAGAGCCCCCCACCCCCTAACATTCTAGAAGTTACCCACAAAGGACAGAGATAAATCCCTGGTCTCCCTTGAGCCACCCGCAGGGCGAGATCAGAGAACAGAGAGATAAGCTTCCTTCCACAGGCCTTCAACAGGGGAGACCAAAGAACAGAGAGTAAAGCTCCCTGCCTGTGCTGTGAGTCACTGAGAGTTTGGGGCTGACTGGAGCAGAAATTACAAGAAATGTGAACTATGTAGCTGCCTGCTCATGCCATGTACGCTTCTCTAACCTCACTTGCTCGTAGGAAGAAAACTATCAAAAACCCCTCTTGCCTAAGCTCCAGCTGACGACGTTACAGAAAGATCTGGGTGTCAGCCTGCTAGCCTGGACAAATCTTTCTCTCCTCTGAGTCTCATTCAGGAAATTCCCACAACACTACCACCAACAGGGCATGCGGTGTCTGAGTATGTGATATTGCCAAGTAGATCCATCCAACAAGTCTGGGAAGGCTGGGGAGGATCATACCATGGAGAGAGAGGATGACCAAGGAGAAAAGGGCCCAATAGGAGCTGCATGCAACAAGTTAAGAGGGAATCGCAGCACAAATCCTCCTCCGGGGGGCGAGGGAATGCTCAATTTTATTATTGATGGAGTGTGTTTGCCAGAGTGTGACTGAGTTTCCTTCATGGGATCTGTTGTGGTAGATGACATAACAGAACAGGAAGACCTGCATTTCTGGGCTCCATCCAGAAGCCTGCTGGTGACAAGGCCCTCCATAATAACACAAGGGAACATTGGAGGGCAGCGCATTATCTATTTGATTAAAACTCCCCCCGCCCCCCGCCACCACCCCACACCTCACCATGGAGTGTAACAAGATAGCTCACAGATGCTGAGTATATTGGTGACTTTCCTGTTTTTTGTTTTTGTTTTTGTGGACAGAAGCAGCTTACAGGAGGAAGGGCTCACTTAGGCTCACAGTTTAAGGAGATACCATCCATCATGGTGAGGGAAGGCCTGACAATAAGACTTTGCATCTGTAGTCAGGAAGCGCACACAGAGAGATGGATAGGGTGCCCAGCTTGCTTTCTCCTTCTCATGGGCTGAAACACCAGCCCATGGCTTGGTGCTGCCCGCATTCAGGGTGGGTCTTGCCATTCTCCTTGGTTAAACTTTTCTGGAAACACCCAACAGATGTACTTAGAGGTGTGTTTCCATAACAATTCTAAATCCAGTCAAGTGGACAATGAACATTTGCCTCACACCAAGAGAACCCTGAGCAAGGAAGCTGTAGTCACAGATTTCGTTGAGTGGAAAGACTCTGATAGATCAGCAGACTAATTCAGGGCTTGGCTTGTTTTTGTGTTTCCAAAGGCCTAATGTTCATTGTTAAGTTATTTGTTAGCGAGCTCACTAATATTTTAATGTAGGTACTTGTTTGTAGCTATAAATTTTCCTCTTGGGACTGCATTCACAGCCTCCCATTTTATTGCCTTTCCGTTTATCAGTCAGTAGTGTGCTGTTCAGTCTCCATGATTTTGTGTACACTGTAGAGTTTCTCTAGCTGCTGATTTCCAGCTTTATCCCATTGTGGTCAGACAGAATACGAAGAGTAATTTCAGTTTTTCTGTATTAGATATAACTTGCTTCATGGACTGCTGAGAAGAATATGCCTACAGCATTTGTATGGAATGTTCTGTATATGCCTGTTTGGTCCTTTGCTCTATGATGTCATTTAACTCAGATATTTCTTTGTTTGTTTTTATGGGGATGATCTGTGTATTAGTAAACAGCCAAGACAAATAACAAAGTTTTGTCATTTATAGGAAAATGCTTTTTTTTTTTTCAAGGTAGGGTCTCACTCTAGCCCAAGCTGATCTGGATTCACTATGTAGTCTCCGGGTGGCCTCAAACTCATGGCAATCCTCCTACTTCTGTCTCTCAAGTACTGGGATTAAAGGCATGCACCACCACACCCAGCTTGGAAAAGGCTGTTTTAAACTAAGTGAGATAATCTCAGAAAGACAAATATCGCAGGCTTTATCTCTTTCAATTATGGTTTCTAGACTTTAAGTAAAGGCATAATATCATGTATCTGTATATAACATGAAAGTAAAAGTGAAATGGTCTAGGGGAACAAAGAGGAAAATGAAAGAGATAAGAAACTGGAAGGCAAGGGAGTGTATTAGACACTTCCACATTGCTGGGATAAACATCCAACCAAACAGTTTTATGGGAAGAAAGGATTTATTTCAAGCTTACAGATCCAGGAGAAGTTCCACTTTTTGGCAAAAGAAGTTGGCTCCCATTCATAAACCGAAGCAGAGAGAGAAGTTACCACCTGCCATCAAACATCAAAAATTAGCAACAACATGAACTGGTAGCAAGCAGCAGGACCTCCAGAACTCAAACCTTTCAGCATACATTTAGGCTAGAATCCAGATCCTCCCCCAAACATCTTGCGAGTAGAACTCCAAGATCTGCCCCAAGTGACACCTCTTCCAGCTAGGCTGCTAGAGACCCAAGTTATAAGTTGTAATAAAACACCTAAGGGTGCTGGAGAGATGGCTTAGCGGTTAAAGCATTTGTCTGCAAAGCCAGAGGATCCCAGTTCGATCCCCCAGCACCCATGTAAGCCAGATGCACAAGGGGGTGCAAGCATCTGGAGTTCATTTGCAGTGGCTGGAGGCCCTGGTGCACCCATTCTCTTTCTCTCTCTCCATCTCTCTCTCTCTCAAATATATATATCTTAGTCTAGGGGGCACATACACTCAAACTACCACAGGGAGTCTGGGGTTATGCTCAAAGTATATAATATACTTGTATGAGCATGGCCTCATAAAACACAGTGCCATGTACAATGGATATATACAAGAAAAATTAAAAATAAGAATACATAGACCACATGCCACTGAGCAGTCATTTCCACAGCCTTCTTCCGTTCTGTCAGGTTCTGCCTGGAGGTGGGCTATGAAAAGAGCACTGCCCATGTCTTGCCCTTTCAATGAAGGCTTTTGTCTCTGAAGGTCACAGCTTTACAAAATATACAAGCCATTTCCCCATATCTATTTAGCAACAAAACTGATAGCAAAATGACATAAACTTATGCTTGAGTATAACTGGTCACCAACAAGCTGCCACAGACAACCGATTTGCTCATAGCTCTCCATTAGCCTTGTCAAAATCTGAGGCCTTTAAAAATTGTGGGAATTATAAGTATTACTTCTCAGAATTGTTATTATTAAGAGAAATATGGCAGCATCATATCAATCTAAAGTAGACAGTATATGATTTTAAAATATTTCTATTTATTCATTTATTTGAGTGAGAAAGACAGAGAGAGGCAGATAGAGATTGAATGGCCTCCAGCCACTGCACATGAACTCCAGATGCAAGTACCACCTTGTGCATCTGCCTTATGTGGATACTGAGAAATCGAATCTATGTCCTTTGGCTTTGCAGGCAAGTGCCTTAACCATTAAGTAATCTTTCTCGGTCATCTGTACAATAATAGCTTTTCCCAAATGTCACTGAGCTTGTCCCAGACAGCCTTAACTGCCTTAACCACTAAGCCTTCTCTCCAGCCAGGGGATTTGTAAGTTTTATTTAAAGAAGCAGCATGAGTGAAGAAGAAGAAAGCATGTCAACCTGTTAAGCTGGATAGTGGGATGGACCGAATGAAATCCTTCAAAATTCATTTGCACTTGGGATCTCAGCAGACCGTCTTATTTGTAAATGATGTTCGTGCAGATGCATCTGGTTAGGGATCTCAAAATGAAATCATTCGTGTCCAGAAGAGTCTGCAAGCCAGTGATGGGGCGTGAGATTATTTCCTCTGAACTGAAAACATTCTACTCTCTCCTGGTGGGAAGATGGAAGCCCCTAAGGCTCAGGAAATAAGTGAAAATTACAAGACAGAAAACTCCTGGAACTTGAAAGATTTCGCAAGGACCCTTGGCCAAGGTTCGAAAAGCAGTAAACAACCTCTATGGAGAGGATTCCTCCCACCAGTCAAGCTGCCTGTAGCTCCAGGAATGCGGTTCTCATTAGTTGTCACCTTTGCTGGGGTGGGCTTCGGGGGTGATGTAGCTGTCTGAGTCCCTCCTAATACTGTAAATAATCCCTCACCCATAGTCCCGTATACAACCCCAATAAACTGACAGGTTCGCTAAGCTAGACTTGAGTAGAACTGCTTCCTTGGACTGCTGTCAGTACCCTGTCTGCAGTGAAAATACATCTGTTCAATTGCAGGAGGAGAGAATACAAAGAAACAAATATGCCGAGAGACCACATGAAGACATTCACGTGGAGGCAAGAGGTCACAGTGACATCAACACCAGCCCAGGAATGCCCAAGCCCACTGGTCACAGGAAGAAACAGAGGAGGCAGTGGAGAAACTGTGGCTCTGCCAACATACACTGAGATTTCAAGTGCTTCTGAACAGCAGATGGCTGGACCACAGGGCCTCTCATGAAGCCCCAGTGGGCCTCAGCCTCAAGAAGTGAGCGGTGGACTTAAGGACCCCGCTAGCGAAGCATGGGCTCCCTGCCCACCCTCCCAGCCCGGTGGTTTCCTCCTCAGATGACTACCCATGTCAGGTAGGATTTAGGTGCGGCGAACCCCCTGACCAGCAGGAGAAGAACGACCAGCAAACGAAGATCCTTCTTGATCACACTTTATTGGAGAGCCTCTTGGTTAACAGGAAAGCTGATGGCGAGGGGCGAGGGGCCCAGGAGTGTAGCTGCTTTTATAGGGCAGAATACTATGGGGCGCCTGCTGATTGGCTGCCATAGGCTCACCCGCCCAACAGGAGCCACGGGATAGGCTCAGGACAAGGTGCTGCCCAAATAAGGAATTGTTTACCTCAAGACTGGCAGGAAGCCAGCGCCATTTTGTAATGGCGTCTGCATTAGCCCCCTGCAGTGGAATTGTTTACCTAAAGACTGGCAGGAAGCCAGCGCCATTTTGTAATGGCGTCTGCATTGGCTCACTACATTTAGGGCTTTCATGGACCTTTTGAAATCACTAAGAACTCTAATCTTCTTAGCATATATTAGTTATGGAGAGCTACTCTGTGGAATGGAATTTGTTGGTCTCTGAATAGCTTGAGGTGGAAGCCAGGGCTGGATTGGTTCTTACTGAAGACTAAGAGCCTCTGAGCATGAAAGGGCAGGCATGACTGTCCCTGTAGACCAGCGCTGCCCAAGAGCAACAGGGTGAATTCCCACATGTCCTGGGAAGAGGGAGAAATGGAGGAGGGAAACTTTGAGCCTTTCACTTCTTTTGCTGGTTAACCTGTAAAAGTTAGGAAAAGTTGTATCATTTGGAGCTTTTTTTTTTTTGGTTTTTCAAGGTAGGGTCTCACTCTAGCCCAGGATGACCTGGAATTCACTATGGAGTCTCAGGGTGGCCTTGAACTCACAGCGATCCTCCTACTTCTGCCTCCCGAGTGCTAGGATTAAAGGTGTGTGCCACCACGCCTGGCTAAAACTGATATTTTTTTAAACCAAGCTTGTTCTTGGCCCCCAAGTTTCCCACAGGACTTTTGTGATGGGAGTTCACAACCAAAGTGAGGAAAGCTTGTGTGGAATTGCACTGTTGGAATAAATAAAATCATTTTCTTCCACTGTTATGTGTCAGTTGCCACCTCATCCTCTGAGAGCCATTGATGAGCTTGGATGAGTTGATGTTTCCTGGATGTATTTGAAATAGGAAAAGAGACTGTGAGTGTGTGTGTGTGTGTGTGTGTGTGTGTGTGTACCTTTAGAAGAGCATGGTCTTGTATTTAGCAGGCCATTTTAACTTAGTTTTATGTCTCCTGAGGGCAAAACTACCTTGTTTCCAAGAATAGTCACAGGTATTGGGGTTGCACCTCTGTGAAGGTTAAAACCCAAAGGGTAGGAACACTGACACACTCATCCTTTCCTATGTCCCATAGGGATGTGCACAGGGGGTAGGGGGACATGCCAATACATTCCCCAGAGCTCCCCAACTCCCAATCCTTGCCCAAGGCATTGAAAAAGACCTGTGAGACCTCTGCCTCTCTCTTCAGCGTCCTCTCTTTCCTGTGCGTCCAGCATGTGGAGAGAACAGACTGGCCCCAGCATGGCAATCCACTACTGGGAGCTTAGCTTCAACCTAAGTTATAGGACAAGGGCCGTTGGCCATATAGAAGCCATATTGTCATGAGAGCACTATGTCAGAAACAGAGAAGCACACTTGTGTCTTTTCACAGTGTCAGAATTTATTGAATAACAATAAATCCACAAGGGTCAACAGCCTCAATGGTAGCAATTTGCCAGATACTCCCAATTTTCTTGGTGTCCCTGGCTGGGGCAAGCACAAGTCTCATGAGTCTTAGATTCATATCTAACTTGCTAATATTAGCTCTCAAATCACACGTTACACTTAATACTCTGTGTGTGTGTGTGTGTGTGTGTGTGTGTGTGTGCGTGTAGTTTACAGAATAGTTACACACAGGCTTAAAGAGGACACACCAAGGAGTTTCAAAGATTCCTGAAAAGCAGAAGCTGGGAAGCTTACAGGAATGCAAAGGAGAGTGTGAGAATACCGTAGGAACCCTGCTGGAGATGGCAGTAGATTGAGCTGGGGAGCCAGGCCTCTATGGGGTCCTGGGCTGGAGCTGAGCCTCATGGTCCTATGCAGCTGCAGTAGTGAAGTGTGGGACCATGGAGGATGGAGGAGAGAAGGGTAGCCCTGGGTCCAGATTAAGTCATGGATTAATGAATGGACTGTAGGTCCAGATGGACTAATGGAAAGACAGATATATGGCAACTGCAGTAGGCTACATCAACAGTGGGGACCAAGACAAGCTGAAGCCCCTGGGGCAATTGGGGAGTTCTTTCCCTGTCAGTCCCCAACACGCACACCGCGGTCAGATGACAGATCAGTGAGGTCCAGTGAGTGTCAGGCGACCTCCCCTTCACAGGTCTAGGTGAGGAAACTGTACCCTTTTCTCAGTCTGGCGCATCAGGAGTTCTCGGGTCTCATTTTCCTGATAAGATTTTAATACCCACATGTTCCTGCAGCTCAAATTGACTTTGATACATTTATAGCCCGGTACCCTTTGTACGCTTGAAAATCAGTCATTCCTTGGCCGGTGCCTTGTGAGTGGAACTGCACAGAGAGTGATGTTACCATGTCCACCAGAGGGCAGAGTCTTCCTCCACCTCAAAATGGAGTCAAAGCTGCTGTGTGTAAAGTGGAGTTTCTCAATGGCAAGGCACAGTTTGAAAAAGTGAAAAAAAAAAGCAGTCTTATGCAATATGGAATACCTTCAAGCTTTCATTCTACAAATGAGGGTACCATAGTGTTTTCTGTCTTGTGTGTCTCCCTACCTTACTGTTTAACTGGTTTAGAATTCACCAAAGACATAGAGTGATTAATGAAAACCTCTTCAAACTTCAAAGTCTGGTAGACAGAGAATCTCTGATGAAGGAGACAGAGAGGGGGAGGGGCTGAGTGGAAGCACTGAGCCCATGGGACTACATAAGCAATATAATGATAGAGGCTGTCATCAATGCTGATAATTCAAATTAAGCTGAGATCTAAACATGAACTCTTTGCAAGATTAAGGTCATGGTCATGGTAGCACACGTCAGAGAGAAGGGAGGCCTGGTACACAGCTGAAGAAAACAGACGATAGGAAGGGGAATAAAAAAAAGACAGTGAACAGAGATGGTTCTTTCTGGAGTTCCACTATGACTATCAGGGACTGAGAAGGTTGGCCTCTGGAGCACAGGGCAGCGCTTCTTTAAGAAGTCTAGTATGGTTTCTTCCTGCAGGAGTGACATAACCATTCATGGATCTGTAATATACCCATCTGAAGTGTTCAAAGGTGTCCTAATTTGTCGTGACTCAACAGGTGACCATGTGGATAGATTCCAAGGACATAGAATACATCCAGAGACCCCAAACCACATTGGAAGATCTGAAGTCCATTGTGTAGAACCTTCAACATATGCTGTATTAACTAGTGCGTTGAAAGGTAAAACAGACTTGCAGGAAACAGTGAAGCAGCATTGCAAGGTGCTCCTGTCTGTTTCTTGGGTGTGTTAAATTGACATCACAAGCATTGTGGTGGCTTGAATGTACAATGTCACCCATAGCCTCGTGGGTCTGTGATTAAACCTTGAACTAAAGTCCCAGCAGGTGGAGTCTTTGGGAGGCAGAGCCTTGCTGAAGGAGGTGTGTCACTGGGGAAGGGACTTGGGACTTTATAATCCAGCCCCACTTGCCAGAGCTAGTGAACTGGTACTTGCTGCTTCCTATCAGTGGATGTGACAAGAAGTGATGCTCGGCTATCTGCTCGTGTCACGCTCCCTTGCCATGAAGAAACGTCCCCTCTAGACTGTTGGCTGAAATAAACTCTTTCCTTCCATAAGCTGCTTCTGGTCTGGTTATTTTGTCCTAGAGTCGTTAAGTGCTGTAGCCATCCAAGGAGAGGCGATATTTCCTATATGTAA
Organism: Jaculus jaculus; assembly: GCF_020740685.1. Classification (NCBI taxonomy): domain Eukaryota; kingdom Metazoa; phylum Chordata; class Mammalia; order Rodentia; family Dipodidae; genus Jaculus; species Jaculus jaculus. The sequence goes on from NC_059103.1 coordinate 22,210,693, forward strand.
CAAGCTCTTCCAGTCCCATCTCACAAACCAGTGACTACTATGATATCAGGGATAAGATCCAACTGGTTCAAGTAGAGCTGGAGACGTAAGTTCAGACCAGTTTGTGAAGGGTCTTCCTGGACAGTAGCCACCAGAGGATTAGAAACAGGGCAGCAAGGTCTTGACTGGGCTCCAGCGCTAATCCACAGAGGGCTTTGTTTACCCAGCTGGGCTGTGTGGAACCTGGGCATGTCCTCAGCCTTTTTGTGCAGGGCTCCGATTGTCCTGACAATGAGCCAATTGCAATGGTTTGAGTTAGGCCACTTGTCGACCACTCTGAGCTGCTCAGCCATGGCACTTACCTCCCCTCAAGCATCTAGATTTCACGCCTCAGATGGAGGCTCACACAGGAAAGGAGTCCTCATAAAACCCAAGTGTTTTCAGCTGTTCCTTCTAAAAGGTGGTACGATGCTGCCAATTTCCAGACACTCCACTCCCATTATACACCTGTCAGACAATGGTTGAGAACTGTGCTTGTGAGGAAGCTGTGGATAAGGGCCAGCTTTCAATGCCCATTGATCCTGGGAAATACACATCAACTGTTCAGGGGCCCACAGACCTCCATCATACCAGCCACATGAGAAGCAAAGTCATTTTGGCTTCTTGCCTCAGAATTCCCGCAAGGTAGAAATGGCCTTTGCAGAGAATCACCTCAAAACATGCTTGGGGTATCTCATCTCACCCACCAAGCAGACCTTCTCATGACTCTGGTCCAACTTGTTCCCTTCCCAAATTTCAACAGCAGAACACAGTTCTAATTACATTATGTGACATTTGAAGTCTTTAAAAAATTATATTTAGTTTTTCCATTTTGTCATTTCCATACTGTATATAATGTAATTTATCCTATTCCCCTCAAGTATCCTCTCTTATTTCCTTCTCATTAACATCCTTCTTCCCATTAATTCCCATCTTACCTTTCTACCTTAATTTATTTTATTTTATTTTATTTTATTTTATTTTATTTTATTTTATTTTATTTGCAAGCAGAGAGAGAGAAGAGACAGACAGAGAATGAGCATGCCAGGGTCTCCAGCCACTGAAATTGAACTCCAGATGCATGTGCCAGTGTGTATTTGGCTTTATGTAAGTACTGGGGAATTGAACCTGGGTCCTTGGGCTTCACAAGCAAGCATCTTAACCATTAAGCCATCCCCCCGGCCCTCATGCCTTTATTTTTAACCCATTGAGTTAAATTAGGGTTGCCTGCATGATATGGGTGGAAAGTAATTTACTGTACAACTTACCAGTGGCTACACCACTGATAAAACTGACTCTCCTCTCGCTGTACCCATTAGCTATCATTGGGTAATCCGTGAGCTCAGGGGTTCTATGTATTCTCCCCCACTGGTGGTGATATGCTGACAGGTTCAGGGAACCATAATGGCTGTGAGTTCAGGAGCATAGTGGCCACCCATGTCTTATCCAGATCACAGCGTTTGGCAGCTCTGCTCCCAATTCTTCCACTGCTCTTTTCTTTTCTTCTCTTTCTTTCTCATTCTTCCTCTTTTTGTTGTTGTTATTTTTTGAGGCAGGGTCTCTCTTTAGCCTAGGCTGACCTGGAATTCACAGGTAGTCTCAGGGTAGCCTCGAACTCACAGTGATCCTCCTACCTCTTCCTTCCCGAGTGCTGAGATTAAGGAATGCACCACCATGCCCGACCTCTTATATTCTATCTGATTTCTCTTGCATGAGATTTCCTGAGCCTGCAGGGAGTGGTCTAGATGTCCTCGTTGAAGCTAGGCACACTGTAGTCAATTATCCTTAGCAATTTTGTCAGTTATGCATCTCTTCATTAACCACTGACCACTGTAGTAAGAGACTTATGTGATCAAGTCCTGATCTCCAAGGAGAAAAATACAGATGTTTAGAAGGCAGTTTGACATGCTGTTTGTTTCACATAACCATCAAGTAGGTTTCCCCTCTAGTGCTTATGCCCCTCACCATAAACTTTTGGCCAGGTTTACAGTACCAGCCTTCCTACAGAGTGGGCCTCAAAACCAATCAGAAAGCAGTATGATTTTTTTTTAATTTAATTTTTGTTTTCTTGACAGTTTAATGCATGTATGTATGTATGTATCACATCACTCCGGTTATACTCTCATTCCCCTTCCACTCCTAACAAATCCTTTCTTCTTCCCATGTAATCCCATTCCTCCTTCCCTCCCTCCTTCCCTCTCTCTCTCTCCCTCCCTCCCTCCCTCCCTCCCTCCCTCTCTCTCTCTCTTTCTGTGTGTGTGTGTGTGTGTGTATTTTATTAGAATTTTTTGCATAAGTATTGGGTGTGAGGTTATTTGCTGGAACATAGACAACTTACCAGTGGCCACACCACTGAAGAACTGGACTCCCACTCCCCCAACCATTAACTGCCGATAACTCCTCTGGGATGGGTGGGGCCTCACGAGTCCCTCCCCCACTCATGATGGAATGTTGATAGCTTCAAGTCTTGTGCCAGGAAATTACATTTTCTGCAAACTGAAATCTGTTTGAAATGGCTTCTCACTTCTGCTCTTGGATTATAAGTGCCAAGAGCACCCAGCACCCAGGAGAGAGAGGTTTCCCAGCTTCTCCTTCAGCTCTTGCTGCTGCTGCCCTGGGTGTGCCCCCTTTTTTTCAAGAGTCTCACAGTAGCCAGGCTGATCTGGAATTCACTGTGTAGTCTCAGGGTGGCCTCAAACTCGTGGGATCCTCCTATCTCTGCCTTCCTAGTGCTGGGATTAAGGTATGCACCACCCTGCCCAGGTGTTACATTTTATTTTTAATATTTTATTTTTTATTTATTTGACGAAGAGGGAGGGACAGAGAGAGAAAGTGAGGCAGAGGTAGAGAGAGAAAATGGGCACATCATGGCCTCCATCCACTGTAGACGATCTCCAGATGTGTGCTACCCCTTGTGCATCTTGCTAACATGGGTCCTGGGGAATCGAACCTGGGTCCTTTGGCTTTGCAGGCAAATGCCTTAACTGCTAAGCCATGCCTTCAGTCCCAGGTGTTGCTTTTTTGATAGGTGTTGTTCAGCTTTCCCCAGAGTGCTCCCTGGAGGCTCTAGGTAATGGTGTCATATTGGATCTCCTAAGGATGGTTATACAGGGTCCAACAATGAAGACTCCCAGTTTCATATTCTTCCTGAGAAGCACCTGAGGGAGAAGAGTGTTACACAGGTGGACCTTAGCTGTGAGGATCTATCAACAGCAGCAGCAGGAGTTCAACCAACAGGGAACAGTCCTGTTTCTGATTAATACGGAGATGTTGATAGACAGGGATGGACTTTTTCATGTTTCTTACCAGTTTTGTGAATTCTCTGAGCTTCCTATTTCTTTATCTGCAATATGCATTTAAAAACATTTTTCAGTTATCTTAATTATGATTAACATAACCCCAGAGATCATATAAATTCATGACCCAGGTTACATGGAAAAGCAGTGATAAATGAGATCCTGTGGAAATTTTGGAGAGATGCTTCCCAAGCCTGGACTCCTGCTAAAGCTGTGAACTGAAGGGAAATCAGAGAAGGAAAACCAAAAAGCCAGCAGCAGTTAGTGTGAGCAGACATGAACCTGCTACTCCATGGGGGGGGGGGTGGCTGACACACCCCCCCCCCACCTCTGACATGGTCCTTTCAAAATAGCTGCACTGGCGACATTTTTCAACTTTAAAAAGCAGCAAGTATACTAGGATGGACTCCTAATATCCAGCTCCATTTCAAGCCAGTATCAGTTAAGGTACCATTTCCTTCATAAATATTACAGCATGTATCCTTAAAGTATAAATTTTTAATCACAACCACCAAAACATTACCAATGCTGAGGCAATGAAAAATTCCTTACCAGCCTCCAAATCTCTGTGATTTATGTCTCAGTTGGTTTCGTCGAAAATTTCTGTGTGATACCTCAGCTCTTAAAGAGAATCCAAACATGCAGTGCAGGCAAATTCCCCTAGATTTGGCTTGTATGCCTCTGTCAGTTTCTAACCATCTGTTGCAGTCAGGTTCACATTACTGGTAGAAATCACCCAACAAAGAGCAGCTGGTGGGAAAGAACAAGAGGTTTATTTTGGCTAACAGGCTCAAGGGGATCTCCATGATGGCAGGGAAAACAATGGCATGAACAGAGGGTGGACATCACCCCTGGCCAACATAAGGTGGGCCATAGCAGCAGAAGAGTGTGCCAAACACTGGCAAGGGGAAACTGGTTGTAACACCCATAAGCCCATCCCCAACAATACACTTCTCCAGGAGGCTTTAATTTCCAATTGCCATCATCTGTGGAGCCTAGAATCCAGAACACCCAAGTTTATGGGGGACATCTGAATCAAACCAACACACCATCCTTCCAAGTTTATAACCTTGCCACTAATTTGTTGGAGTAACTAGGTCATTTACATTGGGACTTCCCATTGACATTTGCCCCCCCCCAAAAAAAAATAGCATGTCTTTGATGTCACTTCTGGAGGACCTCCATCTTTATCATTTCCCATTAAACGACCCTTGAATGTTGAGACTTGATGCATGCGGCTCACATTGGCGGGAGCGCCCTCTGGTGGCATGGTGGTGTTTCTACTCCATGTCTCCCTTCCCCAACACCCTCATTCAATGTTAGGACAGGTGACTGGGAACTCTCAGCTAACCTTGCACACCCCCTTATGAATCCGTACACCAGCCACAAGCCTGGGCTCCAGCCTCTGTGGATGGGTCTGGTCCTGGTACACTGCTCCGTTGGGGGCTGGGGCACAGGGGTGTTCTCATTCTCCTGCAACCACTGGCCTCAGTAACTACACAGAAGCCTGTGGGCCACCTCTCCACCCTCTGGACTCGCCATACAGCTGTCCTGGCGAGGTAGAGTAAATCTTTCCTCTTTCTTTTCCTCCATCAGTTTTCTCAGAGGTGTGGTGCTCCAGCAATGACCAGTGAGGTCTTTTTATTTATTTATTTTTTTAATCACGGAAGTTTTGCTATTTTTGTTCTAGTCACTCCATTTACATATTTGCTTGTTATGGTAATTGTCTTTGGGTAATTAAACAGTCTCGAAGTCTGACTCAGTTTGGCTTAATATCATTTTGATATTGTATATCTTTATAATTTCCATTTACTTGAAAAAATGTCATAACGTATTGCTTTGAAATCCATCTACTTGTGGAATGGTTAGATGGAGCCAAATTAACAGATACGTGACCTTATATACTTAAATTTTTTATTTTATTTTATTTTATTTTTTTGTAGACAGAACCCTTAAAAACAGTTCTTGGCAAATTTCAGGGGTATGGTGTATTGCTTCTGACTGATCTGGGCGGCTCCCTTGCTTCTTGGTGTGACTCACTGACTTCCAGCCCCTGCCAGGCTTTTCCAGAGGCTCCTTGCACGTCTGCGTGTAGGAAGAGGTGCTCCGGAAGACTTCAGGGAATCATCTAGACATCATAAGAGACGCCTTTCTTCACCAGCTACATCCTTCCCGAGAGCCTGACCCACGTAGCATCCTCTTCTCCGTGCCCGTCTCACGGGGCTACGAGAGCAGCTTCTTGACTTCCGGTCGCTCAGCTGCGCCGGAGCGTGTTCGCGCCGCGTCCGCCTCCTGCTCTCGCGAGAAGAAAGGAAATGACACTCTAGCTCCCCTCCCCCCTCCCCCCTCCCCCCTCCCCCCTCCCCCCTCCCCTCCTCCCCCCTGCCCAGTCACACAGCTGCGCAGCCAGCCGCTGGTTTGTCCTCCTCCCTCTCAACTTCTCTGTTCAGTGGGACATCCAGTCCTCTGCTCCGAATGCTTTCCTGAACCAAGAGACATCTATCTAAATGCTTACCAGTCTATGTGATTTATTTATCTGTGTGCCTACCAACCAAATACCCATCTATCCATCCATCACAGATACACTCCATCTACCTGCTTATCTACCATTTATATTATTATCTATGTCTACTTACCGCAAACATCCGTCTGTCTCTCCACCATCTATCTAATGATGTACTTATCTGTCTAATACGTGTCTCTATCAATCTATGCATCATCCACCCACCCATCTACATATCTATATATACCTGTTATTTGTCTATATCTTGTATATCATGTCAATCATATATATTATACATATAGATATATGATTGTACATATGTATCTATTTATACATATACATATACGCATATCTTCAGCTGTATCCGCTGAATACAAGGTAATGTGTGTAATTTTTCTTCCCATCCTTTAAACTTAATGCTTTCTTTATAAGCAGCCCAATATTATATCCCGAACCAAATTCACAATCTGACCCCATTCTTGCCAAGTAAAGCAAATCTCTAAATTACCTTTCAGTGTTTGTTATTTTTTTTCAAGTGAAAATGAGAAAATACCTTAGCAAGTTTCACAGTGCAGACACTGAGGCTCCACCCTCACATCAGCCTCTCTGCATGGTAACTGAAACCATTTGTAACCCATTTTGTACATTATAGATAAAACAAGCTTTTCCAAATGTACCCTGAAAAATAAACATCATGGGCTTTAAAAGTTAAATTTGTACCATTTCTTCTTAGAATAAAAACATGGTCCAGGATGGCCAGCCATTATGTCCATCACGGTCTGTGCTACTCCTTGGTGCCGTGTGCACGGCACCTTCAGGATGCTGCCTGTGATGTCCCTCTTCCCATCCCTCTTACATCCATAGCTGCTAAGCAGCTTCCAGTCCTCCTCCACGTATAGTGCTTCATTAGTGCCACCTTCAAGTTTGGCTACCATGGCCTCCTGTATTCACTGCTCCATCTGTGGGTAGCACGCATCTGTGTGATTGCCTTGCTACTGGCTTTTGTTTTCTTTTGGTTTTTCAACGTGGACCCTCACTCTAGCCCAGGCTGACCTGAAACTCACTCTGTAGTCCCAGGCAGGACTCAAACTCACAGTGACCCTCCTACCTCTGCCTCCCGGGTGCTGGGATTAGAGGTGTGTGCCACTGCGCCCGGCCAGCTTTCTTTCTTGCTAGGCCACCAGCTCCATGAAGTCAAGAACTATCCTTTCAAGAGGGAGGGGAAAAAAATGCTGGCTCTGTGATCCTCATCACATATGCAGAGCCCAGCACAATACTTGGTCCATGTATTTTGAATTTTTATTTATTTGTTCCATTTTTGACATTCTCATAAGTGTATATAATATATTCTGATCTTAGTCCACCCAGTTGCCCTCTCTTATCCCTTCGCATCCCATTAAATCCCCACCTTACTTTCTTGTCTTTTTCTAACCCATTGAGTTACATGAGAGTAGCATGCATGATCATGGGTTGGAGTTTATTTACTGTGAATGATTAGCTTACCGGGCTATTGTATGTTCTTGATCTTTTACTGAATGGATGAATAAAATTATATTATGTAAACCCTCCTAAATGTCAAAATAAATTATCTAGGCTACTAATATTTCTTTTTTTCTCTTGAGTAAATATATGTATCCTGTAATGAATAGCAAAAAAAATTTTTAAAAACACCCAAAAAGTCATATTTGTTCTTGTCAGATATCAACTCTTTTTGCTGCCTCTCAGCGTTCATCACTGCCAGCACAGTCATAGCAGTCTACATGTTTGATTGTCCTCAAGTTCCCAGGACCAAAATTAACCTGAATTTTAGATTTGATTTCTTCTGGGGAGAAAAGACATTCTAACAGGGGTCCAGAAAATGGGAAAACTCGGGACTCAGAAGGCTTCTTCCAATGCATCTAGCTATTGCTTATGTATGTGTTTTAGATAATTGGGCGCATATACAAATTTCTTTGTGTAAACAACAGGCTATTATTCTGTGGTGTTTCATTAAACTAGATGCTGACTGAGTGCTCTGGGAAAGAAAGACGAGTGTAAGAGCAACTCGCTGTAGCACTGTAGCAGTCAGCTTCTTGATGCTGGGACAAAACGGCTGACCAGAAGCAGCTGATGGGAGGAGAGGGTTGATTTCAGGCTCATAGTACTGAGGAGGAGTTTCATCATGGTGGAGAAAGCATGAGCGAGCAGGAAGCTGGCTCACATCTTCATACGTGAACAGCAGGAAGAAGCAGAGCGAGCCAGATCTGAACACGTTGGACTAACAAATCTCAGGGCTTACCCCCAGTGACAGACCTTCTCCCACAAAGCTCCACCGCCCCCCACTCCCGCCGACCAAAGGCTCCACCAGCTGGCAAGAGTAAGTAGGAGGCTCATCCTCAAACACGAGGCCACGGGAAACAGTGTGCGTTCAAACTACCACAAGTGTTTCCTCTCCAGGCTACAACGTTAGGCTGCACATGGTCAGCCTTGACCTTCAAGAGAGTCATAACATCAATACGTCGTACAAAACAAAGAACGTGGATAATGTGTTGTAGGAGTTGGGGTGAGCCACTAGCCAAGGGCTCTTACACTTGTGACTCCATCTCACAACATGCTAAGCCCAGAAATGAGCACGTCTTTGGAGCCAGTGATGAGTGTCAGCCATGGTAAGGACACGCTGCTAACTCACTTCCTCATATCTATGAACTCAGACCTCCCTCAATGTTTTTTTGTTGTTGTTGTTGTTTATTTTTATTTATTTATTTCAGAGTGACAGAGAGAGAAAGAAGCAGAGAGAGAGAGAGAGAAAATGGGGGCACCAGGGCCTCCAGCCACTGCAAAGGGACTCCAGACAGATGCGCGCCCTTGTATATCTGACTTACGTGGGTCCTGAGGAATCTAGCCTTGAACTGAGGTCCTCAGGCTTCACAGGCAAGCACTTAACCGCTAAGCCATCTCTCCATCCCCCTTCCTCAGTGTTTTGTGGCTCAGAGGTGCTGAACACTGATTCTGAGAGAAGACTGAGTATATCCACATTTAGGACAAGGTCATATAAAGAACTGCCACCCTATCATGACACACCCGTGGACCTGAAGCCCCAGGACCAGCAGTGCATACCTGGGTATCCAAGGAGATATAGAAGCTCAAGGGCAACACTGGCTTCTCCGCCACCAGAGCTCAGGCTGCTGACCACACACCGGCCCACCATTAACAAGTGTCCACCACCCCGGGCGAAAGGAACAGCTGAGATTTCTGTCCCATGTGTACAACCCAGACAATGACGTCTATGTCACCTTGGAAGAATGCTGAAACGTGGTCCAGAAGCTGCTTTCTGCGAGTCCCCATGTGGAGAAGGTGTCATCTTGGTCCATCGCTGATAGGGCATGATGGAGGCGGCCAGATCACCTTTACCAGAGGATCGCCCTCGAGGACTTCCTAAAGATCTTGTAGGGGATCAACGCCAACCAAACTGAAACCAAAATGCACACCCACTTCTTTGGCATGGAGACCAAACATCTCCCTCCGCCTCTGACCTGTCACTACTCCCTTGGAAAAAGCAAACCATGCCATGGCTGCTATGCCTACTCAATGCTTATCCATTCATCTTGTGTCCCTTAAGATATGGTATGTGGGACTTTGCTGGGTTTTTTTAACCTCTAATAAAGACAATACAGGTTTCCTTTTAAATATTTTATTTACTTATTTATTGGAGAGACAGAGAATATGAATCGGCATGCCAGGGCCTCCAGCCAGTGCAAATGAACCCAAGACGCATGCACCACCTTGTGCATCTGGCTTACATGGGTACTGGAGAATCAAACCTGGATCCTCAGACTTTGCAGGCAAGCCCCTTAACTGCTAAGCCATCTCTCCAGCCCAATAAAGGTTTCTTAATGGGAAAACAAAGGAGGAGGTTTATCCCCAACACCAGTGACACCTCCTCTTTCCCTGGATCCCCCTAAACGCCCAACAGCTCTTCACCATGTCACCCGATGACTCCCATCCTCCAGGCCACTGTTGTAGCTCCTGACTTCAGCATCCTATAGCGCTGAGGATGTTTCATGGTCTTTGACTTGCCTTACAGGTGAGAAGTAATAAATGTGTCACACTCACCACACATTCCGTGACCTCCTTTCCTCTGGTTTCTAGTTGGCGGTGCACCCTCACAACATCCTAGCCCGCCCTATTCTTACCTTGTTTCAACTGTACTGCCCTACTGAGGCTCCCTGATTCCTATAAGGGTTTGGAGTGCTGTCTGCTGTCATTTTTCTTGCCTTTGACCAGACATGGTAGCCTTCAGCCCCTCTTAAGGATTATTTTCACGAAGCTGGGCAGATTAAATAAATGTGGTTTCCTTAAGCATCCTTTCTGAATTAAAAAAAAAAAAAATGAGGGGCTTGTGTTTGTTTGTTTTGACACATTGTTTTGTCTCATGTAGCTTGGGCTGGCCTTGAACTTATGACAATTCTTTACATTAGTTAGCCTCCCCAATGCTGAGATTGCAGGGTGAACCACCACTTCCAGCACTGCCTGTCTCTTTATTTTTAAAAAAGTTTTAAATTTATTTTATTTATTTGAGAGAGAGAAAGACAGCGGCAGAGAGAGAGAGAGAGAGAGAGAGAGCTGCAAACTCCAGAAGCAGGCATCACCTTGTGCTTCTGGCTTATGTGGGTCCTGGGTAATCGAACCTGAGTCCATTGCCTTTGCAGGCAAACACTTTAACTGCTAAACCATCCCTTCAGCCCTTCTTTCTGTCTCTTTATTTTTACTTTTTAAAATTTATTTTTAGGGAGAGGGAGCAAGAGAGAGAGAATTGGCATACCAGGGCCTTAGCCCCTGCAACTGAGCTCCAGATGACTCTGCCACCTAGTGGACATATGCAACCTTGCTCTTGCCTCATTCTGTGTGTCTGGCTTACATGGGATCTGGAGAGTCAAACATGGGTCCTTAGGCTTCTCAGGCAAGTGCCTGAACCACCAAGCCATCTCTCCAGGCATTCTTGTATCTTTCTAAGAGCAATTCCAGAAGGTACCAAGAGTAAGAAAACAGCCAGCTCTAGCCATACCAGTCATCACCAAAGCATCCAGCCAACCAAGGAGAAGCCAGTGCAGAAAGTATTTGGTGTGGCCTTACCAAATGTCTGCCCCTTAGGCTTACATCCGGGTACGGAGAGTAAATCCTGTCAGCAAGGACACCTTCTCCCTGGGATCATGCAGCTTCTCCTGGGAATTAAAGCAGACTTCAGGTTCAGAAAGAGAATTCCCCTTCTCCCTCTGGTACCGTGTGCACTCTTACATACATTTTTTTTGTTGTTGTTACATGAGTATGTTTGCATAGTGTGTACGTATGTTCACATGTGTGTGTGGAAGCATGTATATATGTGTGTACACATAGGTGTGATTGGCAAAGGTTGACATCAGGGTCTTTCTCAATCACTCTCCACTTTTTTTTTTTTTTTTTTGAGATATGGTATCACATAGAACTTTGAGCTCACCTATTCAACTAGACTAGCTAGCCAGTCTCCTGCCTCTGCCTTCCCAGTGCTAGGAGTACAGCACATGCCATCATGCCCAGCATTTATATGGGTGCTGGGAATCCAAACTCAGGTCCTCATGCTTGCACAGCAAGCACGTCAACCATTGATCCATCGACACCATTCATCTTATAGACTTCCTAAACTTCCTAACTTCCAACAAAGCTATAAGATTTCCAAAGGCTGGGGGTATGTTGCACTCAGCTTCACTTTACTGGCAGAAAACACCTGACCTGTAGGAAGAAAAGATTTATGTTGGTTTGCAGACTCGATGGGAAGCTCCATGATGGCAGGGAAAACGATGGCATGAGCACAGGATGGACATTACCTACTGGCCAACAGCAAGTGGACAAAAGCAGCAGGACAGTGTGCCAAACATTGGCAAGGGGAAGCTGGTTATAACACCCATAAGGCCACCCCCAACAATGCCTCCAGGACGATCCCAAATTGGCACCAGCTGGGGACCTAGCATTAAGACATATAAGTTTATGGGGGACACCTGAATCAAACCACCACAAAGCATAGCTCAGTCACTTGACTACCATACCCCCAGCCAGAGCCCCAGTGACAGAATGCTTGCTGAAATAAGCCTCATTTTAATATGGATTTTAACTAATAGACTTATTAATCATCCAGTTCCCTGAAGGACACATAGATCTATCTATGTAACTTGACTTCTCAAGGCTCTATAAAATGTGTTCAATCAGAAATGAATAGACATATTCATAAAAAAAAAACTAAGCACAAAAGTGTATATGCAGCCATGCATCTTAGCTGTAAATATTATGGACGTTACTGCCTGTAGCTTGATTGTCTTAAACAAAGTTATTACTGCAAAGTAATTCCTTTGTGAGTACCCATACTTATTTGTTTTAGGAACGCAAGTGTCTTATCCTTAATTCTATAAGGAAGGATTTAAGCAGTTCACATTCTCCACAACTACGTTTTTTGGTCCAAATTCACTTCCAGAAAAAAAAAAAAATCTATCAAAATATTATAAATGCTGTTTTTTTAAAGTTCATTTTCTGTCTATGTGGTTTAGATATTAAAATGTTGGATCATAAATATAAGCAGGAAAGCAGATGGCAGGATGCTGGCCCTGCATCTGCAGGATTAAGGGTTTTTTTTTTTTTTTTTTTGAATTGGAAGTTAGAAAAACAGAGTCCCAGGAGCTCTCATTCCTCCTTCCCCTCAGCCAGATTGGCTCTCTGTAATATGTGACGAGCTTTCTGTCAAGTTCACAGGCTCAGCTGGATAATGTCACCTGGGTTTTTCTAGCCGGATCATTCTGATCATGAAACTAATGAAGTTGGTTTAGTTAAGCTGTGTAGAGTAGAAGGTAGCACTTACCTCCTCGTTGCTGAGGTAAAACATCCAACCAGAAACAGCTGATAGAAGACAAGGATTCATGTCCAGCTAACAATTTTTAGAAGTTTCATCATGGTGAAGAAAAGTGTGACAGACCTGAGCAAGAAGCCTGGGCCATATCTCCACATCAGCAGTATGAGAGACGTCTAAGTCCTTGGCTTAGAGCTGGGCTATATTACCCCAAACTGCCCACCTCCTGCTGTTGTATGCCTTTTCCAGCAAGGCTTCATCTTCCAAAGGGCCCACAACATTCCCAACTTTTCCACAGCTGGGGACCAAATATTCAAAACACATGAGCCTATGGAGAACACTTCATTCAGACTATCACATTAACTAAAATGACTTCTGTGTTACCAGCTGGCTTGAGCCTTGAGTCACTACGTCCCAGTATTGGGATTATAGGCATGAGCCACTCTACCTGGTTTAGCCTGTGTTTGTGTGTGCTTATGTGTGCTGGTGTGAACGACCACTTGTGTGTGTGTGTGTGTGTGTGTGTGTGTGTGTGTGTGTGTGTGTGTTTACACATGTGGAGGCCAGAGAAAAATCTCAGATTATTGATGTTGTTCCTCAGGCACCCATCTACCATTTGTTTTAATTTAATTTAATTTATTTTATTATTTATTTATTTATTAGTGCCAGATGAGTTTGGCTAACATGAGATCTGGAGGGTCAAACATGGGTCCTTAGGCTTCATAAGGGTCCTTAGGCTTCATAGGCAAGCACCTTAACTGCTAAGCCATCTCTCCAGCCCCCTAATGATTTTCTTAATAATGTCCTGCCTGCAAGAGCTTTGGGAAGAGCAAGTGAGTGAGCAAACAAAGCAAATCCCAGTTCCCAGAAATTTGGCAGTGTTGTGCCTCTTCCTAATGTCATTACCATCTTGTTCACTGGGTTTGTTTTTTCCCTTCTGTGTTTTCACTCTTCATGGTCCTGTGTGTGTGTATGTGTGTGTGTGTGTGTGTGTGTGTGTGTGTGTGTGTGTGTGTCTTTTTGTTGTTGTGGCATTACTTTTTTAATATATATATACATATATCTATATATATATATACACATACATATATATATATATATATATATATATATATATATATATATATGGACAACTTCTATACTTACAGACATATTTCCCTCCACTCCCCTGCTTTTCCCTTCATAACTCTGCTTTCCATCATATCCCCTCCCTTTCTCCATTACTCTCTCTTTTAATTTGATGTCATCAACTTTTTCTCCTATTATTAGAAGGTAGCTATTGCTAGGCAATGCAAGGTCTTGGATATTGAGGACAATTTCTGTCCAGACAGTTGTATGTAAGGAGTGGTACCCTTCCTTTGACTCTTACATTCTTTCCACCACCTCTTCCACAATGACCCTGAGCCTTGGAGGGTGTGAGATGTTTCAGTGCTGGACACTCCTCCGTCCCTTCTTCTCAGCACTATGGTGCCTTTCGGGTCATCCCAGTGGTCATTGCCATCTGAAAAGAGAAGCTTCTCTAGCCAGAAGTGAGAGTAGCATTAATATATGAATATGAACATAAGTGTAGTGCTTTCATGGAAATTTGGTGAGAGGAATATATGCATTTATCCAGACAAGAGCAGGCTCTATAACACTAAGGCTCATGTCCTCCCCTGCCATAGGCTTTTGATTAAGTTTTCAGTACCAAACATGTATTCCGTCACATTGAGTGGGCCTTCAGTCCAATTAGAGAGCAGTTGGTTTCCCCCAGAGCAGACATACCACTATTGCACTCATTCAGCCATTTGGCCTGTCTGGCCAAACTTGAGGCTTCCACTGTCCACTGTTTTCACCGCTGATGACTTCTGTCTCCCATAGGGCTGCATAAAGTGCAGCTTTGTCCAGCTTTCAGTTGGCTGGGCTACAGGGAGAAGGTTTTCTGTTCAGCACCAGCTTGATTTCTCAGTGACTTTGCCAGCCAGGCATGTGAACTCTTCAGCAATAGGGTCTTATCATCTCTTTCTCATGGGAAACCAAGGGCCTTGGCAATAGTTTATAATGTTTTGGAAGCAACAGAGACCTCCCTGGCCAACAACTCACTGGAAGGTATCCCATCCCTGGCACTGAAAATCTTCTAGTAACAAGCTATGGCTTCTGTATATGCCATTATTCAAGAAAGTAGATTTTCATATGTCTTATTCAGAATATCTTAGATTTTGATTGACCCTCTTCCCCCACCCTTCTTTTATACAATCTCTCCCCCTGACCTCACTTGGGCCTTTCCCTTCCCTGTATGTGTCTTTCTTTTTTTCTTTCCTGATAGCTGGGCATTCTGTACTAGACCACATGGGGTTTTCACAGTGCAGGTACATGGGTAAGTTCTCTGGAAACTCTTGCTTCTAAGTTGGACCAGAGTAGCTGCCCATTATGCTCAGGCCCAGAGTCACACAGCAGCCTCCAATTCTAGTCCTGGTACTGGCTCATTGCACACTATGCCATACCCAGAGCCATCACTCAACATGGGCTCATATTGGAGGGGGCACTGAGCCATGGGAAGGCCATGCCATCATCAATAAATGCATTGGCACACTGGGCAACCATGTGGCCATATGTTAGGATTCATTCTGAATGTGGGTACAAGAAAGCCCAGGTCCTTCGTGCCATAAGGAGAGAGAGGAAACAGCCAGTTTCATTACCAAGTTCATAGAACGGTTCTACACAGTATTCAACTGAGGGAGTGTTATGGATGGAGCAGTACCACAGAAAAGTTCGGTGGTAAGGATCTGGGAGTAGAAGAAGCAGTGAGCGCAGCAGACCTCCAGGGACACTTCCAGGAGGGAGGGACTCTACTAGGCCTGGGGCATTGGGTCCAAGTTGGAGGAGGTAGTGGCAATCATGAAAAGCAGAACAAGTCCATCCGAAAATGTGGGGTTTATGCCATTCTCTGGATTGTTCTTGGATTTCTGGAGAGACTTTCACTGATGCAGAGACATGGTAAATGTGCAACAAAGAGTGTCTTTGTGAGATCAGCAGGTGAGAGTCAGGGAGATCGGAAAGGACAGATGGAGGAGGGCAGCCCCATACCCAGCATTTCCAGGTTCTTGTCACTGGCAGAGAAAACATTCAACAAAGAGACAAAGGAAATGGATGGATGTGATGTAGACTGTACTGTTTGAAAAGGCCTCTGCACTGGGCAGAGCCACAGTCACGAGGAGCCTTTGACATAGGCCCAGCCATGCCTGTCCTCAGATGAAGTAGCAGTCGCCAGCAGAGCTGGAGCAAGGCACAGCCCCTCCTTTATTTCTCCTCCTGGATTGTTTGCTCAGACCTGACCTTGTGCTGAGCACAGTACTCACAGGAAAACAGCCCACAGCTGCCTTATTCATACATCATCTGACCTTGTCCCCTGGTGATGAAGCCTTTCTGCTTGTGTATAAAATAAGTGCTGGTTTGGTCATGCTGCAATGTCTCCATCAGAGCCTGCAGACCACTTGTGTCTATTTATCTTTCTTCTTTTTTGTTTTCTTTCTTTTTTTGAGGTAGGGTCTTGCTCTAGCCCAGGCTAACTTGGAATTGACTGTGCAATCTCAAACTCAAAGCGGTCCTCCTGCCTCAGTCTCCCAAGTGCTGGGATTAAACAGCGTGCACCACCATGCCCGGCTGTTGTTCTTTCTTTCTCATCCTCTTGCCACTCCGACAGGTTGTGGCTGTGCTAGCTGTGATAGAAGGAAGTTTTGTTACTGGAGAAAGGTACAAGCATGGACTTCTCTGGAGAGACTTACATCCTTGGAGTTTTAACTCATTTTATGGAAGAATGTTAATGGGAGAGAAGATTATTCCTGAGTTAAGGTGGGAGGTGGGATTCCAGAAATAAGGTGACATTCTGCCAGACAACATTTACTCCCCCATTTTTTGAGGATTTTCTAGATACCTCATGGTGTCAGATTTTTGAGGAGAGCAGGCCAGTTTTTAAGACTAATGACATAGAGATCCAGTCACAATGAAGCTTGTGGTCATGTCTGTCGGTTGACCACGTTGGTCCCAGCTGGTGTTGGGTGGTGGCCTTGCATCGTTACTGTCTGAGTGGTCACACTCTGCTGGGATTGCATCAGCCCCTAGTTGCATGGGGTCTGCCTCTTTCATCCGAATTCTCGTCTAGTCTGCCTCATCCTTCAGACCCAGGAAGAGACCTGCTTCATTCCAGCAAAGGCAGAAGAGACCCCCGCCCCCCATGAGCAGGCTGTGGGACTGGGATAGTGGCTGCAACTTTAATCCACCTGCCCTCTCTTAAAATAAAGTCACAATTGATGTGATAAATGTGAGATTTCACTAGGAGCTAACATTTTTAAAAAGTATATTAACTTTCAAGTAAAGATATACAGAGAAAGACACACAGAGAAACAGAGAGTATGGGCATACCAAGACCTCTAGCCACTGCAAATAAACCAACTTCTTTGTGCATCTGGCTTATGTGGGTACTGAGGAATTGAACCTGGGTCATTAGGCTTTGTAGGCAAGCACCTTAACTGCTGAGCCATCTCTCCAGCCCATAGCTCACATTTTTAAATGGCTAGAATGTCTTCTTCTAAAATTTGCTAAATGGCCAGGCATGGTGGTGCACGCCTTTAATCCCAGAACTCGGGAGGCGGAGGTAGGAGGATCTCCGAGAGTTTGAGGCCACCCTGAGACTACATAGTGAATTCCAGGTCAGCCTGAGCCAGAGTGAGACCCTACCTCAAAAAACCAAAATAATAATAATAAAATAAAATAAAATAAAATTTGCTAAATGACTATCTCTTTTAAAAGTATTATTGTGCCCTAATTATTTTTATCTGTCACAGAAAATCATAGCTCTTTATGTTACCATGCAGATGCAGTTAAAATTGAGTCATCTGTAGTTACATGTACATTAAATTGTGTTTCTTTCTGGTTTGTGGGACAGGCCTACTGGCCTTGAAGTGGTAAAATCTAAATCTGAAAGTAGTCTCTGCAAATTTTCATTTATCAAAGTCTACAGATTCTGGACTCTTTGTGTTGGGCATGGGGAGAGTGAAGTCAGCCTGGCCCTTCTACTGCTGTGGAGATCAAAGCAGGAAACCTGTGAAAATCATCTGGAAACAACAAAGATCTACAAAGACAAGACATTCCTATCTTTTTCATGATTACAACATGAAAATCTTATTTATTCTTTTCTTTATGGAGTACCATTTCCAAATACTTTCAGAGAGCTATCAGAGGAAAAACTGAGAAACCACATCTGATAAAAGGAAGGAAAGCAACATACTAGTGTTTTTAAAGAGAAAATAAAAAGGTTATCTGTGAACTTTAGCAGAAGTAAGATCCCTGGAAGACAGGGACATGGATTGTCATCCTTTTAAATGCTGAGAACAAGGTTGATGCGGCTAATTGCCACACATATTAACAAGCATGTTTGCTTATTAACACACAAAAAGCCATTTTTTGTTCATTTTTCTTCTCTGCATTAAATCGTGTTTATGATGGGAACTCAGCCTCAGACACAGCCGAGGTCACAGTAATACACTGGTTTGTATTGACCTCCTCCATCTCCGGGGGTTCAGCGTTATTCAGGCACCTAGCTATTTTTCATAAATATAAACATATATGTTACTGAAGCAGTATCATCCAGTTATAAAAATCTATGGTAGGTGCTTGTCTCTTGTACAATAGCCCTAAGGGGAAAAAACAAATTCATATAAACAAACAGCCTAGGGCCTGGGGAGACGGCTAAGTCAGTAAAGTGCTTGCCTAGCAAGAGTGAGGTCCTGAGTGCCATCCTCAGAACCCATGTAAAAAAGCCAGGCATAGCCGGGCATGGTGGCGCACGCCTTTAATCCCAGCACTCGGGAGGCAGAGGTAGGAGGATCGCCGTGAGTTCAAGGCCACCCTGAAACTGCACAGTGAATGCCAGGTCAGCCTGGGCTAGAGTGAGACCCTATCTCATAAAAAAAATAAAAAAAAAAAAGCCAGGTATGGTGGCAAACACTGGTAATGCCAACTCCAACATTGGGGAGATAGAGAGAGGCTGTAGCCTACTTGAAGAGTTCTTAGCAATCAGGAAAGTTGTCTCTAAAAAGGGTGGATGACATTCCTGATATTTGGGGCATTTTCACTCAAGTGGTTGTTCTATTATCTGAAACTTCAGTTTAAGTAGAATCCTATATTTTATGGGGTTGTGTTATCTAACTGCAGACCATGATAAATTTTAGCTAACTTGTACACCCCTTGGATTTATCTTAACCATGTTAGAATCTCAAACACACTTTCATTTCTTCACCATGGTAAGTTGCCCTATAGTGCTGGCATGCATGAGCTACGTGAGAAGCGCCTGCCTCGGAAATCAGAGGAAATAATCCAGTGTAAATGCAGGCACGTGATAAAGGGAAACTTAACTCACCCTAGTGCAGCAGTTTGAATGCAGGCAAACTGGCTCAACTTCTTGATTTCTAGCTTCTACGTCTTTAAATGAAGGCATTTGGATAAGCTCCTATAAACATATCAACTAGCCAGGTCTTGCAGGAAATAATATGCAGTTGCATTGTGCAGAATACATTTCTGATTAAATTTGGCAGTTCTGAGAATGATGCTGGGCAGGTGGTTCTCAGGGGTAACAGCTACCTTCTTCTGTTCATCCTGTAGGTGGCACAGATCTGTGAAAACCACCCTGCCATGATCCCCCACTGCTGGGCTCAACCAGTGTTTTTGGTTTTAGTTGTTGTTATTTGCTTGAATTTTGGTTGTAATTTTTTTCAATTCTTTTGGTCAGTTTTTTTTTTAATTTTTTTTTTTTTTTTTTTTTTTTTAGCTTTTCGAGGTAGGGTCTCACTCTGGCTCAGGCTGACCTGGAATTCACTATGTAGTCTCAGGGTGGCCTCGAACTCTCGGAGATCCTCCTACCTCTACCTCCCGAGTGCTGGGATTAAAGGCGTGCACCACCACGCCCGGCTCAGTTTTTTTTTAATTTTTATTAACATTTTCCATGATTATAAAATATATCCCATGGTAATTCCCTCCCTCCCCACCCCCACACTTTCCCATTTGAAATTCCATTCTCCATCATATTACCTCCCCATTACAATCATTGTAATTACATATATACAATATCAACCTATTAAGTATCCTCCTCCCTTCCTTTCTCTACCCTTTATGTCTCCTTTTTACCTTACTGGCCTCTGCTACTAAGTATTTTCATTCTCACACAGAAGCCCAATCATCTGTAGCTAGTATCTTTGGTCAGTTTTTAAAGGTGTATCCAAGGCAGGGTCTTGTTCTCTCCCAGGCTGACCTGGAACTCACTCTGTACTCCCAGGCTGGCCTTGAACTCACAGCAATGATCCTCCTACCTCTGCCTCCCAAGTGCTGGGATTAAAGGTGTGTGCCACCACACCCAGCTCTTCTGGTCGTTTTTAAACCTCTGTTCCTTTTCTGATATAATCTATTTTTGTTTGTTCCAGAGAAATTCATTGTTGATTGCTGAGAATTGCTGAAGACATCATTTTGAAATCCTCACCAGGTAAATTTAGCATCTGGTTTTCCCTGGTTTTGTTTCAGTTGGTCACAGCCTTAAGGAGACAGAGGTCACTGGCCTATCTTCATCTTTTCCCTCTCTGGCTCAGTTTTATGTCTAAACCTTTCCTCTTGAATCACTGGATTCTACCTAAGAGCAGGGCTGATCAATCAACACTGCCCCCATACTCCAGGGATCCTACAGGACAGACATGCCCAAATGTAGTCAATTATCCATGATGGCAAGACCATCAGGGAGCAGAAATATGATCTCTTAAGGACCAGCTTCTCCCAACAGATAATTGCTATGACAACTTCTCAGGGCCACCTTGTAGAACCAGAACTGAGGCCATGACCAATCAGACCACACCTTGACCAGACCTGCTTAAATGTGTGCATTTATTGCCCTCCTTTCTCTATTTAAATCTTAAAATTCATGCCAGTACCCGAGCACTTGGACTCACTGGACTCCTTCATCTTCTTCTCCCCACCATGGCCACCATTGCTTTCCACAATTACGCTTCTCTTGAATTGGCCTTTTGGGGCTATTTGAGCCAGTGCTCATGCCCCTGAAACTCTAGTTACAACTCTCAGTCCTGGCTTTTAGTATGTAGAATGGACTTGGCTATTGTGGTGGTTTGAATGTCAAATGTTTCCCCCATAGACTCATGTGTTGGGATACTTAGTCCCCAGTTGGTGGAGCTGTTGGGAAACCTTCAGGAGGTGGAGGCCTTGCTGGAGGAAATGTGTCACTAAAGGAGGGCGGTGAAATGTTACAGCCCATGGCTGCTGATGTGATGATGTGGCACTACCTTCCAGCTCCTGCTATGCTTCTCCCTCCATGATAGACGACCCCTTGAGACTGTAAGCCACTTCCTTCCACCTCCATTGGTCACTGGGCTTTTGCCTCCTGTGACATCTATGAAAGCATGGAGTTACAAGCTGGTATGGGATGAGACTGACCTCCTACACTGGAGTTTCCCAGAGGCATCTTTGGGGCCTCTTCTTTCACAGGGAATAATAGGCCGTTTTCATTTTATTTTGTCTGAGCCTGTTGATAGTTCTAAGTCAAGGCCATTTGGTACCATGACACCTCTACAGGGTGGGGATTAGAAAGGAACAGAGATTCACCACATGGTAGAGCATGGACTCCATCAAGCCTTCCTCTTTCTACTGCCCAGCGTCTGTACTATGATCCTGCTGACCGACCTCAAAAGCACTCACTTGTGTGGATGCGCATAGGAACCACACAGCCCACACTGGCCCATAATTCTCCTGTGGCTTGCTAATTTCTGCATCAAAGTGTCAAAGGGAAAGTCAGCCAAGTGTGCCAATCAGGCTGTTGCATTGACTCGAGTTACCTGGTTCTAGCTCTGTGACAGTATTTTCGTGTAGAGAGGTTCATAGATAAAGTACAGATTGGCCTGGAGGATTGAGAAAATGCCAGAAACCTGGGGATTAGATGAAGTTTTCAACCCAATCTTATCCCCAGTACCCAGCACACAGAGTACTGGGGCTGGGTATTTGCAGAAATTGTTCTAGATCTAAGACCCACATCCATTGTCCAGCACAAAAATCACAGGATCAGGCCTGGAGAGATTGCTCAGTGGTTTAGGCATTTGTCTGCAAAGCCTAACAACTTAGCTTCAGTTATCAGTACTCACATAAAATCAGATGGATGCACAAAGTAGAACATGCATCTAGAGGTTGTTGGTAGCAACTAGAGGCCCTGGGGTGCCCATTCTCTCTATCACTCTCTGCTTGCAAATAAATGAATAAAAATATCATGGCATCAAGAATAAAGTTATCTTCTTAGCTGTTACCTGAATTTGAACAAAGCTTCTTTAGGAACAATTATTATCTCATGTGTCTTAATGTACACAGGAAATACACACACACACACACACACATATGTATGTGTGTGTGTGTGTGTGTGTGTCTTTTTGTTATATTTTTCTGATTACACTTTTCTGATAAATAGAGGCTTAGAGACTGTTCTGCTTATATCTCACTCAGAACTAGCTGGAGCCAGGTTTTGAACCAGGGTCTTCTGCTTCCACATCTTAACATAGTTTTGGTATGGTTCAGCTTTGGGTGATGGTCAGTAACTTTTTTGTTTTTTGTTTTTTGTTTTTGTATCACGGGTAATATATTAAAAGCAATGTTATTGTTACTATGAAGACCTGACCACAAGACATGACTTACTTTCATGAAAAGTTACTACAAGAGACTTCCGGCCAAGATGGCGACCACCTAGCTGCACTCCAGATACCAGGGAGAAAAAGATAGATGCAGATCCTATGCAGAGAGCTGCCCCAACATACCTCAAAAGGGGCCCAACTGAAACTAAGAACAATTGGTGAAACAAGCAAGGGTGATGTTTTCCTGTGAACCGGATACCAGCACAAAGGGGAAGGAGACCAACGCAGAGAAAAATCAACTCCTACCAAATCAGAGAGCCAGAGCCTCAGATGCCCCCAACACCTCAGCACTGAAGCAGACCAAAAATGAACCCAACATGACTCAGGGAAATTTTGCGGAAGAGGGGGTGGAAAGAATGTCAGAGTCACATGTTGGGTCATGATTTGCAGAGACATTTAGCATACCAATAACTGGGGGCTAACCCCACAGTGCACGACCCACTTACATCAACAAGGAGGGTCTAATGAGAGGGGGTAGATCATAGATGAGCCTAAACAATGGTACCAAACTGCCTGTATTTGATGAAAAGAAAACTAATAAATCAAATTAAAAAATAATAATAATAAAATAAAATATAAAACAAGTTGCAAAAGCATTTTTTATACATAATTTAATTATTTTTATGGGTAAGCATTTAAAATCCTTTCTTCTTGATTGTAAAAGAAATAAACTGCATGTAGATGAAAGAATAATTTCAAGAAAAAAAAAAGTTACTACAAGATTCTTCTAGAAATTAGCTGCCTTTCCCATCAGGATTTAATGAACTAACAAGTGATTATCAGACGAATATGGGAGAGAGAAGACAGACTCTTCAGGTGAAAGCTTTGGGTTGGGTTAGAATCAAATAGGAAATAACCAAAAATTCTGATTCCTGGGCCCCAGCCAGACAGTTTGCTGAGGTTGACTGGAGTCCTATCTACTGTGGGGAAGTGGATTTCATGGTGTGCCCAGGTAGTTAGGGTGAGGGACACCCAGAATGATATTTACAGAATCTCTACTGTGGGAGTCTGGATCTAGTATACAATTAACCAACATTTAACCTTGAAATTGAAATAGCAACCTGGGGTTGGGGAGATGTTTCAGTGGTTAAAGGTGCTTGCTTGCAAAATCTGACTGCCCATGTTAGATTCTCCAGGACTACCCACATAAAGCCAGATGCACAAAGTGGCTCATGGGTCTGGAGTTCTTTTGGGTGGCAGGAGCCCTGGTGTGTGTGTTCTCTCTCTCTCTCTCTCAAATAAACAAATGATATTAAAATAAAATAAAATAGCCATCTGGATGTGTTGACACATGCCTATAATCCCAGAATTTGGGAGGCTGAGGCATGGGGATTGCTAAGAGTTTGAGGCCAGTGTGGATGACAAAGTGAGAACCTGTCTCAAGAAAGGAAAGAGAGGGGATGGAGAGATTGCTCAGTGGATAAAGCTCTTGCACAGATCCCCAGCACACACACCAAATATCAGGTGTGGTGATCCCAGCACTGGAGATGCAGATATATGGCATCCCTGAGCCTCACTATCTAGTCTAGCCAAATCAGTGAATTCTAGTAAGAGACCCTGTCTCAAAAAAATAAGGTGGAACATGATCAAAGAAGACACTCAATATTGACCTCTGGCCTTCAGTACACGTGTGCACATGCACCCCCACACACACATAAACATGCATATGCACATGTACACACCATACACATGCAAAATAAGAAAGATGAAAATATAAATACATTAGCATGCGGTTAAAATTTGTGGCAGAACATAAGTCTATATAAAAGTCTTAAATTCCTTGTGCATGTTATACACATTTTTTTCCTCTAGATGATATGATAGAATTCATACCCCACCTTTGTGCTTTTTGGTTCAAATGCAATTTTTCTTCCAATTGCAAAATAAAGCTGTATCGGGTTTAAATTTGTTTTATCTGGAGGCTCCAATTGCAACACTCCCACACAGTCAGACGTTACCCACTGGAGTCGTGTGGGTCATGATGAAAGGGGACAGGGCATAGCAGACAAGCAGCTGCACAAGTCCATTTCTCAGAGCCCAGGACAAGCAGCAAGAGTCCCTGCTGGAGAAAAGACGCTGCCACAAGTCAAAATTGGTTGACATGTCATTTTCTTTCCAAGTGTTATTTCATCTGTCTCTGACATCTCACTCACATCTTCTTCCCATCTGTTTTCTTTTTTCCATTACGTTCTGGATAGATAAAATAGGTTTATGAGTGACCCAGTTCCATTCTCAACTCACTCTGGGCATATTCTGAAAAGTTTTCCAAAAAGGACCATTCTCACATCGGTGCCATACTCTCGCTCAAAACTTCTCAACTGCTCCACATGTGGGCTGCCTGTCCTTCCTTCCCATAGGCCCCACCTCCACAATGGTTAAGTGGCTTAAGCAACTAATCAAGAGTCTCCCAACAGAGAAACACCTAGGGCCAGAAAGCTGCCCTGCTGAATTCTACCACATGTTACAGAACCAACACGAATTACTCCCAGCTCATTTCAAGGATGGAATTGTTCCAAGAAGAAAACAACAGGCAAATATCCTCCATGAACGTGATGCAAAAAAAAAAAAAAAAGTCTCAATAAAGCAATAGCAAAACAAATCCAACAACCCATGAAAAATTATCCATGCCAGGCGTAGGGGATATAGGCCTGTGATCCCAGCTACTTATGAGGCTGAGGCAGGACTGCAAGTTCAAGACCTGCCTGGGTGACATAGTGTTCAAGCCTAGCCTGGTAAACTCAGAGAGACCCAGTCTTAAAGTGAAAACATAAAACACAAGACTGGGGATATATATAGGTTGTAGTGCATTCAGAATCACCATCTAACCCAGCAACCCAGCTGCTGGATATAGATCCAAGGGAAATGCAATCTGCAGGTGAAAGAGACACCTGCTCTCCCACATGGACTTCAGCGCTAGTCACAGCAGCTAAGAGATGAGAACAGACTAGCATCCATCAGTTGATGCATAAAGAAATAGGGCTGCATCTGCACCACGGGATGCTATTCAGCCACAAAGAAGATGGAGTCCTGTTGTGAGCAACACAGATGGAGCTGGAAATAATTACATTAAGTGAAATAACCCAAGCACAGGAAGCCTGGTCTCATGTGTAGAATCTGAAAGTGATGATCTCTTAGCAGGTATCAGGAGAATGGTGGTTCCCGGGGGATGAAGGCAGTGAGGGCTGGGGGAGGAGGGTAAGGCAGGTTGTGGGCAGTAAGTCGCAGCTGAATAGGATCAAGAAATTTAGTAGGATTGGAAGGGAATATGATTTTCCTGTTTGGGTTATGAGCAAGGGTGACTATTTCTAATATAGCTTCATCTCTTTAAAACAGTCCTATTTATGACATTTCTACCACAGATACACATGCCATTGTACCATGGTAACTGTAGATAACATAATTTCAAAAGATAAGTTTTGGAATATTTTTACCACCAAAAAACAACAAATGCCTAAGGAGATAGATGTGTTTGCCATGATTTGAACACTGTATAATGTATCCATCTGTCAAAACATCACATTGCCATATATATATATACACACATACATACATACATATACATATACACATATATATATGTATATGTGTATACACATATACACATATATGTATATGTGTATACATATATATACACATATACATATACATATACATATACATATACATATACATATATATATATATGTATATATATATATAAAATGCCCAATTATTGTTTCATTAAAAATAAATTTCAGAACCATACATGAAAGAATTTTTCAGGAAATTTTAAGGTAGGGTCTCACTCTAGCCTAGGCTGACCTGGAATTCACTATGTAGTCTCATGCTTGCCTCAAACTCACAATGACCCTCCTGCCTTTGCCTCCTGAGAGCTGGTATTAAAGGTGTGCACCACCGAACCCAGGAAAGAGAGAAAGAGAGGGAGTGATTGGGCCAGGGCCTCTAGTCACATGTGCCATCTTAGGCATCTGGCTTTGTGTGGGTACTAGGGAATCAAACTCTGGTCACTAGGCTCTGCAGGCAAGAACCTTAGCCACCAAGCCATCTCTCCAGCCCATAATTTTAAAAGTATAGTTTTGTATGTTGACATACATTGATCTTGTGGTCTAAAGATCAGGTTTGAATCAACAAGGAGGCCCAGAGTGAGAAAAATATAAACAGAATATTTAAATATCCCAGGTCTTTGTCTAAAGCAAAACTTTTGTGGCTGGTGTCAGATGTGACCATATGGTGTTAATTGACAACAGCAATATAACTTAATAACCAAGAGAGATACTCAGCCTGGGCTCCATGGCAACAGGCCATGCCTAGCAACAGAGTCTCTTCCTTGGCAGCAAGGGCATCATACGGGCTTCATTCTTATGGCATGGGCATGGTTCATTTAGTGGGGGAAGGCACACTGCTTCTATAAAGGAAAGGAATTAGTTCTGAAGGGGAAGTGCTAATATACAAGTTTTCTCCACAGTAACAAGATTGGAGGACATGTGATTTCCCCCGTTGGTTGGGGTACCAACTAGCTCAGCTTTCTCACACAGTGTTACACCAGTTAGATAGGCCTGTGGTGAGGCATTTCTATCACCAATCCATGTGCAGGGTCAGGCGGTAAAACGCACATTCCAGTTGTCAAGCTCTGAAGCTTATTTAATGGGTTCAATTTCAAGTCAATTCCAAAGTGCCTCAACGCTTAAAGAAATGTGAAATCGAGCTTGATCCGACACTGGCATTCTTTCTGCTTAACAGAAAAAGATTTCTTTTTTCTTTAAATGAAACTTAATTCTTCGTATGATAATAATGAATAATTTTTTAAAAAAATAGTTTATGCATTTACTTCTGAGCAGAAAGTTGGGGGAAAGAATGGTGTGTCAGGGCTTCCTGCGACTCAAATGTTTTCCATGTTCATGTGCCACTTTGTGCATCTGGCTTTACATAGGTACCAGGGAATTGAATCCAGGCCAGCCTACTTTGCCAGCAAGATCCTTTAACAGCATCTCCTGAGACCTAAAGAATAATTACAACATTTCTTCTGAGGGCTGTAGAGATATATGGCTTAGAGGTTAAGAAACCTACAAATCCTAAGGACCCAGGTTTGATTCCCCAGTACCCACGTAAGCCAGACACACAAGGTGGCACAAATGGGGGAGTTTGTTTGCAATGTCTGGAGGCCCTGGTGCCCCCATTCTCTCTCTATCTCTCTATTTGCGTCTTCCTCTCTCTCTTTCTTTCTCTCTCTCCCTCTCATAAATAAGTCAATAAAACTTTAAAAAATGCTTCTTCTGAAATCATTTTAGAATTGACTCAACTTTTCTCGTTTTGGGAACAAAAATACCTTTCATGTTTTACTGTTTCTTTTGAGACACGGTCTCACTTTGTAGCCCAGGTTAGCCTCAGACTCACAGCAATCCTCTTGTCTCAGCCTCCCGAGTGCTGGAATTATAGACACAAGCCATCATGCTCAGCTGCAATGATTTGTTATTTTTTGTATGTGTACATGTGTGTTCATATGTATGCAGTCACGTGTTTGTGCAGGTGTGTGTGGAAGCCAGAGGTTGATGTTGACTACTGTGGTAGTTTGAGTGTAAAAAAAAAAAAAAAAAATGTTCCCAGCCTCAGGTGTTTGTAAATAGGTTTTTTCCTTAGTCCTTACCTTGGGACATTTAGGAGGTGGGACTCTGTTGGAAGATATACATCACCAGGGACAGATTTGGAGGTAGAGTCCATCCCTAGGGGGGGGGGTGTTCAGAGTCAGTGCACACCTGTGGTGTGGAAGAATGTATGATGAAGTGGACCAGCTTCTTCTACCATGGTGAAGCTTCCCCTGGAAATTGTAAGCCTGAATAAAAACCTCCTTTCCTCCCATCAGCTGCTTCTGGTCCAGTGTTTTTCCAGCAACGAGAAGGGAACAGCAGCAGCTAGCCAGTGTTGTAGTTACCTTCCCATTGTAGGGACAAAACATCTCACCAAAGGCAGCTGATAGGAGGAAAGTATTTATTTCAGCTTGTAATCTTAAAGGGCAGCTTCATGATGGCAGGGGAAAGATGGCATGAACAGAGGGTGGGCACCACACCCAGCCACAGCAGGTAGAAAACAGCAGCAGCAGCAGAGTGAGCTAATCTCTAGCAAGGTAGAGCTGTCTATAACGCCTCCTCTAGCAAGGCTCCACCTCCCAAATTGGCACAAGCTGGGGACTAAGAATGCAGAGCATATGAATTTATGGTGGACATCAGATTCCAACCACTACACAGAGCTTCTCACTTGAGTCCAGAGCTCACCATTGTGAGCTATCATAACTAGCCAGCTTGCCCCCATGAGCCCCATTTTCATGTCCGCAGCACTCCATGATAGGCGGGTTGCCATGCCTACCTGGCGTTTACATGTGTTCTGAGGATCTGAGCTCTGGTCTGCACACTTCCATAGGAAGTGCTTTATCCATGGATCCATCGCCCAACCCCAGGATTTGTGTGATTTAATCTCCCCTGAAAATTTTGATATAGCTCCCATGAGCAAAATGACTTTGAGATCCGGGGTATATGTTTAAGAGTGAAAGGGGATGTGGGAACCAGAAGTCTGAGAGCCACTGCTATAGCGTATCACCCCCTCCACAGCGTGTGGTCTTTTCAACTTAAGGGCCACGGCAAAGTATGAATTAATCACCTCAAATATATCCGGAATACTTTCCTGTCATTATGGTAATGGGCTGTTCCTACCAGTTACATGGTATTGCATATGGAATTACAAAATTCCCATAGACCATACTGGTACTCATCTTGGAAAGTTCCAAATTTTTCATATATCTCTAGCAATGACAATGCCCAAGAATTGGTTTGCTAATTATTTTAAGTTTTATTTATTCACAAGGAGAGAGAAAAAAATGGGCATTCCAGGGCCTCTTATCACTATAAGTGAACTCCAGACATATGTTCCACTTCACGTGTCTTGCTTTACGTGGGTACCAGGGAATCAAACAGAGGCCCCCAGGTTTTGTAAGCAAGCACCTTTAACTGCTGGGCCATCTCTCCAGCCCCAGTGAATTAGTTTTCTCTAGCCATTCTATGCCTGTTACTAACCAATGAGAGTTCTCCTTTTAAAGATAAGGTAATCAAAACATTTGCTTATTATTAATTTGGCCTTATTTACAATTTTATCCCTTCATCTCTTTTTTTTTTTGATTTATTTTATTTGAGAGCGACAGACACAGACAGAAAGACAGATAGAGGGAGAGAGAGAGAATGGGCACACCAGGGCTTCCAGCCTCTGCAAACGAACTCCAGACGCGTGCGCCCCCTTGTGCATCTGGCTAACGTGGGACCTGGGGAACCGAGCCTCGAACCGGGGTCCTTAGGCTTCACAGGCAAGCGCTTAACCGCTAAGCCATCTCTCCAGCCCCATCCCTTCATCTCTTGATGGACACTTCAGTTGTTTTATATTTTGGCTGTTGTAAATAATGCTATAATG
The DNA here is from genome assembly GCF_020740685.1 of Jaculus jaculus. Lineage (NCBI taxonomy): Eukaryota > Metazoa > Chordata > Mammalia > Rodentia > Dipodidae > Jaculus > Jaculus jaculus. The sequence continues at coordinate 22,240,519 of NC_059103.1, forward strand.
TCCAGTGGATGACATTTTTAGATCCTGATTTGATCTTACTAATTTGGGGTGGGTGTGTGTGTGTGTGTGTGTGTGTGTGTGTATCCATGTACGTGAGAGCAGGTGTGTGCATGCCAAGCAGCGTGTGAAGGTCAGAGGACAACCTCTATGTCAGTCTTCACTTTCTATATCTGTTGCCAGGTTAGCTGGCCCACAAACTTCTAAAAACTTCATCTGCCTCTGCTTCCCTTCTCACCCTAGGCCTGCTAGGGTTTCAGACACTGGTGCTGCAGCATCCAGTTTTACCTGGGTTCTGGGGACTTAAACTCAGATCCTTATGCTTGTGTAGTAAGCACTCTATCCACTGAGACATGTGATGTGTCTATTTTAAATTGGTTGATAACTTTCTAGAATTATGGATTAGAGGGATGGTATAGTATGTTCATCACAAGTGGTCTCGAAGGATGAGTTCTCAGTCAGATTTCCAAAGCAGAAGCCTGGCTTGCCTCCCTCAGCTGCTGGTGGCTGATGTAAGATTGCCCATTTAACAATCCCAGGCACCGGACTTCACAGCAACCATTGCCTCAAAGGAATAGATGGTAAAAAGAAGAAGGTCCTGCAAAAAAAAAAAAAAAAAAAAAAAAAGTTGTGGATCTTTGTTACCATGGAAACCAGAGCATATCTCCCTCTCTCTCTCTCTCTCTCTCTCTCTCTCTCTCTCTCACACACACACACACACACACACACACACACACACACTGTAGGCCTCTCCTCTGTGGTCCCTAGAAAGCTGCTCTCACAGATGAGTTTTTTAGCGAAAGCAATGTATAAGTTGATTCCACAGGTCTAGACCCAAACTGTGAAGAAGACAGCACCATTGCTGCTGAGCTTGAATTTTAATCCTGGAGGTACCTGGGGTCTTCAGAAAGCAAACATGGGCCGGGCATGCGGGCATGGTGGTGCACACCTTTGATCCCAGCACTCGGGAGGCAGAGGTAGGAGGATCGCTGAGAGTTCGAGGCCACCCTGACACTACAGAGCCAGAGTCAGCCTGAGCCAGAGTGAGACCCTACCTTGAAAAACCAAAAAAAAAAAAAAAAAAAACAAAAAAACGAAAAGAAAGCAAACATGGTAGCAAATCAATTTGTGGGTTTAAAACTACACAGGGTTTGTCGTCTGAGTGTATGGAGAGTCATGGACAGAGGGAAGAGTAACCCATAGTCCCTGGCACTGGGCTCTGTCCATGGCTACTGAAGGGAACCACTGCAGGTGCTGATCATCCCTTTCCATCTGCATTTTTAGGTTTCTATATTCCCAACAGGACACCCCAAAACAGGATACAGCACCAGTGGACATAGAACTGGATGACAGTGACACGTGTGTTACATTGATTGCAGGGTGTTTAATGTCTGGCCAGAGATGATACTGTTGGCATTACTGTTTTGAGTTAAGTGGGGGTTAGAACTGAGAGGCGGGTGCCCTTTGAGGAATAGCTGGGTCAGGAAGGAGAACCCCTGGCTATCCTCACAGGACAACTCCCTGTGCTTTGTTAAATAGTAAAAGCCCTGCTTAGTTAACCCTCTCATTTTTATTTAGCCCACAAATGGTATTGTCCACTTTAATTTGAGTCATCCCACCTCAAATAACCTAATCTTGAAAACCCCTTTACAGACTCAGCTAGAGATTTGTTTCCTTGGTGATTCTAAATCCTATAGACTTGACCAAAATTAACCATCTCAAAGAGGTACCCAGACTTGTGGCAGACAGAGAAGGCCATCTCTGGCCTCAGGGACTGTCTTTTCCAATAGGAAGTTGTGGAGGCAGGTGAACAGACCCCAGCTGGGACAGGTAGTCAGTCAGTGAGAAATTAGAAAGGGATGAATTGGGAAGAAACCAGATGTGGACAAGGATATTGATATTATCCAGGTCACCTCAGTCTTTGATTTTTCCATGGAGAAGCCTGGCTGCTATTTATGCCACTGATGGAATGGAGCAGCCAACTGTACTTAGAAGCAGCCAGGTCATCAGGTGTATCTGTGTGTGAGGCTCCTGCAGGCAGGCCTGGGGCGCCCTTTACCACTGAGGGGAGGAGACCTATAGACTGGCAGAGTCAGCCCACAACACAGATCACGGCCAATATTGTCAACTTATTAGGGTTTTCTTCTTTGACTAACATTCATTAAAAGACGGGCTAGGGAGATAGCTTAGTGGTTAAACGCTTGCCTGTGAAACCTAAGTACCCCGGTTTGAAGCCCGATTCCCCAGGACCCACGTTAGCCAGATGCATAAGGGAGCATACGCATCTGGAGTTCATTTGCAGTGGCTGGAGGCTCTGGCGCACCCATTCTCTCTCTCTCTCTCTCCCTATTTCTCTCTCTGTCTGTCGCTCTCAAATAAATCAAAATGAACAAAAAATATTTAAAAAACTAAAAGCATAAATCTTACTTTGAATGTTAAAATAGGTTTTTTGTATAGAAATGTTTTATAGTCTATATGACCATAGAAAAAAATATGAATTGTGTCAAGTGACTGCCAGGAATGCAGCAAGCCTTCATGAACTGAGGACACAGAATGACTCATTTAACCCTCCAATAAAAATCCTCAGGGATGGAGGATTGCTTAGGGGTTAAGGTGATTGCCTGCAAAGCCTAAGGACGCAGGTTCAATTCCCCAGAGCCCACATAAGCTAGATGCACAAGGTGGCACATGTGTCTAGAGTTTGTTTGCAGTGGCTAGAGGCCCTGGCACACTCTTTCTCCCTCTATCTGCCTCTCTTCTTAAATAAATAAATAAAATATTTTAAAAATATTTTTCAAAAAGACCCTCAGACAACATTGTAGTCACCCTTGTCAGGTGACTAAGCACTTTTGCATTGTTCCATTTTATCCTAAAAAATGTCTGATGGATTTCATCATGACACTCTTGAACATTTCAAAAAGAAAAGCCATTTATAGTCAATTGCTTTTAAGTTACAACATACTTTCTGATGTATTTTTATCTGAAAATGTGCTCTAGTTTGAGTCATGTGGTACAGAATGAAGTGACCCGGAGTTTCAGAAACTTGTGAAATTATTTTTGTCGCTGAACATAACAGTAATGCCAGCAACAGGAAACAGAACCAATAAATTTAGCCAGAACTTAGAAATTTAACATGAACTAAAGAGTTGTCTTCAATTCAGTGAGATGATCAGCCTCCTGTTGGTATATTAAAACAGGCGCTCCAGTTGGGTGAGGGTGGTGCAACCTTTAATTCCAGCACTTGAGATGCCAAGGTAGGAGAATGTATGTGAGTTCAATGTCAGGATTAGATTTAAATTCTAGGAGAGGGGACCTCCCTCCCAGAAGGGGCTCAAGTTGTTTGTGGAAGAACAGATCTAGGTGGTAACCCATTTAGTCAAGAGATAAAGAGTTAGATCATCCTTTGATCTCTAGCAAAATGGAGATTGCAGGGCAGACTTAAGGACATTTCTGCCTTGACTTTCAGGGGCCCTGTCACTCTAATTGATTGCCTCAGTCCCTTCTCTGAAGAGGAACCCCTCACTGCCATTAGGGAATGGGGGATAGACAGCATTTTGGCTTCTTTAAGCTGAGTGGGCTCGTTGGGTGTGGCAGTTGGGAAACTTCTTCAGTGAGACTCTCCAAGGGATCCCAAAAGTGTATTGGTGGCATGCAGGAAGATAGTCCAGGAAGAAAACTCTGGGGAGAAAGAAAAGAAAGCAAGGCGTTAATGGGAAGTGGGCACACAGCAAAACGGATGACTTTAGGATTTCCATTCTTGTAGATTTCTAGGTCTTGGAGAGCATTTGAAGGAACCTGTATTGAATCCTTTACTGTCCCATCAGCATGCCTCTTCCCTAGGCAGATGAGAATCACTCTAGCCTGTAACGACTGTTCCTTTTCAACACCCCCTGGGAATAATGACTCCCAGCAGCTAGAATACTCAGACTGGAAATAAATTATGAGGCTATAAAGGTTCTCCAGCAAGAGAGCTGGGAGAGTGTGGCCACACCACCATCCATTGGACAGGCAGGAGCCACACGTGCCCTCGGTATATGAGGAGCATGTGCGGCTCACGCTGCTGATCCTGACATTCCGCATTCATTTGTCTTTGTGATGTCTACATATGTACTCGTGGTTTCTTTACCAATGGGATGCTGGGAAGTTAAGGATGGACATGGGATTATGAATTTTCCTGGACAATCAGTGCTGAGACACTATAGTATAAAGGATTCTTAGTAAAAACCTGGTAAAATAAACTCAGTTGACCAAAGTAATACCCATAACAAAGAACAGCATAAAGACTTATGTGATGACTTAAAACATAACTTTCTAACGTGGAAGAGGACTGTAATCGGTTCTGGGATGGAGACAGTGTGTTGTTTGCATGCACTGCCGTGTTCAACGTGGTTCCTATTAACAGTGACAAACCTTTGAGAAGCTGTAGCTTCTTAATTGTTTATTTTTATTTTTAACTTTTTTTATTAGAGCAAGAGAGAGAGACAAACAGAGAGAGAGAGAGAATTGGCCAGTCAGGGCCTCAGCCGCTGCAATAGAACTCCAGATGCCTGCACTACCTAGTAGGCACGTGTGACTTTGCACTTGCCTCACCTTTGTATGTCTGGCTTACATGGGATCTGGAGTTGAACATGGGTCCTTAGGCTTTGCAGGCAGGTGCCTTAAACACTAAGCCATCTCTCTAGTCCAGAAGCTATAGCTGTAAAGTAAACCGATGGGAGATTGGGGAGCTGGACTAGCTGGCAAAGTGCTTGCCTCACAAACATGATGACCTGTGTCTTTTCCCCAGCACCTACAAAAAATGCCCAGCATAGGGGGTGCATGTCTGTAATCCCAGCACTGGGGAGGTAGAGACAGGAAGATTCCCAGAGCTCATTGTCCAGCTGACCTAAACTACTTGGTGACCTCCAGGCCAGTGAGGGATTTTGTCTCAAGAAACAATTAAAAAAATTAAACGGTGGACAGCATTCTTGAAGTTGTTCTCTGGTCTTCACATGACTGTACATGCACACGAACTCCACACATATATGAACATGCAAATTTACATGCGCACACCATACACACCATACACACGTACAAAAATAAATGAATGACAGAACTAGACAGATGGCTCAGAGAATAAAAGCGCTTGTTAGCAAATCCTGATGGCCTGGGTTCAGTTCCCCAGTACCCACATAAAGCCTGATGCACAAAATGGTGCATGCATCTGGAGTTTGTTTACAAAGGCAAGAGGACCTGGCATGCTATTTCCTCTCTCGTTCACATTCTGTGTGCCCTTGAAAATAAATAAATAAAAATATGTTTAAAAAAGTGAATGAATAAAGCTAAGACAAGGGAACACAATACCTAAGTTATATTTGGTACAGGGAAGGTGGGTGGTGCAAATTTAGGAAACACTACTTCACAAACATAGCACATGGGTTCTGCAGTCAGTTTCCTTGAAAAATAAGTATTGACTATTTCTAGAAGAATTTTAACACTGGCTTTATTTTTTCTGGAATGTCAACCACACTCCTTGATGTTAAGGTGTGGTCTCTGAGCCAGTACCATAGCCAGTTACGAAGGAGATGTCAAACCTCTTCCCCCAAACCTGTCCCACTGTGAATGCAAAGGCAAATCCCATGTGATGTTCTTGGAAACCTCAGATGCATGAGCTCCATCATTTAAATGTGTATCTAAACTTGCTTTGGCAGTCTTCTGATCTCATGATAATAAAAGCATGATGAAGGAGAATGAATTCCCTGTGCACATAAAAGTTAAGGAATATCTATGATAGCTATCAGTTAGAAGTAAAATGATCTTCAATCAGAGACTTTGAAAATGCTAGCAAACAAACCAACAAAAAAACACCCATACTCTTTGTTATGCTAACACAACTCAACTGCTTTGATCAATCTCCATTCCCACCCTGGCCAAAGAGAGAGTAATCTTGCCTTTTCAAAGCATTCTGGCTGCATGGAATTCACTTAGGGTCCCTGCCAGAAAATACTCACTCGATCCATCCTCCTTCTGTAAGTGTCCCTGTTGTCACTACGGACTCAGGATCTCGGTGGGTCCTGGCTTGCGCCTTCCTGGTGGGATACTCACTATCTGCCAAGGACTGCACACCAGCCCAGGAGGCCAGTGCGCAGCCCAGCTGGGGAGACCACCACCACGTGCCTCTGGGGCTGTCTGCAGGTGCTTCCTCAGCACCTGGTAGGTGAATGGAAAAGGAGAAGCATTTCAGGGATGTGGGAGCGAGGGGAAGAGTTTGAGGAAGGTTTTTGAGCAGCCTATGGGGTCAGTTTCTTCTCACCTGCTACTTTACATAGAGTACTTGAGGCACCTGACCATGCGGGAATCCCGAGCCCAGTGCCAGGCACTCACTGGAATGTCAAGGTGCTTGCGGAGGATGGGGTGCACCCTGTGAGGAGAGCACAGGGGAAGCTCCTTCTGGAAGAGTCCTCTCCGATGTGGGAGGTCAAAAGGTCAGGTACAACATAGCAGAGCTAAGATATCACAAGGGAAACCGTTGCAACTTGGGGTCTGTGTGCTTCTCATTCATGGAGAAGGTGCTGAACATATGGTTACACAATTTGGAAATTGAAACAGTGTGAAACTCAGGAAAATGGCTCCCAGTCTTGTCTAAGGAAGCATAGCAGGCCTGTTGACCCTAAGTCACAGTGCTGAGCTTGGTACCATGCAGCCTCTATTTATGAATCAAACTGGGGAAGCTATCTTCCCTGAAAGTCACATCTGAGCACATAGAAAGGGACTTGTGATCTTCCTTGGTTGATTTCATCAGCAAGAAGTAGACTACTTAGAAGACTTGTCCAAACTGCTTTCTTTTTCTTTTTGATTTCTATGAAAAATGCCTTCAGCATGAGTTCCTACTTCACTAAGAAAATTGAATTGCATTTCAATAAAATCCCCAAATTTAAATTGCAAAAAGATTCTTGAACACTTGTGAACAGAGTGAAATGTCATCATATCTCATTCCATTAAGAATGAGAGATGTTTCTAATTTGAATCACTTCATAGTGAATTTTCCTAACTGCCATTATGCTATGAAGGTGATTTTCCCGTAACAACAATAACAAAAAAAAAAAAAAAAACTTTAATCTTCTACAGGACTACACAGCAAGAACTTGTTCTGACAAAACCAAAACGAAAAAGGAAAGAAGAAAGAAAGAAAGAAAAAGAGAGAGAGAGAACTAAAATACATCTGTCCCTGTTAAAACTACATTCTGGAGTCTGGGAATTCCTGCACCTCATGCCAACATAGAAGTGGGTCAGAGTGGATATTTGGGTGTGGGGTAAGACCCACCTGCCCCCAAACTGGATGGTTTACTTTCTTCATGGATGACTGGGAATCACTGCTCAGTCCTTAATCTCCCCGCCATTTGGTAATGCTTTCCAAACTAAGTCACAAAATCACAATAGAGTGATTTTTTTTTTTTAAAGAATGGATAATCTTATCTACATATTGATTCAAGTGTTTAGAAAGGTAATTAGAAGATGATGGAAGATGCCTAACAATTTTTAGGTGAAAATTGTGACCCATGAGCAAAAAGCAGTGTGAACTATGATAAAAATGAGGAGCACTGATGCAGGTTAGTGCCTGTGTGGATGTCAGATGCCCACGTGTTAAAGGCTCAGTCCAGAGTGGTTCTCCTGGGAGGGAGTGTGACTTTTAGCAGTAGGGAAATGTTTTGAGTGTGTGTTTGAAGGCAACTATAAGACCCAGGTCCCCTGCCTGCCTCACTTCTTACTGGTTCATAACATACGTGGCTTGCTCTACCACACGCTCTGCCGTGATGTAAGTCTGACTGAGACACAAAGCACAGGGTTATCCATGTCAGGCTGGAAGCTGCAGAACCATGAGTCAGAGTAACCCTTTCTCTATATAAGTTAATTGTCTCCAGTATTTCATCACAGTAACAGGAAGTCTACTCTACTTTCTATTCAATGAGCATAATTTTGAGATGATCGAACTATGACAGGTCTACAGTCTTAATTTGTCCAAGTACTAAATCTCTCAGGGTCTGGCATGCTTTGCCATTAGGGTTTGTCATATTATTGAAGATCTCAAGAAAGGTCCGAAAGAGTGCTTCATTATTAAGTGCTCTGGAGATACAGATTGCAACAGCCTGAATACATTCAGGGAATAGTTCACCAGTACAAGATTTATGTACAAGGCTAGAGAGATGGCTCAGTGGTCAAGTGCACTTCTTGTATAAGCATGAGGGACTGAGGGGGCTTGAAGCCATGCAAACTGCTGAACATGGTCTAATATGATTGTAACCCCCAGTCCCACAAAGGGGAGCAAAGACCCAGGGAATTACAAAAAGCAGCAAATTCTGGGGTCAGTAAGAGACTCCAGCTCAAAATAAGAATGAGCAGAGGGGCTGGAGATGATTTAGTGGTTAAGGCACTTGCCTGTGAAGCCTAAGGACCCAGGTTCGATCCCCCAGAACCCATGTAAGCCAGGTACACAAGGTGGTCCGTGAATCTGGAAGTCATTTACAGTGGCTAGAGGTTTTGGTGTGCCCACACTCACTCTCTCACTCTCTCTCTCTCTCTCTGTCATAAATAAATAAAAATAAAATTAAAAAATAGAAATAATGGGCAGAAGAGCTATAGGGTGAGACACCTGACATAGTTCTGCTTGGACCACTGCATGTGAGCACCTGCCCCTTTCCCTAACACAGGTGAGCACATGAAGTGCTTCAAGGACCACCACACACCACACACACACACCCCATACACAGCACACACACCACAATACACACATCACATTACACACATACACACAAGCAAAAGAAAAAACATTTACATATGAACTTTTATTTCTCAGAGTTCAGCTTTTGCTGCTGCAGATAAGGAATTGTGGGCCTGTATTAACCAGCACAATGACACACACACACCTCTTAGTTTCTGAGGCAGAATCAAAGTGAAGCTCATGTGATCTACCCTCCTTTTAACCAACTGACATCTTCCTTTCTGGGAGATTGACAAAGCATGTTGACCGAAAGGAATTTCCCTGTGGAAAGAAGAAAATACATGTATTCATGTTTCAGTAACTCCAATGATGAAATGCTACAGTGATTTTTGAGAGAACATTTGGTCACAATCACAATAAAGGCTCAGTTTGAATTTGGATGGAAGTATTCTGTAAGAGGGAAGCTGAGAACACAGGACACCAGGCACATTCCAATAGCAATTTGAGCCAAAAAGAATGTCTTTGTACTTCACAAATCTTCCACTCTGCCTTTTTATTTGGTCATGTTTTTCCACCAAGGATCATATTTTTTAATATTTAATTAAGTTACTTATTTGAGAAAGACAAAGACAGAGAGAGGCAGATGAGAGAAAGGAGATAATGGGTGTGCAGGGCCTCTAGCCGTTGCAAACAACCTCCATATGCATGCGCCCCCTTGTGCATCTGGCTGTATGTGGGTTCTGGGGAATAGAACCTGGGTCCTTAGGCTGTGCAGATAAGGGACTTAACTGCTAAGCCATCTCTCCAGCACTGATCATTTTTTGTTTTTACTTCTAAAAAACAGAAGGAAAAGATCCCATTTAGGGTGAGCAAAAGAGGAGAACCCAAAAGCAGGCAGTTCCACTGAGGCAAAGACCCGAAGAAGTCATACAGGCTGCGGTAAGGAGCAGATGTGCCATGTCAAGGTTGGAGGATGCAACATCAACGAAGGCATCCTTAAGCTTGGAGTTACTGAACCAAGAAAGAATAACTTGGTGCTCAGTAGAAAGAAGACAGTATCACGACATTGCAATGATGGAGCCCAGGGATGTCCTTACAAGCAGGCTACAGAGATGTGATGGGAAAGTCTGGTTACCAAGAGACAACCTCCATGATGGTTAGACATCTGTGCTGTTGTACAGGTGCAGCGAGTATGAGTTAAGAGTAAAGGAAGGGGGTGGAGAGATGGTTTGGCAGTTAAGGTGCTTGTCTGCAAAGCCTAAGGACCCAGGTTCTTGTCCATAGTACCCACGTAAAACTCACAAGATGGCACATGTATCTGGACTTCCTTTGCTGTGGCTAGAGGCCCTGGTGTGTCCATTCTCTCTCTCTCTCTCTCTGTCTCTCTCTCTCTCTCTCTCTCTATCATAAATAAATAATTTTTAAAAAGAGTAAAGGAATGGCTACTATGGTTCATAGAATCAGTGATTAACCTAAAGGTTGGGACTTGGTTTGAGCCTTCATGAAAGTTAGGCCAGGCGTTTGGTTTCTGGAACTCCCACTTAACATCATGATGCCCCATCACCCATCACCCTGGGTACAAGTCAAGTACTATCATCAACCCAAGCTCTGAAACCTCTGTGAAGCCTCATTTGACTTGAAGACAAGGTGACAGTGGCTTCACCGGGTTACTCGCCGGTCACAGAACTGAGGCCTGACTTCTCCTTTTCCTTCATGGGTCAGTCCCAGGTCCAAGAGTGGGACTGATCTGTTCCCTTTATGGTGATCCATGAGGATAGGACAGGGGTGAGGATGACCATGTGTTGCAGGAGGCTCAGGGTGGCTCTGAGAGCTCCGGGCCATGTTTGATAGTATGTTGGCTGGACAGCTGGGGTCAAGTGGGGTGGTCTGAAAGGTCATGTGAATGGCAGAGTTTAGAATGCATTGTGATAAGATTGTGGGATAAAACTTTAGGTCAGGATAAGGGGCTCGGAAATTATTCTGTAAGGAATAAGTAGTTGGGAAAAAGACAAAGGGATTGGAAAAAGAGATTGAGGAAAATGAGAAAAAGTACAATGCATAAATATAGCGAGCTGCATAGAAAAGTCACTCTGAGGCCTGGAGAGATGGTTCAGCTATTAAGCTATTAAGGTACTTGCCTGCAATGCCTAAATGACCCAGGTTTGATTCACCAGTAGCTCCGTAAAGCCAGATGCACAAAGTGGTGTATGCATCCGGAGTTTGTTTGCGGTGGTTAGAGGCCCTGGCACCCATTCTCTCTCTCTCTCTCTCTCTCTCTCTCTCTCTCTCTCATGCTCTCCCCATATGTGTGTGTGTGTGTGTGTGTGTGTGTGTGTGTGTATACACACACACATATATATATTCTCTTTCCATATATATATATGTATTCTCTCTCCATATATATATATATATATATATATATATATATATATATATATATATGAATACATGTATATGTGTATATATAGATATATGTATGTATGTATGTATGTATATACATCCCCTTGCAAATAACTAAACTTTTTTAAAAAAGGAAAAATCACTCTGGGCAGGAACACTGGGACGAACAGTCCAAGTTTAAGAGACTAGAGAATTAAGCTGGAAGATAAATAACAACACATGGGAGACCTTTCTAAAGCACCTCAGACAGTGCTGTGCCTGGTCACCCAGAGCGTCACTCTTCAGAGTCCTCCTGGGCCTTCAAGCTTAGAGACAGAGATGTGGCAAACAGCTAAAAGTAACCTGCATTTTAAGCATGAGGCCAGCATGGTTCGTCCATGTAGGAGCACTTGGCCGGGCGTGGGACACTGCGGTAGACTGGGTGGGCGTGCACATCCAGAATTCAGATACAGACCACAGAAACCACATGGTCTAGCTTGGCTCAGGGAAAGACCAGGCTACCTCTGTGGAGGAGATGTGTGTGTATATGTGCGCACGTGTGTGTGTGTGTAGGATGTTTGGTGGTCGTAGTGTGTGTACACATTTGTGTAGTATATGTGGTGGTGGCAGTGGTTTGTGTATGTGGGTGCGTCCTCCTTTGAGGCTCCATGTATTTCTAAACCTGAGCTGCAGCTGTCGTGAGCACCCAGGATTCTTCTGCTATGTCGGCTCCATAGGGCCAGGGTAAGAGACATGTGTGGCCACACGCGTTTGCTTAAGTAGATGCTGAGGAATCACACTCAAGCTGTCTCAGGCCCTCTCAAATTTTCACGACTGCGGCAAGTGCCCTTACCCACTGAGCCATCTCCCTGGCATTCTAGAGAGGAATCCCAATCGAGCTTCATTTCCCTCCTACAGCTACCCTTGTTTGGATGATAGATTAAATGCTTGCCCACCTATGAAAATTCTCCAAGATCTATTTCTATATTGTAATGTGTAAACGTTTATAAACTATACCTAAGAAACCCAGGTACTGAAGGCTCAGGTACGAAACTCCAGGCGTCTACAGTGCACAGCGCAGGGAACAAGTCAAATGCTTGCCAGAAATGTTTCAGAACATTCTATCCTTTGGCTTGCACAGAAATCCCCTCTTAATCCCTTCACCTGCACCACATCTCTCAAGTTTGTATCGTATGATCAGAGCACATAAATTTGTAAAACATGATATAAACAATGGATTGGTTCAATTTATCAGTTAAACTATGTTACAGAGTTTTATTAATTTTTATTTTTTTTATTTTTGGTTTTACAAGGTAGGGTCTCACTCTGGTCCAGGCTGACCTGGAATTAACTATGCAGTCTCAGGGTGGCCTCAAACTCACGGTGATCCTCCTACCTCTGCCTCCCAAGTGCTGGGATTAAAGGCGTGCGCCACCACGCCTGGAAAGTTTCAATTTTTTGATCAAGTGCATATATTTTGAAAAGTTGATGCTGTAATTTAAAATTTATGAATTCTTTTTTTTCAAGGTAGGATTTCACTCTAGCCCAGGTTGACCTGGAATTCACTCTGCAGTCTCAGGGTAGCCTCAAAGGCGATCCTCCTACCTCTGCCTCCCAAGTGCTGGGATTAAAAGCATGAGCCACTGCAACCCACTGAATGTTTTTAAAACTTCATTTACATTAACACTTGCATCTGATAAATATCTATTTATGCAGACTTCCCTGGGCACTGATAAAGGGATTTTAAGTAAAAACTTTAAAAGACTGAGTAAAACGAAGGAGATTAAGTAAAATTGAAATACAGCAATGAGCAAGTAACAAGTTGACAAGTTGCTGTTTCAGACTGTGGTGCAGGACATCACTACATCTGCAGGCCCTGTGAAAACAAGGGTTGAAGTTTTGATATACAAAATGTGAGTTATTATTGCTCCTTCACTTTCCTTTTTAGTGAAGGTTTTCATTGTGCACTAATTCTAATCCAGTATGACAACAACAAAATGCTACACCATACACAGGTTTTACCCAACAGAGACTGTCACAAAATAATATGAAGGAAAGGTAAAGATAGCAGTTGTGCAGTCCCCAACCTTTACCAGGACACGTACCCGGCCATTTTTGTGCCTGCTATAATGTTAATAATATGGGTAGTAGTTATTATGCTAATAACTATGTTAAGAATATATTTTAGAGCTGGAGGGATGGCTTAGCGGTTAAGGCATTTGCCTGCAAAGCCAAGGGACCCAGGTTCAATTCCCCAGGACCCATGTTAGCTAGATGCACAAGGGGATGCACGCATCTGAAGTTCGTTTACAGTGGCTGGAGGACCTGGCACACCCATTCTCTCTCTCTCTCTCTCTCTCTCTCTCTCTCTCTCTCTCTCTCTCTGTCAAATAAATAAATAAAAATAAAATATAAATAAGAATATATTTTAAGGGCTGGAGAGATGGATCAGCAGTTAAGGCACTTGCCTGCAAAGCCAAGGGACCCAGGTTCAATTCCCCAGGACCCATGTTAGCAAGGTGGACAAAGGGGCACACGCATCTGGAGTTCATCTGCAGTGGCTAAAGGCCATAGTGTGCACATTCTCTCTCTCTCTCTCTCTCTCTCTCTCTCTGCCTCTCTCTCTCTCTTCCTCCTCCTTCCCCTCTTTCTCTCTGTCATAAATAAATAAAATGTTTTTAAAAGAATATATGTTAAATATTATTATATTTAAAACTAAATCTGACAATTCATAAATGAAAGAATACTTCAGGGTCTGGAGAGGTGGCTTAGTGGTTAAGCGCTTGCCTGTGAAGCCTAAGGACCCCGGTTCAAGGCTCCATTCCTCAGGACCCACGTTAGCCAGATGCACAAGGGGGCACAGTGTCTGGAGTTTGTTTGCAGTGGCTGGAGGCCCTGGTGCACCCATTCTCTCTCTCTCTCTCTCTTCCTCTTCCTCTGTCTGTCGCTCTCAAATAAATAAAAATAAACAACAAAAAAAATTAAAAATAAAAGCAATTAAAACGTTATTTATAAAAAAAAAGAATACTTCAATTGAGGGAAACCTATTATTTTCTTGAAAGTTTGTTGTTTACAATTCCCACTCACAAGCATATGTTATAGAAGCTCTCGATTAAAATCTGGGGGGCTGGGGCTGGGGCTCAGTGCGGGAGCACCTGGCTGCATGCAGAAGACCCTGAACCTGAGTCCCGCTGTCACACAAACTAGGTATGACGGTGCACACCTGCCATCCTCCTATTCAGGAGATAGAGGCAGGGCGGTCAAGGCTTCAAGGTCATCCTCAGCTGTAAAGTAAGTTCAAGGCCAGCCTGGGCTACATGAGACTCTCTGTCTCAAAAATATTAAATAGGGGCTGGGGAGATGGCTCAGCAGTTACAGTGCCCACTTGCAAAACCTGTCAGCCCATGTTTGATTCCCCAGTACCCACGTAAAGCCAGGTGCACAAAGTGGGACATGCATCTGGAGTTTGTTTCAAGTGTTAGAAGGCCCTGGTAAATGATTGATAGATGAGATATATACATACATACATACATACATACATTGCAACACAATGGCTACTAACTCCAGAACTGTGACATACTTCAAATTTGAGATATTTACTATAGTAATTTCCAAGCTATGAAGTAGGTTTGAGAGTTGACAAAGCATCTCACATGAAGACGATAGACTTGGTACCTGAATAGAAGTCTTATTGCTTCAAGAATGGCTCTGTCAGGCTACAGCGATGAGAACTCAGAGGTTAAAGGCGCTTGTTTGCAAAGCCTGATGGCCTGAGTTTGATTCTCCGGTTTCCACATAAAACCAGATGCCCAAAGTGGCACATGCATCTGGAGTGTGTTTGCAGTGGCAGGAGATCCTGGTGCATCCATCTATCCTCTCTTTCTGTCTCTCATAACTAAATAAATAAATAAACATATTTTTTAAAAACAGAATGATACTGTCTAGCAGGGCCTACAGTTGATGCTGGAAGGCACAGTTGTCCATCTGCTTATCAGAATCTCTTTGTAAAAAGAAAAAAAAATATTACAGTACAGATGTTGGCAACTTCAAAGGTTGCTGGCTATGCCTAGCCCATCACCTGCTTTAAAAATAAAGTTTATTAGAAGGCTGCCATGCCAGTCACATACATTGGACCTGGATGCTGGGGATAGGTAGTTGCTATGACAACCCGATGGCCTGCCAACATTAAAGCCTAGACTATTTGTCTCTCTTTTCAAAAACAGTTACCCAGGAGCTGAAGTAGAATGGGGTGGCCAAGAGGGTTTTTGGATGACTAAAGGACTTGTTTTCTGGAATAGAAATGAGAAAGATGAAGCAAAATGAAGAGTGTGAATCTATTCTATTCCCCTGACCCAACCCGAAATCCACTATGGGCATCGTTCTAGCAGAGTTGTGCTCATCTGCCTTAAAACCACTGGACACCAAGGGCTGGGGGATGGCTCAGTGGGTAAAGAGCCTGCTATGCAAGCATGAGGAGCCGAGTCCAGGTCCCAGCAGGACATAAAAGCTGGCCTGGGTGGTGCGCAACTGTAAAGGCAGAGACAGGGAGATCCTCAGGCTTGCTGGCCAGCCAGTCTAGCTGGATAAGTGGGCTTCCGGTTCCATGAGACACTTTGTCTCAAAAACTAAGGTGAAGAAAATGATTGAGGGGCTGGAGAGATGGCTTAGCGGTTAAGCGCTTGCCTGTGAAGCCTAAGGACTCCGGTTCGAGGCTCGGTTCCCCAGGTCCCACGTTAGCCAGATGCACAAGGAGGCGCACGCGTCTGGAGTTTGTTTGCAGTGGCTGGAAGCCCTGGTGCACCCATTCTCTCTCTCTCCCTCTATCTGTCTGTCTCTGTGTGTCTGTCACTCACAAATAAATAAATAAGAAATGGACAAAAAAATATTTAAAAAAAAAGAAAATGATTGAGGATGTCTGACTTTCACGTGCACAAGCACATACACGTGCACACACATATATGCCACATACACACACCAAAAAAGCGTGTATGCTAGCCTGCTTGCTGTGAGCCACATGCTTTCTGAGTCCTATATTGCAGGGACAAGCATCTTTTCCGTGAAGCAAATATGACGGAAATCCCTAGAAACATTTCTGTGGACTTGGAAGAGCAGGGCACCCAAACTGGGGTCTGTGCCCTGTGACCAGTGATGGCTCTCCCGCTTGCTTCTGTAGAGGTGTGTGTTCAAGGAACCTGCATGAGCTTGTCCAAGCATTCCCTCCTACACTGGGCTCTGCCACTGTGAGCATGTTGCCTCTTCCATTTCTAGCACTCCCCACCCTTTCCACGTGGTACCACCATGACCTTCTGAAAGGGCATCAACTGAGTTTGCTTGGCGCAAGGAGACTTAGTGGAGCCCTCCACTGGCATTGAGGCAATGAACTGAAATAACTTGTTCCAGTACCTACAGCAGCCCAAGGACCAGCTAGGAGCAGTCTCTCATCGATCACTGCATTTCCCATATATTAAAACCTAGGGTTATCCAAAACAAGCCAACAGTGAAAACATTTACCAAGAGGCTTTTAGAAATATTGTATTTATTTATAAGTAGAAGAAAGAGAGTGACATAGAAATAGAGAGAGGAGACACAGAAAGAGAATGAATGAGTGTGCCAGGGCTTCTATAAATGTACTCTAGATACAAGTGCCACTTTGTGCATCTGGCTCTGTGTGGGCACTGGAGAATTGAAGCTGGGTCCCTTGGCTTTATAGGAATGCTTCTTAACCACTGAGCAGTCTCTCCAGTCCCCAAAAGACTTTTATTAGCTCACTTATCACAGAGGCAAATCCCAGCACTGTGAATTGTGCAGAGCATCACACGGTTTGTATTGCAATAAGCCATGCAGAGAGCCGACAGACGTAATTGCATTTTGTTTCTCCTGAGGGTTAGCAAGGCAGATCCACACGGAACTAGCAGGAGCAGCTGAAGGTTCGCCTCCCTCTCACACAGAGCTGCTCCTAAAGGAGTGGCTTAGGGAAACATGACCCCAACATAATGAATGACGCAGGGCATCCATATTCAGTACAGAAGTTCAGAGGTGAGGAGAGTTCATGTCAGTACAAATGATCACAAACTCAACTGCAAGGCATTCAGGGAGCTGATGTGTGAAGCGCTGGAGATATGGAGACAAGAGGGTCCCTGGGGCTCACTCACTGGCTTATCTAGCTGAGCAGATGAGCTCCACGTCCAGTGAGACTGCTGGCCTCCATATAAGCATATGCATGCATACTTTCACACATATGTGAGCCCACACACATATGAACATGTGTATGCACATACGCTTACCACACTCATACACAAGCTGTGGATAAAGTCAGGACTCAGCCGTGGTAGGAAGTACTGTGCACGGAACGCTACTTTCCGGTTACAGAAGTCACATCCCTGCATTGCTCAAAACATCAATCTACATTCTGCAGGGGGAGGAAGGGGCCCAGTGTGGAAGGTAGGGAGTCCAGTTCTGGCACATCCACTTGGATAGCCTCATGACACAGGCAATGGCCAGGCCCAGGAGAGCGCTTGTGGATTTGAGTTGAATCTCTCCTGAGCTACTAAAACTGAAAACATTCGCGCAAGGTTCATTGCCATGCACAGGGTAACTGAAATTACAAGACAACACAGCAACCGGAGCTCCCTCCCCTTTCTCCCCCACCCTTGAGGAAGATGAACTCCGAGAGAACACACTGACCAGGGGCAGGTAGACCCTGGCAACCAAGGCTCATCTCAGCACCACTTTCTGACCCCATGGTGAGGGCACAGTCTAGCCCTACATGTGGCCAGATCAATAGCACATGAGATTTTTCTCTCAGTAATATACATTAAATAAGGGCTAGAGAGATGGCTTAATAGTTAAGTCATTTTCCCGAGAAGCCTATGAACTAATGTTTGAATCTCCAGATCCCACGTAAGCCAAATGCAATGTTGTACATGTGCACAAGGGGGTACAAGTCTCTGGGGTTTGTTAGCAGCTGTTGAAGGCCCTGGCATACCCATTCTCTCTAAATAAATAAAAAGATATTCTTCAATAAGAACACGTCCTGTATATTTCTTGGCATTTATTACATCCAAACTTATCGAGAAACAATTTTCAGCCTTTGTGTGCATCCTACCTCTTACAATGACCAACTCACTTCTTCCCTTCTTAAGTGGCTGAGTGAGAATATTAATGATTCCCAGCACACTCTGAGCTTAGATGAATGTCAATCACACTGACACCACCCTCTGATAAACCTTTGTGATCACAATTTCTTGCCAAGATCCCATTAGAATCTGAAAATCCAGTGTGGCTTGAAGTGTGTATCCCCAAGAACAATGCTCCTGTCACCTCTCAATATGCCCTTGTCTGGAAATTTGGTCTTTTCAGGTGTCACCAAGTTGAGATGAGGCCCACCGTATATGGGTAACTAAAAAGCCAATAGCTGTGGTTCTTATAAAGAGGGGAAGAAGGGATGGGAAAATAGCTCAGTGAGCAAAACGTTTACCTTGCAAATGTGAGGATCTGAATTTGATTCCCCAGAACCTACGTAAAACACCAGACATGATGGCCTGTGCCCATGATCCCAGCACTGGGAAGATGGAGACAGGTGGACCCCTTGGCCTTGCTGGTCAGTCTGTCTAGCTTAATTACTGAGTTCCAGACCACATCTTCTTTTAGATGGTCTATCATTAGACCTTGCCTCAAAGCAGCTAGACAGTATTCCTATGTATGTGTAGCAGACAGCTTCAGGTTCGCTGAGATGAACTTCCAGATCAAGCAAAGTTATGGAAGGAGGGATTTATTGAAGCTTACAGATCCAGGGGAAGTTCCATAATGGCAGAAGAAGCTGGCTTTCCTTCACAAGTCCAAGTACAGACACAGAAGCACAAGCCAAAAGCCAAAAGCCACACAGCACAGCACACTTCAGGAACTCCAGCTAGGCACACTTTGCATATCTTTAGATTGAAATCTGAAACATACCACCACACCTTAAGATCTACCCAATGACACTGCCTCCAGCCAGGTGGCTACAGATGCAAGCTACAAACAAATAAAAAACTGAATATATTGGGGGCCATCTATTCAAACCACCACAGCATGGCACCCAAAATTACTACTGGCCTTTACAAGCACATGCACACACATGTATGTGTGCCAACCCCCCCCCCACACACACAATGCTCAATAATAAATAAATAATGTTATAATTTAAAAAGAACACTGGACATGGTAGCCCACATCTGTAACCCCAGCACTCAGGAGGCTAAGGTAAGAGGAGCGCCATGAATTCAGGCCCCTCCTGGGCTAGAATGAGTTCTAGGTGATCTAGGCTAGAGTGAAACCCTGCCTCCCTCCCCACCCACTGCAAAAAGAGAGGAAGACTTGGAGCCACACAGATGGGGAAGAAGACCAAGGACAAGAGGAGGCAGGACTTACAGTGATGTTCAGTAACTGGGGGGTCCCAAGAGACACCAGCTGTGGGACAGAGAAGGAAAGGACCTGATCACGACCCTCAGAGCACTGAACTTGCCATCCCCTGGTCCCTGTAACATCTCCACCAGGTTCTGGTCTCCAGAAGTCTACGAAAGAAGTATCATCACCAGCCTCCTAATGTGTGTTCTGACAGCCACACCAGGAAACTCATCCAGCCCCTCAAGTTTTTTTTTTACAAACCATGGACGCTAAAGAGCTTCTCAGAAGTCCATCTCTTCCCTGGAAATTCTGGGAGGAGCTCTTGGAGGATGCTAGTGCCGGCAATACTGTCACGACTGGAAGCAGCAAGAAGGCAGAACAGCCTCATTCTGAGTCATCACATGTGCAAAAAAGCCCAGGATTAACAATGCCGGCCCTTGGTGGGATCCCATGCTTTTGAAGGCCTGAAGCATGTCTTCATTTAAGTGGAGGAGAAGGACATCCAGCCCGTGATGCGCCCAAGCATGACATACATGGCCTGGAAAAACAAGCAATGAATTTCTAAGACGACATAAAGTGGTCAAGAAGTCCCTCCCAGCAGGATGCAAGAACGGCCTGCTCACAGGAGTGATGGACAGGCCCAAGGACAGCAAAGAAGAAGGAGAATGGCAGCTTCAGATGGCATGGGAGATGCTTACTGCAGACACATTCAGGCTACTGTTTGTTTTTTTTTTTAATTTTGCTTCCAAATTCAGACTCACTGCCCTCTAACCATTTCCATAACCACTGGACATTGGGGGACCAGGCAGACCTGCCCAGCTGTGAATCCATCTAGCTTGAGAAAGCCTTCAGTAATGTCTTGGCTTTCTGGGTTTTCTTAATTTCTTATTCCTTTTACATATGAATAGCGCAGCAGGCACTCTACAGTATTATGGAAGGCATGAACCAATGTTTTGAAAAGTAATTTTTTCCATATATGCTTTTTCTCTTAGCATTCCTTTTGCTTTCAAAAAAATTACTGTTGGGCTGGAGAGATGGCTTAGCAGTTAAGCGCTTGCCTGTGAAGCCTAAGGACCCCGGTTCGAGGCTCGGTTCCCCAGGTCCCACGTTAGCCAGATGCACAAGGGGGCGCACGCGTCTGGAGTTCGTTTACAGAGACTGGAAGCCCTGGCGCACCCATTCTCTCTCTCCCTCTATCTGTCTTTCTCTCTGTGTCTGTCGCTCTCAAATAAATTTAAAAAATTTTTTTTTAAAAAATTACTGTTCCTATGGAAACAAAACTGATACCAAAATGCCCTGGCTACATAGCATATGAAATATATGATGTCCACTAAGACAATCTTCTAGTCTTATGGTCTTTTGTTATCAAAATACCTATAAGTTCTTATCCAATATTATATCAATAAATTGAAAATATAGAAATGATAAGGTAGGGTGGGAGAGACAGATAAGTGCTTAGGGCACTTGCCTGCAATCCCCAATATTCATGTAAAGCCAGATGCACAAAGTGGCACATGCATCTTGCTGGAGGCTCTGGCACCCCCATTATGTCTGTCTCTCTTCTCTCTCTATGCCTGCAAATAAACGGCTTTAAAAAGAAATTACGGGGCTGGAGAATTGGCTTAGTAGTTAAGCGCTTACCTGTGAAGCCTAAGGACCCCGGTTCCAGGCTTGACTCTCCAGGACCCACATTAGCCAGATGCAGAAGGGGGTGCATGTGTCTGGAGTTCGTTTGCAGTGGCTAGAGGCCCTGGCGCGCCCATTCTTTCTCTCTCTCTGCCTCTTTCTTTCTCTGTCTGTCACTGTCAAAATAAATAAATAAAAATAAACAAAATTTTTTAAGAAATTATGAAGTAATCTTATTTAAATTAAATTCATCATATTCCCAAAATTTCTTAGAAATTTTGAGCTTTTTCTCATTTCTTTGTTCATTTTTTTCTGTCTATAAATATTTATTATTGCCTACCCTGCACAAAGGCAGATAACTTATCACTATGAATTTATATTCTATTAGATATGATGACACCCTGACAAGAACTATTAAACATGTGACTTATGATGCTTTTGTTATTAAGAAGTCAAAATGGAGCCAGGAAGATGGTTCAGCCAGTGAACATGAGGAACAGAGTTCAGGTCCTGGCAGCCATATAAAATGCTGGGTATAGGGCTGGAGAGATGGCTTAGCTGTTAAGCACTTGCCTGTGAAGCCTAAGGACACCAGTTCGAGGCTCAGTTCCCCAGGACCCACGTTAGCCAGATGCACAAGGGGGCACACACACCTGGAGTTTGTTTGCAGTGGCTGGAGGCCCTGGTGTGCCCATTCTCTGCCCCCTCGCCGCCCCCTCCCCCCCCCCCCCTGCCTCTTTCTCTCTCTGTCTGTTGCTCTCAAAAAAGTAAATAAAAATAAATGAAAAAAAAATGTTGGGTATAGTGACACATGACTTTAATCCCAGCACTGGCGAGGCAAAAACAGAGACTCCCTGGAGCTCACTGACTACCTTTCCTAGCTGAGCTGATGAGCTCCAGGTTTAGTGAGAGCCTCTGCCTCAAAGAACAAGGCAGACACCGGTTGGTTGAGGAAGACGTTTGACACTGACCTTGGCCTCCACACACATGGGCAAACATATGCACATCACCCACATGTGTATAAGAGCCCAAATACATATGCACTGCACACCACATACACACGTGTATAAAAAAAGCAGACCAAAGCATATCTTCTAAAATTTACATTTTCTAGATGATCTAGAAAGCTTAATCTCCAAAAGAATGAAACAGATGGTTGCAATGAAACTTTTTGTTGTTGTTTAAATGTATTTAGAGAGAGAGAGAATGGGCATGCCAGAGCCTTCAGCCTCTGCAAACGAACTCCAGACGTGTGTGTCTCCTTGTGCACATGTGCAGTGTTGTACACTGTGTCACTGTCTGTCTGGCTTACATCGGACCTGGAGATTTGAACATGAGTTCTTAGGCTTCACAGGCAGACACCTTAACCGCTAAGCCATCTCTCCAGCAACATTTGCCTGTGTCATTACTCTCACATCTCATTGGTTCTTGTTGCTTAGTTGTCTTTCATCAGCAGGACCATATTTGGGTGAAGGAATTCTGACATAGTTAGTAACAGAGGTGTTTGTTCTGAATTGGCTCGGACAAGATCCGTGGCTGAGCAAGTCTGAGGAACAGAGCAGTTCTCACCTTGAGAACAGTATAGATCCCAACCCAGCCTGACTCAGTAAGAAGTCACAGCATGCACATTTGGCAGGGGAGTGACTCATTATTCTGCTCAACTTTACAGATTGAATGTTTTGTTTTTTTTCTCCTTCAAATACTTTGTGCTTGTTTTGATAAAAAGCTACCATTCAGACCAAACAAAAGATGTTCATTTGAATGAAGTTTATTTTCAATATAATACAAACGATTATTTTAATTATTTATGAGAAAGAGAGAGAGAGAAAGAATGGGCACTCCAGGACCTCTAGCCACTGCAAACCAAATCCAGACGCATGTGCCCCATTGTGCATCTGGATTTACACAGGTACTGGGAATTGAACCTGGGTCCTTAGGCTTTTCAGGCAAGCATCTTAACCACTGAGCCATCTCTCCAGCCTCTGATACAAACAATTTTAATCATATGTTAAAAGGTGTGCTCTTCAGGATCAGGGGATCAGTCATGAAACCGGGGCTTGGATGTTAACTTGCAGAGAAAGTGTGAAGGGAGCAGGGAAGTGGCTTAAACAAGTTTCAGCAGGAAATCTCTCTCTCAAATTAATCCGGCACAGGATGCCAGGATTGACAGTTGGCAGTATGATGGTGCTGTGCTGCACCAAGTCCTGTCTCGCTGTGCACAATTTAAAATATCCCAGAAGCGAACCTTGACAGTGGTGTTTCCAAATCCCCTTGAGAAACGTTTACTCTGGCCCAGCATAATAGTGTGGGACAGAAGCAGGAGGATTATGAATT
The DNA here is from genome assembly GCF_020740685.1 of Jaculus jaculus. Lineage (NCBI taxonomy): Eukaryota > Metazoa > Chordata > Mammalia > Rodentia > Dipodidae > Jaculus > Jaculus jaculus. The sequence continues at coordinate 22,263,938 of NC_059103.1, forward strand.
TAAGGTCAATTTATACAACTTAGCAAGATCTTGTCTTGGAAGAGAAAAAAAAGGCAGATTCATTTTGAAATAAGGAAGTCTTCCACATAGTTTTATCGTCTACATTTTCACGGAAGATAGTAAACAAATACTGATGGTAGTCTGGTCTTTCCTTATGAATGATCCATCAGGAAGCAATAAGAAGCCGGGAGCTGAAGGTGGAGAGTCTTGGGTTAGTTATCAGAACAGAGAGAGCAAAAATGCTGATTAGAATTCTGTGGAAAGCTAATATTCCAAGTCCTATGTTACTGGCTTCTCTCTCTCTCTCTCTCTCTCTCTCTCTCTCTCTCTCTCTCTCTATCTCTATCTCTATCTCTATCTCTATCTCTATCTCTTTTTCTCAGCCTGCAACTATGCCAAGAGACCAGATAAAGGAGGAGGAGAGGGTTGGCCAGGAATGTGGAAAGAGAAGATTAGGCCTGGAAAGACAGCACTGTGCAAATGAAAAGATACCAAACTTTGGAGTGAGGCTTCACTCCTTCACTCCTCCTCTTGGGTCTCATGAGCTGCAAATTTTTATGATGATAATTGCATTTCTTTCACTGTTTTGAGGATAAGAACTGAGAAAAATGCTTGTCAATTGCTTAGCAACGACGTGCACAGAAAGGAAATTTGAAACATCTTTGCACATGGATTATTCTGCTTCTAAGAATGCGTTTTCCCCCTTCCTGTTAAGGAAAACCAAAATGGGCTTTCAATGGTGAGGACAAGGGCTCACTTCCACATCTGAGTGGGCTAACAGCTTTACATAAGCTTACCCGAACTTCAGAAAGAGAAGGAGAAAAATCAGTTTAAGAAAGCCCTCTGCCCCGCAGAGCAGAGCCCAGTGGGTGTTGAGAAAACCAACAGTTGATGGTCGCAAGGTGAGCGGGCAAGTGGACAAGCACAGTCATGGAAGAGAGATGCCACTGTCATGCCACCCCCTGCTCTTCCTCAGTGAAGCCCAGTGCCAGCACCTCACCTCTCAGAGACCAAGATGATTTCTTGGTGCCCACGCCAGGGCCTCTACCTGCTCCAGAGCCCACCCTCCTAAACCAGTCCTTTCTCCTGGGCTGGCAGCCACACTCCCTTTCCTTCAGCAGCTGAATTTCCTCCTGTGCCCTCGGGGTCGCTGATCCACACCAAGTGGCCAGAAGCAGGGTTTCTCCATCCTTTGCCACCCGTGGCCTCTTTCACCAGAAAATAGGTAAAATAGGCAAATGAAAAATTTGGTCACTTTAACTCATGAGGAAGCTTATTTTAAGAAAGTTCTTTGGTATACACGGAATGGTATCATTTATTAAGACTTAAAGTAAATTTTGTAGGAATGATATGAATGTGTTTGTTTCTTAGTATTTATTTTTATGGAGAATTTTAATATACAAACATACAGTAATTTGGTGGTGGTCCTTTTATCCTTTCTTTCTTTATTTTTCTTTTTTGGGCCCCTCTCCCTCATTCCCTAAGGACCCTCCACTCCCCCAGTCCTTCCTCTGTTTTCTTGTCTCCTTCCTGCTGCCCTCCTCTACCCTCTGTTTTAAAATGTTGCTGGGCTCATAATCATGCTGGTGTTGTGCGTGTTTCAATAACCACTGTGGTATCAGGAATGAACCAGTGAGTTCATGTCAGGAGAACAATAAATACTCCAAGGTATGCCCAATGCACCCTGGGGCTCTTACCTCTTTCTCTGCCCCTCTCTTCCTTGGTGTTTCCTAGGTCTTGGTAGGCATGGTGGAATTCTCCTTTTTATTTTAAACTCCGATGAGTTTTGAGTCTTCTCAGCACCTAACCCTCTCTCCATAGGGTCAGTTCTGTGGCTCACAATGAAAACTGCTCTTGTAGTATTTCCATGACTACCTCTGCAGAATTCCCTGAGCCCTGATGGACGTGACTCCTCCAGAGCTAAGTCTTAGGCTTTCTCTTCTTCTTGTACTTTTGGTGAATCTTGTGTCTGCCTGATATTTGCCTCCAATTATAAAAGAAAGTTTTCTAACCAAAAGAGAGCAACGCTAATCAAAGGGCTTGAATGCACACACTTAGAAGGTTGTTTGATGGGCATAACATCTCTGTTTAACTAAAGGCCACTGGAAGCTTCCCTCTGTAGTCTGTGACCTTTCAAGCCATAAGTTTTGGTTCAATTCTCCATGCCAGATATGAATTCTTTTTCACTGAGCAGGGCCACTTATCCAATCAGAGGTCAGTTGATTACTCCTGTAACTTATGGGCCATTATTACTCCGTTGGCTACATTCTGCCTGGTTGGTTGGTTTTACAGCAGGAAAGATCCACTGCTCATTTAACTATAGATGACTTTTCTTCCCCCAATAGTTTACACAGCTCCTTCTAGCACAATGACAGCTATCTGGTAGGGAGTGGCTTCCATGTTCAACTCATCCTGATTTCTCAGTGTCCTGCAGCTGAAAGATGTACTTATTTTCACCTAAGAAATTAGGTCATGGCTGAAAACTTGATACTGCGGAAAGAAGCACATCTTTAACGGTCTTCGGTTGATTGATCCTTGGATCTCATAATCGTCAGTGCTAAGGATGCCACTTAGTATAAATATGTAGGGAAAAAAGAATGGGTGATTATGCTTAGGATTGTTTCAGAAACCATTTAGTATACTAATTCATTTATCTTGCCTCCCTGTTGCTGCTGTCTCAAGAGGCAGGGTGCAGCTCCAAATGGAAGTGGCTTGCCGGCATCCGTCAGTGCGTGAGGCTTCCACTGCTAATGGTTGCTTGCTTGTAAACTTTCCCCTCTCCAGCAAATAGAAATCTACTGGGATTGTGTCTTATTGATTTTCATATACACATTCAACTGCTTTCTACAAGAAGGAGACAAAATAAATAACTGCTAGCTGTGCATGAGTGAGCGAGCCCACTAGAAGGAACCTGGGCCATGGTTTTCCCTGATGGCTTTTAGGTTGATCATGAACTTCAGGGACGTTTTAACCATTTCTGGTCCACTGGCTGCCCCAGCCTGCATCTGACTCATTATCAGCTTTCCCCTTACCCTGTTCCTGGACAACTGGTCATGCATGCATGTATTCCAGAGCAGGAAACATAGGTGCATATTCTGTATCTGGCTTAACCTCCTATAGCAACAAAGCACATATTCCTCAAGGGATCTCAGAGGAAGTACTCAGCCATATGTGTGCTTTTCACTTCTACTTAAGTGGTACAAAAGAACAGAAAGTGCAAACGCTTCATGATCATGCCAGCAGAGAATTCGTGAAAATGTAATCCACAGGCTTGAGTTGGGATTCTCTTAAGTCTTTAATAACTTTAATTAAAAAGATCAGTCACTTTTTTTTTTTCTCAAAGGGGTATGAATCTAATATTAATGGGAAAATTATAGGATTTTACTTTCATATCTCTGAGTTTTGTTAAATTAATATAGTCAATTTTTTTGATACAGGAGATTATTGAAAGCCTCAAAGAGATTATCACTTATAAAGTGAATAATTATTCTTCCAAGAAGTATTATAAAAATAAGCCTCAAGTTAGAACTAGATGTGAATACCATAATGTATTTTTTCATGCATCCATCTTGATAATGAGTTATTCCACAAGACCAGATGAGCGCTACATCTGGCCGCTCCAATGACTGTGTTAATAAGATCTGGGGACATTAAGCATCAAGAAGCAAAATAATTTTCATGTTCCAGTATTCAACATTACACCTCATTGTGACGGTTCTTTGTATGTTTCTCCAGGCACATTACAACATATATTCATAAAATTTAAAGTTAAATGGATCTTGGGGCTGGAGAGATGGCTTAGTGGCTAAAGCACTTGCCTGTGAAGCCCAAGGACCTGGGTTTAACTCCCCAGATCATACATAAGCCAGACACACAAAGTGAGGCATATGCACAAGGTCACACATGCACACAAGGTCACACATGCACACAAGGTCACACATGCTCACAAGGTCACACATGAGCACAAGGTCACACATGAGCACAAGGTCACACATGAGCACAAGGTCACACATGCACACAAGGTCACGCATGCTCACAAGGTCACACATGAGCACAAGGTCACACATGCACACAAGGTCACACATGAGCACAAGGTCACACATGCACACAAGGTCACACATGCACACAAGGTCACACTTGCTCACAAGGTCTCACATGCACACAAGGTCACACATGCTCACAAGGTCACACATGCTCACAAGGTCACACATGCACACAAGGTCACACATGAGCACAAGGTCACACATGCTCACAAGGTCACACATGAGCACAAGGTCACACATGCACACAAGGTCACACATGCACATAAGGTCACACATGCACACAAGGTCACACATGCACACAACGTCACACATGCACACAAGGTCACACATGCACACAAGGTCACACATGAGCACAAGGTCACACATGCACACAAGGTCACACATGAGCACAAGGTCACACATGAGCACAAGGTCACACATGCACACAAGGTCACACATGAGCCCAAGGTCACACATGCACACAAGGTCACACATGAGCACAAGGTCACACATGCTCACAAGGTCACACATGAGCACAAGGTCACACATGAGCACAAGGTCACACATGCGCACAAGGTCACACATGCACATAAGGTCACACATGCACACAAGGTCACACATGCACACAAGGTCACACATGCTCACAAGGTCACACATGCACACAAGGTCACACATGCACATAAGGTCACACATGCTCACAAGGTCACACATGCTCACAAGGTCTCACATGCACACAAGGTCACACATGCACATAAGGTCACACATGCTCACAAGGTCACACATGAGCACAAGGTCACACATGCTCACAGGTCACAGATGAGCACAAGGTCACACATGCACACAAGGTCACACATGCACACAAGGTTACACATGCTCACAAGGTTACACATGCACATAAGGTCACACATACAAGGTGGCACATGCACCTGGAATTCGTCTGCAGTGGCTAGAGGCTGTGGTACACCAATTCTTTCTTTCTCTCTCTCACTCACACAAAAAAAATTAAAAATAAAGTTAAATGGATCTCTGCTGAGCAGAAATAACAGCTCCTGATAAATTCCACATGCCTAACAATTTAAAGAAATGTCCTGCTGCAAGCCTCTGATGATTTATTTATTGAGTAGGTTCATTCAGTGAAGGTGGGAGAGAATGAGTGTTTTTAAAGAGTTAAATACACATAATTAGTTTGTTAACTTAATACAATGTGATTGAAAAAAATCTGGGGATTGGAGAGATGGCTTTGCAGTTAAGCTGCTTGCGTGCAAAGCCAAAGGACCTTGGTTCGATTCCCCAGGACCCACATAAGCCAGATGTACAAGGTGGAGCATACATCTGGAGTTCATTTGCAGCAGCTGAAAGCCCTGGCATGCCTATCCTCTCTCTCTCTCTCTCTCTTCTTCCCCCTCTCAAATAAATAAATAAAAATAAAATATTTTTAAAAATCTGAAAACTGGAGCATACCCTGAAACCATCCTCAGAATAACTCTGGCCGTGCACATTCATGTAAAGCATCTCCCCTCAGCTTCCTTATTTGCAGCAAGGACGTTGTGGTTCAGCAGAGCTCTTGTCAAAATCAGAAGAGATGGGAGATAGCATATAGCTGCACGGACAAGCCAGGTCTGGGTACAGTCTTGTAAGACGCCCACCAAGTTTCGGTAGCAGTCACCTTCGCATTGCTCGCACCGAAAGCAGCTCACAGGAGGAAAGGGTTTATCTCTGCTTACAGTTCCCAAGGGCAGCCTCGTCATAGTGGGGAGAGCGTGGCATGAGCAGGAAGCCAGCTCACACATCAACAAGAAGGAAGTAGTCCAAGTGTGCTAGCCCCAAAAAACCCCATAGGTTAGACCAATAAACCCCAGTGACACATTCCCCCACCACCACCCAGCAAGGCTCTACCTCTCTAAATCTCTACAACAGTTCTGAATTACTACGAGCTGGGGGACTGAGGAGTCAAAATACATGCGCCTATAGTGGATGTTTCATTCAAACCACCACTCTGTTCCGTCTCACCCACCGTGCAACCAGACATCAGCTCATTCTATTTTTCTCCTGGCCATCTGACCTTCTTGGCTTTCCTGACCCTCCATGAGGTGAGGACAGAGGACACACATCCTGTCACTCCCATAGCTAAGGCCAAGTCCTAGTGATGGGCAGATGCCATAGATACAGAGATGATGGACGGTGATCTCCAATCTTGTCTAGGGGTCAAGGAGACTGTGGCTCAGGGTGGCCCTTCGTGTGAGTGTGGTGATGACAATGACAGCATTTCTAACAACAAGAGTACAGAAAGTTTCATAAGAAACCCAGGAGTTTGGCTTTTCTCTAAGAAAAGCCACCTTCAAGGTCAAGTGAGGCAAGGAGAAAACAAAGGAATCAGGATCACCTGCAGCCTGGGTGGGCAGCAGGGGACCTCAAAGCCCAGTCTCACGGTTCCTTGATTGCTGGTTTATTTTTTATTTTTTATTTTTTATTTTTTTTGAGGAAGGGTCTCACTCTGGTCCAGGCTGACCTGGAATTCACTATGTATTCTCAGGGTGGCCTCGAACTCACGGCAATCCTCTACCTCTGCCTCCCAAGTGCTGGGATTAAAGGGGTGCACCACCACCCAGCTGATTGCTATTTTTTTTCACTTGCTTGTTATTCTTATTTCTAATTCACCCTGCCTTCCTCCGGGGTTTGATGGGCATCTTCTTGAAGCCCTGTAGAACCTCCGTCTGTGTCTCTGCTTGGGGCTGGCACTGTGCTCTTCTCCGTAGCTCCTTGCTGCACCCTGTAGGTGTGTTCTGGGTTCTGGTACCTCTCACTGCTCCTGTTGGGAGGTGGACTCCATCCCCAGGGTGCCGCTCACCGGGTCATGATCGCTCAACCAACTTTCTTCATGAACTGGGTACTCAGCCATAACATGTGCCCTCATGTTGTTGAAGATGGTGTTTGATTTTTGCGCTGTGGTTTCCTTCCTGCTGTCTGTGGGAAGAGGGCTGTGTAAGGTTTGACTTTATTCTCTGGAAGCAAACAGCCCACCTTCATCTTCTAATGGGAACCTGGTGTTGGCAGGTATTTGGGAATTTGCAACAGTCCTCTGACTATCAGCTTGGTGCATTTTTAACCGGGTCAACATTTTCTGTGTGGCCCACATTAGCTCATGCTATAACTTCCCGTTTGGTCCCTGGCTGTGAGACAGAAGTAGCTCTACCAGACATAGATGAACCTGGGCTTTAAGAATAGAGCACATAGGAACGCTTAAGCCCTGATAAAGGCCTTATCAACATCCCAGAAGTCACTGGCACCCTCAGCCTCTTATATGGTCACTACGAAGCTCAATAAATTCTGCTTGAAAAGTAAGTATAAAAGTGTTCAGGGCTCAAGAGATGTCTCAGTGGTTGAAGCACTTGCCTGCAAAGCCTACTGGATGCCATTCCCCTCATACCCACATAAGCCAGATGCACAAGGTGGGACATGCAATTTGAGTTTGTTTGCAGTGGCTAAAGGACCTAGCATGCCTATTCTCTCTCTCTCTCTCTCTCTCTCTCTCTCTCTCTCTCTCTCTCATTGCAAATAAATGAAATAAATTAAAATTTAAAAAAAAATTAAATGTGCTCAGAGAGTTTTACCACAGACTAAGAGGTGTGTGTGCTTTCATACTTTGCATGCATACTCTGAGGCACCTCTGGGCATCTGAGGAGACTGTACAAAGCAGAAGTGGGGTTGCTCTACAAGATGTCACTGGCGCTGGTGACAGCACCCTCCTAATGCAACACAAGCAATGAGAGGAGCTTTCCATGAGATGCCGGGGCACAGTTAGAGGAAAGAGGAGCTGGTGCAGGGATCTGGGCATCTCTTTGGTAAAGAGAAGCTGCTGTCCATAGCCCCTGTGAGCCCACCGGTCTGCTCATCAGCCTTGCATCTCTCCCAAGAATAGCCAAATGTCTTCATATCCTTACATAAAAGTGCAATATCAAAGACAAAACCCAGATCGCATAAGCAGAGAACTAAGGAGACTTTTAGAAAATACAGAAAGATACAGTCTCTGAAAGCTAGAGCCAGTACCCAGCCAATGACCATCAACGCACAAACTGAGGAGATGGCAAGATGGCTCAGCAGGTCAGAGTGGCTTGCCTCGGAGGCCTGAGAGAGCCTCATTTCCCCAGAGTTTGCTTTCCTAGCACCCACCCGGGCATGGCCTCACATACCTGTAACCCCAATCCTGTGGGGAGTAGAGAGTAGGTAATTGATAGGGCTCACTTGTCATCCAGGTGGACTGAAAAAGAAATGACAGCTGCAGCTGACTTCAATGAGAGACTCGGTGTCAAGAAAGCATGTGGATGAGCTCTGCAGACATGTGTATGAGGAGTGTTGGTGCACGCGCGCGCGCACACACACACACACACACACACACACACACACACACCAGCAACCTCATGACCTCATGGAGGCAAATTTGGCCAAATCCTGATGGCTGGATTCTTCCTCCAAACCCTCAAAAGGCACACGGCCAGAAGAGCTCTGAACTACACAAATACAGGTGGTACATCTGGGTCGTTTTAAGCCACTAGATCTGTGGTAATTTGCTGTGGCAGCCATGGCACACTTCACTTTTTAACAACCCAAATTCTTTGCCCAGATTTACAAGTGAAATGTCCCAAATAACTGCCTACTTGGATGTCTTTTCCATCGATGAACAATTATTCTAATTAATGTCTCGAGCTCATAATTGCTAATATTCATTTCCTTGCAATGGCGAGAGTGCGTATTTAATGTAGGAGAGAGAGTTTTGTGCCAAACCTGAAGGACTCCCCACCTCCCGCTGTTCTTCTTTGCCAACTGCCCTTCAGTAATTTCCTGTTTTCACACATTCAAGCATGGGGCCTCTCTGTGATCAAAGAGGCCTCACTGTGGCTAATGGAGTCTGTTAGGAGGAGCAGGTTGAGCCTGTTGAGGCTTCTTACATTCATAACTTTAGTTGACCCTAAACCGCGGGCTCTACACAGCTCCTCAGGTACAGACATCTCTCACTGCAGGATGCACTGAAGGCTGGTACAGATAATAAGTCTGAATTAAACCGGCTTTGAGTGGCTTAGGCCTCTAGAGCCAGTCAACAGGGGCAGGACAAGGTCCTAATGAGTCATTTCCAAGCAGCGAAACTGAGCACAGACCCTGGCCAGACTTTCATGCTAGAAACAGTCCGCGGCAGCTACCTGCTCACAGGAACTTGCATCTGTGGGTCTGAAGTAAGTCATATTTAAAGGAAGCTTGGGAAGAGGCTCATGACTCAGAAGACTGGAATACGAATGCTCCAAGTGAGCAAATGACGAGTTAAACACAGGGAAGTCACATGTGGAACTGGAATTTAGAGACACAGAGAACTGCATAATAAATTACTCTTAAAAGCTCACTAAAACTCATTTTTAAAAAATATTTTCTTGGGCTGGAGAGATGACTTAGTGGTTAAGTGCTTGCCTGTGAAGCCTAAGGATCCCGGTTCGAGGCTCGATTCCCCAGGACCCAGGACGCGTGCATCTGGAGTTCGTTTGCAGTGGCTAGAAGCCCTGGCGCACCCATTCTCTCTCTCTTTTTCTCTCTCTCTCTCCCTTTTTCTCACTCTCACTCTCAAATAAATAAAGATAAAACAAAATAAAAAATTTTTTAAAAATATTTTCTTTATTTGCAAGCAGAGAGAAATGGTGAGAAGAGAAGCAGACAGAGAGAATGGGTGTTCCAGGGCCTCCAGCTGTTGCAAATGAACTCCAGATGCATGTGCTTCTTTGTGTATCTGGCTTTACATAGGTACTGGGGAATCAAACTCTGGTGGTTAGGCTTTGCAGGCAAGTGCCTTAACTGCTGAGCCATCTCTCCAGGCCCCAAATTCATGTTGGATGACCCATAAAATTCCAACTGCTTATTTGTGTCTTATGTCAAGACAGTAGTCCCTTTGTGTACTCATGGGTGATGGTCCAGTGTGCCTTGAGTCAGATACTTATTGTTGATGCATCACCTAATGGGGGCACATACCTATCTATCTATTCATCTATCTGTCCATCCATCCATCCAGTTATCTATCCATTTATCTATCTATCCATCTACCCTTCCATCTATTCATCTATCTATCTATCTATCTATCTATCTATCTATCTATCTATCTATCTATCTATCTATTCATCCATCCATTTATCTATCTATCCATCCATCCATCTATCCATCTGTCTATCTACCCATTTATCTAAGGGTATCCACCCATTTATCTACCTATCTACCCATCCATCCATCCATCCATCCATCCATCATCTATCTTTCTATCTATCCATCCATCTATCTATGTATCACTATATGCACACACACAGGATAAGCCCTTGGAGGACACCACTAGAGTGGGTATAGATGACAGGGGTTATTGCATAAACCAGGGTGTCAAAGGGATATCCCCACGGGGATCAATGGCTATCCAGAGCTCATGACCACAAGGAGCTTTCCATCAGGGAGTCTTACTTCATTCAGCCTTCCAAGAACATCTTCAGCTTGCCTGGGCAGTCTTAGCTAATGGGACACCATCATGAGATGGCCATCCAGCACCTTAATTAGACAACGTACCCAATCCCCAGCATGAGAGCAGGCTATGACTTCCACACTAGTCTATGGGGGAGCAGCAAGCCCTAGGCCTGACCCATTTCAAGGGAGATGCTGAACACAGTGAAGATGGTGGGAGGAAGCTATGGTGCCATCTTGGTTCTGCACCCCACAGTGAGCTTCCTCGTGGCTTGAGCAGATTCTGGAGTGAGGAGTGAGCCAAAGGCATCGGGAGCATCTTGGATTAATGAGAGGAAAGATGACGGATGGCGTGGGCTTCTGCTAAAGGGGACTATAAAAGCACAGAGAAGCTGCACGTGTCTGGAGTTTGTTTGCAATGGCTTGCAGCCCTGATGCATCCATACTCTCTGTCTGCCTCTCTCTCTCTCTCTCTCTCTCTCTCTCTCTCTCAAATAAAAAAAACATTTATATTTGTTTTTAACTTGAAAAAAGTTAAGGTTGGGCCAGGAGTCCCCAGTGACATAGGATAACTATATATTATTCTATAGTTTGAATCCTGAAGGATTCAAATCCCCAATGTGAGAGTGTGGAGTGGTGGCACCTTTAGGGTACAGAATCTACTGAGTGTGAGAGGTCTGCAAACCATTGGGTCTTGCCTTGAGGGCGTTTGGGGGACACAAATTTATTTCTCTGTCTTCCCCTCAGGTTTACTGGGTCTAAGGTGACGTTTTCTCTACCACACACTCCCTGTTATGATGTCTCGCCAACAAGCTCAAAAGCACTGGGACAAGCCCATCATCAGCTGGAATGTCCACCACTCCAAGCCACAACAAATCTTCTCTCTTTATAAGCTGATTGCCTTTTATCATCATTACAGCAACTGGCATTTGCCAAGAGAAATGTTGGATTTGATGACCTGTGGAAGGAAATCATTGAGGCAGGCAAATGTGGAGAAAAAAACACAGGCAGAAATGTCAGCTTTAGATCCAAGTAAGGTAAAACAACAAATCAACAGGCCATGCCCATTTTGAGCAATCCTAAATAGGGGCTGGTATGATTAGAGTACCACGCCAATGCTTTTACGTCTACAGCTGGGACAGTTTCAAAGATGTCAAAGTCTATGACGTTAGGGACACAGTGTTACCAAATGCTCCATCTGATCCCAAAGGACATCAGTACATTGGAAAATAACTTCAGTCAAGTGGGGATCTGTGATGGTTTGGAGGAAATGTCTCTCATAGGCGCATAGATCCCAGCTAGTGGCAATTTGGGAATCTGGTGAAGCCTTGCTGGAGGAGGTGTGTCACTGGGAGGCTGAACTTGAGGTTTATGAGTCCAGCCCGCTGGGTGATCTGAGCTAGCTCACTCTAACTACTCTCTGATGTGGAGATATGACCCCAGGGTTCATGCTCAGGCCTGTCTTGCTTTCCTCACTGTGATGAGACTTTCCATCAAAGCTGTCAGCTGAAATAAGCCCTTTCCCCCATTCATGCATTCAGTTTGATGCTTTGTCGTAGCATTTAGGTAATTAGTATTGCCTCGTGAAGGTACGTGCAACAGGGCGTCCACTGCTCTCTCCAGCACGTAAGTCTGCAGAGCTGACTTGGTGAGGTGTATTCCCCAAGTGTGCCCAGGCTGCTGAAGAACACCAGTGCTTTAGAGGAAGGCTCGGTTTCAGGATTGTTCACTGGCCCTATGACCTCACTTCAGCTTGTCACCTCTTCCCGGGACATGCTCATGCTGCATCCCACACAACAGAACAATGGATCCCAGTTCCAGCTTGACTTTCTCCCAGTCTCTTTCCCACTTTTCATAAACAGTTCCCTACATGAAAATATCATCACATTATATTCCTGCCCCAAAACCTTCCTGAAGATACCAATTATCTATAAAATAAGTTCCAGAATCTTCCTCCCAAGCCACTAAGTCACCTGATCAGCATCCTCTTCAAGGCTCCATTGTCTCCCTCCTCACTGACACATTACACTCTTTATGCAAGTGCCGTATGCATTCCCTGGGTGTCTTGCCCTTTGCCACATGTCTACAGTATCGGTGACTCTGACAACTCACAGTTTAGGGTCCCCTCTTCTTCTTGGTCAGATAGACTGTCTCTCCCTCCAGTCATCCCACATGGTGTTCGTATCTACCCCGGCACCTGTTTGTATCTCATGAATTTTCTCCATCGTCTGCTAAACTGAAAGATTGGGAACCTGAACGGATGTTGGCTTCACTTTAGAAGCAGGAGAAACTGAGGCTAACTTGTTTCTCGGGCACCAATGGAGAAGAGCATAAACAGTCGGAATCAGCCACTTAGGGGAGCTGGTAAAGCAGAAACACAGCATCATGGTGACCACGGTGTGATCATAGCTTCCATCTACTTCTCTCCTCTCCTCCAGGTGGATAAGAAGCAAAGGGCAAGGGTAGGGAGGCCAGCCCAGCATTTTACCAAGAAACTCATTTGACTTCTTCAGAACCCAGTTTTTGTGGACCTACTCAAAGCATAATAAAAAGAACCTTGGTATTCTTATCTAAAGCTGAAGAGTCAATCCAAAGGGAGGATGCAAATGGTCGTTTGCTGGCTTGTTTGTGGCCCTGAAGGGCAAATGTACTTCAAGAATGAATTACAGTGGGAAGCCTAGACACATGAAAAGTAACTCCTTCCACAAGTCACCAGAAGTGATGTAAAGCTGGCACAGGAATGCTAGTATGAGACTTCTAAGGAAAATACAAATTTTGGCAACTTCTTCATCTGTCATGAAGGCTTTCAAAGGCATGTTTTGTTCTTGTCTTGTGCCCTTACCAATGTGTTGGCAATGATTCCCTTCCATCCCTTCCATGACGTGAGCCCGTGGCATACTGCGTGAGGCATATTACGTACTGAACTGCACTGACAGCCTTGTGACTTTCAGGATCGTTCTTTTCATCAAGAACACTTCAAAATCCTGCTTGATTTTACTATCACTCAACAGTCAGCCTGAACAGAGCCAGGAGCTCAGAACCATATCAGGGGCTCTAGCATTCTCTAATCTCAGGCAAGACTCATCCTAAAGACATGTTCAATGAGTAAAATCAGAAGAGAACCCTAGAGGCAGACTGATTATTGTGACTGCTGCAAGACTTGCAAGCCTACTTCACACATGGCCTTACTTACAGCCACATTCATGACTTCAAAGCACAGCATCCCGAAGGTATCAGTGGAAACTCAGTGAACAGTAAAGAACTTCTTCCATAGTACCCAACAGTGACATAGAGCAGACAGCGTGACACCAAAGTCAGCCCCAATGTAAAGGTGTAGCAGTTACTTTCTTCCTGCTTGGGGTGGCGGGGGGGATATCCTAGCAGAAGCAGCTTTTGGAAGAAAAGGATTTAATTTAACTGAAAGTTCTGGAGGGTAGAGTCTGTCATTAAGGGAATAAAGCATGGCAGGATCAGAACATGAGCCATCACACCTTCACTTCAGCAGGGAGGAAGCAGAGCGCATGAGGAATGCTGCATACTCAGCTAGCTTTCTTATCTGTCACACAGTCTAGGAACTCAGCCCCTGGGATGCAGGAAGCGCCGCCCACAGTGAGATTGGGTCCTCCCACCTCAGCTAATATATAACCCCTTGCAGACATGACCAGAGATTTGTTTTTCATGGTAATTCTAAATCCTGTCAAGTTTACAACCAGACAGTAGCCGTCACAAAAGGGTTGTACCAGTTTCGAGCCTTTCATGGAACAAATGATGATGAGCAAGTGTGCCATCAAAACACGTAAGCCAGGAAGGATATTCCAACAAATAACTCCAGAGTCATTGGCCATCTACAGGCCAAAAGGGCGATACCCAACTTATCCCTCATATGTCACACACACACACACACACACACACACACACACACACACACACAAATAGGACTGGAGAGATGGCTTAGTGGTTCAGACACTTGCCTGCATAGCCCAAGGAAGGACCTAGGTCAATGTCTAGAGTGAGGCCATAGGATTTGCAGGGACATGCTCTGGGGAATAAACAAACCTGTCACTTTCTAGAAGAATTGGGAGTTAACAATTTGCAAGTTCAAAAACTGCTCATCAGACAATGCTTCCACATGTCCTTTCAGATTTTTAAACACTATTAAGTGAAAGAAAAAATTAAAACTAAAGACATAAGACAAGTGCATCATTAGTGCTTACTCCACATCAATCAATTATTTTGTTCTCATGTTTTCCTCATGAACAATAAACGCTATTAGTGTCGTCATACATAATCACTTATTTTCCACTTCTGGGCTTCCAGATGAGCTTGGTTTCTGAAGTTGAACAAACTACAGCACGCCCCCACCCCCACCCACTTCTGTGTCCTCCTCTGCAGGGATTCTTGAACAGCAGCCACTGATCCAGAAGGAAATTCTCTCCCTGTCTGAACTGCCCTCCATACATACTCATCTGCTTATCTCCTTGCTAATTCCAGGGAAAAGGTATTTGCAAAGGCAGATGTGCTAAGCCATGCAGCTGGACTCAACACAATGACCAGTACTAATAAAAGAAGGCTGATTTCTGTGTGTGTGATGTGGCATATGCATGCTCAGTGCATACACGTGTGTGTTTGCGGATGCATACACCACACGCACCCGCATGTGAAGGCCAGACAACACTGGGTGGCCTCTATTGCACTTCTGCCTGGTTCCTGGCGATGGACTCTCTCATTAAACCTGGGACTGCCATCTTCAGTCAGATCGGCTCCCGGGGAGTCTCCTGTTTCTGTTCCCCCACCTCACAGGACTGGGGTTATAGCCATACATGGCTTTTTTTTATGTGAGTGTTAGGAACGCAACTTAGGGTGAGTCAGGCCCTGCTGCTGGCATAGTAAATGCTGTGAGCCCACTGAACCATGTCCCCAGCTGTTCTTGATTTGTTTTTCTCTTTCCCTTTCACCAGCCTGGATTCTCCTGTTATTTGTTTCCCCATTTCTTTTCCTCTTTAGCGTACTCTTTGCTGGCAACACGGGCCACCTGCCTTTAGGAACTGTTGAGTATTGACATTATCATAAAACATCCAAATTAATGCCACTACTGATATCTGCTCCAGTGTAGAGGTTCATACTTTATCTTATTAGGGGTGGTCAAAGGAGAATTCCTGGGGACAATAATATATTAGGCATTTCAAAAAGTTAGAAGGATTTGGAATGTTTTCACCATAAAGAAATGATGAAAGAAGACAAAAATATGTGTTCTTTTAAATTATTTTTGTTTGTTTATTACAGAGAGAGAGAGAAGGAAGAATGGGTATGCCAGGACCTCTTGCCACTGTAAACCAACTGCAAGTGCATGCTCCCCATTATGCTTTATGTGAGTACTGGGGATCAAACCCAGGCCATCAGCCTTTGCAAGCAAGTGCTTTTAACTACTGAGCCATTTTTCCAGCCCAACATAGATGTGTTTAACTTGGTTTGAAGATTACACAGTCGGTAGAGGTATCAAAACATCATATTGCATCTCAAAAGTATAAACAAAATGTTCAGGTGAGATGCATTCAATTTTATTTTAATGAAGTTCTGAACTGAATCCAGACCAATGGTCTATAACAGATTTGTTGACTAAAAAATCAAAGGGTTGAAGTGTTGGAGCATGCCACCAGTACTAATCACCAAATCTCTTTACCTTTAAACAAGGTTATTCTTTTTTATTGCTTTGTTTTGGTTTGGTTTTTTGAGGTAGGGTCTCACTCTAGCTCAGGCTGACCTGATTTCACTATGCAATCTCAGGGTGGCCTCAAACTCATGGTAGTCCTCCTCTGCCTCCCAAGTGCTGGGATTAAAGGCGTGTGCCACCATGCCAGGCTACAAGAGACCTGCTCAGGTACATGTTCATGGATGCACACCAGGAACCAACACACCTTGCTTATATTCCTGATGATAGTTCCTCGGTGAAACCTCGACCTTCGAATTCACCCCATGAGTCCTGTTTCTTGGCCTGTGTAATTTTTTTTTGCTGGCCCCTCCTTTGTACTTTGGGGTAATTTCTCACTTTAATTACATATCTTCTTTTTTTCTGGTCTCTGAATCCACCACGTGTGTATTTCCCTTACATTCTACATATAACATGTGGGGTCTTTATCTAAACTCTGGTCCTGCTACCTGTGAAATTTCTCTAAACTCTGGCTAACTAGTTTTCCCAGCCCAAGATTGTGCCAAGAATCTCTAGATGTAGCATGAAGAAAAGATGTCAGACTTCATGTCTTCTGTTGGAATGAAACACTCATTTTTTAGTTTCTATATTTTTTTGTACATTTAAGATATACAACGTCATGTTTGCATAGGCACACTCATACTGAAATGGCTACTAGAGTCACTGCATATATCTTCTCATGTTGTTACTGTCTTGGAAATATGATAGAACACAAGAACTATACTCTTAAAAGTTCTGGGATGGAGAGATGGCTTAGCAGCTAAGGTGCTTGTCTGCAAAGCCAAAGGACTCAGGTTCAATTCCCCAGGACCAATGTAAGCCGGATGCACAAGGTGGTGCACACATCTGGAGTTTGTTTGTAGTGACTAGAGGCCTTGGTGAACCCATTCTCTCTCTCTCAAATAACTAAATAAAAATAAGAGTATTTTTTTTAAGTTCAATATATTGTATGACTATGAAAGGAAGAAGGCAGCACAAAACGTAGTCAAACTTCAGCAAGGAGCGCTTCCAGAAGTGACAGCAAAGAGGAAGAAATCCTGCCACACCAACAGAGCTGAGTGGGATGGGAATAAACAGAAGACCCAGAGGAGACTGTGTAGGGAAGCCAAGAGAAGTTTGGAGTGATCAGAGCTCAGGCTTGGGAGAGAGCAGAACATAATTTTCAGTCATATCTAGACCTCTCTGGCACAGCTTGATACTTTATTTACTTTGGTCCTGGAATTGAACCATGTGCTAAGAATGTTAGCATTATTCATAAAAGCTACATGGATGGAGCAGAGAGTAGGCATTGTAGAGGAAATACATGATTGTCCCTAACTTCATAGATTTCCCCAAAGTCCACTATGTCAAAAGCAACAGTGAAAGTTCACAAATACATGGTCAGTGAGGGTGATATTAACCCAGGTAGATGTTGCAAGCTTTTCTTTTGTCATCTCATGGATTATGACCTTCCTAAGTAGCTTGGGACTGCTCCCTTAGCGTCTGGTACCTTGCATAGTTACCTTCTCTTTTGTCATTTGAGGACTTACCTTCTCCTCTGGAAGCTATGGACCAGGGCTGGGGCAGAGAGTGACTGAAGCAGTAACTGGACAAAGACATTTGAGGTTTGGGGTGACAATGGGCCTGTTCTTGGGGCAGGACAGGTGTATGTTAGACAACTGGCCCTACTTCAAGCCTTGTGCTCTGCCTGCTGGCCATCCTCAGGCTGTTCCTGCACTTTTAAGTGTGAAGACAAGGTCTGAATGGTAGGACATAATGTTTCCTCTTCAGGGGCAGAGGGAAGGCAGAAGGATAAGTGGGGGTGGGGAAAGACATTGGCCATGGACATCCAGGCTTGTCTTTGGCCTTGTCACACATCCTACTCCATGCCTGGTATTGCAGTAGATGGTACATTGCCATGAATCTGTTAAGTTTACCTTGCTGGATGGACTTAACTGTGTTGCTTATGTCAAACCACATAACCTCCATCAGTGACAGGATGTCAGTGTCCAGCTGTCTGGGGATTAGCTCATGATGACCTGAACCCCCTTGGTTTTGCAAGAGCCAAGGTTTTTCCATAATGTCTATCACTGTGGGCCTCAGTTCTGGGTTCACAGTTATTTATTGGCTGATTCAATCCCTTAAGTCTTCAGATAGGTGTTCAAGTTGTTTGTAATTCCCTTCTAAAATGTTCTGAGGGGCTAGACAGATGGCTTAGCAGTTAAAACATTTGCCTGCAAAGCCAAAGGACCTAGGTTTGATTCCCCAGGACCCACGTAAGCCAGATGCACAAAGTGGCACATGTGTCTGAAGTTTGTTTACAGTAGCTGAATGCCATGGTGTGCCCATTCTCTCCCATTCTCTCTCTCTCTCCCCCTCTTTCTCTTTCTCTCAAGTAAATAAAATAAAATGTTCTGAGTTCCCAAATTGCCTTAGATTCAAAAGAATGGGTCCTGACAACAATAAACTAGAGAAGGACACCCAAAGATCACATGCCTTTGTGGAACCGTCATATACTTGGTACTGGATAGCTTCTGGAGATATCTATGCATAAGCCCCATAGGACCTGCAGAACATCTAGCCTGGCATAAATCCAGTTACCAGGCCAAATTTGATGGGAACCTTAGCTCTTCCATCCAGCATGATACTGTCTGGCTTGATGCCTTGTTGCGCTATCCCTTGGCTGTGGCAACAACTGATGACATGCAAATCTTGACAAAAATTTTTGGGGCCTCAAGCTGGTTTTCAAGAGGAATGTAGAAGGATTTGAAACCTTGGCCTAAAAGACACCTTGCAGTACTGTAAGTACAGTTTGATGGACTGGTCAGAGTTGAAAGACTGGAACAGAGTAAGAACTATGGACTGTGAGGTTTGGCTTATGAGGGTAAGAAATAGCTTTGCCTGGACAGAGCTGGAAGCAGTTTGCATGAGAGGCTTGCTGTTATGCCTGTGTCCTGAGAAGTTGTGAAGAGTTGTATTGCATAGAAATGGACTGATGTAAGCAGAGGGATATAGAACAGAAAAAAAAAAATGAAATCTCTGGATCAGCTAACCTGCATTGGGACAACAGAAAGAATGCAGACTCTTTGGAAGGGGCATGAATGCTGAAGGAGTGTCTCATTTGTCAAAGTCTGTTTTATTAACCCCTGGATTAATAAGTTGGTAGCCCACCTGGTATTACAGAATATAACAAATGCAGAAAGGAGAGGGTCATTTAATTTGCAACAGGGTTTTGTATTTCAGAAATGGCCATGGGCAGTGTGAAGCAGGCTTGTTGGATTTCCTATGAGGAAACCCAGTGGAGCCATGAGGATGAACCATTGGTTACAGTAGAGACCCAATGGGGATGCCAGGACTATGAGATGGCTGCCAAGGAGAGCTGCCAGCATCAGATGAAGTTTTCCAGGACTGTGAGTAGCCTAGCTGGAGGGGTGGGATTGCAATTTCAGAGACTTGTTGCTGGTTAGAATTATTGTACTTAGAGATTTGTTACTGGCCAGAGATGTTGAATTGAGCTACAGAATTCAATGTTTTCCTTGGTTGTTTTAAATCTTGTATTGGTTGAATATTTCTTGCTATGTCCAATGACATGTTTTACAGTGTGGATGATTATTCTGTGCCATTATGGGTTTTTTTTTTTCTTTCTTAGTGGTAGGAGGGGCCAGGTGAAACCACTTATCCTTCACCTTAGAAGCAATATTCCTGCATGCCCCACACCACCGAACTCCTAGAAATTTCGCTGAGGTGGAAGATCCTTGAATTTTGGATGGACACTCCCCCACCCCCCGGTGCATATGCTGTGCCAGCAACTCCAGTCATTGCCACCTTCTGCTCATTCAACCCAATCAGCATAATGTCATCAATATAATGGACCAATGTGACACCTTTTGGAAGGGACATGTGATCAAGGTCCCTGCGAACTAAGCTATGACACAGGGCTGGAGAGTTAATATAACCTTAAGGTAAAACAGTACAGGTGTACTGCTGACCTTGCCAGCTGAAGGCAAATTGCTTCTGGTGGTCCCTATGGACAGGTATGGAGAAGAAAGCATTCACAAGATCAATAGCTGCATACCAGGTACCAGGAGACGTGTTAATCTGCTCAAGTAAAGAAACCACATCTGGTGCAGCAGCTGCAATTAGAGTCACCACCTCATTAAGTTTCCAATAATCCACTGTCATTCTCCAGGATCTGTCTGTGTTCTGAACAGGCCAAATAGGAGACTTAAAAGGAGATGTATTGGGGAACCACCACCCCTGTATCCTTCAAGTTCTTTAAAGTGGTCATTAATTTCTGCAATCCCACCAGAGATGCAATACTGTTTTTGACTCACTATTTTCCCTGGTGGTGGGAGCCTCAATGGCTTCTATTTGGCCTTTCCAACCATAATAGCCCTTACTCCACAACTCAGGGAACCAATGTGGGGGTTCTGCCAACTCCTAAGTATATCAATCCCAATTTTTCATTCTGTGACTGGGGAAATAACCACAGGGTGAGTTTGGGGACCCACTGGACCCACTGTCAATCTAACATTTGCTCAAACTCCATTGATCACCTGACCTCTGTAAGCACTTACTTTAACTAGAGAGCCACCATGCTTTTTGTGGTCTCCAGGAATCAATGTCAATTCAGAGCCAGTGTCCAGTTGGCCTCGAAAGGTCTGATTATTTCCTCTTTCCCAGTGTACAGTTACCCTAGCAAAAGGCTGCAGGTCCCTATGAGGAAGGATAGGAGTAAGCTTAATATTGAAGCTTTGGGGGGTTGTAGGAGGGTCCTTCCTCAAGGAGACCTGGCTACCCCTTCAATCAAGGGGCTCAGGATCTGTAAACTGGATAAAGTCTGGAAACTGGTTAAGAGGCCTTGATTCTGTGTTGTTATAATTCAAGGTGGCTTTGTGTTCCTTTGCTCTGGAACTTTTCTGCTTACACAGACCAAGTAGGAACTCAGTAGGATTCTTATCTGAGTTCTGGGAACACCATGATTAATCAACCAGTGCCAAAGATCCATACAAGTCATAACCTTATGTGAATAATTTTTCCTACTCTGTGTATTATGAAAAGCATGCTCACCTTGTCTTTGGAGATTCAGTGCTGTCACTTGGCCCTTGTTACCCTGAGATCCAGTTAGACCCATCGCACCTAAGTCAGCTAATGCAGCAACTGCAGCTCCCACTGTGAGGTCTTCTTTACATGAAAGACCAATGGCTGGGCACTTTAAATATGTTGGTGCTCCCCTCACAAATCTGTTTCTTATACTCTTAGAGAAGGGTACATCTTCTGGACACTCCCACTGTGGTGGCAAAGATGAGTTTACATGGCAAATCCACTCCAGTATTCCAAGTTCTCTGAGCCTTTTAATCCCTTCATCAACATTAAGCCAAGGGATATCAGGCAGCCCAAGTTCATTCACAGTAGGCCATCTTTGGATCCATATTATAGCCAAACAATCAAATAAACTCTTGTCATCTCTTCCAACTGCATGAGCTGCAGTGTTAAATCTAAAATCTCTGCTCAGTGGGCCAATTTCAGTAAATTCAGCCTGCTCTAATCTAATGCTCCTTCCTCTATCATCCCACACCCTTAAAATCCATTCCCACACATATTCCCCATGCTTCTGCCTGTACAAATTAGAAACTCCTGAAGTTCTTGAGGGGTGTACCTCACCTCCTCTTGTATCACACTTTCTATCACACCTTTAGGGGCCTGCCTAGCCTTTTGGTTTTAGGCTTAGAGGCAAAGATGGGTGGGAACTGCGGACTGGCACCTCCTGCTGATTCTTCAAAATAGATGAATTCCCTCAGGCAGGGGTGGGGAGGGTAATACTTCACCATGTGGAGGTGGGGATACAACTGCTGCTAAGGGAGGGGAGGTCATATCTTCATCCAAAACAACTTCTTCAGAATCTGACATGTCAATGTCCCCAGATTCTTCATGGTTTTCCCACACTTCACTATTCCAAGTCACAGGATCCAGTTCTTTTCCAATCAATGCCCTCACTTTAACTTCTGATAGCCGGTGAGGCTGGGACTTGAGTTTACATTGCAAGTTCACCAATCTCACAATGACAGCTTGGATTTGGTTGTCTGCAATTTGAGCCCTGTTCTG
The DNA here is from genome assembly GCF_020740685.1 of Jaculus jaculus. Lineage (NCBI taxonomy): Eukaryota > Metazoa > Chordata > Mammalia > Rodentia > Dipodidae > Jaculus > Jaculus jaculus. The sequence continues at coordinate 22,286,231 of NC_059103.1, forward strand.
GGTAGGGAGGAGTCTCTCATCCAGGGCACCCTTAGAAATCTTCAGATCATGTATGTGGGTCTTGAGCTTGGAATTTTCCTTTCTGAGCTTCCATTGTTCACCCAACAGAGATGCTAGAAGAAACCAACCAGCCTCATCATTTGTCTTACTCTTCCTCAAATATTCAAATGTTTTAAATACAGAGTCACTGAATTCCTTGCTCTTCACGAGACATGACTCAGGATCACCAAATTGAACTCACAAGTGCCCCCTTGTGCATCTGGCTAATGTGGGTCCTGGGGAATCGAGCCTCGAACTGGGGTTCTTAGGCTTCACAGGCAAGCGCTTAATGGCTAAGCCATCTCTCCAGCCCAGAAAGGGACTTCTGTGGATTACTAAACAGATCAAGTTGACAACACCTTAACCATCTCATGGGTATTAGAGCCAGCTTCCTCTTGCCAGTGTTTGGCACACTCTCCTGTTGCTGTTGTCCACCTGATGTTGGTGAGGAGGTGATGTTCATTTTCTGTTAATGCCATCATTTTCCTTTGCCAAGTCTCTAACCCAAAACAAAACTTTCCCACAAGCTGCTTTTAGCTGGGTGTATCCTGCCAGCAAGGCAAACCTGATAGCAACAGTTCTCCTACTGGACCACTCACAGCTGCCCATGACCATCAGTCATAGAAGGGAACATGACAGTGTGAGGCTCAGGTGGCCACAGAGGTTCACATTTAAGCTTTTGGAAATGAAAGCCCAAAGGATGCTTCAAGTCCTTTGGGTTCCTCTTCGGCAGTCTTCAATCCCTTCTGTATCACAGACCTCTTAGTTTCTACACTCACCATATTTCTTCCCTCTCATTCTTAGTGATGGTCTCAAGTACATACTGCCCCATCACTGATACTGTAAGGCTTGTCTGCTTATAAAATTTAATTCTAACCCTATTAACATCCAAGAATTTGATGTGAAGATCCCTTTCTTGGTGTTGATTTTCAGGATAGTTTTTAAAAACCCTTAATAATTCCCATTCAATGAACTATCTTGATGGTGTCACTTTGGGTGTTTAGAAAGGGATCCAACTTAACATGACTGTGCCCATATTGGCTGTGGCCATCACGGCCTGCCAAGTGACCCTAGCATGCATCCCTAGCCTTGTAGGACAGAGTCTTCATGGTTGTCAGCAGAACATGCTGGACAGCTCATACACAAACTACTTTTCAAAATTTTCAACTATCTACTGTTGTAAACATTGAACAGAAGTGTTATGAGATCTAAATAGTGTCTTGACAACTATAACAGAGCAAGTAGTATGTGGGAAAAGCTAATGAGGATTTTGGATCCTTTATACATGGCAGACAAGCTTCTGTTTTCTACTGACTCTGGTGGTGCAACTGGACAGAGTGAGTTTGCTTCTTTTAAGCCAACAAGAACTGGCTGTGATAACCTGGGTTAAGACTTACAGTGAAGAAAAGCACCTTCCACAGTAGACTAAGCTCCACACACAGCAGAGATATTAAAACACATGAAAAAATCCCTACACACTAGATGGTTTAAGTCAATAGAAACATATACTCTCACAACCGTGGGAGAAGGAGGAAGTGTGGAGGCTATGGAAGGAGTAGCAGGGAGCGGAGCTTCCAAAGAAGGTGTCACATAAAGACAGCTTGGGAGGGTGGTCTTTGCTTCAATGTCCTGTGACAACAACAGGATACACACATGTGAGTATCTTCTAGATTGCCAGGGGCTTCATGATCTTCATGGCTGTCCATTGCTTTTACTGGGGACACATGGTTCCTGAGTAGATGGACGTTCTGGGAAGGCCTGCGGTGAAACCATCTCCAGGGTGGACATCTCAGGGAGCTCCGGCCTGCTCCTTTGGCCATGGGAACCCTGGGTACATGCAGGCTGCTCTTCTTTCATTTGAGGACTTGCCTTTTCCAGGAGCTGTGGACCAGGGCTGGGGCAGAGGGAGCCTGGAGAAGTAATGGGGTGAAGACATTTGGGACTTGAGGTGACAGCGGGCCTCTTCTTTGGGCAGGACAGGCATAGGATAGGTAAATTGGCACTCATGAAAGGCTCATGCTCTGCCTGATGGCCGTCCTCAAGCTGTTCCTGCATGTTTAAGCATGAAGACAAGGTCCAAACATCAGGTACATAATGTTTCCTCTTCAGGGGCAAGGGGAAGGCAGAAGGATCAGTGGGGGTGTGGAAAGGTGTCAGCCCCGGACATACAGGCTTGTCTTTGGCCTTTCACCACATCTTACTCTGTGCCTGGTATTGCAGTAGGTGGTATGTTAGCATGAATCTGTTAAACTTACCTTGCTGGATGGACCGAACTGTGTTGCCTAGGTCAAACCGCATGACCTCCAACACTGACAGGATGTCACTGGCCAGCTGTCTCGGGAGCAGCTCACGATGGCCTATCACCCTAGGCCTTGCTGGAGCCAAGGGTGTTCCGTAACGTCCATCTCTGTGGGCCTCAGTTTCAGGTCCACATTAAGTAATTGTCTGATCAGTGACCTTTAAGTCTATAGATATGTGCTCTGGTACTGTGTAATTCCCGGTAATATCCTTCCGTCTGATTTATAAGTTGTTTTTTATTTAAATGGGTGTGTCCCAGTGGCTATAAAGTAGAGAAGGACACCCAGAGACCGCATGTCCTTTGGGGAGGCCATCATATAATTAGGACCACATGACCACAGCACTTGGTCAACTTTTGCTCTGGCAAAAATCTGGTGGCCATGTCAAAGTCTATGATTACAGCCTTGCCCTGCCATCCAGCACATTATCTGGCTTGATGTCTAGGTGGGCTATCCCTTGCTCATGGCAGTAACACATGCCATGCAAAACTTGACAACAAATTCTGCGGGCCTCTTCCTCCTACAAGCAGCCCTTCCTGTGGCCGTGCGGCAGCAGCTCTGACTGGCATCATTCCAGAACCAAGTAGATATTCTCTTCTGTTTCACCAATCTGAAACAGTGACACAAGCATTAGGCTGTGTGGTCATCTGCAAAATTTCCACCTCCTCTGCCTCTATGAGAAATCTTGCCTCTTGCTTCTCTACTATCTTGATGGCAACATGGACTCCTATCAGGTGGGGGCAAGCTCTTCAGACTTCCTCACAGGAACCCTGGCCTAAGAGGGCGAAGACCTCATACTGAGATGGCAGGGTCTCATCACCCCAAGGCATTGTAGCAAAGCTACAAGTGCAAATAAAATGAAATGTGTACTAAAAGGAAGTAAAATAAAAAAAAAATATCTAAATCTAAATTTAAGAACCAAGCCAGAAAAAACAGAAATTCCACAACAAAGTCTACCCAAAGAACATGAACGAGTAAGTAAATTCCAAAGAGCCAAAACAATAAAGCTAAAAGGCAAAAGACAAAGACAAAAAAACACCTCTCCTCTCCTCTTTCTCCTCTCTCTCTATCCCTCCTCCCCTCACTCTTCTCTCCTTTCCTCTGTCTCCTCGCCTCTGTCTCCTCTTCACCTTTCCTCTCCTCTCCTCTTTCTCCTCTCTCCTCCTCATCCCCTCCTCTCTTCTGCTCCTCTTCTCCTCTCTATTCTCTCACCTCTTTCTCCCCTTCGCTTAATAATTCATAAACATCTCCGCACCAACTCTCCTCAGTTTGGTATCTCTCTCTCTATTGGCCTGAACAAATCAGGACCCTCCAGGCCCCCTTATATCTGCTTGGGGGGACTTCCTCACAATGGCATCACCTATCTGAGCTCATAGAGAACATGGACCCATCACAGCTGTGACAGTGTGGTGCTCAGGTGGGCCACAGAGGTTCACATTTGAGCTTTGGGGAATTAAAGCTCAGAGGATGCTTCATGTCCTCTGGCTTCCTCTTTTACAGTCTGTAATCCCTCCTGTTTCATAGACCTCTTGGTTTCTCCACTCGCCATGTTACTTCCCTCTCATTATCAGTGATGGTCTCAAGTACATGTAAAGCGTGTTGTGCTCATAAAATCCAACCCTAACCCTATTAACATCCAAGAAATCGATGTGAAGCTCCCTTTCCTGGTTTTGATTTTCAGGACATGTTATTTATTTATTTACTAGTTGCTTGAGGTAGGGTTTCACTCTAACCCAGGCTGACCTGGAATTTACTATGTAGTCTCAGGGTGGCTTCAAACTCATGATGAACTCCTATTTCTGCCTCCCGAATGCTGGGATTAAAGACTGTACCAACACGGTTGGCTGATTTTCAGGAATTTTTTATTTAACACCTGAATACTTCCCATTTGATGAACTATCTTGATGGTGTCACTTTGGGTGTCTAGAAAGAGATCCAGCTTAACATGACTTGCCCATATTGGCTGTGACCAACATTGCCTGCCAGGTGGCCCTGGCATGCATCCCCAGCCTTGTAGGACAGAGTTTTAAGGGGTCAGCAGAACATGCTGTTGACAGCTTATTCACAAATTTCCAAATATTCAACTATCTGTTGTTACAAACATTGAACAGAAGTGTTTTGAAATCGAAATATTGTCTTGACAACTGTAACAGAGAAAGTGGTATGTGAAAAAAGATAATGAGGACTTTTGGTACTTTATACATGGTAGACAAGCTCTTCTCACCTTGTTTTCTACAGACTCTGGTGGTGCAACTGGATAGACCATGTTTGCTTCTTTTAAAAAAAATTCGATTTTTCCTTATTTATTTGAGAGACAGAGAAATAGGCAGGGGAGGAGGAGAGAGAGAGAGAGAGAACGAGAGAGAGAATGAGTATGTCAAGACCTCCAGCCTCTGCTAACAAACTCCAGGTGCATGCACCCCCTTGTGCATCTGACTTACTTGGGTACTGGGGTGTTGAACCTGGGTTCTTTCGCTTTGCAGGCAAGAAACTTAACCACTAAGCCATTTCTCCAGCCCTGAGTTTGCTTCCTTGAAGCCAGCAAGACGTGGCTGCGATAACTTGGGTTAGGACTGATGGTGAGGAAAAAGCACCTTCCACCATGGGCTAAGCCTCACACAGAGTACTAATCCTGACATGGCTGACAGTATTGGTCGGGCCAAGCAATGACAATAAAAGGCCTGTCTCTGATCTCTTTCACAAGGTCACTGTGCTTTTCTGTCCACCATGATGTGAATGTTAGACCATGTCCCCACCATGATGGAATGCATCCTTTGAGAGCACATGCTAAATCAGTGCTTCCTCCCCTTTGGGTTGCCTGTGTCAGCCACTTTAATCACAGTGACAACATTACAGTTTGTGCAGAGCAAAGTTTTCTCAGAAACAATGATGAAAGCTTTTGAGAAGGTTCCTTTGGGTTGAGAAACTAGCAGGAAAGTGTCAGAAACAGAAAACCTGTAGATGATCCTCATTGAGAGCAGGTGGGAACCAAGAGACAAATGGTGGGAAGAAAGCAAGTTTCGAATTGAGAAAAGGATTCAACCAGTCATGGAGGGGGAAAAGTTCAGGTCACTTGAACAGCTGAATCTTAAGGCTACAGTGGAATATAAGGCACAGAATGTAACCTTAGACCTGGCTAAGAATTCTAGGCCTGTTCAATGGAAAAAGAAATGAGACTATTCAATGTTCCTGGCCAGTGGCCATGTTAAGAAAGATGGGAGGGACATTTTCAAGTGAATGGCCAGGAAGAGGCCAATATTAACAAATTAGATTCAGCTTGGACAAGAGCCAGTCCACCTAGGGAAAGAAGGGAGCTGTAGTTGCCCTGAACAACTATTCTGATGTCATAATTTCTGTCCAAAAGTGCTTGGTCATTGCAGTACAGGTAAGGACACAAATCCTGACTCCTGCTCTGATACTTCCTAGGACAGTGCAGCCACAACCTTCCTTTCCCTGTCAGTTGATCCTTCTAGTGATTTGCCCTGATTCTTGGGTCAAAAAAAAAAAAAAATGCTGTTTCCTCAACAGGAGTCTCTGTGTGACTCTCTCTTCCTTCAATATAGTCTTAACTTCCTGCCTTCTTCCCCAACATAGACCACCAGTGAATGTTCCCCATGGAATTTACCTTTTCCCAGCTTGAGAGAATCTGATTGCAAGACATTTGCCTCCAACCCTAGGATCCACGTGCTGATTGGAAGGTTTCTACTCATTTCAGCATTTAGGTGGAGACCTTTCACAATTTATGCAGACAGCATTCCACGTGTAACATCCTTCACAGTTCCATGTGCACATAACAGCACATAGGCACACAGGGGAACAAATCCCTTGTGTTGCCATACCTAACTGTGAAAGCTCTTATTAGATGTTGAATGTGAATCAAAATTTTCATGTGTCCCTGATTACACTATGATATAATCTTTTAGCTGCAAATAAATGTCTGTAGACAACACTCTGGCTATTAGTGCAACAGAATGGATTTGGAGACATGGATTTTGGTGTGCGGTAATGGTACAGGCACTGATGATCTCTACGTTCTCAGAATTTACAAAAGCTGGAGAAAGTGTGGAGAAGAAAAGTGTCAGTCTCAACTGAGTTCTCTTTCTTAACCATTGTGCTGGCATGACAAGGCTAAGAATATCGTCATCAAACATCATTTTGTCTAAACCTACAGTGAAACTCCAATCCCCAAGAATTGATAATTACCACAACATAAAATGTAGCATATTCTTGACTTTCTTGAATGTCATACCTTTGTATTCATTAATCCTGTAAGGATATTTTTTTACCAAAGAAATTTGAAAACTTCCGTCAAATTGTTCATAACTTTTCTTAAAACTTTAATGCTTCTGAAAAGTATTTCTCACATTCTGCACACAAATTTGAATTTATTCCAGCATGGTATTTGTGTTCAAATGTTGCTGAACACTTTGCAACTATATATTTCATAATGGCTTCATATTCAAGCCCTAACTGGTGGCAATTTGGGAGGTATGGCCTTGTTAGATATGTTGTATTGCATTGGAGTGGGTTTGGGGGTGTTATAACCCAGGTCTTCCCTGTCAGAGCTAGCTCACTCTGGCTGCTCCCTTCCAGCTGCTGTGACAAGGCGTGATGCTCAGCGTCTGCTCTGCCATGCCGTGATGAAGCTTCCCCTCGAGTCTGTAAGCCTGAAATAAACCTTTCATCCTGGTCAGGTATTTTGTTCCAGCAATGAGAAAGTAAGTGCTACAATGCCCTTATAAGGACTGATGTTAGAGCAGAGAAATGTGCCAATCCAAAAAAAGAAGAAGAAGAAGGAGGAGGAGGAAGAGGAGGAGGAGGAAGAGGGGAAGAAGAAGAAGGAGGGAACAGTAGGCGCTGGGTCCATGGACCTTAATATACAGATTTTACCCTATTACTGGAGGATCATGGACCCCTTGGCAAGTAATTGAAACTCTCTCCACATCCTCACACATGACGATAAGAATATGGCTGTCGGGAAACCAAGAAGAGAGCCCTTGCATGAATCCAACCATGCTGGACCCTTCCTCAGACTCTCCAGCCTCCAGATCTATGAGCAAACAGCTGGTGTGGTTTCATTCACCCATGCCAAAGATCTCGTTAAAACAACCTCTACTAAGACACCATCCCTTTTGTTGGATTTGAAACCAAATGTACAGAAAGATTAAGAAATGTTTGCAAAGTGCCACAGAATCATCAAGGACAGTGCTCAAATTTAAGAAAAAATTTCCAGAAGAGGCCTGAACATATTGAAGATGGGTGTGTGTGTGTGTATGTTGTAATGAGAAGGGTTACCAAGACACTGATTAAACAATGAGTACAGAGGTCAGTTGCTTGCTGGCAAAAGCTGCCAGTCAGGTTCAATTCTCAGCATGTGTAAACCCAGGTACAAAAGTGGTGTAAATGTCTAGAGTTTATTTGCAGTGGAAAGAGACTTTGGCTCACTTGCACTCACTCACTCTGCCTCCCCAGTGTTGGGATTACAAACACATACCACCACACACAGCTTTTTTTTTTTTTTCTTTTTAACACGGGTTATGGGGTTAGAACTCAGGTCTTCAAGCTTGCGTGGTAAGTGCTTTTCTGACTGAACCATCGCCCCAGCCCTGTAACTGTCTCATGACGCCCCCTACTGGAAGAATCAAACACTGCTTTGTCCTTGAGCTGCTGTTCAACGGGGAAGCAGGAAGACTTGAAAAGCGCTACTGCTTTGTATGTGTTTCCATCTGTGAAGAAAGGCAGCCTGGGCACAGGAAGAGCTCTAAGTCTCAGATTCAAGTTCGCTGGCAGAAGAAAGACTTCTGGGAGAGAAGAGGAATGGTTCTACTTTCTCCTGAGCCTCATGTAGCTTGTTCGCCTGGAGGGCATGCACCCGAGTGGGGATGTGCAGACTGCAGTTACAGAGAAGCGGAGGGTATCATTGTGGTCTTCTGGTTTCCTGGATGAATTATTTCCTTATTTTTTTTTTCATTTTTTTAAATTTATTAGTTTTCTTTTCAGCAAATACAGGCAGTTTGGTACCATTGTTTAGGCTCATCCATGACCTACCCCCTCCCAATGGCCCCTCCTTGTTGACACAAATGGGTCATGCATTGTGGAGTTAGCCCAAGACTATGCTAAAAGCCAGCCAAGGTGGCACATACCGTTAATCCCGACACTCGGGAGGCAGAGTAGGAGGATCACCATGAGTTCAAGGCCACTCTGAGACTACATAGTGAATTCCAGATCAGCCTGGACTACAGTGAGACCGTACCTCAAAAAAAAAGACTATGTTAAAATATTGTCTTCTCTGGAACGAGATGCTGATCAAACCCTGGCTCATTCCCAAAGAAATGATCCCTGCTGTCATACTGTGTTTATTATACTATAAGAATTTATAGCATCTTTATAAAGGTCCCTCTCCACCATAACACTGGTCCAGTCTGTTGTCCCCACTGAGCTGTGAGGTCCTTCTGGCTCAGTTCACGGACAGCGAAGAGTTTATTACAAGTGTGTTGGAGGCCGGGCATGGTGGCACACGCCTTTAATCCCAGCACTCGGGAGGCAGAGGTAGGAGGATTGCTGTGAGTTCGAGGCCACCCTGAGACTACATAGTGAATTCCAGGTCAGTGTGGGCTAGAGTGAGACCCTACCTCGAAAAAAAATTTTTTTAAGTGTGTTGAATGCAAAAAAATAAGAGGGGCAAATGACCAGAGTTCAATTCCTCAGTACCCACGTAAAACCAAATACATAATGGCACATGTATCTTGAGTTTGTTTGTGGTGGCTGGAGGCCCAGGGGTGCCTGTTCTCTCTCTCCTTCTGTTTCTTTCTGTTTGCTTGCAAACAAATAAATTTAAAAAATTTAAACAAGAAGGTAATTAATTTTATTCAATTCTTGTTTTTTTTTAATTTTATTTATTTATTTGAGAGAGTGAGAGAGGGAAAGAGGCAGACAGAGAGAATGGGTGCTCCAGGGCCTCCATCCACTGCAAATGAGCTCCAGACACATGCGCCAACTTGTGCATCTGGTTTACATGGATACTGGGGAATTGAATTGAGGTCCCTTGACTTTGCAGGCAAACATCTCAACCACTAATCCATCTCTCCAATCCTTAATTTTTTTTTTAATTTTTTATTTATTTATTTGAGAGCGACAGACACAGAGAGAAAGACAGATAGAGGGGGAGAGAGAGAGAATGGGCGCGCTAGGGCCTCCAGCCTCTGCAAACGAACTCCAGACGCGGGTGCCCCCTTGTGCATCTGGCTAACGTGGGACCTGGGGAACCGAGCCTCGAACCGGGGTCTTTAGGCTTCACAGGCAAGCACTTAACCGCTAAGCCATCTCTCCAGCCCCAGTCCTTAATTTTTAAATTATTTTCAAGATTGGATTTCACTCCAGCCCAGGCTAACCTAGAACTCACTCTGTAGCCCCAGGCTGAACTCTAACTCACCATGATCCTCTTACCACTGTTCTCCAAGTGCCAGGATTAAAAGTGTGCACCACTATGCCTAGCTAACTTTATTCAACTCTTACATTTTTTGCTTTGATAGTCGATAGTCCAATAAATGAATGAATCCTTAAATAAAGAACACCATATATATATATATATGTATGTATATATATATATATATATATATATATATATATATATATATATATATATTTGCAATGCCCTTGGTTGCTTCTACCTATCTTTGGCGTGTGCTACAACTCAAGTTTTTATTCTTAACTCTTTGTGGTAGATGAAATAATACCCCCTTGCAACATACCCACCTTCCCCATATCTCTAGAACCCATAGATATGTTACCTCACTGGCACGGAGGACATTAGGTCTGTGAGTGGGTCAAGGTTGCCAACTGGGTTATTGTCCTGGATTATCCAGGTGCAGCCAATGCATTCATCTGCATTTCTTCTTTGCATGCACATATGTATGTGCATATATGATCTGTGTGTGCCACATCCCATGTGTGGAGTGAAAGAGCCAAGGACAATCTTGGAGTGTGAGTTCTTAGTGTGAGTTCTTATGCTCTACTTTGAGAGAGGGGCTCTCTTGTTGTTTGTTTGTTTGTTTGTTTGTTTGTTTGTTTGTTTGTTTGTGCCATGGCATGACAGATTAGCTGCCTTCCAATGATGTAGGCTCACTGGTTTTACACATATATGTGCTACTTTTGTCCAGCTTTATGTGAATTCTGGAGACCTGAACTCTGGCAATCAGGCTTACACGCCACTGAGACCTACCCCCGCCCTCCTACACCTTTTACAAGTGAGAGAAAGGGACTGGAAAGTTAGAGTTGGAGAGTGTGCTGTATTTCTGGCATTTAAATATTAATATCATGTTGAGGATCGTGAGGAATATACTCAGGGCCTTGTGCATGAGAAGTCAACATTCTGCCACCAAGCTATATTCCCAGCCCTTCATCTTTCTAATGCTATTTTATTGAGGCAGAGCTGATAGAGCACACAGAACTACCTAGTATTGGCACTCTAAAGACCGACATGATGCCTGCTCTCCTGAAGCCATCATAACAATTAGGTTAGGTTGCAGTCAAGTTCTCATTGCTGGGAGAAATCACCTAATCAAGAGCAGATTGTGGGGGGAAAAAATAGAGGTTTATTTTGGCTTACAAGCTCGAGGGGGGAGCTCCATGATATAGGGAAAATGATAGCATGAGCAGAGGGTGGACATCACCCCCTTGTCACCATAAGGTGGACAACAGGAGAGTGTGCCAAACACTGGCATGGGAAAACTGGCTATAACACCCATAAGCCCGCCCCCAACAATACACTGCCCTTTACTGTTGCAGTCAGGTTTGCATTGCTGGTAGAAATCACCCAACCGAGAGCAGCATGTGGGTAAAAAGAGATCTATTTTGGCTTAGAGGCTCAAGGGGAAAGCTCCATGACAGAAGGGAACATGATGGCATGAGCAGAGGGCGGACATCACCCCCTCGCCAACATAAGGTGGGCAACAGGAACTGGAGAGTGTGCCAAACACTGACATGGGGAAACTGGCTATAACACCCATAAGCCCACCCCCAACAATACACTGCCTCCAGCAATGCAAACCTGATTGCAACAGTAAAGGTGTTAATCTCAAATCTCCATCAGCTGGGAACCTAGCATTCAGAACACCTAAGTTTAGGAGGGACACCTGAATCAAACCACCACTATTTACAAAACAGGGGAGGATGCAGTATACTTCTGGAGGCAATATTAATTACATTGTTGGCTTGGAAGATGAAGGGTCAAATCATAAACCAATAAATGAGCTGAAACAAGCAAAAAAAAAAATAAAATGGATTCCCCCTGGAGCCTCCAGAAGGCCAACATCTTTAGTTCATTTCATTAAAGCCACTGGAGACTCTTGACCTTCAGGCCTGAGAGAGAAAAACTCTGGGTTATTTGAAAGTTCTCAGTCTGTGCAAATTTGTTATAGCAGCCATAGAAAACAGATGCAGCTGTTTCCAAACTTGCACTAAGGATAACTCTGAACTTCTCCCCCACCAGCCAGCCCACTTTACAGGTTGGCTTCCTTGTATCTTTGGACTTTTCTCCAGTGACTCATCAGGACTCAATCCCCATGATACCCGTGGTAGAATGTTTACCGCTCACTGTATACAGATACCAGGCTGTGTGTATGGATTCTGTACTTACCTCCTGACTAGCACACCCCAGGGCCGTCATCACTAACCATCCCATCTGGCAAACAGAGACAATGTGGTTCAGCCACTGTATTAGCTCCATCTCTTGTTGCTGTGACCGAATAGCTGACAAGAAGCAGCTTAAAGAAAAGTTTATTTTGGCTTACAGTTTGAGTGGCTTTAATCCTTCATAACAGGGAAGGTATGGCAGCAGGAGACAGAAGCAGCTGGACACATTGCATCCACAGTTAGGAAGCAGAGATAAACAGGAAGTGGGACTGGACTCCAAAACCTCAAGCGACTCATTTCCTCTAGCAAGGCTCCACTTCCTAAAGTTTCCGCCACCTTCTCCAAAGAGCTCCACCAGCTGGGGACCAAGTGTCCAAACACATGAGCCTATGGGGGATGTTTCCTGTTCAACCTATAGCATCAAATATTAAGTTCCAATGTTAGGAAGTACTTAGATCTTAGCACTGAGTCTGTCAGACTCCAAGTCATGTCTAGGAATCCTCATATTTTTGCAGATTCTCTGCTATGTCTGTCAATTCTCTTCCCCTTTAAAAATGGTGCATTTTTTTTCTCCCAGACAACCTGCATAACTCAATCGAAGCTAAGACAAAATGCATGGCTATGATCCTGATTGGGCATGTTTCCACATTACAACCCCTATCACGCCAACAGTGATTATAACTTGGTATCACTTGAAAGATATTCTCAAATTTTAAGAGCCTAAATAGCAAACAGTGTTAACATAGGGAAGTGGAGGAAATGATGTGGCCAACATGTGAGAATGTATTAAATACCAGGCACTTTCTCCAGCCCTTTATCTTGTAAGACCCCCAGAACGAGGACCCCTCGCTCTGCCCAGATATGGCGACACCCCAAATCACTCACGAGAAGCAGTCTTGATGCAAACTGCAAGAGGATTTTATTCCAAGCGCGCTGGGGCCCACAGTCGTACACCGCACAGGAGTAGAGGACTGCAGAGCCCCGAATGTAGGAACGGGACAGTTTTTATAGGGTTTCTAACAAAGCCTGTGCATTAGACCAATCATTTTTTTAATATCAGGAGCCCGTGGGGTGCGAGCCAGTCAGTTTGTGCCACTCCATAGTTTCTAAGCCAATTAGTTTAATTTGTTCAAGCCCCTCGTGGACCAATCAGTCTCCTATGACCTTGGTGGTCAGCATTTGTGCAGGTCCTTGGGTGGGGGTAGCAGAGTGTGGTATCAGTCTCCTATGACCTTGGAGGTCAGCATTTGCGCAGGTCCTTGGGTGGGAGTAGCAGAGTATGGTATCAGTCTCCTATGACCTTGGTGGTCTGAGGCAGGCTGCTACGGCTTATGGTGCGGGCTACTAAGGCTTACGGTGCAGGCTATTAGGGCTTATGGTGCAGGTTATTTACAGAAACAAAATAAGTGGTTTACTTTATTACTTATTTCCCATCCTTGAGGGCTATCTCATGCCCTTTTTAACCTAGTTTTATATTAGGAGCGGGCTCTGATATAATGAGAAGAGGGATTTTTTACTTGCTTCCAACAGAGAGTAAAGCCTGGAGTTTGAGGTATGCAGGGGCCCGCTTAAGCTCCCTTTGGAGTGTGATAGTATTTCTGGGCTTCTGAATTCTTGGGCCTTTCAATCTCAACAACTCATTTTTAATTGTAGCACCATAGAAGCCTTAGCCGTGGCTGGTGTGTCATTGCACCCATTACAAATGAGGGATGAGGAATGTCCAAATAATGAGAGACACTCTCCACTCGGGTTCTCAGTCCACTTCATTGTTGCTGCAAGATCAACTCTTGCCAAACACAGCCTGATTCTGTGGAGGAAATAAAGAGGCCTCAGAATAGGACACAAAAAAAGAAAAAGCACAATTATTCAATACACATACCCTCTAGGGTCACCATATAAAAGACAAGACACCCAGCTAAATTCGAATTTTAGTTAAACAAGCAAACAGTCTTTAAAGGAAGTGTACCCAATATACAGCAGGCGATATACTAAAATATATTACTCCCCACTATTCTGAAATTCAGATAGAACTAGGATCCTATATTTTTGACAAAGAAGTGTATTTCCTTATATGATTTTACATATGTTCACCCCCTTTGCAGGATCCAAGAGAAGCTCATATATTTTGAGCCTAGTTAAAAAATAACATATTTTACCAGACTATAGCAATTTCCACTATCCAACTTCTTTTTTTTTAATTATTATTTTTTTAAATTTTTTATTTATTTATTTGAGAGCGGCAGACACAGAGAGAAAGACAGAGGGAGAGAGAGATAATGGGCGCGCCAGGGCTTCCAGCCTCTGCAAACGAACTCCAGACGCGTGCGCCCCCTTGTGCATCTGGCTAACGTGGGACCTGGGGAACCGAGCCTCAAACCGGGGTCCTTAGGCTTCACAGGCAAGCGCTTAACCGCTAAGCCATCTCTCCAGCCCACTATCCAACTTCTTATTAGTGATCCTCAGAGCAGCATGACAAGAAAAAAGGCCGTCTTACCAGTCTTTTTACAAGTCAGTGTGTTGAAGAGAAAAGCAGTTAAATGCTATCTTCAAGTCATCCAGAAAGTAAGTGCAGAAGTAAACACGCAGACCCATTTCTGTCTGACTGCAGAGCCCATCATGTCAGGAACCTTACCCTTTGTGATGAAGGGCGGCTTTGTGTTACACCTTCCTTCCATCCTGAGCGTTCTTTGCAGGGAGCATCTTGGCTCTGTTCTGATTAAAGGGAAGCGGTGGGGCTCATGCCCAAAAGGGAGGCAATGCAATGTGTCATCTGTGTTTCTCCCACCTGCTGTTTCAAGGACACCTGAGTCGATGATGATCCACCCCACTGGGACACTGAAAATAAAACAGATATAGGGTCCATGCTAAGCCCACATGCTGATGAGGGCTTGCCTTGTGGGTGTATACACCAAGACAGAGGAAACAGGAAATCAATGTTAAACTCACGTGCTGATGGGAGGCCAGGGCATAAATCAATAGATGTGCTTCCCATATCAGATGACGATAAATCCACTAAGTGAAAGCAGCCACTTTCAGATGATAAAATAATGGAAGGGTTTTTTTTTTTTTTTCCTTTTTTCTTTTCTGCCAAGTTAACATACAATTAAGGCCAACTTCATCCAGGTTATACGCTATTTCCAAGACAATCTCAGCATTTCAAAATTAGCTCGTTATTTGCACAAATGTCTAGTGCCTCAAGATAAAATCTGATAGGAGCTTTATTATACTTTATCTGACATGAGAATTTTCATGCAGCAATTTGGCCATGCTGTTCCCATGAAGGGTTTTTAAATTACCATTACAAATGGAAATGTGCTAAGACACCTCACAATTTTAATTCTCGCATTCATCACAAACTTCACTCCTGTTAACAAGCCTGTGGTCCTCACTTGTAGTGGGCTTTCCAGGTGTTTACAGAAGGAGATTGAAACCCAGGACGGAGAACCCAACTTTGCTCTCCATGGCTTGAGCTCTTGGTATAAATTTGTATGTTTCTAGTGGATTGAAACAGAAGCCAGAGGGGAGGGAAAGGGGAAAGGAAGTTTGCCTAAGTATAGAAAGAACTAAGCTGGGTTGAAGTAGGAAAATAAAAATGATGAAGAGGGGGAAATATGCCAAGAATATACCCACCTTGCCCCCCAATAAATCCTCTCTTCTTATAATACAGTTCAGATTGATCACAACACATTTGTGACTCTGGTAAAGGCTGGACTCAGATGTTCTCCATAAACTTCTGTGTTCTAAATGCTGGTAGCTGGGCTGGAGAGATGGCTTAGTGGTTAAGCGCTTGCCTGTGAAGCCTAAGAACCTTGGTTTGAGGCTCGATTCCCCGGAACCCACGTTAGCCAGATGCACAAGGGGGCGCACGCATCTGGAGTTCGTTTGCAGTGGCTGGAGGCCCTGGCACACCCAATTCTCTCTCTCTCTCCCTCTCTCTCTCTCTCTCTCTCTCTCTCTCTGTCACTCTCAAATAAATAAGTAAAAGCAAACAAAACATATTTTTAATGCTGGTAGCTATTCAGGAGGTGGAGGCCTGTAAGAGGAGGGGTGTCACTGGGGGGGAAGACCTTGATGTTTATTAACCCCTAGCCTGACAGTGCTATCTCTCAGTTCACTCTCCTGCTGCTGTTTTCCACCTGCTGTGGCAAGGAGGTGATGTCCTGCCTCTGCTCATGTCATGCTTTCCCCTCAAGATTGTAAGTCAAAATGATACCTTTCTTCCCAAGGCTGCTTTTGGTCCGGTGTTTTGCTCCAGCAATAAGAAGGTAACTATAGATCCGGGCGTGGTGGCATATACCTTTAATCCCAGCACTTGGGAGGCAGAGGTAGGAGGATCACCGTGAGTTCGAGGCCACCCTGAGACTACATAGTGAATTCCAGGGCAACCTGAGCTAGAGTGAGACCCTACCTCAAAAACAAACAAAAAAAAAAGGTAACTATAGCGCTTGTTGTTGGCTCCATTTTAAAGACCATGTTTCTTAGAATGGGCTTGTCAAACACCTCCACACCCTACCCCCTCCCAAGTCCTGTGCCCCCCCCCCCCCGGAACTGGAGGAACCAAGGTGAGAGAATACAGCATGTTCTCTGAGCTTGGGCAAGCTACTGGCAGCTGCCTTTAGAGAGAGCGTAGGCAAACATGGCTTTATTCCATCTGAACCCAGAAGCTTGAAGTGAAAGAAAAGAAACCTTGGTTTGCTGTAAGAAAAAAAAATGGAAAGAAATCTTTCCCTGTTCTGTGTCAGGAACAAGACCCCCAGAGCATGAACTCACTAAGACTCAAAACAGCCACCAAGTAACAGGCCTTGTCTGAGCCTTATTAGCAAATCAATGCACCCCAGTTTCAGGAATAGCACCAGCATGGTGGCGTATTTGCCCAGTGTGGAGGAAAGAAACGCAGATCTATTCAAGAAAAAAGAAATTTCTCCAAAGCGAAAGGATGTATTTTTCTTAATGAGGACTCATGTGTGTCTGCATTTTCCCTCCCCCGCCTGATGACTTTCCCTGCCTGTGGATTGGTTGTGCGGTGTTGTCCGCTGTGGGTCATCTCTCTTTGGCAACATTCAGGAACCAAAGAAGCCAGCAATGGCCACCAGTGCAGGCTGCTGTGCTGAGCCTGTACCTTGGAAAGACAATCTTCCATAGACTGAAAATGAAAGGCCCTATTGTTAACATCAAATCACATAGGTCAATACCCACCCACCGTGGGCAGCATTCTCCCAACTAACAAACACTAAACTGTCAATGGATCAATTGAATTAATTAATAATAAATTAATCAGTCCAATCACTGGATAAAGAAGAGAGAAGGAAAACCATCCCACAGCTTCAAGCAAGTCATTTCTGTGGCCTGAAGAGAGTGAGAGCAAGGTGTGAGGGCCATGAGATGGTGGTGTAGAGAAACATATTAAAAATAGCCTCATTAGGGCTGGAGGGATGGCTTAGTGGTTAAGGTGCTTGCCTGCAAAGCCAAAGGACCCAGGTTTGATTTCCCAGGACCCACGTTAGCCAGATGCACAAGGGGGCACATTTGTCTGGAGTTCATTTGCAGTGGCTGGAGGCCCTGGCATGCCCATTCTCTCTCTCTCTCTCTCTCTCTCTCTCTCTCTCTCTCTCTCTCCCTCTTTCTCTGACAAATAAATAAATAAATATAAATATTTTTAAATAGCTTCATTAAAATATTTTTTAAAATAGCCTCAAGAGTAGCCCTTTATTGGTGAGGCTAAAGTAGTATGTAAAGTAAGTGGGAGGGACTGAGATAGCCTATGGGCTCCTTGTCTTTGGTTGGTCATAGTCCAGCCCAGGGTAAGATCTATGAACAAGAGATTGCCTCTCAGCAGCCACTGGGAGCCTCTACCAAAGGGATTAAAGAATTCTATCATCAGTGTTGGCTACCAAAGTTACTTGTCACTGCCTGTACAGAAGCCACCCCAAGACTCTGGACTCTGGAGGAGTTGGGGGAGAACTCTGGTGTTGATTGTCAACCAGCCTTCTTTGATGCCCAGACTCCATGACATCTCTCCCTCACCCATCCTTCTATTTAAATGAGTAGCTCAGTAGAAGATGATATGTTTTGAAACCAATGCTTCCTATTACTTAGAAGCAAGGACACACCCCACAGAGTAACAACAGGAACTCTGTAGATAAAGGTTTGATAGATTTATTAAGCAAAAGAAAGAAAAAATCCAGGGCCCCAGTTCTCTCTGAATCTCAGAAAATCCATGAGTAATGTTTTAATATATATCCTGCTATGTTTTGGATATGCCTATACTAAAAGATTATTCATTGTTTAATTAAAGTTAGAATTTAACTGGGTGTTCTGTGTCTTATATGGCCTCCTAAGAGGGAGAGTATGTTGAACATACATCAACTTTCACCAAGAAAATGACAAGGACAGATGTGACCCCAAAGGGTACAGCTGGTTGGGTGAGTACATTAGATGCAAGGCAGTCACAAGGATAAGTAACATCAAACCCAGTTTCTTTTTTACCACCTCCCAATAGAATTAGAACCATTGCAATGCATCACTGGCGAAGTGAAATATTGGTTTTGTACACATAGGGTGATTCAAAACCTTGCATTGCATGCTTATTCTGTGTCGGGTATTGTCTGAGTTTCTAGAGCCAGAGCAAGGGAGACAATACTGACATTGTGGATCCAGAATTCCAGCTGAGGAAAAGCGGATGGCAGATGAGATAAATAGGTCAAATTCACATATGTCAAGGGGTGATAAGTGCTAAGTAGGAGAAGTAACAGGGCAGAGATGGCGGGTGAAAAGTCTTGTGTACAGGAGGTGGACAGTTTCATACCTGTCTGTGTGAGGAAGGACACACTAGAAACTTTAAAAGTAAAAACCTGAAAAATGTGAGTGCAGAGGCTGGCTGACTTACAAGGACATGCTGCCAATTTTATAGGGTAACAAGCAATGGGAAAGGTGTGCTGCGGTGGTTTTATTCAGGTGTCCCCCATAAACTTAGGTGTTCTGCATGCTAGGTTCCCAGCTGAGGGAGATTTGGGAATTAATGCCTCCTTGTTTGCCTGAAGAGAGGAATCACCAGTTCTGCTCAAGTATCAGCATTGTCTTTTAGGAAGTGTGGGCCTACCCCTACCCACAAGAGTGGTCTGAAAATTCTAGAATAATCACTATGCTCTTCCCTAGAAGAGATGGCTATAGACACAAGGGCAATAGCAATTCTATTTCACCTCTGTATTTTGTTATGTCAAGGGCAAAAAGCAGCGTCACTGGGGAGCTGTGGTAGTTGGAGGTGATATATGGCCATCACAGACCTGTTCAGCCACTCAGAGTACTACACCTGGAGCTGCCGCCACGGGATGTGTCTTCCCTAATTACTGTACAGTTGACAATGAAGTCAGCTTTCTGCTATGACACATTGAAAATTGATGAATCTAGTGCTTAAACTCCAGTGGGGCGAACTTGCTGTGAAGGTTGGAGAAGTGGAAATACAGCACTTGAAGCACTAGGCGGGGGGGGGGGGGGGGGGGGGGAGGAAGAAGGAAAGACAAGTTCTTGGATGTGTTAGCTCAGCATGGGTAAGGTGTGGGAGCAGTTGACAAAGGAGACTGTGTTGCAGGCAGGGTTTGTGACGCCCCTCATACAGTCAGCGCGGGGCTTGGGAGATGACAGTCAAGACTGAGCAAAGTCCTTGGTGTCCTCTCAGCAGGCCAGCAAACCCTGGCCTGGTGACTATCTTTTGCCATAGCTGGTTTTCCATATATGTGTGTGTGGTGTGCGTGTGTGTATGTTCACTTTGTGTGGGCACATGTTCTGTTGGCATACATGCCCATGTATGTGCATGCATGTGGACGCCAGGGGTCGATGTCCCACTTCTTCCATTGCTTTTCATCTTAAGGAGGCAGGCTCTCAATTGAGCCCTGAGCTAGCCAATTCAGGTAGTCTAACTAGATTCCCCATCTCTGCCTCCTGAGCTCTGGGAGTCTGAAATGTATGTGGTTGCTGGGGTTCTGACCTGAGATCCTCATACTTACACAGCAAACTGTGCCACTGAGCCCGTGTGGCCAAGCCCTTGATTTTTCCTGCAGAGTGGCAAGGCCAGTGAATTAATTCTCTTAGAACATTTTGTTGTAATTTGAAAAATAAAATAAAATAAAATGCAAGATAGATAACAAAAAGGGAAATAGCTACAGTGAAAGAGAGTCATGAGTCTTTTTAAAAAGATACAAATTTGCATTAGAATAACAACTTTACTTTATCACATGATAATCAGAAAATGGGTGGTGTGACTAATAACTACAAAATTTGAAAGTTGTTGGAAGGAAAGAAGAAAGAGATACAGACAGAGGTGGGGAAAATGAAGGGAACGAAGGGAGGGAGAGAGGAAGGAAAAAGAAGGGGTTTTAAGGAGACCTCATGTATGTGATTGACCGAAACTGTCCTCAAAGCCTGCTAGAACCACAAATTTTACTGGTCTAGCAGACAGCTTCATGTTCACTGAGATGAACTTCCAGACCAGGCACAGTTATGGAGGAAGGGATATTTATTGAAGCTCACAGATCCTGGGGAAGTTCCATAATGGCAGAAGAAGCTGGCCTGCCTTTACAGGTCCAAGTAGAGACACAGAAGCACAAGCCACAAGCCAAAAGCCACACAGCACAGCACACTTCAGGAACTCCAACTAGGCACATTTTGCATATCTTTAGATTGAAATCTCAAACCCACCACCACACCTTAAGATCCACCAAGTGAAATTGCCTCCAGCCAGGTAGCTACAGATGCAAACTCCAAGCTAATAAAACACTGAATATATTGGGGGCCATCTATTCAAACTATTACAACTAGGTCACCACTGCTTTCCTTAAAAAGCACTTCCACAGAACATGGCCCAGCAGCCTTCTGTTCAGCCTTGGGCTGACATCACCCTATTACTAATCACAGTGGCCCAAGATTATGTGGGTGCGAGCTTCCTTGGTTCTGTCAATAAGAACTCCACTTTACCTCCACCTCTCTGAGCACACCCATAATTGATGAGGGACATGAATTCCCACTGTAAAACCCTGCTTTCCTCCCAGCAGGGGCATGGGGAGGGGAAGAGTCTGTGGAAAAATCTGCTTTTTTTTTAAAAAAAGATTGATAGGTTATAATTCAATTTAAAGATTAACTTCAAAAACAAAATGAAGGGCTAGGAAGATTTCTCAGTGGCTAAAGCCTGTCAGTCCAAGGTTGGTCCCCTAGCCTTCCATGTAATCTGGATGTAAAATGTGGCACAAGCATCTGGTGTTCATTTGTAGAAGCAAGAAGCCCTAGGATCAGGCTGGAGAGATGGCTTATCAGTTAAGGCATTTGCCTGCAAAGCCAAAGGACCTTGGTTCAATTCCCCAGGACCCACGTAAGCCAGATGCACAAGGAGGCACATGCGTCTGGAGTGTGTTTGCAGTGTCTGAAGGCCCTGGTACCCATTCTCCCTGTCTCTGTCTCTCTCTCTCAAATAAATAAATAAAAATAAGGTTTTCTTAAGAAGAGAATCCACAGGATGCCCTTACACACATATACACAAATGAAAACTAAAACTAGACCTGTTTTTTAAATTAAGTTTATATTTCAGAAAAAATTGGAATTAAAGTGCTTCCTTTTACAACATTAGGACAATCCTAAAAGCAAAACCTAAAACTAAAAACATTCTGACCCTCTCCCAGGTAAAGGACATGTAAGTCCTCACTCTCATCTTCATGAGAAACACACACACACTGAAAGAGCACCAGCTTTTCTTGGACCTGTGAGGGAACTATTACAGGGGGAAATCACCACGGTGTAATCTGAGAGACGGGGGTGTCCAGAAAGTCGCAGTCAAGGCCAGCTCACCAGGGCCAGGAGCCCTGAGCAACATGAACATTCTGATGAACTGCTGAGATAGATCAGTTAGGGCTTTTCCTGAGAGTGAGAGACACCTGCAGTCTGTTGACTCTGTCAGCATAGTGCTGTGCTTTACTCTCAAGAACTCCACTGAGTTCTTACAGTAAAGAATGATCCCTTCATGGCTCTAGAACTGGAATGTTCCTGAGCTTCTCCACCTTGTGCTGGGTAAGCAAGACTGCCCCAGAGCCAACCAACTTCGCATCTCACCTACCACAACACCATAGCCAGTGAGGTCAAGAAACGGAAAAGCTGAACCATTAGAGAAATACCAGTGGAAACTCAGCTCTGGAAAGAAGCCTCAAACTGCTGAGATTTTTCTGGAAAGTTGTGGAATGCTCTCCTCACCTCTACAGAGCAGGCTTGCTATGAAAACAATGAATCTCACTCCAGAGTCTCCATGGAGGAGACCCCCATAGACCTCAAAGTCAAAAACAGGGGGACTAGAAGATTCTGAGGTCTCTGTCACCCACAGCTACCCTGGACCTTCAGCAGAGCCATACTCCTATCTAGCTGTATGCAAATCTTGCTGCTAAGAGCCATCCATTGCCATGGTTAATATGCAGAGCAGTATCGTGGCTTTCCACACAAAGCACAAGGTGTGCTCAAAGCCGGGAGAGGAGCTAGCATCAGAACCCAATGCGGATAAGGACAGATGCTGGATTATCAGGCAGGAGTTTGAATCGTGTGATTAGTTAGTCAAGAGATCCAGTGGAAAGAGAGACAGAGCAGATGGGCACTGTCAGCGGAGAGATTCCGATGTAGAAAGGAGCATCGCAAAGTCAGAATAATCAAGCACAGGAAGACAGAGGTCGGAGCTTTTGATGGGCTCCTGAGAACCGTCGAGGAGACAACAGAGGTGAAAATCAGCGGGTGGCAGAAAGGTCAGCCATCTGTGCAGGCTGAAACGTGCATGAAAACAATGGAGGGGCTGCCTGAGGAGATGGCTCAGTGGATAGAGTGCTTGCTATGCGGGCATGAGGATCAGAATTTGGACCCTCGCATATGCCTGGGTGAGATGGGGAAGGGGGTGACAGCCACCTGTAATGCCAGAGCTACAGAGGTTGAAACAGGGCATCCCTGAAGCAAGCTGGCTTTCTAGACAAGCTGATTCCCTGAGTTCTGAGCTTAAGTGAGACTGCCTCAGTAAGGAAAAAGGAGACAGGACTGGAGTGATGGCCCAGCAGTTAAGGCACTTGCCTGCAAGTCATAGGACCTGAGTTCAATTCTCCAGTATCCATGTATAGCCAAATGCACAAAGTGTTGCATGCATCTGGAGTTCGTTTGCAGTGGCTAGATGCCCTGGCATGATATCTCTCTCTCTCTCTCTCTCTCTCTCTCTCTCTCTCTCTCTCTCTCTCTCTCTGTATCCTCACAAATAAATAAATAAAAATATTTAATAAAAAAGGAGAGAGTTTGAAGAAGACACTCACTGTCGATCTGTGGCCTCCACATGCATACACACACCCACATATGCAAATGTAAATATATATTGTGCCCATATGCATAGGAACGTCTACACACAAATGCACAGCATGGAAACATACATATGCAAAAATATTTCTAAGATGAGAAACACAGGACCTGTGGGGCCAAGTCACCAATGTAACAGATACCTTTGGAATACTAAAAAGAGAAGAATGGACTGAGCAAAAGAGATGTGAATGAATAACAGCCAGAATCTCCTCAAAATTCATGGCAGATGCCAAGCCACATATGTAGGAGAGTTAGAGAACATAGAACATGGACATTAATATCCACTATAGAAGCTCAAACTGCAGGACACCAAAAACAAAGAGAAGATCCTGGGAATGGGAGAGTCTAAGCACGGATGAGGCAGCATGAGAATCCTGTAAAGCTCTCGTCACGTACAGATTCAGTTGGAAGAAAGCAGAGCAAAGTGTTTGTATGTACTGTTAGGTTAGCTAAGCAACAACTTGGAATTTTATACGGAGAAAAAATATCCTTCAAAGTGAAGGCGAATAAATGCCTTCTGACCACAGGAGCACAAGACAGAGAAATTTTACTGCTGGACAGCGGCCCTCTGGGAAATGATAGTTCTTCAGAGAGAAGGAAAATAAAGGAACAAATAAAGCAAGCAAGACAACCAGAGTTAAGGGCAAGGACACACTTTGGAATGAAGGCTCTGACATGTATAAAGTCTAGAGAGTTGGAAACAGGTGCTGATGAAAGAACACAACTGTGGTGCAAAAGTGTGACCCTGACTCAGGAAGGAGTGAGGAGGAGCTGACCTGGGAACCATGGAATAACCAGAAACTAAAAGACCAAAGACTGCCAGGAACGCTGTGATCTGACTGGAAGCCTACTTCCCACTGGGCATGGTGAACAAACCCAACATGTGGCACAGCACTGGACATGAACAATGAAGTAAAAGGAGGCAGATGGTGACAGAAGGCTATTTTCTGGTGGAAAAGGAGGTCACAGATAAAGAGACAAGCTACATTCATTCACGTTGTGATGGATTGGAGCTGGATGGAGGGGACATCCACACTTGCGTTGACTTCAATGTAGACACAGGTGCAAATAAACAGAAATGTTTATAGATGTGTGCATACAGTGCCTACTTTACTTTTAGATACTGCCTTGCTCTGACTGTGAGTGAGATAAGTAACACCACCACCAGTGACCATGGACATGCCTAAAAGACAAATGGTGGTTTCTAATACCTTCTTAAGAGAAAGATAGAAGATAGGCAGAGAGAATGGACACACCAGGGCCTCCAGCTGCTGCAAATGAACTCTAGATGCATATGCTACTTTATGCATCTAGCATAGTGGCACTTGCATCTGGAGTTCATTTGCAATGTCTAGAAGCCCTGATGTGCCCATTCTCTCTATCTCTCTCTCCCTCTCTCTCTCTCCCTCTCTCTCTCTCTCTCACCGTAATAAATAAATAAAAATAAAATCTATTTTTTAAAAAAAGAATTGCAGAGCCGATGGGCTGGAGAGATGGCTTAGTGGTTAACCGCTTGCCTGTGAAGCCTAAGGACCCTGGTTCGAGGCTCGATTCCCCAGGACCCACGTTAGCCAGATGCACAAGAGGGTGCACGCATCTGGAGTTCATTTGCAGTGGCTGGAAGCCCTGGCACGCCCATTCTCTCTCTCTCTCTCTCTCTCTCTCTCTCTCTCTCTCTCTCTCTCTCTCTCTGTCACTCTCAAATAAATAAAAATGAAGCAAACAAAAAAATTTAAAAAAAAAAAAGAATTGCAGAACCGCATGTGGTGGTATATGCCTTTAATCCCAGCACTTGGGAGGCAGAGGTAGGAGGATTGCCATGAGTTTGAGGCCACCCTGAGACTCTATAGTGAATTCCAGGTCAGCCTGAGCTAGAGTGAGACTCTACCTCGAAAACAACAACAAAAATTTTAGTGAATTTCAGCCTATCCTGGGCTACATAGTGAGTTTAAGGATAGCTGGACCTATAGTGCAAGATCCTACCTCAAAAACTAAAAACACTAAAAATGTATGCATGGAAGGGGATGGAGAGAGTGCTCAGTGGTTAAAGGTGCTTGCTTGAAAAGTCTGATGGCCTGGGTTCAATTCCCTGGCACCTTCATAAAGCAAGATGCACAAATTGATCCATCCACCTGGAGTTCATTTGAAGTGGCAGGAGGCCCTGTCATGTTCTCTCTCTCTCTCTTTAATAAATAAATAAACAAATATGTTTTGAAAATGTATGCATGGGACAAGTAATGACATATATACAGCAAGTGTCAGCCTTCTGTTTAAGTAACAGTGATGATATTTTGAAATTTTAGTCACATATATTTTCATGTGTTGTTGCCTGTACTAGAAGTCGATTTTAATTACACATATTTATATTACATCAAAATGCATATCATTTATTTTAGTCAATATATCATTTGATTCAAGCATGCCAAAGAGCTTTCCCATGCCACGTACCACTATACTGGTTGGCTTTCTACAGGAGTTCTCTGTGGGTTTATGGCATTCCCACAACATTTCCCCTTATGATGTTTGAAGACCTGACCAAACTGTGAGAGCACTGGGATGAAGAAATGGGGGGACAAAACCCCACACTTCACATTCATCATAACATTATAAGGGAAATCAATTATTTATCATTTTAACTACTACCATATGGGCAAAGCACCATAAATTGCTTTCCCCATATGTTAGCCTCCCAAGAGATGGTAGACATTACTAAATGGGTTTCATTTGCTTTCAAATTAAGATCAACTCTATGTCTCTGGGACCTTGAAAACTGATTAAAAATTGAAACTGATCAGTTGTTGCGAAAAACAAAAGCATTACACAGAACACGTCTATGCATAGTTGTAAATATAAGTTACATGACAAGTTAGTTTCTCTCTGAAAATTAAGGCAGTTATGTATAGACATACGTCTGTACTAAAATGTATGCAGGGAACCATATATGTCTCTAGGAGGATATAAATGCTTTGCCGGCTTGTGTTTTTGCTAGAATTCATGCCTTACAACTTGCATTATATTTTTATCTATTTATTTATTTTGGATTTTGGAGGTAGGGTCTCACTCTAGCTCACGTTTACCTGGAATTCACTATGTAGTGTCAGGGTAGTCTTGAGCTCATGATGATCCTCCTACCTCTGCCTCTCGATGCTGGGATTAAAGGCGTGTGCCACCGCACCTGGCTAACTTGCGTTATTTATTTATTTATTTTTTTATTTATTTGAGAGCGACAGACACAGAGAGAAAGACAGATAGAGGGAGAGAGAGAGAATGGGTGCGCCAGGGCTTCCAGCCTCTGCAAACGAACTCCAGACGCGTGCGCCCCCTTGTGCATCTGGCTAACGTGGGACCTGGGGAACCGAGCCTCGAACCGGGGTCCTTAGGCTTCACAGGCAAGCGCTTAACCGCTAAGCCATCTCTCCAGCCCTAACTTGCGTTATTTTTATTATCTCATAAAAGTCACAGCTTTAATTACTTTCAGATCAGCTATTACAGCCTGAGCATGAAGGTACACACCTGCAATCCCAGGACTAAGGAGGCAGAGGCAGGGGCATCACTGCAAGTCTCAAAATATAATAGTAATTAACAATAATAATAAATTAAAAAACCTAATAGAAAACATTGACTATCTTAATTTTATTTTTAATCTTTGCATGTGCATGTGTGCACATGTGATGTGTGTGTGTGTGTGTGTAGGTGCAGTGCACATGAGTGTGGAAGTCAGAGGACAACTTTGGGTACCAATCAGTCCTCGCCTTCCACCTTGTTTGAAGCAGCGTGTCTCAATGTTGTTCACTTCTGTGTTTGCTGGACCGGCTGGCCCGAATGCTGCCTGGATTCTCCTGTCTCTGCCTTCCATCCTGCCACAGGAAGGCTGGGGTTAGACACTTGCTACTGCATCTGGCTTTTTATGTAAATGCTGGGAATCCAAACTCAGATATGAGCTTTGCACAGCAAGTCCTTCTATGCACTGAGCCGTCTCCTTAAACCCGACCTCAGCTTTTTGAGTCTGTTATATTTTTGAACTATTTTATTTATTTGAAAGAGAGAAAGAGGCAGACAGAGAGAGAGGAGAGAGAATGGGCACACCAGGACCTCTAGCCACTGCAAACGAACTCCAGCTGCATGTGCCACCTTATGTATGGTTGGCTGATTTGTTTTAATTTCTGCTGTTTAATTTTTTTGGTAGTCTCATATATGCCAGTCTGTCCTCAAAAATCACTTTGTAGCCAAGGATGACTGAACTTCTGATCCTCCTGCCTCTACCTCCAGAGTACAAGGCTTGTTTTTGATAAACAATCTTGTGCAATGATATTGTAGTTAGTGAACCCATGCACTAATTTTTCTCAAAAGAAGCTAGAAACAGCAAGGTTAAGTCCTTCAGACATTTAGTTTTTTCTATCCACTACCATCCACATAGGTAATTTTAAACATAATTTCAGTACTTCAGTGTACACTTGGGATTCTTGACCATGGAAATCATCATGACTGTGGCAGCCAAATGTGTTTTCTCTTTTCATTACTAATGTGTTGTTTGCTCAAACACTTACCTGTGTGGTAGTCGTTAAGGTGCATGAAGAGTCTGTTAGGGATAGTCCTAATTGCCTATTGCTGCTCCATGCAAATAAGTGAGAGTTACAGCACCCAGATATTTTAGAATGTTTCAAAAAGTTAACCTTGGGCTGGAGGGATGGCTTAGCAGTTAAAGTGTTTGCCTGCAAAGCCAAAGGACCCAGGTTCGATTCCTCAGCACCCATGTTAGCCAGATGCACAAGGTGGCACATGTGTTCGGAGTTCATTGGCAGTGGCTGGAGGCCCTGGAGTGCCCATTCTCTCTCTCTCTCTCTCTCTCTCTCTCTCTCTCTTTCTTTCTGTCAAATACACTAATAAATAAAAAATCAACCTTGGCATCAGATCCTTGAAGGTTTCAGAGCCATCCTCACATGTAAGGTTGTCCCAGGAGCAGCTTGCTAAGAGGGGGATACAGAAATCACCAGTTGTCTATGCTGTCTTTTCCTATCCCTACATACAACTGCCACTAACACGTCTTGTTTCTCTCTGATGTGGCCTAGTCACATGAAGTCAGGGTGAGCATAGAACAAATGGCCAAGCAGCAGGCTGGAGGGCCAAAGGGAAGGTCTGAGTAGATGAGATATTTCAATACAAAACACAAGAGATCCTTCGTCTATAATGTTTATACATCTCCTCTGCAAAGTGTTGATATGATGTAGCTCAGAATCAAATCTGTTTATCTATGGTAACTGATTAATAGAAACAACACCTTTGAGCCCTTCATCAATGCCAGGCGGTTTCCGTGTCTTGCCACAGTATTTGTTACCTGGGATGTTTTGTTTGGCTCCTTTATACATGCAGGAACTGTAAGGCAATGCATGAGGAGGTTGTGTAGAGATAACCTTGGGCATCTGGGCTTGAAACCTCACCCAGTGGGCTACAGAGCTCATAGCTCCAATGGTAAAGGTGGGTCCAGAAGGGCCAGACAAGGACAGGAAGCAGGAAACTGCTTTAGCTACACATGGCCTTGTGTGTGTGTGTGACGGGGGAGGTCAGCCAGGGGAGTATAATTCATTGCCAAACCAACCGTCATGTATGTTTAGACCAATCACCATGGAGTTCACGTTCATGTCAGTTGATGTGAGTGCTCCAGCAGTAGTGACAAACAATCCGTCATTATAACAGGATTGGCTAATGAAAAAACCAAGCTAAGAGCCTTTATTTCCCATATGAATGTGGATTTCAGAATGATCTGGAAATTTGAAGATATGCCTTCACTTTTCATCCCAAAGCTCAGGTTTCTCCTAAGCTTCCCCTGGAGCCAGGAACTTCCCAGTGGAGTTCCTAGCATGTGTGTTCTGACTTCTAAAGTGGAAATAACACTCCTAGTTCTCATTCCTCAGAAATGCCTAAAATGAGTTGGATGATGCTTGTTGTGTGATTGTGTGAGATTGGCTTTCAGGGCAAGAATTTCCATGTTTTCCATGGATACTAATATAGTCTCTGGTGCATTAGAATGACCCATAGAAATATTTAAAAGCCTGTCTTTCATTTTTTAAAAGTGTTTTTAAGTTTTATATATTTATTTTAAGTGTTTTATTTTAGAAGAAGAGAGAGAGAGAGAGAGAGAGAGAGAGTGTGTGTGTGTGTGTGTGTGTGTGTGTGTGTGTGTGTGTGTGTGTGTGTGTATGAGCATGCCAGGGCCTCTTGCCATTATAAATGAACTGCAGACTCATGTGCCTCCTTGTGCATCTGGCTTACATGGGTCCTGGGTAATTGAACCTAGGTCCTTTGTCTTTGTAGGCAAGTGCCTTAACTGCTAAGCCATCTCTCCAGCCCACCAGTTATTTTTTAAACTTTTTAATTTTATTTTTGAGAGAGAGAGAGGCAGAGAGAAAGAGAGAGGGTGTGCCAGAGCCTTTCAGCCTCTGTGAAAGAACTCCAGACATATGCGCCCCTTTTGTGCATGTGTGCCATTTCACACTTGCATCACGATGCATCTGGCTATGTGGGACCTGGAGGTTTGAACATGCATTGATAGGCTTCGCAGGTAAGTGCCTTAATCATTAAGCCATCTCTCCAACCACAGCAGTTATTTTTTTAATAGATCCATAGAAACCCTGGTTAAAAAAAAAAATGAATGCCTTCAAAACATTGTAACAGAGAGTATTAATGTCTCTGGCTTCACCTGCCTTAGTGAAAATATGAATGATCACCCAGCATCACGCCACCATCATCACCATCAGCGACATCACCACCATCATCTCACAATGCAGTCATCATCAACATCACCCTCGTTCACCACAGTCACGATCATCACAGTCACCATCGTGATCATCACCACCATCACTATAATCACATCACCGTCATCACAGCACCCATCACCATGATCATCCTCATTGCTGTCACTGTCACCACCCTCACCATCACCCTGATCACCATCACCCTCATCACCATCATTGTTACTATAATCACATCATCATGATCACAACACAATCTTCACCATCACCCTCACCACCATCACCATTACCACCTCCATCACCCTCACCACCATCATCATCACCCTCATCACCCTCACCTTCATCACCATCACATTACCACTACCATCACCATCATTCCCACCACTATTACCATTATCACTACCATCACCCTCATCACCTCACCATCATCACCATCACCCTCATCACCCTCACCCTCATCACCCTCACCACCATCACCATCACCCTCACCCTCATCACCATCACCACCATCACCATCACCATCACCCTCACCACCATCACCCTCATCAGCATCACCATCACCCTCACCACAATCACCCTCACCACCATCACCATCACCACCATCACCCTCACCACCATCAAGATCACCATCGCCCTCACCACCATCACCCTCATCACCATCACCATCACCCTCACCATCATCACCATCACCCTCATCACCATCACCATCACCATCACCACCATCACCCTCACCACCATCACCACCACCCTCATCACCTCATCACCATCACCCTCATCACCTCATCACCATCACCATCATCACCCTCACCATCATCACCCTCACCATCATCACCATCACCATCACCCTCACCACCATCACCCTCATCACCATCACCCTCATCACCATAACCATCATCACTCTCACCCTCATCACCATAACCATCACCCTCACCACCATCACCCTCATCTCCATCACCCTCATCACCATCACCATCACCCTCACCACCATCACCATCACCATCACCCTCATCTCCATCACCCTCATCTCCATCACCCTCATCACCATCACCATCACCCCCATCACCCTCACCATCATCACCATCACCCTCATCTCCATCACCCTCATCACCATCACCATCACCCTCACCACCATCACCATCACCGTTACCACCACCATCACCACCACACTCACCACCATCACCCTCATCACCCTAACCACCACAACCCTCATCATCATCACCCTCACCCCCTCACCACCATCATTCTCGTCACCGTCACTATAATCACATCACCATCGTTACACATCAATCATCACCCTCACACCATTACCACCACCATCATCACCCTCATCAGCCTCAATGTCATCTGCTTTTCCTGTTTCTCTTCATCTTCATTCTCCACTTTCTTATCTCCCTCTTGATTCTCTCCATCTTTCTGCTCTTCAGTCTCCTCTTCATATGCCCTTCATCCCCCTTCTGCCTCATAGTCATCTGCATCATCAGCATATACCCCCACCACAACCACCAGCAGCAGCAGCATCACCATCTCGACTTCCCAAGCATGTCTTTGCAAAGGGCTTATATGAAGCCAGCTACTCTTCTAGCCACCTTCCCAGGTTAACTCAATGCTAGTATGACATAGGTAACAGTATTACCCCTATTTTACTGATTGAGAACGTGAGACACAACGTCTGAAGAATGTGCCCATGCATGTGCAACTGATGATTCAAAGCATCTGGATCAAAACCCAGAGGTTCGTACTCTAATCAGGGGTATTTGACCCAGTGTAATAACCCTCCTTATTCAAGCGCATACAGTTCCATGTTAAGCTGGGCATCTTACATACATGTGAAAGAAGTACTTGATTAAGTAGGCAGTGTAATACCTACATTTTAACCGGAGATACTGTCAGTCAAATATGTCACTTTGACCTTTCAGTTTAGTTTAGTTTTGTTCTCCAGGTTCTTACTCTAGCCTGGGCTGACCTGGAATTCACTATGTAGGCCCAGGTTAGTCTTGAAATCACAGTGATCCTCCTACCTCTGCATCCCATGTGATAGTCACCATGCCTGGATATTTTGACCTTTAATATCATATTCAGGGAACCGTGAGAGGTCATGGAAACAATTCCATAGGCTAGTGTTACTTTGATATGGTTTTATCTAAAGGAATTTTATTATCAACAGTGTGGTAAACGTGCATTGTCCCTCATAGCCTCATGCATTTGTGATGAAGCCTCATTCTTAATCCCCAGCTGATGGGGTCTTTGAGTGGTGGAGCCTTGTTGAAGGAGGTGCATCTCTGTGGGCAGGCTTTGGGATCTTGTAGTCCAGATCTACTTGCCAGTGCTAGCGAGCTCAGTCTCTCTCCTGCATACTGATGAGGAAATGTGATGTCCAGCAGTCTATCTTACCATGATTTCCCTGACATGATGACACGTCCCCCTTGAAACTCTGAGCTGTAATAAACAAACCCTTTCCTTCCATAAGCTGCTTCTGGTTGGGTGTTTTTTCCCAGAAATGAAAAAGTAACCACTAGTGATAGTTTTCAAGTATATATATATTGCTAATGAACTATTTCTACAAGTTGAGAAAAAGATCTACTTCAGAGCACAGGGTTTTTTGTGTTTTTTAAAGATAGTTGTTTATTTATTTATTTATTTGAGACATGGCAGGAAGGAGAGAGAGCGAGAGAGAGAATGGTATGCAGGGCCTCTAGCCACTGTAAACAAACTCCAGATGCATGTGCCACCATGTGCTTATGTAGGACCTGGAGAACTGAACTGGGTCCTTAGACTTTGCAGGCATGCGCCTTAACCGCTAAGCCATCTCTCCAGCCCCAGAGCACAGTTTTTAATATAACAACATGACGTGGTATAATTTAAAAGTACATACTTGCTATGATTTGGTGAAGTAGTAGCTAGCTATATTTTTGTTTTCATTGGTAACACTTGCCTTCGAATGTTATTTGGGTCCTTTTCCTATGAATAAAGTATGTTTTTTAATTATATCAATAAAATGTTAAACAAAGATATGTCTCAGTAAGATACAGCCATCTGTAAAAGACTAATTCATTTTCTCAAGACCATTAGCTAAGACAACATCCATAAACATGACTCATGAGAACAAAACTGTTGTTCCCAATGACACTGTCATAATAAAAACAAGTCAAGATTTTTTAAAGATATTTTTATTTTTATTTCTTTATTTAGAGAGAGAAAGTGAGAGAGAAGCGGTGTGCCAGGGCCTCTAGCCACTACAAATGAACTCTATAGATGCATGCACGTCTAGATCCATATACATCTGGCTTACATGGGTTCTGGGAAATTAAATCTGGGTCCTTAGGCTTCACAGGCAAGCACCTTAACCAGTAAGCCATCTCTTCAGCCCTCTAGACTTTTCTTTTTAGAGTGAATTTTTGTCAGAGATTTTATGTAAGACGTTTAGAACTTTACCTACAGAGTACTGACACATGACAAAATTAGATAGTTGAAAACCAAAGGAAGCAATTCTGTCTGTGGCTTTCTGATTGAACCACTAGTATAAATAAGTCCTGATGTGTTGTATTCTTTTATTTTTAATTAACGTTATGGAATAGATCACCAATTCTACAATCCGGCCACTGTGATTTGAAATTCCTTGAAATAATTTATGCTAAAATATTTCCACCAAGATGAATTAGATTGAATGATTTCATCTTACTTTTGGCTTTGGTGATTCAGTCTTAAATCAATTTTGTGTTAAAATATCATAATCTTTTCAAAAGCTAATTTTTATCTAATGGCAAGACAAATAGATACAATCTATCTCTGTCAGTTCCTCGTTTCCTTCATTTCCTCATTGTATAAGCAATCAATTTTGCTTTAAATTAGACAGTAATTATTTAAACATTTGTCTTAAATTTATAAACCTGTTAAATCAAAAGACTTATAGGTGTCAGACATAGGCAGGGCCCTGGGTGAAAGCAAACCAAAGCTGTCTGACAGGAAGGCCCCAGGCTAAGGAAGGTCTGGTCATATCTCAGGGACCAGCGGGGCAGAGGAGCTCCTCCCCCGATTCAAGGGGTTGCCGGGAAACCTGGACCTTCAGATAAGACTTAGGCTTTGCCCATAACCCTATGACCTTTGGTCAGTTGCCTAGGAAACTATTTATGTGGTATCAGCCAGCACCTTTGCAAAGCCCATGCCCCTGTACCCTATACCTTTCCTCTGCCATTGCCTACATGCTGGAATGAATGTCCCCATATGCTAATGAGGCATCAGCAATATCCTTGTATGTCTAATCCCATTAGGGCCCGCTTCCCACCCTCAACTGCTTATCAGCCCATTTCCCTGACAATAAACCCAGAGCTGTTCACAGAAACTGTGCCCTGAAAGCCTTCACTTTCCAGTGCTGCTCACCATCACGGTTGCCTGGGATGCCTTGGGGGACCACTGCCAGCCCAAGAACCCAGGAACCCACAAAGAGACAATCACCTGGACTATTAGCTGATGCATTGCCTCACAAGACAGACAGAGTGCATCATAAGCCACTGTCTCCACACTGCTTTTCCACGTCACCGTGTATCTTAGAACCACAGGGAGCCAGGTAAATGCCCTTGTGGGGAAGGAATAGGAAGTCCCAGGCACACAGCATCTGCAGTGCATATTTCTAGAACTTGGGACAAAGGGTCAAGGGCACTGCACGGAAACCTTGTTGAAAGTGTCCAGGTCCTGGTGGCCTTGTTCCATTTTCCATTTTGACAAACGTGTGAAAAACCTCATTTGTGCACACATTTCTTGCTCACAAAGATTCTTTCAGTTCAATCGGTGTAGTTTAATGTGTATCTTTTTCTGTTAATATAAACAAGATAATGTAGACCTACCCATATTCAACATTTTTCATGTGATGTCTCTAACCCATTTCAAAAAAAAAATCTTTTTTAGAAGTTTAATTAATTGTTTATTTGAGAGAGATAGAGAGGCAGATAGAAAGAGAGAATGGGGCACACCAGGGCCTCCAGCCACTGCAAATGAACCCCAGACACATACGCCACCTTGTGCATCTGGCCTTATGTGGGTCTTGGGGATTCGAAGCTGAGTCTTTTGGCTTTTCTAGCAAGCTCCTGAACCGCCGAGCTGAACCATATAGGTTATTTTAAATAATCATTGACTCTTATATTATCATCCTCCCATCATTTGGTTCTAATTCTACAAAGGAGTAATTCAGGTGAGGTGCGGGTGCCTAATGTGACTCCATCCATCCTTCTGCTGTTGTTTCCTTGTTTTTGTTTTTGTTTTTCTTTTTTTGGTCTGTGTGTGTGTGTGCATGTTATTGTGCCTACTTACAAAAAAGAATTCTCAGAAGGGCTGATAAGGACTAGATTTGTGACATCTGATATTTTGATATCATTGCTATGTTAACTTTATCCTTAAAAGTCAATTCGACTCCATAAATTTGTGAGCTCCTGTTTCATTTTGAGAATCTGGGCTATGTTCTTCCATTGTGGTTTACATAAAGCATTAGTGTTGAAAGACTGATGTCAGTCTGATGGGGTTTTTCCCTCATAAGTTATCCAGTCCCTTTGCCTATATGCTTACTGGAATTGTGTTCTTTTTTTCATTTCAATAGATTTATAATATTATATGTCAGATTTGTTGATTTCTGTCTTGAGTTCCCTAAAGTGCAAGAATGTTCTTTTCATATTTTATTGTATTCCAAGCAAGTTTATTTTATTCCAGGAAAGTTTTTCTCGTGTATATTTGTTCTTCTGCTTGGGTAATTTTTCAGAGATTCCTGGAATCTGCAAATTTGATATTGTTTGCTCACAATGACCTTGCCCAGTAATTTCTATCATAAAAAAGGAGAAGCCCACAGGGCCCAAGGAAGGCAACTAACTTAGTTAAGTAGGGAAGCATAGAAAAGTTAATGATATGCATGCCATAGTGTGATTATATAAATGAAAAACATGTGGCTAAGATGATGCAGAGTCCTGCATAGTTCCTGCTCCTGCTCACAGCGTGCCCGCTGCCAGCTGGCATGGGTGGTGTCGTGGCCAGGAGCAGCGGTAGCACTTGGGATGGGATTGATGTCCCTGGCAACTGTTCCCAACGAGCCCATCAAAAGCAAACTCCTCTTTCAGTGACCTAGTCTGCTGTTTCAATGGAGTGCTTGTTTATTTTCCTACATCTGCTCCTGAAACAAGCTGTTCAAAGACACCAGTGACACAGGAATTTGGGGGTTCCTTGTGTACTAATGCACTGATAATTTAAGGTGTTCCCTGATCCTGGTCCTGTGAATTCAAACAATGAAATCCATACAGCAGAGGATAAGGTTTAGAATGATTTTATTACAGCTTAACGCGTTAGGAGGGAGAAGGGGGCTCAAGCCTTAGAACATAAGAGAAGGAAGCAAGGTGGAGCTCTTGCCCAGGGAGGAAAGGGGGGCATGCTGAGAAGCCCACCTCGAGTCTCAGGGTTTTTATGGGAAGTGGCTACGTGAGGAAGACCAGGTTTACAAGGTTTTTTGTTGTTGTTGTTTTGTTTTGTTTTTTTACGAGCCCTATGGATAGGT
Source organism: Jaculus jaculus (assembly GCF_020740685.1). Taxonomy (NCBI): domain Eukaryota; kingdom Metazoa; phylum Chordata; class Mammalia; order Rodentia; family Dipodidae; genus Jaculus; species Jaculus jaculus. The sequence continues at coordinate 22,322,839 of NC_059103.1, forward strand.
GGCTGGTTTAGCCAGCTTACTCCGGATGTCAGGAGTCTGGAGTCAGGAATTTGGGAATTCTCTAGGAATGGAGTGGAAAACTCCATAAGAGGACAGAGATAAGGAAGGGACAGATCCTTTTGACATTTACCTGTAATAAAATGTAATGACCTGGATTTTTCCTATAGGTCCAAGGTCAATTCCTGCACTTAGCCAAAAGGAAGCTATTCACTTTGGGGGTCCATCACCCTTAAGCTTCCTAAACAATTTCTGTCTCCTATTATCCAGTGTCTTCTCATTTTTTTTTTTTTTTTGCCTTGTTGGTTGGGGGGAGTCATTTTGTTTTGTTTTGTTTTTAAAACAGGGTCTCATGCAGCTCAAGCAGGTTTCAAACTTGCTATGTAGTCAAGAATGACCGTGAGGGGCTAGAGAGATGGCTTAGCGGTTAAGTGCTGGCCTGTAAAGCCTAAGGACTCAGGTTCAAGGCTCAATGCCCCAGGACCCACATAAGCCAGATGCACAAGGTGGCGCATGCATCTGGAGTTCATTTGCAGTGGCTGGAGGCCCTGGCATTCTCTCTCTCTCTCTGCCTCCTTCTCTCTCTCTCTGTCTGTTGCTCTCAAATAATTAAATAAAAACAATTTTAATAAAAAGAATGGCCTTGAATTTCCTGTATCCACTTCATGAGTACTGGGATTACAAGTGAAGTGTTAATAGCCTTCCCTGGAAACTAGAGGGCACTAAAGAGTTAATAACTATCCCTGAGACCATCAGGCAACAAAGAAACCTCAGAGGCATGCAGCCTTGACAGGCTTGTCTACTCTTGATTGATAAACTTCCCTTAGCTTGGAAAACCTTGACGGAACAGAAACTGTCTGGTGGATTATCTTGCCTAGACAATCTTGTTAAAAAAGCTTATTCTGAGCAACTATAGTTCCTTATCTACTTCCTTGAACCTGCAGCTGGTCCAGTCTGTTTTTCTTAGGATCCTCCATATAAGCTTGCACCCCAGCCTGGCCCAGTGCTTCAGCCTTCATCCCATGGGTAGGTTGCTGCCCCTCGCTGTTTCTGTCAATAATCAAGTCCTATGTTCTCTTTTGCTTTTCTCTTATGCTTTCCTTACAAGTATGATAGTTTAAATGCAACATGTCCCTCATAGCTTCGTGTGTTTTGAATACTTTAAGCAGGTGGTAGAATTTTGCAAGTGGAGCCTTGCTGGATGAGGTGTGTCATTGGAGATCTACCTTGAGGTTTAGGAGTCCAGCCCTGCTGTTAGCTCTCACCAGCTAGCTCACTCTAGCTATTACCTTCCAGGTGATATGACAAGATTCGATGCCCAGCCCCTGCTCTGCCATCCTTTGCCTACCATGACAAAACCTCCCCTCAAGAATGTAAGCCAAAATTAACCTTTTCCTTCCACATGCTGCTTCTGGCCCCATGTTTTCTACCAACAATGAGGTTTCTCAGGAAACCTTTGTTTTTTTCCCTGAGGTGATGCAAGCACACGTCTTCTTCCCAGATAGGGCATAGATGATAGACCAAAGGATGATTACATCAAAACCAGGTTTGGTGAACCAATGAGTTTACTGGGGTTGCTTACAGAACAGGGTAAAGGGGTTTCTTAAGGGAGCATTAGAGGACTCAAATGCAGATGCACCCCGAGAAGTCTCATCCCATCCTGGATGACGATGCCTCCCTAGCTGCCACATGACCAGAAAATCCACCTCCGCGTAGGTGACAACTCACATAAGCTACGTGTCTGGAGCACACTGCGCCACTTGCAGGCAGCTCCATCTGAGTGTCTAGCATAGTACATCACTGACAGGCAGTGGAATAGAAGAAGAGTCTCTCTTCCTCCAAGCAGTTGTTTTCCCTTTGCATGTATACCCTTAGGGTGGGATCTGACGACTCTTTCCCAGACTTCCTGAATCTCTCAAACTTCCTGCCCACCCCGCCCCCCCAAGAAGGAATCTTTCATTTCTAAATAATAACCTTGGCAAGTGACCTTCAAGTTTCAGGTCCCTCAGACTTGACTTCTTGAATCTGAATCTCTTTTCTTTCTTCAATTCAGAGGAATCTGCTATACAACAGAAGGTATCTGCAATAAGCATGCCACATCGCCACCATACTTGGTTTATTTGGTGCCTGTTGCAGTCTGGTTCGCATTGCTGGTAGAAATCACCCAACCAAGAGAAGCTTCTGGGAAAAAGAGGTTTATTTTGGCTTACAGGCTCGAGGGGAAGCTTCACAATGGCAGGGGAAAACGATGGCATGAGCAGAAGGTGGACATCACCCCCTGGCAAACATAAGCTGGACGACAGCAACAGGAGGGCGTGCCAAACACTGGCAAGGGGAAACTGGCTATAAAGCCCATAAGCCCACCCCCAACAATACACTCCCTCCAGGAGGCATTAATTCCCAAATATCCATCCGCTGGGAACCTAGCATTCAGAACACCTAGGTTTATGGGGGACACCTGAGTCAAACCACCACATTCCGCCCCTGGCCCCCATAAACTGATATCCATACATGATGTAAAATACAATGCATTCAGTCTGACTTTAAAAGTCCCCATAGTTTTTATCAATTCCAGTGATGTTCATACATCCCCATAGTTCAAGATCTGAGCCATAATACTAAAATATAACCTCAAAAAACCCATAATGGCACAGAATAAATATTCACACTGCAAAAGATGGCATTGGGCATAGCAAAGGAACATTCAACCATTACAAGATTTAAAACAACCAGGGCAAACGTCAAACTCTGTAGCTTCAAGTCCAGCAACTCTAGCCAGTGACAAATCTTCAAGTCTGACAATTCTAACCAGCAACAAGTCTCTGGCATTCCAATTCCGCGCCTCCAGCTAGGCTACTCATAGTCCTGGGAAACTTCATCGGGGCCGGCAGCTTCTCGGCAGCCACCTCATGGTCCCGGCATCTCCACTGGGTCTCCACTGCAAGCCACGGTTCATCCTCATGGCCCCATGGGGTCTCTGTGCAGGCGACCAGCAAACCCGCTTCACACTGCCCATGGCCATTTCCAAAACACAAGACCGTGTTGCAAACTCAATGACCCTCTTTCCAGCATTTCTTATACTCCACGATACCAGGTAGGATGCCAATTTGTTAATCCAGGGGGGATTAAAGCAGTCTTTGAAGAACAGGACTCCTTGAGCACTCAGGCCCCTTCAAAAGTGTCTACATTGTTCTTGTTGCCCCAGCGCAGGTCAGCTAGCCCAGTCTCAAAGGCTGTAATCTCTCAGTTGCAGCTGAACAGGCAACAGTTCACCCAAAGATTTTTCTTTCTATGCCATATCCCTCTGCACACACCAGTTCATTTCTACGCAAAGCAACCCTGCACAACTTCTCAGGACACGGGCATAAGAGCAAGCTTCTCACACAAACTGCTAGCCCAGTCCAGGCACAGCTCTTTCTCACCCTCATGAGACAAACCTCACAGTCCATAGTTCTTACTGGCTTCAGGTCTTTCAGCTCTGACCAGGATAGACCATCAAGCTGTACTTACAGCACTGCAAGGCATCTCTTAGGCCAAGGTTTCAACTCCTTCCACATTCCTCTTGAAAATCAGCTACAAAAGGCTGAAGTCACATAGTCAGGTGTCTAGCAGCAATCCCACTCCTCGGTACCACTTTACTGTTGCAGTCCGGTTCGCATTGCTGGTAGAAATCACCCAACCAAGAGTAGCTTCTGGGAAAAAGAGGTTTATTTTGGCTTGCAGGCTCAAGGGGAAGCTTCACAATGGCACGGGAAAACGATGGCATGAGCAGAAGGTGGACATCACCCCCCTGGCCAACATAAGCTGGACCACAGCAACAGGAGGGTTTGCCAAACACTGGCATGGGGAAACTGGCTATAAAACCCTTAAGCCCACCCCCAACAATATTCTCCCTCCAGGAGGCATTAATTCCCAAATATCCATCAGCTGGGGAGCTAGCATTCACAACACCTAGGTTTATGGGGGACACCTGAATCAAACCACCACAGTGCCCGAAACCAAGAGCTTTTTGGATGCTTGCCAAGAACTCTAGCACCTGAGCTATAGTCCCAACTTTAATAGGCCTTTTGATACTTAAACAATTACCCAAGCCCTCGCTGCTATACTCATTCCCCATAGACTCCCTCTGCTTATCTTTCAATGGCTATTCATGGAGAGGGGAAGAGTGATGACTGCAAGGAATGTGTTTACTGCCTAGTCAAGTTCTAATAGAGAATAAGTATACCTAATGCTTTGCTGAAGGCAAAAGATGCTTTCACATGTACATGGAACCCTGCAATACAGTCGTGAATGGACCCATGCTGGGCAAGGACCTCCAGTTCCAGCCACATGACAGACAGGAGGGAGTTGAAGCCCCAGAATTCCCAAACAACCATTTCTGATCAAAGGAGGTCTTCTCTATGCTCCACTGCAGACGACCAAAGTTGAACTTGGTATAATGACATGCTAGCAGTCCATGCAGATGGCCCATGACAGTGGCCAAGATAGGTGCTTGGGGACACTAGTCCATGATAGGGTTCATGCCACAGGCCCACGTGGGTGGCAAGCTAGTGTGGCTTGAATGTGAAATGGCTCCACCTGTAGGTTCATACGTTTGAATATTTAATCCCCAGCTATTTGGTCCTGTTTGGAAAGGCTGTTGAACGTTTAGGAGATGGAGCCTTGCTGGAAGAATTCTGTCACCAGGTGCTGAAAGGCTTGACACAAGGAACCAGATCAGTAAAGCTAATTCAGGATTATTGATACAGCTCTGGGGCAAAGTTTGCTGGGCCCAAGACGTGAGGCCAGAGAGGTCGCATCCGGGATTAAAATGGAGGTCTTTTCAGGGGAGGGTAGGGGAAGATGACGTGTTAGCTAGGAACCAGGCACAGGCTGAAGAAAATAACTATTTCCAAGATGGGAGGGAGCAACAGTCTCCTTATAAGGTCCCAACTAGGGAGAGGGACCAGACGTTGGCTGGCAGGGGAGTCTTGAAACTGCTGGTCCCGATCATGCCCAGGAATGGGTCTGGTGGGGTTATTGGAGGGCATGGCCATCATGTTAGGTCCTTTGTTGTGAGCACAGTCTCGCCTAACAGGTGCCAGCTTTGAGGTTTTATAGTCTAGCCTCACTTACTCTTTCTTTCTCTGTGCCTGCTCCCTGCTGATGTGATGGTGAGACACCAGCTTGCTACCCCTTCCACGTTTTCCCCACCATGAAGCGCTCTACCCTCGGAAACTGTGAGTTAAAATAAACTCTTTCCTTCCTTAAGCTGTTTCTGGTCAGACCCTTCTTCCAGCAATGAGAAAGTAAGAGACACGTAAGCACAGTGAACACAGCACCACCTTCCATTGCTGCGGCATACTCCCATAGCAAGCATCTCTGCCTGGGGAAAATGACCTTTATCAACTGTCTGCAGAGCACACCATGGCTCAGTGTGGGAGGGATGTATTTTTAGTTGCCATGTTTTCTTTTCTTTTTCTTCTAAACATTTTTGTTGAGAACATTAATATCTTAACATACTGTAATTAGATCCTATTCCCATCCCATTAGCCTCTTTTGTTCCCCCTCCCTCACTCCCATTCCCCTAAGGGCCCTCCTCTCTTTCTAAGTAGTTCTTCCTCTGTTTTGAGGTCTCCTTGCTTTTGTCCTCTTCCATCCTCCATGTCAAACTGCGGATGGGCTCAGATCTGTGCAGACCTTTGGAGGGTAACAACAAGCACCATGAGGTCATACGTGTGCCAGTCAGTCAATGCCCGGAGGACAGATCAACACGGGAGGAACTGTTATCCTAATCTGCCAAGCCTGAAGAACACAGGCTGGCATCCTCCGTGGAATCTGTCCGCATGGCAACACTGAGCCTGTCTGCATGCAGACCAAACACTTTTTCCCATTTCCAACTGTTATGTAACTTAGTGTTTCTTCTTACTGATAATATCCTGAGGATTGGAGCTTCATACCTGGGTTGGTTTATTTTATGCACAAAAGTCAAGCTGGATTTGCAATCCACCATCTCCCAGTAGCATGAAATCGTCAACATTTCACTGGCCAATGAAAGAGTTTCTTAATGATCACCTCAATTTTATAAATCCTTTCATGGTTGTTAAAAAAAAAAAAGGCCTTAAACAAATTTTATATGCACTTATTTGAACAGAACTTATCCATGGCAACTATGAAGACTGTGAAGTATTAGACACTTCATATAGGTATTAAAAGAATGAAGCTGGTATTTTAAACGAGTATTTTCATGGGAATAAGCTAAATGTTCTAGATTGTTCTATAGTCTTTAATGAGAATTTTCTTTAGAAATGCAAGAATTCAACATTCTATACACTGTGCTATACTTTAACATCAAATCAGAGATTTTTTTAAATTTTAATTTTTATTTTTATTTTTTGGTTTTTCAAGGTAAGGTCTCACTCTGGTCCAGGCTGACCTGGAATTAACTCTGGTCCAGGCTGACCTGGAATTAACTCTAGTCTCAGGTTGGCCTTGAACTCATGGCAATCCTAATACCTCTGCCTCCCGAGTGCTGGGATTAAAGGCGTGCGCCACCACACCCGGCTCAAGTCACAATTTTAATAAAGAAAAATATTGTTCACCAAATATCACATAGGTATTACTAAACTTCCCAATCAAATACATTGATTTTTTTTTCCCTGTGAGTATAACAGCATCAGAAATGCTGGTAACAAACCACCGCAAGGAGTGTGAGCTCCCGGCTGCTCCATGGCTAAAGGAGACTGCCTCTCTCAAGCCATTGTCTCAATATTTATTCCACCATCTACTGGGATTGCTCCAATCAAATATATGAAGTACTTAAAAAGCAAACCAAATCAACTTTCTCTTCTTTTCTATCAAGAAACACCAAAATCTATGTAAACCCTGCCCCCAGGAAAGCTCCTGTGTTTCTTCACAAGCCCACGGGGCAAATTAGCAAATTTTCCACCAGACCCTTATCACCCAGAGCTTATTGGAAGCCTGCTATGTCTGGATGAGTTTCTGCTACATGATGAGAGTCACATCATTATAAAAGTAAGCCGAGCCCCTCATTCTTTGCTTGCCCCTGTGCGGGTCCACGGAGCTTTCTCTGAAGTCAGCAGCTTCCCTCCCGTTACTGTTTCTCCCCACATGGCACAGCCCTGTATGTGAGATCCCTGCACGGGAGACAGCAGCACCCGCTAAGTCTCCCGGGGCTGCTGTGACGAAGAAATTTAAGAGAACAGGAGCTTCTTTTCTTGTAGTTCTGAAGTGTGGATGTTTGAAACTGAAGTGTCAGTGGAGCCTTGCTCCTTCCCAAGGCGGGGGGAGCCTGTGAGCAGAGCCAGATCTTTCCAAAGAGGCTGTCCTGCTTCTCACAGCTGCAGGAGATGGTCACAATGCCAGGCTGTCCTTAGCTTGTAGCTCAGAGAACTCCCTGCGTTCTGCCCCCCACCCCACCAGGCATCCTCTTCTTAGAAGGACACAGGCCATGTGGGCTGCAGCCCCACCCTGTTTTGGTGCAATCTACTTTCATTTAAATGTAGGGTCAAAGACCCTGCTTCCAAATGTGATTGCTTTTCACAGGCACATGGCTTTGCACTTGAGGGGCATCTTTTTACAAAACAGTATTTAATTTTATTTATTTATTTATTTGACAAAGAAGGGGGTGGGGAGAGAGAATGGGTATGCCAGGACCTCCTGCCACTGTAAATGAACTCCGGACACATGTGCCCCCTTGTGCATCTGGCTAACGTGGGTCCTGAGGAATCTAACCTGGGTCCTTTGGCTTTGAGGCAAATGCCTTAACCGCTAAGCCATTTGAGGGACATCGTTTGATGGAGTACAGTTCTCTGTCAATAGCCAACAAAGGTAAGAAATTTGGGTCAGATTACTTTTCATCACTTTGAAAGGTGTCCTTTCCTTTGTGCACAAGTAAAACTGGGAGGGAATGTTTCTTTTCTTTTCTTCTCTTCTCTTTTCTTTTCTTTTCTTTTCTTTTCTTTTCTTTTCTTTTCTTTTCTTTTCTTTTCTTTTCTTTTCTTTTCTTTTCTTTTCTTTTCTTTTCTAGTGCACCAGCCCTGTTCAACTTGGAGTTCACTTGCCTGAACTGATCTGGCACTTGCATTTACCGCAGCACTATGGAATCTGTAACATAGGCCAAGCCCATTTGCACCCCAAGAACCTTCCTTCCTGCCATTTTATTGTATTATATTTTATTTTGGTTTTGTGAGGCAAGGTCTCGCCGTAGCCCACACTGACCTGGAATTCACTATGTAGTCTCAGGATGGCCTCAAGCTCACAGCTCTCCATCTACTTCTGCCTCCCGAGCGCCATTTTATATGTAGATAGGATATAACTGGGGTACTTCCTTCTGTAGTCTTTTCCTCTTGAACTATGACCTTAACTGAGCATGCTCAGTAGAGTACTACCCTGCTTGAAAAGTATACCCCATGCTTTCTTGCCTCCAATAAAAATCCTTCTTCATGCTTTTATGTCCTGGTGGTGCTTTTGATTTTTCACTGATTAAAATGTGAATCCCTTGTGTTCAGTTATTATTATTATTATTTTGGTTTTTCAAGGTAGGGTTTCACTCTAGCCCAGGCTGGCCTGGAGTTCACTATGTAGTCTCAGGGTGGCCTTGAACTCATGGTGATCCTCCGACCTCTTCTTCCAGAGTGCTGGGGTTAAAGGTGTGTGCCACCACACCCAGCTTCAGTTGTTTATTTAATATTTCATTTATTTAGTTATTTATTTGACTGTACAGAAAGAGAGAGATAGAGAGAAGAGAGACACAGACTCCAGCCACCAAACAAATTATAGAGACATGAGCCACTTTGTGCATCTGGCTTTATGTGGGTACTGAGGAATCGAACCATGGTTGTTAGGCTTTGAAGGCAAGCACCTTAACTACTGAGCCATCTCTCTATCCCCCTTGTGTTTGCTTATGAATTGGTTGTACCCAACTAGGATCTTCCCCTTGAGGGTTCACAGGTTACTGTCTTTGCGATGTCCAGCTGGAAAGTCAATGACTAAAAATAGTCTGCCTCAGGCCATCTCTCCTGCATACCCAGGGACGAGTCCTAAGCCAGTACAGAGAACACCCTTTGGAGACCCTGACTCATGGATCCTATATGACTTTTTTCTGGTCATGGATAAATTCTCTGACTATTCCAAATCTTTGGAAGTTTCTCCAAACTGGTGAGTTCTTCTGAGCCTTTGGGCTGCCTAACTGAGCATGATAACAGAATGGGGAGCACTGGGTAGGTTAGGGAAGTCTGCATGCAGAGGGCTAAGAGGGTCATCTCGCCCTTAAGGTAGGGAAGCACATTGTGCTCATCTTGCAACCCTTCATTAAAGTAAAGGAACCCCAAAGGCAACTGTGTGCTTATAGTTTCCATTTGTTGGTTTTGTGGATAGCTTATGTCTTCTGATAAACCCAGATGGCTTTAATGTTCTAAGGGAGGAGAAATGGTTTAGATGTTAAGGCTCCTTGACCTTCATCCCAGCTGTAGTGAAAGGCAAGCTCAGGCTCAGCCCTTTAGAAATGTGATAGCATTAAGGCCTTTTCCAGGAGGCAGGAATAGGTTGTATCAGGCTCCAAATACAGCCTGATACAGAGACTATGGCAATACTCACTGTAGAGCTGGTAATGTCAGCTCTTAATAGTAATTGGATACACAGTCCTAAACCTTCCTGATCCTATAGGAATAAGATTCCATCCCTATGAAGCAGCCAGTTAGGAATATTTTAAAACTTGAACGTCAGGACCCCCTCAAGACAAGCTTAACTGAATCTGGACAGGACTTTATTTATTCCTACTAATGACTCTTTCTTCCCTTAAATTGAAAGATGTCAGCCCCCCGCCCCTCCCCGAAGCATCACAGCAGAGAAAAATGGGAATATGTACCAAAGTTTCAAGTAGAACCAGTGCTTATTCCCACAAAACTTGCCCAGGACTCCCCATAAAGGCAAGGAAAGAAAATAAAGAGAACTGAGAATGAATATTTTCCTCTATACTCCTTGTATGTCAATTCATTTAATCGTTAATCTTCTTATGTTCGTTTCCCTCATATCAGCAGCTTGAAGTCATACCCAATGCCATTGTCACATAAGTAACAGGATTGCATACTGCCATAAATAAAAAAGGACAATAAGTAGGCTTTGTCTTATTATTTTGATTGGCCTGTTGTGTGTTGGGAGATAATAGGCAATTCTGTCCACCCTTAGAAATTCGCCAGTATGATCTCTCTTTCCATCTTTGTCTTCCCTGTTCTAGCATCAATATGAGAGGATGATTCTATGGTCAGAATTTCTCAAGCCCTGACTAAGACAGAAAATCTAACAGGCTATTGAATATAAAGTATGAAAGAAATATGTAGTATGAAAACAAAAATGAGGCTATGTTGAAGAAAGGCTACAAGTTGGAAGGAAGGATGGGAGAGAAGAGATACAAAATACCATAATGAACCTAATTATCTGTATGCTAATAAAAACCAATACCAAGAAGAAATAGTTTGTCTTTCTGCTATATAACTTTTGTGTATTAGATGACATTTGTTTTTTTAAACATTTGTTTTTATTAGTATTATTCATCATTTTATCAAATATTGCTTAAGAACAAGTAAGAATTTATACATCTGTACATAAACTTTGAGTATTACATACAGCTATAACTATACGTAGCTTAAACTATAAACTCAGACAGGGGCAGAAGAAATGGCTACAAAGCCTAAAGACCTGGGTTCAATCCCCCAGTACACACATAAAGCCATATGCATAAGGTGGCATATGTGCCTGGAGTTCATTTGATGTGGCTAAAGGCCCTGGTGCACAATGGCTCTCTTTATCTCTCTATATATATCAAATAAATAAAATAATAAAATTCTATAAACTAAGAAAAATTTGTGGTGTAATGATTTAAAAGGCAGTTAAGAGAGAGGCCTCAACTATTTTCCTGATACCATCCTTATCCTCATCCCTGTCCTCCGCCCTCTGAAGGGACCCACCTCATTGGGCATGCAGGTTATCCCCATGGGGAATGTGGGTCGTGCATTGTGGGGGTGGCTATCAGTTATGGGGAAGAGGCAATGTCTGTGTGCGAAACGTCCCAACTTGTGGCTCTAACAATCTTTCTGCCCCCTCTGGGGTGAATTTCCCTGAGCGTTGTTGGGTGCATTTTAGGTCTATGTCAGTCCGTGATGGGCTCTTAGGAACCTCTGTGTCTCTGGATCTCTGATTTGGTAGGTGTTTAGTGTCCTCTGTGTCTATCTCTGACTGTCATTCTTACTGAAGGCAAGAAGATGCCTCAGAACACTTAGGTCTGACTCTGCATTTCAAACTCCAAAATGAAGTTTGGCAGATGCTGATAGACGGAAATATGGGTTGTCTACGGATACTCATGGAAGCCAGAGATAATGCAGCCTTAAGAAGGGCATGAGGGGGCTGGAGAGATGGCTTAGCGGTTAAGCGCTTGCCTGTGAAGCCTAAGGACCCCGGTTCGAGGCTCGGTTCCCCAGGTCCCACGTTAGCCAGATGCACAAGGGGGCGCACGCGTCTGGAGTTCGTTTGCAGAGGCTGGAAGCCCTGGCGCGCCCATTCTCTCTCTCTCCCTCTATCTGTCTTTCTCTCTGTGTCTGTCGCTCTCAAATAAATAAATAAAAAATTTAAAAAAAAAAAAAGAAGGGCATGAGGGACATTCAAGAAGAAAGTCACTTCAACCACATGCAGTGTGGACCCACAGGAGAAGTTTGGGAACACCGAGGTACACCAAAGCTGTGCCCAGGAGTGCCAGGGCAGTGAGCACCATGAGAAGCCATACCAAGGCAGCCTCAGTGATGTCCTTCTAAGCCCCCGAGCTGTTCAGTAGCAGGGAGCAGCCAGCTCCATATTCCTGCAGATGCTCTGAGAGTGAAGAGCTCCCAGCAGCACCGGCCACGGCCTTCCTCTGTCACTAGACTCCATGCTTCAGCATGTCCGAGGGGCCTTCTGGAAATTTCAGATCCTGCCTTAGCTGACGTCACACAAACACACGGGTGAGGGTACCTGGTTCACCTACGCAGCTGTCCCAGCTGTGCACAATTTCAAGTTAAGGAGAAGTGTTTTCTTGTTATCACAAAGTATGAAGTTTGACCTTGCCCCCTAATTACTGCACATATAAATTACACATCTTCATATAAAATGTATTGTTATATAAAGTGTAATGTATTATTATGTAAGTAGCATCGATTCATTGTTCAAAAATTAAATACTTTGCATGAATGGAAGGTTTACTCTCTACAAGGTTGACATAATGAAACAATGAACCCTAATCATACGTACTGTGGATGTCTGCACACTTTCCAACACCATGCTAAAGGAGCCATAAATGTATACACCCCTCCCCACATCTTTGATAACACAGAATGTGGGTGATTTATAATGTGGAGGCTCCTTATGACATAAGATGAGATGAAATAAAGTTGGCAATGTGAGGGCTGGAGAGATGGCTTAGCGGTTAAGCGCTTGCCTATGAAGCCTAAGGACCCCGGTTCGAGGCTCGGTTCCCCAGGTCCCACGTTAGCCAGATGCACAAGGGGGCGCACGCATCTGGAGTTCGTTTGCAGAGGCTGGAAGCCCTGGCGCGCCCATTCTCTCTCTCTCCCTCTATCTGTCTTTCTCTCTGTGTCTGTTGCTCTCAAATAAATAAATAAAAAATTAAAAAAAAAAAAAGTTGGCAATGTGAGAAGCCGCCCTTAAAGTAGACAGTTATCTCTTTTTTTTTTTTTTTTTGGAAAAAAAAATAAGCCAAGGTATCATAATCTTGTTAGAAACACTCAACTTGTCATGAGTGCACTTTGAAGACCTTCGTGTCATGTTAGCCAGAGGATCACGTTGTAAAGTGGGACAAGTGACATTGGGTGCACATTTTACTTCAAATTACATACAATTACCTTTCAGAGCTGCCCCGAAGAAGGGAGAAATGAAAAGGAATGCTCCCTCCCACCTGTCCATCCCACCTTCCTTCCGTCTTGTTCATAGCAGCTTGAATCTGAATAACGTAGCAGAGAAAAGGTCCCTGTGAAAAACACTGAACAGTGAGCAGAAGATGTCCCCCCCACCCCTGATGAGGCCGGCAGGGACATCAACTGCCCCATGGAGTGACCTCCTGGTGATGGTGGGTCAGCTGGAATATAGGGGACCCGGGTGTCCCAGATGCAGCTAGGAGTGAATAGCAAGATACCCCTGGAACGACTTGCTAATGGAAGCCTTCTAACTTCAGACCATCACGTGCATTGTGATAGCATGCACAGAGCCCCCTGTTTGATCCCACTTTTCTGTGAATGAAGAATCACGGGGCCACAGTTCTCCGTCATTTGGAAGGAAAATAAAACTCCTATTCATATCCAGAGGAAAAGTCCAAGTCCCTTTCAAATTATACTGTCTCTAAGCCGTAGATAGTACGAAGAGTTGTTTCTTCTTTTAAAAAGAAAGATGATTGTCATCATTAATGGGTTCCATGACATGCTGTGCATTGAGACAAGTGCTCAGGAAAGTGCCGGAGAGAGGCAGATGCTGAGCAGATGCAACTGAAATGCAGCAGCTAGCAGAGAAGAGAGGTGCCTGCCTCCATCCAGCAGAGGGCTGAGCAGAAGGGAAGGGTGTGTGTGAGTCGCTCTGACTGGAAGAGGAGGCAGAAGAGACCCACATAGCCCTCTACTGCAGGAGCTCCGCCTCATGACCTGCAGAGAAGAACCCCTTAGCCTCTCCCCAGGTCTCGGGGCATTCAATGCACCCCGCCTCTGCAGGAACTTCCACACGCTGGGCTCTGGAAGTCTCCCCCTTAGTTACACATGACCTTGCTCTAATCACACAAACAGACCCCTATATACAGCTTGTGGTGGTTTGAATGTGAAATGTCCCCCCATTGCCTAGTGTGTGTGAGAGATTAAGCCTCATCTTGCAACCTCATCCCCCAGACTTGTTGACTTCCTGACTCTCTTGACCTTTATTCTTCCTGGAAAGCAGGGAACAGTTCAATTCAGAGGAAATTGCTATTGTACACATCTACCCTGTGAGTTGTAAGGGGTTCTGAGGCATGGTAGACCTCTTCCTGTGGAGAAGGTGGGGGCAGTGGTCCAGCTATGACATACAGTCTGCAGCTGGTCTCTCCTGGCATTAGATTGACCTGGAGTGGACATGGCATGAAAGGAACTGAAGTATCCACTTCACAAAGAGCGTGACAAACAAATACGCTCAGAGCAGCACAGGGAGAAGCATGACATTCCATTAACGTTGCCTTTTCCTCGCTCTGGCCTGTAGAAGACAGCAATCCTCTGATAGGCAGAGCTCATTCTCCACAGAGTCCCAAAGAGCCAGAGCAAGAGCTTTCATCTGGAAGGTTGGGGCTGACCTTCACATCACACCAGTGCGAGCCACATAAAAAATTAACAGGTACAGCCTAATTGAGTCTCCTTGGTGACGGCTGGAAATCTCCAGTGTTTTTTTTTTGTTTTTTTTTTTTTTTTTTTGATGTTCAAACAGATAGGGAGCTTCACAATGGAAAATGTAAGACAATTATCTTATTACTACAATTTAAAATTAGGAGGATGCATGCACATCCCCACGATAACCACCTCAACCAAGATCCAAAGCAGTTGAGTACATCTAATCCATTACGTGGAATGCGGGAGGTGACCCTTCCTGCCTGTCTTCATGAATAATGGGAGCTAAAAATTTATACAAGGTGCTGATTGTTGCTTAGCTCTGCTAATTTTCAAGTTTCTACTGCTTTATTTTTGCAAAGAACTGGGTCCTAGCCTATTTGATCGTGCCATCCTGGTATCTCTGCCCCTGCCCTTTTCCAAGACTGATGTGTGAGATGTATCATCCCACTAACAGGCTAATGTGCACCACCATCATTCCTTAAGGATATTTAGGGGTGGAAGATATGGCTCATTGGGTAAAGTGCTTGCCTTGCACGCATGAGGGCCAGGGTATGATTCCTAGTACTCATGTAAAGTGACAAGTATGGTAGTGTGTTCCTGTAATGCCATCTCTGGGGAGGTAGAGACAGAAGGTCCCTCAAGGCTCACTGACCAGATAGTCTAAACTAACTAGTAAGCTCCAGGCCAATAAGAAGGGGGAGAGGTATCAGAAACAGACAGACAGACAGACACACAAACAGACACACACACACACCACACACACACACAAACACACACACACACACACACACATACACACCTTCTCCCAAAAAGAGGTAGACTGGACAGCATGTCTGAGGATGACAGCTGAAATTTTCCTCTAGGCTCCACATGCATGAGTATGCATGCAGCTACACACATGTGCACCCAAACACACAAAAAATATGCTTTTCTATGATGAACATATTGATTGAGATGGATTAATGGGAATGCCTTTAGACCTAAGACAGTTACTATTGATGAATAAAATATTATGAGGATGAGGATCTGAGAATGTAACTCAGTTGACAGAGTGCTTGCTTAGATGCATGAAGCTCTGGACTCAGTCCCCAGTACTGTAGAAAACTGAGCATGATGGTGCATGCTTGAAATCACGGGATTCAGGGCATGGATGCAGGACACATAAGACCTTGTCTCAGAAAAAAAAAATTAAAAGGTAAATAAATAAAAAATAATTTTCTTTGCAAAAAAAAGATAGCATTATAGCATCCCTATGCTTATGAAGTCAGCCCTATCTGATCACTGCTGATTACAAAACACAGTAGGAATACCTTCAGTTCCATGGACCGAGTTAGATTTAATGTTAAGCTACATCTTCCATGAGTATGTGGTATATTATTATACTTGATCTAACATTTGCCTTCATCTCATAAATGTAATACTTTACTGTTACATTTTATCACAAACAAACCGAATGGACAATGAACACAGAGCTTTTGCTTCTCAATGAAGTGTGTACGGATTTGTGCGTGAATTGATAAACACCAGAATGTGTTTCTGTTTGTCTCAGCAAGAAGCTTAACAACTAGAGGATCTGAAAGAATAAAGAGGGGGCATTGTTGTCATTTGTTAAGAGAACCTCCCTCCATCTGATGGACCAAACCCCCTGTTACCAAGAGTGTATGTGAGGTGAGATGTTACACTGCCATTTCCAAAGTGTCTGCAATGAACACTTCTTGCTATCTGACATCTTGAATATATGCATTGAATTTAATTTAACCCACGGTACGTAAGAGGGCTGTCAGACAGTGTGTTTCCTTTCTTTTTTCATTTGCTTTCAACCTCTCTCTCCTCTTTCATTCTCTCCCTTCTCTGTCCTCTCACCTCTCTTCTCTTTCCCTTTCTTTCCTGTCTCTGACTCATACTTCCCCCATTTTCTCCTTCCTCCCCTTTTTCTGTCTCTTTCTTTTCTCCTCTCTCTTTCACTTCTACTCTTCTCTGTCTTCTTCCTCTTATCTCTCTGTATTTCATTTCTCCATCTCACTTACTATCTCTCTCTTCTGTTTCCCTCTCTCTTTTCTCTTCTCTCTCTTCTCCCTATCCTTCCTCTGGCTCTATCTCTCCATCTCTCTCCCTCTTCCCTCCTTCTTTTACTCTCTCTGTCTCTCTCCTCTCTTCTCCTCTTCCCCTGCCTACTTCTTTCTTTCTTTGATTTTAATATTTTTACTTATTTTTTTACAAGCAGAGACACACAGAGAGAAAGGAAGAGAAACAGAGACAGAGAAAGAATGGGTGCACCAGGGCCACTGCAAACAAACTTCAGGGGCATGCACCGCTTTGTGCCACTGGCCATATATGAGTACTGGGGAACGGAAGCTAGGATGGCGGGCTTCACAAGCAAGCACCTTTATGTGTTGAGCTTTCTCCCCAGCCTCTCTTCTCTGTCTTTTCTGCCTCCTCCCTATCCTCTCCCTCTCCTCTGCTTCCTGGGAGAATTGAAATTATATCTGAAATCTATCAGTGTACCTGTCATCTCCTCTCCAATGCAAAGAGGTATGGCTTATAAATCACAGCAGAAACCCATCTCCTGGAGAGAGGAACCAGGAGAGGATCTGCAGTCAGCCATGGACTGTGGAGACCAAGCTGCCCATAGTCTCTCTAACCGTAGTCTCACTGCTTTGCCCAAAGGCAGGATCCCTCAAGGGAGCTGTGCATTCAGATCAGTGACTGCAGCTCAAGTAACTCCCGGTACAAGGACAGAGAGAGTTAGAAAGCCTGAGGGGAATGCCAAGAAGAACAGAACACACCTGACTATAATTTCATAAGGGAAATAATGAAAGATCTGAACACACCCCAAAAGACATGTCTGGACACAGTCAAGGCTGCAGGAAAAGGTCAGTAGAGCTTCCTCTGAACCCAGGTGGACTTGGGCACAGCCATGTGCAGGTGGGTCTGGGTACCCAGAGGGGTAACCCAGGCCCCACGACAAAGATGTCCAAGACAAATCAATGCTAAGGAATACTCCTGGGTTAGGAGTCTCCACAGATAAGGAATGAGTGGGAGATTATATGTGAATAGTTCAACAAGGAAACAGGAAGCAAGAACGTAGAACAGATGGGTAAAAAGCAGAGGGCAATAGCAGAATAAAAGGCTAAGCCTAAACCAGGCGTGGTGGTGCACGCCTTTAATCCCAGCACTCGGGAGGCAGAGGTAGGAAGATCGCCGTGAGTTCGAGGCCACCCTGAGACTACATAGTGAATTCCAGGTCAGCCTGGGCTAGAGTGAGACCCTACCTCGAAAAACCAAAAAAAAAAAAAAA
Source organism: Jaculus jaculus (assembly GCF_020740685.1). Taxonomy (NCBI): domain Eukaryota; kingdom Metazoa; phylum Chordata; class Mammalia; order Rodentia; family Dipodidae; genus Jaculus; species Jaculus jaculus. The sequence goes on from NC_059103.1 coordinate 22,340,518, forward strand.
AAAAAAAAGGCTAAACCTAAACACATCAAACATGAATCATCCAAGTGGACTGAAAGACAGAGCCTACAGAACTAATTAAGAAAAAACAAGATCCATCCACATCCTGTCTTTGAAAAAAATACTTTATATATTTATTTGAGAAAGAGTATTGGGCATGCCAGGGCTACTAGCCACTGCAAATGAACTCCAGAGACATGCACCACTTTGTACATCTAGCTTTATGTGGGTGCTGGGCAATCAACACCCCCCCCCCCCACACACACACACACACTCAGGGCTTCATGTCGCACAGCTAGCTCCCTGGCTATGACTTCCTGGCAAATGCAAAACTGTCAGTGAGAGGAAGTGGGTAAGAGAAGGTTGAAGGATATGGTTTGACCTCACAGGGCTCCTGTGAAGGAATTTTCCAACAGTGCTCAAATGGTATATTTCTATGAAATAAAGAGAATGGAATTGCAAACATTGCTGTTTAAATTAAATAATCCATTCAGAAGAAACCATGACTTTGTGGTGGAAAAGAAGCTAAACATTGAAATGATTCATTGAGTTACTGTAAGAGTTAATTGCTGAGGAGCTAAACTTATCTTGGTCAGCAAATGGAAAAATCCCAAAGAGGGAACTGTCAAGAAAGGGCCCAAAAGGGATGATAAAAAACAAAGACAGTTTAGACTAAAACAAAGTAACATGGAGTTCATTGTTAGCTGGCTACAGAAATGATTGGTATGCAAATTGCCGCATCTTGTTTCTCACTTACCCCTCCTTTAGGCTACGAAAACTACAAAATGGAAATAAAATCTCAGCTTGGGGCCAGAGCTTCTTTGGAGGGCTACCTCAAGCTCTTTGGCCCTAGGGAAATAAACTCTCCTCTCACTCATACTGGTGTTGGAGTGATATTTCCAGAGAATTTCTGCAAGAATTTGATAAGAAAAATGGATCCCCATGGGCTGGAGAGATGGCTTAGGGGTTAAGCGCTTGCCTGTGAAGCCTAAGGACCCCGGTTCGAGGCTCCATTCCCCAGGACCCACGTTAGCCAGATGCACAAGGGGGCGCACACATCTGGAGTTCCTTTGCAGGGGCTGGAGGCCCTGGTGCGCCCATTCTCTCTCTCTCTCTCTCTCTCTCTCTCTATCTATCTATCTATCTCTCTGCCTATTTCTCTCTCTGTCTGTCACTTTCAAATAAATAAATAAAATAATTTAAAAAAATGGATCCCCAGAAATAGTTAATAGGCACTCATGAATGCAGCACTATTTCCAGTTCTTAATGGCACTTGGAACCTTTTGTCTTATAACATTTACATCTTCCTCTGTGTACATACTCTAAGACAGATGTCACACTATAAGTATGCTCGATGTAGGAAGTATTTGTGTGCGTTTGTGACCACACCATTTCCCTTTAGGAAAACAACTCATAGTTCAAGTCTTCCCACCCAACTCTCACAGGCCATGGCCAACAGAAGCAACAGATTTCAGGGGCAAAGAAATGGCTGAGAAAAGTTATGCTGACAAAAAATGTGATTAGCACAGAAGAAACAACAACAATACCCATCAAGCGCAGGTTTGATTTGTATTCATGTGCCTGTGTTTTGCTTATCAAATAGGTGAATCATTTGGGGCTAGAGAGATGGCTCAGCAGTTCAGGCACTTGCCTGCAAAGCCTAATGCCCTGGCCTCAGTTCCCCAGGACCCAAGTAAAGCCAGATGCACAAAGTGGTGCATGTGTCTGGAGTTGTTTGCAGTGGCTGGAGGCCCTGACATGTCCATTCTCATTCTTTCTGTCTCTCTTCTCTTTCTCTCTCTCTCTCTCTCTCTCTCTCTCTCTCTCTCTCTCTGCTTACAAATAAGTATATAAATAAAATATTTTTAAATGCGTATTAAAAATAGCTGAATCATTTCTCATCTCTATAAAACCCTAAGGAAAACTGGCATAGAAAAGAAGACTTTGTAAACAAAAGGTTCTATTTCTCAGTCTTCAGAAAATGAGTCAAATAAAATCTATTATGAAATGACTTTTTCAATCAAAACTTAGTGAGTTTTTGATTTTTAAAAAGAATAACCTACAGAAAGCCAATAGTGACTCTGTGTGTGTGTGTGTGTGTATGCATGCACACACTTGCACATGTGCATGCATGTGCGTGCATGTGAAATAAAAATAAATCAACTCCTACACTGAGGCTTGTGATAGTTTAAAGAGATAGCCCTCAATATATTCAGGATTTTATTAAAGTTTGATTTAGATCTGCAGCCACCTGGCTGGAGGAGGTATCACTGTGGGTGGATCCAGCCCTAAGGTGTGGAGTTAAGTTTAGAATTCCAGTGTAAAGATATACAAAGTGACTGGGCTTTGCCTGGAGTTTGAGAAGTGTGCTTGTGGTGGTTTTTGCTCTCTCTCTCTCTCTGCTTGGTACTATGAAGGTGAGCCACCTTCTTCTGCCACCATGGGACTTCGCCTGTTATCTATAAGCTTCAATAAATCTCCCTTATCCCATAGCTGTGCCTGGTTTGGAAGTTCATCCCCATGACCTGAGGCTGCCAACTACAAGCTTACCTATGGTTTGTTTCCTTTTTAACAAAACATTAAAAAAAAAAAACAAAAAAAACTCATCATTCCCAAGCCTCAAAACACTAAAAGTTTAGAACAAGGATGTAAATAGGTAAGTCAAAGTTAGTTCCAATGAGAACAAGTGAACCCAGTATGAAAGATCCCCGCAATGACAAGTAAATGCGTAGCAATATGCATTAGGTAAACAGAATCATAGCAGATACTTGAAAGGGACTTGACAAGTTTGTAAACTTGCCAGGGTATCCTAACTTTTTAAAGTATTGTTTATTTACTTACTGATTGATTGATTTGCAAGCAGCGAAAGAGAGAGACAGACATCACTTAACATTTGATATTTCTAAAGGTCCAAGTTAAAGGAGAAGCTTTGCAGAACTATATGATGAAAAATGAGAATGAGACTTCCGGTTAAGATGGTGGCGTAGGTACCATGCCAAAGCAGCTTAGGGGGGAAAAAGACCAAAAAAACTCAGCAAAATACACACTTTTACTAAAAAGTGAGGTGTATAGGAAATTGAGGTGGCAGCGGAGAAGTAGAAGAGTTCCAAAGCATCCAGAGCCTGCACAGGTGGGAACAGCGGCTCCAGGGCAGCTCGGCCAACCGCCGCAGCCGCGGTGCGGCAGAAAGCCGCCGGACTCTCGGCTCGAGCTGCAGAACAAGCCAGGTGCGGGATTTTCCCCTCACACCGCGCTCTCCGCAACTCGGGAAACGTGAGGGGAGAGCGGCAGCGAGCAACAGAGGGAGGAGCAGACCGCGAGGTAGAAGCACACGTGGAACAGCGATACAACCAGAGCAGCCGCGGCTCCCTCCCCTCCCCCACCGCCTGAACCCAGCTCCAGCGAACACAGCAGCGGCCCGGGACCGGCCACGCCAACTTGGGCTGACAGCAGGACCCAAGCAGGAGCAGGGTTCGGCAGCAACTTCAGCGGCTCCAGCACCGGTACCAGCGGCCCCAGCAGCAGCGGACCCAGGAGCGGCAGCGGCGGCAGATCCCGCAGCAGCGGCTTCGGGGTGAGCAGCAGCGGTGGACACGGCAGCGGCAGCTTCAGCAGCAGTGGTGGCTCCGGTGGTGGCAGCTACAACAGCAGCAGAGGCAGCAGCAGCGGCTCAGTTTGCCCCGTAGGAAAAGCAAGTGCCCAGCTCCAGAAATCAGAACAGCAGCCCGACGACCCAGGCAGCAACTTGACTGAGACCACAATCACCCAAGGTAACTGGGATTGCACCAGGGAAGGGACTCACTTGGTCACAAGCTGACTTGGATACCTCAACAGAACAGAAATCTAAACCTCTTTGTTGATAGAGGATCTGGTCATTATAATAACTACTCTTGCATACATACTCGGGGCTGTTTTTGATTGAATGTGTACAGTGTTTAGTTAAATTTTAGAATCTACCAGTATTTTATTCCACTCAGCCTGCTTGAATACTCCTATAGCAGAGAAACTCAACCCCTAAAAACATCTTTGTAGATACTCTGAGAGTCTTAAGAGCCACACCTAATACCTTAAGGTCCTACCCTGAAAATATATTACATCAAATCAATTGATACAGCTAAGAATACACAGGTAGCTAGAAAATCCAAGCATTAACTTAATCCAAGATGCAAAAATATATACATTATAACACAAGAAACACTAAAAAGCAAAACGATATAAATCCACCTAAAAGTATTAATGCATCAGAAATGTCCTCCAGTGAGAAAGAGTTAGAGGAAATGCCTGAGAAAGAGTTCAAAAGAATAATTATAAATATGTTCAAAGAGGTCAAAGAACACATGAAAACAATCAAAGAAGAAATCAAAGAGGAAATCAAAGGAATCAAAGAAGAGGCAGGACACAAATTTAATGAAATAAAGAAGGCAATACAAGACATAAATAGGGAAATAGAAATAATAAAGAAAAACCAGTCAGAATTACTAGCAATGAAAAACACAGTTAATGAAATAAAAAACTCTGTAGAAAATCTCACCAGTAGGATGGATGAGGGAGAGGACAGAATATCTAAGCTAGAAGACCAGGTGGCAGACCTAATGCAGTCCAACAAAGAGAAAGACAAACTTATAGAAAAGTATGAGTGGGAATTTCAAGATATTCGGGACACTATGAAAAGATCCAATATAAGAATTCAGGGCATAGTAGAAGGAGAAGAACTCCACTCCAGAGGCATAGTAGGCATCTTCAACAAAATCATAGAGGAAAATTTCCCCCAAATTGGGAAAGAGGTGCCAATACAGATACAGGAAGCCTTTAGAACCCCAGCCAGACAAAACCCAGAAAGAACCTCTCCTCGCCACATTATACTCAAACTTCCAAACACACAAACCAAAGAAAAAATATTGAAAGCAGTTAGAGAGAAAAATCAAGTTACCTACAAAAGCAAGCCCATCAGGATTACAGCAGATTATTCAACACAAACTTTTAAAGCCAGAAGGGCTTGGAGTGATATATTCCAAGTTCTGAAAGATAACAACTGTCAACCAAGGTTACTTTATCCTGCAAAGTTATCCACTCAAATAGATGGAGAAATAAAGACATTCCATGACAAAAGCAGGCTAAAGGAGTATTTGAAGACAAAACCAGCTCTACAGAAAATACTTGATAGAATCCTCCATGCTGAACAAAAGGAAAAGCACACATATAAGGAACCTAGAAAAAACAAGCTATACTCAAATACCAGTTAACAGAAGAGAGCACAGGTAGAACAAGTAACACACACACACACACACAAATGGCAAACATAAATACACACCTTTCAATAATATCTCTTAATATCAACGGTCTCAATGCCCCAACGAAAAGACATAGATTTGCAGACTGGGTTAAAAAGCAGGATCCTACAATTTGTTGTCTCCAAGAAACTCACCTTTCTACAAAGGATAGACATTATCTTAGGGTGAAAGGTTGGAAGACGGTGTTTCAAGCAAATGGGCCTAGAAAACAAGCAGGGGTTGCTATCCTAATATCAGACAGGGTAGACTTTAGTCCGACGTTAGTCAAGAAAGATAAGGAAGGTCACTTTATATTGATTAAGGGCACACTCCAACAGGAGGACATTACAATCCTAAACATATATGCACCTAACATGGGGGCTCCCAAATTCGTCAAACAAACACTATTAGAACTAAGGTCACAGATAACACCAAACAAAGTGGTGGTGGGTGACCTTAACACCCCACTCCCTTCAATTGACAGGTCATCCAGGGAAAGAATAAACAGAGAGGCATCTGGACTAAATGAGGTCATAGAAGGAATGGACCTAACAGATATATACAGGACATTTCATCCAAAGGCTGCAGAATATACATTCTTTTCAGCAGCACATGGAACATTCTCTAAAATAGACCATATATTAGGACACAAAGCAAATCTTAACAAATTCAAGAAAATTGAAATAATTCCTTGCATTCTATCTGACCACAATGGAATTAAACTACAAATCAGTAGCAAGAAAGGCTATAGAGCATACACAAAATCATGGAAACTAAACAATACACTACTAAATGATGAGTGGGTCAATGAAGAAATCAAAAAGGAAATCAAAAAATTTATAGAGTCAAATGATAATGAGAACACAACATACCAAAATCTCTGGGACACAATGAAGGCAGTTCTAAGAGGTAAATTTATAGCCTTAAGTGCCTATATTAAGAAATTAGAAAGGTCGCAAGTAAACGACCTAATGCTTCGCCTTAAAGCCTTGGAAAAAGAAGAACAAGGCAAACCAAAAAGTAGTAGACAGGAAGAAATAATAAAGATTAGGGCAGAAATTAATGAAATAGAAACAAAAAGAACAATCCAAAGAATTAATGAAACAAAGAGTTGGTTCTTTGAAAGGATAAACAAGATTGATAAACCCTTAGCAAATCTGACCAAAAGAAAGAGAGAAGACACACAAATTAATAAAATCAGAGATGAACAAGGTAACATCACAACAGATTCCAGAGAAATTCAAAAAATTATAGGGACATACTATAAAAGCATATACTCCACAAAGTATGAAAATCTGAAAGAAATGGATGATTTCCTTGATCTATATGACCTACCTAAATTAAATCAAAATGAGATTAATCACTTAAATAGACCTATAACAAACATGGAGATCCGAGCAGTTATCAATAATCTCCCAACTAAAAAAAGCCCAGGCCCGGATGGATTCACTGCTGAATTTTACCAGACTTTTAAGGAAGAGCTAACACCATTGCTTCTCAAGCTTTTCCAGGAAATAGAAAAAGAAGGAATTCTACCAAACTCCTTCTATGAGGCCAGCATCACCCTGATACCAAAACCAGGCAAAGATAGAACAAAAAAAGAAAATTACAGACCAATCTCCCTCATGAACATAGATGCAAAAATTCTCAACAAAATATTGGCAAACAGAATACAAGAGTATATCAAAAAGATCATTCACCCGGACCAAGTAGGCTTTATCCCAGAGATGCAGGGATGGTTCAACATACGCAAATCTATAAATGTAATACATTACATAAATGGGTTGAAGGACAAAAATCACATGATCATCTCATTAGATGCAGAGAAAGCATTTGACAAAATCCAACATCCCTTCATGATAAAAGTCCTACAGAGACTGGGAATAGAAGGAACATATCTCAATATAATAAAGGCTATTTATGACAAGCCTACAGCCAACATATTACTAAATGGGGAAAAACTGGAAGCTTTTCCACTAAAATCAGGAACAAGACAAGGGTGTCCACTGTCTCCACTTCTATTTAATATATTTTTGGAAGTCTTAGCCATAGCAATAAGGCAAGAGACACACATAAAAGGGATACAAATTGGAAAGGAAGAGATCAAGTTATCATTATTTGCAGATGACATGATTCTATACATAAAGGACCCTAAAGACTCTACTAGCAAGCTGTTAGAGCTGATCAAAACCTACAGCAATGTAGCAGGATACAAAATAAATACACAGAAATCAGTAGCCTTCGTATATGCTAACAACAAACACACAGAGGATGAAATCAGAGAATCACTCCCATTCACAATTGCATCAAAAAAAATAAAATACCTTGGAATAAACCTAACCAAGGAAGTAAAGAATCTATACAATGAGAACTTTAAAACACTCAAGCGAGAAATTGCAGAAGACACTAGAAAGTGGAGAAACATCCCTTGTTCCTGGCTTGGAAGAATCAATATCGTGAAAATCTTACCAAAAGCAATCTACACATTTAATGCAATCCCTATCAAAATTCCAAAGGCTTTTTTCATGGAAATAGAAAAAAACAATCCAAAAATTCATTTGGAATCACAAAAAACCTCGAATATCTAAAATAATACTGAGCAACAAAAAAGAGGCTGGTGGTATCACCATACCTGATTTTAACCTATACTACAGAGCCATAGTACTTGCACAAAAACAGACATGTAGATCAGTGGAACAGAATAGAGGACCCAGATGTAAGCCCAAGTAGCTATAGCCACCTGATATTCGATAAAAATGCCAAAAATTCTCATTGGAGAAGAGACAGCCTCTTCAGCAAATGGTGTTTTGAAAACTGGATAAATATCTGCAGAAGGATGAAAATAGATTCTTCTCTCTCGCCATGCACAAGAATTAAGTCCAAATGGATTAAAGACCTTAACATCAGACCGGAAACTTTGAAACTGCTAGAGGAAAAAGTAGGGGAAACCCTCCAACATATTGGTCTTGGCAAAGACTTTCTGAATACAACCCCAATTGCTCAGGCAATAAAACCACAGATTAACCACTGGGACCTAATGAAATTACAAAGATTTTGCACCGCAAAGGACACAGTGAAAAAAGCAAAGAGGCAACCTACAGAATGGGAAAAAATCTTCGCCAGCTATATATCTGATAGAGGATTAATATCTAGGATATACAAAGAACTCAAAAAGTTAACTAATAAGGAATCAAACAAGCCAATCAAAAAATGGGCTAAGGAGCTAAATAGAGAGTTCTCAAAGGAAGAAATACGAATGGCATATAAGCACCTAAAAAAATGTTCTACGTCACTAGTCATCAGGGAAATGCAGATTAAAACTACATTGAGATTCCATCTCACTCCTGTCAGATTGGCCACCATCATGAAAGCAAATGATCATAAATGTTGGCGGGGATGTGGAAAAAAAGGAACCCTTCTGCACTGCTGGTGGGAATGCAATCTGGTCCAGCCATTGTGGAAAACAGTGTGGAGGTTCCTAAAGCAGCTAGAGATTGATCTACCATATGACCCAGCTATAGCACTCCTAGGCATATATCCAAAGGACTCATCTCATTTCCTTAGAAGTACATGCTCAACCATGTTTATTGCTGCTCAATTTATAATAGCTGGGAAATGGAACCAGCCTAGATGTCCCTCAACAGATGAGTGGATAATGAAGATGTGGTACATTTATACAATGGAGTTCTACTCAGCGGTAAAGAAAAATGAAGTTATGAAATTTGCAGAAAAATGGATGGACCTGGAAAGCATTAAACTAAGTCAGGTAACCCAGGCCCAGAAAGCCAAGCGCCACATGTTCTCTCTCATATGTGGATCCTAGCTACAGATGACTGGGCTTCTGCGTGAGAATGAAAATACTTAGTAGCAGAGGCCAGTAAGTAGAAAAGGAGACATAAAGGATGGAGAAAGGAAGGGAGGAGGATACTTAATAGGTTGATATTGTATATATGTAATTACAATGTTTGTAATGGGGAGGTAATATGATTGAGAATGGAATTTCAAACGGGAAAGTGTGGGGGTGGGGAGGGAGGGAATTACCATGGGATATATTTTATAATCATGGAAAATGTTAATAAAAATTAAAAAAAAAATGAGAATGACAAGCAGCTTGCATAAGAAGTGGTCGCCAGGACACCTCGCTGGTCTGAGGGAGCTTCCCTGAGGGTCTGTCAGGAATATGGAGGGAATTATAGCTTATCAGTGACCTGAAGAGAAATGTCGAATAGCAGACAGGACAGGAGCCATTCAGTTGCACACTGACACAGCATGCAACATATTTAATGGTGGAGACTTAAGTGCTTATGGTTCTAGACTGAAGACCGAAGGCATTTATTTCTATGTAACAAAGAGCAAGAGACCAAGCAGGGAACCTCAGGGGATGGCCTTGAGCGAGCGAGGCCTTTCCTTCCAGCCTGCATCATTCCTGAGCCACATTCAGCTCCCAACAATAGAAGAGTACAGATCACGCCCATTTGACAGCAAGGACTGTGTTCCGTGATACACGTTGCTGGGAGATACAATCACTGCACAGACATCACTGTGGTTCTTTGAATTAGGTGTCCCCCGTAAACTCATGTGTTCTGAGTACTTGGTCCCCAGGTGATGGCAATTTGGGAATTGAATCCTTACTGAAGGCGTTGGGCTGTTGGGGGGTGGGGTACTTATGAGCATTAGAGCCAGCTTCCTCTAGCCAGTGTAGGGCATGCTCTCCTGCTGCTGTTGTTTAACTGATCTTGGCCAGGAGGTGATGTCCAAACTCCGCTCATGTCACATTTTCCCCTGCCATCATGGAGCTCCCCCTCTACTCTGTAAGCCAAAATATACCCTTTCCTCCCATCAGCTGCTTTTGGTTGAGTGCTTTCTGCAAGCAGTGACAAAGTAACTGCAATTGGCACCCAGTGTATATGCACATCTAGATGGTATGGCTGTTCGAAGGTCCACCCAGGTTGATGGTATAGCCAGCATCCTGTAAGAGGACTGCTGTTGATTAAAACATTGGTATGTGCCCTGAGCCTGCATAGTGAACTCTAGGTCAGCCTGGGCTACAGTGAGACCCTATGGTGAAAATAAAGAACGTGCGCACGCGCGCACGCGCACACACACACACACGTATATATATCATGTTGCAGTCAAGTGCGCATTGCTGGCAGAAATCACCTGACCAAGGCTGGAGAGATGGCTTGGTGGTTAAGGCATTTGTCTGCAAAGCCAAAGGACCTTGGTTTGATTCTCCAGGACCCACATAAGCACAAGGTGGCACAGGAATCTGGAGTTCTTTTGCAGTGGCTGGAGGCCCTGGCATGCCCATTCTCTCTCTCTCTCTCTCTCTCTCCCACTTTCTTTCTTGCTCTCTTAAATAAATAAATAAATAAATAAATAAATAAATAAATAAATAAATAAATATTTTTTAAAACTTAAAAAAAAAAAAAAGAAATCACCTAACCAAGAGCAGCTTTGGGGGGAAAAGGGCTTATTTTGGCTTATAGACTCAAAGGGAAGCTTCATCCATGATGGCAGGGGGAAAGATGGCATGAACAGAGAGGGTGGACATCACCTCCTGGCCAACATCAGGTGGACAACAGGAACAGGAGAGTGTGATAAACCCTGGCAAGAGGAAACTGGCTATAACACCAATAAGCCCACCTCCAGCAGTACACTGCCTCCAGGTGGTGTTAATTCCCAAATCTCCATCAGCTAGGAACCTAGAATTCAGAACACTTAAATTTATGGAGGACACCTGAATCAAACCACCACATTCCGCCCCTGGCCCCCATAAACTGATAGTCATCCATGATACAAAATGGAATTCATTCATCCAACTTTAATATTCCCCATAGTTTTTTATCATTCCCAGTTATGTTCAAACATCCCCATCATCCAAGGTCTTTTAATTGAGCCAGAATACTAAAAACAAAACAAAATCCCCCCAAAACCCATAATGGCGTAGAATGAACACTAACACTGCAAAAGATGGCATTGGGCATAGCAAAGAAATATTCAGCCAATATAATATTTAAACAGGGAAAACATCAAACTCTGTAACTCCAAATCCAAAAACTTTATTCAGTGACAAATCTCCAGGTCAGATCATTCTAACCAGCAACAAGTCTCTGGAGTTCCAATTCAACCTGTACCCCCGCCCCCCACCACTCCAGCTAGGCTACTCACAGTTCTGGAAACTTCATGGGGGCCAGCAGCTTTCCTTAGCAGCCATCTTGTGGTCCCGGCATCTCCACTGGGTCTCCACTGCAACTGTAGTTCATCCTCACGGCTCCCTGGGGTCTCCATGCAGGCATGTAGCAAACCTGCTTCACACTGCCCACGGCCATTTCCACAACACAAGGCTGCACTGTAAATTCAATGACCCTCTGTTTCCTGCATATCTTATGCTCCATAATTCCAGGTTGGGTGCCAATTTGTTAATTCAGGGAATAATGAAGCAGACTTTGAAGAACAGCACACTGTGTCAGTACTCAGGCCCCTTCAAAAGAGTCTATGGTCTTTCTTGATGCCCTAATACAGGTCAGCTGGCCCAATCTTAAAGGTTGTAATCATTCATATAATTGCAACTGAACAGGCAAAAATTTCAGCACAAAGATTTCATTTCTGTGTCATATCCCTCTGCTCACACCAGTCCATTTCTAAGCAATGCAACCATGCACAACTTCTCAGGACACAGCATAACAGCAAGCCTCTCACACAAATTGCTTCTAGCCCAGTCCAAGCAAAGCTCTTTCTCATCCTCACAATCCAAACCTCATAGTCCAGAGTTCTTACTGCATTCAGGTCTTTCAACTCTGACTAGAATAGTCCATTAAGCTGTACTTACAGCACTGAAAGGCCTCTCTTAGGTCAAGTTTTCAAATACTTCCATATTCCTCTTGAAAATCAGCTCCAAAAGGTCTAAGACACATAGTCAGGTGTTTAGCAGCAAATGACACCACTCCTCAGTACTAACTTTACTGTTGCAGTCAGATTCACATTGCTGGCATAAATCACCTGACCAAGAGCAGCTTTTTGGGGAAAAGGTTTATTTTGGCTAACAGACACGAGGGAAACCTTCATTCATGATGGCAGGGGGAAACAATGGCATATGCAAAGGGTGGACATCACCTCCTGACCAACATCACAGGTGGACAACAGGAGAGTGTGCCAAACACTGGCAAGGGGAAACTGGCTCTAACACCCATTAGCCCACCCCCAAGCAGTACACTGCCTCCAGGAGGCGTTAATTTCCAAATCTCTATCAGCTAGAAACCTAGCATTCAGAACAACAAAGTTTATGGGGACACCTGAATCAAACCACTACAGCTTTCTTTTTTGTCTTTTTTTTTTTTTTTTTTCTGAGGCAAGGTCTCACTCTAGCTCAGGCTGACCCGGCATACACTCACTATGTAGTCTCAGGGTGGCCTCGAACTCATTGCGATCCTCCTACCTCTGCCTCCTAAGTGCTAGGATTAAAAGTGTGTACCACCACGCCCGGCCAACACAGCTTGTTTTAATCCATAGTTATAGCTGAGAAATATAGCCTTCTTGTGCTTTCTGCAAGTTCTCTTCTCAGCAGTGTGGGATTCCCTGCTCACTTTTTTCAATTTCTCTGTTTCAAAACTGAATCCTCAATATGTAAAGAGTGAACGTTACACAAGTGATCCCCATCATTGAATGTGCTTCAGTACATGCTCCAAAGTGAACACCATGTACCGAATGTTCTAGAATTCTTGAACACTCACAGTTATTTTTATGATTGGTTAAATTAAAGATATGTATTCCAATCTTAAAGACAATGGAAGGAAGACCAAGAGCCCAGGACTATAGGCTTTCAAGCATCCTATAGTTTGGGACTCATCATTCTACAAACCTCAGCTACCTTGATACCACTTTTGTCCAAGAGACTCTGTTACTAAACACTGTTGTTAACCCTGCAACTGACACCCTGCCAAGTGTGAGTTATACATAATGGGCATGGACACTCACATTCAAAATCTAGCCTCCTGAACATTCATAGGCATGGTTAGGAAGCATATCTGTGCTGTGAATGTTCAGTTCTGTCAGTTAGACATGGGAGTTAGGGGATGGCAGAAGATAAATTGGGGGCTAGGGTTAGACCCAGACTATTATGGGAGATGAACCATGGGGGCCTGATGCCAGGGCAGTGCAGCAGGAGTTCCCCTGGAAAGGCTGGTGGACTCCAGGTCTGTGGCTGCCTCATAGTAGGAAAGAAAGGACTGGGAGGCTCATATCTGCTGGATTTGCCATCTGCCGAGCTTCTTAGCCATTATCAGATGGATACTGTAGCTAGCCTTAACACAGAACTGGCTTTCCAACCAACCTGAGCCCAGACCTGCAACCTCACATCTCAGTCCATATGGACGAGTAAACAGGAGAATAGGTGCTTACAAAATTCAATCCGAACTGGGAGTTTGGTCATTAGAATAGGAAATGTCCCCTGTAGCCCCATGTGTGGATGACTAAGACTCATACTCAATCCCACGCTGGTGGCAGTTTGGGAGATGGAGCCTTGGTGGAGGTATGCGACTTGGCGAAGGTTTTTGAGGTATTACAGCCCAAGCCCTCTTTGCCAGAACTCCCTCACTCTTACTGCTCTCTTCCAGCTTCTGGAATGAGGTGTACTGCCCAGCCTCTGCTCTTCCATGTTGTGATAAAACTTCCCCTCTGCATGGTAGGTTAAAATGAAACCTTTTCTCCCTGGGCCACTTCTGGTTAGGTGTTTTGTCCCAGCAACAAGATGGTAACAGCTACCAGGAGTCTAACACCACTCTGTCTGAAACAAGAGCAGGAGCAGTTCACAGCTGAATATGACTCTTGCTGCCTTTACCCCCGCCCCAGCATTCTTCACAGAACTTTCCAACATTCTAAAAGATAGCCAGCAGAAAGGAAGGGAAGCTCCAAGCTCAATTCCAGCTTGATTTCTCTATGTCCTGAGACCACGTGATGGGGCATCTTCAACCATAGGAACTTACTTACCATCTAGTTCTGGTGGGCAACCAAGACATTGGCATTATAACAACCCTCCATACAACCACAACTAAACTTATTCAGTAACAAAAAAGACATTAAATTGGAAGAGGGGTGTGGTGGTTTGATCCAGGTGGCCCCTATAAACTTAGGTGTTCTGAATGCTAGGTTCCCAGCTGATGGAAATGTGGGAGTTAATGCCTCCTGGAGGGGTGTATTGTTGGGGGTGGCTTATGGGTGTTATAGCCAGTTTCCCCTTGCCAGTGTTTGGCACACTCTCCTGTTGCTATTGTCCACCTTATGTTGGCTAGAGGGTTATGTCCTCCCTCTGCTCATGCCATTGTTTCCCCTGCCATCATGGAGCTTCCCCACGAGCCTGTAAGCCAAAATAAAACTTTTTTCCCCACAATCTGCTCTTGGTTGGGTGATTTCTACCAGCAATGAGAACCTGACTGCAACAGTAAAGTGGTACCAAGGAATGGGATTGCTGCTAGACACTTGACTATGTGGCATTGGACTTTTGGAGCTGATGTTCAAAAGGAATGTGGAAGGATTTGAAACTTTGGCCTAAGAGACACCATGCAGTGCTGTAAGTACAGTTTGATGGACTATTCTGGCCCGAGTTGAAAGACCTGAATGCAGTAAGAACTATGGACTGTGAGGTTTGGTTTGTGAGGGTGAGAAAGAGCTTTGCTTGGACTGGGCTCAAGGCAGTTTGCGTGAAAAGCTTGCTGTTATGCCCATGTCCTGAGAAGTTGTGCAGGGTTGCTTTGCATACAAATAAGCTTGTATGAGCAGAGGGATATGACATAGAAAAAATAAAATCTTTGGGCTTAAACTGCTGCCCACTCACCTGAAAATTGTTTGAGAGATTACAGCCTTTGATATTGGGCCAGCTACCTGCACTGGGACAACAGGAAGAATGTAGACTCTTGAAGGGGCCTGAAGGCTAAAGGAGAGTCCTGTTCTTCAAAGTCTGCCTTATTCCCCCCTGGACTAACAAACTGGCACCCTACCTGGTATTGTGGAGTATAAGAAATGCAGGAAAGAGAGGGTCATTGAGTTTGCAACCTGGTCTTGTGTTTTGGAAATGGCCATGGGTGGTGTGAATCAGGTTTGCTGGTTGCCTGCATGGAGACCCCATGGGGCCATGAGGATGAACCGTGGGATACAGTGGAGACCCAGTGAAGATGCCGGGACCATGAGATGGTTGCTGAGGAAAGCTGCTGGGTCCAGATGAAGTTTTCCAGGACTGTGAGTAGCCTAGCTGGAGGGGTGGAATTGGAACTCCAGAGACTTATTGCTGGTTAGAATTATCTGATTTGGGGATTTGCTACTGGCTAAAGTTGTTGGACTTGGAGCTGTAGTGTTTAGGCTTTTCCCTGGTTAAATCATGTTTTGCTTGAATATTTCTTTGCTATGCTCAATGCCATCTTTTGCAGTGTGAATGTTTATTCTGTGCCATTATGGGGCTTGGGGGTATTTTTTTGGTATTATGGCTCAGTTAAAAGATCTTGGACTATGGGGATGTATGAACATCATTGGAATTGATAAAAGCTTTGGGGACTTTTATAGTTGGCAGAGTTCATTGCACTTTACATCATGTATGGTTATCGGTTTAGGGGGTCAGGGGTGGAATGTGGTGGTTTGATTCAGGTGTCCCCCATAAACTTAGGTGTTCTGAATGCTAGATTCCCTACTGATGGATATTTGGGAATTAATGTCTCCTGGAGTCAGTGTATTGTTGGGGGTGGCTTATGGGTGTTATAGCCAGTTTCCCCTTGCCAGTGTTTGGCACACTCTCCTGTTGCTATTGTCCACCTGATGTTGGCCAGGAGATGATGTCCACCCTCTGCTCATGCCATCGTTTTCCCCTGCCATCATGGAGCTTCCCCTTAAGCCTGTAAGCCAAAATAAACCTCTTTCCCAGAAGCTGCTCTTGGTTGGGTGATTTCTACCAGCAATGCGAACCTGATTGCAACAAGGGGCTAGTTGGGAAGAACAGGGCTTCACAGGACTAGGAGAGGGTTATGGGAGGAAACATGATCAAAGTATATTATATACATATTTGATATTGTAATAGGGGCCATGTCCCAACTCTTCTGGATCAGTACCATGAGAAATTCCATCAGCATTTTCAGCAACAACCCACTGCAAAGAAACTGAGGCATGTATTTAGTTGGTGACAGCTCCCTGTCACAGGACCCAGTACTGGGCTGAGTTTTCTGTCTGATTCATCTCTGAGAAAAAGCAATCCAGAGCTTCATAGGGAAGACTGACGGGTGCATCTGGCCCAGATAGTGCTTTGCTAGGGAGGCCAGACACACAACTAGTGTCTGCTATGTGATTCTAAGTACATAATCAACCAAATAGAGGAAAAAGCATTCTTAGAAGTGAAGATATGGCCGGGCGTGGTGGTACATGCCTTTAATCCCAGCACTTGGGAGGTAGAGGTATGAGGATTACAGTGAGTTCAAGGCCATCCTGAGATTACACAGTGAATTCCAGGTCATGAGCTAGAGTGAGACCCTACCTCAAAAAAACAAAAGAAAAGTTAAGATGTGTCTCACACTGGGGAGGGTATTGTCATAGGAGGGGGCTTAGGGCATTCCAGGGTCGCGCCCTGAATTCTGACTGCATAGGTCTGCTTGGCTTGTAAAACTGCAGTTAAATTTACCATCACCTAGACATCTCAGCTTTTCAGAATGCTGAAATTCGTCAGGCCATCTCTCATATGCTCCCATCCCCCTTTCTTACCACACTTGTCAACTACTCCAAGTCATAGCCCTGTAATCCTAGAGCTAGGTCATGTCACTACCCCACCCAGCACTATTTCTGCCAAAATCTTTCTGATTTTAACATCAGTGCAGACAATCTTTCCAGAACATGCGATCTTTGATCCTTTGTTCCTTCAACAGTTTGTCTTCACGTTAATTCAGCCACTGATTCCTATAGCCACATAGTTATCAAGAGCTGTAATTCCTCTCGAAGTCCACAGCCCCGTGCATTTAGTAACCTAAGTTCTATAATGATCTGGCCCACATAAGCCCTATAACTCATCTCTTCTTAGACCTCCTCATTTATCCTCCTCTCATGTTCATGTCCCTCCATACTTAATATCTGTAAAGTTCACTATTCTTCTATTTAGAGCTCAGCTCAATCCTTTGGCTTGCTTTTGTTTTATTACTTGTACAACAACCCAGCACTCCTGCCATACACCATGCCTGGTTAAACATACTTAGAGAAAAGCCTTTCACCTTGCTAAGTAGACTAGTATCAAACTCATACCAGATCTCAAGGGGCCTAGCAAAGAATGGCCTATCAGCTGTCTCATATAGTGTCATTGTCATTGTTCCCCAGATAATTCTGTTGTGGTGGCTGTAATCACCATTGCAGGAGAGTCAGCAGTACCTCTGGCCTCTCCTCACTATAGACAAGTACCATTCGTCTATCTCTCAAGTTGTGACAATTAAAAATGTTTCCAGACATTGCAAAAAAAAAAATACCTCAATGGAGAAGGGGGAAAAAAGCACTCACATGGAGTTTATTGTCCTTTAGACTGCACCACTCCTCTCCCTGTCCAGAATAAAATCTGTTCTTTTCACCAAGTCCCTTCGTATCATCCTCTGTCACCAGCCTCAGCTGATGCCCTATGTGTAGCTTTAAAAGAATGATTAAGCCGGCCATGGTGGCGCACGCCTTTAATCCCAGCACTCTGGAGGCAGAGGTAGGAGGACCACTGTGAGTTCGAGGCCACCTTAAGACTACATAGTGAATTCCAGGTCAGCCTGAGCTACAGTGAGACCCTATCTCGAAAAACCAAAGAAAAAAAAAATCTTTGCTATCAAATCCATGCACTGGCCAGCTTCTGCCCCGCATGCCTTCCTATGTTGCTGGATGCTTCACAAGACCATGCAGCATCTATATGTGCTCTGTTCCCACACTTGCACAATAGCACTGTCCCTTTGACCTCACGGGGTCTGTTCTTAGGAATGGCCTTGTCTTGTGCCTTTCTAGCTTTTCATTTCTTCTAGATTGTATGCATCAGCTTAGAACATACTTTACCTCCTCCGTGATAAAAACACACACCTACAAAACAGCCTCTTTCATGCTACATCCTCTGGCTATTGCTGACTCATTTCTCCATCTTGCCCACGAAGTACGACCTCACAGAGTTTTCTACACACACACATTCTCCAACGCTTCTCCATTGTCTCAGAACTGCATTGCTTGCACAGAATGTGTAGGCACTGCTTCCAGAGCCAGTGATGCTTGCTATCTCCACTGGTTCCCCCTCATTGGCACTTACAGGCTGGTATCCTCACCCTCCTGCAAACAATCTGGTTTCAGAACACCACACTCTGCTATCTTTCCCCACTGCTTCCTAATTCTCTCAGTTGTTTGCTTGTTCTTTTTCTCTCCAGATTCTAAAGGCCACAGTGTTCAGGGCACACATTTTGACCTTTCCTGGAGCACAGACTGCCTTTCTGATTGTGTCTGTGTGTCCTCTCCACACTTGGCTCTGACCTGAACTCCAGTTTTGCATATCCACCTAACTGCTCACCAGCCTCCATTTAATATGTAGAAAATATCTTCAAATAAACACTGTCAAATCCAGTCTTGCATTTGTCTGTGATTTCCTCTTACCTGTAAATGACAGCTACCTCTTCAGGATGAAAGTCTTGGATTCTTCTAGAATACTTTTTTTTCTCATGTGCTGCATCCTGTCTTTCATCAAGTCCCAGGTGAACTCTCCCCTCAAGTGCATAATTAACTGACTAATTTCCAGTGTTGTAAAGTGAGTGGCTTGGAGTACAGCGATGGTCACCTATTTTGTTCATGAAGGGATTCCTGGCAATAGATATTCAATGAATATTTGCTGAATTGATGAAGGAATAAATGAAAGAATATATACTTAGGTGGCTTCCTGTGGGCCATATTTCTACTTATTTCAAAATGAAAAGGCAGAAACATGCCCCTTGCTCTGCCTTCCAGATTAAATGGCCCCTGGTCCCCAACTCCAAGATCCCCTGCACCAGAGGGTGAGTGTGAAGAGTGAGTAGGCCAGCTCAGCCCCCCCCCACACACACACACACACTTCCCAGCTCCCTGGTCCTGAGTCCCCTGCTGCTCACTTGGGGCTGCCTGGATCCTGCTAGCTTGCTTCAAAAGCAGGCCACTTGCTCTGCCTTCCTGATTGAACGGCCCAACTCCTGTATCTTCTGCTCCAGAGGGTGCACATGCAGAGTGAGTAAGCCAGAGCTCCCGGTTCAATCCCCACCTCCCAAGACCCTGGTCCTGGTACCCCTGCTGCTGTCTTGAGGCAGCCTAGTCTGAGCATGTAGGCTGCAGAAGCAGGCCTTTTGCACTGGTAACCTGACTGACTGGTCCCTGGGCACCCAAATCCCTATTCTCCTGAGCCAAAGAGTGCATGGGCCACTGCAAGAGCTGGTCTTTTCCCCCTGGCTCTCCAGCTTCTCAGCTCCTGGTTCCCCAACCCATGGTCCACATGTGCTGAGAAGTGCATGCAAATGGAGTGAGTAAGCCAGAGCTCCCAGTTTCCCAGGTACCTTTGCTGTACTTACAGTCTCCACAACTGTGTATCTCTGGTTATAACCCCATCTCATACCATATTTAAAACAGAACACACACTGAGGATCCTACAAGGACAAATACTTGCTTCCTCCTCAATAAACTAAAACATTTTCCCAAGATGGGTAGACCACAAGGCAAAATAAAGAAAAAAAGAGAGAGAGAGAAAACTGAGAGATCTCCACCCAAGATGCTTAGTCCCACAATGGAAGCCTCCAATGAAATCATAGAGTAATCAATTGAAATTGAATCCCAAAATGAAAACACAAGCAATATGACCCTGATCAAAAGAATTGCTAAACTAGAAACAAGGTATCAAAACACCAATAATCACATAAATGAAATTGAGCAGAAGCATCTCTTAGAGTACTCAGCTTTTGTCACTAGGCATAACTTAATTAAAGAAAACAATAGAAATATCAAAAGGGATATAAGTGAATTGAAGGTGAGTCAACAAATGGAAGATCTCAATAACCAGCTGGTTAAGCTTAATGAAGATTTGATCAAATGCAAGAATGAATTCTGAGAACTTCTGGGTAAGATGGCTGCATAGGAGTCACACCAAACCAGCCTAGGGAGGGGTTTAATCAAAACCACAGCAAAATACACCTTTCTTCTGAAAAGTGAATTTGTATAGGTTTTCATTAGCCACAGCAGAGAAGCAGAAGAGACTAAGATCTACCAGAAAGAAGGAAAATGGCCAGAATCCCGCAGAGGCACTTGCGGCCTGCAAAGGTCCGTGTACCCACCTGGCCCGGCACCCAGCTGCAGGAGCAAAGAAGGGGATTTTCAAACCTCATCAATCATGAAGGGAAGCCAGCAGAGATCAGCTAAGAAGATGCTGAAAGGGATACAAGTGGGACCCGCTGAGCAATTTCAGTACAACTTCAGGCTTCCTGCACTCTCCCATCCCCCAACCTTTAGAACCAGACAGCACATACAGACCCCAACAGCAGGGCGCCCAGCACAGCTGATCAGAGCACCAGCTCCACAGCACAACGCGGAGGGATCAAGGTGGGCACTCAGCATGGGTGAGATTGGAAGCCACCCCAAAAGGTAATGAGACCAGCTGACAAAAAGGCAAGTACATAGGCCTGCAGTAGGAGTGCTAATCTCTTTTTCCATGTCAGAGCAGGTTATAGGTTACATTTTTGTTGTTGGCTTTACCATTTTCAATTAAGCTGTATTTGGGGATTGATGATTATTGTCTTTGATGCTTTCAGATTCATATGGCCTTTGTCTTTTCCCTCTGTCATTACTGGGGGCAGGGTCTGATTCAGACCCAGGCTGACCTGGAACACATTTCAGAACAGAAATCTCAACCTCCCAGCTGACAGGATTAAGAGTGTAGAGCAATATACACCCTTAGGGATTTTGGATTTATAAGGTTATCTGTTTATTGGAATCCCTACACTTGCATACTCTGTGCTGATTTTTATTGAATATGTATAATGCTCAGTTGTATCTTAGAATTTGCCAGGAAATTGCTCCACCAAGCCCACTAAATACTTGAACAGCAGTCAAACTCAACACTTGGGATTACTTCTGTGGTTCGATTAGAGTACATGAGCTACACTTAGCACCTTAAACTCCTATTCTAAAAATACATAAAGTTGGATTTCCAAGTCTAAGAGGACCACAGATAATTGGAAAATACAAGCATCAAATTAAATCAGGATGCAAAAATCACTACATTATAATACAAGAAACACAAGCAATCAAGACAATACAACCCCACCAAAAATTATAAATCATCAGACATGACCCCCAATGAGACTGTTTTAGATGAAATGCCTGACAAAGATTTCAAAAAGGGGGGGGGGATTGTATCTATACTCAAAGGAATCAAAGAAGAAAACAAAGGAATTAAAGAAGAAAACAAACTCCAGAAGGAATTCCAAGAGAACACAAGAAACCAGCATAATGAAATAAGGAGGTCATTAAAAGACATGAGTTAGGAAATAGAAATACTGAAGAAAAACCAAACAGAAATCCTAGCACTGAAAAATACACTTAGTCAAATTAAACATTGTGGAAAGTTTCACCAGTAGAATGGATGAAGGAGAGAACAGAATATTTAAACTAGAAAACCAGGTGGCAGATATAAAACAATCCAGGGAAGAGAAAGATAAGCTAATAGACCAGTATTGATTCCACTAATTCCACTCGGGATAAGTTTCACAAGGAATGGAAATACCATTTGGAAGACATACCTACACAGCAGCACTCATTGTAGTAGTATTTGTAATTGTCAAGATATGAAAACAGGGGCTGGAGAGATGGCTAAGCACTTAAGGTACTTACCTACAAAGCCTAATGACCTAGGTTTGACTCCCTGGTACCCATGTAAAGCCAGATGCACAAAGTGGCACAAGCATTTGGAGTTCATTTGCACATCTAGAAGCCTTAGCATGCCCAATCTATCTGTCTCTCTTCTCCCTATCTCTCTCTGCTTGCTCATAAATAAATAAAAAATATTTTTAGAAAAAATATGAAACCAACCTATGTAATTATTAGTGAATAACTGGATAAGAAAACATGGTAAGCCGGGCGTGGTGGCGCATGCCTTTAATCCCAGCACTCGAAAGGCAGAGGTAGGAGGATTGCTGTGAATTTGAGGCCACCCTGAGATTCCATAGTGAATTCCAGATCAGCCTGGGGTACAGTGAGACCCTACCTCGAAAAACCAAAACAAAAAAAAAAAGAAAAGAAAACATGGTATAGCTTCATGAGATCTCATTGGTTGAGTGCTTGTTTAATTTCCTGGGCTACTGGGGTTTTGTTCAGGAAGTCTTTTCCCACTGCTATATCTTAGAGAGTGCCTCTTATTTTTTCTTCCACTAGTTTAAGCTAAAAGCTTTTGCACAGACAAACACACCATAAACAGAGCCAATAGATTACCCAATAAATGGGAGAAAAATCTGTGCCAGCTATATCACTGACAGAAGCCTAATATCAAGAATCTACAAAGAACTCAATAAACTAAACAATAAAAAAATCAAACAACTCCACCCCAAAAGTGGGGCAGAGTACTAAATAGGGAGTTCTCAGAGGAAGAATTACAAATTGCTAATACACACTTAAGAAAATGTTCAACATCCCTAACCATTAGGGAAATGCTAATTAAAACAACTAAGAGACTCCACCTTACCACAGTAAGGATAGCAAACATTAAAAAAATCAAATAAAAACAAATGTTGGTGAGGCTGTGGAGAAATAGGAACACTCATTTACTGTTGGTGGGAATGTAAGCTGGTACAAGTACTGTGGAAATGAATATGGAGACTCCTGAGAAGGATGACTGTAGAGTTATCAAGAGACCCTGTTATTGCCTTACTGTGCATTTGCCCTAAAAGCTCCACATCTCAGTTCAGAGATACTAGCTCAACCATGTTTATAGCTTCTCAATTCATAATAGCTAAGAACTAGAATCAACCCAGGTGCCCATCATTGTATGAATGGATAACCAAGATGTAGTATATCTACACATTGGAATTCTACTCAGCTGTAAGAAAAAATGTTACATTGAAATTTCTAGAAAAATGGTCAGACTTGGAACAGATCAGTCTAAATGAATTCACACAATCACAGAAAGACAACCAGCACATGATCTGTCTCATCTGCAGTTCCTAACCTGGATCAAACCAAGTTGCTGACATAAGTGAATAGCATCTTGGGGCTTGGACAATAAGGAGGGTAGGATTTAAGGGAATGGAAAGGGTGGAGGGCACACAAAACTGAACCCAGACTGAACTGGTCCCATCGAATCCTATATCGTGGCAGCCAGACTAAAAGATTGAACCCTCAGGAAGACCTTAGGGAGAGCACCTGAATCAAAGGACCCTGGAGAAGATGAGATGAAACTTAACCTCAAATTTCTCCTGTTTCTCTTTCTTCTGTATCTTTTTCTTTTTCATTTTCCCTTGGCACTGGCCTGTAATTCCCTGTACCAGGATGTGGTCTACATCCACAATGAGCTATTGATCAAAGAGCCTGCTAGATCTCCCAAAACAAACAAGACAGATTTCTGTCAGAGCACTTGATTACCCACCAGAGGTTAATGGTAAGACCCTACTGCTGAAGACACCATACACTATCAGCACAGACCATGATGAAGAAATGAAGCGATATTGTTGGAATCCAGAGGAGAGCCAGTCCCAAGACAATTAGCCCATCTAGTGCTGAAAGGTCCTAGATGAGCTACTGGGGAAAAGTAGCCAACATCTGTCCAAGCAACTCAAAGGCTAAGCAACTCAGAAACAAACAACCTGACATGATGCTCACACAAGTGCAATAGTGGCACATAGCCATGGTGGGCAACCAACTACTTTTGGATTGGCTAACAGATCCATTCAGTTATATCCAGATCAGCATCATATCCAGATAATGTTCTGCTTTCTACTGTCAAGCTCCCACTAACCTTAGACTTATAAGAGGGTCTACACACTTTTAATTCTCTCTAAATTAATAATGGTTATCCTGTTTAACTGGTGCTGACTTCTGTTGAAGAATTTGCTTCTATTTTTCAGATATGAATTCGATCTAAGGAGATAAATGACCCAGTGCGCACTCCACTCTGGCCCCACCTGAAACCATAGAGAAATTGGGGAAATGAACAAGAGTGCTGCTTCCTCAGTGAATCAGCACAAGGGTGATGGAGATGGAGGACACTCAATACCTACCACAACGGAGATCCAGATGCTCCTAAGTGTCCGTCACTGAAGTAGACTTAAAATGCTCCCAGCACGGCTCAGGGAATTTTGGGTAGGAGGGGGTATAAAGATCGTTAGAGCCACAAGTTGGGACATTTTGCACAGAGACATTGCCTCTCCATCCCTCCTCCCATAATGCATGACCCACAATCCCCGTGGGGTTGACCTGCATTCCCAATGAGGAAGGACTCTTCAGAAAAGGGGCAAGGAAGAGAGAAAGGGTGGTACCAACATGTGTTTTTTACATACAAAATACGTCCATTGCTAATAAAAAATGTTGCTTGAATTTAAAAAATGGGACAAAAAAAAGTAGAAAGTCAGCTAAGCAAGCATTCCTATCTGCTTCCTGTCTGTGCACTCAGTGTGACCAGCCGCCTCTTGCTCCTCTCACTATGCCTTCTCCACTAGTATGGGCTGTAACCTCAGACTGTAAGCCAAAAGAAACACTGCCTTCTCTAAGTTGCTTTTGCCACACAATAAGGAAATTAAATAATGCAGTTCCAAGCTAGGTGCTGTCTTTTATTTTTTATTTTGATGGCTGCAATTTAGAAGTACTTTTGTTGCTGCTGTTGTTTAGGTGCCTCCTGACATAGCTTAGTGGCTCAAGCAATGCTTCCTATCTTGAAGTTATCTTCATTTTGTAGCTGTTTTACAAAATGCAAGTCATATTTGATATTTATTCATAAAATATTCCTGCTTTGTTTTACTAGCTCTAGGGATTTTATGTATTTTTTTCTTGAATTTCCAAAATAGATGACTGTATTATTTTTAGATAAGAAAAAAGTTTTTTTTTACAATTCTTATATGCTTTCTTTATTATGCTTTCTAGAACGTTCAATATAATATTGAATAAATTTATCAACATCACACATTTAACAAAAAAGCAAACATGGTATAGACACATGGTAGTATGCTCTAATCCTTCGAATGGAAAGTCCGTGGGCTGGAGAGCTGGCTCAGTGGTTAGTATATGTGCTTACCATGCAGGCATTCCCACCCAAGTCTGGATTCCATGCATGCAGAAGCCAAGCATGGTGGTGCCTGTCTGTACCTTCAGTGCTGGGTCACAGGGCCTGCTGGTCACAACTGAACTAGGTGAGCTCTACATGCAGTGAGAGAACCTGCCACAAAAATACAGGGGGCTGGAATGATGGCTCAGTGGTGAAAGGCACTTGCTTGCAAAGCCTGATGGTTCAGGTTCAGTTCCTCAGTGCCCAAGTAAAACCAGATGTCCAAAGTGGTACATGCATTTGGAGTTTGTTTGCAGTGGCAAGAGGCCCTGGCATGCCCATCCTCTCCTTCTCATTTTCTCTCTATCTCCCTACAAATAAATAAATAAATAAAATATGTTGGAGAGTCCAGGGGAAGATACCCCAAATTGATCTCTGGCCTCCACATACACCTGCATATATGTGCTCCCACACACATACGAACATGCATGCATTCACACATGCACACATACCACAGAAACATGCAAACATCCCATCATCAGAAACAACATGGATAAATCCACAAGCCATGTGCTATATGAACAATGTATGCATGGAAAGACAAGTAGCATGCATGCTCATGACTAGCTGGAATCTTAGACATTTGAGCACATGGAAGTAGAGACTAGAATGGCAGTTGACCAGGGCAGAGGGAGATGTATGAAGAGAGGGGCCAGGGAGCTGTTGAGCAAAGAATATAACATGTCCAGGAACCTGGAGGAATGGATTTTGAGTTCTGTTGTACCACAGAGAGACAGGTCCAGAATGCTGTATTGAATGCTTTTAAGTAGTTGAGAGTAAAGTGTCTCACCACAAGAATTAATTGGTGATATGATAGATATGGTCATTCAGTTGTTCACTCACTCCACACTGTGTGCCTGGATCTAAGCATCACGCTGTATCCTGTAAGTGTACATAATGATGACTTGTTAAGCAAAAATATTAACAAACAGACTTAATGTGTATTATACTATAATTTGATATTGATCTGATTATACCTGTACCAACAGATAAAATCCTAGGTCATTCTTCCTTACCTCATTCTCAAACTGAAAACAACTTGCCTATACTACCATCAGGGCAAATAAGCAGCACTTGACCAAGGCGCAGACCCTTGAACCCCCACAGCCAGGAATTTGGCAGAAAGATTATCAGTTTGTTTCCCCTGGAGAGACTGTTGGATAATCTCTTCAATATTTTTGTGGAATCAAGTGTCATCACTTACAAACGAGTGACGTTGTGTCTTTCTAGTCATTAACAGATGTGTAGGATGTTACCATGCTCATATGACCCTGATGTCTCTGGATCCATTCCCTTCCATTTTTTTCTTCCTACCACAAAACTGAAAGAAAACATGCCATAAGTGGTTTATGCTTTCAGATATCTGACTGAATGATTATCTTTTTGAATATTGCATTTCATTCTTTTCTTGCTCGCTTGGTTTCTGATGAGAAGTCCACTGTTGCCATTGCTTTTCTCTGTGCATAGTAGTGTGTGAAGTGAACACTGACTGACCTTCACATTCCCTGGATTTCATGTGTAGGCATTCCCTGGATGAGGCAATGGCAGAGTGCAAAGTCTTCCTGTTTCTGTCTTTCATATAGGTGGACGCTTAGAGATTGTGCTCTTTTATGTCTGGTTTCCTCCACTCAGTATTACCTGGCCAGCTTTTTTCCATGTCACTGCAAGTATAGCTGCACTACAGGAATGTTGCTCTGACAAGGAGACTTCTGCCCTTCGCTTTTAATGGCTTTTCTGTTAGGCAATAATACCCCTAGGTCCAAACAGGCTTTCAAGTCTGTGATGGTTAAATTCTATAGTCAACTTGATCAGGTCATTTCCAAGAAAGATTAATGGAGGAAGGAAGATTATTTTTCCTCCAGAGTGGGCACCTCTTCTGGTGGTGGGGTGTATGTAAACAAGCTGTGGGGGAGCACAGTGCCTTGTGGTCTGGCTGTCCATGCTACCTGAGGGTGCTTGCGACACACCGTTGCTGCCATTCTTTGAGGAACTGGAACCCAGCTTCTTCAGGCTTCCACCCTGGGCTGAAGACCAGCAGCTCTCCAAGAATCACCCAGGCCTTCAGTGCCAGTCTGGGACTGCTGAGGCATTCAGCCACATGGACTGAACAGCTACCAGGTTCTCTAGCTCTCTATCCTGCGGATTGCTGTTATTGGGCTGCCCCGTCTGTACCCTGCAAACTAATCTAATAGCTACTCTTCATAACACACGACTTCATTGACTAAATATAAAGGCTAAAGATCCACATCTAAGGACTTAGTAGCATTGGTATACACTGACTTATTTCCCATGCTAGAGTAGTTACCTTATATTTGCTGGGACGAAACACCACCCCTGCATCCCTAGGATGAAGCCTATGTGATCAGGCTGGATAATGCTTTTAATCTGCTATTGGATTTGGTTTGTGAGGATTTTGCTCAGCGTCTTTGCATCTAAATTCATCAGGGATATAGGCCTATAGTTTTCTTTTCTTGTTGCATCTCTGTCTGGTTTTGGTATTAGAGTGATGCTAGCTTCACAAAAGGAGTTGGGGAGGATCCCCTGCACTCCAATTATGTGAAACGGATTGAGAAAAATTGGTTTCAGTTTTTCAATGAAGGTTTGATAGAAATTGGCTGAGAAGCCATCAAGTTTTTGACTTTTCTTCTTGGGAAGGCTTTTGATTACTTTTTCAATCTCGATAAATGTAATAGGTCTGTTTAGAAGATTAACCTGCTCTGAGTTTAGCTTGGGTAGGTATACATGGAATTCATTGATTTCTTCCAGATTATCCAATTTTGTGCAGTGGAGGTATTGGAAGTATGTCTTGATGATTCATCCAATTTCATTGATGTCTCTTGTGACCTCTCCTTTTCCATTTCTGATTTTGTTGATTTGAGACTCTCTCTTTTTTGCTTGATCAAATTGGCCAGGGGTTTATAAATCTTGATTATTTTTTCCAAGAACCAGCTCTTCATTTCATCAGTTTTCTTAGTTGCCAATTCATTAATTTCTGCTCTGATCTTGATTATTTCCTTCCATCTGTACCTCTTAGGGTTGGATTCTTCTTGTCTTTCCCATACCTTTAGGTGGACAGTTAGGTTATTAATTTAAGGTATCTCTGTCTTTGTTATGAAGGCATTTAGCACTATGAATCTTCCCTTAGTTATGTTTTTTTTTTAATTTTATTTATTTATTTTATTTGAGAGTGACAGACACAGAGAGAAAGACAGATAGAGGGAGAGAGAGAGAATGGGCACGCCAGGGCTTCCAGCCTCTGCAAACGAACTCCAGACGCGTGCGCCCCCTTGTGCATCTGGCTAACGTGGGACCTGGGGAACCGAGCCTCGAACCGGGGTCCTTAGGCTTCACAGGCAAGCGCTTAACCTCTAAGCCATCTCTCCAGCCCCCTTAGTTATGTTTTCATTAGCATTCAGTTTTAGGAATTTTACAATTTCTTCTGCAACCCATTCATTGTTTAAAAGTGGGTTGTTCAATCTCCAGGAGCTGGTGGAATTCCTGATGTGTTTCTTCTTAATTTCTAGCTTTAAAACATTGAGATCAGACATGATGCAAGAAATTATGTCATTTTTTTTCTGAATTTCTCTCTCCATATATATATACACACACATATGAATATATGCTTTATTTTGGAGAAGTTTCCGTGAGCAGCCGAGAGTATGTGTATTCTGTAGAATTGGGGTGGGAATTTCTATAGATGTCTGTTAGGTATAGCTGATCTATGTGTTGTTGAGCTCTATTATTTCCCTGTTGATTTTCTGCTTGGATGATCTGTCCACTGATGATAATAGAGTATTGAAGTCCTCCACTATGATGGTGTTGGTGTTTATTTTATTTTTTTGTGTATTTTTGTTTATGAGAATGACAGACAGACAGAGAGAGAAAGAGGCAGATAGAGAATGGGTGCAACAGGGCCTCCAGCCACTGCAAACAAACTCCAGATGCATGCCTCCCCTTGTGTATCTGAATTACGTGGGACCTGGGGAATAGAGCCTTGAACCGGGGTCCTTGGGTTTCACAGGCAAGCGCTTAACTGCTAAGCCACTTGTCCAGCCACAAATAGGTCTTGTTTTATAAGCTGTGGTGCACCTGTGTTTGGCATATATGGATTTATGATTGTGAGGTCCTCATGTTGAGGCATTCCCTTGATGAGTAAGAAGTTGCCTTCTTTGTCCTTATTGATGACTTTTGGTTTGAACTCTATTTTATCAAATATTAATATAGCAACACCTGCTTGTTTCTTATTTCCATCTGCTTGGAATATCCTTTTCCATCCTAAAGAGATATCTGTTTTTAGTGGCAAGGTGGGTTTCTTGACTATAGCTGATAGAAAGGCCTACTTTTCTGATCCACCCTGTTAGCTAGTGTCTTTTTATGAGTGAGTTAAGACCATTAATTTTTAAGGTTGTAACTGTGAGGTTCGATTTAGTCCCTGATATGATGGGGTGTTTTATGGGGTTTGGTATTTTCTTGTGTTTTTTACTTTGTTGAGCCTGCTCTAATTTTGGTTAGTGTGATCTTCTTCTTGTTGGCTCTTGAGATTGGCTGTCTGACTCTTCTATGTGAAGTATTCTCTGTAGGCTTGGCTTTGTGTTCATGAAATTATAGAGTTTATTTTTTTTTCATGGAAAAATTTCCTTTCACCATCTATTACAAAGGATACTTTTGCTGGGCACAGTAGCTTGGGTTGGAAGCCATAGATTTTTAGAGTTTAAAATATTCCATTCC
The DNA here is from genome assembly GCF_020740685.1 of Jaculus jaculus. Lineage (NCBI taxonomy): Eukaryota > Metazoa > Chordata > Mammalia > Rodentia > Dipodidae > Jaculus > Jaculus jaculus. The sequence goes on from NC_059103.1 coordinate 22,370,806, forward strand.
AGGACCTTCTGACTTTTAGAGTTTCCATTGAGAAATTTCAGGTAATTGTGATGGGATTGCCTTCTTATGTAGTGAGTTGTTTCCCTCGTGCTGCTTTTATCACTCTCTCTTTGTTTTCATCTTTAAGAGTTTTAACTATGATGTGCCTTGGAGAGTTTCTTCTTTGGTCCTGTCTGTTTGATGTTCTATGGGCTTCTTGCATCTGGATGGGTCTCTCTTTTGAGAGACGATGAAATTTCTCTTCAATAATTTTGTTGAACATATTCTTTATGTCTATAGCCTGGATTTCCTCTCTTTCTGGTATACCCATGCTCCTGATATTTGGTGATTTTAGGGTGTACCACAGTTCCCTCATATTCTGACAGATGATTTTTGTAAACTTGGCAAAGTTTTTGGACTCCTGGTCAATTTCTTCTGTCTTGTCTTCCAGGTCAGAGATTCTCTCTTCCACATGAGTAACTACCGCTGTTAGTGAGGGGTTCTAGTGAAGTTTTATTTTTTTTTAATTTTTATTTATTTATTTATTTGAGAGCGACAGACACAGAGAGAAAGACAGCTAGAGGAAGAGAGAGAGAATGGGCGCGCCAGGGCTTCCAGCCACTGCAAACGAACTCCAGACGCATGCGCCCCCTTGTGCATCTGGCTAACGTGGGACCTGGGGAACCGAGCCTCGAACCGGGGTCCTTAGGCTTCACAGGCAAGCGCTTAACCGCTAAGCCATCTCTCCAGCCCTCTAGTGAAGTTTTAAAAAGGCCTGTTTGATTTTTATTTTCTGTTGTATTATTTTGCATCACTTCCATCGCTTCCTCTGGGGTACAATTTCAGTTTGAGGTTTGATTTTCTTGATGTTTCCTGCAATTAATTCTTATTCTTATTTATTTTTTATTATATTTTATCTTATTTTTGATTTTTTGAGGTAGGGTCTCACTGTAGCCTGGGCTGAACTATACCAGATTACATTCCCAACAACTTGTAGCTCTAACAATCTTTCTACCAAAAATTCCCTGAGCCAGGCTGGGAGCATTTTAAGTCTACTTCAGTGACGGACACTTAGGAGCCTCTGGATCTCTGGTGTGGTAGGTGTTGAGTGTCCTCCATCTCCATCACCGTTGTGCTGATATCAGATTCACTGAGGAAGCAGCACTCTCGTTCATTTCCCCAATTCTCTATGGTTTCAGCTGGGGCCAGAGTGGAGTGCACTGGGTCATTTATCTCTTTAGGTCCAGTTCCCATCTGAAAAAGAAAAGCAAATTCTCCAGTGGAAGTCAGCACCAGTTAAACAGGATAATGATTATTAATTTAGAGGGAGTTAAAAGTGTATAGACCCTCTTATAGTCTAAGGTTAGTGGGAGCTTGACAGTAGAAAGCAGAATCACTATCTGGATATGATCCTTATCTGGATATGAGTGAGCAGATCTGTTAGCCTACCCAAGAGAAGTAGGTTACCCACCACAGCTGTGTGCCACTATTGCATTTGTGTGGGCATCACGTCAGGTTGTTTGTTTCTGAGTCACTTAGCCTTTGAGTTGCTTGGACAGATGTTGGCCACCTTTCCCCCGGTAGCTAATCTAGCACCTTCCAGCACTAGATGGGCTAGTTGTCTAGGGACTGGCTCTCCTCTGGAGTCCAACAAGGTCTCTCCAACCGGTCTATGCCAATGGTGTATGGCGTCTTCAGCAGTAGGGTCTTACCATTAACCTCTGGTGGGTAATCAAGTGCTGTGGCAGAAATCTGTCTTGTTTGTTTTGGGAGATCTAGCAGGTCTCTTTGATCAACAGCTCATTGTGAATGTAGACCACATCCTGGTACAGGGAATTACAGGCCAGCACCAAAAGAAAAGAAAAAAGAAAAAGACACAGAAGAAAGAGAAACAGGAGAAATTTGAGGTTAAGTTTCATCACATCTTCTCCAGGGCCCTTTGATTCAGGTGCTCCCCCTAAGGTCTTCCTGAGGGTTCCACCTTTTAGTCTGACTGCCAGGAATAGGATTTGATGGTACTAGTTCAGTTTGGGTTCAGTTTTGTGTGCCCTCACCCTCATCCTTCCCAAAAGTCCTACCCTCCCTATTGTCGAAGCCTCAAGATGCTATTCACTTATGTCAGCAACTTGGGTTGATCCAGGTTAGGAACTGCAGATGAGACAGATCATGTGCTGGTTGTCTTTCTGTGGTTGTGTGAGTTCACTTATAATGATCTGTTCCAAGTCTGACCATTTTTCTAGAAATTTCAATGTGACATTTTTTCTTACTGCTGAGTAGAATTCCATTGTGTAGATATACCACATCTTGGTTATCCATTCATACAATGATCAGCACCTGGGTTGATTCTAGTTCTTAGCTATTATGAATTGAGCAGCTACAAACATGGTTGAGCTAATATCTCTGAACTGAGATGTGAAGCTTTTAGGGTAAATGCTCAGTTAGGAAAAACAGGGTCTCTTGGTAACTCTATATTCATCCTTCACAGGAGTCTCCATATTAATTTCCACAGAGCTTGTGCCAGCTTACATCCCCACCAACAGTGAGTGAGTGTTCCTGTTTCTCCACAGCCTCACCAACATTTGTTTTTATTTGATTTTTTTAATGTTTGCTATCCTTACTGGGGTAAGGTGGAGTCTCTTAGTTGTTTTAATTTGCATTTCCCTAATGGTTAGGGATGTTGAACATTTTCTTAAGTGTGTATTAGCCATTTGTAATTCTTCCTCTGAGAACTCCCTATTTAGTTCTCTGCCCCACTTTTGGAGTGAGTTGTTTGATTTTTTATTGTTTAGTTTATTGAGTTCTTTGTAGATTCTTGATATTAGGCTTCTGTCAGTGGTATAGCTGGCACAGATTTTTCTCCCATTTATTGGGTAATCTATTGGCTATGTTTATGGTGTGTTTGTGCAAAAGCTTTTAGCTTCAACTAGTGGAAGAAAAAATAGGAGGCACTCTCTAAGATATAGCAGTGGGAAAAGACTTCCTGAACAAAACCCCAGTAGCCCAGGAAATTAAACAAGCACTCAACCAATGAGATCTTATGATGAGATATATATATATAGCATGCTTTCTTATTGTTTTCATATCTTTCCTAAAAATTTTTCTAATTTATTTATGAGCAAGCAGAGAGAGATAGAGGGAAGACAGATAGACAGATTGGACATGCTAGGCCATTTAGATGCTGAAAACAAACCCAAATGCATGTGCCACTTTGTGCATCTGGCTTTACATGGGTACCAGAGAGTCAAACCTAGGTCATTAGGCTTTGCAGGCAAGTACCTTAAGTGCTTAGCCATCTCTCGAGCCCCTGTTTTCATACCTTGACAGTGAGTGCTGCTGTGTAGGGATGTCTTCCAAATAGCATTTCCACTCCTTGGGAAACTTATCCCGAGTGGAATTAGCAGAATCATCCACAGGTCTCTTTTTAGGGTTTTGTGGAGGCTCCATGCTGTTGTCCTTAATGTCTGCACTAACTTGCATTGTCATCAACAATGGGTGTGATTCTCTTTGCTCCTCATTCTCACTGGCACCAGACTTTCGTCTTTCTGATGACAGTCACTCTAACAGGTGTGAGCTGACATCCCACGGTGGCTTTCTGATAATTCCTGAAGCTGAGGATTTACTGAAGCACTTGTTTGCCATTTGTATGTCTATCTTTTATTGGAAAGTGTCTGTTCAGGCTCTTTTCGTGTGTGTGTGTGTGTGTGTGTGTGTATTGGTTTTTCAAGATAGGGTCTCACTCTAGCCTAGGCTGACCTGTAATTCACTATGTAGTCTCAGGGTAGGCTTGAACTCCTGGTGATCCTCCTACCTCTGCCTCCCAAGTACTGATTAAAGGGATGATCAACCACTCCCAATTTATTCCAATATTTTAATTGACATATTCATTTCCTGATTTTGTTGCATTCTTGTAACACAACCTCTAGTAACCTTTCATCAGATGTGACATTTACACACACTTTCTCTCATGTTATGGGCCATTTCCTCACCATGTCATTTGTTTCCTTAGGTGTTAGGGTGCTTTTTGGTTTGTTGTCATGCCACAGCCACAACAATCTTGAGCAAAAATGAACAAATCTGGAGGCATCACATTCCTTAATCCCAAGATATACGATGGAGCTACAGTGATCAAACATCAAGGTGCTGCCACCAAAACACACAGCCAACAATAAAATGGAGTAAAAATTCCAGAATTAAACACAAACAATTGTGGTCAATTGACTTTGGATCTAGTACCAAGAGCACACAGTGGGAAAAGGACAGTCTTCAATAAATGGTCATGGAAAAACCACATATCCCTACGTAGAAGAATAACATTTGAGCCCTGTCTCACACCATATACTCTAAATGAATTGGGCTAAAACATAAGACACATGACTGCAAAATGACTTGAAATAAAACATGAGGTAGACATCTATGTCCTTAGTGTGAAGAATGACTTTTTAGACATGACCTGAAATCACAGGCAAAAAAAAAAAAAAAACATTGAATTTTAATTTTGAATTAATCAGTGTCAATCTAAAAGCCAAGTGTGTAAGGGTTCTTTACACCCACTCAGTAATCCCCACTGCAACTGCACATAGAAAGCCACTGGCGGGCAAGAAAGGGAGCAAAAGCAGATAGCCCAACTTAAAATAAGCAGTTAAAAATTGAAAAGAAGGGCTGAAGAGATGGCTTAGTAGTTCAGGTGCTTGGTTACAAAGCCAGAGGACCCAGTTTTGATTGACACATGAAAAGCCAGATGCACAACATAACACATGCATCTGGAGTTCATTTACAATGGATAGAGGCCTTGCTTTGCCCATTCTCTTTCCCGATCTGCCTCCTCTCTGTGTTTCTCTCACTCTCTCTCAAATAAATAAATAAATAACATATATTTTAAAAGAAAGAAAAATTAGCTGGCCATGGTGGCAGTGGTGGTTTGATTCAGGTGTCCCCCATAAACATAGGTGTTCTGAATATGAGGTACCCAGCTGATACATATTTGGGAATTAATGCCTCCTGGAGGGAGTGTATTGTTGGGGGCAGGCTTATGGGTTTTATAGCCAGTTTCCCCACGCCTGTGTTTGGCACACTCTCCTGTTGCTATTGTCCACCTTATGTTGGCCAGGGGATGATGTCCACCCTCGGTCATGCCATTGTTTTCCCCTGACATCGTGGAGCTTCCCCTCGAGCCTGTAAGCCAAAATAAACCTCTTTTGCCCAGAAGTTGCTCTTGGTTGGGTGATTTCTACCAGCAATGTGAACCAGACTGCAACAGTAAAGTGGTACCAAGGAATGGGATTGCTGCTAGATACCTGACTGTGTGGCTTTGGCCTTTTGGAGCTGATTTTCCAGAGGAATGTGGAAGAATTTGAAACCTTGGCTTAAGAGATGCCTTCCAGTTCTGTAAGTACAGCTTGATAGATTATTCTGGTCAGAGTTGAAAGACCTGAATGCAGTAAGAACTATGGACTGTGAGGTTTGGTTTATGAGGGTGAGAAGAGCTTTGCTTGGACGGAGCTAGCAGTTTGTGTGAGAAGCTTGCTCTTATGCCCATGTCCTGAGAAGTTGTGCAGGGTTTCCTTGTGTAGAAATGAACTGGTGTGAACAGAGGGATATGGAACAGAAAGAAAAATCTTCGGGTGAACTGTTGCCCATTCAGCTGCAACTGAGAGATTACAACCTTTGAGACTGGGCTAGCTGACCTGCACTGGGGCAACAGGAAGAATGTAGACTCTTTTGAAAAGGCCTGAGTGCTCAAGGAATGTCCTGTTCTTCAAAGTCTGCTTTATTCCCCCCTGGACTAACAAATTGGCACCCTACCTGGTACTGTGGAGTATAAGAAATGCAGGAAAGAGAGGGCAATTGAGTTTGCAACATGGTCTTGTGTTTTGGAAATGGCCATGGGCAGTGTGAAGCGGGTATGCTGGATGCCTGCATGGAGACCCCATGGGCCCATGAGGATGAATCGTGGTTTGCAGTGGAGACCCAGTGGGAGATGCCAGGACTGCGAGATGGCTGCCAAGGAGAGCTGCTGGCCCTGATGAAGTTTCCCAGGACTGTGAGTAGCCTAGCTGGAGGGGCTGAATTGGAATGCCAGAGACTTGTTGCTGGTTAGAATTATTGGACTTGGAGATTTGTCACGGACTAGAGTTGTTGGACTTAGAATTTGAGTTTAATGTTTGCCCTGGTTGTTTTAAATTTTGTATTGGTTGAATGCTTCTTTGCTATGCCCAATGCCATCTTTTGCAGTGTGAATATTTATTCTGTGCCATTATGGGTTTTTTGAGGTTATTTTTTGGTATTATGGCTCAGTTAAAAGATCTTGGACTATGGGGATGTTTGAACATCATTGGGATTGATAAAAACTATGAGACTTTTAAAGTTAGATGAATGCATTGCATTTTACATCATGTTTGGTTATCAATTTATGGGGGCCAGGGAAAGAATGTGGTGGTTTGATTCAAGTGTCCCCCATAAACATAAGTGTTCTGAATGCTAAGTTCCCAGCTGATAGATATTTGGGAATTAATGCCTCTTGGAGGGGGTGTATTGTTGGGGGTGGGCTTATGGGTTTTATAGCTAGTTTCCCCATGCCAGTGTTTGGCACACTCTCCTGTTGCTATTATCCACTTTATGTTGGCCAGGGAGTGATGTCCACACTCTGCTCATGCCGTCATTTTCCCCTGACATCGTGGAGCTTCCCCTCAAGCCTGTAAGCCAAAATAAACCTCTTTTTCCCAGATGCTACTCTTCATTGGGTGATTTCTACCAACAATGTGAACCGGACTGCAACAGTGGCACACACCTTTCATCCCAGCACTTGGGAGGCAGAAGTATGAGGATTATATGAGTTTGAGGCCACCCTGAAACTACATAGTAATTTCCAAGTTGGTCTGGGCTAGAGGATGACTCTGGTCCAAAAAACCAAACACAAAAAGAAAAATTTTTAAAAAAATGAAAATATCATTTTACTCACATCAGAACATTCCAATTCTATGAAATGACTTGCACATTTTGTCATTTTATTTATTTACTTATTTGGGAGAGAGAATGGGTGCACCAGGGCCTCCAGCCACTGCAAACAAACTCCAGACTCATGTGCCCCCTTGTGCATCTGGATTAAGTGGCTCCTGGGGAATTGAACCAAGGTCCTTAGGCTTCAGAGGCAAACGCCTTAACCACTAAGCCATTTCCCCGCCCTGCACATTTTGTTAATAAGTAAATAATTTCTACTGAAAAGCTTTAAGCATCTGTACAGCTCTTTTATATACTCCTCCAAACCTTTGAAAACACGAGCAACTGAAATGTCTGGTGTGATAATTGAGGCTGGATGTACACTCATGTGCCACTTATGGGGTCACAAGTAAGCACTTGAGGCTGAACTCTTCTCCATGTGGAGGAATTCAGCTTTCTCACTGAAAATACTCACATGAATAAACCCACACTCTCTGTGGGGACCAACTCTGCCAGCAGCACAGTGACTCAACACTCAACATCTGTCAAATGAATGATCTTAGGTTACAGGAGGGGAGTTGCTTTTTTTTTTTTTTTCATGTTACATATTCAAGTTCCCAAGGAGAGGTTTGAGCTCTGATCCGTAGATGGGCTAAGAGGTTATATTCCCCGGCAACCTGCAGTTGTGTGTGAGCATGTCAACACCTGTGCACATGTGTGTGGGGAGGGAGTCATACTGTTTTCCTAAGAGAGAGTACTTAGCTGTCCTCAGGGTCTCAAAGTGGGTCATTTCTTTCCTCTCCTAAAACTTAAAAACTATTCTAAAAGGATTGCTTGTAAGCGGTCTTTCGAATTTATTTGTACGCATAAGTATGTGGATGAATGTGGGCGCTGTGGCACGTGTGTGACAGTCAGAGGGCAACCTCTGTGGTCTCCTACCCTCTTTGTGGCAGGGTCTCTTGCTGCTGCCAATGAAGGCAGAGGCCCATGAACTTTGGATTCTCCTGGCTCTGTCTCCCGTCGTTATAAGCTAATTGAGATCACAGACACATGTGCCATTTTGTACTTGGCTTTACTTGGGTGCTGGGGAGAATGGAACCCCCACTGATAAGGTTTGTTAGCAACTGCCTTTAACAATGAGTCATCTGCCCAGCCCCATGAGCTGATTTTGAGTAAGACTGTCTGTCCTAAATTGTATGCTGCTGGGTACAAGACAGGATTTTTCAATCTTTAATCAGGTCTGTGGGTGTTGGCCTCTGGTTATCAGTTCCAAGCAACAGGAGGTTGCAGAGGGAAGCCTTGATGTTTCTGGAAAGTAAAGAGAATGTGATTGCTCTTAAAGAACCTGACAGACAGGGGATATTCACAAACTATCTCAAAATGCAGCATCTTTCAAAACTGGGACAATTTGCCAAGCATGACCCATGGTGTAATGAGGAACACTACATCAATTGAAATAGACAGCCACTGATCAGGAAAGAGGGGTACATAGAAGCCACAGTTAAGGGGCTGGAGAGATGGCTTAGTGGTTAAGGTGCTTGCCTGAGAAGCTTAAGAACCTAGGTTCAATTCTCCAGAAGCCACACAAACCAAACGCACATGGTGGCTGGAGGCCCTGGCACACCCATTCTCCCCTCCCCCCCTCTCTCTTTCCCTTTCAAACTCATTAATAAATAAATAAACAAAATATCAAAGTATTCCCTAAGTGTCTAATAAATAAACAAATAAAATGTTGAAGTGTTAAAAACACAGTTAGACATGACGTTGTCAGGAGCTCAGTTGGACAACTGTGGTCAACAACATGGCCTTGTGCATATCAAAACTGTTAGGAGAAAGGACAGTGAATGTTGTCACCACTAAGAAATGACAAATAAGGTGATGTGTGTACCAGATACCCAATTTAATCTCTGCACAGTGGACATCAGTTTGCCCTACATATACTTATAAGCATTATGCCAATTGAAAGCATTCAAAGGGTAGCTGGGCACTGGTGACATATTATCCAAGGTGAGGGAAACCTAAGCTAGCGCTTGCTCAGTGTTCCTGCGTCTATGGTGATATCAGTCCATCTGTGGCTCTCATGTCCTTGCATGCATGATGAGCAGAAGCAGGGAGTCACTATGCAGAGGAGGAGGCAGGCTGAGCTGATACTCTGAATGTGAGAGCATCGATGGTGAGAGGTGTCAGGAAAGGGAAGAGAAAGAAAGGAAAGACAAGGGATGGGAACCTTGAGAGACTGGAAGCTTCATGGGAAGATGTCACCCAGAGAAAAAGCAGAGGTTGGCCATGGGGACTTGTAAGCCCAGCTGGGGTTTTCACAGCAAAACATTCTAGACAGCATTCTCTGTGTCAGTAACCAGGGTGAAACCCAGTAATCATTTGTGCAAGTGGCTTTTAATGTCGGAGAAACTGAGAGAAGATCAGGGGCAGCTGAAATTGAGTAAGCAACACCTCTCCTCCTGCAAGGCTCCACCTCCTAAAGCCTCCAGAAACTTCCCAAACACACCACCAGCTGGGGTCTAAGTTCAAGGCTCACTCACAACCATCTGAGGCCGGGGGGGGGGACATTTTACATTTAAACCGCCACAAAGGAGGAGTTCTTAAGAAGTCTTCCCAGGAGCACCTGCCTCCTTGTTGAGTGCTGACCCCTAGACACACACGGTATGCACGGTGGTCTGTGATATCACACAAAGCCACTTCTTCTCAGTAGCCATTAGACAAGGAAAAGCAGGGTCCTTGAAAAGCCTACTCATGACAGAGTTTTAAAGCAATGAGGATGAGGGCTTTGAAGATGACATAGTGGGTAAAGTGGTTAACTCACCAGCATGAAGACCTGAATTCAATCCCCAAAACTTATAGTTTAAGAAGCAGGATGTGGTCTGCAAAGCCTAACGATCCTGGTTCAATTCCCTAGTGCCCATGTAAAACAAGATGCACAAAGTGGCACATGCATTGGAGTTTGTTTGTTTTTTTTACAATGGCCAGAAGTCCTGGCATGCTCATTCTCTCTGTCTCTCTTCTCTCTATCTCTCTCTGCTTACAAATAAATAAAATATTTTTTAAAAACAGGGCTAATGGATGGCTTCTCAGTTAAGGTGCTTGCCAGCAAAGCCTAAGGACCCATATTCAACTCCTCAGATAACATGTAAGCCAAAAAAAAAAAAAAGCAGGGTGTGTTGACACATACTTGTAATCCATGCATGGGGAGGTAGAGACAACTAGGTCCCTTGGACACACTGGCCAGTCAGTCTAAGCCAAATCAGTGAATTCCAGGCTAATACAAGAACTTGCCTCAAAAAAGGTATATGACATTCCTGAGAATAACATCCACAGTTGTCCTCTGGCCTCTACATTCACATATATGCATACATGCTATTGTAGTCAGGTTTATATTGCTGGCACAAATCACCCAACCAAGAGTAGCTTATGTGGAAAAAAGGTTTATTTTGGCTTACAGACTCAAGGGAAAACTCCATGATGGCAGGGGAAAATGATGGCATGAGCAGAGGGTGGACATCACTTCCTGGCCAACATCAGATGGACAACAGCAACAGAAGATTGTGCCAAACACTATCAAGGGGGAACTGGCAATAATACACATCAGCTCGCCCCCAATAATAGACTGCCTCCAGAAGGTGTTAATTTCCAAATCTCTATCAGCTGGGAACCTAGCATTAAGAACACTTAAGTTTATGGGGAACACCTGAATCAAACCACCACATTCTTCCCCTTGCCCCCATAAACTGATAACCATACACAATATAAAATAAAATGCATTCATACCAACTTTAAAAGTCCCCATAGTTTTATCAATCCCAATGATGTTCAAACATCCCCATAGTCCAAGATCTTCTAACTGGGCCATAACACCAAAAAGAAAATCCCCAAATAACCCATAATGACACAAAATAAACATTCATACTACAAAAGATGGCATTGGGCATGACAAAGAAATATTCAATCAATACAAGATTTAAACAGGGCAAACATCATGTAGCTACAAGTCCAACAACTTTAGTTAGTGACATATCCCAAAGTCAGATAATTCTAACCAGCAACAAATCTCTGGATCTCCAATTCCACCCCTCCAACTAGGCTACTTACAGTCCTGGAAAACTTTTCTGGGGCTGACAGCTCTCTTTGGCAGCCATCTCGCAGTCCCAGCATCACCACTGGGTCTCCACTGCTATCCATGGTTCATCCTTATGGTCCCATGGGTCTCCATGCAGGCATCCAGCAAACCTGCTTCACACTGCCCATGGATATTTCCAAAACACAAGACCATGTTGAAAATTTCATGACCTTCTCTTTCCTGCATTTCTCATACTCCACAATACCAGGTAGGGTGCCAATTTGCTAATTCAGGGCGGAATGAAGCAGACTTTGAAGAACAGGACACTCCTTCAGCATTCAGGCCCCTCCAAAAGAGTCTACATTGTTCCTATTGCCCCAGTGCAGGTCAGGTGGCCCAATTCAAAGGTTGCAAATCTTTCATATAATTTGAGAACAGGTAGAAGCATCAGCCCAAAGATTTCATTTCTGTGCCATATCCCTCTGCAAATGTCAGTCCATTTCTATACAAAGAAACCCTGCACAACTTCTCAGGACATGGCCCTAACAGCAAGCCTCTCATGCAAACTGCTTCTCTCCCAGTGCAAGAAAAGCTCTTTCTCACCCTCATAAGCCAAATCTCACAGTCCTTAGTTCTTACTGCATTCAGGTCTTTCAACTCTGACCAGAATAGTCCATTAAGCTGTACTTACAGCACTACAAGCCAAGGTTTCAAATCCTCCCATATTCCTCTTCAAAATTAGCTCCAAAAGGCCAAAGCCACACAGTTAGGTGTCTAGCAGCAAACGAGATGACTCGTCGGTACCAACTGTACTATTGCAGTCAGGTTCACATTGCTGTCAGAAATCACCAATTAAGAGAAGCTTGTGGGGGGAAGAAACGTTTATTTTGGCTTACAGGCTCTAGGGGAAGCTCCATGATGGCAGAGTAAAATAAGAGCATGAGCAGAGGGTGGACATCATGTCCTCACCAACATTGGGTGGACAATAGCAACAGGAGAGTGTGCCAGACACTGGCAAGTAGAAACTGACTGTATCACCCATAAGCTTACCCCCAACAATACACTATCTCCAAGAGATGTTAATTCCCAAATCTCCATCAGCTGGGAACCTAGCATTCAGAACACCTAAGCTTATCTAAGACACCTGAATGAAATCACCGCAAATGCACACTCCCATACATGTGTGGCTGCGTGTACCCAAACGTGTATATGCACACACAAAATAATAATGTATTTGTATGTTAGCAACAGCAATGTAGCAACTGGTCCACTTCACCCACCTGGTTGTGGCCAAATGGCAGCAACGGTCAGCTCTGGAGTGTGACGCTGATGGGACACCATTCAACAGGGCTGCAGCATCTGAGACTTTCTTTGGCAGGGCCAAGAAGTCTCAGAAACCTCCTGGAATGCCTGTTGTCTGACAGTTTCTGCTATTGCTATCTTTTCCTTGGAATTTTTAGAATTATTGTAAGTTTATTACTGCTTATTATTTTTGCTTTCATTTTCCCCTTCTCAGTAGTAACAGGAGAATCCAATTCAGATGTATTTAAGCAGGAAAAGAATGTTTCTACAGAAATTTCTGAGGCTATAATGTTTAAATAGATTATGGGTCCTAAAACTACAACTAGATTGAATGTACAAAGTTTCTCAATACCACAAATGTATATTGCACCTAATGAGACATGTTCCTCACAATGCTATGCTACATGCCTTACCAATTGTTCCCAAGGAACATTACTTACAAGAAAATTCTTGTTGAGATGATTACAGGAGTTAATGGGCAAATTTCCTGAACCTACAGATGGCTTACTGGAAAAGGAGCCTGAAATGCTAAGGAGAAAAAGAAAACTTCTTTCAAATAATTGGGTTGGGCCCACACAAGGAACTAAAACAGAATATGTAACTTTCAGAATTAACAGTAGAGTTTGGTGGGCTCCTAAAGGAAAGACATCAATACAAAACACTGGTTGGAGCCGGGCGTGGTGGCGCACGCCTTTAATCCCAGCACTCGGGAGGCAGAGGTAGGAGGATCACCGAGAGTTCAAGGCCATCCTGAGACTACATAGTGAATTCCAGGGCAGCCTGAGCCAGAGTGAGACCCTACCTCGAAAGACCAAAAAAAAAAAAAAAAAACACTGCTTGGATAGATCAACCTTTACCATTCACAGGGGCATATGTTAGTGAAGTAAGGATGCTCTGGAAAGATGGAAAAAGACTTAAATATCTAAATCTTCCTTTTATGGAGAGACATGCAAGGTCGGGACCAAACTGTAAAGTGGAGCAACAAAGAAAGGTCACAGAGAGATAATTAAATCAGTAATGGATTAGAAATAGAGAAATGCACTGTTATTCAGGCCACAAGGTAATTTTATGTATTTTGACCCAGAAAGGGGTCAAAAATGTTTATCACCTTATAGCCGCTAGAGCTACCTGCCAGGGCTCTTGGCTAGTTTCCACAAGCCTGGGTAAGGTATTAACCAGCTTTCAATCCTGGACTTTCTTGTTGAAGATGTTATCAGAATGTCTATGGGGCAAGAGGTTCATGAGTTAATCAGAAGCAGGGGAAACCAAGGAATATATTATGCAAGAGTTCTTAGAGAATAGAAGCCACATGAACAAGTTGCTATGCCTTGCTTGCAAAAAAAAAAAAAAAAAAAAAGTGTAAATAAAGAAGCAGAGTTTTGCTCTGTGTCCAGTATGCTTTGCCTGAACTACTGGTCCACATCATTTCCTCACAATGCCAACTCCACATGTCCCCTTGGAGTTCTACAACCCCAGCACCCACCAAAGGCCATGGCAGTACACTGATTAAGAAACTGCCCCGTGTCAACCTTTTCCATAATTGCTACAGTTGCTCATGTGACAGACAGGTGTGCTCATGGGGTCTGAGTCCTCCACCCACTCTGAAGGGAAGAACTTGTATAGGGGCTTCTTACATAAACAGGATACCTTTGAACCAAACATGGAAAGAAAGAAAAAAGGCAGCCCGGCATATAAAGAAACTATAAGAGGCCAGGCATGGTGGCACACGCCTTTAATCCCAACACTCAAGAGGCAGAGATAGGAAGATCACCATGAGTTCAAGGCCACCCTGAGACTACATAGTGAATTTCAGGTCAGCCTGGGTAGAGAGAAACCCTACCTCGAACCCCCCCCCCAAAAAAAAGATAGAAATGGGTTAGGCATGGTGGTCCACACCACTAATCCCAGCACTCAGGAAGCAAAGGTAGGAGGATCGCCGTGAGTTTGAGGCCACCTTGAGACTACATAGTGAATTCCAGATCAGCCTGGGCTCGAGGGAAACTCTACCTTGGGAAGGGGGTAAGCATGCAAAAGGAAGAATAAGGAGGAGGAGGAAGAGGAGAAAGGATCCTCAAGACCATTGTCGCCCCACAAGGAGCTGAGATGGTACTTGGAGTGGCTCTGAGTTAGAGTCGGTGCCCTGGGCGTCAAGCCACCTAGGAAGGTTGCAATGTTGGCCAAAGGCAGCTCCCGGGGACAGCTGAGGGCTCCTGCCAGAGACTCATGGCCGTTGTCACTGTCCTTGAGCAGAACTATAAGGTGGGGTCACGGCCCACTGGTGGGACAGATGTGGGCCAGGCCTCCAGCACTTAGCTGCTGTAGGATCTTGACTCTTCATTGTCCATATGGGGACAATGGGGATATCTTCACGGATTGGTCTTAGCGAGGGGTAAACAAACCAATCAAAATGACACTTACAGCAGCCTCTGTCCTACATGAACATTTGCAGTGGTGGCTTACTCACTCTAAGGCAGCTCTGCCAAGGACTTTATTTTGAGAGTCTCTCACAATAACATAATTACAAGGCACGAAGGGCTTTGTCCTTCTGTGACTGGCTTGTTTCCCATCGCACTGTGTCCTCTAGGGCCATCCAAATATAGCACAATGCTGCCCACAAGAGGTGTGTAAAATACAGGGCAGAAAGATGGAGACCAGGGGCAGCACAGGAGGGAAAAAAGGACTTGCTCAGCAGGAACAAAGTTCCAGCTTAGCAAGATGACTAAATTCTCGAGAACTGCTGCATGACACGGTGACTACTGGGTTTTTTATTTAATTTTATCTATTTATTTATTTGACAGAGAAGAGGGAGAGAGAATAGGTGTTCCAGGGCTTCCAGCCACTGCTAACGAACTCCAGACTCTTGCGCCCTCCCCCCTTGGGTATGTGGCTAACATGAGTCCTGGGGAATCAAACCTGGGTCCTTTGGCTTTGCAGGCAAAGGTCTTAACCGCTAAGCCATTCCTCCAGCCCAGGGTGACTGTAGTTAATCTCACACTGGGTACTACAGAGCTTCAGCCTCACGGATGTCCAACTTGTGGACATTTGACATGACATTGTCATCCACAAAAGTTCATACCATGCAATTGAGTTACAAAAAATCCCCCCCAACTTATAATGCTATTATTTTGTTCGTGTGTATGTGTTTGATATGCATGCATGCATATGAAGATGGATTTGTTCATATGTATGTGGGCATACGTGCATGCGTGCAGGTGAATGTGTGCTTATAGAGATATGGAGGCCAGAGGTCGCTATTGGGTGGCTTCCTCAGTCTGTCTTCACCTTATTTCTTGAGACAGGGACTCCCACAGAACCCAGAGCTCAGCAGTTTGGTCAGACTAGCTGGTCAGCAAGTCCTAGAGACTCTCTTATACCCACCTCACCAGTGCTGGGATGACAGCGGGGAGTCGTCACTCCTGGCTTTCACGTGGGCATCCAAAGTCGGTGGGTAAAAGCTTGCTGGGCCATGGCCATGAAGAAGCTGGCTGTCTGTCATAGTGGCATCATTTACCCTCAGCCTTCCACACTTCCAGCAGCCATGTTCTCTGAGCATGACCTCATATAGTAATGCACTGTAAATGTGGTGTTTTGTCACATAGAAAGAGCCATCAGGGGCTGGGCGTGGTGGCACACGCCTTTATTCCCAGCACTCAGGAGGCAGAGGAAGGAAGGATTGTTGTGCCAAGACCCCTGACCAGGAGCCAAGTCCCCCGGTCACCCAGAAGTCACCCAGAGAACCGCCACAGAAGCCAAGACACTCGAATGTAAAAGCAGCAGGTTTCTTTATTGCAAGCCTAGGCCTGGGCTCCGTCCACACAGTCCGGCACAGCGGTAGTGAGGGAGAGAGCCCCAACCCTCAGAGGAAAGGGGTTTATAAAGGAAAGGTTACATCATATTGCGACTTCTAAAATGATTGGTTCTAAGAGGGTGCACGAGGGAATTTTAGAGAAGGCGCATGTGGGATCTCCAGCCTACTTATCTTAGGTAGTAACTTGTTTGCAGAACCTATTGCAAGAGCTGTTTTAGAACTTATCTTTTGCAAGAGGCCAGAGCCTCCGTGGCCAGGTATTTCTGGAATGTCCTTGAAGTGGAGGCTTACCAGGAATCAAGCGGGGGGGGGGGGAACGCTATAGCTAAGCAAGCACAGATAAAGAAGCAAAAATAGCACATTGGTCAGCTAGTTCCTCATCTGAGTCAAAATGGCTATCTGACTTTAATTGGCAGCACCACCGTGCAGCCACTAAGCGAGGTCACAGAAGCCAGATGCAGCACATCACTTCTCCTTGGTCTCCCGGGATCACCATGAGTTTGAGGCCACCCTGAGACTGCATAGTGCATTCCAGGTCAGCCTGGGCTACAGTAAGACCCTACCTCAAAAAAAAAAAAAAAAAAAAAGAATGGTCTGTGCTAAGCAAAAGTCATCACTTATCACACCAGTTGTGAACTATATATGAACAAGATGGCATGGCTTCTTTATGGCTCATTGCACAGACAACAAAGGTCCCGTGGGTAGAAAATCAATCCTCTGGAGTGGGCAGAGGCCACCCTGGCACTGCAGAGCTTCATAGACATTGCCTCCTCTGGACATGGTCACAGCTGAATGGATGGTGGCTAAGCCTGGACGAGTTTTGAATTTTCTTGTTTCAAAAAAAAAAACTATTTTATTGATTGATTTATTACAGACACAGAGGCAGTGACACAGAAAGAGAGAGAAAGAAAGTGGGTGCACCAGGACCTCCAGCCACTGCAAACAAACTCGACTCATGTGCCACCTTGTGCATCTGGCTTACGTGGCTCCTGGAGAATTGAACCCAGGTCCTTAGGCTTTCCATGCAAACGCCTTCACAGCTAAGCCATCTCCCCAGCCCCAAGTTTTCAATTTTCACCAAACAACTAGAAGATGAACTACTGCAAAGCATATTTAAAGGACTGTTTACCCAGAATTACGGCAGGCGAAAACTGTCCCTTGGAAAGGAAGCTTGTTGGGGCACATGAACGGCCCAGGTGACTGGAGTAAGAATTTGAAAGCTCCTTGCTCTTGCCTGCGTGAACCCACACAGGAATGTGCTGGCTGGTTCCTATAGATACAAGGTGAACGAGAAACGTCTGGCCACAAGCATGACTTAGCAATTGGCAGTGACTCGGAGCATCCCGGACCACCCGTACCGCACACCCATCTCTCTGCTGCTGCGGCCTGCACTCGTCTGATTGATAGTCGCTGGAGACATCCTAAGTCAATTGGCCTGTGAAGGCAATCGCTCCTCACATTAATTATTTTCTCAGTGAGTAGCCAAATCTAATAAACCAGAACCGTTTAGAAAATGAGACCGTTTGGATATGAATAATTGCAGCCTGATTAGCTACGAGTTGCAACTTTTCTCCTACTGACTGTCTTTGGCTGCCTCAGTGGCTCCGGCCTGGGGTTTTTGTCTTCACAAAGACTCCAGTGGTAGCTGGTGGACTGGTGATTGAGTGACTCGCCATGCAGAGGCTGTCTTCTCCCGGGGCTCAGATTTGGCACTCTGGTTTAGAGATGGTGTACAATGCCATCGCAAGGTGGCTTTGATGTATTGCCCCATCGTGATAGGCAGCTCAGGAGTTGGCCCTGGAGTCCAAGGACAAACAGCATGATGAGTTGGGCTGGGGGGGGGGGGACAGGGGGAGGAGCAGAATCTATATGGTCTATGCTAACCAGCTTCCCCAGGGGACACTAGCTCCCTATATTCCCATTCTCACTCAGGATGAGTCCTCTGCCCCATGTGATACTCAATTGTTTAATTTATCAGTCTCTGACAAGACAGGTGGTAGCAATAGGCTGGTGGCATGTGCCAGAGAGAGTCAGGGATCCAATGAACAACCAACCCAGAGGTCTATGTCTAGAGGCCATTCTCCAGGATGGAAGGAATCGTCTTTCTGATACTATGTCCAGTCTGGCTGGACTCTCGGCTCTTCCATCCCTCGAGGGAGTGCAAACTATTTTCATTAGGACAGTCTTGCCTGAGCATTATAGAGCTGTATCATGTGGAGGTGGTTGACATCTAAAACCACTAGGAATGTTAGGTCTCACTGTAACGGTGTGCTTGGCGTCCAGGAAAGACCTTGAGCCCCAAGCCCTAGGTTTGTTTCTAATTTTAATCAAAGAATTGAATTTAAAAAAAAAAAAAGACTGGGAAGGATAATTGTTAAATTATTACAGTTATTAAGGGAAGTGCTGAGCCAAGGAAAGGCCTCCATGTTGCTAGAGACCCCCTGTGGAGGGCCTAGGAAGACCATGGGAAAACCAGAGAGAAGAGAATGTTTAAAGAGCTCTGGCCCTGTGGGGAGCTGGAGAAGACAAGGAGCCCATGTGGAGAGTAAGGGCTAGGGGGCGTTCCCCTTGGCTTAGCCCAGCCAAGGGAAAAACTCACCAGCAGCTGGAAGTTCCCAAGTGGTCAGGCAGCTCAGAGAGCCTGCTCTCCCCTTGCAAAGGTATTTATTACCTTATGGTGGTGGGCTGTCTTCCAGCTCAGGTGAACCAGAGGGGCAGCTGGTTGGTTAGGACTAGGGGCTGTCTCAGAAAGAGGCTAGTCCTGACACCAAGTTCCAGGAACTGAGCTTGACCAACCACAATGTTTAAATCCTATGAGAGACCGCCCTCCATGGAGGCATGCAGGTTGTTTGTGGAAAACTAGGTCTAGGGTACTAGGCAAGAGATAAGAAGTCAGATCATCCTTGATTTCTAGCAAGGGTAGATTTATCTGTTGTCTTTTACTTTCGGGGGCCTGGTCACCCTAACTGCCTATTCCTTCTCATCACTATCACAGACTCATAGCAAACCTGGAATATGATAGGCTGAGACCATGCCGTACCACTGAAGCCTCTGTAAAATCCCCAGCTCTGGTTGTCATGGGGATCCAAAAATCCCCTAGCCTGATCACTATCTATCATTACATAACAACTGGCCTAGCAGGTGCTCAACGAAGCTTTCTGGCTATCTGGAAAATGTCATTTGAAGTATCCTACAATGAGTTAGAAGGATATGCCTATGTTATAATTACCCTGTGAATGGGACTTTATTTGGAAGAGGCCTTTCAGACACAATTAAGTTAACTATCAAATTGAGATTGTCATAGACTGTATTGGATCATCCAAAGTACAATTATAAGTCTTGTTCGAAGAGGCACATAGGATGAAACAGAGAATCCATGGGAAGATGGGGCAGAGCCTGGAGTGAAATAGCCACAGACAAATAGACCTGGAGCTCAGAAACCTCAGAAGAAAAGGAAGAAGCCTGCTGGGAGTCTCATTACAAGATGTAAGTAGTGCTTGGAGGAAATTTGGTAGCTATAATCATCCTTAGCAAAAGGAAGAATGAAAGCTCTGACAAATAACCAAACCATCCATCTAAAAAAAGAAAAATGGGACAGAAGCTATTTAATCCAATGCAGAAGAAAGAAGTGGGTAAAAAAAGCTTAGAGCAGAAATGAGTGAGATGGAAAAGGAAGGAAATAGAGAAGTCCTGGTTTCTTGGGTGCTAACAGATGATATAACCTAAACAAACTGGACACATGCCTAAAGTGACACAAACTACCCACCATGACAAGAACAAGTACTCAATCTTAACATACCTGCCATAAGCAAAGAGAATTAGTCATCAAGAAACTTCCTACAAAGAAAAGAGACAAGTGCCAGGTGATATCACTGGTGAATTCTTCCAGAGTTTAAAGAACTATTATCATCAATCCATTACAAATGGTTTCAAAAGTGGAAGTGGGGAGGACAGGGCAAGGGAGATGGCTCAGTCAGTGAAGTGTTTATGTAGCAAGTACAAGGACCTCAGTTCAATTCACAGAACCTGTGTGAAAGAAAAACAAAGGCTGGACATGGTAGCATGTGTTTATAATCTCAGCGCCAGGAGGTACAGTCGTGAGGATCTCTGGGGCTTGATGGCCAGTGGGTCTAGCTGAATTTGTGAACCCCAGGTTCAATGAGAGGCTCTGCCTCAAAAACTAAGATGGTGAGCAATTGAGGAAGACACTGCCATTGACCTCTGACTACCACATGCAGGTGTACCCACATACATGGACACATGCCCCCCCACAAATCAAAAATAAAATAAAAATAAGAAAAAGAATCAAAAAACAGAAATGCAGAGAAACTTCCCTAACTCATTCTATGAAGTCAGGACTAGCTTGACATGAGAACTACAGCCATCACAGAAAAATAAAACTATAGGCTAATATTCTATAACACTACAGGTGCCAAAGCTCTCAAGAAAATGCCAGCAAGCGCAATCCAACAGTGCATAAAGTAGCCATTTATCTTGACAAGTGGGACCTACTATAGCAATGCAAGATTGCTTCCACAGACTGAAGCACCACACGCACTTCTTCATATTAATAGACTAGACAGGAGCCGTGTGATGATCTCAACATTTGCAGCAAAAGCACTTGAAAAAAAACATAGCATCTTTTCATGATTTAAAAATGAAGAGGGGGCTAGAGAGATGGCTTAATGGTTAAGGTGCTTGCCTGCAAAGTCAAAGGACCCAGATTTGATTCCTCAGGACTCATGTAAGCCAGATGCACAAGGGGGCGCTCGCATCTGGAGTTCGTTTGCAGTGGCTGAAGGCCTCTTTCTCTCCTCTCTCAAATAAATAAATAAAAATAAATTTATAAAAGGAAAAGAGACAGATGTGTAAGAGGGTCTGAGGAGTAAACTCAGTTGCAGAGTCCTTTCCTAGGACTGTGGAAAAGCCCTAAATCATCTCCACCACTGAAAAAAAAATGTGAAGAAATTAGTAATAGAAGGGAACCTACTCAACATGATAAAGTCTAACTATGGATGATCTGCAGCTTGCCTCATTCCTGATAATGAGAAGCCGAAGCTGTATAAGGAACGGATGCTTCCTCCTCCTCCTCCTTCTCTTCTGTTCACACTAGAAGTTTCATTCAGTGAAGTTAGGCAAGAAAAAGAATGAAAAAGCATCCACACGGAAAGAAAAAAAAACACAAAACTCACTCTGTTTTCTGATATTATCTTGCACATGGAATTTTTTTAAATACACACACATTTATAAAAGTTCATAAAGTAGTTATTGTATACAAGCCTGATATATGAAACTCAATTTTTCGATATTCTAGCAGTAAACAATCCAAAAGTAAGTTAGGATAGTAATTTCTGTTACAATAGCATTGGAGAGTAAAATATTTAGGAATAAAGTTAATCAAAGAAATTTTTGTACCCATGAAAACTACAAAACACCACCAAAAGAAGTTAAGCAAAATCTAAGTAAATGGAGAGACATGCAGTGCTCTTGGATATTGAGACTTGATGACTATCTCACGATGTCACCTACAGATCCAAGGTTATTTCTTTACATCCCATTGACAGAGGATGTGCAGATTTATGAACAAAGGTTCATAGGTCAAGAGCAGAAAAGCATTTTTGAAAATGAAGAATAACTTTAAAGGACTCAAGGTCAAAACTGACCACACAGCTACCATGATTAATGCCATACACTACTGGTGTTTAAAAAATCCCACCTCACAGTGGCTGATGCTATCTGTATAGAACCTGCATTTATGGAGGGGAAACATGATGACATCAAAATAGAAAAGAGACTATTTGAGAGAAGAAGGTATTCAGTGTGGGAGGATCTTAGGACAGAGGGAATCAGAGGGTTTGCGGGGTGGGGGTGGGGATTATGATCATAGTACATTGTCCAAATATTGGTGGTTGTCAATAAAATGTTGTTAAAAATCTTCCTGGATGGGCTTAATCATGAGTAGAGATAAGGCAAGAAGCAAACCCATGTACCTGGGGACAGATAAGTGGAATTTGCTTAATTCATCCAATGGAGAGGAGCTAGACTTTAAAACATAAAAAAAAAAAAGGAAGAAAAAACAGATCCTCTGATACCTGTGACTTATGGGCCAGCATAAGATTAACCATTTGTATGATAAAAATCTATATAGGGAGTTGGACAAAAGAGTATTACAAGAAACAAAGACAAAAAAATATTTCACATTTATAGAAACCTACAGATTAAAAAAAAAAATCAGTGTACCCAAACTAATACTACTAATAATAATACTAAGCAGCCCAGGCCAAGACATACATAAGAGTAAAATTCTGAAGAATAAAGCTAAAGAAAATAAATGAAAATAGCTAGAGATGAAAGTCACTTGAATGAAAAATTTAACATCACAACAGATGCCAGAGAAATTCAAAAAATCATAGGGACATAGTATAAAAGCATATACTCCAAAAAGTATGAAAATCTGAAAGAAATGGATGAGTTCCTTGATTTATATGACCTACCTAAACTAAATCAAGATGAGATTAATCACTTAAGTAGACCTATAACAGCATGGAGATCCAAAGAGTTATCAAAAATCTCCCAACTAAAAAAAGCTCAGGCCCAGACGGATTCACTGCTGAATTTTACCAGACCTTCAAGGAAGAGCTAACACCATTGCTTCTTAAGCTTTTCCATGAAATAGAAAAAGAAGGAATACTACCAAAATCCTTCTGTGAAGCCAGCATCACCCTGATACCAAAATCAGACAAAGATAGAACAAAAAAAGAAAATTACAGACCAATCTCCCCCATGAACATAGATGCAAAAATTCTCAACTAAATATTGGCAAACAGAATACAAGAATATATCAGAAAGATCATTCACCATGACCAAGTAGGCTTTATCCCAGAGATGCAGGGATGGTTCAATATATGCAAATCTATAAATGTAATACAACAAATAAATGGATTGAAGGACAAAAATCACATGATCATCTCATTAGACGCAAAGAAAGCATTTGATAAAATCCAACATCCCTTCATGATAAGTCCTACAGAGAATGGGAATAAAAGGAACATATCTCAATATAATAAAGGCTATTTATGACAAGCCTACAGCCAACATATTACTAAATGGGGAAAAACTGGAAGCTTTTCAACTAAAATCAGGAGCAAGACAAGGGTGTCCACTGTCCCCGCTTTTATTTAATATAGTTCTGGAAGTCTTAGTCATACCAATAAGGCAAGAGACACACATAAAACAGATACAAATTGGAAAGGAAGAGATCAAGTTATCATTATTTGCAGATGACATGATTCTCTATATAAAGGACCCTAAAGAGTCTACTAGCAAACTGTTAGTGCTGATAAAAACCTACAGCCACATAGCAGGATACAAAATAAATACACAGAAATCAGTAGCCTTCATATATGCTAAAAACAAACACACAGAGGATGAAATCTGAGAATCACTCCCATTCACAATTGCATCAAAAATAAATAAATAAAGTACCTTGGAATAAACCTAACCAAGGAAACAAAGAATCTCTAAAATGAGAACTTTAAAACTCAAGCAAGAAGTTGCAGAAGACACGAGGAAGTGGAAAAATATCCCTTGTTCCTGGATTGGAAGAATTAATATTGTGAAAATGGCAATCTTACCAAAAGCAATCTACACATTTAATGCAATCCCCATCAAAGTTCCAAAGGCATTCTTCACAGAAATAGAAAAAACAATCAAAAAATTCATTTGGAATCACAAAAACCTTGAATATCTAAATAATACTGAGCAACAAAAATAAGGCTGGTGGTATCACCATACCTGATTTTAACCTATACTACAGAGCGATAGTAACAAAAACAGCGTGGTACTGGCACAAAAACAGACATGTAGATCAATAGAACAGAATAGAGGACCCAGATGTAAGTCCAGGTAGCTATAGCCACCTGATATTCGATAAAAATGCCAAAAATACTCATTGGAGAAAAGACAGCCTCTTCAGCAAATGGTGCTGGAAAAACTGGATATATATCTGTAGAAGGATGAAAATAGATCCTTCTATCTCTCCATGCACAAGAATTAAGTCCAAATGGATTAAAGACCTTAACATCAGACCAGAAACTCTAAAACTGCTAGAGGTAAAAGTAGGGGAAACCCTTCAACATATTGGTCGTGGCAAAGACTTTCTGAATATAACCCCAATTGCTCAGGCAATAAAACCACAAATTAATCACTAGGACCTCATGAAATTACAAAGATTTTGCACTGCAAAGGACACTGTGAATAAAACAAAGAGGCAACCTACAGAATGGGAAAAAAATCTTTGCCAGCTAAATATCTGATAGAGGATTAATATCTAGGATATACAAAGAACTTAAAAAGTTAACTAATAAGGAATCAAACAAGCCAATCAAAAAATAGGCTATGGAGCTAAATAGAGAGTTCTCAAAGGAAGAAATACGAATGGCATATAAGCATCTAAAAAAATGTTCTATGTTACTAGTCATCAGGGAAATGCAGATTAAAACTACATTGAGATTCCATCTCACTCCTGTCAGATTGGCTACCATCATGAAAACAAATGATCATAAATGTTGGCAGGGATGTGGAAAAAGAGGAACCCTTCTACACTGTTGGTGGGAATGCAATCTGGTCCAGCCATTGTGGAAATCAGTGTGGAGGTTCCTAAAACAGCTAAAGATTGATCTACCATGGGACCCAACTATAGCACTCCTAGGCATATATCCTAAGGACTCATCTCATATCCTTAGAAGTACGTGCTCAACCATGTTTATTGCTGCTCAATTTATAATAGCTGGGAAATGGAACCAGCCTAGATGTCCCTCAACTGATGAGTTGATAATGAAGATATGGCACATTTATACAATGGAGTTCTACTCAGCGATAAAGAAAAATGAAGTTATGAAATTTTCAGAAAAATGGGTGGATCTGGAAAGGATTATACTAAATGAGGTAACCCAGGCCCAGAAAGCCAAGTGCCACATGTTCTCCCTCATATGTGGGTCCTAGCTACAGATGATTGGGCTTCTGCATGAGAAGGAAAAAACTCAGTAGCAGAGGCCAGTAAGTTAAAAAGGAGATATAAAGGGAAGAGAAAGGAAGGGAGGAGGGTACTTAATAGGTTGGTATTGTATATATGTAAGTAGAATGATTGAGATTGGGAGGTAATATGGAGAATGGAATTTCAAAGGAGAAAGGGGGGGTGGAGGGAGAGTATTACCATGGGATATTTTTTATAATCATGGAAAATGTTAATAAAAATTGAGAAAATAAAATAAAATTTAAAAAGTCACTCAATTTAAAACTAAAGGAAAATACCAATTAAAATGGTGACCAACTTCTCAACTAATGCAAAAGAGCCAGAAAGAAATGACACATTTTTAAGGTTTGGAAGAAGAGGACTATTGACGTCTATTGACTTGTGCATGCTACATCAAAGACACGCTGCTCCAGGACTAAAGTAAAATTAATGACATCATAAAAGCAAAAACAAAAGAAATCATTGCTAGATGATAATAAGAAAAGGATTAATACATCCAAAAGATGCAGGACCCTGAGTGTAAACTCAATTAGAGCCTCGGAATGTATGAGCAATAATCCTAAGAGAGCTGACTAGGGGCAGTTAAGTCCACACAGAAGCAAGACTTCACAACCTCCCCTCCATTACTGATAGAAACCCTAGTACAACGTGCAGCAAACTCGAAAACACTGATAACACAGTCCACCAACAGGGTCTATCTGACACCCATCACAACCCAGACATGGAAGATCAGAGGCCTGTGACACATTCATAAACACAGACCATGTCCTGGGACAGAACACAACCCAAACAAGATGAGGAGAATTAAAACCCTACAGAATGTTCTCAGAACATAATGGAGCCAAACTAGAAATCAATAGCAGAAGGGCAACAGGATACTGTCCAAGCACTTGGTAATTAAATGAGTACTTTTAAACCAGCCATGAGTCAAAAAGGAAGTCTCGGTGGGAATTTAAAAAGAAATGAATGAAGGTAACTGTCAGAAGGTAAAAATTCAGCGGGAGATGGGTGAAGTGATGATGACTGTGGTCAGCCCATCACAGTGTTTACCCTGGATGACAGGAAGTTCTCAAGTCTTCAGCATTCTGTGTCAAAAACTGAGGAAATAGAAAGAAAATAAAATGGATGGAAATAGAAGGAAATAAATAATGAGCATATGAGCATTATGAAATATAAATACTAAAGCACCAAAGTCAATGAAACTGAAGAAAGAAAATCAATTCAGAAAACCAATGGGAGAAAGCTTGCTATTTATAAAAATGATAATACTTAAAAAATGATAAAAAAATAAAGAGAACAAAAATTTAATAACTAAGAGGCATTAGGATATTACTAAATTTTCCTAAAAATTTCAACAACTGAAAAGAAATGATCAAAAGAGCAATGGCTCGGCAGTTAACAGTGTTTGATGCCCAAACATGAGGACCTGAGTTTGATCCCATGTGAAAAACCAGCCAAGGCTGCATGTACCTGTAGCTTCAGTGCTGAGGGGAAGAGAGAGATAGGAGGATCCCGAAGGTTTCTGGTCATCCCATCTAACTGAAAATGGTGAGCTCCAGGTTCAGTAAGAGACTTTATCTCAGGAAAATCAGATGGAAGAACAATAGCAAAAGACATCCCACATCCCTCTGCCTCTACACATATGCAGAGGGTGATCACATCTTTACCCACATGTGCATATACCATGTTCATATTCATATACCACAATATACAACACAGAGAGACACTTGGTTCCTGAGGCCAGTGTTACCCTGACACCAAAATGCAGTTAACAATGAGGAAAACTCCCTCCTGAGCTTAAGTTGTTAGAAAATCAAATTAAAACGGTATACACAATGACCACAGGCACAGCCGATTTAACACTGGAAGATCAATTAATGGAATCATTTATATAAACAACCTTAAGAGGGGAAATCATGTCACCATAGCAATGGGACAAGCTCCTGACAGGAGAACACTCATCCGTGGTTTAAAAGAAAACTCAGAAAACCAAGAATGGAGAGGAAATAGGTCAACTTGATAAAGCCCATCTGCACAAGTCCCCAGCGCTAGCATCACGCTTACTTATGAAGATGTCTCTCTACAGGAGGAAAATGTGAGGATGTCTGTTCTCACCACTCACTCCAAAGAGGGAAAATTTAACTACGTGTGCATTCAGAAAACTAGTCTGTATATGTGTGATGGCTTGAAACAGACGTTCCCCATAAGTCCATGTGTTTTGAATGCTTGGTCCTCAGTTGGTGACAGTTTGGAAGCGGGGGTGGGGGTGGGGCTTTCTGGAGAAGGTGTGTTGCTGGGGGCAAGCTTTGGGGTGTTAATTCCCAGCTCCCCTCATCAGAGCTCAGCTCATTTTCCTGTGGCAAGGAAGCGAGGTCCGCCCTCTGCTCTACCATCTTTTCCCTGCCATTATGAAGCTTCCCCTTGAGATTGTCACCATAATAAAGTGTTGTGCGCGGTTCTCAGTGCCCCCAGTGACCACCAAGGAGAACCAAACACGTATGCAAAGGCAAGGAGCTTTCTTTTGGGTTTAAGCTCGGTCTCTTGACTTTACCATTGCAGTGGATCCGTACAAGAGCCCTGAGCAGCAGGGGGGCAGGTTTTTTATAGGGATTTGAACAAAGAAGTAGGGAAATGGTTACATGATTGGTAGATTTAAGTAGTAACTGCACTTGTAATTTTCTGATAGGCTTAGGATGCTGGGGGGCAGAGCTGGTGGGCAGGGGGCTAGGGGAATTTTAAGCAGATTAGGTAACCCTTATTGTGATTGGCTATGTGTGTTTGAGGAACTTAAGCAACTTGTCTTATGACTATAGAAATGTATGGCCTAAGCAGTTTGTGATCTTTTTTCAGTAACTGTTAAATTCTTATTTAAACCTTGCTGGGAAACAGAAACGTAGGCCTACTGGTGACTCTGAAGCCTATCATGGCATTCCTCTGGTTCCTGAGTCCTTCAAAACCTTTGTCTCCAACCAGCAGTTTTTTAAATATTTTATTGATTTATTTGGGACAGAGAGAGAAAGAGAGAGAGAGAGAGAGAGAGAGAGAAGATAGAATAGGCATACCAGAGTCTCTATCCACTGCAAACAAACT
This sequence comes from Jaculus jaculus, assembly GCF_020740685.1. NCBI lineage: Eukaryota > Metazoa > Chordata > Mammalia > Rodentia > Dipodidae > Jaculus > Jaculus jaculus. Next base: position 22,399,027 of record NC_059103.1, read on the forward strand.
CCAGACACATGCGTCAATTTGTGCTCGTGGCTTACATGGGGACTGGGAAATTGAACTTTGATCTTTTGGCTTTGCAGGCAAGTTTTTAACCACTAAGCCATCTCTCTAGCCCCCCACTAATAGCTTTTTGTCTAGTGTTTGTCCCAGAAATGTTATGGTAACTACAACAATATGAATGCATATCCAGTTACCTTACTACAAATAGAACTGGTAGATAGTATGTGATATTTCATGCTTATATTTTTTTTTTACACAACCCATAATTGACAAGTTTACCTTTCCATAAATATCTATTATATCCCACTGAACTTCCTTTCGGTAACTTTCTTAAAACCCTGACTCCCATATTTTAATATAAAAATTTTTTTTTGGTTTTTCAGTAACATTTTTAATTTTTTTTTGACACAAGCCTAACGATTGGCCTTTTTTTAATGAGAGAAAGAGTAAGAGAGAGAAACAGTGAGAGTGAGAGAGAGAGAATTGGTGCACCAGGACATCCAGCCACTGCAATCAAACTCTAGAGGCATGTGTTCCCTTATGTGCATGTACTGAAGGAACCCCAAGATGGGGACCCCACGCTCTGCCTGGATATGGCGACACCCCAAATCACTCACGAGAAGTGGTCTTGATGCAAAATGCAAGAGGATTTTATTCCAAGGGCGCTGGGGCCCACAGTCGTACACCGCACAGGGGTAGAGGACTGCAGAGCCCCGAATGCAGGAATGGGACAGTTTTTATAGGGTTTCTAACAAAGCCTGTGCATTAGACCAATCATTTTTTTAATATCAGGAGCCCGAGGGGTGCGAGCCAGTCAGTTTGTGCCACTCCATAGTTTCTAAGCCAATTAGTTTAATTTGTTCAAGCCCCTCGTGGACCAATCAGTCTCTTATGACCTTGGTGGTCAGCATTTGCGCAGGTCCTTTGGTGGGAGTAGCAGAGTGTGGTATCAGTCTCCTATGAGCTTGGTGGACTGAGGCAGGCTGCTACAGCTTATGGTGCAGGCTACTAAGGCTTACAGTGTGGGCTATTAAGGCTTATGGTGCAAGCTATTTACAGAAACCAAATAAGTGGTTCACTTCATTACTCATTTCCCATCCTTGAGGGCTATCTCATGCCCTTTTTACCTAGTTTTATATTAGGAGCTGGCTCTGATATAATGAGAAGAGGGATTCTTTACTTGCTTCCAACAGAGAGTAAAGCCTAGAGTTTGAGGTATGCAGGGGCCCGCTTAAGCTCCCTTTGGAGCATGATAGATATTTCTGGGCTTCTGAATTCTTGGGCCTTTCTCTTTTTTTTTTTTAATTCATTTTTATTTATTTATTTAAGAGTGACAGAGAGAGAGAGAGAGAGAGAGAGAGGCAAATAGACAGAGAGAGAGAGAATGGGCACGCCAGGGCCTCCAGCCACTGCAAACGAACTCCAGATGCGTGCGCCCCCTTATGCATCTGGCTAACGTGGGTCCTGGAGAATTGAGCCTCAAACTGGGGTCCTCAGGCTTCACAGGTGAGCGCTTAACTGCTAAGCCATCTCTCCAGCCCATTCTTGGGTCTTTCATTTTCCACTTTTTCTCTTGTTAATAGTTCTAATCCTAGAACTTGGAAGGACTAAATGTAAGCTTACTCTCTGCCCTGAAGGCCCTTATATTGTTGTCTAAGTATCATGATCTGGACCGCACTCACTCGTTCTCTAACAAAAGTAAAAATCTTATTAAGTATGCAAGGCCCAACTGAAAGCATCAGGAGCAAAACCATTAAGGGTCCCATCAGGGTGGAAAGCAGAGTAGTCATCCAGGGGGACTTGTTGAACCATCCCTCAAACCATCCTTGGTCAGTTTCCCTCTCCCTTCGACACTTTTCTAGTCTTTCCCTGAGTTTGCTCATGGAGTCTCTGATAGCTCCTGAGTGATCTACATAAAAGCAACATTCTTCCTTTAAGGCTGCACATAATCCGCCTTCTTTTAGGAACAGTAGGTCTAATCCCCTCCGGTTTTGTAAGACCACTTTGGATAAGGAGGTCAGGGACTCCTCTAGATTACTAACAGATTTCTCTAAAGCTTGGAGATCCTCATTTATGACAGCATGTAGTTCACCAAGCCCTCTTTATAATTGTTGTGGTCCCGTGACCAGGGCTGTGGTCCCCGTCCCCACACCGGTGGCTATCCCTAAGCCAAGTATGACTGCTAGGGTAAGGGTTACAGGCTCCCTTTTGGATCGGGTGGGATGATAGTCATATTCATCGATGACTACTTCCTCAGGATGGTAGTAAACCTGGGGGACAAGCTGGACCATTATACAGAAATTTTTGGATGGGTTAAAAACTGAAGTAGAAACACAGGGATTTAGCCCAGTATCACATGCCCACCACCTGTTATACCCTGGCACTAGATATTGGTTGTCTGAAGTCTGACTATAGGTCAGAGTAACATTACAAAGATGTTGGTGGGACGGGGGGGGGGGGGGGCTTTCCTATACATGCCCCCCTTCCTGAGACCTCCGGGAGAGTCAACTTGTTTTTGGTCCCCCATGAACACTGGCTATTATGTTCTTTAGTCATATTAAACTCTCCCATGGTTGCCATCCCCTCATAGTAGGGTGGTCCTGAAGATAAACAAAGCCAGCAGGCAGAGGTAACATTGGGGTTGGTGGCATTTATGGTGAGGAAGGCCCCTTGGATTAGGTTAAAGAGCCTCTGTCCTGTCCTGTGTGGGGCTTCTGAGAGTGGGCTAGTCAAAGGGGTTCTAGCAGTCATTATGTGATGGGTCTTGGCTGCCACTGTGGGTGGGAGCTTGGGTAATGCCACTTTAGGGGGTCCCTGTTCTACTAGAACTTTATTAGGTCCTACTGGTCTTGGGGTAGGAGGCTCTATCTTAAGTCGTATAGTAAAGGTTAGGTGCTTATCCCATCCTATCATATAAAACTTGAGTCCCCAAGTTTTTCCTTTTATCCAGTCTTGGGACTCTCGACCTTGGGGGGTGAAAGAGATGCTGAGAGGAACTGCTTTGTTCCCATCTAATCCTTCCTGACAGTAATCAGGTCCCAGGAGGAAACTGGGTGCCAGTAGGTATTGCCTGTAGTCTCACAACCCCAGTATTTACAGTAGAACTGTTTTATCCCTCCACAACTTCATTTAGAAGTTCGGGGGCAGACATAAAATGGAGTATGCTGCATCTTATGTTGGGCTGGCCCAGAGCTGCACCCCGGGTTGTCTGCCATGCATTGGCCTTGGGAGATGACCCCTTGTGTGAGTGCCCGCTTAGCCACATGAGAGTGGACTTCTCTAGGGACCTCCTCTGGGGTGAGCTCTGGGATATCCCAAAATTCTACCCCGGCTACCAGGGCACATACGTCTGGGGTCAGGACAGGCCACCAAGTCCAGGGGGGCGCTTCCCTAGTTGCAGTCCATATTATATCCCCCGTTTGAGAAAGCACTTGCCAAGTCAACTTTTGGGGGGCATGGGGATTGGAGGCATCACCTAGCTGGAGAAGGAGAAGCCACATGGCGAAGCCTAAGTTTAAGGGGATTGTCTGTCCTCTCAGCTTGCCATTCGGGGCCCGGTGGTGGAGTGGGCTTGACGTGAGATGCATGGATCCAGGCGGGTATTCCTTCAACTTTCACGACTGTTGGAGTGGTCAGTAGGACGAGGTAGGGGCCCTTCCACCGAGTCTCAAGGTTTCCTGAGCGGTGGCATCTGACATAGACCGAATCTCCCACCTGGAAGCGATGTGGGACCTGTAAGTCTCCTTCTCCTGAGTAAGCCTCCCGGAGTCGCTTCCATGCTTGTTGTCTCACCCACTCAAGCACCCTGAGCCTAGAGAACAGAGGTTTGGAAAGCAGCACATCAGTACTATGTATAGAGGTTATTTCTACCAGTGGAGGAGGCCCCCTGTATAGCAATTCATAGGGGGTCAGTCCAAATCCGGGTGTGTTTCTGACCCTAAAGAGCACAAGGGGTAGGAGAGCTATCCAATCATTAGCACCAGTCTCTGCAGTCAATTTGGTGAGGGTCTCTTTAATGGTTCTATTCATCCTTTCTACCTGTCCTGAACTTTGGGGTCTGTATGCACAATGTAATTTCCAATCAATCCCCAATATTTTGGCCAGTCCTTGACTTACCTGGGCAACAAAGGCTGGACCATTGTCTGATCCTATTACCTTGGGTATCCCAAATCTTGGGAAAATTTCTTCCAGTATTTTCTTAGCCACCACAGTTGAGGTTTCTTTCTTGGTAGGATAAGCCTCTACCCATCCTGAAAAAGTGTCTACAAAAACTAGTAAATACTTATTACCATACTTAGCTGGTTTTACTTCAGTGAAGTCCACTTCCCAGTGAGCACCTGGGCTGTCTCCCCTTAGCCTCTTCCCAGGAGGCATTCTTGAGGGATTAGCATTGACCATCTGGCAAGGTACACAATGCTTGACTACTGAGCCAGCTATCTCTGGCAACCTCAGAATATGGTAAGGAGACGTCTGCAGCAGTTTTTGTAGATGTTTGGCCCCCAGATGGGTTAGGGGGTGTATTTGTTGAACGTACTCTAGTCCCTTTGCTTGGGGTAGAATCTCTTTTCCCTCTGAGGTAAAACAGGCCCCCTCTGGAGTTTCGGAGAACTGGCCTAACTTTCTAACTTCTTGCCAGTCACCTGGGGTATATCGTTGCTCACTTTTTTGGTTCTTTGGCTTTTCTATTATGGGCAGAAGGTTGACCCCCTGGGCAGCCTGCTTGGCCACTTGGTCAGCCATCTGGTTCCCTTTGGAGATAAAATCTTTGGCTTTTTGGTGGCCAGGGCAATGCATAATGGCCAGTCTTTTGGGTAGACGTAGAGCTTCTAGCAAACTTAGAATTTCTTCTTTGTTTTTAATTTCTTTCCCTGCTGAAGTAAGTAGCCCCCTCTGTTTATAGATGGTCCCGTGTACATGTGCAGTAGCAAAAGCATACCCGCTGTCCGTGTAGATATTCACAGACTTTCCTTCAGCTAGTCATAAGGCCTGTGTGAGGGCCATGATCTCAGCCTTTTGTGCTGAAGTTCCTTCTGGCAGACTGCTGGCCCAGACTGTTCGTGTTCCGTCTACTATCGCTGCCCCAGTCATCCTCTTACCTTCTACAATGTAACTGCTTCCATCTGTGAACCAGGTTAATGTTCCTCCGGTCAGTGGGACATCTGTGAGATCCTTTCGGATCCCAGTTTCCTCAACCAGCAGTTGATGACAGTCATGAGTCACTGGCTCATCAGTTTCTTCAGGCAGAAGGGTAGCGGGGTTGAGGATGGCAGGTGGGGCAAATGTTATCCTGTCAGTGAGGAGCAGGCTCTGGTAGTGAGTCATATGGGCGTTAGTCATCCATCGGTCTGGGGGCTGCCGGACAATGCTCTCCAGGGCATGGGGGGCAATGACAGTTATCCTCTGCCCTAGAGTTAGTTTATCAGCATCTTTGATCAACGTGTACACTGCCGCTATGGCTTTTAGACATATAGGCCATCCACTAGCCACAGGGTCAAGTTTCTTTGATAGGTAGGCAACGGGTCTTCTCCATGGCCCTAAGGATTGGGTTAGGACTCCCCGGGCTATCCCCTTATGCTCATCTACGTAAAGGGTGAATGGTTTAGTCACATCAGGGAGGGTTAGGGCAGGCGCACTTAATAGTGCCTTCTTGACAGCATCAAATGCCCCCTGGTGTTCAGAGGTCCAAGTGAATTTTCCTTTCTCTTTAGTTAGTGGATAGAGGGGGGCTGCTAGCGTTGCAAACCCTGGGATCCATAGTCTGCAGAACCCAGCTGTCCCCAGGAACTCTCTAACTTGTCTGGCCGTAGTTGGAACCGGTAATTGTACTACAGTCCTCTTTCGTGCCTCTGTCAGCCATCTTTGTACATCCCGTAAGGAGTACCCCAAATATGTTACCTCTCTTTTGCATATTTGGGGCTTCTTAGCCTAGGCTCGGTAACCAAGGTCAGTCAGCTCCAGTAGCAACGCTTTTGTACCTTTTAGACAGTCCTGTTGGGTAGCTCCTGCCAGGAGTAAGTCATCAACATATTGAAGGAGGGTTACCTGTGGGTGTTGAACTCTAAAATTGGCTAGGTCCCTGTGTAGGGCTTCATTAAAGATGGTTGGGGAGTTCTTGAATCCCTGGGGCAACCGGGTCCAGGTGAGCTGCCCAGTCCTTCCTGTGTCTGGGTCTCTCCATTCAAAGGCAAAAAGAGGTTGGCTGACCAAATGTAATCTTAGGCAGAAGAAAGCATCTTTTAGATCCAACACTGTATACCAAATCCGCTCTGGTGGGAGGGCACTAAGGAGGTTGTAAGGGTTTGGGACAGTTGGATGTATGTCCTGTACTCTTTTATTGACTTCTCTCAAGTCCTGTACTGGGCGGTAATCATTGGTTCCGGGTTTTCTAAATGGCAATAAGGGAGTGTTCCAGGGGGACTGAACCGGTACCAGAACACCTTGTTGAATCAGTCTTAGGATATGGGGCCGAATTCCTTCTCAGGCCTCTCGGCTCATGGGATATTGTTTGACTGATACTGGTGTAGTACTGGCTTTTAGTTGAATGACCTGTGGGGGTACTTGTTTCTCCAAGCCCATGCCCGCAGTTTCTGCCCAGGCTTGGGGAAATTGTTCTAACCAGGGCATTAGGTCTTGATTAGGCTCTACCGGGGAAGAGTATAATCGATACTCACCATCTAGTTGGAGAGTCAACACGGTGATGGGTCGACCTCCAGCAGACACTTCTGGTTTTTCTGATTTGAAGGAAATTTGAACACCCATCTTGGTTAATAGGTCCCTACCAAGGAGGGGCGCTGGACATTCAGGAATGACTAAGAATGAGTGGGTTACCCGTCCCACTCCCAGGTCAATGGTTCTTCGGGTAGTCCATGAATATTGCCGTTGTCCAGTAGCACCCAGCACCCAGGATTTTTTTTATCTTTTAGCCCTCCCAGTGGTTGCAAGAGTACTGAATGTTCAGCACCAGTGTCCACGAGGAATTCGACTGGCTTCCCCTCCACCTTCAGAGTTACCCTGGGCTCGGGGAGGGGCTCCGAGCCCCGTCCTCCCTAGTCTTCATCTTCTCCAAGGGTTAGGACCCTAGGTTTTTTGCTGTTCTTCTTAGGGCAGTCTCTTGCCCAGTGCCCTTTCTCCTTGCAACAGGCACATTGATCTCTATCAAGTTGGGTCCTGTTGCCCAGGTTCCCTATCTGCCTAGGGCCTGTCCTAAACTTATGAATATTTCTCTCTCTTTCTCCTTTTTTTTCTACCACTGTGGCCAGGATCCTGGTCAGATTTTTCTCTTGTCGTCTATTGTGCCTATCCTCCCTTTCCTCTCTCTCTTTTTCACGTCTCTCCTCACGTTCTTCCCTCTCTCTTTCTTTCCTTTGCTCCTTTTCCTCTTCTGTCTCCCTTTTGTAATATACCTTTTCTGCCTCTTTTACTAAATCACGCAGCTCAGCTTCCTGTAGTCCTTCCAATCTCTGAAGTTTCTTTCTGATATCAGGAGCTGACTGTCCTATGAAAGCTAATGTTACTGAGCCTTTTTGAATCTCAGAGGTGGGGTCAAAGGGTGTGAACCTCCTAAATGCTTCCATGAGCCTCTCAAGAAACATTGAGGGAGACTCCGTTGGCCCCTGCATCACCTCTCTCACCTTGGCCAAATTGGTGGCCCTTCTGGAGGCACCTCGGAGACCCGCCACCAGAGCATGGCTATAGATTTTTAAGCTCTCCTTACCTTCAGCCGTATTGTGGTCCCAAACAGGGCGAATCAGAGGGAACCCCATGACTAACTCATGCTGCAGCTGTGTGGGCTGCCCGTCGGCCCCAGGGACATTTTTTCTGGCCTCTATTAAAATGCTCTCTCGTTCCTCAGTTGTGAAGAGTGCCTGCAACAGCTGTTGGCAATCGTCCCAAGTAGGCTGATGAGAAAACATAAGAGATTCCATCAGCCTCATGAGGTGTTGGGGTTCCTCTGAAAAAGGGGGGTGGTTAGCTTTCCAGTTATAAAGATCTGCAGAGGAAAAAGGCCAATATTGGAGGGGTTGTAGTTGGCCCCCCAGCATGGGAGGACCTGCCTCGCATAGCGGCAGTGTTACAATTCCATTTGCTCCCTCCAGGGTAGCATCTCTCCGGCTCTGCGTCCTTGCAGCCAGCCCTCCCATTTCCAGGGGTTCGGGAGGGGCCAAGGGCGGAAGCTTGGGCAAGCTGGGAGGCGGAGGCTCGGGGAGGGTGGGGGCGGAGGCTTGGGAAGGGTGGAGAGCGGGGTTTCAGGAAGGGCGAGGGGTGGAGGTTTGGGAAGGGCGGAGGGTGGAGTTTCAGGAAGGGCGAGAGGCCCTCTCTCAGCTCCCGGGACTAGGTAAGGGGGGGCAGCAGGCTGAGTCTCCAGCCAAGCTGGAGGCTCCTCAATCTCAGGATAGATGCGAGGGGGAGGTCTGGCTCCCTCAGGAGAGGGCTTTTTTGCATTTTCGAGAGTCAGGACTCTGGAGCTTGAGTTCCTTGGTTTATTCAGCCACGGCCTGACCCATGGCAGGGGGTTGTCCACCAAATCCTTCCAGGTGAGGATATAAGCCTCTTGGTTGGGACGGGAGCCTGGTCCATTCTGAAAAATAATATCTTTAACAGCCAGAATAGTCTCGGAATTAAAGGTTCCTTCTGATGGCCATCCAACCTCATAAGTTGGCCACTCAGAGGCACAAAACGTTTGCCAGGGTCTCCTTCTAACCTCAACTGACAAATTATGGGCCCTAGACTTAACTTCAGTCCAATGGTCAAGAGTCAAGCTAAGGGGCGTTGTCACCGTCTGTCCCATTTTAGAACTATAGACAAAGACACAAAGAACAACACACACAACTGAGACTAACAAATCCAGACACCAGCGACCCGTCCACATCTTCCACAAGCAGGCAAAAGAATCAGACGGCCGTGAAGGAGGAAGCTTCCGCTCTAACAACAGAACTCTGTCCCCTGACCGACAGTAGTAGACCACCAGGCATCCCTGGCTCTCCTCACCTCCCAGGGCGTCCCCCAGGATGGCAGCCTGTGATCCTCTTAGCACATCTGCTGATCACAGCCCTCTGGTCCTTTACGGCCCTAGAGGACGGCTGCAAATCAAACCAAGCCAAAAGCGTGCGTCCCAGAAACCAGATACTCAGAACGAAAACACCAGCCGGCACACATTCACTGCAGAGGGGGGCCCCCTTACCTCCAAGTCAGTTCTCGGGTGTGTGTGGGGGCCTTCAGATCCCAGATGAGCCCCCAATGAAGGAACCCCAAGATGGGGACCCCTTGCTCTGCCCAGATATGGCAACACCCCAAATCACTCACGAGAAGCGGTCTTGATGCAAACTGCAAGAGGATTTTATTCCAAGCGCGCTGGGGCCCACAGTCGTACACCTCATAGGGGTAGAGGACTGCAGAGCCCCGAATGCAGGAACAGGACAGATTTTATAGGGTTTCTAACAAAGCCTGTGCATTAGACCAATCATTTTTTTAATATCAGGAGCCCGTGGGGTGCGAGCCAGTCAGTTTGTGCCACTCCATAGTTTCTAAGCCAATTAGTTTAATTTGTTCAAGCCCCTCGTGGACCAATCAGTCTCTTATGACCTTGGTGGTCAGCATTTGCGCAGGTCCTTTGGTGGGAGTAGCAGAGTGTGGTATCAGTCTCCTATGAGCTTGGTGGACTGAGGCAGGCTGCTACAGCTTATTGTGCAGGCTACTAAGGCTTACAGTGTGGGCTATTAAGGCTTATGGTGCAGGCTATTTACAGAAACCAAATAAGTGGTTCACTTCATTACTCATTTCCCATCCTTGAGGGCTATCTCATGCCCTTTTTACCTAGTTTTATATTAGGAGCGGGCTCTGATATAATGAGAAGAGGGATTCTTTACTTGCTTCCAACAGAGAGTAAAGCCTGGAGTTTGAGGTATGCAAGGGCCTGCTTAAGCTCCCTTTGGAGCGTGATAGTATTTCTGGGCTTCTGAATTCTTGGGCCTTTCGGTACAACCTTGTGTGCTTGTGTCACTTTGTGCATCTGGCTTACGAGGGATCTGGAGAGTCAAACATGAGTCTTAGGCTTTGCAGGCAAGCGCTTTAACCGCTAAGCCATCTCCCCTGCCCAGTGACATTTTGAGAATACCATGGTATGCTCTAGAAACCGAGGAGAGAGGAATCATTCCTTTGTAACTTACAAGTTATCCCTGATTCTAACCTCTTCCCTTGTCTTTACAAAATGGTTTGAAGTACTCTATACATCCTAGCTAATTGATTAAAACTCATTTTCACTCACTTCAATCCAATTAAGGGTTAAATTAGAAAATGATCTGCTTTGAGTCTAATGCAATGGAAAAAATATATAATGAATTGAAAGAACCTGAAAAATCCATGAATAAAAACATAATTAAGTAAAGACTTCAGTGCATAATTAGCCAAAATCATGTTATGAAAATAAAGGAGGGGGAAAAAAAACACAAAAGCTCAACATTTAGACAACGGGAATGCATTTTTAGACCAATCAGAAAAGTACAGAGGAGCAAGGGATAGGAAACTGCTCACATGAAAACAAAGTGTAATGCTAATGAAATTGATGACTCCTACTTCCAGTGTGAAATGTTTCAAGGTTACTGTAGTTAAGGCATGGTGGGGATGATCAGGTAACGACTTCCCTTCTGTGCTGGAGGCAATGTGATGGCTGCTGAGAGTGTGATAAGCTAAGCTGGTCCAGGGAGTTCGTAGCTTCTTAAACAGCACCTAAGGTTTTATTCTTTTTTTCCTTCTGTCTAACCAGGATTCCAGCCAGCACCTTTAGAACTAAGCATTTATTTATTTATTTATTTAACAAAACAAAACAAATGAATCCAGCTCTACAATGTGCCAGACAGCACTTGCCAACACTCTACCTACTGATGTCCTTAGAGCTGCTGGGCAGAGCCCTCGTTGCTCTTGTAAAAGTCCAGTGACTGTGGCCATGGGGACCTCCTGACTCTGTAATTTCTGAGCACATGAGCCTTCTCAAATCGCACTCTTTGGCATCTCTCCTCATTCACGCTCAGCATGCACAAACCTGCTAGCACTGAGCTTGAGATCTTGCAGCTCCTGCATCTAAACATACCCCAGGCCGCGCTTCCGCAGAGCACAAGGTGCCCCCACCCCTAAATTGCTTCTCACCTCGTGCCCTTCCTTTGACCCGTGCTCTTTCATGCCTGTTTCTTCTCAATGTCAACACACACCCCAATTATACCTCTTGGAATAATCACTGCATTGCAAGCGAACTCTGCTTAGACCTCCAATTTCTTCAACAACCAACAAAAATCCCATTTTTCTTTTTTTTAAAAAACGTATTTTATTTATTTATTTATCTGAGAGAGAGAAAGAGGCAGAGAGAGAGGGTCAGAACGGGTGCTCCAGGTCCTCCGGCCACTTCAAACGAACTCCAGATGCATGTTCCACCTTGTGCATCTGGTTTATGTGTATCCTGGAAAATCGAACCCGAGTCCTTTGCCTTTGCAGGCAAATGCCTTAAGTGCTAAGCCATCACTCCAGCCCCCCCCCCCCCATTTTTCTTTATTTGGCACTTTTTCTCTGGATTTTGCTTTCCTAACAGCCCTGGAGGTAGGAGTTCTTGGTCCTCCATGCACTTCAGCCCCCTGGGGATCAGTGGGAAGCTGTGAGGAAAAGGGGGGCGTTGACCCATTCTGACCTCGCCATGAGCACTGCGGGCTTCTGTAGTCTTTGCCTCCGGCTCCTTGGTCAGAGCCTTCTCTAGCCAAGCCTTCCAGTGACCCTGAGGTCCCAGCTACAACCTCTTCTTAGAGACAACAGCACCCTTCATCAAGCCATGAGCCCCATGATGATCTTCGTGAACTCATCTGGGACCTGAATCCCACGGCCACTGACACAGCCTTTGTCAGCAATGCCAGCCTCCAAGAGTCATCTTCCGAGGTCATGGTGTTCTTTGATGTTTGTGTGTATGTGTATATAGTGTGTGTGTGTGTCTGGGTTCATATGTGTATGGGTGCACATGTGTGTTCTTGTGGAAGCCCAGGGTGGTCGTTGGGTAGCCTCATTGCTTCCTACCTTGTTTTTATTTTTTTTAACTTTTGTTTCGATTTGGTTATATTTTTATTTATTTGATAGAAAAAGAGAAAGAGGCAGGTAGGGAAAGAGAGAATGGGTATGCCAGGGTCTCCAGCTACTGCAAATGAACTCCAGATGCATGCACCACCATGTGCATCTGGCTTTACGTGGGTCCTGGGGAATCGAACCTGCGTTCTTATGCTTTGCAGGCAAGTGCCTTAACCACTAAGCCACCTCTCCAGCCCCTATTTTTGTTTTTTTGAGAAAGGGTTTCTTACTGAACCCAAAACTCACTTATTTGGCTGGACTAGCTTGCCAGCAAGCCTTAGAGATCCTCTTGTCTTCATCTCCCCAGCTAGACACACATCACCACACCAGACTTTTACAGAGGTTCTGGGGATTCAAACTGAGGCTGTTATGCATGCATGGTGTAGCAGACAGCTTCAGGTTCACTGAGATGAACTTCCAGACCAGGTACAGTTAAGGAGGAAGGGATTTATTGAAGCTTGCAGATCCAAGGGACATTCCATAACGGCAGAAGAAGTTGGCCCTCTCTTAAAGGACCAGGAAGAACGAGAAAAAACTAAAAGACACACAGCACAGCACACTTCAGGAACTCCTGCTAGGCACACTTAGCATATCATTAGATTGAAATCTCAAACCCTGCACCACACCTTAAGATCCACCCAGTGACACTGCCTCCAGCCAGGTGGCTGCAGATCCAAACTACAAGCTAACAAAACACTGCATATATTAGGGGCCATCTATTCAAACTGCCACACATGGCAAGAACTTTACCCACTGAGCTATCTCCCCAGCATCATCGCTGCGTTTTTATGGCCTCCCTAATCCTCACGGCACTGTGTCTGCAGCCCCCCACCATTCTCCTTGCTGTTTCAGCCCGGAGCTCATCACCCCATCTCCTTTTTCAAATTCTTCAAACATTATAACTGCTTTTCAGCCTGCCAACATACTTCATTTCTTTCCCCTTCTCTGCTCATCTCCTCAGGAGGGTAAAAAAATTATGCCAGGTTAATGCCACAATTTACTTTTTAGATCTTTAGTAACTATATACCTGGTTTTTAAAAAGTCCCCAATTGCACCAAGATGTCAAAAACTTACATGTGGAGAGCCCACAATACTCCAGGTAGATAAGACCTGATCCCTAAACATGTAAAACTTGGTTTGGGGAGGAGAGAGTTATAAAGCAAATAGCTATCGATTGTTATCAATGACTTCGCATAGGTGGCATGCTACCAGTGAGTGGGTTGTCTCTGTTCCCATACCAAACCACAAGATCGGGAAGCTTCATTTTACCAGTACTTTCTTCAGTTTAACCTGAAGCCTTATTAAAAGCTACAATAAGAAGAGACAGGGACCAGCATGTGGGGGTGGCCAGGCTGGGGACAGCACGGCATGGAGCTGAGAATGTAGCAGAAGCAGAGCAGAACAGGTGGTGTAGGAAAAAACCCCCGCAGGGGGTCCCCACGCTCTGCCCGGATAAGGCGACACCCCAAATCACTCACTCACGAGAAGCGGTCTTGATGCAAACTGCAAGAGGATTTTATTCCAAGCGCGCTGGGGCCCACAGTCGTACACTGCACAGGGGTAGAGGACTGCAGAGCCCCGAATGTAGGAATGGGGTAGTTTTTATAGGGTTTCTAACAAAGCCTGTGTATTAGACCAATCATTATTTAATATCAGGAGCCCCTGCAGGGTGTTAGCCAGTCAGTTTGTGCCACCCCACAGTTTCTAAGCCAATTAGTTTACTTTGCTCAAGCCCCTCATGGACCAATCACTCTCTTATGACTATGACCTTGGTGGTCAGCGTTTGCGCAGGTCCTTGGGTGGGAGTAGCAGAGTATGGTATCAGTCTCCTGTGACCTTGGAGGTCAGCACTTGTGCAATTCCTTAGGTGGGGGTAACAGAGTATGGTATCAGCCTCCTATGACCTTGGTGGTCTGAGGCAGGCTGCTACAGCCTATGGTGCGAGTTACTAAGGCTTACAGTGTGGGCTATTAAGGCTTACAGTGTGGGCTATTTACAGAAACTAAATAAGTGGTCTACTTTATTACTCATTTCCCATCCCTGAGGGCTATCTCATGCCCTTTTTACCTAGTTTTATATTAGGAGTGGGCTCTGATACAATGAGAAGAGGGATTCTTTACTTGCTTCTAACAGAGAGTAAAACCTGGAGTTTGAGGTATGCAGGTGGCCCGCTTAAGCTCCCTTTGGAGCGTGATAGTATTTCTGAGCTTCTGAATTCTTGGGCCTTTCAGTGGAAGCCTGCAGCCACGTACCCGGCGCCCCGCAAGGCCACAGGTTCGTTTCCAAGGCACCTGTGTGAGCAGCTGGTAAACAGGAGAGCTAGTGACTAGGAGAGGGCTCAGTAGAAAAGAACTGGCTTTTTAAATATTTTACTTATTTATTTGAGAGAGGGGGAGAGGCAGAGAAAGAGAAAATGGACACACCAGAGCCTCTAGCCATGCCAAAAATAACTCCAGATGCCTGCGCCACCTTGTGCATCTGGCTTACGTGTGCACTGGGGAATCAAACCTGGGTCCTTAGGCTTCGCAGACAAGCACCTTAACCACTAAGCAATCTCTCTAGCCCAAGAACTGGGTTTTTTTTTTTTTACATAAACCTGGGTCTTTAGGCTTTGCAGGTAAGTTCCTTAACCACTAAGCCATCTCTCTAGCCCAAGAACTGATTTTTTTTAATTTTTGACAATTTTTTATGTATATGATGAATTTTAGTCCTCTCTTCCCTTCCCCTCCCACTAAAACCCCTCTTCTTCCCATTATATCCCCAACCTACTTCCATGCTTTATCATTACAATTTTGACCCACTGACCTAAATTAGGGTCACTTGCATGATCATGGGTGGGAGGTTATTTACTAGAGGATGGACAGTCCCCCAGTGACTGCTCCTGTAAAAGTCAAGGCTTACCTCTCTCAGTAATCATTAGTTTCCACTATTTACTTTAGGATGTTTTAGGTTGTCACATGGACCTGTCCCTCATCTGTCTTGAGACACTGACAGACTCAGTCATGTCATGTACAGGAAACCCCACAGGCTGTGAGTCCATGAGTTTGGTGGACTCATTCTTTCCAGAGGACAGCATTCCACAGACCCACTCCTCCTTGGCCAGCTCTTACAGTTTTTTTTCACTCCCTGTTCTGCAAGGTTCCTGATTGGCTTAAATGTCACATTTAGGATTGTTATTTTAAAAAAAATAGATGTAAAGCCAGGCAAGGCGGCACATGCCTTTAATCCCAGTACTCAGGAGACAGAGATAGGAGCATCACCATGAGTTCAAGGCCCCCTGAGACTACATAGTGAATTTCAGGTCAGCCTGGACTAGAGTGAAACCCTACCTTGAAAAAACCCAAAAAACATTTTGCCTATATTTTTATAACCTTACCTTATTCATTATGAAAATATTATTAGTTATACATTCTACAGGTTCTATTTTATTTCATAGCATGGCTTTTGTGTACAGAGAACATTTTGATAATAGCTAAGATATGCAACAATGGAGCCCAAATATCAGCTTAGGGCACACTCAGCCAATCCGCACACCTGCCTGGCTTTGTCTGTGGGGTCCACCGTGGGTTCCTCTTGTCCCCTCCAGGTCCTGGCTCTGGTGCTCCTGTGTCACATCCTCTCTTCCCTACATCAGTGCAGAGGTGATGCCCACAGCATTTCTACAGGGACAGCCCACCAGGGCAGACGTCCCTGAATCCGTGCTCACTCTGTGTTCCTTTTCTCTACGGGGATCCTGCACACAGCCCCCAGGCTGGAAGGACAACAACCTTCCTTTGACAACTTGAACTCAATTGTATAATAGGTAATCTCGAAAAGAGGAGGAAAAACGCAATGCTGGTTTCCATGTTAACTTGGTAAAAGGAAGAGGGTCCAGACAATGTGGAAAGGCATCCCACAGCCTTGCAAGTCACAAGATTTCTACCCAGAAATCTCCCTTAGAGAGTGTCCCCGTTTCACCTTAGCCCACAGGGGTTAGCATAATAAAGACTCACATCTGATGTTTCTCATGCTTTCCAGCTGCCTAGAAATGAAGTCACCTTATCCTGCTTCCAAATGACCTGAATGACTTGATGTCCTGCTTAGAACTGTCACCCAGGGTGGGGGAGGGAGTGATCTAGGCCTCCCTGGCTGTCCTCTCAAATAAGAGAATAAGGGGTTGTTTTTGCTAGAGATAAGGACACTTAGTGTTCCTTCAATGATGTGCTGGAGTGAGTACCGGAAATATTATACTCGCGTGGATTCTGGAGGTTGACAGCCAAGGACCTCAACCACCATCAGCCTCTTTGGGCCAGGCGCAGGGCACCCTGGAGGGTTAGTGGCCTTCCTTGAAAACCAAAAGGGCTTCCAGAACTATGTTGAAAAGCAGAGGTGAGAGAGGACATCCCTGTCTTGTTACTGATCTCAATGGGAATTCCTCCAGTCTCTCTCCATTAAGTATTATTTGGGCCTTTGGAGCTTTGTATATTGCCTTTATTATGTTAAGATGTGAACAGGCCATGCCGATTCTCTCCAATGTTTTGATCATGAAGTGATGTTGTATCTTGTCAAAGGCCTTTTCTGCATCTATCGAAATGATCATGTGGTTTTTATGTTTAAGCTTGTTTATGTGGTGTATTACATTGACAGATTTTCGTATGTTGAACCACCCTTGTGTTCCTGGGATAAATCCCACTTGGTCAAGGTGGATAATGCTTTTGATGTGTTGTTGGATTCAGTTTGCGAGTATTTTGTTGAGGATCTTTGCATCTATGTTCATTAGGGAAATAGGCCGATAGTTTTCTTTTCTTGTGGGATCTCTGCCTGGTTTGGGGATTAGGGTGATACTAGCTTCATAGAAGGAGTTGGGTAGCTTTCCCTGTTCTTCAATTGTGTGGCACAGTTTTAGGAAGATTGATTTGAGTTCTTCCATGAAGGTTTGATAAAATTTGGCTGGGAATCCATCTGGTCCTGGACTCTTCTTTTTTGGGAGGTTTTTTGTTACTTTTTCAATCTCCATGAGTGTGATGGGTTCATTGAGGTGGTTGATCTGCTCTGAGTTTAGCTTTGGCAGATGATATGCATCCAGGAATTTATCCATCTCCTCCACATTTTCCAGTTTTGTGGAGTAGAGGTTTTTGAAATAAGTCCTGATGATTCTGCCGATTTCACTCATGTCTGTTGTGATCTCTCCTTTTTCATTTTGAATTTTGTTAATTTGGAGTCTCTCCTTTTTTTGCTTGATCAAATTGGCCAGAGGTTTGTCAATCATGTTTATTTTTTCAAAAAAACAGCTCTTTGTTTTGTCAATTGCCTTAATTGTTTCCTTGGTTTCCAATTCATTAATTTCTGCTCTGATTTTAATTATTTCTTTCCTTTTGGAGCTCTTTGGGACCTAAATCTCCTACATCTTCCCTCCCTCCCTCTCCCCCTCTCCCCTCTATCTCTCTCCTCTCTAACTCTTGCATATTAGTTATGTTTTTCCTCAATTTCTTAGTGGACACTGACCTGTAACCCCCACTTCCAGCTTGGGCCTACCATCCACAATGAGCTTTTGATCAGCGAAACCTACAAGGTTTCCCAAAACAATGACAGACTTCTGTCAGAGTACTTGATGACCCACCAAAGGCCAGTGGTAAGACCCTATTGCTGAAGACTCCATACGCAGCTGACGCGTAAAATGGAATGACATGGCTGGAAGCCAGGAGAGAGTCAGTCCCCAGACAGTCAGCGTGTCTAGTGCCAGAAGGTGCTACATAGACGACTGGGGGAAATGACCAAGGTTTGTCCAAGCAACACATTGTTTAACCTAAATAGCAACAAATAACTGGATGTGATTCCCACACAAGTGCAATAGTGGTACACAGCCATGGTGAGGAATCAATTGCTCTTGATTTGGCTAACTGATCCACCCAGTGGTACTAGACCCATAGCTGGAGCTGGGAAACAAGTCAGAACCATACCCAAACACAAGCCCACTCTACAATATCAAGCTACCATCAATCACGGGGTATAAGAGGGCCTACACCTATCATACTGTCTATAAAAAAAGTAAGTGTTATCTCAATTTTCCGGGTGCTAACTTACTCTCCGTTGGAGAATCTGCTTCTCTTTTCCAGATAGATGCAGATCCTAAGAAGAGAGCTGCCCCAACATACCTCAAAAGGGGCCCAACTGAAACTAAGGACAACTGGTGAAATAAGCAAGGGTGATGTTTTCCTGTGAACCGGATACCATCACAAAGGGGAAGGAGACCAACACAGAGAAAAATCAACTCCTACCAAATCAGAGAGCCAGAGCCTCAGAGGCCCCCAACACCTCAGCACTGAAGGAGACCAAAAATGAACTCAACATGGCTCAGGGAAATTTTGCGGAAGAGGGGGCGGAAAGAATGTCAGAGTCACATGTTGGGTCCTGATTTGCAGAGACCTTTATCATACCAATAACTGGGGGCTAACTCCACAATGCTCGACCCATTTTCATTAACAAGGAGGGTCTAATGGGAGGGGGTAGATCACAGATGAGCCTAAATAATGGTACCAAACTGCCTGTATTTACTGAAAAGAAACTAATAAATTAAATTTTAAAAAGAAAAGAAAACCAAAAGGGAACTAAAGAGTTAATGACTACCCCAAGGCTCAGGGCAATAAAACACAAGAGAGGCAATAAGCCTCATTAAGTTTGGCACCTTTCCTGATCGATGTACTCCCCTTAGCCTAGATGGCCTTGAAGGACCAGAGACCATCTGAAAAATCCTCCCTTAGACATTCCTGACTGCAGAAGCCTGTTCTAAACAAGGACACAAACAGCTACAATTTTCTTATCAACTGCGCCTGGTACAGCCTGGCTTTTCCTTAGGATTCTCCTTATAAACTCGCACCCAAGCCTGGTTCAGAGCTTCAGGCTTCATCCCGAGGGAAAGCTGAGGCCCCTGGCTGTTTTCTCTCAATAAAGCAGTCTCTCTGTAGAGATCAAGTCCCGTGTTCTCTTTTGCTTTTCTCTTCCACTTTCCTTACATACCCCCTCATTGCCATGCATGACGAGAGGGCTACCTGCTCTGTCACCCAATTCCCAGAGATGCAGCATGTCCTCAGCCAGTGGCCAGGCGCTGTGTCCACTCCCGCCCCAGGATCTCTCAGCTCTCGACTGTGACGTCACCCAATGCACCTGCTCTCCTGAGGAGAAGGGCATGGAGTAGATGTCTGGATGTCTCTGATAATGGCCCTTGCCCCTCAGTGTCAAATGTGATGAGACACGAGGGTCCCACATGCTAGCTTTTTGGTGGCATTTGCAGCAGTTGAGAGATAAGAGTCACACCACAAATGTCAGAGAACAAAGCACAGGATTCGCTCTTTGTCTGTGAAGACAAACGCAGAAATGAGTTGTCTGCGGCTGTGGTTATAGTTCCGTGGATAAAGTGTTCAATGTAACAAAGCAAATGAGGGTCCAAGTTCAGCAGCCTATAATCCCAGCCCTGAGAGGCAGAAATGATGGATGGATATCAAGGGCTTCCTTTATAACTTGTCTAATGGACTCATTAAGCTCCAGGTTCGATGAGAAAACTTGTCTCAAAAAAAAAAATAAATAAAAAGCAAAGTGGACAGTGACTCAGCATGACCCCTGACATTGACCTCTGGCCTCCACATCCACAAGGACATGTGCACTCACACCGGCACACATGTGTGTGCTCACTTTCTTACAAACACACATGTATGTGCATTATACACATACACAAGCAAACAATTTGTTAAGAAAGAATTATCTGCACCTACATGGATGTTGCTCATGGAGAGTAAAAAGCAGAGCAGACAAGGGGAACTACACTCTACTCAGCCAAAGCATTTTGGTGACAGAGGCATCAAAAGACCCAAAGACCAGTCAGTGGCATCGCTGAGGCTGGGGGCGGGTGGAGGGCTGTTTCCGAATTGCAGTGGGGCTGGCCATAGCTGAACCGCTCTGGTGAAAGAGGTGCCTTCTGGTTTCAGGTCCATGGTGTATGGATTTGAGCACCCCCACTCTCACACCCTGCCGAGTAAAACTGAGCAAACTGAAGTCAGGTGACTATGCTTGGACCGTCAGATGACAGAATCCATGGGGATGGATGGCACCCCCAAACCTGATAATTAGACTCACAAGAGAACCACGGGGAACGCTGTACATCTGGAGCCACGAGCCGGGTGCAATCCATATTTGCATGTAGCAAAAGCAAGAAAGCACCCAAAGTGCAAGCAGAAAGCAAGCGAGAAAAGTCCTAAGTAAATGAGAAATCTCTCCTGTTCACAGCCAAGCTGGGAAGGGGGACATCTTACCTACCCGGACCAGGAAGAAAAACAGGAGGGCGAAGAAAGGGCCAAAATAGTCACACACACACATGCTAGGCCCATTGATGAATTAAGCAGCCAATTAAGATGAGCCTCGTCATCATATCTGGGTGTGTAAGAGAGACCTGATTGGTTCGTGAACCCAAGAGGCTGACTTAGGACCGGCCACCGCACCCAGGTGAGCTAAGCTTGGAAAAGCAGGCAGCTGCTGCTGGAGGGTGTTGCTTGCAGCCATCTTGGGTGGGACTGGGTCAGACACAGGTTTTCATCCTGCCAGGACAGGTAAGGTGGCATCTCTTTGGACCTCTGCCCCTGGCTGACAACCTATTTAAAAAAAAAAAAAAAGGTTATCTTTTTTTGATAGTTTTATTTATTTAAGAGAGAGATAGAACTACCATGCCAGGGTCTCTAGCCATTGAAAATGAACTCCAGACACATAACACCACCTGGTGCATCTGGATTACGTGGATACTGGGGAATTGAACCCGGGTCCTAAGGCTTTGCAGGCAAGCACCTTAACTACTAAGCCATCTCTCCAGCCCTAAAAAAGTGATCCTGCTTCTCTTCCTCCTTCAATGGAATGGTTGATGGGCAGCATCCCTGCTCTCCACTCTCTACACACCATTGGACCCTTCTCCAAGTCAGAGTAATCAATGTCCCTACAATGTGCCAAGTTCCCATTACATGGGCAAATCATGCTTGGCTACAAAAACACTGTTGTACGGTAATTCACTAATTATACCTGTGTCTACGCTTACTTGGAATATCAAAATATTATGACCATGTGGCCATGAGCATCTATTACGAGATAAGAGCTTAGGTTGAAATAGCCTCATTATTTTGCATAGTTTATATTTTTTTTATTATGGAGAAAACCCTAAAAAGATTGGCTGAACCAAATGACTGAGCCTAATTGGAGACAGAAAATTTATAATATCGGTTCACTTTTAGCTTGGCATATAATAATGTTTTTGTTTGTTTGTTTGTTTGTTTGTTTTTGTTTTTCAAGGTAGGGTCTCATGTTGGTCCAGGCTGACCTGGAATTAGTTATGTAGTCTCAGGGTGGCCTCGAACTCTCAGCGATCCTCCTACCTCTACCTCCAGAGTGCTGGGATTAAAGGCGTGTGCCACCACGCCTGGCTATGATAATGTTTTTGAAATATATTAAAGTGATATTCTGAGGAATGTAGGAGCCCTCTTGAGACAAAATAAACAATGTACTTATGCGCTGAAGTGCTATAATGCTGGCTCCCTGCTACAGAATGAACTTTACAGTGATAACAATGGAAAGCCCTGGGAAGATATCTTTAAAAGGTAACTATTTGAAGATGGTGGAGAGTCACAAAAGGTAGGCACAGAGCCAAGGTCATCTCACCTGAGAGGAAAGGAGGCCACACTGTGGGTGACCCGTGCATGAGCACCCTGGTGGAGCCCCTTGGGGAATGTGTAATGGGGCACAAAAATAAGATGCACAGGAAAAATTTCTGAATTTGCTAAATCTTTGAAAAATGTATACCCCCCAAATCATCAATTTTGCTATCATTAATTTTTACTCTAAGAAGAAAATAAGAGTACTTTGGTGTCTGGTAAAAAGATAGCAATCTCTCTAAAACAGAAGACAAAGAAAGCTTGGACACATAGCCAGTGGTTGGTATTTTGCCCCAGTGGATAGATGAAAAGTCTGGAAATAAACACCTCAAGAGGTTGGGGCAAATGTGTTTGTGTTCGCTCGCTTGCTTGAACAGCTTTGTTGAGATAGAATTCATAGAGAAAATTCATCCACTATAATGCAAAATTCAGTGGTTGTCTGCTCACAAACATGAATCACACCACCAGGATTTTACCTTTGTTTATTTTTGGTTTTTTTGAGGTAAGGTCTCACTCTAGCCCAGGCTGACCTGGAATTCACTATGTAGTCTCAGGATGGCCTCAAACTCATGGCGAATCTCCTACCTCTGCCTCCTGAGTGGTAGGATTAAAGGCGTGCGCCACCACCACACCTGGCTCATCTCCAGGATTTTAGAGTCATTCCTTCTCCTTGAAAGAAAACCCCTTGACCCTTCATAGCAGAGAACAGAGCTCTGCAAACACGCCCTCTGGAAAGGGTAAAGTGGTAGTAACCTGATTTTTTTAGATTTTTATTATTAATTTACAAGTTAAGAGAGAGATGAGGAGAGAGAAGGGGCACGTCAGGACCTCTTACCATTGCATGTGCCAGACGCATGAACCACTTTGTATATCTGGCTTTACGTGGGTACTGGGAAATTGAATCCTGGCCATCTGGTTTTGCAAACAAGTGCCTTTCACCATTGAGCCATCATCTCTCCAGCCCAGAATGATATAAACCTCAACTGTCAACTTGATCAGACTTAGAGTCACCATGGAAACAAACTTATGGGCATGTCTGTGAGGGATTTTCTAGATTGGGTTAATTGACATGGGAAGACTGGCCCTAATGATAGATGACACCATTCTATGATCCATGGACTGGGGTCCCAGACAGAACTAAAAGAAGGAAATGAGCTTTGATCCCAGCACTTGTGAGGTAGAGATGGTAGAACCACTATGAGTTGGAGGCCAGCCTGTGACTACAGAGTGAGTTCTGAGTCAGCTTGTGTTAGGATAAGACCCTAACTTGAAAAAAAAATCAAAGCTGGTCATGGTGGTGCACATCTTTAATCCCAGCACTCAGGAGGCAGAGGTAGGAGGATTGCTATGAGTTCAAGGACATCCTAAGACTACATAGTGAATTCCAGGTCAGCCTGGGCTAGAGTGAGACCCTACCTTGGAAAAAAAAAAATTAAAGAAAAAGAAGGAAGTGAGCTGAGCATCTGCATTTATCACTCTCTGCTTCCTGACTACGAACTAGATGTGAGTAGCTGCTGCTTTGTGTTCCCACCACCAGGCCTTCTTCCCTGCCATGATAGACTATGTTCCCTCAAATTGTAAACTGAGATAAGCCCGCCCTCCCTTTCTTCCTTCCTTCCTTCCTTCCTTAAGGTGCTTTTGTCACAGCCATGAGCAAAGTAACTGACACAGGTAGGGACCCCTAACCCACCCTCATAATGATATCGGGTGTCTAATAGGAGAATGGGCAGTTATGGACAGAATACGGGCTCTCTTGTTCTTTTAATGAGAATGTCAACTCAGTTTGTGGTCTACTTGCTAAGTAAATGACAGGTTTACTCTTAAGAATGGTAGGTTGTAGCTGATGAAAGGAGAAGCAGCCACATGGATTCAATACATTTGCCATAACTGGGTAAAATGACTTCTTCGTACCCTAAAATTCCTTTCTCCCCAAAGAAAATTTCACTTTAATGATGAAGTGCTTGTGTAAAGTCATAGTGCCATAGTGAGGCAGATGCTTAATTAATAATGTGGGTATTTAATGCTTCCTTCCCAAAGGGCATTCTAAACCCAGAATTATGTTTGAACTATGTCCTCATCTTTGTCACTCAATGCCAACATAATTTTATCTCACTTTTACACCAGCTTTCCTGTGCTGTCTTTTTGTCCTAATTACAACAATTATCTGCACTTAATTTAAGGCAAATTTGGAGCAATTTTAGCTTACAATTTCCAGATAATGACTGGTGATGAATGATCTTCAAATGTGCCAGGGTCTAAAAGGCCCCAGTGACTGAGTTATGAGACTCTATTCTCCAGCAGAGGCAGGTCATCCTCAGTGGTGGTTCTACCTGCCGGCTTCCAGACACTCAGCCCATTATCCCAAAGTTGAGCTGAAGTAGAGAAAAACTGACAGAATTTATCCCTCGCACAATTCAAGGGAGAGCCTATCAAAGCTTCATTCAGGCACTTGTCAGAGATCTGGAATAGAGCTCTTGGAGAGACGTAGGACCACAATGTTGCAACCACACCGGTAGGAGAGATGATATTCCAAAGAAAGACACTGGAGCCCTGACCCACTTTGAACAATACTCCTTCGTACCACTTGCCCTTTCTTTTTTTTAATTTAATTTTATTTTTTAGAGAGAAAGGGACACAGAGAAAGAGAGAGAGAATTGGCATGCCAGGGCCTCAGCTACTGAAATTGAACTCCAGACACTTGTGGCACCTAGTGGGCATGTGCAACCTTGTGCTTGCCTCACCTTTGTGTGCTTATGAGGGATCTGGAGAGTTGAACATAGGTCCTTTGGCTTTGCAAGCAAGTGCTTTAACCACTAAGCCATCTCTCCAGCCCACCTTTTGCCCTCTCTTAAGCCTAAACCTCATGTCACTGCATCAGAGATGGACCTGAGGGTGGGATGGTTCACTGGACCTGTTTGTTTCTCTTCCTAGCGTGGCCATGCTGAATAAGTCTCTTTTTCTCTGTTTTCACTGTTACTTTAGTTGATGTATCGATAATGATGGGTGGCAGAGCCTGGCATGTTAAGGCTACCACAACTCTAAGTGTTCCAGTAACAGCCTCCGTGTTTTCACGGAGTTGCTGACAGGTTCAGCAGCCATGGCTTCTGGTGCTTAGAGGAGACCCATACTGCAATGCCAGTTTGAAGGCAAAGGGCTCTGAATGGAGAGCCAATAATACTCAGTGCTCATTGTACACCTGAGTCATTGCATGAAGACTTTGAGACCCCATCTAGGGAAGGGCATAGCTTCTCCAAGAAGAAACGAGCTCTGCCCAGGCATTAGCAGTGTACCTTAGGCGAGAACAGCATTTTATCATTTATCCAGTGGGAGACAATTTTTAGCTGCCATTCCTCTCTCTCTACCTCATTCGAAGCAGGGTGACTTGTTCATTTGCCAGACTTGCTGGCCCACAAGCTTCTGGTAGATTCTCCTGTCTTTGCCATCCTCCCCCCCCCTAGGAGCACTGGGATTACAGATTCCTACTGCGGTATTCAGCTTTACATAGGTTCTGGGGAGCCAGGCTCACGTACTCGTGTATACACACTGCAAGTGTTTTATCCACTAAGCCATCTCCCCAGCCCCTAATGTAACTCTTTAGATGAAAATATCTTCAAGCCAGGCATGGTGGCGCACTCCTTTAATCCCAGCACACGGGAGGCAGAGGTAGGAGGATCACTGAGAGTTCGAGGCCACCCTGAGACTACATAGTGAATTCCAGGTCAGCCTGAGCCAGAGTGAGACCCTACCTCGAAAAACAAAACAAAAAACAAAACAAAACGAAAATATCTTCAGAATGATGGGAACATGACGTTGAGGAACACGTCATATTTGTTCCTAAAACCTGCAGAAGCGCTCAGGCCACAGCACTGTCTCGAGACATTGTAAGAGATAAGGCTCAGGGGGAGGCTCTGAACTGTACCTGTCTCATTGGCTAGAGAATGCACAAAGAAAAATTGGATGAAGAAGGGAAAACAAAATCAAGACCAGAGCATGTTATGAAGAAGTCAAAACTTGCTCCTTCTGGATTAGGGAAACAGCTGGCCTCCCACTGTGAAATTTTCTTTGGGGAGAAAGGAATTTTAGGGTACGAAGAAGTCATTTTACCCAGTTATGGCAAATGTATTGAATCCATGTGGCTGCTTCTCCTTTCATCGGCTACAACCTACCATTCTTAAGAGTAAATCTGTCATTTACTTAGCAAGTAGACCACAAACTGAGTTGACATTTTCATTAAAAGAACAAGAGAAAATTATTATGCCTGTGACATTCATCTAACAGAACAATTTACTGACCTTTCACTGTGAAAAATCTGTGCTTTCTGTTCTTCTCCCTCTCTCTCTCTCTCTCTTTCTATTTTGCTCTTTTGAAAATCTCAGAAAAATCAAGACAATGATCAGAAAAATTTAAGCTCTGAAATTTCAAATCCAGAGAAACTAGAATGTCAGTGTCCCAGGATATAAACTGAGTAGTTATACCTGCCTGTGTGTCTATATAAACTCCAAATACCAACAAGTACCTCTGCTCAGGGACTGTTGCCGTTACCTTCTCATTGCTGGGACAAAGCTAAGACCAGAACCAGCTTATCAAAGGTAAAGGTTTATTTCAGGCTTACAGTCTCTAGGGGAAGTTTCACTGTGGCCGGCAAAGCGGACTGGGGCAGACCTGGGCATCACGTCTTGTCACAGCAGTTTGGAATTAGCAGGAAGACTGAGCTACTGCTGACAGGGGCGGGGAGTGTGGTTGGGATATGACACACCAGGCCCATTCCAAGCAATACACCTTCTCCAGCAAGGCTCTGCCTCCCAAAGGCCATACCAGCTGGGGACGGACCACAAGGCTTTATAGCAAACACTGGAGGCTATGGGGACATCTCACATTCAAACTACCACAAGGACTATGATCTCTTCAAGTGGCCATATGCAGTAGGGGTTTCCTTCTGTTCTATGCAGCGAAGCCAGGCACTTCCATGGACTGGTGCCAGGAGACCAGATTGCTTCACACTGTATTGTGGAGCCCTTGTGTTCACAGCCCTGGATTTCTAGAGCACGTATAGGTTGCTTGTACATATGCTGTGAACTAAGGTTCCCAGAGGGGGGAAAAAGATCAATTTGTGCTTTGGGCTTTACATAGGTACTGGGAAATTGAACCTAGGCCATCATGCTTTGAAAGTAAGAGCCTGTAACCACTGAGCAACCCCTCTCCAGCCCTGCCTCAGGGAAAAAAAATGCACTTGTGTTAAAGGTCCTGCAATGCTGATTGACTGATAACTTTCTGTGATTGTCGCACATCCAGAGTCAAATTATCAGGCTGGAGAGATGGCTTAGCTGTTAAGGTGCTTGCCTGCAAAGCCTAAGAGCTCATGTTCAAATCTCCAGGTCCCACATAGCCGAACAGTGATGCAAGCATGTAATGTCGCCCATGAACACAAGGGGGGGACATGTCTGGGGTTTGTTCATAGCGTGCTGAAGGAAGGTCCTGGTGCACCCATTCTCTCTCTCTCAAAATAAAAATAATTTAAAAATTATCTTAGGCTATCATAGCCCTTTAAATAGCTATCTCTGTATATGACCTGGCATCCTTACAATTAGTCTGAATGTCCTAACAGACCTCTAGGTCCCATCAACCCAAAAGCCGAGAATGTCGTCAGAAAACATCTGAACCTGATTGCTGAGACTGCTGTGTGTTGCTGTCACCTACCTACCTGATGCTCCCACCATTGTGTTTGAAAGGTGCCTCGATAAATGACTTTTTTTGGTTTATTACTACATAAACTTTGTGGTACTGTCACCACCTCGAAAAGTGGAATTTTCAGTAACCGGAGTCTGTGATCTCAGGCAATGGTCATTCATGGTTGGCTCTGGAATAAGCTATCCCTTACTCCCTCTGAAGTGAGAGCTGTAGTTTTGCATTGACATCACTCCTTAGGGCCACCATTAGCCTGGCAAGCCTGCATACCAGCCCATAGGGTGCCACCCTCTGCTCTTGCAGATAAGTGGTAGTCCCTCTCTTGTGGGGCGGGAGAAGTGAAACAGGAAATTTGAGGTATCTTTATGGGCTCTTGAATTGGCAAATAACTCAGGAGCTAGGATGTGGGACGTTTGTGGTCACACAAAACTTCCACTGAATTAGTGACCTGTGGGTTCTTGCCTTATGGATTCAAATACTGACATTCACAGACCATATAGGGTTCAGGTTAGAAAGATTTCATTTTAGGGATTATAGAGCTTAAGAGAAGGAAAGACTACAGAGCACCTGTACAGCAGGAAAGGGGCTTTCGGAAAATGCAAAAGCCCACCTACAGACTTGGATTGGGGTCTTTTTGAGGCATCTATAGGATGGGATAGTTAGTCTAGCCTCAGATGCCAAATGTCTAGGTCCATCCAGGCTTATCGGAAAAGGTAGTAATGCCTTCATAGTCCTCTGCCTTCTACGAAAGAAAGAGGCCACCAGCAGGGAATTGAGTAGGAGGCTGAATCACAAACACATGAGGCTATGGGGGATAGTTCACATTCAAACTATCACCGATAGTTCTCTTTTTAACCATTAATGGGAGTTACTTGAACGTATCTCATGCTCTATTTGTGTGGGTCCATATTAAGATAGACAAGCAGGCATCTTGCCACCTTGTTAGTTTTACAAGCCATCAGTTGTCTGTCTTAACATTAGCCATTTGGGAAGTGGGAAAATGTCTCAGCAGTTAAGTGTTCTTTCTGGAAAAGCCTTCAGGTTAGCCTGAATTTGATTCCTTAGTATCCACATAAAACCAAATGAGCAAAGCGTCACCTGCATATGGACATTGTCTGTAGCGGCAAGAGACACTGGTGTGCCTGTTCATTCTGTCTCCCCACCCCACCCCAAACAAACGAATAAAAGTATATTTTTTGAAAAGATTGGCTGTCTGGGGTAAGGCCCAGGGCTCATTAGGAAACAGTCTCAAGGTGCTTAAGGTCTTACAAGTCATTGTGTCAGGCTCCAGGTATCAGTGTTTGATTGATAGAATATGGGAATTCCTGACTTTTTTATTTTTTATTTTTTTGTCTGTACATGAAGGAGAAAAGAAAGGTAAAGCTGTTCAGGCAGGGGTCTGGTGCCAAACAGTAGGTGAACTGCATAAAGAAAGCCCTGGAAAGGGTACAAATGCAGATGAAGATGAAACATTTCAGTTTTATGCACCTAAACATGTAATAGATATCTGACTGATAGTAAAATGGTAACAATGCATTCTTTGTCTAACACACTGTGTTAGACAGAGTAATAGGCCATTATATTAGTTACTTGCTATAACAAATGCCTGAAAAAAATCACCTTCAGTGGGTAAGGCTTTATTTTCGCTCATAATTCAAGGGGCTACAGACCATCATGGTGGAGAAGACATGGTGGCCGGAGCATGAAGCAGACAGTCACATTGCAGCTATAGTCAAAGAGCAGAGAGAGAGAAAGAGAGCCAGGCATGGTAGCACATGTCTTTAATCCCAGCACTTGGGAGGCAGAGGTAGGAGGGTCACTGTGAGTTCAAGGCCACCCTGAGACAACATAGTGAATTCCAGGTCAGCCTGAGCTAGAGTGAGAACCTACCTTGAAAAATAAAATAGCAGAGAGAGGGCTGAAGAGATGGCTTAGCAGTAAGGCACTTGCCTACAGAGCCTAAGGACCCATGTTTGACTCTCCAGGTCCCACAAAGGCCAGATGCCCAGTGATGCAAGCACACAAGGTCGCACATGCACACAAGGGGGCGCACACATCTGCAGTCCGATCACAGTGGCTATCGGCCCTGGCATGTCATTCTTCTCTCTCACTCTTACCCTCTCTTTCTCTCTCACACACCTGCTCTTACTTTCTCTCACTCTCTCACATAAAACTGGCCAGTCTGTTGGGCTTGCCTCAAAAAAATAAAAATAAAAAATGCAGAGAGAGATGAATGGTGCTCAGCTTGCTTTCCCTTTTTTAATCCATTCCAGGACCTCAGCTCACAGAACGGTGTGACCCCAGTGAAAATGGTTCTTCCACCTCAGTTAACCTAGTCTAGAAAAATCATTCAAAGACATACCCAAAGGTACGTTTCCACAGTGCTTCTAAATCCTGTCAAGTTGACAACAAGATTAATCATCACAGTCACCAGAGATGCTTACATCCTAAACTCCAGGGCTGCTGTCGTCAGCTCCAAGTTGCTGGAATGAACAACCAACCAGAGAGAGTTTATGGGAGGAAAGGGCTTATTTCAGCTTAAAAAACAAGAGGACTCCGTCAATGGTGGAAGAAGCTGCTCACTTTCATCCTTCCAAGCAGGCAAAAGCAACTGCAGCGAGAAAACACCAAATACTAGTGCTCAGGGCTGGAGAGATGGCTTGGCTTGCCTACAAAACCTAAGGACTTATGTTCGACTCTCCAGCTCCCATGCAAGACAGATGCACAAAGTGTTGCATATGCAAAGTTGCTCATGCGCGCATGGTGGTGCACGTGTCTGGTGTTCAACTGCACTGGCTGGAGGCCCTGGCATGCCAATTCTCTCTCTCTCTAGCACATACTTGCTCTCTCATTAAAAAAAGAAAAGGCCAATCAGTTAGACTTGCCTCAAAAAAAAAAAAAAAAGCCACAACTCAAACTTCTCTCCCCACACCTTTGGGCTAGAATCAAGATCAGCCCCCGAACTTACCTTAGGGCTGAACCAGAGGCTCTGCCCCACCCCCACACCTCCAGCGACACCTCCTCCAGCAGGCTGCTAGAAACTTAAATAGGAAGCTTAACTTTAATCAAAAACACCGGAGCCTATGGGGGAACAAACACTCCACTCAAACCACCACAGTGGCTCTTAGCAATATCCCTTACGGGTCCAGAAAGACCTTGCCGATGTGCTTCAGTTAAGGCCCTGGAAGTGGAGAAGTGATTCTGGGCACTCAGGTGAGCTCAACCCAGTCACAAGGGCCTTGAATGCCCAGAGTCTCTTGACTGTGGTTGGCGGCAGAGTCCCCTGCAGCGCAACCATGGAAAGGAGCGGTGTCGCTGGCTCTAAGGCTGGTGAAAGGAGCCACAAGCCAATCGCAGAAAAGGTGAGGTGTGAACCCCCTGGCAAAGCCACCAGGAAGACGTGCAAACCCAATGCTCATGTCTCCATGTCTACCCAGGGAGACCCTTGGGGGACTTCCGGCCTGAAGAACTGTAAGGTGATAAATGTGTAGAGGTTTATCTTTGCAGTTTGTTCCAATAGTATTTTCCATGAAACTGAATACTGCTACTAAGCTGTAGAAGAAAAACCCATAAGGAAGGCACAAAAACCCATTCAGATTTAGACTATGGGGCTGGAGACATTGCTTAGCAGTTAAGGAGCTTGACTGCAAAGACACAGGACCAGGTTCGATTCCCCAGTTCCCACATGGAGCTGGATGCAGAAGGTGCACATGCATCTGAAGTTCATTTGCAGTGGATAGAGGCCCTGGTGCTCCCATCTCTCTCTCTTAAATAAGTTAATTAATTAAAAATGTTTACACTATGAATTAAACTATGAATGTACACTATGAATGATGTCCAAGGATGTCACCTGAAGAGGGTTGTGTGAGAAGTGGGTGTCACTACTTTTCCTCCACAGAAGTATACTTTCACCTAAAAGGAATTGAGAAAAAATTCAATAGAGGTACACCAGGAAGCTAGTGCTGGAGAAAATATGGAATCATCTAGAAGGGAGAAAAAGACATGAGAGTGGGAGAAGAACACCTCAGGATAAGAACTTGTCAACCATTAAGAAGCCATTAAACTCATTTATATGGCTGATTATATCACACTCAAAAACAGGGATTATCACAGTCCACAAAAGGAGCTGAAAAAATGTGCTTTAAATATGAAATATTAGCAGATTTAAAGAAAATGGATAGATACACCTAAAAATAACCAAAGTGGTCAGTAGTGACTCATGCGTGCAATTCCAGCACATGGGGCCGTTGAGGAGGAATGATTGCCTTGAGTTCAGTCTGGGCTGCATGTTGAGTTCTACAATAGCCTACACTACAATGTGACTCTCTGTCTCAAGTGTAAAAAAAAAGGAAAACGATAGAAAAGATATACCATCATGCTAGCTCAAAAGTCAAATGTCACCTATAGCCTCATGTGTTCATTAAGCCTCACTCAGTCCACAGCTGGTAGAGCCTTTGAGAGGTGGAGCCTTGCTGGAGGAGGTGTGTCCCTGTGGAGCAGCCTTGGGATTTTATAGTGCAGACTCCCCTTCTTGGTGTGGTAAGCTTGCTCTCGCCTTCAGCCCTGCTGATGTGTGGAGCTGTGACCCCCAGTTTCTGCCCCTTCCATGCGGTCCCCACCATGATGAAACTGCCCCTGGAAACTGGAAGCTGGAACTGAACCCATTCTGTCCATAAGCTGCTTCTGGTCCCATGTTTTGTCCCAGCAATAAGAAGGTAATGGCTACAAGCATTAAAAAAAAAAAAAAACATGACGTGAAAGCCAGGATGTGTACACTGACATGCAAGTATATTTCAGAACAAAGGAATATTAGCAATGATAAACTGAGATAGCCCACGTAGCATAGAGACCAACTCACCAAGAAGAGATGGACATTTTAAGAGTGCGCTCACCCCAATACAGAGCTTCAAAAACAATTGATAGTAATCAAAAATAAATAAGTAAAATCTAACAAATATTAGAAACTTCACTGCTTCCCCCAAAAGTATTACAGAAGCACTTCAGAACACCAGAGAGCACGGGAGAGGGGCAGGAATAGCGACCCGCCACGGAAAGAAGGGGCAGAACCTTCTACCAGCAGCATAGACTGTGCCCACTGTTCTCATACATGTGGAAACCCACCAAGATGGATGACATCCTAATCACAAAAGAAAATACAGCAAAAAAATGTATTCAGACCTCCACAGAAGAATACTAGAAACAGTACAGAGGTATCTGCACATCCTAAATATGTGGGAATTAATTTGCTTATAAGCAACCCAGTGAAGAAACCATGAATGAATTTAGGAAATAATTTGAGCTGAAGACCAAACACAAACATCAAGATCTACAGGTCAGGCCTGGAGAGATACCACAGTGGTTAAGGGCACTTGATTGCAAACCCTGCCAGCCCAGTTTCAATTCCCCACTTCCCAACATAAAACCAGATGCACAAAGTGGTGCATGCCTCTGGGGTTCATTTACAGTGGCAAGAGGCCCTAGTGGACACATTTTCTCTCTCTCCCTCGTTCTTTGCAAATAAATAATATTTTTTAAAGAAAGATTTACACAGTAGACTTCATCAGCATCAAAATTTTTAAAGTTCTGTTTTCACAAGATATTATGAATAAGATGAGAGGACAGATGGAATAGGGGGAAATATTTACAAAGCAACGTCTGATGATGTGCTTATCCAGAATATAAATAAGTATATTTTAAAAATCTTCAAAAACTCAATTATCAGACAGCCTCATTAAAAGGGGCAACAAACTTGAATAGATATTTCACCAAAGGGGCACACATTGCAAATAAGCATATGGACAATTAACCATCACTAATTACGAGGAAAGGCAAGTTAAAACATCTACGTGACTCTTAGAATGACATTTACATTTTAAAATATAAAGTAAAAACAGGGATGGAGAGATGGCTCAGAAGGTAAGAACATTCCCATGTAAGCATGGGCATGAATCCACCTGAGTTTGACTCCCAGCACCCACATAAACAGCCATGAATTGGCCACAATGCCTGTCACACATTTTCAGTGGAGAGTGGAAACCAGAGGATTTCTGGAACTTGTGAAAACAACGAGGTCCAGAATCAATAAGTGACTCTGTCTCAAGGGAACACATGAGTGAGCAACAGAAGAGTGACACGTGACATTCTTCTCTCACCTCTGCACACATACACATGTACACCACACACACACACCAACACAATACTACACATATGCACGTGCAAAAATAACCCTGACTGGACTGGAGAGATGACTTAGTGGTTAAGGCACATGTTTGTGAATCCAAAGGACCCCGGTTCAATTCTCCAGGTCCCATGTAAGCCAGGTGCACAAGGGGGCACATGCATCTGGAGCCTATTTGCAGTGACTGAAAGCCCTGCTGTGTTCATTCCCTCTCTTTCTCTCTCTCTTTTAAATAAATAAAATAATAAAATCTTTCAAAAATTTATGCATTTAGCCAGGCATGGTAGTGCACACCTTTAATCCCAGCACTCGGGAGGCAGAAGTAGGAGGATTGCCATGAGTTCAAGGCCACCCTGAGATGACAGAGTTAATTCCAGGTTAGCCTGGACAAGAGTGAGACCCTACCTCGAAAAACCAAAAAAAAAAAAAAAAAAAAAAAAAAAAAAAAAAAAGCATTATGCATTTCCTCACTCAGTGCCTCTCGGACATTTCATTCCTATGGGACACAAGTGACAGAATTCCAGAGCCACAAGGGACTTAAGAACTCATCAATTCCCATGTCTTGCTTTGCATGCTGAGAAGCCAAGGGGTCCCTAGTGCACTGAACTCAATGTTTCTCAGAATTAAACACAGTCTAGGTATTCATTCCATGGAAATAAAATCAAATAGGAAACAAAGGCCTGTATGCAAATGTTGTGGAAACTTTTTTCCTTGTGTTTATGTTTAACCAATTTCTGGTTGGTGTATTGATGGCCATAGACAGTTGGAATGTTGTTGTTTTTTTATTGGACATGACACAATGTGTGAGATTTTCAAGTATTGCAAAGGGTTCATTCTCTTGAGGCCCTAAATTAAAGTGAGACCCAAGGACAACAATTTGTTGGTGGACGCTATTAGGTATATAATCATAATTGAGTAATAGTAAAAAGTTGAGTCTAGGGCTGGAGAGATGGCTTAGCGGTTAAGCACTTGCCTGTGAAGCCTAAGGACCCCAGTTCGAGGCTCGGTTCCCCAGGTCCCACGTTAGCCAGATGCACAAGGGGGCACATGCGTCTGGAGTTCGTTTGCAGAGGCTGGAAGCCTTGGCGCGCCCATTCCCTCTCTCTCCCTCTATCTGTCTTTCTCTCTGTGTCTGTCACTTTCAAATAAATAAATAAATAATTTAAAAAAAAAAAAGTTGAGTCTAGACTATACTTTCAGGGATCATTTCTATAGTTCATTACTAGAGAAGTTTCTCTGACTGTGTAGAGTAAAGGAAACCACGAAGAGGAGGCTGGCATTC
Organism: Jaculus jaculus; assembly: GCF_020740685.1. Lineage (NCBI taxonomy): Eukaryota > Metazoa > Chordata > Mammalia > Rodentia > Dipodidae > Jaculus > Jaculus jaculus. The sequence goes on from NC_059103.1 coordinate 22,433,933, forward strand.
TCTCCTGAGCATGAAGTCAGCTCTTGATGCAGCTGCCACCTGCCATTGATGGTCATTCCTGCTCTGCTTAAAGGGAGCTGGAGGGAGAGGATGCAGTTTGAGTGGCAAGAAAAAAAAAAGAAGAAGAAAAAACCAGGCATGGTGATGCACGCCTTTAATCCCAGCACTCGGGAGGCAGAGGTAGGAGGATCATTATGAGTTCAAGGACACCCTGAGAGACTACATACTGAATTCCAGGTCAGCCTGAGCTAGAGTGAGACCCTACCTCAAAAAACTAAAAAAAAATAAAAAATAAATAGAGTATTGCATCATTCACAAAGTAAAAGCATCCATTGAAACATGCTTCATGACTATTGCCTGGGGGATGGTGTTAATCTCAACATGGCCACCTACCCTGGAAGTTCAAAAACCAAAAACAAGTCTGACTGGGTTGATTTGAGCTTTGACAACTAGCCTGGCTGTGGTGGGCTATGTTGCAAGGCCAGTCCCTAGTCTGAGGCTTTCTTGTTTTAAAATGCACATGAAAATATTTTAGATAATTACTTATTGTGGTGTGTGTGTGTGTGTGTGTGTGTGTGTGTGTGTGTGTGTGCGTGCACACACACCAGGGTCGTCTCTTGCTGCTGCAAACAAATTCCAGATGCTGAAAGCACTGTTTCATATCCATCTTACATGTGTGACTGGGGAATTGAACCTGAGCTAGCAGACTTTGCAAGCAAGTACCTTTAACCACTGAGCCATTTCAATAGGGTTTCACTGTAGCCCAGGCTGACCTGAAACTTACTCTGTAACCCAGGCTGGCCTTCAAACTCATGGTGATCCCTCTATCTCAGCCTCACAAGTGCTGGGGTTATATAGGTGTGAATCACCACTTCTGGCTCTTAATTCTAAATGCAGGCAACTGTGCTTACTTTGAGCAAGGTTAGCGTTAGATGGCTTGGCTCAGAGAATGTGTATAACAATGCTGTCATTTCTTCTCAAAATTATTGTTCCTAACTCATTCTCAGCAGGCTGTCATTCCTCCCTAATAAAAGAGGAAAAACATCTCCCTGATACTTCTTAGACTAATCGCTTAGAAATACACTGGTGTCTTTAAAAGATGATTCACACAAAGGCCATAATGTATTCAGATTAAGCTTCTGTAGGCTCAGTTGAACTATGAAATTGTCTCCCTCACATTGTTAAAGCCTAATTCCTAAACACTTATCATCTTTCTTCCCTGCCCACATTTTGGAGAGGCAAACAAAAGAGCTGATTAACATGTCGACCACGGAGCCAAACACCCCTGTAGAGTGGCAAGGAGGCATTGAGACCTCACATCGCTTAGATGAGAGCATTTCTCCTTGCAGGCTGTTTCCCCCAAACTAGTTGGCACTGAATTCCCTGACAGGAAATCCTCTAAGCTACCCTGCTGAAGAAAACCCTGAAAACAATTTCTGTCGATGTTGGTTTTATTTTAAAGGAAATGACAGAAATAACTGAGTGCTAGACTTTGGTGAGGGGAAGAACATTTTTGTAATTCTCCAGCAAATAAAATTCTTTACAAAATAATGCACATACATACACAGGACTAGTAACAAAAAAAAAAAAAAAGTGTTTCCATAATGAAGAAAAGAGGTAAGAGGAAAAAAAAAAAAGAAAGAAAGACATATGTGTAAATGTGTATAACATTTGAAACAATTTTGGTTTGGGTTTTGTTTTGTGAGGGTCACTTAATTTCCCTTAGTCTCAGCCTCCCAACATTAAAGACAAATCCACCATCATCTCTTGCTTCTGCCACAGCGAAGAGTGGGGGGCGGTGGCTACTACCAGTGCATCCTTCAGCCTCTCCCCCACAGCTCCCACTTGGAAGAATCCTCAAGGCCAAATGTTGATGTCTCTGCTAAAGCTAGCTGCAGCTCTCTGCCCATGCAGCTGCGGATACAAAATACCATTAACCAGGTGGCTCATAACAAAGGAGCACTGGAGGCGTGGCTCAGCAGTTGAGTGCACTACCCGCATGAGCATGAGGGTCCTGAGAGGGCCAGAGTTCTGATCACCAGATACCACATAAAGAGCTGGGCGTGGCCTCGCCTGGAACCCCAACCCACGGGGAAGCAGGGATCCAACAACCACCAGAGTCCTGATCGCTCTGGAATGAATGAAGGGCCTCTAGCTTGAAACAAAAGCCACAGAGAAAAAGGTGGGGTGGGACACCTCATGTTCCATTCTGGCCACCATCATAGGGGAGCACCTCCCACCACAGGTGAGCATGTGGGTGATCGCTCTCTCTCTCTCTCTCTCTCTCTCTCTCTCTCTCTTTCACACACACACACACACACACACACACACACACACACACACACACACTCACACAAGGCAAGTCCAAAATCTAGCTTGGCAAAGTTGAGGTCTTGGAAGGACCACCTCTTGATTCATAGAGATGCCGTTGGCTGTGTCCCCACATACTGAGGGTCAAAGGAGATCCCTTAAACCACCTTCACCCGGGAACTAGTTCTATTCACAAGGCCCTCCATGACCTAAATACTTCCCGAAGGCCCAGCTTCCCGTTCAGCACTTTGGGGTTGGGGTTACAACAATGTGTGAAGGACACAACATTGAGTTCAGTGCACTAGGGACCCCTTGGTTTCCCAGCATGCAAAGCAAGACATGGGAATTGGTGAGTTCTTAAGTCCCTTGTGGCTCTGGAATTCCGTCACTCATGTCCCACAGGAATGAAACATCCGAGAGGCATTCAGCGAGTGAGGAAATGGTCATGAACACTGCCTTGGCTGCCAGCACATCAAACCAGCGGGTGACCTCAAGTCCTGCAGATGTGGTCGGGGTTCCCAAGCTCAGGAGACCTGTGGTATGCCGGTGTTCCCTGAGCCACTTCCAGGAGTGACATCCAGATCTTTCAGGGCTGTGATTACTTCTGTGGTATCCTTAAGCATGTGGCAAGGTGGCTTACTCAAGTCCAGGGCATTATCTTCTCCCTGTACAGGTGGGCCAAGCAGACGTGAAGAGCCCACCAATCCTCAGGCCTATGCTGTAACAAAACTGTAGTACCAGTCAGTCAGATTGCTGGCTGACCACTGGGGAGCTTCAGCCCCTGTGGAATCAAAGAATTAACCCTATGCTGGGAGCCAGCTTCTTTGGTCAAGACTGCCTGGTTCTCTGTGCACTCACTGTGCCCTCGGTCTTTCATTTGCCTTAGAGATTGGGCAACTTCTGGGAATCAGTCATGCACGGATTCCTCTGCCCCTGCTGTCCGCTCCAGAGTGACTCAGACATGAGTCTTAAACCTCTTCTGTATCCAGTAGCGCGCTGATACTGGCCCAGCATTCTCTGTCCTCTGTCCTCTGTCCTCATTTCCCCTGGAGCCTCATTAGCCACTGTGGGTGAGGTCTTCATGAGGCCAGAGGAGAGAGCATTCTGCCCACTGCATCACAGACATCTCTACCAGGTCAAGCTATATCAGCCCCAATGATTTGGACTCTGCATGTCTGCCCCTCAGATCATGTCCTGAGCTCTTCTTTGTACACAGCACCAGGCTGAAGTAGTATGTAAGAAACTGGAGAGTGCTGCAATACTGATGAAATCTACATCCCATATGCCAATACACTGATTATTCCCCTATCTCTCATCCCATGATCTCAGGAATCCTTAGCATGTGACCTGAAATCATGTGACCCAACTGGGCTCCGGGGCACTGTCCAGGGTCCTGAAGCCACCGTCCTGATAGTGTTCCCTGTGTCGAGGGTATAGTAAGGAACACAGACAGACAAACTTGATCCTCACCTTGAGGGGTGACCTTGATAGACATGACACTAATGTTCTGTGAGTCTGCTGTGCAAGAATTACCTGTGGGGAGGAGGAGTGACAGACTGAAGAGACGGCTCAGTGGCTAAGGTGCCTGCCTGCAAAGCCAAAGGACCCAGGTTTGATTCCCCAGCAACCATGTAAAGCCAGATGCAAAAAATGGTGCATGCACCTGGAATGTGTTTGCAGTGGCTGGAGGGCCCACTCTCCCTGACTCTTTTCTCTCTATCTCCTTCTATTTGCAGATAAATTAATTAATTAATTAATTAATTAATTAATTAATTTAAAGAGTATCACTGAAGTGGCAACTCAGCTTTAAAAAAAAAAAAGAATTAGGTGTGGAAAGATGTAGCTGTCTGTGGGAAAGCTGCCTACCTCTTTCAGATGATCCGCCCTCTGGAGGCTGAGCCCCAGATTCTTGGTAGGATGGGAGGTTCAATCAGGAAGGCCCTTGAGCTCACCTCTGAGCAGGTGCTTGTGATCCAACTCTCTCCTCTTTCCATCCCAGGGAAACCCCCTCCAGCCACCCTATCCTCACATGGTGGGATCTCCCTGCCCACCCCAGCCCTGACCTAAAACACAACCGGGGATGGAGTTGTAGCTCGCCTAGTATGCAGAAGGTCCTGCTTCTATCCTAGCACCATACAAATGAGGTATCATGAAGCTTCCCCTCAAGACTGACTGTAAGCCAAAGTGAATCCTTTTCTCCCATCAGCTGCTTTTGGTCAGGTGTTTTGTCCCAGCAAAGGTAACTGCAAGACACACACACACACACACACACACACACACACACACACTTCTTAGTTTCTCATTGGCTCTCTTTACCAGCCAGCCACTTTTTGCTTAGCAGGGGTTCAAGACCAGCCTGGGTTACAGGCTAAGACTCTGTCTCAATAATCAAAACCATGGACTAGTTCAGTCAGCTAAGGTACAGGTTTTGCAAACATGAGGACCTGAGTTCAATTCCCCAGAACCCACATTTAAAAAGACAGACATGGTGACTAAATGTCATGCTTCCTTACTTTGAGGAAACAAGGAGATCCATAGGACTGATTGGCTAGCCAGTCTAGCCTACTTGGGGAGTTCCAAGCTAATGAGAGACCCTGTCTTGAAAGGGTGCACATGTGTGCCCACATACATGTATCCCCATACACATGAGCATGCATACATACACCAAGGCCATGGTGTCTGACTTATTGATTTCTTGAGCTCACTGCTTATTTAAATAAAGATCTAATCTTTCCCTCTCCTCAAGACTGGAATATGAAAATGCAGAACAACATCAAGCATGATGATATCTTAATATGCTCCTGCCCTTATTTAAAAATAAACACAACTGTTTTTAACTTCCTAAGAATTTCTTAAATTTATTTTATTTATTTGCAATAGAGAGAGAGAGACAGGTAGAGAGAGAAAGAAAGGGCATGGCCAAGACCTCTAGCCACTGCAAATGAACTCCAGATACATGTGCCCCCTTGTACATCTAACTTATATGGGTACTGGGCAGTGTTCTTACTAAATCCGTGGTCAAGGCCACTCCATAGCACATGAGTGTTGTAACCCTTCCCGATTTGCTGTCTCTGGCCTCTCAGACTCTTTAGAAGGAGCCTATCTCAGCCTGAGGGGCACCCAAGGGTACCTAAGAAACAGTGATGGATGATGTCATATAGTGTGAACTCCTGCTGATGAATGAATCCCATCATGCCCTTGGTGTTGTCTATACTCTCAAAGAACTGTTTTGAGGGACTAGGAAGAGAGCTTAGCCAGTAAAGTGTTTGCCTTGCAAGCTTGAGGACTTGAGTTTGATCCCAGAAACCATGTTTTAAAAACATATCCAAGCTGGAGAGAGAGTTTACTTAAAGCACTTGCATGCAAAGTCAAAGGACCCAGTTTCAATTCCCCATTAACCATGTAAAGCCAGATGCACAAGGTGGAGCATGTGTCTGGAGTTTATTTGCAGTGGTTAGAGGCCCTGGCATACTCATTTTCTCTCTCTCTCTCTCTCTCTCTCTCTTTCCTCTCAAATAAATAAGTAAATAAAATATTTCTAAAACTCAAACTAGGTGTAATGACATAATCCCAGCACTTGGAAAGGAGAGACAGAAGGTCTCCTAGGACTCACTGGCCAGCTAATTTAGCCTGCTCGACACGTTCCAGGTCAATGCGAAGCCCTATCTCAAAAATAAGGAGGATGGCCTCAAGTACTGAAAATGTAACACACAGAGGTCACTGATAGAGTGTGGCTGCCATGGTACCCTGAAGGCTGGCCAATCTCCAGGGATGCTGATGCAGTAAGCAGGGAGACCAGAGAGATCTCCACCTTACTGCCGTTGCTGGTCTGGGGAATCACATCTTAAGACCCACCCATTTAAATATATCTGAGTCAAAATAATCCTCCCTTCTGGCAATGATTCCTTTTTATTTTACAGAGAGTATGGGTAGATATCACAGAAAATAAAATGCAATAGGTAATGAAATTCAAAAGAAATCACATTTGGAGGATGAGAAAAAGACTTGCAGTGCATGAAATGAAAACCTGGTTCATTTCATAACCTGTTAACCCAAGCCATTTCCCACACCCAGCAAACATTGAGCAAGTAGGTTGAAAACATCCCTTTTGTTTGTATACACAACTTGGGAATAAATGTCAAGTCAGATATGAAGGGAGGTGTAAGGTAACAGCCAATCTTTCTAAATCCTTACAGAAGAAATCACATTGGGAGAGTGGAGAATGGTGGCTCATGCTTGTAATTTCCAGAACTCCAGCCAGGAGTCTGAAACAGTAAGGTTCTAAGGTCAAAGCTAGTCTAAGCCACATAATGAGTTCAAGGCCAGCCTGAGCTACATAGCGAGAACAAAGACACACACACACACACACAAAAGAAATTGTCTTTGGTTTTAAAATATCAAGATTAGTTGCATATAAGAAATTCGCCTGACATTTGTTTTCTGTTACAATCTTAAAAGAGAAAAAATTTGACATCTTTTAGGAGGCAGAGGTAGGAGGACCACTGGATTTGAGGCCAGCCTGGGAATACAGAGTGAGTTCCAGTTCGTGTGAAGCCCTAGCTCAAAATAAAATAAAGAAAGAAAAGAAAAAAAAAGGAAGGAAGGAAGGATGGAAGAATTTGAAATGTTTTGCTTCTCCATCCATGTGTGTGTCTTTGTGCATAGCTAGGAAGAACAAAGACTGTTTAGTAATCTGATGAAGATTAAGTTATGTTTTGTTAAAAAAATAATCACCTGAGTGATTTGTAGTTTCTCACTAGAAAGCTGTATAGATAATAAAACTCCTCTGTCAGAATGACAAGACTGATAATGTAAAAAGTTTCTGAGATAATGATTCTTTGATTCTTTCTCCCAAATAATACAACGTACAAAATCGAGACATTTTTGTTTTGCTTTTACCAATTGGTCAACAGCATGTATGTTATAGTTTGAATATTAAATATGACCCCCACCAGGCTCCTGTGTGTGCACACTTGGTCCTCAGCTGGTGGTGGTGTTTTTTTTTGGGGGGTGGTGGCAGTACAAACATGTTGGGGCAGGAGACATTGCTTTTGAAGGTGGGTCGCGGGGGGCGGGCCTTTGAGCATTAAGACAGTTCGATGTGAGGGTGAGAGGTGGGGCTCTACGCACACATGCACGGCACCGTGAGCTTTACCACACTTCTCTTCCATGCGCCTTCTCAAACAGCGAGCTGGGGTAACTCCTTCCCACCTTGGCTTGCTTGCATTAGTACCATTCTCATCCCTGTGACACAGTAAAGAAACGGAAGGGATGACAGGGCGGTTTCGGCTCACCCTTTGAGGATACAGTCCGCCGTGGCAGGGAAAGCATGGCAGCAGAAGTGTGAGGCAGGCGGCCACGTCACATCCACAGTCAGGAAGCAGAGCGTGATGAGTGCTTCTTCTCTGTGTTCATGAACCTCAGTCCATGAGATGGGGCTGCCTACGTTCAGGATAAGTTTTCCCTCCTCAGCTAAACCTCTCTGCAAACATCCTCATGGGAAACACAGCAGTGTTCCTCCTCAGTCAAAGGTCAGTCAGGATGAACTGCCACATTGTTCTGATCAGATATCGTTTCTAAAGTGATGAGAAGAGTGATGAACATTTTATTGCAGGATAAGATAGATGACTATTGTGAAAGACGCAAAAGAGCTGGAGAGATGGCTCAGCGGTTATGGTTTAAAGTTTAATTCCCCAGTAACCACATAAATCCAGATGCATTAGGAGCTTTATACATAGCCTTTATTATGTTGAGATATAAACTGTCCATGCCTGTTCTCTCCAATGTTTTGATCGTGAAGTGATGTCATACTCTGTCAAAGGCCTTTTCTGCAGCTATCATGTGGTTTTTTTGTGTTTAAGCTTACTTATGTGGGGCATTACATTGACAGATTCCCACATGTTGAACCACCACTGCATTCCTGGGATGAAGCCTACTTGATCAAGGTGAATAATGTTTTGGATGTTGTTGAATTCAGTTTGTGAGGCTTTTATTCAGGATCTTTGCGTCTAAGTTTATCAGAGAAATAGGCCTATAGCTTTCTTTTCTTGTGACAACTCTGCCTGGCTTTGGTATTATGGTTATAGTAGCTTCATAGAAGGAGTTGGGGAGCTTTTCCTGTTCTCCGATTATGTGGCACAGTTTGAGAAATTGGTCTCAGTTCTTCCATAAGGGTTTGATATAATTCAGCTGATAAGCCATCTGGTCCTGGACTGTTTGGGGGAGGTTTTTGATTACCTTTTCAATCTCAATGGGTGTGATAGGATTGTTTAGGAGATTCATCTGCTCTAAGTTTAGCTTTGGTTGGTTGTATGTGTCCAGGAATTCATCCATCTCCTCCATATTATCCTGTTTTGTAGAGTAGAGGTTTTTGAAATAAGTCCTGATGATTCTCCCAATTTCACTTATGTCTGTTGCTATCTCTCCTTTTTCATTTCTACTTTGTTAATTTGAAGCATCTTTTTTTTTTTTTTTTTTGCTTGATCAAATTGGCCAGGGGTTTATCAATCTTGTTTATCTTTTCAATGAACCAGCCCTTTGTTTCGTCAATTTTCTTAATTATTTTCTTAATTTCCAATTCCTTAATTTCTGCTCTGATCTTAATTATTTCTTTCCATCTGAAGCTTTTTGGGTTGAATTCTTCTTGCTTTTCCAGTGCCTTTAAGTGGATGGTTAAGTTATTGATTTGGTATCTCTCTGTCTTTGTTATGAAGGTATTTATTACTATGAATTTTCCCCTGAGGACCACCTTCATTGTGTCCCCTAAGTTTTGGTACGATGTCTTCTCATTGTCATTCATTTCTAGAAATTTTGCAATTTCATTTTTTATATCTACTACCCCTACTACAAATTTATTGTTTAAAAGTGTGTTGTTAAGTTTCCAGGAGCTAATGGGATTCCTAGATCATCTTTTGTTCTTAATTTATAGCAATACAGCATTGTGATCTGTTTAATGCATGAAATTATGTCAATCTTCCTAAATATATGGAGGCAGTCTTTGTGACCCAGTATATGGTCTATTTTAGAGAAGGTTCCATGGACTGCTGAGAAGAATGTATATTCTGTGGATTTGGGGAAGAATGTTCTATAGATGTCCGTTAGGTCTAATTGACCTATGCTTTTGTTGGGCCCTCTCACTTCCCTGTTGATTTTCTGTTTGGATGATGTATCTATTGCTGATAGTGGAGTACTGAAGTCCCCAACAATGATGGCATTGGTGGTTATTTCCATTTTGTTGTCAAGTAAGGTTTGTTTTATGAATTGTAGTGCCCCTGTGTTTGGCACATAAAGATTGACGATTGTGATATCCTCTTGTTGGATTGTTCCCTTGATAAGTAGGAAGTGGCCTTCTTTGTCTTTTTTGATTATTTTTGGTTTGAAGTCTATTTTATCCAATATTAGTATAATATTGTTTCTTATTCCCATTTGCTTGGAATATTGTTTTCTACCCTTTCACCCTGAGGAGGTGTCTGTCTTTAGTGGTGAGGTGGGTTTCTTTTTTTTTTTTTTAATTTTTTATTTATTTATTTGAGAGCAACAGACACAGAGAGAAAGACAGATAGAGGAAGAGAGAGAGAATGGGCGAGCCAGGGCTTCCAGCCTCTGCAAACGAACTCCAGATGCGTGCGCCCCCTTGTGCATCTGGCTAACGTGGGACCTGGGGAACCGAGCCTCGAACCAGGGTCCTTAGGCTTCACAGGCAAGCACTTAACCGCTAAGCCATCTCTCCAGCCCTGAGGTGGGTTTCTTGAAGATAGCAGATTTAAGGGTTTAATTTTGTTATCCACCCTGTTAGCTTATGTCTCTTTATGGGTGAATTAAGGGTATTAATATTTAGGGTGATGACTGTGAAGTTTGATTTAATCCCTGCCATGCCATGGTGGTTTATGTGGTTTGGTGTTTTCTTAGACTTTGTATTTTTTGGGCCTTCTTGGAGTTTGGTTAATGTATCTGCTTCTTGTAGGCACTTGAGGTTGATTCTTCTGTTTGGAGAATTCCCTGAAGTACTCTCTGCAGGTTTGGCTTTTTGCTCATATAGTTGTAAAGCTGAGTTTTATCATGGAAAGTTTTTCGTTCACCATCTATTATGAGGGATATTTTGCTGGGGAGTAGCTTGGGTTGGAAGCCATAGGTTCTTAGACATTGTAGTGTTCCATTCCAGGCACAAAGTGGCACAACATGTAAAGTTTGTTTATAATAGATAGAGGCCCTGGCATGCTCCCCCACCCCTCTTGCTCACTCACTCTCTCTCACACACACACACACATTTCTGTTTCTCTGTGCATGCAAATAAATTTTAAAAAAATTAAGTGGTGCTCTGTCAGAGGTGTCTAGAGACAAATGAGATTATATCTGTTGGGGGCTGTACTCCCTTTACTCTATTTCCCAGTACCCAAGACAAGGTGCTTTGGTACTGATGACCAACTTAAATATCTTGTGTCATGTTGTGTTAAAAAACTTGATCTACTCAATTTCCACAATACCCTTTCACTTGTGTATCAAAAGGCAGGCTTTCAATGCAAGGCCCATAGTCCCCATGGGGATAATTGGCATTCCCCAATGAGTAGGGTCTCTGTGGAGGGGGGAAGACAGGGATGACGATAAGGATGGTACCAACATGTACTGTTTACAGAGTATGTACATAACTAATTTTTAAAAAAGGCATGAGCAATAAAAAACAGGCTTTCAATAATAAATGAGTAGTTATATTTTTTTTAATTTTTTATTTATTTATTTGAGAGCGACAGACACAGAGAGAAAGACAGATAGAGGGAGAGAGAGAGAATGGGCGCGCCAGGGCTTCCAGCCTCTGCAAACGAACTCCAGATGCGTGCGCCCCCTTGTGCATCTGGCTAACCTGGGGAACCAAGCCTTGAACCGGTGTCCTTAGGCTTCACAGGCAAGCGTTTAACTGCCTGTTATCATATTTTTAAAAAAAAATTAAAAATTTTTCACTTTTTAAAAAATTTTATTTATTTTTATTTATTTGAGAGGGACAGAAAGAGGCAGATGGAGAGAGAATGGGTGCACCAGGGCTTCCAGCCACTGCAAACAAGCTCCAGACACATGCACCACCTTGTGAATCTGGCTTACGTGGGTACTGGGGAATCGAGCCTTGAACCAGGGTCCTTAGATTTCTCGGGCAAGTGCTTAACCAGTAAGCCATCTCGCCAGCCCCAAAATTTTGTTCAGTTTTGATGAGTGAAAGAACACTGGTGTTAGAATTTAGAATGGCAGGACAGACAAACACAATGATATTGATCATCACAGTTCTTTCATGATAACCAGCTATAGGAGGAGGCGTTATTTCCATTATATCAGTATGAACTTGTACGGAACGGGAGAAATGGTTCAGTCAGTAAAATGCTTGCCTTGCAAGCATGAGTAAATTCTATCTCCACATGAATAAGATAGGCATGGTGACACACACTTGTAATCCCCGCCTGAGGAGGCAGAGACAGGAAGAGCCCTAAGGCTCACTGGCCTGCCAGTCTTGTCTACATGGTAAGCTACAGGACAACGAGGGAAGCTGTTTCAAGAAAAGTTAGACAGCATATGAGAAGGACAGCACTCAAAGCTGTCCTCTGCCCGCCACACATTTGCACCCACATGTGTGCCCACATACACATGAACATGCATATACACATGTGAAAATGATTGTACCTGAGGAAAGAAAATTATGCCAGTATCTTAAGAAACCTAACTAAATCTGAATTTGGGAAATGGAAGAGGTTAAAGTACCCTACATTAGTTTTACTTAAAAAGCTTCTTTAAGACTGGAGAGATGACTTAGCGGTTAAGTGCTTGCCTGTGAAGCCTAAGAACCCTGGTTTGAGGCTCGATTCCCCAGGACCCACGTTAGCCAGATGCACAAAGGGGTGCATGTGTCTGGAGCTCGTTTGCAGTGGCTGGAGGCCCTGGCGCACCCATTCTCTCTCTCTCTCTCTCTCTCTCTCTCTCTCTGTCACTCTCAAATAAATAAAGAAAAAATAAAAAACCAAAACAAAATTTTTTAAAGCTTTTTTAAATTTTTATTTTAATTTTTCGAGGTAGGGTCTCACTCTAGAGTCCAGGCTGACCTGGAATTCACTATGTAGTTTCATGGTGGCCTGGAACTCATGGCAATCCTCCTACCTCTGCCTCCCAAGTGCTGGGATTAAAGGCATGTGCCACCATACCCAACTTTTTTTTTTTTTAATTTATTCATTTGAGAGCGACAGACACAGAGAGAAAGACAGATAGAGGGAGAGAGAGAATGGGCACGCCAGGGCTTCCAGCCTCTGCAAACGAACTCCAGACGCGTGCGCCCCCTTGTGCATCTGGCTAACGTGGGACCTGGGGAACCGAGCCTCGAACCGGGGTTCTTAGGCTTCACAGGCAAGCGCTTAACCGCTAAGCCATCTCTCCAGCCCATACCCAACTTTTAAAAAGCTTTTAAATATTTTACTTTTTCTTTTATTTTTTAAAGTTTTTATGAGAGAGACACAGAGAGAGAGAGAGAATTGGCATTCCAGGGCCTCCAGCCTCTGCAATTGAACTCCAGACACGTGTGCCACCTGGGGCACATGTGCGACCTTGTGCAATTGCATCACCTTGTGCATGTGGCATATGTACAGCCTGGAGTTGAACATGGGTCCTTAAGTTTCTCAGGCAAGCACCTTAACCATTAAGCCACCTCTTCAGCTCTTAATACTTTATTTTTGTTTATGTATTTGAGAGAGAGAAAAAAAAAAACAGATAGAGAGCAAGAGATAGAGAGAGAATGGTCATGCCAGGGCCTCCAGCCACTGAAAATGAACTCCAGATGCATGTGCCACCATGTGTATCTGGCTTACATGGGGCCTGGGGAGTCAAACCTGGGTCCTTAAGATTTCACTGGCAAGCACCTTGACCACTAAAACATCTCTCTAGCCATAGTTTCACTTCTGAAATTGTTTGCCACGACTGATGTGTGTGTTTATTTCTTCTTAACATACGGTCATTTTCCACCAATAATTGGACACATTTCACAGATATTAATTTACTTTTTAGAGTGACTACAAAAGTGGCCTCAAAGGATGTGCAAGTGTTTGTCAAATGTCAAAGACGGGCTGGAGAGATGGCTTAGTGGTTAAGTGCTTGCCTGTCAAGCCTAAGGACCCTGGTTCGAGGCTCAGTTCCCCAGGACCCACATTAGCCAGATGCACAAGGGGGCACACGCATCTGGAGGTCCTTTGCAGTGGCTGCAGGCCCTGGCGCGCCCATTCTCTATCTATCTATCTGCCTTTTTCTCTCTCTGTCTGTCTCTCTCAAATAAATAAATAACAAAAAATTTAAATTAAAAAATGTCAAAGACTTTGTGGGGTGGCACGTCCTCACCAAGTGGTTGTGACAGGCGCTGTGAGACAAGCCTGCTCTGCACATCCATGTGAACTCTCTGTCCTTGTGGGGCGGGGGAAGCTCTCTTCATATGCGGGCATTGGCACAAGGTGGAGGCTGGGACCTTGACCGCGGTGGAGGAAGACGCACACCCTAGCATCTGCTGCTCACAGACAGCACGGATTCACTCACATTATTTTATCCTTCCATTTAGGAATGGGAGGAATGTAGCTGGGAGGTAGGAATAGTCCCAACTCTATGATGAATGTTGTATTCTCAGGAGCTCTCACAGAGGATGGAGTGATGGCTAAGTGCTTAAGTGTGCTTCTTGGGCAAACACGAGCACCTGAGACCAACCAAGTTAAAATCTCCAGAGAACACGCATTAAACAGCTGGGTGTGGCCATATGGGTGTGTAATTCAAGTCTCCTAGAGGAGAAGAGATCTTGGAATCACCAGAGATTTAAAAAGGGTGGGGGGAGGAAGGATGGAAAGGAGGAAGGAAAAAGGGAGGGAAGGAAAAAGGGAGGGAGGGGAAAAGGGATGGAAAGAAGAGAAAGGACAAACCCTAGGCTCAGTAAGAGACTAGAGCTTAAATAAGATAAAGCGAGAGACCGATGGAGCAGGACAGCTAATGTTCTCCTCCAGCCACCAGAGGTGCGTGCACCCCAACTCAGATGAGTGCATGGAGCACTGCAAGGCCACCTATACATGCATACACCCCACACACAGACACACATACACACAGAAATATTTTTTAAAAAGGCGGGGTGTGGTGGCTTTTAATACCAGGAGGCAGATGTAGGAGGATCAATAAGAGTTCCAGACCACCCACAGACTAAATAGTGAATTGAATTCCAGGTCAGCCTGGGCTAGAGTGAGACCCTATCTTGACAAACCAAATGTGTGTGTGTGTGTGTGTGTGTGTGTGTGTGTGTGTGTGTATTTAAAAATATGTTGCAAGCTCATAGATAACTAATGACTAGGCTGTCCCCATTTCAGGAAGGCAATTGTTGTCTCAGCCACAGTACTAACAAGAAAATCTGTACAGATTCAATGACAGGAATCCCTTGAGGAGTACTACTGAAGTCATGGCGCTGTGAGACGATTGCTGTGAGTTTGAGGCCACCCTGAGACTACACAGTGAATTCCAGATCAGCCTGGGCTAGAGTGAGACCCCACCTCAAAAAATAAAAATTAAAAAAAAAGTCATGCAGTGCCAGCGTACTATGAAGTGGGAGGTGCCTTTGATGGCAGTATTGACTGTCAACTTGACAAGCTCCAGAATAACCTAAGAGACAGAGCTCTGAGCAGGTCTGTGAGGGAGTTTCTAGAAGGTGTTATCCCTAAATATAGGTGCACCCTCCCATAGGCTAGAGCCCTGTATAGAATAAAAAATGAGACAGCCAGGGCTGGAGAGATGGCTTAGCGGTTACCCTATGGACCCATGTTCCACGCTTCAGGTCCCACATAAACCAGACGCATAAAGGTGAGGCAGGCACAAGGCCGCATGTGCACACAAGGTGGCGCATGTGTCTGGAATTTGATGACAGCAGCTGGAGGCCCTGGCATGCCAACTCACTCTCTCTCTCTTACTCTCATGAAAAATAAATTACAAGCAAAGAGAACACGAGCTGGACATCTGCATTTGTCACTCTCTCCTTCCTGACTGTGGAAGCAATGTGACCAGTCTCTTCTTGCTCCTGCTCCTGAGGGAGGATGACTTTGAGCTGTGAGCTGAAATAAACAAATAAACCCTTCCTTCCTTCCTTTCTTTTTTTTTTTTTTTTTTTTTTTTGGTCAGGCATTTGTTCCAGCAATGAGAAAAGTAACTCATACAACGACCTCACTTGTCCCCATGTCCTCCTCCTGGAAGTGCTCTAGAAAGGACAGGATGTGGTCTTTCCCAGGCAGCCTTCAGTACGTGCAGCCATCGGGGTATTTAGTCAATACCTTGTGAGTTCAACCGGCTATCCCAACGCCTTCACTCCAGAGACCCCGCCCGCGAACGTGGTCAGCGACACTCAAGCTTGCGTCTGAATCTTATCACCTCTTTTGAAGACCAAGTGAACGGTATTCTCATCCCTGTGGGCTGATGGAAAAACAAGGGGCCCTAGGGCCTCAAATGTTGCTCCGTGCTAGAGCCAAATGTAACACAATCTATAGCCACAAGAGAGAATTCTCTCTACAGCTCAGTGACTGAGGACCTGGGGACCTGGCCTGTGGGTTGGCCACAGAACAGAAATAGACTGAATGCATGTGGGCCTGCAGAAATGACCACAGCAAGACAAAAATGCCTAGTGACGCAGCGTGGTAACAAGGTGATTATAACTAAGGACATCACTTACAGATTGTTGTAACTTTGTTTGTTATTTGTGTTTTTTTGTGTGTTTTTTTTAAGGTAGGGTCTTACTCTAGCCCAAGATGACCTGGAATTCGCTATGTGGTCCAGGCTGGCCTCAAAATCATAACGAGCCTCCTACCTTGGCCTCCTGAGTGCTGGGATTAAAGGCTTGCACCACCACACCTGGCTATTTGTGTTTAGATGTGAGCTACAGTCTCTGCAGGACCTTCTCAAAATCGTGGGTTTTCACGCAAATTTTTTCAGAACTTTCAATGAAAATGTACATTTTAAAATCAAGGCTGGGGCTAGAGAGAAGGCTTAGAAATTCACTTGCCTGTGAAGCCTAAGGACCCAGGTTCAGCTCACCAGTACCCACATAAAGCTAGATGCACAAGGTGGTGCATGTATCTGGAGTTCATTTGCAGTGGCCAAAGGTCCCGGTGCCCCTATTCTCTTTGTCTTTCCTTCTCTCTTTATCTCTAAAACAAATTAAAAATAAATAAATACTTTTAAAATTTTTTAAAGAGGAGCAACAAGATGAAGCTACAAGAACCAAGTTTGTGGAAAGAGCCTCAGGGCTATTTTATAATATAATACTGAAACCTTAGAGAAACAAACGGCAAGGCCATGATGACTCAGCAGGGCGGGGAAACTGCTCATCGTGGACAGGAGTGGGAGAAGGGGAGAGCTCTGTGATTGAACAGAGATGCTGGGTTTAACTCCAGTCCATCTCTGAATTTTCAACAGCAAACAGCATATCCTGGCTGACCCTGGGAGAGGCTGTAGACCCCAGCATACTCGGGTCTTTTTTTGTTTTGATTTTGTTTCATGCACTTTGGAAAACTCAGCAATAAACAAGTAACTTAGGTTTCTACAAATGCAAAAACATTTGGCAGCTACAAATTAAAAATGCCTCCGTGACTTCACATGGCATTGCTCTCCGTAGCAAGTATAAATTTCTGAAAATAGTCTTTGGAGGCTGGAGAACTGGCTTAGTGGTTAAGGGGCTTGCCTGCAAAGCCTAAGGACCCAGGTTCAATTCCTCAGTACCCACCTAAGTCAGATGTATGTGGTGGCGCTTGTGTCTGAAGTTTGTTTGCAGTGGCTACAGGCCCTGGGGACCCCATTCTCTCTCTCTCTCTCTCTATCTGCCTCTTTCTCTTCCTCGCTCTCTCTAATAAATAAAAAAATAAATTAAATATTGTTAATTGTCAATAAATAAAATAAAATTAAAAAGTAAAAATGCTTTCTTTTTTGCATGTAACCCCAGTTGCTTTTTTTTTTCTTTTGTCTCTTGAAGTTTTGTTCTGAAAATCAAAAACTGATTGACTGATTGCCAATAGCAGTAACATAGACTGTTTCTCCTAGGCACACTGTGTGTGGTGTGTGTGTGTTCATATGTGCAGGTATGGATATGGCTGAACATTCACATGTGGGCACATATGTGTGCAGGCCAGTGGGCAACTCTGGGTACTGTTCTTAGGTTTGTCATTTACCTCTGATTGAGACATGATCTGGAACTCATTGATTCAGCTAAACTGGCTATCCAGCAAGCCTCAGGGACCTCCCATCTACACCTCCCCACTCCTGGGATCTCATCCTGGCATTTTACATGGCATTGGAGATTGAACTCAGGTCCATGTGCCTATGAGGCAAGTACTTTAACATTTGAGCAATCTCCCGAGAACTTCCCCCCACTACCATGCACCCATTCTCTTGGGAGTTTATAGTTTCCAGTCTTGGGTTTAATCCTTTTTTTTTAATTTTTTTTTTATTTATTTGAGAGCAACAGACACAGAGAGAAAGACAGGTAGAGGGAGAGAGAGAGAATGGGCGCGCCAGGGCCTCCAGCCACTGCAAACGAACTCCAGACGCGTGCGCCCCCTTGTGCATCTGGCTAACGTGGGACCTGGGGAACCGAGCCTCGAACCGGGGTCCTTAGGCTTCACAGGCAAGCGCTTAACCACTACGCCATCTCTCCAGCCCGGGTTTAATCCTTTTTGAGTTGTCTTTTGTGTGTGGTATTTAGATCCACTTTTATTCTTGTACATGTGGAAATAAAATTTCCCCAACCGCATTTATAAAGAGAATGTCCTTTCTCGTGTGTCCTCTTAGTGACTTTGTCACAAATCACCTGACCACATATGCTATCTGAGTTTATTTCTGGGTTCTATGTTCCTTTCCATTGACCAAGGATCAGTTCTCAACGTCAACATCATGTCGTTCTCATTACTGTAGCTTTGTAATATGTTTGACCTCAGAAAGAGTGAGGCTTCCCACTTTGTTTCTCTTTCTCAAGATTGGCTTGCCTACTTGGAGTCTTTCCTGGTTCCACATGAATTTTAGATTTTTTTTCCTACTCCTGTGAACAATGCCATTGGCAGAGATTACATGAGTCAGCATATTAGGTTTTCCACAGGGACAGAGCCACCTGAATGAATATGTGTTACAAAAGGGAGTCATCAGCTTGACTTCCATGACACGGGCCGGGCTCTCCAACAATGGCTGTGTGTAAGCTAGAGAGTTGAGAGCCCTACCGCTGCCCAGTCCAGGAGGCCGGATGCCTCAGCAGTCCCCATCTGGTGCTGAAGGCTTGAGGGATTCTTGGAGAGCTGCTGGTCTTTGGTCCAAAGGCCAAAAAAGCTGAGTTCTAAAGTCAGTGAAGGATGGCAGCAGATGGTGGATACATTCGCTCACCAGCAAGAAATGAAGGTGGGCATGCCAAAGTCTCTCTGCCTGCCCCTCAGACTTCTTTATGTCTGACTGGCTTGAAGAAGAGCTGCCCACTCTGGGGAAGGGCCTTCCTCCCTCTTTGGACCCTTCTAGCAAACATCCTCATAGATCCACTCAGAGGTGTGTCTCTCACGTGAGTGATCCAATCACGTTGACAATGGAGAGTAGCCATCACAGTTTGTACATGATTTGGGCTACAAAGGGTGGGTTTAAAATTATCAGTTCACTCAAGACATCACCATGGTCAACAGGTGTATGAAAAGGTGCTCAGTGTTATTATCTATGGAAATGCAAATGAAAACCTTTAGAGATATCACTTTACACCTGTTAGGGTGGCTTTAACAAAAGAAAAAGAAGGAGAAAAGACAGGAAGGAAGGAAGGAAGGAAGGAAGGAAGGAAGGGAGGGAGGGAGGGAGGGAGGGAGGGAGGGAGGGAGGGAGGGAGGGAGGGAGGGAGGGAAGAAGAAAGAGAAAGAAGGAAAGAAAGGGGATGGAAGGAGGAAGAAAGGAAGGAAGAAGAAAGAAATTGGTAATGTTGTGGAGAACATGTTGATGGGAGTAAAAAGTGATACAGGCATTTTAGGAAACATTACGTTAGTTCATCAAAATATTAATGAGGGAATGATTTGTGTACCTTCCACCCTGCTTTTGAGTCTATTTGCAGAGAAAGTTGTCATCCCCTCATGAAGACATTGGGGCTGCCAGGATTGTAACAACACATTCTAAGGCAGCCTAAGATATGGAAACAACATTTAAGTACCCATCGATGGATGCATGCATGAAGAAACTGTTGTGTGTCTTAAATAAGTACACACACACACACACACACACACACACACACAGAAATGTGATCTAGCCACAAAAAGAGGAAACCAAGACATTGTGAAACATAGAGGAGCTTCGAGGATGCTGTGTGGAAGAAAAAACAGCCAGATACAGAAAGAAAAGTACAGGAAACACTTGGCGATCTCACAGAAACAGAGCAACATCATGGTTAGCAGGGGTGAGGGGGTTAAGGAACTGGGGGCACCAAGGTTAACAAGTTCATTTTACTGATCTGTCAGAGGAACAAGTCCAAAGGTCATAGACAATAGTTAATTAACTGTATCATGTTCTGAAAGTGGTCAAGGAAACAGGTTTAGGGGCACTTGTCCCTACACAAAGAAAGGAATCTATGGGAGCTGATGGAGGTGAGAGAGATGAAACTTCTTGGACCACAGCAGCCATTTCACGTACGTGCACATATGTCACAGGGCTGTGTGGTCCACGTGAAATGCAGCCTCGGGGGAGCAAACTTTCTTGGGCTTTACAAGCCAGTGCCGCTCACAACAGTTCTTTCACCTGTGGGCCTAATGTGGAACAAAAACCCAAACCACCACCAGGAAAAGTGGAGAAAATTTCCTCCTGGGCACCAGAGCCTGTGGTGAGACCCTGAGGGTACTGATGGAAGTGCTGCCATTGATATTCACAAAGGTGGTGCCAATTACATCTTATCCACTGCTGATAGGGGAGGGAATCCTGAAAAGAGCCACGCATGCACACTCCCGTGTGATTTCTCAAGTATGATCCAACTTCTGGTTTTTTTTATGGATAAGAATGTGATTTAGTGCCGAACTTGCCCTGCAAAGACCTAAACAGGAAGCACTTGAGGCTTTGCAATCTACAGTCTCCTCTCAGCCGCTCAGCTGAGTCCCTGTGCTGCCCAGTGAGGGTGTATGGTGTTGTAGTTACTGTTTTGTTGCTGGGACCAAACACCCGACACAAAACTGTCTCAAATGTGTAGGAAAATGGATAGACTTGGAACAGTTCATACCAAGTGAACTCGCACACACTCAGAGAGACACCCACCACATGCGCTCCCTCATCTGCGGTTCCTAAGGTGGAACGGCTTGAATTGCAGGCGTACCTGACGGGCAACTCCAGGGTCAGATAAGAGGGACAGAAGGATGTGGGGCAGGGCGGGGGGAGAAAACAAGAGGGCAGGGGAAGATATACACAAAACCAAATCCAAAATGAATTGGTACCATAGAAAACTTCCTCCTGGAAAACAGACTAAAAGATACGATCCTCAATAGGTGGAGGGATCATCTGGTGAAGAAGGGCCCTGGAGAGGGTGGGATGAGCCCTAAAATATGTGGCCCTGACTTGTAACTCCTAGTCCTAGAAATTGGTCACAACCCACATTGAGATGTTCATCAGAGAGACCTATGAGGTCCCCAAAACAAGACAGACTCCTGCCAAAGCACTTGATTACCTGCCTGAGAGGAAAGGTAAGACCCTCATTGCTGCAGACACCACATGCTGCTGCTGCTGATGCAACACATAGAGAGATCCAGCTATATCTGGAAGGAAGCCAGCTCCCAGATGGTCAGCCTGTCTAGTGCTGAAAAGCACTGAATGATCTGCTGGGTGAAAATGGCCAAAAACACTGTGAGCAAGCAGGGGACCCTGCTGTGTGAAAGCAGCCAGGCCGGCAAGATCTGCACACCTGGGCAGCGTGGCACAAAGCCTCGGTGGTTAACCAATGGCTCTCTGGCTAAGCGATCCACTCAGTGGAAAGGAGCCCATAGCTGGAATTGGGAACTAAGTCAGAATCCTATGGAGACCAAGGATATGGACCCCCTTAAGAAGCTCCCACCAGGGCTGGAGAGATGGCTTAGCTGTTAAGCGCTTGCCTGTGAAGCCTAAGGACCCCGGTTCGAGGCTCGGTTCCCCAGGACCCACGTTAGCCAGATGCACAAGGGGGTGCACGCGTCTGGAGTTCGTTTGCAGAGGCTGGAAGCCCTGGCACGCCCATTCTTTCTCTCTCCCTCTATCTGTCTTTCTCTCTGTGTCTGTCGCTCTCAAATAAATAAATAAATAAATAATTTTAAAAAAACATTTCCCACCAGTCTTTGGTCAAAAGTAAGGCTTATGCCCATCAAAATCTCTCTAAATTAACAATGCTTATACCACTTAACCTATCTCGATCGCACTCTCCATTGGAGAATCTGTTATTCTTTTTCAAAGCAGTGAGAACTGAAGGCAACCAAAACCTATCAACAAGACAAGAAAAGAGAGCTGACTCCATGTCAGCAGATGAACCACCCCTATCACAGCAGCAAGAGCCCAGGAGAAACCACAGAGAAATCGTTGAGATGAGCAAGAGTGCTGCTTCCATGGTAAGCCTGACAACCTGTACCAGGGTGATGGAGACAGTGAGGACACTCAAAACATACCACAACAGAAATTCAGAAGCTGCTGAAAGCTCAACACTAAAGTAACCTTAAACCACACCCACCAAGGCTCAGGGAATTTTGCAGAAGAAGGGGCAGAGAGATTCTAAGAGCCACAGGAGGGGAGGGGATGTCCAGAGGCATTGCTCCCTCCCACAATGACTGACTGCTGCTCTCGCAACTCATAACCCACAACCCCATGGGGAATACCAGCAAACCCACTAAGGGAGCCCTCAGTGGAGTGGGAGCAGGAAGGAAGGGGAATGATGGTACCAACACATAATGTATCCACATAAAATTTCAACTTAATAAAAAAAAAGGAAGAGAAAAACCTTAAGAGTAATATGATACTTTTCTTTACAATTAAGCAGTAAGGGGAATAAAAGCCTTTGTAGGGTGGGAAAAGCAGCCTAAGTGAGGAAGGGTTGATTTCAGCTCACAGTTCCAAGTTACAGCCCATCACAGTGGGGAAGGCATGGTGGCGGGAGATTAAGGCAGCTGGTCACATTCAATCCACGGTGAGGAAGCAAAGAGATGACTGCTGCTGCTTAGCCAGGACCTCAGCTCTGCAGCCCAACCCAAGAAATGGTGCCACCCACACTTAAGATGGGTCTTCCCACCTCAATTCACCTAATCAAGATAACCCCTCACAGGCATGCCCAGAGGCTAACCTAGTCTACATAAGTTCTCACTGGTGATTCTGGGTCCTTCAAGTGGACAATCAATATAAACCACTGCATGTGGCTATGTTCCAATAACATCTCACATTGGCACTCTGGAACTGCACCTCCATGATAGTTATATTGCAAAGTCTTCCTGCGATTTTTGCCAACACTTGAGAAGGTGTTTGTTTGTTTGTTTGTTTGTTTGTTTGTCTGTCTGTTTAAAAAAAAACCTTTCAGCTCCACACTGGATAGAGGGCTGCTGGACCCGACGCTGTGGTTCCAAATCTAAGGCGTTTGGTGTCAGTGTTGCTTTGGAAATAACACTTCTGTTGTGTTCCAGTTTCCCTGAGTGTCAGGGAAGACGAGGGCTGCCCTAATACTGAATTCGCTGATACTCAGTGTGTGTTGGTGAGGATAAGACTGTTTTGTTTTGTTTTGTTCTAGATAGGGTCTCACTAGCCCAGACTGACCTGGAATTCACTATGTAGTCTCAGGCTGGCCTTGAACTCACAGTGATCCTCCCTCCTCTGCCTACCGAGTGCCGGGATTAAAGGCAAGCGCCACCACACCTGGCCTGCAAAACAGGGAGTTTTAATCATCATTTCGAACACACTAGTCACTGAGCCTCCCTTGTTTCTTTCATTGTAGGCTCTGTACTAAGAACACTGTTTTCATAAAAATAGTTCCAATTTTCATGCCTATTCAACGTCAAGGTGTGTGGGCAATGAGGCCTTTCTGTTTGTTAAATTTAATTGCAAGTATCTTCAGCAGGAGATTTTTAAAAAATTTTAATTGTTTTTTGTTTATTTTTATTTATTTCAGAGCGACAGACAGAGGAAAAAGGAAGAAAGAGAGAAAGAGAGAATGGGCATGCCAGGGCTTCCAGCCACTGCAAACGAACTCCTGATGCGTTGCACCCCCTTGTGCATCTGGCTAACTTGGGTCCTGGGGAATCGAGCCTCGAACCAGGGTCCTTAGGCTTCACAGGCAAGCGCTTAACCGCTAAGCCCTCTTTCCAGCAGACCCCCCCCCCCGGATTTTTTTTTAATGACAGCTTTCCTGAGGTTGATGGAGATAGCCAGGTTCTATCTGAGATTAAAACAGTTGTCCTTCTTTGAATGAATGAGATCATTATGTCCTGATTTATATCATTTCCGTGTGTGTATGTGCTATATGTTCATGTGGGTATGTATGTTTGGATGTGTGCACAGGTGTGGGTAGAGGCCAGAGGTCGACATTGGCTATCTTCCTCAATCTCCTTCCACCTTACTTACTGAGACAGAGCCCCTCAGTTGAACCTAGAGCTCAGTGATTAGGCTAGTCTACCTAGTCAGCTTGCTCCGGGGTTTACTACCTCGGTCTCCCAGACTCTGTGTGATCACCTCTGTGCTGTCATACCGCTCTGCACTGACACGGGCTCCTCTCACATGCACAGCAAGCACTGACCAGTTGAGCATCTCCCCAGCCCCTAGCCCCGCTGTCAGTATTGATGAAATCTCAAACCCATGGGCTCTCCCCCTGAGGGCTTGCTCTTCTCAAAAGAGGTACATAGGGCTGGAGACATGGCTTAGCAGTTGAGGCACTTGCCTGTGAAGCCTAAGTAACCCAGATTCCATTCCCCAGAACCCACGTAGAGTCCGATGCATGTGGTGGTACACGTGTCTGGAGTTCATTTGCAGTGGCTAGAGGCCCTGGTGCACCCATGCTCACTTGCTCTCTCTATCTCTCTCTCTCTCATGAATACAATAAAAATATATATTAGAAAAAATAGTACTAAATTCGACATTTTTTTCTCTGAATTACTTTCTCCCCTTCCTATGTGCCCATGACATTCTCACCCACACTGAACAAACTTCTCTTACGCATCCCACACCAGTCATCCTCACATGCACCCATTCTGGATTCAGCCACTGAGGACAGCTTGTGGACACCACAGGACAACCTCGTTGATCTGCAGTCCAAGCTCTAGGGGCGCCTCCCATCTCTTGCCCTTATGGTGTCTCCACTTCACAAGGGGTGGTTCTCTTGAGACTTCTTCCCTGACATTGAACTTCAAATCAAAATTCAGCAGAGCCGGGCGTGGTGGTGCACACCTTTAATCCCAGCACTCGGGAGGCAGAGGTAGGAGGATCATTGTAAGTTCGAGGCCACCCTGAGACTCCATAGTGAATTCCAAGTCATCCTGGGCCAGAGTGAGACCCTACCTCAAAAAAATAAATAATCAGCAGCACTAACTCCTAATTACATCTTGCTTTATCCTCTGGAAAAGTAGATGGCAGCTAACGTGATGCAAACCAGTCCCGGAAGCCTTGCGTTTGATTCTTTGCAGTTTACTTTGGGCTAGCATGG
This sequence comes from Jaculus jaculus, assembly GCF_020740685.1. Classification (NCBI taxonomy): domain Eukaryota; kingdom Metazoa; phylum Chordata; class Mammalia; order Rodentia; family Dipodidae; genus Jaculus; species Jaculus jaculus. The sequence continues at coordinate 22,458,906 of NC_059103.1, forward strand.
ATGGTGCACCACTGATCTTCAGTCCGCATTTCCTGGCTAGCACCGCTTCTCAGCGCTCGCTTTGTTTGGGTTGATTGAACTTGTCGCTGAGAGCATCAAGGGCTGCAGGCAGCTGACAGCACTGCAGATAAGCACAGGGCAGCGGCTCAGGAGTTCATTGAGAAACATCCCCCAGGCCCAGGATGGGAGGCTAAGTGCTCTTTCCAAAACCAGAATCCAGCTCACGTCCAGGTCTGGAATTTCCATTTAAGTAACCCCAGTCATACCGCTCTCCCAGCCTGTCAGGGAGGAGCCAGCCACTACCACTCTGCTCACACACTGTGATCCAAACAGGGCTGGGTGCTGTCACTCTTGGTTGAAAGATCTGTTTATTTTACAGATGGCAGATAAAACAGAGGAGAGTCAAGATCCCTCACTAAGACAAGAAGAAAACCACCCACCCACCATGAGACGTGCCATCTCTCCCACATCTTCCAGGGCCCAGGAGAACTTGCCGTGGACGTGGCACCACGCAGACTGCTCTTACTGCCAGTCTGACAACCAGCTCAGGGGTGACGGTGGCAGACATGGTTATCAAGCAAAGCCTATCAAAGCAGAAAGCCAGAGGCTACAAAGAACTTGACACCAGGAACTTCCGGGTAAGATGACGGCTTACTAACCACACCAAAGCAGCCTGGGGAGAGAAATCAACAGAAACACAGCACAACACACCCTTCTGCTGAAAAGCGAAGGAGGTAAGTTATTATCAACTACAGCAGAGAAGCAGGAGAGACCAAGATCTTCCAGAAAGGACGAAACCAGCCAGACTCCCACCAAGGAGCCAGCAGCCCTGGCCCACAAGCTCTCCCAGTGACACAGAGCTGTAGAAGCAAAGGGAGGGCAACTCCAAGCACCCCACAGTGTCTCCCATCCCCCAACCACCAGGGAGAATGTCAGGAGAACTCATTCAGTACCAACCACCCGGCACCGAGAGAGATTAAGGTGGGCACTCAGCATTGGTGAGATTGGAAGCTATCCCAAGAGGTAACAGGGCCTAATATACAAAACCAGATACATAGGCCTGCACTGAAAGTGTTAATCTCTCTTTCCATGTCAGGAAAGGCTATGTATTATGTTTAAATGTTACATTCTTGGTTGGCTTTACCTTTCTCAAACAAGCCGTATTTTGGTCTTGACTGTTGTTGCCTTTGACGCTTCCTGATTTTTTAAAAATTATTTATCTATTTATTTGAGAATGAAAGACAGAGAGAAAGAGGCAGAGAGAGAGAATGGGCGCGCCAGGGCCTCCAACCACTGCAAATGAACTCCAGACGCGTGCGCCCCCTTGTGCATCTGGCTGACGTGGGTCCTGGGGAATTGAGCCTTGAACTGGGGTCCTTAGGCTTCACAAGCAAGTGCTTAACTGCCAAGCCATCTCTCCAGCCCCGTTTCCTGATTTTTAGGGCCTATGTCTTTTTATTCTGTCCTTATTGGAGACAAGGACTGACTGGCCCCAGGCTGACTTGGAACCCATTGCAGACTAGAAATCTCAACCTCCTACTTGACAGGATTAAGGGTGCGGGGCAACACACATCCTTAGGGACTCTGGCTTTATTAGGTTATCTGTTCAGTTTAATCCCCACATTTGTATAAATACTCTGTGCTGGTTTTGATTGGATGTCTATATTGCTTAGTTGGGTTTTAGAATTTGCCAGCAATTTGTTTCACCCCGTCTACTATAATACTCAAATAGCAGGCAAACTCAACACCTAAGGTCAGTCACGTCTGCTGTTTCTCTTGGAGTACAAGAGCTACACCTGGCACCCTAAACTCCTCCACTGAAGATCTATAAAGTCGGATTTACACCGATAAAAACACTGCAGACAGTTAGAAAGCCCGAGCATCAAGTTAACTCAAGATGCAGAAATTTCTACATTATAACACAAGAAACATAAAAATTCAAGACAATACAATCCCACCAAAAATTATAAATTTATCAGAAATGACCTACAGTGAGATGTTTTAGATGAAATGCCTGACCAACATTTAAAAAAAAAATTATATCTATGATCAAAGAAGAAATGAAAGGGATCAAAGAAGAAATGAAAGGAATCAAAGAAGAAAACAAACTCCTGAAGGACAACATAGGCAACCAACCTAATGAAATAAGGAGGTCATTACAAAACATGAGCAAGGAAATAGAAATAATGAATAAATACCAGAAATGGGACTGTGAAGATGGCTTAGCAGTTAAGGGCATTCCCTACAAAGCCAAAGGACCTAGGTTTGATTGCCCAGGACCCACATAAGCCAGATGCACAAGGTGGCACATGCATCTGGAGTTTGTTTGCAGTGGCTGGAACCCTGACATGCACATTCTCTCTCTCTCTCTCCTCACTCTCTCAAATAAATAAATACTAGAAATGAAAAGCAGAGTAAGTAAAAAGAACTCACCATTAAATCAGCCTGTCAAAAGACCTGCCATAGGGCTGGAGAAATGGCTTAGCAGTTAAGCGCTTGCCTGTGAAGCCTAAGGACCCCGGTTTGAGGCTCAGTTCCCCAGGTCCCACGTTAACCAGATGCACAAGGGGGCGCACACGTCTGGAGTTCGTTTGCAGTGGCTGGAAGCCCTGGCGCACCCATTCTCTCTCTCTCCCTCTATCTGTCTTTCTCTCTGTGCCTATTGCTCTCAAATAAATAAATAAATAAGACCTGCCATAGCTCAGGTAACATTACCAAAGACAGGGCAGAAACATTGTAAGAACCACAGAGTAGATGGGAATACCCTGAGGCATGGTCTCCTGATATCCCATTGGGACTGACTGAGGCCTTCATGACCCTACAGTGAATCCCATAGCCTTACTGAGGAGGAACCCATGGAAACAGGAACAGGGGAAAGGCAATAAAAGAGTATAATCTGTTAAAAAATAAGGAAATAAATGATTTTTCTTTAAAAGAAAAAAATGGGCTGGAGAGATGGCTTAGCAGTTAAGCACTTGCCTGTGAAGCCTAAGGACCCCAGTTCAAGGCTCAATCCCCCAGGACCCATGTAAGCCAGATGCACAAGGGGGCACATGCATCTGAAGTTCGTTTGTAGTGGCTGGAGGCCCTGGTGCACCTATTTTCTCTATCTATCTATCTATCTATCTATCTATCTATCTATCTATCTATCTCTATCTCTCTTTCTCTCTCTCTGCCTCTTTTTCTCTCTGTCTGTCTGTCACTCTCAAATAAATAAATAAAGATAAACAAAAGAAAATTTTTAAAAAAGCATGGGCTGGGATGTGCCTCAATTCTAGAGTGCATGCCTACCATGTACAAAGCCCTGGGTTCAGTCTCTAGCACTGCATAAACCTGGAATGGTCACTCATGTATACCTGGAACCCCAGCACTCAGGAGGTAAAGGCAAAAGGAGCCAGTATGGGGCTGGAGAGATAGCTTAGTGGTTAAAGACTTTGCCTGTAAAGCCTAATAACCCAGGTTCAATTCCCCAGGACCCACGTAAGCCAAATGCACAAGGTGGTGCATGCGTATGGAGTTAATTTGCAATGGTATGAGGCCCTGGTGCACCCATTCTCTCTCTTTCTTTATCTGCCTCTCCCCCATCAAATTAATAAATAAATGAACAAATAAAATATTTTTTAAAAAAAATTTTAAAAGGAGGCCCTCCTACCTCTGCTTCCTATGCTGGAATGAAAGGCATGTGCCACCACACCTGGCTCTTCGTCTTTTATTTAATTACTAACACAGGTTCTAGTCCAGACACAGAGCGAGTCAAGCTGTGGGATTTCTCTTTTCCCTGTGCCTCCCAAGTGCTGGGATTAAAGACTTGCACAAACATGCCCAGCCGTGGGCTTAGGTTTAAATAGCAAAGTTCCCAGCTGAAGGGAGCGCAGCATTGGACAGGCTGAGATGGCTTGAGGAAGTGACCATTTGGGTTCCCAGAAAGCATCATCACATCTACTTTGAACAAGACTGAACGGACTGATAGGACTTCTGTGATTGTGGAAAGATGGAATGTAGATTCAGAACCGGTTTATCTTGAGCTATCTTCAGCCCCTTAGTAGTCATTTATTATCCACCTCTGTGTCTGACTTAACGTCCTTGTGACTATCAGGTAATCAGGGGAAACCATTTTGGAATTTACTGTCTACCAGTTTCTACCAACACAGAGGCTAAGACTGACATCAGATGGCATCTGAAGTCTATAGCAGAGATGGACCCCTTGGTTGTAACTCGCTACCTGATGTCTCCATTAATTGGAAGGTGCTGGTTTATGATCTGATGCTCTGTAACTATAAACATTTCATGAAATTGCTAATGTGCTGGAACATGAAGTTTGGGATAACCTAAATCTGTGTTTCTGGACCATGATCATTCATGGTTGGCTCCAAAATAAACTATCATTCCCTATGGGGGGGGGGGGAAGAGGCTCTCTGGGCTACATGAGATGCTTTCTCTAAAAAAGAAGAAAAGTGGGTGAATCACAGCAGCGTGGCTTCTCCATGGGCAGCAATCCTAGTGAGACCCTCGCAGCCATGACAGGAGGCCTCATCAGTGTGCAGCAGCGCCCAGCACGAGGTCCCAGGCCTCATGACACACATCTGACAATTCCGTACACGTTACCAGATGGAAAGACCTCGGAAAGGGGACTACGTTAAAGCATACCCCAATTACGATCTCCTTAATTAGCATCTCACTTGAGGACATGCAAATTGGAACTGGAATTTTCATGTGGCAAAAAACCTTCCTTTAATTTTCCCCCCCAATCATTTGAAAAGGAAATTAAAAAAAAGAAAGCCTCAGCCTCTCACTGGGGATGGGGGGCCGGGTCTAAGGCTGTAGTTCCTAATTTCAGATGTCTGATCCAGTATTGCATTGGGAGTGATACTTGAAAACATTGTGCTGTCTGATGATTCACTGACTTCTCAGGCTCTGCCTCCCTCAGCTCTGGCCCCAGCTTGCTTTCTAGAATGCTGCCCTTGTGGCTCTGGATGCCCACCACGTGCTCTGGGACAGCTTCTCACTGCCTCCTCCTACTGCCTCAGCACTGGGGTGCCAACTTGACTCTCACCACTGTGATCCATCCTAACCACGTCTGATCACCTCCACCCCCTGTCCAGACCCACCATGGAACTCAGAGTACATGGCCAAAGGAGGCAGCTCCAGTCCCCTGGGCTCCAAAGATCCCACCAGCCTGCTTGCTCACAAAGCTAGTCATGCCCTACCATGTTGTCACGGGAGCCTGTGCATGGCTTGTCCTCTACTTTCTTCCTTCTCGGGAACACAGCCCTACTCCGGGGCGGGGGGAGGGGGAAATAGAGCCTTCAAGTCTATGAATGGATGTGCAGAGAGCCATACCAAACCCACAAGGAAGCAAAGAATACAGCTGTCAGAGGCCTCCAGGGGGTGAGGGGGGAGGACAGAAGCTTAAAGAACAAGGTCATGCCTTCCCCAGCAAATGCATAAAGACAGCCAGGATTCTCCAGAGAACCTGGCCAGGAATCTTGCACTCAAATGCTAACTTCCAGTCAAGAGGCCAGGGGATGGAGCTCAGGCTATCAGGACAATAAACAAGTAAGGAGGAAGAGGTTCTTTGATGAATATTCATTATAGTAAACAAATAACACGATCAGTATCTTTAATATAATATTAATATGATATATTTGATATGGAGAATTAATATCAACTATATTAAATATATTTGGTAATGATATAGTTAGAAGTATAAAATGTTTCCTCTACTTAAATATAGTACATAGAAACACATGAATATACTACTTTCAATGCTTAATGCGAACAGTGAAGTTTTCACAAGGATCCCTTTGAGCTTGCTGTTTCTACCCTCCATGGAGTGTGTCTCCGGTCAAGGACTCTTGAAGCTTTGACAGCGATAGAAACTTATACAGGTATGTATAGTCCTTGAAACCAAGCATTCTAGCTAAAAGGGGGCTTCCGACCTGGGGTTCCCAGGTGCCAGGGTCCCAGGGAGAGGCACTTGCCTTCAGCCACTTGAGGGTTCCCCAGGGCCACTCAGCAATCTCTGTGTGTTTTCTAGTTTTGGGGACTCCCGGCTCCTTTGCTCCTCTACTGTGGGTCTCTGCTCAGGTCAGTAGCACACATGTCCCTCTCCCTGCACCGATCTGTGTTTTATGTGCTATGGTACATGGCCCCACATACATGTGAGGCAAAGTGTTCTAAGATATGAGCTATTATTTTGCTTTGTACTGACTTGTCTTTTTTCTTGGGGCGGGGGGGGGGGGGAGAAGCAGTCATGTTCCAAAAGGAGCCCATTTAGCCACTTTGATGATTTGAAAGTAAAAAATGTTCTCCGTAGTCTCAAGTGTTTGTGATTAAGTCCACAACAGCTGGGGCCTTCAGGAAGTAGACAGAGTCTTGCTGGAGGTGATGTGTTGCTCCTTGGTCTGTGTGGTGCTTTGATTCAGGTGTCCCCCATAAACTTAGGTGTTCTGAATGCTAGGTTCTCAGCTGATGGAGATTTTGGAATTATACCTCCTGGAGGCAGTGTATTGTTGGGGGTGGTCTTATTGGTATTATAGCCAGTTTACACTTGCCAGTGTTTGGCATACTCTTCTGTTGCTATTGTCCACCTTATGTTGGCCAGGGAGTGATGTCCACCCTCTGCTCATGCTGTCGTTTTCCCTGCCATCGTGGAGCTTCCCCCTCAAGCCTGTAAGCCAAAATAAACCTCTTTTATTTTCCCACAAGCTGCTCCTGGTTGGGTGATTTCTACCAGCAATGAGAACCTGACTGCCAGTCCAGCCCACTGGATGCTCAGAGCTAGCTCAGTCTGACTGCTCTCACTCTGCTGCTGATGTAGAAAGATGTAGAGCAGGTTACCATGTCTTCTCCATCATGATGAAACTTCCCCTCAAACTGTAAACTGGAATAAACCCTTTCTTCTCATAAACCACTTCAGATTGGGCTCTGCCCCCCCCCTTCCAACCACCCAGCAATGAGAATGTAACTGCTATAGACATCTCCTTAGAAATGCATAGCTCTCTGGGCTGGAGAGAGGGCTTAGCAGTTAAGCACTTGCCTGTGAAGCCTAAGGACCCCGGTTCGAGACTCAGTTCCCCAGGTCCCACGTTAGCCAGATGCACAAGGGGGCGCATGCATCTGGAGTTCGTTTGCAGAGGCTGGAAGCCCTGGCGCGCCCATTCTCTCTCTCTCCCTCTATCTGTCTTTCTCTCTGTGTCTGTTGCTCTCAAATAAATAAATAAATAATTTTTAAAAAAAAAGAAATGCATAGTTCTGACGTCCTTTGAGAGTTAACTTTATTATTTTGTGGAAGGAGGGGCTCAGACAGGGTCTCACACTAAAGTTTAGGCTGCCCTGGAACTCACTAGATGGCCCAGGCCAGCCTCAGACTCATGGCAACCCTCCTGCCTCCTTCTCTCCAGGGCTAGGATTACAGATATGCACCGCCATGATGACTAATACCATCAACTTGACAGATTCTAGAACATCTAGGAAACAAACCGCTGGGCATGTCTGTGAGAGAGTTTCTAGATTAGATTGATTGGGGTGGGAAGAGCCATCCTAACTGTGGGCAGCACAGGTCCAGGTGGGGGCCCTGGATTAAATAAAGAGGAGAAAGCAGACTGAGTACTCCTCTTCCTGACTGTGGCTGCAACTTGAGGAGCTGCTTCTCGCTCCTGCTGCCGTGCCTTTCCTGCCGTAATGAGCAGCGTCCTCTCAGACTGTAAACTGAAATAATCTGGCTTTCCTCAGGTATTTCAGTGCAGCAAAAAGAAAAGTAGCTCATAGAGTCACCAAGCCCTTAAGAATTGAATATTTTTTTTTTAAAAAAAAAAGAAAATCTTCAGGGCTGGAGAGATTGCTCAGTGGTTAAGGCACTCGTCTACAAAGCCTAACAACTTTGGATTGACTCCCTAGTAGCCACCTAAAGTCAGATGCACGAAGTGGCACAAACAAGCCCTGGTGTGCCCATATCCATGTTCATTCTCTCTTCCGCTTTTTCTCTGTCTTTTCTCTCTCCTTGTAAATGAGTTAATTAAAATGTTTGTTTTTAAAAGCAAATGCTCTGTGTATAACCATGTGCACCCCCTGCTTTTTCTCTCATATCCTCAGGTTCCTCAGAAGACAGAAAGAGACACACTATACTAAACACAATTTGGTGAAACTTTAAGAAAACAGACAAGGAAAATTGGGTGTGGCCACGCCCTCCTATAGCCCCAGTCCTATGGGGAGTGGAGACCAGAGAATCACCCAGGCTTGCTGGTCAGCCAGTCTGACTGAAAAGAAAACATGGCAGCTCCAGACTCAGTGATAAATAAAGCAGAAGCGCCGTAGGAAAGGACATTTGATGTTGTCCTCTTGCCTCTACACTGGACGTGTGCATCTGTACACACATGCATATATACTCTACACACGTGCCACATCACCCAGAGTACACATACATACACACACATGAAACAAAAACAAATACAAGGGCTGGAGAGATGGCTTATCAGTTAAGCACTTGCCTGTGAAGCCTAAGGACCCCGGTTCGAGGCTCGGTTCCCCAGGTCCCACGTTAGCCAGATGCACAAGGGGGCGCACGCGTCTGGAGTTCGTTTGCAGAGGCTGGAAGCCCTGGCGCGCCCATTCTCTCTCTCTCCCTCTCTCCCTCAATCTGTCTTTCTCTCTGTCTGTCGCTCTTAAATAAATAAATAAATAAATAAATAAATAAATAAAAACAAATACAAGCCGGGCATGGTGGTGCACGCCTTTGATCCCAGCACTCGGGAGACAGAGGTAGCAGGATTGACTATAAATTCAAGGCCACCCTGATACTGCATAGTGAATTCCAGATCAGCCTGAGCTAGAGTAAAACCCTACCTTGAAAAAAAAAATACAAAGGAGGAAGAAGAGCAGTGAAGAAGGGATGTCCAGAAGTCCTAGCCTTTCTTTTCTCCCATCTTTGCCTTTGTCTATTTTATTTTATTTTATTGGTTTTTTAATTAATTATTTTTTTATCAACAACTTCCATGATTATAAACAATATCCCATGGTAATTCTCTCCCTCCCCTACTTTCCCCCTTGAAACTCCACTGTCCATCATATCCCCTCCCCTTCTCAATCATTCTCTTTCATTTTGATGTCATGTGTAGGTAGTGTCAGGCACTGTGAGGTCATGGATATCCAGGCCATTTTGTGTCTGGAGGAGCAAGTTGTAAGGAGTCCTACCCTTCCTTTGGCTCTTACATTCTTTCTACCACCTCTTCTGCAATGGACCCTGAGCCTTGGAAGGTATGATAGAGATATTGCAGTGCTGAGCACTCCTGTCACTTCTTCTCAAACTATGATGACTTCTGAGTCACCCCAAGGTCACTGCTATCTGAAAAGAGAAGCTTCTCTGACCAAAAGTGAGAGTAACATTAATATATGGGTATGAACATTAAGAAAAGTGCTTACTGGGCAGTTTGATGAGCATAGTATATACATTTAGCCAGATACCAGCAGACGGTACACTTCTAGGGCTCATGACTACCCCTGTTGTAGGTTTTCAGTATCAGGGGTGTATTCCCTCCCATGGAGTGGGCCTCCAGTATGGTTGGTTTTCCCCATAAACAAACGTGCCACTATTGCATCCATTGGCTCATTTGGCCTAGCTGGCCAAATCTAAGGTTTGCAATGTCCAGTATTGGTTATCTTCACTGGTGATTTCTCTCTCTCCCATTGAACTGCACACAGTGTAGCTTTTCCCAGCTTCCTGTCAGCTGGTCTACATGGAGGAGGTTATCAGCTCAGTTTCAGCAGGATTTCTCAGTGGCCTTGCAGCCCAAGTATGTGGAGCCTTCAGCAATAAGGTCTTATAGGAAACCAAGGGCCTTGGTAACAGCCTGTAATGCTTTGGGGGCATCAGAGACCTCCCTGGCCAATGACTCACTGGAAGGAATCCCATCCCTGGCTCTGAAAATTTTCTTGTAACAATTGTTTGTTTGCTTGTTTTTTGAGGTGGGTTTTTTGAGGAGGTGGGCTCCAGCCCAGGCTGACCTACAATTCACTATGTAGTCTCGGGGTGGCCTAGAACTCACCGTTATCATCTTCCTCTGTCTTCCAAGTGCTGGGATTAAAGATGTGTGCCACTACATTGGGCTCACCTTTATCTCTTTCTAGTGAATGGTCGATTGCAAGGGACTCTGCCAGGTTTCTCAGGAATATGGGGGAACAACAGTGTCTAACACTAGGATCAGAGGAGAAAGGCAATAATGACACAAACCGACAAAAGAGAGCAGGGAGGGCTGGAGAGATAGCTTAGAGGTTAAGGCACTTGCCTGTAAAGTCAAAGGACCCAGGTTTGATTCTCTAGAACCCACAAGGTGCACAAGGTGGCACATGTGTCTGAAGTTTGTTTTCAGTGGCAGAAGGCCCTGGTATGCCCAGTCTCCCTTTCTCTCTCTCTAGCTATCTCTCTCTGTCTCTATCTATCTGTTTATTTCTCTCAAATAAATCAATAAATTCACAAAAAGAGCAATTCAAACACTAGCATATTCCACCTGGACAAACTGATGCCTACCTACAGTTGAGTTTCAACTAGCTTAGTGTCTTAATGTCCACAACACTGAAAGGAGGGGTGCTGAAACGTGTGAACACAGAAAAGTAATATTGGTTCAAAGAAACTGTGAACACTTAAAAAGCTAAAAAGGAACAGTAAAATATATCAGACCATCACAATTATGCAAGCTCGCATATCCAAAGGGGGTTAGCTACAGTTTATTTGCATTTTAATTTGGTTTTTCTTCATACAGTGATCAAGTTGGAATATTCCTTATGGGCACAACGAAGAAAAATTTTCAGCAAATAAGGTTATAATAAAAAATATACTCAACAGAGGCTGCTATCAAATTAAAAATAAAACTAATAATGCCAAGTTCTGTGGGGAAGGCAGCTTAGAAGGCTGGTTATAGCTCTTTGCCTCCGAAGACCCTAGGCTTTCTTTGTGTCTCAGGCCCCCAAATAACGATTACATGTTATTTGAGCAATATTAGATGCTAAAGTGCAGTTATCAAAACTGAGTAATGTAATAAAGCTACATTCGTGGTGCTCCCATTTGGAGAATTATATTTTCATTCCAGTAACTAAGGTTTCTTGATATTCAAGCTAGACTGATTCTTAGAAGCAACTTCCTCACTGGTCTGTCCACTGAAGCCCCTTAGTACCCTGTGGCTATCTGATGTCACACAGAGGAGGTTTGGTGGCTGGGAAGATAGAGGCATGCCACCTCCCCTGGAAGGGCCTACTGGAGGTGCTGGGAAAAGAGATTTTTTTTCCCCAAGCCTCTGGCCAGGCATAGACTCCCTAGTTTGACAAGATCGAGATTGTCCCAAGACACTTCAGTGAGTGGCTTTTTTTTTTTTTTTTTTGAAAAATCCTTATTAAAAGCTGGGCGTGGTGGCACACACCTTTAATCCCAGCACTCAGGGAGGCAGAGGTAGGAGAATGGCTGAGAGTTTGAGGCCACCCTGAGACTACATAGTGAATTCCAGGTCAGCCTGGACCAGAGTGAGACCCTACCTCGAAAAACCAAAAATAAAAATAAAAATCCTTATTAACTTATTTGCACATATAGGAGTGGGAGCGTGCCAGGGTCTCTTTCTGCTGCAAATGAATGCCCATCTGGCTTTATGTGGGCAATTGAGAAACCTGCACCCATGCAGGCGGGCTTTGCAAGCGAGTGCCTTTAACCGCTGAGCCACCTCCCTCGACCTCAACCGCAGTCTCAAGGGTGTCTATCGGGAGTTCTCGCACACAGAAAAGACTTGAGCAACCATCATCTACGTCGCACTGCTGAAGAAGAGTCCCATGAGGGTCACCTTGGCCCTTGAGTGCTGCAGCGCCTCAGCAACGTTGAGCTTTTCGTGCCTTTCTATGCCCTGGGATGGAACAAGGTCACCTGGACTACATGTTTGGGACTTATCCTTCCACTAAATGACATCACAACACCACTTCACACCTATGATGCCAAGCATCATAGATTCTGGAATCCATATACATATGTCTGAGGAGTTTAATCTCTGCCCTCATCCTGACACACTCACTATTCTGTACCTGATAACTCCAAGAATTAGAGAGAGAATCATAAAAGTCCCAGCATGTAAATGTCATGACCATGTCACCCAGGGCAGGGCAGGGCTGGCTTCCTGTTCTTTGGTGACACAATATCCCTAATCAAGAAAACTGAGGCACACTCCCTGCTTTCTCCTAAGGGAATGAGAGTTCTGTCATCTGGAGGAAGTGTCTCTTCCCTTTGTCATGTCACCAGGGAAACTGGAAGTAAAATCACTCTTTTGGTGACCTTTAAACCAGCCCACACCATTCTTCCCTCATGCATTAAGACTCTAAAATCCCTAAAAAGATCACTCAGGAGATGGGCAGTGACTCAATCTAGCTTCTTCAGGCTGAACTGGGCCACAGAGACGACTTAGGAAAGCATCTTCTTAATCTTGGAGGACAGGGTCAGCGTTTCTGTTCTTTGGGCCTGTGTCCCTTGCTCACAATCTGAAAAAAAGAAAAAAAAAAAAAAAAGATTGCCTTGTCCTAATCTCTGTCACTATGTTTATAACCATATGGGTGCATATACATACACATAGAAAAATCCCAGCACTCTGGAGACAGGGAGGCAGAGGTAGGAGGATCACTGTAAGTTCGATGCTAGCCTGAGATTTCATAGTGAATTCCAGGTCAGCCTGGGCTAGAGCGAGACCCTACCTTGAATAAACCAGAGAAAAGAACAAGACACGTGAAGTTGTTTGTAACTTGTTACTTTGGGCAAGTGGCTGTTACCATCTGTAGAAGTGAGGAGGGACAGAGGGCCACACCTGTCCTGCTCATGGGCCTGCCTCAAGCCCCAGTGCAGCCTCTGCTGTCGTCAGCAACTTTCCGCATCAAATGTCTTGTCACGGCGTCCTTGCGTGGCCTCTCATCTTCTGCAGGGCTCTTGACAAGCGCTCTCGTGCTCACTGCAATACATATTTTAGCAGCTTCCACAGTCCACAGAAATTGATTCACCATGTTACCTTGACAGCATGAATCTTGCCCACATAGGCGATTAAACCCTCCTTTGAGGAGCCAAAGGTGGGTGGAAAAGACTTCTAACACACACAAATGCACACATACACACATGTCACACTGCTTTCTATGCTAGTGACCTCCAAGGATGGTGACAGGCCTGTGGAAGTTTTTCTTCCGCACGGGCTCATAAATGCCTTGTGGAGCCTGCAGGCACACACACAAGTCAGCTGCTGAGACAACAGAAAGATCATCAGTGGGGTACCAAGTAGAGTCCCAGTCATCTCTCCCTTAGTGCCTAGAAGGATATGGCACAGGACCGGCCAAGGCTGCCATGAACTTTGTTGCTCTCTGGGGAACCTGTTTCCTTCCTAGAAGTGCACACATTCTTATCGCTGCCTTTAGTACATTGTCAGAGGCTGTCTGGGCGCTACTTTCATTTGATGCTAATTGTTGTCATTGGCTTCTCACAGTTGAGACAAACGCCCAACCAAAAGCAGCCTATGGGAGGAAAGAGTTTATTTCAGGCTTACAGTCTCAACAGGCAGTTTCACCGTGGTGGGAAGGGCAGAAGCTGAACATCACGTCTTGTTTCTACAGCTGGCAAGAAGCAACAAGACAGTGAGCCAAGCTAGCGCTTGGCAAGCTGGCCTAACCTCAAGCTCCTCCCTCAGGGACACAACCCTTCCACCAAGTATTCAAAGCATATGAGGCTGTGGGAGACATTTCGCATCCAAACGATCACAGTAACTCCCTGGAATCTATGAAACCCATTTAATGTCTACGTTTTCTTAGGGTCAGTGTAATTTTCTTACGTAATTATTGCTATTTAGTTGGTTCTAATTTCTCCTGAAACTTTCTACATTTTGAATTCCACTATACCTGAATGACCTCACAGGTACTTTTAATTATGTATCCCTGTGTGAGAACTTGTCACCTTCTCCACAGAGTCCAGAACATCACCTATACCAGTAGTATACTAGTTCTTGTCACAATGCTGTACTGTCCTTCGGTTCTTCCTCAAGGCTCATATCTTTAGCTTATGACAGTATTGTTTAACCTCACTGCCCATTCCTTACAAGGCCCTCCTATGAGTGAGCGGTCTTACATCCTAGTTAAGGATTCTGGTTTGTGAAAATGGTTGAGAAAGGACTTCTCGAGCTTGCCGGCTTTGGTCCTGAGAAGTTGTGCTCAGGGTCTTGGTCTCTGAAGAGTCTAAGTGGCTTCGTGACTTGGGTTAGAGATACGGTGATCTCCTGATGAACCTTACTCACCCTACTTATCCTCAGAAATTACACCACAGATGAGAAGTGTTCCTCTCCTGCATTCAACCAGTTCTTCTGTCTGAGATAGGATCTGGATCAGGAATGCCCAGGGCATTTTCATCAGTGGTTTTAGATGGCAAAGATTCCTTCTGGTCTTGAGCACTAGGGTGTCTATTTGTGTGTGTGTGTGTGTATGTGTGTATGTACATGCATGTGCCATGTCATGGGTTTAGAGGTCAGAAGACAACCTCAGAATGTCTTGCCTTCCACATTCTTTGAGACAGAGTCTGTCTTGACCACTGCTAATGTCACACTAGCTGGCCCAGGAGCTTTGAGAGTCTCCTGGCTTTGTCTCCCATAATTGTGGGCACATTAGAATTATGGATGTCTGTGCCACTGTGTCTAGCTTTATGTGAGTCCTGGGAATCTAAACTTGGGTTTTCAGGCTTGCATAGAAAACACATTAACCACTGAGTTATCTCCCAGTCCTATCTGTTAGAATTTAATAGCATTCCAAGTTTCCAGCTTGTTCTGCAAGGCAATAGTTATTTTATAGAGAAAATGAGAAAATTGTAATCAGAATGAGCTATCAACATGGCAATCACTTTGGTAAGTTGTCCAATTCACCTGATTTAGTGCAACATATTACACTGCAAATTACAGACATCTAAATCATTTATTTTAAAACTAGAAATAGCAGGTCTAAGAGGAGTTGAATGGCATTTAAGTTTTATTAATTTTTGGTTATTATAGAGAAGACACTGTTGTAAAAGTGAGAAAATTAGCTGAAAAATAACAGCAATGAAGAAGGCCATTTCTCCTTTGATTAATAGACAGCAAGCTGAATTTTGCACAGAATATTCTATGGGGAAATAATGCATTTCGTGATTACATCTTTGTCTGTGAGTTATAAACCTGCTGGTCTCTGCCCAACCTTTCCAGTCTCTGTGATTCCTGTTACCTTTCTCTAAGAAAAGTGGTCATCATGTGCAGTGGTTTGATTCAGGTGAATCCTAATAAACTTATGTGTCCTGAATGCTATGTCCCCAGCTGATTCCTGGAGGAAATGTACTGTTGAGAGTGGGCTTATGGGTATTACAGCCAGCTTCCTCTTGCTAGTGTTTAGCACATTCTCTGCTGCCATTGTCTACATGATGTTGGCCAGGAGATGATGTCCACACTCTGCTCATACTGCATTTTTCCTTACCATCATGGAGCTTCTCCTCAAATCTGTAAGCCAAAATAAACCCTTTCCTCCCACAAGCTGCTCTTGGTTGGATATTTGCTGACTGCAACAATAAAATCAGTATCAAGAAGTGGGGCCATTGTTGCTAGAAACTGGACTGTGTGACTTTTGGCCTTTTAGAACTGATTTGAGGGAGAAATGGGTAAGAATTTTAAACCTTAGACTAAGAGATGCCTTGCAGTGCTATAAGTACAGCTTAATGGATTACTCTGGTCAGAGTTGAATGACCTGAATGCAGTAAGAACTATTGGCTGTGAGGTTTGGCTTTTGAGGGTAAGAAAGAGCTTTACCTGGACTGGACTAGAAGCAGTTTGTGTGAGATGCTTGCTGTTATGCCTGTGTCCTGAGAACTTAGGCATCAGGGTTGCATTGCATAGAAATGGACTGGTATGAGCAAAGGGATATGGCACAGAAAGAGATGAAATATTTGGGCTAAAATTGCTGTCTGTTCAGCCATAATTGTATGAGAGATCACAACCATTGAGACTGGACCAGCTGACCTGCACTGGGAATAGGAAGAATGCAGAGTCTTTTGAAGGGGTCTGAATACTGAAGGAGTGCCCCATTCTTCAAAGTCTGCTTTACTCCCCCCATAATAACAAATTGGCAGCCCACTGGGTATTATGGAGTATAATAAATGCAGGAAAAAGAGGTTCATTGAGTTTGCAACATGGTCTTGTTTTTGCAAATGGCCATAGGCAGTGTGAAGTAGTCTTACTGGATCATCTGTGTGGAGACCCAGTGGGGCCATGAATGGACCATGGGTTGCTGTAGAGACCCAGTGGGGATGCCAGATCTATGTGATGCCTGCCAAGGAGAGCTGCTGGCATCAGATGAAGATTTCTGAGATAGTGAGAAGCATAGCTGGCGGGGTGGAATTGGAGCTCCAGAAACTTATCACAGGTGAGAATTATTGGGCTTGAAGACTTGTCACTGGCTAGAGTTGTTGGTCTTGGAGCTATATAGTTTGGTGTTTGTTGTAAATCTTGTATTTGTTGAATATTTCTTTGCTATGCCCAATGCCATATTTTGCAGTGTGAATATTTATCGTGTGCTGTTATTTATTTATTTATTTGGTATTACAGCTCAGCTAAAAGATGTTGGACTATGGGGATGTTTGAACATCATTAGGATTGATAAAAAACTCTGCCACACCTTCCCAAGGCACAGAGTCCATTGCAGAAGAGGTGGCAGAAAGAATGTTAAGAACCAAAGGAAGGGTAGGGCTCCTTACAACGTGCTCTTCCAGATGCAAAATAGCATGGATATTCATGACCTCACAGTGCCTGACACTACCTACACAAGACCATCATAATAGGAGGAAAAGATCTTGACATCAAAATAAAAGAGAGACTAATTGAGAGGAGTGGGGGATGTGATAGACAGTGGATTTTCAAAGGGGAAAGTGGGGAGGAGGGAGGGAATTGCCATGGAATATTGTTTATAATTATGGAAGTTGTCAGGAAAAAAAACTGCCAAAAAATCTATGGGGACTTTTAAAGTTGGACTAAATGCATTGCATTTTACATCATGGGTAGTTATCAGTTTATGGGGTCCAGTGGCAGATGTGGTAGTGTGATTCAGGTGTCCCCCATAAACCTATGTGTTCTGAATGCTAGGTTCCCAGCTGGTAGCAATTTGGTAATTACCTCCTGGAGGTAATGCATTGTTGGGGGGCAGGTGGACTTATGGGTAGTATAGTCAGTTTCCCCTTGCCAGTATTTGGCACAATCTTCTGCTCCTGTTGTCCAGCTAACATTGGCCAGGCAGTGACATCCACACTCTGCTTATGCCATTGTTTTCCCCTGCTATTGTGGAGATTCCCCTCAAGTATTTAAGCCAAAATAAACCCTTCCTTCCCACGAGCTGCTCTTAGTTGGGTATTTTCTGCAAGCAACACAAAGATAACTGCAACATCATGTGACCCCTGAGGTCTCACAAGGCCCCCTACCATCATTTCCCTCACACTTGTGGAATCACCTTATTTCATCAAGTATATCAAATATCTATACCAATCAGCATCTACTGTAAGACTAAGAACAGTGTTGTTTCTGTTCTGCGTTACTGCAAAGCCACAAATGAGAACCTTTATATTGTTCAGGGAAGCAACTTTTGCTTGAACACTGTTGCTAGTAGCCTCATGGCTTACCAAAAGTAATACTATGTGGACATCACTGGAGTAATCACAAAGGAAGCTGGTTCCTAGTGAAACCTAGTCCTCCATGTTTCTTTCACTAGCCCTGGCTCTGGGCTTCAAGGATATACGAGTTTCTGTGGTGTTTTGAATGCCCACAGACTCACGCATTTGAAAGCTTGATGCTCAGTTGAGGATGGTGCAGTTTTTGAAGGTTATGGAACCTTTAAGAGTTGAAGCCTTGCTGAAGGAAGCACGGCATTAAGGGTGGTCCTCAAGGGGTTAGAGTTCACAGTGGTAGGAGATCCTGGTGCACAATTCTCATTTTCTTTCCACCCCCCCCCAAGAAAATTAAAAGATGCTTTAAAAAACTAACATTTCAGATTCCTCACTGCATTAATGAGATTTAAAAAAATATTTTGCATGGCATTTAATGAGACATAGCACTTTAAAGTTTTCAAACACTGTTCCCCACTTAATTCTTAAAGACAAACCTGAAATAAAAAAGAGCAAAAAAGGGGGAGGGCTAGGGACTGGAGAAATGGCTTAGTGGTAAAGGCACTTGCCTGAAAACCCTAAGAATCCATGTTTGACTCTCCAGGTCTCACATAAGCGAGATGCACAAGGTGACGCAAGGCCGCACATGTGCACAAGGTGATACAAGTGTCCGGAGTTCTCTCTCATTCTTTCTCTCTTTCTCTCTCTCACATAAAAAAATGCCAGTCTGTTGGGCTTGCCTCAAAAGAAAAATAGCAAAACAAAATGCCCATGTAAAACAAATTTTCCCCAAACATTTTTAAACTTGTTACTTGGAAATACCCATGAAAGCAAATCTCTAGTAGAGTAGAGGAGGGGCAAGGGATCTGACCTCAGTCCACTCCTGGTTATATGCACCCTCACCACAGAGCAGTGTCCATGCCACGTGAAGCCTATTATCCATTTCTGGAGCCTCATTGTTGGGATTCTGGGTGATTTTCATACCTATCTCTCTCCTGAGGACATAAGCTCTTGTGTCCTACTCATACTTAGCTTGTTAGGGTTCAATCACTGCTCTGGCCCACATCAGGTATAGAATAGACCAGTGAACACAAAATATTGGCAAAGCCTTGTAAGAAACGACTTGGAACTTCCAGCAAGACTATTTCTCATGTTTTCAAATGAACAGGGTCACAGCTGTACTATTTTCTCAAGGACACAATTACACTAGAGAGGCCCTATGCACAGAGAAAGAAAAGGTTATTAACCTATTTGGAAAATAAAATAAAATAAAATAAAATAAAAATGGACATATCAGAGTGGAAGATTCCAATCCATGAAAGTTATAGCAAACGGCGCTCAGAGGTTTGTGTCACATTTCCTACTGCCTCCCCTTGTTCTCTCCTGTGTGGGAGTGATGATGCTCCCACCAGAACTACAGGGAGGCTGCCAGAAGGAAATGATAGGAATGATTAAATATTTGGAGAGCTGGTGGAGTGGAAGAAAAGCCTATGAAAAGTTAACTACCAATTAAAAATGATTTATAAGTAGCAGGCATGGGGCCCTGGCAGAGAACAAAGTTCTAACTAAAGAAAGTGCAGGTAGGCTGAAATTGTAGGTATAAGTTGGTAAGGAACTAACCTGATGGATATCTCTTGTTCCTGACTGGTTGGAATGATATGTTCTTTGTCTTCGTTGAAAGTGGGCATCCAGGGGCTGAGGAGATGGCTCAGTGGGTATGAGCAATTGCTGTGTAACCATGAGAACGTCATGCACCCACATGAAAAGCTAAGCAAGGGGATGAGAGGAGAGGAGACTCAACAGACAAGTGAAGGGATATAATACAGGGGATGGAAGGGTCTAAGGCGCAGAGGTAAGAGGAAGGGGGAGATATACAAAACTAATGATGGTGTGAATTGGTACCATAGAAACCTTCCTTTTCATTAGCTGATTAAAAGATATAACTCTCTTTTTGTTTGTTTGCTTGTTGTTGTTGTTGTTTTTAGAGGTAGGGTCTCTCTCTAGCTCAGGCTGACCTGGAATTCACTATGTAGTCTCAGAGTGGCCTTGAACTCACAGAGATCCTCCTACCTCTGCCTCCCCAGTGCTCGAATTAAAGGTATGTGCCACTACGCCTGGCCATATAACTCTGCAAATTAGAGAAAGTTGGGGATGGGAATAGTTTGGATATAAGTGTCCTGCAGATGTGGAGAAAGCTTTACCCTAAAGCTGGTGCTGGTAAATCCTACTGCCAGAATTGGTTACTCCCCCACACAGTGAGCTGTTGGTCAGAGAGGTCCAGGAGGCTCCCAAAATAGTGCAGGCCATGGCCAAAGCATTTGGCTACCCACCAGATCTAAGTTGTAATACCATGTTGCTGAAGACATTATAGGATGTGGTCACAAGTCAGAGAGAGATCGTGTTGGAACTGAGATAGAAGCTAGCTTTCTGCTTGACTGGCTCTCATAGTGCTGGAAAGTGCTATGCAAGCTGCTAATGGATAATGGTCACCGAGAGCATGAACAAGCAGGAGATTCTGTGAGCTACAAAATCAACCCTCCGGGCAAGGTGCACACACGGGTGCAAATAGTGGCGCACAGGCCATGGGGGTAATTGGCTGCTCTCTGATTGTATATGAGGCCTGCTCAGTGGGAGAGAATTCATACCTGGAACTGAAAATGTCATAGACCCAAAACAGAAGCTTCCACTGTTCTTTGGATAAAAGGAGAGCTTCTTCTCATCAAAAGTCTTCAAAGATGTCTTATATGTATCCCCTTTAAGCCATGCTGCTCTCACTCTTGGATACAGAATCTAGCTTTTTACAGATGTCATTGAGTAGTAGGGAGACCCAAGGCCCACCAATATGACAAGAAGAGAGAGCCGATTGCCTAGCAAAAGATAAGTCATCTCTATCTCATCTTACAGGACCCAGAAGAGGAAGTGGATGATTAAACATGAGCACTACTCTCACTGCTGGCCTGAGAACAACCACCAGGGGGATGGGCGGTAGACACTGAGGAGACTCAAAACTCATCAAAGCAGAAAATCAGAGGCTGATGAGAGCTCGATGCTAAAAGAGGCATAACACACCCTTAAAGGCTCAGGGAACATTGCAGAAGGAGTGGACACAGGAGGATTTCTGGGGTTCCCCTGCTCAGTGAGTCTAACCAAAAAGTGGGGAGCTCCAGGTTCAGATTCAGTGAGAGTTTCTGTCTCACAGAAATACAGTGGAAGAATGATAAAAGACGACCCTATATATCTTCCTTTAGCCTTTGCACATATGTCACAAGATATACACATTTGCACACATACAAAACAAACCATAAATAAAGCTGTGATCCAGACCTTCCTTCCCAAGGCAGCATGACTTCCATCCCTCAGTATGGGGGCCGAACATGGGTATCCATTTAAGTGAGTGCCTCACTTTATAAATTCCAAGTATTTTAACAATTGGATGTTTCATTAATTAACCACTAACGACACATTGTTCAATGAATAATGCTAACACAATACTTTCTGAAAATTTAAAGTCACATGATTTCATCCTCACAGCAAACAGAATGCACTCACAAACACTAAAATTGTCCATGTAAATCAACTATACATGTGGGAGGCCAAGAGCAGAGCACAGTGAATTTTGATGAAATGTTGATAAAGAGAGGCCTTTCAGAGCATTGTGCCCATGACAAAAGAATTTAAAGAAAAGTATTAATAAATCCAGACATAAAATCTATCATTTTAATCCAAACTCCACACAAAATAAAAGCCATGCAACAACAGTTACAGTGAAATGTGTAGAAAAGGCCACGTCAGCTTGTGACCCAGCCCTTGAATGTGCCGCTCTCCATCCCCTTCCCTTTCATTAGTCCGTGCCTCCCGAATTCCATGGTGGACCACAGCAATCATCCACCTATCACCTCTTAGCCATAACCACTTTGGCTGTAAGAGGCCTCAATGTTTCCTTATTTCCACAGAAAAAGGGTTTTTTAACCTGACCCACCCTACTCTGCACTACCTCTTCTGCTTCACCTTCCCCATGTCCAAAATTCCACTAACCATAGCAAGCTCCTGACTTCCTATCATTTCGATCAAAGCACATCTCAGTACATTTCCAGGTGTCCCTAGGAGACAAAGGATGCATGACATACGACTGTTCCATCTTTCCTTTACAACTTCCTGACATATCTTGGGTCCAAAAATCTCCATGTCCAAATTTGTCCTTAGCACATCGTGCAAGCAAGTACCACAGATGGCTATCTCGTCTTTGGTCTTCCAACTCAAAGTTATTGATCACCTTGGAAATGCTTGCCCTCGTCATGCGATGGAAGAAGATCTCCTTTTCTTCTGGTGTTTCCATCATGACACAACCCAAAATAAACACATGCGCCTGTGTGTGGATGCCTGCACCCTTGTCTGTCTTCTTCCTGGTAGCACTGTGTGGGGTCTGTGTGTTGTTTGACACTCTGCTTGTGGTGAGGAATGTTGTTCTGCACAGAGACAACTCCAGGAAGCACTGAATGAACATGGAGGGAAGGATCTCATAATCATGGGATACTGGCCAGCCATCTTGGCCACTATATGAGGTATCTGATGTCCATGGTCTCCAGGATTCTTGTGAGTGGAATATGGAGATGTTACACTTCACAGGCATCCAGTGACTCACCCAAGGTATCTCAGCGAGTGGCAAATCTGCTTGGAGATCAGTGTGATACTTAATAAATAGATGCATGGTATTGGCTGGCATATATGTGAAATCCTTACATCTACAAAACGTGCCAGAGAATTATGGCCCATAATTCTTTTTTTTTTTTAACTTGCTTTTGTTCTCTGTGACTCAAGGCATGGGGTTGTACATGCATGGAGTTGTAGGTAGACAGCCTCTGCATCTGTCTTACCAGTTGTCAACCTGTGCCCAGCCCTGTGGCTGAATCACAGGAAGTGTTGTAAATCCCCTTTGGCCATCTGTGTCACTTGCTTGTACGACACTCCTCGTGGAAAGACTCTGGAGATTCTGTGCCCCATGTATGCCAGGAAGTTGAAAAGGAAAGATGAATTATGCTGTGTGTAATTCATCCTCTGTGTCCAGGTTGTTTCTCCGGGTGTTTCTAGGGGGCCAACTCCTCATAGGCACTGTACTTCCATGTGGGATTTAACATTGGAAAGTCCTTACCTAAGGAATACTTTAAGAAGGATATAGCTGGTATTGAAGGCTAACCCCCAAATTCTATATTGGAACTCTGTTGCAGTTACCTTTTCATTGCTTGGACAAAACACCCAGCCAGTAGGAAAGGATTTATTTCAGCTCACAGTTTCACCTTGGCATGGAAGAGCAGAAGCTGGGTGTCACATCTTTTTATAGCAGTTAAGCAGTCGCAGGAAAAGTAAACTGGCTCTGTCAAGAGGGTACTGGGCTATAACACCTTAAAGCTCTCCACAAATACTTCTCCTGCAGAAAAACTCTACCTCCCAAATTGCCACCAGCTGGGGGCCAGGTAGGAGGTTCAATCACAAACACAAGAGGCTATGGGGACACTTTACATTCAAACCATCACAACCTCTAATCCTCGGTGTGTATGTATTTGGAAGCAGGGATCTTAGAAAGGTAATTAAAATCAAATGAAGGCATAAGAGATAGGATTGCTGTCCTCACACACTGGAGGATTTTTCTCTGTCTGTGGATAATGGAAAGGCCATGTGAAGGCACAACAAGAAGGCAGACATCCGCAAGAGAGGAGGCGAGCCCTGACTAAAAACCAACCCTGGCAGCAACTTGACCTTGAACTCCTCAGCATTTGAAAGTTTGAGAAGTAAATTTCTATTGTTTATGTCTCCTTGTGGCATTTTGTTTTGACAGCCCAGGACAAGTGAGACACACTTATCTGCTATGACTGCTGGTGGTCAGCTTTAAGTGACCCTAAGTCATGTCTGCATCAATCGTACAAACATCAAGTAGAAATGGAAAAGTCTCATGACTGAAATAAACCCTGCTGAGTGAGTGGTGGGCTGTGTGCTTTATGTGTAAACTCCCGTGTTTCATCTGGACCATGGCATATCCAGTAAGGCCCAGGAGGGCCTGAGAGCACTAGCAATCTTGGGTCTCTCTCTCTCTCTTCTCCACAACAGGGTGATTATCTGCATCCCTAAATCACTGAATAGCAATCCTCAGTGTCCTAGGGTCCACCCACATTCTGTTAGCATACAAAACTTTGCCCCTTAGGCTGGAGAGATAACTTAGTGGTTAAGGAACTTGTCTATGAAGCCTAAGGACCCAGTACCAGTACCCATGTAAGACAGATGCACAAGGTGGCACATGTGTTTGGAGTTCATTTGCAATAGCTGGAGGCCCTGGCATTCTCATTCTCTCTGTCTCTCTCTGTCTCTCTCTCTCTCTCTCTCTCTCTCTCTCTCTCTCTCTCTCTCTCCATATATATATATGTATATATATACACACACATATATATATGTGTGTGTGTATATATGTATGTATGTATATATATAGTATGTATTATGTATGTATATGTATGTATGTGTGTGTGTAAAATCTCAAATAAATAAATAAAATATTTAAAAGAAGCTTTGCCTCAAAGTGCTTTGATGGCTCAAACACAAACTAAGTAGTAATAGGCAACTTATATAAAGGGCCTAGAATGTGCTGGGCACTGTTTTAAGAGTTATATAAAAATTGTTTAAGCCATCTCTATTACGCCATCCCAGTTGAACATAGGAAAAACAGCACAGAGCTGGGAAGTGATGAGGCATGAGATCTGGGAAGCCTGATTCCAGAGTTCCTGGGTGTTGCACGATGCCAAAGCCCAGAGGACGTGCCACAAAGGGTGGAACCATGCTCCAGTTTGCCAATGTCCCAAGAGCCTCTGCACCATCTTCTGTCTGTTTGCCCATCTTCAAAGGGTCAGCTATACCCAGAGAGCTCTAGGAAACCCACCTTTTCTTTGTTATCACCCACAACATCAGCACCACCACCACCACCAACAACAACAACGTGGTCATCTCCACGGCTTAGGGAACATAGGCTAGCTGCTTCGTTGTCGCTTTTGAAATTCTCCAACTTGCCATCATTTCCTGTTGCACCAACAACGGCTGTCTCATCTTTTAAGTGCAAAGGCTGCTTGTGGGCTAGAGAGATGGCTTAGTGCTTAAGGTGCTTGCCTGCAAAGCCTAAGGACCCAGGTTCAATTCCCTAGAAACTATGAAAGCCAGAGGCACATAGTGGTGCACATGTTTGGAGTTTGCAGTGGCTGCAGGCCCTGGGGTGCCCATTCATCCCCCCCCCACACACACACACCACTCTCTCTCATAAGTAAAATGAAATACGTATATATTGCAAAAGGCTGCTTGTTACAGCCTGTTAGGGAAGATCCTAGGAAACTAATCTGAGGATTTGAATTCATCCTGGGCCTGGCACAGTCTAATGCATTTGACTACATTCAGGCTTTGATCTCTAAACTAAAGGAGCTGCTCAGAAGTGCAGCCCAACCTGGGCAGCTACAATGTTGTTCCCACTAACATCTGCCATAAATATTGCAAGACTAAAAGAAAAACCCTCAGCCCATCTTGCAGGCAAGAAGTCAACTGCTAGCCAGGCGTGGTGGCGCACACCTTTAATCCCAGCACTCGGGAGGCAGAGGTAGGAGGATCGCCATGAGTTCAAGGCCACCCTGAGACTACAGAGTTAATTCCAGGTCAGCCTGGACCAGAGTGAGACCCTACCTCAAAAAACCAAAAAAAAAAAGAAAAAAAAAAAAAGAAGTCAACTGCTTTGAGCTGTAACTATAAAGAGGGAATGTTGGCAGGCACGTGGGCATATTATTCCTCTTGTTGCTTGGATAAAATGCCTGGCAAAGGCAACTTAAGGGAGAAGTGTTTATTTGGCTCCCAGTTCAAGGTAATAGTCCAACATGGCAGGGAAGGTGTGTGGCGGCCAGAGCTTGTGGCAGCCAACGTAAGGAAGCAGAGTGATGAATGCTCACATTCACCTCACTGCCTCCTCTTGTTTTTCTTTTTGGTTGTTCAAAGTAGGGTCTCACTCTGGCACAGACTGACCTGGAACTCACTATGTAGTCTCAGGATGGCCTCAAACTCAGCAATCCTCCTACCTCTGCTCCTTTTTTTTTTTTTTTTTTCAAAGTATGGTCTCATTCTAGTCCAGGCTGACCTGAAACTCATTCAATAGTCCCAGGCTAGGCTTGAACTCACAACAATCCTCCTACCTCTGCCTCCTGAGTGCTGGGATTAAAGGTGTGCGCCACCACAGCTGGCATCACTTTCTCCTTTTTATTCCATCGAGGACCTCCACTTTATGAAAAGGTATCACTAGTATTTATGGTGGGCCATCCTACCTCAATTCACCTAATCTGGAAAACTCCTCATAGACAAGCTAGCTCAGCGATTTGTTTCCATGGTGATTGTGAACCCTGTCAAGCTGATCACAGAGACTAGCTATCACCGTGGGTAAGAGAGAGGGGATGATGCAAAGGGAATGGTGGGGGTGCACAAGAGGGCGTGCACACAGTACAGTTCTTTGACCTTGACTGCACAGCCTTGATTTTTCCCAGCAGTTTTTCATCTATTCCCTACACAATCCAGTGGTTTTGCTATTGCCATCGCTTAACACATGGTAGGACACCGAAGCTCACAGAAGTCACCCAGGCCTGGAAGGACTCTATGAAGACCCCAACATTGTGATCTAGGGGTCCACGCTCTAGGCTTCTCATCAGTGCTCACGGCTTCTCAAGCCATTTGACATTGCCAAGTGTCAAGCTCACAGAGTTGCTGCCTCAAGCTGGGGGACAAAAGGCTGTGGATGTCCTGGAGCCCACAGGGTCCCACTATCTCACACACCCCCTAACGCCAAACAAAACAGCTTAACTGGGGCTAGCTCTTTGACAGGGGATCAAAGCATAACTCCCATGTGTCCTAAGCCCTCATATCAATAGTGGGAGCGCTGTGAAGAGAATCTGAGAAAGGCGATGGATGGCCTGTAATGTCTCCCGAGGTTGCGGGCAGCTAACACCCACTTCAGGGCTCATAGGCCTAATGAGCTGTATAGAGTGCCAAGTTTATAATCGAGTCATTGATTTTTAACCTCCTGGAGTTTAGATGGCTTTCTAGTTGTGATTGCCACATGTTAATGAAAAATGTATAGATTTTTCTCTTTGAAAAAAAAAAAAACAGATGAATGGCATTGGAAAATGTCATCAAAATCAGAAGCAAAATGGAATGGTGTCACCCACTAAGTTAAGGTGAGTCTTCTCAACTCAATTAACCTAATCTAGAAAATCTCTCATGTGCATGCCCAGAGGATCCCTTCCTGGGTGATTCCAGGTCCCCTCAGATTAATTATCAATATAAACCACCAGAAGGGAGGACTCAGAGTCACCCTAGAGACATGACACTCCATCCAGGAGTGATCATAGGCTCTCCTGGGAAACCGGTTGAGTTTGTTTTTATCTGTCTGTCAGTACAGGGGAAGAAAGAACACGTAGAGGGTACATAGGTGTGTCATGCAGATTTGTGCCCACGCTCCTGACCCATCCTAGAACTGAAGACACGTGTGGGGACCAGAGCCGAGCACGTACAGTCAGAGGCAGCGGGAAGGATAGCCTGGTCCTGCCGTGGGAAGAAAGAGATGGAAAGTCACACAGAGGAAGACTTTCAGCTTGACTCAAAGACCACTTCCTGTGCACAGTGCGCATGGAGGAACAGCTCCCTTTCCTGAAAGAGTTGAGAAGGTAACCAGCAGAGAGAAAACCCTGTCACTTCTCCCACAGTAAATGAGCCTCACACACATGAACATGAAGGTGACTGGTGGTAGTGAAGGTGGTGGACACAATGACAATCACCAGCTGATGTGTGATGCTCTCCTCCAGCGGGGGGGAGGGGAGGCGGAATTTATTGCCATCTTTATCAGAAGCAGCTGCAACTGCTCATGAAGACTTTGAGGTTGAGGCTGTGGTTGTTCCACCATATAAAGAGATGGTGAGGAGGTTTTAAGAGCATCACCTAAGATCTCTAACATCCCCGGTGCCAGTTGTATGCAATGACTCATGAGGTCTGGCCTCAGGGAGAGGAAGAGAATATAGAGGGTAGAAGATCAAGGAATTCACAGTTCCGTCTATGCAACTACGGGGAAGTCGTCACCCATGCTGAGATGAGACCTTTCCATGCCGCCACTCTTCTTGGGTCTCCATGCTCCTATAACGAAGTGCCCTCCGCACTCTGTAAGGAAGCCCAATAGACATGTTGATCTGCCACAGTGAACTCTGGTGGAATCAGCCTTTAGTCTCTTATGGGTGCCCTGCCTGTCAACATGTCCCCCGAAAAGAGTTCAATGCTACATTGACATTCAAATAGTGCTGAACACTTGACAGCGCTTTTTCACATCCTTTAGCTATTTAACCTTACAATAATCCCAATGCTCTTTTTAAAAGTGGTCTATTGTTGCATTTTATAGTATATTTTTACTGTCTTCCAGCAAGAGCAAACTGAATCCCCACTGAATTCACACTGTCGCTTCTAAGGTCAAGTGGACGGTAACAGCTGGCCTTGTCTCTAAGACTTCAGTTACTGCGCAAATGTGAGAGCTGACCCCATGTTAAAGTCATAATCAATGTGTAATTAGAAAATTGAAGATCTGTTATCACACACACACACACACACACACACACACACACGCACGCACACACACACACACAGAGTTTCTGAAATCACTCTTTGCAACCACACTTAAAAACATCAGATGAGGGAGTATTGGGCTAAACTAAACAAAGCTAAACTAAACAAAGAAACAAATATCCCTGGCTCTTCCTCCCTTACAGAAGGAAATTGCATTTTAAGATTTAAAGATCTTTTCAGACAGAAAGGCGTCCTTCACCAAACACAGGCTTTGTGTGGTGGAAAACAATTTGCAAGTTGTTCATCTGAGGACAAAGGTCTCCGTGAAGGGGTTGTTTGCTCATGTCTAACACAAGGCCAGAGCAATCAATCTGCATGCACACACACACACCCACACACCTTTCTAAATCAATATCATCATGGCTTCCCAGCCAGCCCTGCAGGCCCAAAGGAGGTAGATGGAGAACTGGGACCATCATCGTGGTGGGTGATTTGTTAAACCAAAACTGGGAACAGATTCAGCAGGTAACTGATATAGCTAATCTGCTTTTTAAAAAAAAAAAAAAAATCTACTATCTTGTTCTGTTTTTAAAAAAATATTTTATTTATTTATTTGAGAAATAAGCAGAGACAGAATTGGCACACCAATGCCTCTAGCCATTGCCAACAAACGCCAGAGGCATGCACCACCCTGTGCTTCTGGCTTTACGTGGGTACTAGAGAATTGAACTTGGGTCCTTGGGCTTTGCAGACAAATGCCTTAACCGCTGAGCCATCTCTCCAGCCTTAATCTGCTTTTGCAAGCATTCCTCTGCACTTTTGGTCCAGTGTGCTTTCCCACCCTTTAGTCTGGTGTGTTGCCCAACCTCCTCTGCCTGTGTCCACAGCTCATCCTGACCTGCAGGTCTTTGAGGGGTCACCCATGTACTTCATTTTCCGTGTTCATTCGGGGTCTCACGCAAGATCACCAGCCCTAATTGTTATCAGGTTTTCTGACTCTTCTCCAGGCTCTGATCTGCTGTTGAGCCCATCCAGTGGGGTCTCTACAGTAATTAGTGTACTTTTCAATGTCATAATTTCTATTTGGTTCCTTTTTTCATGTTTCAGTGGCTTTACTAATGCTTTGTTTCTTGAGACATTGGCCACATATTTTTCTTTAGTTCTTGTATTACTTTCTCATGACAATGGCTGGATATCTGACAGGAATCAGCTTTCCGTTTCAGTTCACTGTTTCAAGATTACAGTCCATGGCAGGAGGGGTAGGAAAAACAGAGGCTTTAACCATAGCTAAGATGTGAAAGGATGAACAGGAAGGAGGGGCAAGCTATAAAACCTCAAGGCTCACCCCTAGTAACCCATTTCCTCTCACAAGGTTCCACCTTCCAAAGGGTCTACAACCTTCCCAAACACCACCAGCCTAGCAGCTAGGGACCAATTGTTCAAACATATGAGACTATGGGGGGAACACATCACACTTAAACCACAACAGGTTTTTAAACATGGTTTATTTTAGCTCTTTGAACATACTTAAAAATAGCAGGATTAGGGCTGGAGAGATGGCTTAGCGGTTAAGTGCTTGCCTGTGAAGCCTAAGGACCCCGGTTCGAGGCTCGGTTCCCCAGGTCCCACGTTAGCCAGATGCACAAGGGGGCGCACGCGTCTGGAGTTCGTTTGCAGAGGCTGGAAGCCCTGGCGCGCCCATTCTCTCTCTCTCCCTCTATCTGTCTTTCTCTCTGTGTCTGTCGCTCTCAAATAAATAAATAAAAAATTTTTAAAAAAATAGCAGGATTAAGGTCTTGGTCTAGACTATAGTTGTGATTCAAATCAATGTCCCCATTCTTAATGTGTTTTGAATGCTTGAGTTTTAGTTGGTGGCAATTTGGGAGTGGAGCCTTGCTGGAGGAGATGTGTTTGCGGGTGGGGGAGGGCAGGTTTTGGGGCATTCTAACCAGCTCCTCCTTGCCAGAGCTTGGATCACACTCCCGCTACTTTCCACCTGCTGTGGCAGAGGTGATGTCCAGCCTCTGCTCTGCCATCTTTCCCCTGCCATGCCGAAGCTTCCCCTTGAGAATGTAAGTCAAAATAAACCCTCTCCTCCCATCAGCTGCTTTTAGTCAGATGTTTTGTCCCAGCATTGTGAAGGGAAACACAACAATAGAGGTATATGTCTCCTGTCCCAGCTACTTGGATCATCAACTCAGGAGGATGTCTTTAGCCCAAGAGATACCAGGCAACATAGTGAAACCCTGTCTCAAAATTAAATAAATAAATAGATAGATAGAAATAGTCTTGGTCTATGTAGGAGTCATGTGTCTGGGCTCCATTGGGGATATTTTCTTTCTTTTCTTTTAAAGATTTTTATTTATTTATTTTATTTATTTATTTGAGAGTGACAGACAGATAAAGAGGCAGAGAGAGAGAGAGAGAGAGAATGGGCGCGCCAGGGCTTCCCGCCATTGCAAACAAACTCCAGACGCGTGCGCCCCCTTGTGCCTCTGTCTAACGTGGGCCCTGGGGAATCAAGCCTCGAACCGGGGTCCTTAGGCTTCACAGGCAAGCGCTTAACCGCTACACCATCTCTCCAGCCCTCTTTTCTAAGTAGGATTTCACTCTAGCCCATGCTGACCTGGAATTCACTATGTAGCCTCAGGGTGGCCTCGAACTCACAGCAATCCTCCTACCTCTGCCTCTGAAGTGCTGGGACTAAAGGTGTGTTCTACCACACTCATTTTGTTTTTGTTTGTTTGGTTGGTTGGTTTTGTTTTGTTTTCAGGGATATTTTCTACTGATTATTTTCTCATGGGTAGGTCCTGCTGCTCTTGCTTCCCTTGTCCCATATGCTTCATTGATAACCTGGACTCTTTATAATATCATGGGGCAGCTTCTCTCCAAGAGTTTGACACAGTTGTTAACTTTTGTGATTGATGTTTTTGCCTTAGTAACTTTTCTAAATTGATCCCATGAAGCTTGTATTTTTGACATAATGTAACCACTGAAGTTTCTGTTTGACCAGCTCATCAGTGTCAGCTCATGACTTGGTAGAGATTTCAGTAGGTACCTTGGGCCAAAATTCTCCATCTCTCTGTGTGGCATGGACTCTGAATATCAGGACACACCTCCAACACTCAGCCAGGTACTTTAAGCCCTGCATTAATCTTCACTTCCCACTTGTTCATAGCCGTAAGGTTAGCTAGAAATGAGATCTGGGTGTCTTCTTGGGTTTTGTTCTAAGCATGTGTACAATCCTAGACATACACACAGTACTCCACGTGCACCTGACCTTCTAGACTCCCAAGTATGTCAGAGCTTTGCCAAACATCTGCATGAAACTGTATTCATCTATGTTTTGTTAATATTACAACAAAATTCCTGATGCTGGATGACTTATGAAGAAAAATGTTTACTTAGCTCATCTAAGCATCATGGCTCCAGCGTTGAATAAGGACCCCTCTAGTCCTATCATATCATGATAGGTGACATCACCACAGTAGGTGCAAAGGAGCCATAACAAGGTAAGACAGGGAGCCGGACAGCACAGAGGAGCCACACTCACCATTTCCTAACAATTCTCTCCCAGAGAAATAAGTAAGGTCCCACAAGAGCTACAGCATCCCTTCCCATGTACCCCCTCCGACCCATACACCTTGCCTCAGGGCCCACCTCTGAAAAAGGCCATCATGAAATGTTGTCATCCCGGAGAACATCCAAATCTTGGCAACATCTTATTCCTCAACTTTTCCCTCAAGCTTTCTTGATAGTCTATTGTGTGCCCCAATATTTATCCACTGTCTCAGATAAGTATGACATTAAAACACTTGACAGGCACCCCCAGGGAGAAGCATTTGGGACTGGAGTTCATGTGAGGTCAAGTAAAATAAACGGGCTACAACTGAGGCTCCAGGGAAACACCAGGAAGATCAACAAATGACCATTTGGGAAGGACAATGCAGTTATGAGACGGTCCCAGCCCTGTCCTGCGTCCTCTGGCCATCTGAATGTGGGCTGTCAAATTTCAACGTTACCACTGAGTGAGGAAGCAGAAAACAGGGTTCAAGTAATTAAGAATGCCATAAAACTCTCTGTTTTACCCCAGCATGGAGTTGTTTCTCTTGAGTACTCTTTATATTGCTATAAATCTTTGTTAATTTCCACAGGAAAAGAAAATGTTGATTCAACTCGTTATTCCAGCTTTTAATTGCACATATAATGAACTAAATTTTTAGATGTCCTTGCTCTGCCATTTTCACTTAGGTTACCCATGAGTGTTGGCTTTTAATAATTACTAGCTACTTGATTACAAAATAAGTCCCTCCCTTATGGAACTCAACTATGAGAAAATACTGGTGAAGGATGAAAAGGAGAAGAAAATGAGGTGGAGAAGGAAGGAGAGGAGATTGTTGGGATTTAAATTCAAGGACTTATGTCTTCTCACTTTTCCAACTGATGCTCTTAATCTGGATGGTTAAGAGTTCATAATCTAGAAATTGTCAAAATCCTTGGGGCACTGAGGTGAACTCATTTGAAAGCCAGGTGCTGGGCCCCACTCAATAAACACCTGAACCTGCCCTAGGTTTCCATTGTCACATGCTGCATGAGTCGAAATGACACCACAGAACAAATCAGGGAGGTCACAGCTTTTCGCCACCAATGAAGGAGCTGTGTTACACATCTGTGTGTTGAATAATTCAAGGCGACATCAAGAAGGGCCAAACTATGGCTCGTGGTCACTGTCCCATCTCTAGGACTTTGTCAAAATTGGATAACTGTCCTTTTCTTTGAAGTGGAAAGATTAATTGGCTCTCTAATAGTTGTGTGTGTGTGTGTGTGTGTGTGTGTGTGTGTGTGTGTGTGTGTCACTGGCTCAATGCATCACCATCACCTTCCTTAAGGTTGCACATTTTGTTTGACAAGAATCATGTGTTGTACTTACTTTTACCCTCACAATGTCTAACATGGTGAATTGCACACAAATACTATTTTTTATTAAATATTTTTTATTTACTTGAGAGAGAGAGAAAGAAGCAGATACAGAGACAACGGACATGCCTTAGCCTCTAGCCACTACAAATGAGCTCCAGAAGTAAGTACCATCTTGTGCATCTGGCTCTACATGGGTACTAGGGAATTGAAGAACTTGGTCCTTTAGCTTTGCTGGAAAGTGCCTTAACCTCTAAGCCATCTCTCCAGCCCACAAATGCTGTTTTTAAAATGCTTTGTGTATTTATGTATTTATTTTGGTTTTTCGAGGTAGGGTCTCACTCTAGCCCAGACTGACCTGGAATTCACTATATAGTCCCAAGGTGGCCTTGAACTCATGGCAATCCTCCTACCTCTGCATCCCTAGTGCTGGGATTAAAGGCATGCACCACCACGCCAGGCTAAAATGCTTTATTTTTATTTATTGACTGAGTAAGAAAGAGTGCACTTCTAGCAGCTTCTATCTTGCTCCTAAGCTAATTTTCATTATGGTAATGTTGTCTTCTTGAAGTCATACTTAAATATATATATTGACATAGTTATCATAAAAACCTATCAGTACATTTCATTTTACAACATACCTATATTCTGGCATTACAGTGTGACCAGCTCCATGTAGAAACAAATTCCTGTAGTTTAATTCATTCCATCCCCATCTTTTCTTAAGAGACACTCATCATAAATTTTCTCTAGATACGATATATCCTATAATCAAGTTAGATTTCAAAGGTTAGAGTACCACTTATATGTATATATTAATACTTTCATTTCAATCCCACAAGTATTTTCTCCTCTCAACATTAACCTCGTAAGGTCAAACATGTCCAAATCACATTTTGCATGGTAATATATAAAAGCATTAGTAGCTTTAAGCTTGTAAAATGAGCATATGTATGTGTGTATACATATTATACATATGCATACATATATATATGTTATATATATTATACATATGTATGTATGTTATATATATATTATACATATACATACACATATATACCCATACATACATACATTCAAACTACCACACCTTTCCATTACATGAACTGTTACATTAACTGTAACCCCCACGGGGTTGGGCAACCTTGTACTCTTCTCAATCGTTCATGACAGAATGCTGGTGACCCCAAAGTTGTGCAGGTCATGGGCTGGTAATGGGATAATGCATTTTTAAATGGCTTATTAAAGACATCATTTTTTCCTTTAACTGCCAAGTCTATCAATTTTTTTTAAATAAGTAGTTTTCACTTAAAAGAAGAATAAATTACCAACTAATTTTATTTACTTCTAACATAATTACAACTATTTTTTAGCTTATTTTTAGATTGCCATGAAAGTAGATGACCAAGTTTTATGGACCAAAAATTTTTTTTTCTCATTCAATTAGTAAGAAAATCATCAAATTTTGTATATTAGGCTAAAGGGTAAAATACAATTTCCTTTGTTAAATAAAATAATAAACGTGACGGGAAGTGAAAATAATAAGATATCTGGTGCTGTATAACTTTCTGCATATCACAGACCTGTGCACAAGGGCTTCCTATAGAGTAAAAAAACATCATTGAATGCTACAGCAATGCTCAGTGGTTAAAGGTGCTTGTTTGCAAAGCCTGGTGGGCTGGGCCTGATTCCCCAGTACCCACACAAAGCCAGGCATGCAAAGTAGCGCATTTATCTAGAGTTCTTTTGCAGGGACAAGAGGCCCTGGAGCACCCATTCTCTCTCTCTCTCTCTCTCTAATACAAATTATTTTTAAATCATTGTTGAACTCAAAATAGATTTCAGCTCAGTGACCTTTGAATAATGGCTGTGAAAGGGCCACTAGGCTGGGAAAATGGGGGAGGGTGTCACAGATCTGACAATCCTAGAGCCAAGTCCCTTACTTGGGGGTTGGGAATAAGTCTCGTAGTTTGAGGTAAGTGCTCTGGTGTTTCTTTAGTTAGTGCTCAGGTTTGGAATCACATTCTCTGATGCTGGCTGGTTTTGAGAGTGACGGAGCCCCTCTCAGCTCTGGACTGCTGATGCATAGGGGTTAGAAGACCAGACACTCACCAGCCACCCTGGAGCTCGTTTGTCCCATGACTCACAAAGAACTGGCAAAGGCAGACACCCAGAGGGGTTATTTTTCAAAGATTTATCTTAGAGAAGTCAAGCAGAAACTGAAAACAAAGCAGAAAAGCTCCTGAGCTGAAGGGGTCCTGCGTGGGTAGTCTGCACGGTGACTTCTTATATATAACCTTGGAGATGTAAATGAGCCATGGAGCTGTGACGAACTTCATTGGTTAAGTCTAAATGTTCATGGAGGACTTTGGTTGGTTGATGGGTCAGGAAGGAGAACACGGACTTGGAAAGAGCCTATGAGCAGGAGGATAAAGGGAAAAAATAATAAAGCTCCTGAAAAATTCTAGGAACGGGCTGGAGGGATAGCTTAGCTATTAAGGCACTTGCCTACAAAGCCAAAGGACTCAGGTTCGATTCTCCAGGACCCATGTAAGCCTGATGCACAAGGTGGCACATGCATCATTTATAGCAGCTGGAGGTTCTGGTGTGCCCATTCTCTCTCCCTCTCCCTCTCCCTCTCAAATAAAGAAAGAAAATATTTTTAAAAATAAAAAAATTTCCAGGAAGAACTTGGGAGCTGTTACAGATTGGCATCTTCAGTCTCAGGTTCAGGTTCAGACTGGAGTTGCCATCTAGTTTTGCCAGGGCAGGTTGACATCTGAGTTCTTTGGAGCCTGTGTCCCTTACTAACTATGTACAAAAGAAGGCTACCTTGCCCTCAATCTCTATCATGCAGACTAAATCTAGCACACATATCTCACTATTTGTAAATCTGTAGTTTGCGTTTTGATAAAATCTAAATCATTTAAAGGGAAGTGATTCACTCTAACTTCTTTCATTTTGTATCTTATGTATGGATATTGTGTATTATAATCAGGTTCAAATCACTTAATATTTCAAGGCATTTTCTTTGTACTGTGTAGAGAATTTCTACACAAGCAATCCTGCCAGCTACTAATAGAGATGATGCAGTCCTTCTCCTTGAGGTTTATGACTTTTCGTTTTTGCCTTGTTGGAGTGGCTAGAATTCTCATGCTGCGTTGACAAGCAGAGCCTTTTTATTACATCCTTGCCTATTTCCTTAGCTACAGGGAACAGCGCTCAATCTTCACCAGTGCCTACAATGTGAGCTCTGGCGGTTTTAGATGCAGTTTATCAAATCAAGGACTTTATTCTTAATTTGCTGACAGTTTATAATCACGAATGGTTACTGGATTTTGTCCAATGCATATTTTATTGTCATCTTATCTTAGCCACTTATTCATGTGTTTACAGTGACTGACACTTGAATGTTGACCCAGTCTTATATTCCTGGGATGAACCTTGCTTGGTCATGGTATATAATTCTTTTTGGGGGGTAGTTTACAGTATATATTTAAGGCATAAAATATGATGTCAATATATACATATACCATAAAATGATGAAAATAGTTAAGGAAGTTAATGTAGCTATATCACATATAGTCACCTTGTGTGATAAAAGTATCTAAAATGTATATACTCTTGGAAAGTTTTCAGTAAATACTGCTTAATATAACACACAATATTTTGTTGAGGATTCTCACAAGAGATTTTTGTTTGCAGTTACATTATGTTTTACATTTTTCTATTAACACACATGAAAACTACAATTAGTCCCATATAGAAGTTTGAAAATTATTTATGGTTTTTTTGTGCTTTTTTTAAGAGAGAGAGGGAGTGAAAGAGGCAGAGGCAGAGAGAGGTGAATATGGATAAGCTAGGGCCTCCTGCCACTGCAAATAACTCCAAATGCTCATGCCACATTGTGCATCTGGCTTTACATGGGTGCTGGGGAATCAAACTCAAGTCCTTAGGCTTTTCAGGCAAGTGCCTTAACCACTGAGCCATCTCTCCAGCCCCATTTATGTGTCTTCTTAAGAAGTATCTTTATATTCCCAAAAAATGGAAATAAAAACACTTATTGACCACTAATACCCCTTTCACTTTTGTGAAACTGTAGTATAGTATGGCTTTTTAGAAACTTTAAAATAGAGCTGAAGAGATGACTCTGCAGTTAAAGGTGCTTGCTTGCAAAGCTGGCTGCCCTGGGTTCAATTTCCCATGACCCATGTAATGCCAGATGCACAAAGTAGTGCATGCATCTGGAGTTCATTCTCTCTCTCTCTCCCTCTCCGTCCTCTCTCTCTCTCTCTCTCTCTCTCTCTCTCTCTCTCTCTCTCTCTCTCTCTCTCTCTTTCTCCTTGCAAATAAATAAATAAAAATATTTTTTTACAAAAAGAAAATAAAATGGAACTACCATATGACCCAGCAATCCCACACCTAGCAACATCTCCACAGGAAACAAGCTCTGTACACTAAAGACTGTGCAACTCTCCTCCATGTGGTCTGCAGTACTATTCACAGTAGCCAGGAGATGGGAGCAACCCAGGAGCCCATCAGTGGATAGGTAATGAAAATGTAGTGTGTACGTACAATGGAATGCTTACTCTCATAAAAAAGCAGGGAGGGGAATCTCATCGCTTGCTACAGCATGCGTGAACCTGGAAGGTGTTGTATTGAGTGAAATAAACCAGACACTGAAAGATAAACACTGCATGATCTCACCCTTTCTTGGAATCTAAGCAAGTTCATCCTAAAGAAGGTGAAGTAAAGTGTGGTTACCAGAAGCCAGGAAGACGGGAGAGACGGGAAGGGAGAATGCTTGGTCAATAGGTGCAACGTTACAGTTATACAGGGACTAATGTACTGTAGACAATAGTAGTGGTAGGAAGATACAGTGTGTTTCAAAATGCTGGAAGAAAGGATTGTGAATGATGAAACACACACACACACACACACACACACACACACACACACACACACACAAGTGCATAGTACACCGGAAGCCCTGAGTTCCATCCCCAGCACTGCATAGGACCAGATGTGGTGGTGCACAGCTGGAATCCTAGCATTTGGGAGGTGAAGTCAAGAGGATGGGGAGTTCACGCTCATTCTCAGCTACATAGAGAATTGCAGCCCAGCCTAGACCTATGTGACCTCTGGTTTTTTAATGTTTTTTTTTTTAATTTGTTAATTTGAGAGAGAGAGAGAGAATATGAGGCCATCAGGGCCTCCTGCACTGCACAGCTGCATGGCCCACTTTGTGCATCTGGCTTGACATGGATACTGAGGAATCAAACCCAGGTCTTTGGGTTTTTGTAAGCAAACATCTTTAACTACTGAGCCATCTCTGAGCCTGTGATCCCTGTTTAAACAAATTTTTTTAAAGATAAATGTTTTAGGGGGTGGATACACATGTGAATCAAAGAGCAGGGTTCAGACTGAAGAGATGGCTCAGCAGTTAAGGTACTTGCCTGCAAAGCCTAATGACCTGGGTTCAATTCCCTAGTACCCACATAAAGCCAGATGTCCAAAGTGGCACATGCATCTGGAGTTCATTTGCAGTGGCTAGAGGCTCTGGCATGCCTATTCTCTCTGTTGCTTCTTTCTATCTCTCTCTGCTTGAAAATAAATAAATAAAAATATTTTTTTTAAAAAAGCAAGATTCAACACAGTGTGTATTCTATGATATTCTGAATGATATACTAAAAAGTCTGAGAAATTATGTCAGAATATTAAAGAGAAAACTATTGGTAAGCAATCTGTCATCTATGTCCATGTATGTAATTGAGGCTACTAAAAGGTAATTTTTCATGAAATAGAAAACATAATTACCTAAGTAATAAAATGGAGATAGGAAAGCAGGTTTGGAAGGAACTCTAATTTCTGAGCAAATAGCTAAGGCCTAAATAATAAATGAATAGTGCCAAACCTGAATCTAAGTATAATACCACTTTCCTTCAACTTCTATATTCCTTTTTTTTTTTTTTTGGTTTTTCGAGGTAGGGTCTCACTCTGGTCCAGGCTGACCTGGAATTAACTCTGTAGTCTCAGGGTGGCCTCGAACTCTCGGCGATCCTCCTACCTCTGCCTCCCGAGTGCTGGGATTAAAGGCGTGCGCCACCACGCCCGGCCTATATTCCTTTTTAAGTGAATAATTATCAACTATTTAAAATAGGGCAATTTGTCCAATTTCGCTTATTACCAAATTAAAGGAAATTTTACACTAATAACTGTGTAAAAACAATCTTCACAGTATGACCCAGTTGGTGCAAAGTCTCCTCCCACCCTCCCCTCCCCACCCCTTCTCTTCTTGCAAATTCCTGTTCATATTGGGCCATGGACAGGAGAAAGTTCAGAAGACAGAAGCAATGGCTATATCTTGGTGATGATTTTTTATGATTAATTACTGTGATGGCTTGAATGTCAAATGTCCCCTGTAGCCTCAGTTATTTGTCATTTGCTTCCCACTTAGTCCCCAGATGGTAGAGAGGTGGAACCTTGCTAGAGGAGATACGTTTCTAGGAGTGAATCCTTGAGGTTGATTAGTCAATACCACTGGATGTTGAATTAGCTCATGCTTAACCCCCGCCCCTCCCTTTCTGCTTCAAATGTATGATGGAGTGAGCCAGCTTCCTGCACTGTGCTTAAGCTTGAAATAAACCCTTTCCTCCCATAAGCTGCCTCTGGTTGGGTGATTTATCCTAGCAACAAGATACTCACTGCTATAGTCAATTTCTTCTTTATAATTGCTTTTTTATTCATTTTATTTTACTTTCTTTTGACACTCTCACCATCGTATGTATTTTGATTACATTCGCCTCATTACTTTCACTTGTGCCCTTCTCACCTCCCCTTCTTTCCAACTGATCCCCTTCCGACTTTCATGTCTTCTTGTGCTGGTGACCCAGTTAAATTAGGGTTGCTTCTTACAAAAGCATAAGTTGGGGGAGTCTTTACTTGAGAGCTTGGGTAACTTTCAGTGGCTATGCCAATGGAAAGCATGACTCCCCCAGTGTGGTAGTTTGAGTCAGGCCTCCCTCTTAAACACAGGTGTCTTGAATGCTTGGCCCCAATTGAACCCTTGCTGGAGAGGTATTGTTGCAGAGGGGGAAGGGGGAGCTTTGGGGTATTACAGCCCAGCTCCCCCTTGCAGAGTTCAGCTCACCCTCATGCTGCTTTGTGCCAGTTGCTATGGCAAGAAGTGATGCCCAGCCTCTGCTCTACCATCCTTTCCGTGGCATGTTGAAAATTCCCCTTGAGACTGGAAGCCAAAATAAATTGTTTCCTCCCATCAGCTGCTATTGATGGGATGTTTTGTCCCAGCAACACAAAGGTAACTGCAACACCAGGCAACCATTAACTGCCAGAAACTTCTCTGAGAAGGGGGAGGCCTCATAGGCCCTCCTGATCTGTGGGGAAATTTGGTGGGCCCAGGCTCATACAGGAAACCACAGTTGTTGTGAGCTCTTTGAATGTAATTGCCATGTCATGTGATTTCTGATAGTAATTCTGTGTTCATGGTACAAAGACAGGATAATTTATTATTTAAAAGAAATGGAAAGATGAAAGAATGGAGGAAAAGAAAACATTTACAAAGATGTCAATTTTCCACCAATGTTATTTGTCACATCGTCCAAGATGGCATCCAGAATGGAAGAAACATTTTGTCCAGCAACTTTGCACTGGGTGCCTACACTTAGGGAAGGCTTTGCAAAGTCACAAGCACAATCCCAATCTGTTTGGGGGGAAAAAATACACTCATGAATTAGAACACCTCAAAGAACAAATTTTATTTTTGATGGAAAAAAATGGTTCCAAATCACAAAGTTCAAAGAGATTCCAAGATGGTCACACAGATAGGGTGATTACAGAGAACTATATCTGATATGGAATGCATTAATATATAAACTCCTACTTTTTTGGTTTGTATTCCGTAAACTCACGGGTATTCATGCTAGAGGGATCACGATGAGAGAAACGACAGGACAAGCTAGCTCCTTAAGGGACAATTGCAAAAGCATCAGGTGTCAGAAGACCCATGCCCAGTGGTTTTTACCTA
Organism: Jaculus jaculus; assembly: GCF_020740685.1. Taxonomy (NCBI): domain Eukaryota; kingdom Metazoa; phylum Chordata; class Mammalia; order Rodentia; family Dipodidae; genus Jaculus; species Jaculus jaculus. The sequence goes on from NC_059103.1 coordinate 22,500,137, forward strand.
GCATCACTTAAAACTGTATTAGTAAAAATCAAGTTAGAGTACACAAAGATTTTTTTCCTTTCTCATACTACTTATTTAATAAAAAAATTTACCTCTTGAAGATAATACTGTAGGCAAAAATTAACAACTATATACAAAGACATGTACATATTTAAACAGTGAGTTAAAACACTGGTTTCACGAACTCATGTGTAACTATTTTGTATATTATTCTCACCCACCTTGTTGCAGAAAGGGGAAAAGAAAGTGTCCTTTTTCTACAAGGTACTTTATGATTCTTTTGAGAAAGAATTGTAATAAATACTTACAACTAAGTCGTCACCAGCCCCCCACCCCCTGCCCCCCAAGCTCTAGAAAACCTACAGCTCTGTGACTACACAATGTGATAGCTGAGCAGATATTGAAAACCTAATCAAGCACTCAGGGCGCTGAGATAGGAGGATCCCTGTGAATTCAAGGCCAGTGTGAGACTACACAATGAGTCCCAGGTTAGCCTGGGCTAGCACGTGACCCTACCTCAAAAAAAAAAAAACAACTAATCACTGTAAACAATAAAAAAATCTGAGCTATTTAAATTCTCATTTAAACTTGGTTTTCCCCACAGAGTCCATCTCCAACATGGTTAGCTCTCAACCCTGCATGAATCATGGAAGTCTTTATAGCGCACCCACAAAATGGTGGGACTCAACCTTCACCCATGACCACCAATAAACCAAGTGATAGCTCTCAGCACTTGCTCTTGGGACCAGCAGCATGGACACCAGACCATGGAAGAGTCTACAGAGGCATACATTCTCAGCCTCGATCCCATCCACCAATGGTCAAGGGCTGGAGGAGTGTGGCACTCTTACTTTGCTCAGCTCCCCCATGAAACCTTTCTTCTAGGAGAGGGGGAACAGAGTACTGACCCTACCTCATTCCGAGGCGGGACTCATTTATCTTTTCTAAATTCTTCCTTGGTGGATGAACATACCACAAATCTCACCCTCCAAGAACAAGTTGTCAAGAGAACTGAGACTCAACAAAAAAGTTCTCCAGTCCAGCCTCCTTCCTACAATGTGCAAGCTCTCCTGGCTTGGGCAGACAGAGCTTGAAAAATACTCAGAGCTGCTCAGCAAGAGCTTTTGATTTTGACCCTGGGGATCAGATGCTCAATCTCCATGGGATATGAGGATAGTAAAATAGGAACCAATGTATGGAAAATAGCCTTGCATATGTATTTCCAGCGTGTGAATATAGCTAAGTTATAATCTGATTTTTTTTAAGAGTCAGTAGTTTTCATGTTTCATCCAGGCTAGCTGTGTTTTGAAAATGCCTCAATCCAAGGGCTCTCTTTGTTCCCTCCATATCCGCAAGGTAGCCACAGCCCCCCTATGGCCCCTGTGGCTGTGAGAACCAGGGCCCAAACATCTGAGGATGTTTCTGTGTTTTGAAGCACATCCCAAGCTGGCACACAAAAGTCATTTCTTTAGCTGTGTCTGTACCTGTAGCTTTCTCTGGAAAACAAAAAATGGCTTGCTTTCCATTTTAAACACTTTCCTATAGTGAAAGCAGGTGTGCCCCAACAGTACGTTCCAAGCCCATATTTGTTTACAGTAATTTTTTCTTTTTTTTAAGTTTTTCTAAATTTTTATTTATTTATTTATTTATTTGCAAGCAGAGAGAGAGAAGAGAGACAAACAGAGAGAGAGAGAGAGAGAGAGAGAGAGAGAGAGAGAGAGAGAGAGAGAGGAAGAGAGAGAATGGATGTAAACAGCATCTAGCCACTGCAAACAAACTCCAGATGCATGTGCCATTTTGTGCATCTGGCTTTATGTGGTTACTAAGGAAATGAACCAGGGTCATTAGGCTTTTCAGGCAAATGCCTTAACCGCTAAGCCATCTCTCCAGCCCATTCACTGATTCCTTTCGAACAGGATGGAATGGCTTCCAGAGAAAACCAACTCCCCACCACCCTTCCTATTTCTGAGTCCTTGGACTATTGCTATTTGTTGATGGAAAGTTTGTTTAGCCAGTGTATTACTGAAGTGATCGTTGTGCCTCAAGATTCCAGAACACTTCCATGGTGGAGCCCAGTGCCAGCCACTCCAGTACCAGTCATCTTTGCATGACTTTGACCTCTGTAACTGCTGAAAATTTTAAATGTACACACAGTCCCCTGAGATGTCCGGAAACCTGTTATTTCACAGAGAGATCAGTCTCCACACCCACAAGGGACACCAAAGCCTAGAGCTGTCTCATGGCTGTTGTAGCCAGTGATGTGTAGATATAGAAAATCCATCTGGGGTCATTTCCACAGAGCTCATAGAGATGGAAGGCCCACTGGTCTTCCCTTCTTTCACCCATATAGCACTGTTTCTGTCATTGCACCCAGCACAGCACCCAAGAGGCCCCTGAGGCAAGTGACAGGAATGGCAGGGGCCAGCACACGGCAGACATCAAGTCCCACAGAGGAACAAGTGCGGAGGCCTGATCCCACCTGCAAGTAGACATGATGATATCAGACCCGCAGGATGGCAGCTGAGCCCTCCACGGAGAAGGGGGGCTATGAGTCAGGCTGAGAGATTTGTACAAGAGGGCATCAGAAAGAATTCCCCAGTGCTCTACAGCATGCAGCCTCAGACACATGGGCCTATAGAGAAACAGCCCACATCCACGGCCTCAGAAACCCTGTAAACAATTCTTTGGGCACAACTTTTCCAAATCCAGCAGCAAAAACCGTCAAACATCATGCAAATTTAAGCCAAGTATAATGGCCACGTTCAAGTCAATGGACTATGAGGAGACTTTTTGGCTACCTGTTCTGTGTATAGACATAAAACAAACCCAAGCCATTAATTGTAAATGAAAAGTGAAGCGGGTGTGGGGGTGCATGCCTGGAATCTCAGCACTTGGGAGCACTTGGAGGCAAGTGGGTCAAGTTCAAGGTCAGTCTCAGCTACACAGCAAGTTCAAGGCCAGCCTAGGGCACACAAGACCCTGACTCAAAAACAAATACATCAAATAAAATATTAAACACGTCTCTCTCATTGCCGTTCCGCAGCACACACAACAACTCCAGCTTCCTACGCTAACATGCAGCATTTTTAATGGCCAAGAGTCTGACTTGAGACTCCAATATTTTTGCCACCAGGGCTGACGGTAATTAGACCTCTGGAGGAAGTCATCACATTGATACATTTCCCCATTCCCCGTGACTACCTGATAGAGATACACATATCTAATAAGCCCCCCAAAGCCAGGAGCATTAAGAAGCTGTATAGCACATTACTATTTGACGCTGTTTGACCACAGCCACTATGGCATTCATAGGTCTCCATAGCCACAACTGGGAAGAAACGGGTGCTCGAGGGAGCATTCCCCGCCTGCTCAGAGCATGCTGACCTTAACTGTCAATCCAGAGTGGAATTATCACAGCCAGCCTGGGAGCAACCACCCTCCCATTGTGATTTAAGGCTGAGTCACAAGAAGCTCTGAGGCCTGCATGACTCATGAAATCCAGCCCTCGCCTCTCGCCTCTTCTCTGTGCTCCGACCCATTACATCTCGGGGAAGCAGGGAGTTAACTATGAAAACCATCCAGTGAGGATATCTGGAAAGACATCAAGTTGAGAAAAAGAAAAAACTAAAAAGGATTAAAAGGCAAGAGATTGGGGGAAGAGGGGGAACAGGAAATGATACTTCCCCTCCCAGCATGTAAAATAGAACAATTTCGTTAAAAGCAAAAATAATTTTCCTAAAGTATTCAAAAAGAAGCCTCAGTTCCCCCCACCACCACCACCCCGCCCCTCGCTGTTGAAAACATGCGTGGTCAGAATAGCACAGAGCGAGTCTATTAAGACAGCTCCAGGGAATGTTTCTGACCACGCCAATGGATTACTCAGTAGGAAGCTGGAGTCGTTGTGTGTGCTGCGGAATGGCAAGTGGTTCCGTTATTTAAATATCCCCGAGCTCACAGTGCAAGCAGCTGCGTGGTAGCCCCGAGGCACGAGAGCCTATGGAGAAAGCATCCATTTTCTTTGAAGTGCCCTAAAAGCAGGACCCAGAGCCACCTGGCTGCACAGCATACTCATTGCCCTTTGTGCCTGGTGTGTGTGTGGATGGTGATTCCAAACTCCCTTTAGTAATCACACGTGAGGAAAAGCCACCTTGGAAACAGAAGGATAGCAAATGAATGAACTTGACCTGCGCCCCTCTGAGGCACTGTTCTTCCCCTGATCTCTGGGATGCCCCATCCAGAACACTCCATTTAAACTCCAATCCTTTTTGTAAAAAAAATTACGAACTCCAGACATGGGCACCACCTGTGTGCACGCGCTACCATGTGCATCTGGCTTACGTGGGTTCTGGGGACTTGAACCTGGGTCCTTAGGCTTCACAGGCAAGTGCCTTAACAGCTAAGCCATCTCTCCAGCCCTAAACTCCAATCTTTACAGGAAGTAAGCTACTGTCAGGATTAAATGTTGTTTAATGTATGTGTACCTGTCACAGCACCCATGTCAGAGGACAACCTTCGGGCATCACTCTATTCCTTCCATCTTGCTTTTGAGATAGGGTCTATCTTGGTTTGCCACTGCGAAGACTTTAGGATCTTCCGGCTCTCATTGCCATTAGATGCATTGCGATTACAGATGCTTGTGCCACTTTGAATCAGGCTGGGGTACCAAACTTGGGTTGACAAGTTTGAGGAGCATGCACCTCTACCCAGTGAGTCACCTCCCCAGTTCCCAGAGGTTGCTTTAGCTGCACACCACCTCAACGCTCACGTGAAGGAAGAGTATCCCACGTGCAACGACACGTGGCAGCTGGCATCTGTGTTTAGCAAATTTGAGGTTGGCAAGTAGCTTGCTGTACCATGCAGATATTTGGGGAGACCAAGCCATCAACAGTGAGTATAGCCTGCTGACTGATGCTCATGTCAACATGCCTTCCAGACAAGCACAGCCTTCACCGTGTATTATTTTGTAACGCTTCTATTTGGTGCCTGTGAGCCAGAGGGGAATAAGAGAATTGACATAGCACAAAAAAAAAAAAAAAAAAGGAAATCCCTTCTCCACACAAGGCCAACTTTAACAAGGGCACCTCTGTGTGCAAATGAGAATTCGCACACAAAGATGTGGTACTCATATTTACAATGGCACAAATCACATGAGGTGTCATGTCAGGATAAAATATTTCTGCTCCAATATCAGGTGAAGTTCAAAAGGAATTTCCATGCAAAGGACTTATAACACCCTTTGAGATACATCTACATGCCACCTCCTTCCATAGCAACACGTGACAAGTCGTTATTTTCCATCATCCTAACAGTTTTCTCCGTTCTGCCCAGAGAGTGACTTAGGCCTTTGCCAAGGTAAACACTGCTCACTGGGATCCAGTAAGCAAAACAGAAACATGAGCTAGATAAGCCAACATGCCCAACACTTAACACTGAATTTGCCTTGTAGCCTGAAATTGAATCATTCATAGGGAGTCCTAATTGTGAACAAGCACAAAGTTCTTTTGGTGAAACTCTCCTTGTTTTCTCTTGCACCCTCAGATGTATCAAAGTCTTGAATTTAAAAAATGAATCTTTTGCTCTGGCTCTCTGATCACTTAGGAACTTCCAGCTGTAGGTGAGATTTTTCCCTCAGCCCAGGCCCAGCCAGGAGGGCCAGCTAGCTCTTACTCTCCACATGGGTTCTTTATCTCCTCCAGCTCCCCAATGGCAGGAGCTCTTTGAACTTTCTTTTCTCTTTTCTTTCTGTACTCCCCCTCCCCCAATTCCGTATCTGGTCACACTAACTCCTGAGCTACACGTGAGCCATGTGGGCTTTGGGGCTCCACGTGGTGTACTTCTCTTCTCCCCACTTTATCTCCCCTTACCTCCCAGCCTTCGCCTTTCCGCATTCCTTTGTAAAAATCTGAATAAGGTGTGGTATTTAAAAAAATCAATCTTTTCGTGCAGGATAATTTGATATTTTCATGCTACGTTCCTATGGTAGATATAAATAAATACGAAATTTTCATGAAAACTATATTGAAAATTCAAGTGGTAATGGTTTCCAGTCCACATTAACATTACCAGAGGGAAGAATATTTGCAGAAATGAGCACTAAGCATTACTCAGTGCAGATTTAATGGGGGCGGGAAGGGGAGAATATCCCTAGGTATATTCTTTGACAAGATTTTTTTCCTTTGAGTGATGCAAACATATTTCATGACTTCTTCTGGTGACATGGACGTCACTCAATGTGACCACATTCTGTCCAGTCCTCAGTCCTTAGCCCTACAGAAATTATTACCACCATACCTCCTTCCTGACAGTTTTTTTTTTAACATCTTATTTATTTATTTATATGAGAAAGAGAGTAAAAGGAAGATAGAGAGAATGAGCTTGCCAGGGCCTCTAGACAGTGCAAATGAAATCCAGACATATGTGCCACTTTATACATCTGGTTTATGTGAGTACTGGGAAATTGAACCTGGGTTCATAGGCTTTGCAGGCAAGCGCCTGAACCACTGAGCCATCTCTTCCAGCCTCCTGACAGTTCTTTTTTAACTCTTGGTTTGATAGGTCTCCATTCAAAAATCAGTTAATACCTTTGCCAAGTACATTCTTTATCCACTGATTTTTTTTTTAATTTATGGTATATATATGTGTGTGATATGTGTATACGTGTGTTCATGTGTGCAAGCTCAGGTGCATGCATGCTACAGTGTGTGTGTGGCAGCCAGAGGATAGCTTTCAGGACAGTTCTTGTCTTCTATCGTATTTGAGGGAGGATCTTTCATTCTCATTGTTCATTGCTATATCTGCCAGGCTGGCTGGTAGGCAAGCTTCCAGGAAATTCTCCGGTCTCTGCGCCCCCCCCCCCATCTTGCCATTAGCATGCTAGGATTACAAAAGCCCACCATGACTTCTGAGTTTTATGTGGACTCTGGAGATCTGAACTTGAGGCATGAGCAGCAAGTGCTTTATCCACTGAGCCATCTTCCCAGCCCCTATGTACGTTCATAAAGCTGCAACACCCAGTTTCCTGCTTGGAACACATCCTCAGCTTCCTCTACCAGAGCGGTGGGTCTTGGCACATTCCCTGGGCTCTCCTTAATTTGCCGCCTCTCACAGGGTAGTTGTAAATAGGGGAACTGGTGCCATCCTGTGCTGACCTCCTGAGACAAACTTGATGGGTCACATGTTCCGAGATAGAGGCAGGCAGGATGGGTGTCCCATTGAGGCTCTGTGAGCTATGTACACTACAAGCAATGGCCAGCATGGGAAGAGACTCGAGGCACCCCTTTCCACTGAGCCAGGAAACTACAGGAGCCTCCTTCCACTGCATGGACTGATGACAGGAGCATCCTTCCACTGCATGGACTGATGACAGGAGCCTCCTTCCACTGCATGGACTGATAACAGCAGCCTCCTTCCACTGCATGGACTGATGACAGCAGCCTCCTTCCACTGCATGGACTGATGACAGCAGCCTCCTTCCACTGCATGGACTGATGACAGGAGCCTCCTTCCACTGCATGGACTGATGACAGGAGCCTCCTTCCACTGCATGGACTGATGACAGCAGCCTCCTTCCACTGCATGGACTGATGACAGGAGCCTCCTTCCACTGCATGGACTGATGACAGCAGCCTCCTTCCACTGCATGGACTGATGACAGGAGCCTCCTTCCACTGCATGGACTGATGACAGCAGCCTCCTTCCACTGCATGGACTGATGACAGCAGCCTCCTTCCACTGCATGGACTGATGACAGCAGCCTCCTTCCACTGCATGGACTGATGACAGGAGCCTCATTCCACTGCATGGACTGATGACAGCATCCTCCTTCCGCTGCATGGACTGATGACAGCAGCCTCCTTCCACTGCATGGACTGATGACAGCAGCCTCCTTTCACTGCATGGACTGATGACAGGAGCCTCTTTCTGCTGAGCCCAGCTGCCTCTCCACAAAGGTGCAAAAGACTCCTATGTACCATTCTGTCCAGGATTGTATTTTAAAACACATAGCTATAGCATGACTTCTCTCAAATTTGAAGAAACAAAACACAGGTTTTTTTTTTTCTATAAATAAATTTGCTTTTAAAATGTAGATGTCAAATATGCTTCACCTCTCTGGGGTGCTGGTCCATACTCTATAAAAAACTGACCGTGTCTCGGGGTTGCTTTTCGACTTTCACCCGTTCAGAGACATAAAACCACATGCTGCCTCTTCTCGTGTTTCCGAATAGAATTTTAAAAACGAAATTCAATTAGAACGGAATCTTCAGTGGACCTAGGAATTCCCTAAATGGATCAAAGTCCTCTTTAACACCACTGGGATGGAAGTCAAACGCTATGAGCTGCCGTTGGCAGAGCAAGTTGCAGCAGCGGGCGGCAGCCACTATCTCTTCTCCGTGCCTCGCCCACGTGCGCACGCCGGACACCGCGCAGCGCCAGGCGCTCCTCACACGTGAGTGCAGTTGGTGGACGGCGGCGTGTCGACGCGGCTTTTGTTCTCCTTATCGTCACTGAGGGCTGAGTCGTTACGAAGGCGGCACTTGAACACTTGCTTATAGGCCTTCCTGAAGTTTTCCGAGAGGAAAGCGTAGATGATAGGGTTCACTGAGGAGTTGCTGTACGCCAGGCAATGGGCCGCGATCCTGAAGAAGAAAGAGGCCGGGGTCAGCGGGAAGGCCCCGAACTCAGCCCAGAGGTGGATGACATGATGGGGCAGCCAGGATATCCCAAACACCACCACCACCGCCAGGACTGTCTGCGCTGTCTGCAAGAGATGAGAGGAAACAGGGAGGGAGATGCGGGGAGGGAGGAAGGCGGACAGGAGAGATATATCAATATGTTAGTGACTGCCAGAGAGGAACCTAACATTGTAACACAGACCCTAGGATAATTCATGTGTGTGTGTGTGTACATGTGTGTGTGTGTGTGTGTGTGTGTGTGTACTTGTGGGTGTGAAGTGTAGGTGGATGTGTGTGTGCTGAATGCATGGTGTGGGGTATGTGTGGTGTATACATGCACGCATGTATGCGTGCGTAAGGATGCGTGTGCTCCATGCACACACCTGCGGCTACCAGACGTCCACTTCAATCACTCTTCCATGTTTTCCCCTTGAGACAGTCTCTCAATGAACCTGGAGCTGCCATTTTCGTTTGGCTTGGTCAGACCCAAGTTGACCGGTGATTCTCCTGGTTCCACCCGCCCCACAGGCCTGGGGTGGCAGGTCAGAGTGACCACACCCACACCCGTTGTGCTAGGCACTGAGCTAAGGTTCTCATGCCTGCATGGTAGTGTTCTTTCCTGCTGAGCCCTCTCCCCAGCCCCTCACATATATTTCCATGGGATTGAATAAAAGATAGCCAGACTACGGCTGGAGAGATGGCTTAGCGGTTAAGAGCTTATCTGTAAAGCCGAAGGACTCCAGTTCGAGGCTCGATTCCCCAGTATCCACACAAGCCATATGCACAAGTTGGCACATGCATATGGAGTTCATTTGCAGGTAGCTGGAGGCCCTGGTGTGCCCGTTCTCTCCCTGTCTCCCCCCACAGCTCGCTCGCTCTCTCTCTCTCTCTCTCTCTCCCTCTTTCTCTGTCTGTCTGTGGCTCTCAAATAAATAAATAAAAATAAACAGATAGCAAGACTGCCTTAAATGTTAAACTTTATCTTACATAATAATATTCAATCATAATCTCAAGACTTTCCCTTACCTTCCATAGTATTGATTTTGTGCTTTACGTAAAATACACTTCAGTGTTTCGAGTGCTGCATTCACAGCGAGTCACCCCCTCCGTGATAATGCAAACAGGAGCTAAAACACTCAAAACATGCTGAGTCACAGGAGTGGGAACAGATTACAGACTGTCACTCAAGATAACAAAACTCTTCCATGAGCAGCCAGGCCTGGCAGCCCACGCCTGTAAATCCTAATGCACGAGACCAAAGCAAGAGCCTGGAGAGTTCCAGCCCAGCCTGGCCTATATGAGATCCTGTTGCGATAAAACAAACCAGCGGAGACAGCAGTACTCTTCCAGAGTGCATTCACCAAGCTCTGTCCAGAGCGCACCTCAGACAGCGCTGGATTTTGCTCCCAAATAGTTCTGCCCATGATCAAGTGCGAAATGTTCCTTTCTCCTCACTAAACATTGGTAAGCAGGGCGAGGTGGGCACATGCCTTCAATCCCAGAATTTGGGGGAGGGGTGTAAAGTAGGAGGATCACTGCGAATTCAAGGCCTGCCTGAGGCTACATAGTGAATTCCAAGTCAACCTGGGCTAGAGTGAGACCCTACCTCAAAACACCAAAAGAAAAGAAAGAGAGGAAAAGAACAATTGGTCAAGACAAGTCCACAACAGCCCCACGCGCTTGCCAGCTTTTACCTTAACCTTTTTCTTGTTGCCCTGAGAAATTCTCAGAAACCTGAGGCAGGGTCTCTCTGTGTGTCCTTCAATGACATCTACTGAGCAAATGATAGAAGGAAGTTGTCCTAGATTCATGACCTCCGCACAGGGGACATGTACGTCCTGTGTTGGACACCTGTGTGCTTCCCAACAATCAACCCAGTGGATGGAGTGTAAGCCTCGGAGGACTTTGCTACCTAGTAGCTGCGGAAATGCCAATTTTGGATAGCTGGCATGATCAGTGAGAAATGATCCTGACTCCAACAGAAGACAATGGCCTAGATTATCCAGATGTCTTAAGTAAGGAAGTCTAGCACTTTTTCTTTTTTTTTTTTTTCTTTTTTTTTTTTTTTGCGGTGAACTATAAAGCAAGGCAGGGGAGGGAGCTCTGTTGGGACTCACCTTGTAAGCATAAGGGCCCCAGTTAGGTGCCCAGAATCCACATAAAAATGCTGGGTGTTGCAGCACCCTCTTGCAGTGCGCTGAGGAAGCAGAGACAGGCTGGCCAGCTAGTCTAGCCTACCTGGCGAGCTCCAGAAGAGAAACCGTGTTTCTGAAAAGGTGGCCAGTGCCTAAGGAATGACACCTGAGGCTGTCCTCTGGCCTCCACATCCATGTGCGCACATGTGCATTCACACCTGCACGCACATGAACACACACATACAAAAAGAAATGTGCTGAGCTGAAGAGATGGCTTAAGAGTTAAGGTGTTTGCCTGCAAAGCCGAAAGACCTCAGTTCAATTCCCCAGGACCCACGTAAGCCAGATGCACAAGGGGGTGCATGCATCTGGAGTTCGTTTGCAGTGGCTGGAAGCCCTGGTGCACCTATTCTCTCTATCTATCTATCTATCTATCTATCTATCTATCTATCTCCTTCTGCCTTTCTCTTTCTCTCAAATACATAAAAAATAAAGAACTAAAATATTTTTTAAAAAGAAATATGTCGATGAATGGGGATGTGGCTCAGTTGTTAGAGCGCTGGTCTGGCATGCATGAATCCCTGGGTTTGATCCCTAGCATCACATAAACCAAGAAATATGAAGCGATCCTGGGGTTCTTTCCCTAAAATGGCTGCTGTCCCTCAGCCAGGGTAAGTCCAGAAGCAGGCCTCCATGATGATGAATCTCTGTTGATTTGATAAGCTCAGGAATCAAATAAAAGACAAGCCTCTTGGGAAGGTCTCTGAGGGTGCTTCCAGGAAGGAGAAAGACCTTCCCCCAGATTGGTGTATATATATATATATATTTTTTTTTTTAAAGAAAAAAAGTGGCCCCCTTTTCGCTGCCTAACTCCACCCCTCTCTGGTGAGTATGCCCACCCCATGGCTGCTCTTTTTCACTGGCATCATAACCCAGCTTCCCTGGGCTTCTAATGGAAACAAAAGACCAGCCAGGAATCCTCTAGGCCTCCAACACCAGATTGGGACTGCTTTGGCATCCATTTTCATGGGCTGATTGGCTATGGGGTCCTCAACCACTCCAACCTGCAGACAGCAAACTATTGAACTGCCCAGCCCACGTCCTATAAGCCAACCCAATAAATCCCATTTGTAATATTTATGCACTGTATCGCTTTTGTTCCTCTACAGGACCCCGACCAACACAGCTGTCAACTCTAGGAGGGCCACAGCGGGGCCAAGGCAGTAGGGTGGTGTCTAAGACAGAGCTGGCCATCACCGAGTTCCACATCACTTCGCCAAGCGCCTCCTCGGCCCTGTGAAGCAGACCCGATGATGGGCTGTGAGTTAGACTCAGGGAAACTGACGGTCAGAAGCCCTGGGACCGAAGGAGCACCCAACTCCCAGCATGGATGCAAAGGCAAAGCTGGCGGCTCGACTAAACCCACAAGCAGAACAGGACATGGAGAGAGAGTGGCTTGCAAGTCACAGACTCACCTCACCCACCACCACGCCTCCCTCTGCAATGCACCCCAAAGATGCTTTGTTTTAGTTTTTATTTATTTGCATATATGGTATGGGAGGGATGGGGGTGCCCAAGTGCCTCTTACCACTGCAAAAGAACACCAAACACATGTATCACTTTATACGTCTACAGCTTTATGTGGGCACTGAGGCATGGAACCTGGGCCAGTAGGCTCTGCAAGCAAGCGTATTTAACCACTGAGCCATCTCCCCAGCTTGAGAGCTGCTTTTTTAAGCAGAGTGCTATAGTAGTGATGTGGACAACAAAAGCCCTGTAAGGCGTCTTAAGTGGGCGATACCCTAGACTCAGGCTTAAATCTTGAGTGTCCAGTGGGTGGAGCCTTACTGGAATGGGAGGGCAGATCTGAAGTCCAGCCCGAAGGTGCATGGAGATCACTTTGGAGCTCTGGCTGAGTGTCTTGGTGATGCCTTGGTGGTGGTGTCTCTCTACTTGGATCTAAGGAAGTGAGCCACACCTTTGTTCATCATGGATGGAGCTTCCCCTAGAAAGTATAAGTCTGACATAAACCCGTCCCTCCTGTTTCTGTTGGGTGTCTGTCCAGTAAGGAGAAGTTGACTGCAATTGTACTTTCCCGAACGACCTGGAAGATCTTCCTCCACGTTTGTGACTACTGCCCGCTGCAGCTCAACCTGTCTGGGCAAGCCCTCCTCACAGGGACGAGGACTGTTAAGCCTTGGGCCTTTTTCAGCCCTTCACTTAAAGATCAGGAGCCAAATGAGCCCTTTTTTTTTTTTTTTTCTCACCTACAGTCCAGGTTGTAAGGCTTGGAAGGCTGTGAACAGTGGAGTGGAAACAGGAGAGTCTGCGACTGGAGCATGCCATGATTCGCAGGCCAAAAATGTGCAAAGCCATGACCTTCCTTGACCTTGAAGTCATGGCAATGATGCTCCATATAGCTTGGTATCACAGCTGTCAGTCTGTTTTCCCCTCTACTGTTTGATTAAAAACTATTAATAGGGCTAGAAATATGGCTTAGTGGTTAAAGTACTTGTCTCCAAAGCCAAAGGACCCAGGTTTGATTCCCCAGGACCCACGTAAGCCAGATGCACAAGGTGGCACATGCATCTAGAGTTTATTTGTAGTGGCTAGAGGCCCTGACATGCCCATTATCTTTCTCTATATATCTATCTACCTCTCTCTCTCCCTCCATCTTCTCTCTCTCTCTCTCTCTCTCTCAAAAAAATAAAAATAATTTTTTTAATTTTTTTTAATTTTTATTTATTTATTTGAGAGTGACAGAGAGAGAGAGAGGCAGATAGGGAGAGAGAGAGAGAATGGGCATGCCAGGGCTTCCAGCCACTGCAAACGAACTCCAGATGCATGTGCCCCCTTGTACATCTGGCTAACGTGGGTCCTGGGGAATCAAGCCTCGAACTGGGGTCCTTAGGCTTCACAGGCAAGCGCTGAACCACTAAGCCATCTCTCCAGCCCTAAAAATTTTTTTTAATATTTTTAAAAACCTGGGCTGGAGAGATGGCTCAGAGGTTAAGACACTTGCCTGCGAAGCCTCAGGATCCAGGTTCGATTCGCCAGGTCCCACATAAGCCAGATGCACAAAGTGTTACATGCGCCTGGAGTTGGTTTGCTAGAGGCCCTGGCATGCCCATTCTCACTCACTCTCTATCTTTCTCTCACCCTTGCTCTGTCTCTAGTAAACTATTTTTTTTTAATATGAAGAAAACCTAGGAGGTTTTTATTTTTTGAAAGAAACAAAAGAGAAGGAAGAAGATGGAAACATAGAGGCTTATTTTTCTTATGAGTTCACACTGAGAGAAGAAAAAGAACAGGAAAATAATTTCATGGTCGCAGTTTCTTCGATGTGGACCACATGACCTCACGCTCTGTGGGACTTCCCTTATCACTTTCGTGAACAGGAATCCTGGTGCAGGATGTGATGCCTCCAGTGTAATGCTTGGTACCTAAGCTTCCAGAACTGAAGCTAGGTAACAAACTAAGACACTCACAGAAGTTTATCGAGGAGGATGGTTGAAAGCCAGGCAGAGAAGATAAAGGGAATGGCTAGATTTCAGATCAAGGCCGGCAACCAGCAGCCAGCAGGACCCACAGGGGGTAACAACAAAACTCACTATCGGGAGACACCATGGAGTTTTGTAAGACCTCAGACCTGACAGCAGGTGTGAGCGTGATCTTTGAAAGATGACATGACCCCCTCCCCAATTCTAACCTCCTCATTAGGAGCACAGAAGAACCAATGATATCATTCCCAGATTGGGCCTGGTCCATTGGAGCATAAAGCCATTCAGCTATTAAAAACCCACAGGCAGGTGTTGCCGAGTGAACGCTTACATATTAAGTCCACTTATTGCATGGCCTACAACGCAAACAAGTAATCTGCTCACACGTCCGAGGGGAGTGTTTGCTACCGAGCCATTTATCCATTAGCGTATGAGAAATGCCGTTCTCAGGTGATTGAGTCAAACAATCTAGCAATGATTATACCTACAAATGGGCAACAGATCCTCCTCTTCCTAAGATGATCTGCAAAGTCACCCCTCCTGGCATCCTATAACAACGCTTCTCTTAGGAAATTGCTAAGTGCAGAGCTTAGGGCAGACCCCAACAGCTTATTGATAAGATCCATATCTTATCAAGATTCCAAAGGCAAATGGCAGTGTGCCCTCACTATGGAATATTTTCCATAAGAGTTGCTGCTTCTCTAAATGCTTGTGGTTCAACCAAAATTTCCCTTTTTAAAAAAATTTTTATTTAGTTATTTGAGAGGGAGGGAAGGAGAGAGAGGGAGGGAAAGAGAGAAAGAGAGAGAGAAAGAGAGAGAGAAAATGGGTGTACCAGGGTCTCCAGCCAGTGCAAAAAAAAAAAAAAAAACTCCAAATGCATGTTTCATCTTGTGTATATGTCTTACATGGGTCCTTGGGAAAAGAACCTGGGTCCTTTGGCTTTGCAGGCAAATGCCTTAATCATTAAACCATCACCCCAGCCCCAAAATTTCCCCTTAAATTACCACATGGTCATCCCTCTGGTCTGCTCAGAAACATGGACAAGAGCTTGTTTCTCTTTCTTGGCCTTACTGGTATGGAAGCTTTGAGATGTGACATGATAATAATTTACAGTGCAAATATTGGGGGAAGATGGGAATTTACCTTTACTATCATATACCTAAGACTGCTTCTAGAAGACCTTCGTAGCATGCTCCTCAGTACCAACAGTGGTCCAGGCAGGTAGCTCCGAGGCACTACCATCCGCTACATGTCCCAGGAAGCAGTTCAGCCAGCTTGGTGAAGGTCTCTTGACTGGATCATATGTCAGTGCTGTGCACACGGGTCCTGGGCCTTGGTCTCAAACTCTGGACTGACTCTACCTCAGCGAGAGTAGCACCAAAGGCCAAAGACTCCCATGTGGTTGGAAACAGTGGATGATTTTGCCATAAATGTTAGTGAAGCAAACACTGTCAGCACAGTTCTGTGCTGCTAGGAAACTGCCCGTCTTGACTCGTGACTGCCTCCAAAGCACCCTTCTCAGAAAAAGGCATGTCTAGACTACATCAGCTCAATGTTGCAGATCTGTTCAGAATTACACATGTGTTCTAATCTAGATCCCGGGACTGCTGCGGGTCAGCATGCCCGTTTGCATCAAGAATGAGATTTGTTTTCTTTTCTAACTCAGATGTCTAGTCCACATCTCCATGGTTGAGCCCATGGGTTGTGGCCTCTTTGATATGCTCAGGAGCCTTAGAGAATCCCTGATGAATTAATAAAAGCCACAGTAAACATGATGGTATCTCACCTACCTTAAGTTAAAAGCAATTAAAGATGTTTTGCTTGATACTGACAGCTTCAAGGTGAGCACAGCCCCTCTACAGACTAAGAAAAGCTGTCTCTGCTCCTGCGCTCTGGGATGTCAGAAGACAGAGAGTCCCCGTATGAAAATGTTAGGGTGTGACACAGACACCTTATGTGAGAAATGAAGCCTTTTCTTTTCATTTCTAACTGATTCCCCCACTTCTTACAGAATTATTTGTCTCTACCAGAGGTTGTTAGCCCAGTATGTATGTATGTGTATGTATGTATGTATATATATATATATATATATATATATATATATATATATATATATATATATATACACACACATATATATGCACATATATATGTGTGTATATACATATATATACACATATATATATGTGTATATACATATATATATACATATATATACATATGTATATGTATATATGTATATGTATATGTGTGTATGTGTATATATATATATTTTTTTTTCATCCATTCATACACCCTGGGATTAAAGGAGCATGCCACCATGCCCAGCACCAATATTATCTTTGATGGAGAAACTGTCATAGAAGTTAAGTAGTAAGTCAGTTTCTTTGATTAATTCTTTATATACATATATATGTGTGTGTGTGTGTGTGTGTGTGTGTGTGTGTATATATATATATATATATTTGACAACTACTATACTTACAAACAACAAACCACAGTATTTTCCTCCCCTACCCCAGCATATCCTTCTCTGACTAATTCTTATCACATTTGAGATTAGGTCTTTTATTAGCATAATTTCTATATTTTTTTTTGTTTTTTCCTTATGTGGAACTTGCCTGAACAACCCCAATCTCTCAATTGCAAGGCGCTCTTTTCAAGCAATTGGAGACACCCGCCCTTTCTTCAGAAAGCCTCACTTTCTGTGTGCCTAATGGAACTCGGCTAGGAAGAAAAGAGGGTGACACAATAAGGGTGAATACATTGCATACATTGTAGAAATGAGAGCCCAGAACTTGCTGAATGACTTCAAACCAGAGAAACTGAAAACAACAACAAGAAGCAGCCGCTGATAGAGCCCGGAGGTCGCTAGGACATCAAGAGGGTCTTTGATCAGCTTCTCCCTTGAACCACAAGCCCAGCATTCTGTCCTCTTCCAAGCATTATAGAAGGCACTTATGTTGGTAACCAATCTGCCTCCCCACAGAAGCATTCTTCCTATCTAGCAGGATGCCAGCAAAGCATTTGATCAATCACAGGGTTCTATACTATTATTTCTGGAGAAAAAAATAATCCCATCTGCTTTTTGCATTTTCCTCCAAGTACAGAGAATGACTGTAGCATAGTGTTTTTAATATTTTTAAATATTTATTTATTTATTTATTTATTTATTTATTTATTTATTTATTTAAGATAAAAAGAAGCAGAGAGACAGAATGAGAGTGCCAGGGCCTCCAGCCACTGCAAATGAACTCCAGATGTCTGTGCTACCTTGTGCATTTGGCTTACGTGAATCCTAGGGAATTGAACCTGGGTCCCTTGGCTTTGCAGGCAAGTGCCTTAACCACTAAGCCATTTCTTCAGCCCGACTGTAGCATATTTAACATAAAAGGCTGAACTTTTTACTGTGTGTTAGTGATAAGCCTGGCCCAAAAAACCTGAGTGATGTGGTCTGAATGCTTGTATCCCCCTAAAATTCATATGCTGAAACCTAATAATTAAAATGTTATCATTAGCTATAGGAGCTAGTTTCCTTGGCTAGGCAGACAGGTAGGGAAAAAGGGGGCTATTTTGATAGGCAACTACATTCTAACCCATGATAGTGAAGAGGGGAACCCCACTTCCTCCTTATTACCAGCCTGGGTGAATTTTTCCTACAAGCAGGCTGGCTTGTTGGGCTTTCTGCAATCTGCACAGTAGTGCATACGTTATGGACCAGCCTTCACCTTCATGTAAACTGACCTATCATGGCCTCTGGACGAGTACCTTCCCCATTCAATACAAGTCCAGCTTCCATACTGAGGAAGTAATTGAGTGGCTAAAGCCTTTTCCTACCAAAGCATGCTGACCCTGGTTTCAATTGCCCAGTACCCACGTAATGCCACATGCATAGCACATGTAGCTTGGGTTCAGTAGCAGTGGAAAAAGGGCCAGAAATGCCCATTTTTCTCCCCAACCAATCTCTCTCTTTCTCTGCTTGCAAATAAACAAGCAAATAAATAATAAATAAGAAGTCCAGTTCCTGCTAGAGCTGGCAGATTTTCCATCTCTGGAATTCCCTCCTCCCAGAGGACTCTGCTCTCTCTGATTTCTTTTCCTCTTACTTTGAAATAAACTTTACTGTTTCGAACACCTTAAAAAAATATAATGGTATTGGGAGCTGGAGAGATGGCTCAGTGGTTAAGGAGTTTGCTTGCAAAGCCTAAAGACCAGGGTTTGATTCCCCAGTTTCTATGTAAAGCCAGATGCACTACATGGTTCAGGCATCTGGAGTTCATCTGCAGTGGCTAGAGGCCCTGTCACATCCATTCCCCCTCTATCTGCTTCTCTCTCTCCCTCTCTCTCTCTCTCTCTCTCTCTCTCTCTCAAATATACTTTTAAAAAAAGATAGTGTTATAGGAGGTGGGGCCACTGGGAAGGGATGGGACTATAAGGGCAAAGACCTCTCAAGTGGGATAGTTGTACTTATAAAATGGCCTAATGAGCTGCCTCACTCCTCTTGTATGTGAAGAGGCAGACAGAACGCCAGTCTAAGAACCAGGAAAACAAACACCAAATTGGGCAGCACTTGATCTTGAACTCTCAGCCTCCAGATTGTAGGAAATAAGCTTCTGCTTGTCTATTAACTTCCCAGCATGTGGTCTTCTGTTGCTCCAGCCATCACATGGATTCAGCACAGAGAGAGAAAACTGAGAAAGGACTAGAAACAAATGGTGTGGGGATGAGCAAGCTAGCAAAATATCTGTCCATCCATTCTCCATCAAAATGTATGCATTAATCCCCATCAAGGTTTCAGATGCCCACTGCCCACCAAACACTGTCTATGTGTGCTTCGGGCACTGTGCTTGGTCTTAAGTACCAACAGGTCCATCCTGATGAAATCTTGCCATCTGTCCTGCTGCTACTGTTGATCACTCCTTCCTTTCCCACCTCTTTTCTCCCTCCTGTCTCCTCTCTCCTTATCACCTTTCTTCTGTCCTACCACTCCTTTTTCCCCTCCTTTCTCGTGTCTCTTTCCTATCTTTCTTAAACACACACACACACACATCCCACCACTGCGTATCTTTGTGCTATGCAAACAAAACGGTGATTAAATATATCAGAAGAGACCTGACATCTGCTCAGTGGCTATTAAGGGTCAGAGTCTATGAGAAGGGAAGAGAAAATGTTTGTCCTTTTTCAAATGCTTGTTTCCTTCTTATACAGGGAGAATGAGCAAAAGGTAATTTATATGAATATGTATTTATTCTGCATACATAAGTTACTGTTAACCTAATCACTAATCACAGGCTGACCTGGAACTCACTCTGTAGCCCATGCTAGCCTCAAACTCCCTGCAAGTCTCCTGCCCTAGCCTCCTGAGTCCTGGGATTAAAGGTGTATCTACCACAGTTGGCCCTAATAATTAGTCTTGAAGTTTTATTATGAAGTAAAATAGAAGTGTTTCTAATCATTTCATTTCATCTACTTATTTATTTTAATATTTATTTATATGAGAGGGAGGAAAAAGTATGGTCATCCCAGGGCCTCCTACCACTGGAAACAAACTCCAGCTGCATCTGGCTTTACGTAGGTGCAAGGGAACTGAAGCTGGGTCATCAGGCTTTACAAGCAAGCGCCTTTAACCATTGAACCATCTCTCCAGCCCTCTAATTGCTTCTTATAAGATCCATTTGCTTCCTTTTAAGCTCTTCATTCTTCTCTTATTGGGCCTTTTCAGTGTCTCTTTAACACCTCTCCAAGCAAAAGTAAAAATTGGCCATAGCCACAAATCATATCCAGCAAGTGTCAAAGATTCTGATTCTAATCTTTCAGTAACTGTACACATCATTATTTATTTGTTGATTGATTGATTGATTTGCTGCGCCGAGGATTAGACCCAGGCCCTCATGCATACTAGACAAGACTTCTATAGTGAGGTATATCCTTAGTACGCTTTTGACTTTTTGTTTTCTTCTGTTGAGACAGTCTCACCAAGTTACCCAGGCTGTCCTTGAACTCACTACAGAGTCTACAAAGGCCTTGAACTTGTAATCCTCCTTCCCTAACTTCCTAAGTAGCTGGGGTTACAAACTTTCACCATCAGACCTGGCTGAACTCTTTTGAATCATTAATAAACTATAGCCTATTTCAATGGTGGTGCCTTTCTTCGCTGTTGACTCTCAGCAAAGCACCTCCCTCCTGAAGAATATTTACCTCCAACCTCATCCTGTTGAACATCACCTCCTTTGGACTTCCATGATGATCTCTTCCACTACAGTACTGGCTCCCAAACAAGGCCAGTTCCTCCTAGAATCACACAGGGCCTCTCATTCACATGGGGCGCAGGGTGGGTGCTCTATGAACATCTGCCCAAGGGGGGAATTATAGACAACACTTAATTGTTCTTAATGGCTCATTTTCTTGGAAATGAGAGCTATGGCTCATGGGGAAAAAAAGGTAGAAAAATGTCCAAACACCAGCATAAAAGAACCTTCTCAAAAAAAAAAAAGGAGAAAAACTCAGGCATATTGAATTAATTTATAGAACTTACTCTTGACCACTGTTACAAAGAGGGGTCTAGAAGCCTTAAATTATGAAGCTGAGAGTCGGTCTTTGGATGTTTTGTCTTTTCTTGTTAGATGCATAGACAAAAGCCATAGGGTGGTATTGCTGATGCAAACTACTTTTTACTGCCAGAAAAAAATGGGAGTCAAAGGCAAGAGGATTGCTACAAGTTCAAGGCCATCTAGTTATGCAGAGCGAGCTCTAAGGGAGCTCAAAAGATGGTCCTGCAGTTAGAGGTGCTTGCTTGCAAAGCCTGCCAGCCCAAGTTCAATTCCCAAGCCACCCATGTAAGACAGATTCCAAAAGGGGCAGAAGCATCTGTTCATCTACAGTTGTAAGAGCACCTGGAATGCACACAAGTGCATACATGCACACATGTAAAGAAATGAACTGAAATTTACAAACAGGGAGGTCCATGCCAGCTACAGCTACATAGCAAGATCCTGTTTCAAATAAAACAAAAATGTCTTGATGTTTATGCCTTTTCATGATTCATTAGTAACTACAGAAATAAATGGATTTGGGCTGGAGAGATGGCTTAGCGGTTAAGTGCTTGCCTGTGAAGCCTAAGAACCCCAGTTCGAGAGGCTCGATTCCCCAAGACCCACGTCAGCCAGATGCACAAGGGGGCGCACGCGTCTGGAGTTCGTTTCCGTGGCCAGAGGCCCCGGCGCACTCCCCGCCCCCTCCCTCTCTCTCTCTCTGTTGCTCTCAAATAAATAAATAAACAAAAAAATTTATAAAAAGAAATAAATGGATTTCCTCTGCCATTGCTGTGGGCTAACAGGGAAGTGGCACAGTGCTGTCCTTCACTTAAGTAGAGTACTTTTTAAAGTTTTTATTTATTTGAGAGCTACAGAGAAGGTACCAGCTCCTCTAGCCACTGTAAGCAAACCCCAGATGCATGTGGCTTATGTGGGTGGGTTCTGGGAAGTCAAACCTGGGGTCTCTAAGCTTCACAGGAAAGAGCCTTAATGGCCTAGCCATCTCTCCAGCCCTTAAGCAGAACTTTTTAGAACTAATGTCACTATCTAAATGTTCATTTCTGCAAAATCACACATGTCACTGATCACTACAAATACTGAGAAATAAAAACAAGGTATTTTAAGGATAGCACCAGTGATCTGTGTGGGTGACAATGCCTGGTTATTACACTCTGCCTAGTTGGATCACCTGATTATCTCCATTCACTGCTGAAAACCAGAAATCATGTAGATTTCATCTACGTTGGAAATAGGGCTAGAGAGAGATGGCTTAGCAGTTAAGGTCCTTGCCTGCAAAGTCTAAGGACTCAGGTTTCCCCAGTACCCACATAAGCCAGATGCATGGGGTAGCATGTGTGAGTGGAGTTCATTTGCAGGGGCTGGAGGCCCTGGTGCACCCATTCTCCTCTCTTTCTCTCCTTCTTTCTCTCTGTCACATAAATATAAATAAATCAAGAAATTAAGAAATAAGGAATAAATGAAAGTAGCAAAATCACTTTTCCTTCACTATCATATGAAAAGAATCTCCAAAAGTTGGAAGCTGGTAAAATGAGCTCAATGAGAAAGACAGAAGTGGGTGGTTTCCCTGGGAACTTTCATTCCATCCCCTCTGAGCCAACATCAGCACAGTCCAGGGAAGAGATCAGGTCAGGGAAGCCATTCTTGGGGCTTTAGGAAGTGAAATGCTGATGCTTTCACAAATGAGACTCACGCCAAGCCCTTTGGAGCCAGTGACAGCCAAGATGCTAAACACAAGATATACATACAACATGCGAACAGCATCACTCAGCTCCTCTCTGCTCATCCTTCAACCCAAAACCTAGTTCCTGATGTGGCTTGGAGTCAAAGACAGCCTGCTCTTCCCCCCCCCCCCCCGCCTGCTTCTAAGTTTGAAGGCACTCTCGTTCTTACTGCGGTACCTCCCCTTCCCCATCTGATTTTCAGTGCCTTAATATAAAAGATTATGCAAATATCTGTCAATTTCTCTCTCTCTCTCCCCTCCTCTCTCTCTCCCTGCTTGCAAATCTGTCAATTTCACAGTCTAGGAGTGCGTGTAAGGATAATTTATTCATTTATCTGTGTGTGTATGGAGTGCATGGGTCTGTGGATGCATGTTCATAGGTGCATGGGCATACACGTGTGTACAGGTGCATGTGCATGTGTGTGCATGCATGCATGCATGTGTGTGTTTGTGGAGGCCAGAGGTCTATGCAAGGCGTCTTCCTTAGTCACTCTCTACTTTGAGATAGGCTCTCTCGCTGAACCTAGGACTGCTAGATTCACCTAGACTTGTTGGTCAGCAAGCCCCAGGGATTACATGCGAGCTGGGGATCCAAACTCATATCCCCATGCTTGTGTACCAAGCAGTTTACCCACTGGGCTGCCACCCTTCTCCCCAGAGGAGAACTTAAAGCAAAAAGAAGCTCTCCAAAGTGGCAGGCACAGAGCCATCTGTGAACGTTACCTTTTTCTTGGATGCCTCCGACTTCTTTGACATGCTCTTCAACTTCTTCTGCAGATGATTGAGGACCTGCAAAACACACACTGTTGCAGTCAGGGCCACGTTGCTGGCAGAAATCACCCAACCAAGAGCAGCTTGTGGGAAAATAAAAGAGGTTTACTTTGGCTTACAGGCTCGAGGGGGAAGCTCCATGATGGCAGGGAAAACAATGGCATGAGCAGAGGGTGGACATCAGCCCCTGGCCAACATCAGGTGGACCACAGCAACAGGAGAGTGTGCCAAACACTAGCAAGGGGACACTGGCTATAACACCCATAAGCCCACCCCTCAACAATACACCACCTCCGGGAGGCGTTAATTCCCAAATCTCTATCAGCTGGGAACCTAGCATTCAGAACACCTAAGCTTATGGGGTACGCCTGAATCAAAGCACCACCCAGACCAAGGAAATGGGTTTGTCTTCCGTCTCTGTGCACATTGTTCTGGCATTGTCGTAGTATGGCTCATCCAACAATTGAAGTGTCTGTTAGGTGCCAAGGCAGCAGTCAACCTAAACTACTGAATGCGTATAGGGACATCCTGGGAAGGCGATCCCACCAGACACAGTGTGAAACTGCAGAGAATTCTGGCATGCTGAGATCTGGGACTGCTCTAGGAAAGAGCCACTCCAGAGCCTGCCATGCAAACTGCTGACCGAACTTCTCCCTTGACTGCCTCCAGACACCCAGGATGTCAGAAGTCATGGGCTCCCTGCTAGATGTCAGGCATAATGTCAGCTCTGTGAGAACTGGAGAGAAGCACTGGGTGAGTTTACCTTCCAGAAGGAAAAACCAGGTGAAGAAATAAAGTGCTGAAGAGATAGCTCAGTGGTTAAGGTACTTGTCTGCAAAGCCTTATGACCCAGGTTCAATTCCTCAGTACCCACATAAAGCTAGATACACAAAGTGGAATGGGCATCTGGTGTTTGTTTGCAGGGGCTAGAAGTGCTGGTATGTGTTTTCTCTTTCTCTCTCTCTCTCTCTCCCCTCCTCTCTCTCTCCCTGCTTGCAAATTAAAAAAATATTTTTTAAAAAAATTTAAAGGATAAAAGACAATACGGTCCCACAATTGTTTGATGAATTCTTGAATCACACAGGCCCCTGCTCAGTTCCCTCCTGGGTGTCTGTCTCTGGCCCCATACACTGCAAATCTTCAAGCACAGCAGTGCCATCAAGCCTGCCTTCATCTGTTATTCAAATTGGACCACGGAGCTGGGTCACCAGAGGGCTTCCTCTCTGGCAACTCCGTATCACCAGTGATTTATAGACCGCTTTTCCAAGATTTTCGCTGAGCCGACCTGTCATGGTGACACACTAACTTTGATAAATTGAGAAGCCATTTTCATCTTCTCTTGCCAGTGTGGTTTGGGAGAAATGATGTGATTTTTTTTTGGTCGGGTAGATAAAGTTCCAATGAGGAACTTGATCACGGCGCCTACTCGGCAGGGTAGATACCTGGATCAATTTTTCTATCTCCTCCTGTGGAGAACTGGGAGCAGATAACAGAGCTTGAGGCCGGCAATGAATTCCTGACGAGGCTCCAGGGAAAGTGGGAGCATGGTCCAGCCACTTCCCTGCTTTTCTCTAGCACCGCAGCGTGGAAATCATTTAATCGAATTGTCCTCCTTGCAGAAGCCTGCTCTGTTCTGCTAGAAGCGGCACTTCTGGGGCAATCAGTCATGTCCTAATTGAGAATACCCGGGGGATTGATTTACCCACCCTCTCCACTCCAGCAGCCATCTTCACAGCCATCATGAGGGTGTGAATTTCTGACTTCAAACTCCCTGCCCTATTGAAACACTTCTCACCCCCTGAAAAGACCTCAAGGCCTCTCCAGCCAGGCTCTGCTTGCCCTGGGAGCATGTGGGATAACTTGGTAATATACGCTAGTAATACGCCGCAGTTCTGCCAATAGTAAGTCACACAACACTGGATGTAAGGTGAAGGGGAGGAGAAATTTTTGAACGGTAGCTTTAAGGAGGACAGGGCTAGAGACAGACCCCTCCCAAGGAGACAGGCCCCACCAGCCAGCCAGCAGCTGCCTCAGGCCCCAAAGCTTCATGGGTGACTGGGGACAAGGGACACCGGGGGATGGGAGGAGGGGTCACCACATGAAATCAGAGACGTGGACACCCGTGCCACTGGCCAACTTCTGCTTAGGATCTTAACTAAGTTGGGTCACAGCTCGGCAACTTTGAACAGCTAAGCATGGTCAAGGCAGACAACCCTCTGGTGAATTTTTAAATATTTTAATTGTCTATTTATATATTTATGAGGGAGAGAGAGAATGGGAGCACCAGGGTCTCTAGCCACTGCAAAGAGAACTCCAGACGCATGAGCCACCTTGTGCATCTGGCTTACATGGGTTCTGGGGAATCAAACCTGGGTCCTTAGGACTCACAGGCAAGTGCTTTAACCACTAGCAATCTCTCCAGCCTTCTGGTGTATTTTTATCTATTTCTCTAAGATAGCTCATGCTGTGAGTGCATAGTGACACTTTGTGGCACACCTAGAGGGTCTTCCAATTAACAGAGAATGTAGGCATCAAGATTAGTTATAATTGTATTTCTTTTTTTAAAGAGAATAAACCACTGTTGTTTATTTATTTATTTATTTATTAGCTTACTTTTTTTTCTAGGTAGGGTCTCACTCTAGCCCAGAATTCACTGTGTAGTCACAGATCCTCCTACCTCTGCCGCCTGAGTGATGGGGTTAAAGGCACGTGCAGAAAGAGAAAGAATGGGGCTGGAGAGATGGCTTAGCGGTTAAGCGCTTGCCTGTGAAGCCTAAGGAACCCGGTTCGAGGCTCGGTTCCCCAGGTCCCACGTTAGCCAGATGCACAAGGGGGCGCACGCGTCTGGAGTTCGTTTGCAGAGGCTGGAAGCCCTGGCACGCCCATTCTCTCTCTCTCCCTCTGTCTTACTCTCTGTGTCTGTCGCTTTCAAATAAATAAATAAATAATTAAAAATATATTAAAAAAATGTATAAAAAAAAAAAAGAATGAGAAAGAATGGGCCCACCAGGGCATCCAGCCACTGTAAACAAACTCCAGATGCATTCACCACTCTGTGCATCTGGCTTTATGTAGGTACTGGGAAATTAAACCTGGGTTGTTAGGCTTTGGAGGCAAGTGCTTAACCACTGAGCAATCTCTCCAGCCCATTAACAATATTTTTATTGACTTATTGTGAGAGAGAGCAAGTGCATGGGTGTATGGGAACCTCCCGCTGCTGCAAATGAACTCCAGACGCATGAACCCCTTTGTGCATCTAGCTTTACATGAGTACTGGAGAATTGAACCTAAGCTGGTAGGCTTTGCAAGCAAGCACCTCTAACCACTCAACAATATCCTCAACCCTATTTTTTAACTTTTTTAAAAAATTATTTATTTATTGGAGAGAGGCAGATAGAGAGAGAGAATGGGTATGCCAAAGTCTCCAGCCCTGCAAACAAACTCCAGATGCATTAGCCACCTTGTGCATCTAGCTTACAAGGGTACTAGGGAATCCAGCCTAGGTCCTTAAGCTTTGCAGGCAAGCACCTTAACCACTGAGCAATCTCCCCGGTCCCCTCTGCTCTATTTTGATGTCACCATTTTCCCCTCCTATTTTGCAGGCTATGATTACATTTGTTAAGAAGACAAACATGGTGGTATGGTGGCATTTCTTGGCCATTCTATACACTGGGAAGTGTGGAGCAGGGGTATCTGTTCTAACCCAAGCCACCACCGTCATGCCGGGCACACCCAGGGGATGTGGAGGAATGTGGTAGGGTGAGTGGAACATGTGCGTGCCCTCTTGTTAGAGCAGGGAGGGTTTCCAGCATGCTGAGGGAAGAGAGCAAGTGGGCAGAGGACTCCACAGCATAGAGGGACACGGGAAAATCCTCTGAGGTGCATCCTGGAGACTGTCAGGTGCAGAGATCTGTCCCACTAAATACTGCTGCAAAGAGCATCTCCGGGATGCGGTTCTCTGAGTTCTAAATGGAAAAGGCTAGAACACACTGGAATCTCAGATGTCACTCTAGTCTCCTGCGAGTCTTCACGTTCACTGTGAGACGTCACCCTTGGACACACAACCAGACCCTGAACCCAAGCATCCAAATCCCAAACTAGACAGCACACACATAAAGCCTGACAAAGAACAGTAGCTTCGGCTAATGTATCTCCAGCTATTCAGGCCCTGGAATGAATGTGCAAATATTACCTTTGATGCAAAGGATGTTTTCCAGTTATCCTTACGGACAAACCTTCTTCAAAATGAAAACTCTTCCAATAATGTATACATTCATTAATTTCTTTTTTGTTGTTTGTTTTTATTTATTTGAGAGTGACAGACAGAGAAAGAAAGAGGCAGAGAGAGAGAGAGAAAAAAAATGGGTGTGCCAGGGCCTCCAGCCACTGCAAATAAACTCCAGACCCATGCACCCCCTTGTGCATCTGGCTAATGTGGGTCCTGGGGAACTGAGCCTCGAACTGATGTCCTTAGGCTTCACAGGCAAGCGCTTAGCTGCTAAACCATCTCTCCAGCCCCACTTTCATTAATTTCTAAAGTGGTTTTATATATATTTATTTTTGTCAAACAGAAAGAGAA
The DNA here is from genome assembly GCF_020740685.1 of Jaculus jaculus. Classification (NCBI taxonomy): domain Eukaryota; kingdom Metazoa; phylum Chordata; class Mammalia; order Rodentia; family Dipodidae; genus Jaculus; species Jaculus jaculus. Next base: position 22,528,071 of record NC_059103.1, read on the forward strand.
AGAGAATGGGCACATCAGGGTCTCCAGCCACTGCCATCTGGCTTTACGTGTGTACTGAGGAACTGAACCCTGGTCATTAGGCTTTGCAGGAAAGCACCTTAACTGCTAAGCCATCTCTCCAGCCTGCAAAGTGATTTTCATAAAGACTTTGGGGAGGATGAAGCAATCATATGCTTGTGTTCTCATGCAGGAACTGAGAATTTAAGAGCTCCATATTTTAAGAATTGCTCTTGTCCCAAGCAGCCTGTCCTCCTGACCCCACCAGTTGTCACCTCCTGAAAATTCTTCCAGCTTCATAAGTTGGTCACTTGTGACATGCCTCTGAAGCTCCTTGTCCTCATTAATAAAGCAGAGATGACAACTCCCACCCAGAGGGTGTTCTGGAAATTAAATGAGATGGGTACTTTTAAATGAGATGAGGCACATGTTCCATGACCTGCTGTGCACAGTAGCCTCTGTTTTGCATCAGCAAAAAAAAAAAAAAAAAGATCAGCCATTCTCAAGCAGCTAAAACTGCCATTATTCCCCAAGTCCCCTTCATTAACTGCATTTCCTTAGTGGACATACTTTGGTGCTGTCCTTTCTCTCAAGTAATACAAATGAAAGCTAACATTCAGAATAGACATAATCTACATAGTGATATTAAGTGTGGTGAAGATGGTTTATTATGAACTTCTATTTTGCTGGGGAACTTGAAGGTGAGAAATTACATTGTTCTATCATCACAAGTGTTTGGTTATTATGAATAGTCCTCTAGCCACAACCTTGTCAGAAATAGAATGAATCAGAGAAGGGTGAAATTAGGTGAAAACTTCAGAATTTGTCTTCCAGGTTTGTTTGTTTGTTTGTTTGTGTTTATTTGTTCTCTGATAATGATGGTAGTCTGAAAGGAGGTGGTTGGGGAAACTGAAGGTACCCCAAGTCCTGCCCTTACGTGATCATTAAACATGCAGTCTCTGGCACTCAAACAAGAAGTCAGAGACGTTTTGATCAGGGTAAACACGGAGGCTGTTTAACCACTGCTGAGTTAGCTCACCACCTGAACCCCTTAAAACTGTTCCCACAACCTTCTAAGCTGCACAGCTCAGTCCCTCCAACCCACAGGCACAGTTCCCTGGCGACTCTGGCCAAGCCTCGCTACAGAAGTACTGCTGGGCTTCCCACCTGAGCTTCAGAAAGCCAAACTAAAACCCAAAACGCTTTTCCGGAGACAGTGACATCTTCCCAGAGGCTCGGGTCCCCAAATCTGCTGGGAACAAGCAGCAGCGAGGAGCCAGAAACCACAGCAGATCTCTGCTGAAAACTCCCAGGGGTGAATGGAGCCCACCCTCTCCACAGCCCCCCTCCTCCATCCCCCCTCCTCCATCTCCCCCCCACCTACCCCCCTCCCCCGCGCGCGCGCGCTCAGAGGGAGCGCAAACTCCTTGCAGCTCCCTCCCTGTCTCATTCATTTCCTGGAGCCTGCGGTTCTGGCTACAAAGCTTCTAAAACCAAGCCTGGCCGAACCTGCTGAGAAGTGTCCCCAGGGTATCCAATCGCTGGCCCAGGTATCTCCCAGGCAGGTGCTCTGAGCTGCGGTGCCTTGGAAGGCGAGCAGTGAGAAAATCTACCCAACTTCTAGACGTGAACTGCAAACTTTCCCAGCATCTCTCAAGCCCAACTTAACTTTCTCCCTCTCCGGCTGTATCAATCCTGTGGGAGCAAGCAGGGGCGAAGGCATAGTGGAGTGGAGAGGGAGCATGAGCGCGTTGTGGGACTCAATTAGTGGCACTCTTGGGGACCCTGAGAGCTCCCTCGGAGTCCGGGGGGGTAGGGGGGGAAAGGTGGCTCCCACACTCACCTTGGCGTAACAGAAGCAGATGAGCAACAAAGGGAGCAGGTAGCCAAACACAAAGGTGCACACCACGTAGGCTTTCTTATGCAGATGGTTGGGCCACTGCTCCCAGCAGAAGGTCTGGTTGCTGGCGTCCCGGTGGAAGAGACGCTGGTGGTAGGCCACGGGCGAGGCCAGCGCGATGGAGAGCGCCCAGATGAAGCCGACGCCCAGCAGTGCGTTGCGGGACACCCTGAGGGAGGAGGAGCGCCGCGAGTGTACGATGGCCACATAGCGGTCCACAGACATCGCGGCCAACGTGAAGATGCTGACCAGCATGGACACGGTGAAGAAGTAATGGATGAACTTACAGATGAAGGCGCCCAGCACCCAGGTGGGGAGCGCGTACACGGTGGCCTGGAAGGGGATGCAGAAGAGCAGGTAGGCCAGGTCAGCGATGCTCAGGTTGAGGATGAACAAGTTGGTCGTACTGCGCGGCTTGCCCGGCTTGCTGCGCGCCAGCACGGTGATCACCAGGCTGTTGCCCAGCACGCCTAGCGTGAAGATCAGGCCAAACACCACCAGCGTGATGAAGTTTTCCACGCCGATGCCAAAGAGCAGCCTCAGATCCTGGGCAAGCGGCTCTGGCTCGCTCCCGTTCCCCTCGCTGAGGTTCAAGGTGGCCAACTCCATCACCCACTAAGGGGACAGCGCTGGGGAGCGTGAGGGCGGGGTGGCGGGAGGGAGTGCGGGTGAAAGCAGGCTCCAAGGATGGGTGAGGATTGCCAGGAAGCCCCAGCCCCGCTTGCACCCCCCCGAAAAAGCTCGAATCTTCAGCCAGAGCCTCCGCGATGAGACAAGACAGCGGGTGCCGCGCCCCTGGCAAGTGCCTCTGTGGTGGCTCTTCTCTGTCTTTGTCCCGGGCCTGGCCCAGAGGAGGCTGGGATGGTAGCCAGAAGCTGAGGCTTCTCGTGCGGGGGCGGAGGTCTCGGGAGCACAGAGGTCTTGGGTCTGGGTGGCTCCGTCACTAAGCCTGGGAGGAGCCCGCAGATGGAGAGCCCCTCTCTGCGCCTCGCCGGGGTTCTGATCACCCTCGCCGGCTGCGTCCTCTCCTCGCTGGAGTGGCTTGGCGCCCCGCACCTGTTGCTCTCAGAGGCTCCCTCTCGCCTCGCTCCTCCTCGGAGCTCAGCAATCGGTGGATGCTGGAGGGACTCAGGGCGCTTTCCGTGCTCTGGGCACCGCTTGCTGTGGCGCCGCAGGCTCCCTCCCAGCTTCTGCCTGGATTCCAAGTCCTCTGCAGAGCGAGTGCGCTCGCTCTGCACCCTCTCCCTCTCTCCCTCTCTCTGTCTCTCTCTCCTCGTGGTTGGGAAGAATCAGGTCGCTGAGGGGTCTCTGTTGCTTGAGAACGGTAATAAAAGACTCAACTCCACACTGCCTGTGGATCTCCTACTTCTTTTCCCCCAAATCACAGCGTGAGCACAGAGAGACTGGGTGGGTCCCGGTGGGATGGGTGGCCCTCCACCTTCGCGCTATGAGCTGAGGGCTTCTCTGCCAGGTGCGGTAGCCTTGGTGCCTCGAAGCTAAAGCGGAGGCGCGCACAGCAGCGCCAGTTCCAGTGCCCAGCAGCGGGCGGATGAAGCAGACTGGGCAGCTGTCTTGCAAGTCTGTTTTGGGTCTCGGTTTTTCCCTCTCCTAAGGAAGAGAGCCCTTCCTGGGCTAGCACAATATCAAGGGTTGGCACAAGGCTTTAAACATTCCTGTGTTGCCCCCTACCCTCATTACTATTGTCCTCTAGGGAGCAGAGAAACAGGAACACGAATTGACTACCTGAGTTTTCATCATGAAGGCTGTCTGCACCTCCCCTCCTGTTCACTTCAGATCAGCTCTGCTTCCCGTCACTCATCTGAGAGACATAAGCATTAACCAAGTGAACTGTCTGGAAAGTTCGAGAGCATGTTTAACATCCCATCGCTGGTGTGACGTGGACACACAGAGCACCTGAGCTGTTGAGGCGCTCTGGTGGGAATAAACATGATCCATCGCGAGTATTCTCTGTGGTCATATGGTCTATCTATATCACTTAAAAAAAAATAAAAAAAAAACACCAGCCTTGCTGGGTGGGGTGGTGCACACCTTTAATCTCAGCACAAGGGAAGCTGAGGTAGAATTGCTGTGAGTTCAAGGCCAGCCTGAGACTACATAGTGAATTTCAGGTCAGCCTGGGCTAGAGCTACACCCTACCTCAAAAAAAAAAAGAACCTGGAAGCCCTGGCGCGCCCATTCTCTCTCTCCCTCTATCTGTCTTTCTCTCTGTGTCTGTCGCTCTCAAATAAATAAATAAAAATTTTTTAAAAAAAGAACATTGGGTGGAGCTTGATGGCACATGCCTTGAATCCCAGCACTGGGGAGGCAGAGGTAGGACGATTACTATGAGTTCCAGGCCACCCTGAGACTACATGATGAATTCCAGGTCAGCCTGGGCTAGAACAAGACCCTACCTCAAAAAAAAAGAACACCAGCCTTTAGTAAGTGACTAGTGATAACAACAAAATACAGCGATTTTGAGGAGCTCGCTGTGCTCAGGAGATGAGGAGATGTGGGCATAGAATAAGCTAGTCCTGTAGTGAAAATGTACACAAAGAGGGAGCAAGAGCGTCTTTGGAGAGCAAGTCCACCTCGTTTCTCAGCCTCACCAGGTCCTTACCTCATCATTTCCAGGGAAGATTTGATGCTGTTCACTGAACACCTACTGTGTGCTGAACTTGATTCTCATTTCACTGCATGCCAGACAACTGTTACATCCATGGATGCGGTCCAGAGTCCAGAGTAAGTCCATTACTCACTCCAAGAGGATGTCTCGTGGTATCAAATTGTCTTACCCATCAGCCTTGAAATCCTTCCCTCAGGTGCTCTCTGACCTATACCTTTCAAGGAGTCAGGTTCTGTGGGACAGCCCTGCTGTACTGAATTTGGGGGGGAAACCTGGTTTTAAGGTTTCTGCTTCCTTTTGGTGTGTGTGTGCACATGTTTCTGGGAGTTGAACCCAGGGCCTTAGGCATGCTAGCCAAGCATTATGCATCCCAGCAAGAGGTTGCGTGTCTCTGTATATAGAAACACAGATGATGGAGAAATGATATCAGATCCAAGATCCCAATTATCCAACTTGAATTTTGTAATTTATTTATTTATTTATTTAAGAGAAAGGCAGAGAGAGAGAAAGAGAGAGAATGGGTGCACCCGGGTCTTCAGCCATTGCAAATGAACGCCAGATGCCTGCAGCACCTTTAAAACTTATTAGTAGCATTGGAGTCACCTTGTGTGCTTCCCCAGTCGGAGCCACCTTCTCCGAATAACCTCAGCGCGATGTGTTGGTCATACATATGATCTGCGCGTGTGTTCTTACGTAGTTTGCTGAGGCGGGTTTGGGGGACTTGGGGTTTTCTTGCACGTTATTTCAGGAAGATGCTGGTTTGGGTTTCCCTTGACATGTAATTCGGCTGTCGTTGCTTTAGGCATCCTGAGGGATTCCATGAGTAGCATTTGTCTGTTGTATCTTGTGCCCCCTTCCTGGGCCCCATGGTCTCTTCAGAGCAGCACACACGAGCCACGTTAACTCCAATCTGCCTGTCTCTGTTTTCCAGTGAGTGAGTTTAGTCCATTTACATTTGTTGCTGTTCCTGATCAAAATGGGTCTGTCTCTAACCCTGACCTTACATTTCCCACAAGTATGCTATGTCTTGCAGGCTGCTGCTCCCTCTGCTGCTCTGTCTCCAGAATGTTCTGCGGCCATGTCGAAGAGGTTCCTGTGGGCTTCCTGCCAAGTTCTGCTCCAGGCCAGCTTCTCCCAAGTGTCTCTCCTGACTACCTTCATGCCATTCCATTCTGATATTCCTCTGTCCCATGTCCTTTCTTCTCCTTCATAGTACTCGCTACATGCCATAGTATCATTTGATGTCTTTAGTAATGTCTTTTTAAAATATTTTATTTACTTATTTGCAAGCACAGAGAAGAGAAACAGAAAGAGAGAATGGGTGTGCTAGGGCCTCCAGCCCCTGAAAACAAAGTCTAGATGCATCTGGCTTTATGTACTGAGGAGTCGAATCCTGGTTGCTAAGCTTTGCAAGCAAGTACCCTAACTGCTGAGTCATCTTTACAGCCCAGTAATATCTTTTTAAAGCATTTTATTGACAATTTTTATACATGCATTTTGTGATGTCTTGACCATAATCGGATGCAAAATCCAATTGCTTTATCACCAATGTCACATAATCAGAACTTAAAAGATATGAGAAAAATAATTTTTAAAAAGACCATATTTCTTTCTCTTTCAGAAGGAGAGATGGAGGGAGAGAAAGAAATAGAGAGGAAATAGAATGACCACCCCCACGATTTTAGATGACAGCCTGGAGGGATGATACTAACTGAGCGAAGCAGGTTGGGATCTCCATTAAATATGCAGTGCTTACTTGATAAGGGACTGACTAGTTTGAGGCAGGATGGGTAAATCTTGGGGTGTCCAAGCAGATCATAGTTGGAAACATGGGTTAAGTAGCTACTAACATTCTGTTGAGAGCCAATAGAATTTAAAATTACTTACTGTCGGAACACTCACCCACACAATTCAGTCTCAGGTCTTTTGAACTCCAGCACCCTTCTCCCTCCACCCAGTTTTATCATTTTATAGTTTAGTTGCCCAGCTCTTTTCAGTCCCCTCCTTTTGGAGGTTCTAGCAGGGGAGCACAGCTACTCATGTACCCTGGATGGAAGACCCCTTCCTCCTCCATTGGGGGAAAGTCATCTTCTTCAACCAAGAGCATAGCTTCGGGAGGGGCGCACATGGAGTGGTGAGGGAGGAAGGGAACACCAGACTAGCCAGCCAGATCAGCCCAATCAACCCTGGCAATCAATGGGGTGACAGATGTCACAGCCAGATCACCCTCAACACCCTCAATTCCCTCCTTTTTGGACATCCTTACTGCTTAGCCAAAGCCCGCTGTTCTCATCCAGGAACTTGCCATTTTATCTGCCTCTGCCCGTCAGAAGCCTTCTCCTTCTGCTAGAGAACCCCTTTCAAGTTCTCCTTTAGTCAGTCAATGATGAAAATGATGCTCATGTTTCTTCTGAAACTCTTTGGTTCTTATTATCCAGAGGCACTTGGCCAAACAGACAGTTCTTTCCTCTGAGCACAAGGAAGTCATTGTTCCACCTTCTTCTGCCTTGACCCTCACTCCCAAGAAGTCAGTTCTGTGTTCCTTGTCATTCCTTTGTAGATCATTTGACTTTTCCCTTCATTTTTGTTTGCTTAGGGTTTTTTATTTTGGTTTTTTTTGTTTGTTTGTTTGTTTGTTTGTTTTTTTGCTTTTCTTGAGGTAGTGTCTCATTCTAGCCCAGGCTGACCTGGAATTTACTAGATAGTCTCAGGGTGGCCTCAAACTCACAGTGATCCTTCTACCTCTGCCTCCTGAGTGCTGGGATTAAAGGGGTGCGCCACCACACCTGGCTTTTCTCCATTTGTTTTTGACATTAGTATGTGTGTGTCGTGTGTGTGTATACACCTCTCTCTATATATGTGTGTGTGTGTGTGTGTGTGTGTGTGTGTGTGTGTGTGTGCATGTATGTGCTGGTGCTTGTTCACATGTATACACATATGGAGGCCAGAGATATCATTTTCAAATTTTCAGGTTCTCAGTCACTCTCCCTTATTTTGGAGAACAGGGTCTGTAGCAGTTACCTTTTCATTGCTGGGACAAGACACTTGACCAGAAGTAGCTCATGGGACAAAAGGTTTTGTTTCAGCTTACAGCTTCAAGGGGAGGTTGCAGCATGTCAGGGGAAGAATGGCACAAGCAAGACAGCAGGACATCACACCTTGTCACATCAACAGGGAGGAAGCATCAAGAGCACATGAACTCTGACACCCCCTGGGCTGGGGTAACAAACCTCAGGGTCTGCCCTCTGTGACACTCCTTAAACTCCACATCCCGAACGTGCCACAGTCCTCCCAAACTGCCATTGGCTGGCGACCAAGAATTCAAAACACATGAGCCTATGGGGGACATGTCAAACCCACCAGGGTCTCTCACTGAACCTAGAACTCACTCATTTGGCTAGTCTACTAGCTAGTGAGCCTCAGGGATTACAAGCCTGCACCACCACACCCAGCATTTTACCTGGGTGTTGGGGATTTCCAACTCAGGTCTCCAGGCTCATATATAACTACTTTAACTACTAAGCCAGCTCTATAGCCTTTTTCTCTCCATATTTAGTATCTTCTTTACATTGTTGGGGTTCTATGATTTCATGTCAATGTTTGGGATTGCTCTCATTTTCCAATCTTTTTTCCCAAGTGTTTGGAACTAAGGAGTGCTATTTTTCCACTAGTACTAATAAAACACTATTAACCATTATCTCTTTGAATGCTGAGTTTCTTAATTCTTGGGCTTCTATCCTTCAGAATTTCTGAAAGACATGTGACCCTCCCCTTTGTCTCTCTTAATTGTTCACTCATACTTCTTTTTTTTTTTTTTAATATGCACACCTTAACACATATCCTACACTCAGGTGTGGTGGTACACATCTTTTTTGTTTGTTTGTTTATGTTTATTTATTTATTTGAGAGTGACAGACAGAGAAAGAAAGAGACAGGGAGATTGAGAGAGAGAGAGAATGGGTGCACCAGGGCCTCTAGCCACTGCAAACTCCAGACACGTGTGCCCCCTTGTGCATCTGGCTAACGTGGGTCCTAGGGAATTGAGCCTCAAACCGGTGTCCTCAGGCTTCACAGGCAAGCACTTAACCACTAAGCCATCTCTCCAGCCCTCATTCATACTTCCTATCTCTCCACCTCTATTAACTTTTTGGTATTTCTCTGGATATGCACTCACCATTTGTTTGTTGTTTTTTAATAGATTTTTTTTATAGTCAGATGAACCAGAGCTATTTTTTCAAGATTTTTCTTCTCATTGTTCATGTTTCTAATTTCTCCTCTTATTTATTTGAGTACTTTTTAGTGTACTGACTTTATGTTCTATAAACTGATGTCTGAACTCCTCCGAGCCTAATTGTGCCTTTGTCATGACTCCTGGGTCCTATCCTTGTAGCTTGTTCAGAGTTTTTGTTTTTGACATAGTTCTTAATGTTGTCAGATTTGTATCTGGACAGGATGTAACTGTGAGGTACTTTCCCATATAGCTACATTCCTTTGATTCTGCCGTCCTCCTCCACCCAGGACGTTGTGAAGTGGATTTCTCAGCTTGAAAGCCTCAAAATATACCGAGACAGGTTTTTTTTTTTTCCTCCAAAAGCTGCAGAGAGAGGTATGGAGACTTCCCAGGGAAGCCTATTCCTTCCTCCTGGTCATTGGCTATCACAAAGCTTGCTAGAAGTTTTCTTTGAGCAGACTCCTTGCCCCTACCTTGCTGTCAATCAGCCCTCACCATTAGTCCTCAGAAATCCCTTGGGGGCAGAAATTCCCATATCTATTTCCTCGGACTGGTCTGCACTCCAAGAGATGTTCCAAAACAAAGCAGGAAAGGCGTAGCATTGAGTGACAAAGGAGCTGCCACCCCAGGAAGCTCTCCTCCACACATTGTGCCAACGCATCCAAGCACCAAGCCTCTTCCATGACGCCTGCGGTAGAAACAAGAAGCAACACCTGGGAACACACGTCTCCCGGCAGGGAATTCCTCCTTTCGTGCTTGGATCGGCATAACTTCTTTCAAGGACCAGTCCATCAGCCATGGACCAAGAGGTTTCTCAACAGGGAGAGTTGGCCTGTCATCAGCACTCACAGCATCTGTACCCCTTCGTGAGTTTCCATAAGGAGCGGCAAGGTTCTAGACCAACCAGGAGAGGAATGGGGATGGAGATGAAAGGACGCTCGGGTCCTCGGAGGGCCACGGCATGGGTGAAGGAGCAAGGGAGCTCTAAATATCCCAAGCGAGTGAGTGCCAATGTCAGTGCTTGTAAGGCTGAATTGTGCCAAGAAGTCCCTTACAGTCACGGGGGTTTATTTCTTGCTCTTGTGACATGTTAACCCCTGGCTGGCTAAAATTCTGTCCTGTGTTCAGCCAACAATACCTGTCCCGCCTGGCCACTCTCTGCCCTTAAGCCATAGATCCTGTGGCTTCATTCCCCAAACCGTTATCTCAAGTCGACCTCGTGGTGATCTTAGCATGTGCTTCTGATGCACTAATTCCTCCCCTTTGCTCATTCGTGAGGGGAATTCACTTAAGCTTAAATCACTATACAGTTCCTACCTTTAGGCAGTTCACAAGGAGCAAGGATTGCTCTGTTCAGCTTTTTCTAATGAAATGTCTCAGCTAGAGCGTGCGATAAGTACACAAGTCACAGTTCCACAGATTAACAAGTTTTCAAATGTCCTTTAATGGTTTCTGCAGACTGCATGTGCACACCACCCACAAAATGCCAAGTCACTTTCTTCACCGGGTGCTACAGAAGGAGATCTTGAAATGTAGTATAGGAAGGGATGGTGGCCTGTAACACACACACACACACACACACACACACACACACACACACACACAGAGTCTGAATAGTCTGAGAGGCAGAAAATAAGACAGCGCTGAATAAAGTGGTCTCTTGGGGAAGCACTCCATCACTCTCTCATTAAGCAAAGCAAAACATTCTCATAACAATGATCGTCAGGGAGCCAGGTCCTTATGCCTGGCTGTCATGAGTCCTAGGGACAAGGTGCTGGTGTGGCTCATTGCATCATGTCACTCATATGCCCATGCAGCTCATTGCCTCCAGCTGTCTTGCAGCTAATTAAGATGAAGAAATGGCTATCTTTCAATTACAGAATTCATATTTCATCATCAATATGAGAACTTCTGTCTAAACAACTTTTTGACTTCTTTATTTTCTTTCTTGCATTGAAGTCGATTTGAGTTTTGATGTTTACAGGAAGTGATGGATGTCATCTGTCCAATGATCTTCACAAATTGACCCTCTGTCCCCTTTATTCCATTTCCAACATTCTCATTGAAATAATTGGTGGGTGGAACACTGTAAGTCATCCTAGGAAAAGCATTAAGAAGGAATTTTCTCCCCTTGTCTACATTTTTTTTTTTTTTTTTTTTTTTTGGTTTTTCAAGGTAGGGTCTTACTCTAGCCCAGGCTGACCTGGAATGCACTACGTAGCCTCAGGCTGGCCTCAAACTCACAGAGATCCCCCTACCTCTGGCTCCCAAGTACTGGGATAAAGGCATGCGCCACCACGCCCAGCCTGGTCTACATTTCAGGCCTGTCTTACTCTGATGGTTTGAGATGTCCCTATCTTAGGAGCTTACAGTTGACAGAGAGTCTGCCTACTCAAGCTGCCACCCCACATACAGTCACTATAGTCTGACATTTCAAGAGAGACAAAGGGCATATGTCCTTTCTGCTTGGAACTGTGATATCTCCTTGCATCTCATTATTGGTTGAGAAAGACATAGGGAACAATGGAGGGAGAAGTCCAGCTTTACTGAGGCGAGGCACACGTGCCTTTGGCAAGTATGGGCAAACCACTTATTTCACCACTCAGAGCCTCAGCTTCCTCACCTGAGAACCAGAAGAGATGATCTTACATGAGTTGAATTTCCTTGACACCATACACTCTCATACATACACCTCTCATACACTCAAGGCATGTTCAAAATCACATAAGTAAGAGCTAGGCATGGTGGTGCACGCCTTTAACCCCCAGCACTTGGGAGACAGAAATAGGTGGGTCGTTGTGAGTTCAAGGCTAGCCTAGGACTACAGAATGAGTTCCAGGTCAGGCTGGGATAGAGTGACACCCAACCTCAAAAGAAAATGGGCTGGGGAGATGACTTAGTGGTTAAGGTGCTTGCCTAAGAAGCCTAAGGATCCAGGTTCAATTCTCCAGGTCCCATGTGAGCCAGATGTGCATTGTGGTACATGCATCTGGAGTTCGTTTGCACTGGCTGGAGGTCCTGGCATGCCCATTCATTCCCTGTCTCTCTCCCCCTCTCCCTCTCCCTCTCTCTCTCTCTCTCTCTCTCTCTCTTAAATAAAAAATAACTTTTTTAATAAAGAGGCTGGTTCAGAGTCCATTGCGGAAGAGGTGGTAGAAAGAAAGGAAGGGTCCTACTCCTTACATACAACTGTCCTGACAAAATTTGGCCTCAATATCCAAGACCTCACAGTGCCTAGCAATACCCACACAAGACCCTCATAATAGGAGAAAAAATGATGACATCAAATTAAAAGATAGACTAATGGAGAAAAGAAGGGGATATGACAGAGAGCAGAGTTATGAAGGAGAAAGTGGGGGAGGGGAGGGGAGGGAAATACCATGGCTTGTTGTCTGTAAGTATAGAAGTTGTCAATAAAAATATATAGATATTAAAAAAAAAAAGGAGCTGGAGAGATGGCTAAGACATTTGCCAGCAAAGCCAAAGAACCCAGGCTCAATTTCCCAGTACACACATAAAGTCAGAGGGACAAGGTGGTGCATGCATCTGGAGTTCATCTGCAGTGGCTAAAGGCCCTGGTATGCCCATTCTCTCCCCCCCCCCACCTCTTTCTTTGTCTCTCTCAAATAAATAAATAAATAAATAAATAAAAATATAAAATTGCATAAACATCTAGACACCATCATTGTGTTCTATGTACTGAATTTGTTTTTAATTAGGAAAGTTATTTATAGGGAGTAATGTGTAATATGAGATCCTACAACATCATGAAGTCACAGAGCTGGGGGAGAATGGTTTCTCCTTTCTTACTCTAGTCCACCCTCAGTTAGACGTATACATTAGAGACATGCACGCATGTGGACATAGGTACAGGCATGCACACACATGCACAGACACATACACATATGTGTGTACACAGAAGAAGGCAGGAAGCTCTGTCATCTACCACGTCTGTCTATGTGGTTCCCCTGGAGAGATTGCCCCTTCCATGGAGCTAGCCCAGGTAAGATGCTCTACTTCTGAGTGTTCATGCTTCTGCCAAAGGTGTAAAACACAGTTGTTACTGTTACCATTCCAAAGACAGTCCATGGACCCACATTCCTTTCATCAGACAACCTTACAACATCTTGCGTATACAAGCCCTTGTTCTTATCACCTGTTGAATGAGTGAAGAAAAACCCAGACTGACCAGCTTGCATCTATCAGTTATGATTTTACTTCTTTTTCTTCTTCTATTTTTTTTTTTTTTGTTTGGTTTTTCAAGGTTGAGTCTCACTGTAGCTCAGGCTGACCTAGAATTCACTATGGAGTCTCAGGGTGGCTTCAAACTCACAGCGATCCTCCTACCTCTACCTCCTGAGTGCTGATATTGAAGGCGTGTGCCACCACGCCTGGCTGATTTTACTTGTTAAATGACAGAGGAGGTACAAAGAGTTATGGACAGCAATGAGATGGCCTCTAGCAAAATGTTTTGATTGAGAACTTCACAAGTGGCCCTCTGCCTGGTTAAGGGATTTGTTCCTGTCAGTTTGCTTTATGCACATTTATTTATACACATTGTTAATAAATCCAACTTTGATCTCACCAGAAAGGCGCTGAGAAGTACCTGGAACTCAGGCTCCTTCCTGGGGAGGAAGACAGTGAGGCCCAGACAGCAGGTAAAGAGCTGATGCCGGGCTGGAGAGATGGCTTAGCGGTTAAGCGCTTGCCTGTGAAGCCTAAGGACCCCGGTTCGAGGCTCGGTTCCCCAGGTCCCACGTTAGCCAGATGCACAAGGGGGCGCACGCGTCTGGAGTTCGTTTGCAGAGGCTGGAGGCCCTGGCGCGCCCATTCTCTCTCTCTCCCTCTATCTGTCTTTCTCTCTGTGTCTGTCGCTCTCAAATAAATAAATAAATAATTAAAAAAAAAAAAAGAGCTGATGCCTCAGGAGCCAAGGAAGCACAGGCCAAGCGAGACCGGGCCAGTGGCCAGGGATTCCCAGCTTCCTCCTCTCCCACACCCCATGGAACAAGACCACAGCCTGTGAGGGTCCCTGGCACTCCTTCCTGCATTCTTGATCGCCCCCCGCCAAAGTCCCTCTGTCCATGGCTTCTTTGCCCAAAGCCTTAGGCAGGGGAAGGGCAAAGTGAAGACTGTGTCTCAGCAGACTAACTCCGTTCACTAGCACATGTACATTCGTTTCTCCTCACCTCTTGCATTCCAGGTGCGTTCTCACTTACGTGGAAGTAACGCCAGACAGCTCTGCTTGTGAAGAGCTACGCTGAAGGGTCAATGAACCAACCTGGAGAGATGGCTCCGTGGGTAACGTGCTTGCCACACAAGCGTGGGGACCTGAGCTTGAATCTCTGGAGCTTATGTAAAAATGTCAGGCATGGAGATGCACCCCTGCGATCCCAGGATTGGGGAAGTGGATCCTAAGTGGACTTACTGACTAGCTAATCAAACCAGATTAGTGAGTTCTGAGTTCAGTGGGAGACCCTGCCTCATAAAAATAAGATAGAAAGTGACATCGGATACCTACTTTTGGCCTTCACATACATGTGCACACACATGAACATAATCCCACATACATATAAACAACATACGCACATGCATCTATACCGCATACACATGCAAAAATTAGCACCATGGACAGTGCTTGTTTGGTGCCCTATAAAATAGTTGCTATTTTAAAGTTATGTATCAATTTGTAGATGTTTGCTTTTCAAGCTACTTACACTGTAGCGAGTCCCTGACCAGAAATGAACAGAAGACCACCCAAAAAAAAATTTTAAAAACTGGCTAGCATCTGTCCCCTCACAGCAAGGAAGAGAGCAGTCCCATCCTACTTTCACAGTGAATTTTGTTGTTGTTGTTTTTGTTTTTTCAAGGTAGGGTCTCACTCTGGTCCAGGCAGACCTGGAATTAACTCCGTCATCCCAGGGTGGCCTTGAGCTCATGGCAATCCTCCTACCTCTGCCTCCCGAGTGCTGGGATTAAAGGTGTGTGCCACCACACCCAGCTTCACAGTGAATTTTTAAAGGCAAAAATCGCATTCCTTTACAATAAGTTGAAAAACTCCTGGCCACCCTCTCCACACACAATTGTCTTTAACAAGAGCAAGTAAGCAAGCAAGCATGATTACAAAAGCAGAATTTTTGCAGTTAGGACCAGTTGCAAAGCAGATACCAAATATCAGGACATGTTGACCTCAGGGTGAGAGCAAACACCAGATGCCTTACCACACAACCCATCCTCATTCTGGTCCTTAATCTCTTATGGCTCCTTGAGAATGTCAAGATGGCTGAGTGGCCTAAAATGGCTTCTCTTACGTCTGTTCACCAGAGGTTGTTTCATTCCCCACTGGTTTTAGTAACTGAGTCATATCTTAGGCTCATCAGTTACCATAGCCTCATACTTGGTCCTGAGAACCACTAGTTTTACTGGGAAAATTCTCTGTTGTATAAACTTGATTAGAGCATTTAAAATGCAGGGGCCTACAATCAACCCTAAAAGTAACAGAATTGTAGGTCTGGAGATGGCAGTAATTGGAGTGGTGAACCAGAATGACCAAAAACACAAATTTTCAAACAAGCAAATGGGCACCTGGTTTACAGAAGCAGGACCTGACAGTTGGCTTCTGCAGTCTTATGATTCAAAACCATTTTTCAAAACATACCTATGAGCCAACATGCATATGAATCATGTAGTTGGGTTGTCCTAACCATGAACTCTACTGTATTCTATTTTAGTCTTAAGCTGTCCTTTCCTCTGATCATTCCTCTGGCTCCCCCTAGACAGTTCTCTTTGGGATTCCTTCAGCTACTGACAGAGGTAAATTCAGCAACTTAGCAGTTAACTCTTACAGTGACTTAGTGGATCAGTGCAGCTTTCAGTTTTTCTTTTTTTCTTTTTCTTTTGTTTATTTTTATTTATTTATTTGAGAGCAACAGATAGACAGAGAGAGAGAAAGAGGCAGGGAGAGAGAGAATGGGTGCATCAGGGCCTCCAGTCTCTGCAAACGAACTCCAGATACATGCTCCACCTTGTGCATCTGGCTTACGTGGGTCCTGGGGAATCGAGCCTCGAACCAGGGTCCTTAGGCTTCACAGGCAAGCACTTAACTGCTAAGTCATCTCTCCAGCCCCAGCTTTCAGTTTTTCCATTGTGTTTTCCTCCTCTTTCCAGTCATAATCCCTTATGTTCTAACATGTAACTTTCCCAACCAGTGCAAAGTGTACATCATGTCCATTTGTTTTTTTTGTTTGTTTGTTTTTTTTTTTTGGTTTTTTTTTTTTGATATCTCACGTTGAATTCCTCAAGCCTCTGCCATGCATAGACTAGTCAGCTTCCAGAGTGACTCGAGCAGGGCTGTAGTCTCTTTGTCAGGGGCAGGTGTTCTCCAGAGCTTGACTTGGAGGGGACCTTCTGGGTCCCTGGTGACCTGTTAGCTGCTACAATTGGCTAAGGACACTATTCTTTGGACTCTGGTGTGATGAATTTATACCCCTTAGCTGATGGGTATGGGCCTGATTCCCTGAGGGTATGTGGGTCCCCTTGTGTTACAAATTTTAAGAGAGCAACATCAATGGCAAGTGAACCTGGTTTACCTCTATGAATCTGAACAAAGAGACACCTTCAAACAACCAGCACCACCCACATCAACAAGTACAAACAGCTAGAATTCTAAATTGCTTTTATGTGTTAGGAGGAGGGTCTGAGATCTGTCCTTAGTGATATTCCTCCTTTAATAAGACATGTCAAGGAGAGATTGGACTAATACAAATCAATAACTATCAGGTAAACATAACCAGCGAGGACAATTTTTGGAATTTTTTTTAATGGCAGCAGCAGCAGCTGACTGACTTATCAGGGACAGGCAGAGACAGAAGGCGTGAGTTAATGTTAGAGTTTAGTATGGTAGGCCAGCACCAGACAGGGGAGCCTATTAGTCTGAATCTTTGTTTATATTGTAGTTATATTTTCTAGCTATATTTTCTTACTGGATGATTAAGACCATGCAGGCTGCCAAAATTAACTATGTATTTTGGAAGTCAATAATGGCTCAGTAGGTGAGACTTTTAGGGACCTGTGAGGATTTCTATGGCTCTCAGCATTGTCTTCTGCTAGGATAAGTCAAGGCCCTGCTGACCAAGTGGCCTTCCATCTTTTGGGAAGCCTGAAGAACTGATTTTCCTCTGATACGTCTCTCCTATTGCAGATACACTGATTTGGAATTCATCTTTGAGTCTCCATATCCTCCTTTTTCAAGAAGACAAGAAACTTACCAGGGGCTAGAAGCCAGCAAGTGTTCCATCATCTCCTATAGTCTTCTGACTTGGGAGCGGGAACCAAAATATTGGTTATCCTCTTAACTCCAATGTTTCCAATTGACTCTGGCTTCTATATATGGTTATTAATCACTCAGAGAGACTATACATACCTGGTTAGCAAAACAGATTTACTTAAAATAGTGCAAAACATATCTGGTTACCAAAACATATCTAGTCAGAGAATGACACAATAGTTTAAAATCATTCTGATTAGTATTTTAGTTGTCAGGTAACAGTGTAAGCTATATCTGAAACATAGAAAACATGCACATTCTACCTTTTAAGTATTTGTCAGTTATAAGTACAGGCAGAACATTTTAGTAGCCCTGAAAACAATGTTTTACCAATCATTTTTATCAATAACTTTAAGCCAATTGATTAAACCTAGAAATTGTAAGTCAGAAAAAGACAAGACAGTATAAAAACTTGGCATCTGTTTTTGAAAACAACTTTGCCTAGTCTGTATACTTATTCAGGTATCAATTTCCACCAAAACTGGAAGCAGAACAGCAGGGTTTAATATTATTTTTCTAGAGCAGGAAACATGTCTTAAGTATCAATATATCCATAAGCAATAAGCTTGAGAGACTAGAAATGAGACAATTACTTAAGTAAACCCTTGACTGTGAATGATTATTATACATAGCTTAAGAATGAAGCTAAATCTTCTCATTGCTGAGCTTAAGAATGAAGCCAAACCTTGTCATTGCTGAGCTAAACTAGCCTGATTTTAAACATACATTAGAGACATTTTGGCAGACACAAAGGTATTTCTTAAACAATTATCTTTAAGCATTGAACAATTTTATAGCTTAACATAAATAAATATTTATGAGTTTCAGAATATATAAAGCTCAGACAAACTATATTAACATCATTTGTATACAGTGGATTTTCCTAAAACATGGAGAGTTTCCTCAGTTTCCCTAAGAACAATATTACAATGACTAAGTCACTTTTTATAAGACTTAGCTTATAACTTCAGTGATAACCACCCAGCAAAACCAGCATAAGCAAGATAGGAACCATCTTAAAATTACAGGTTGTTGGCCAGGCATCATGGTGCATGCGTTTAATCCCAGCACTTGGGAAGCAGAGGTAGGATCACTCTGAGTATGAGGCCAGCCTGTGACTATAGAGTGAGTTACAGGTCACCCTAGGCTACAGTGAGACCTCCTATCTCAAAGAAAGTAAATAATAAAAATTTCCTTAGCCTTTCACTTTTTTCAAAAGAAAAAACACATTAAGGAAAACTTTAGATAATTTTCAAGGTTTTTCATTGATCTGACTGGCCAAAAATAATGTTAAGCAAATAAAATATAAGATCTAAAAGTTTTAATTTTCTTTTATATTCTATTACTATTGATTGCTTAAGCTGAATAGTTTTTTGCTTATTGATAGCCAAACATCATGGACTTTGGATAAATCAAATGACAATATTCTGATATCTAGAAAAGTCTGATATTAACAAAAAGTATAGTCCACATATTTAAGGCACATGAGACTACAGGGAGTAAACTATGAACAAAAGATCTGCTAGGGGCTGGAGAGATGGCTTAGTGGTTAAGGCATTTGCCTGCAAAGCCAAAGGACCCAGATTTGATTCCCCAGGACCCACATTAGCCAGATGCACAAGGTAGTGCATACATCTGGAGTTTGTTTGCAGCAGCTGGAGACCCTGGTACATCCATTCTCTGTGTGTGTGTGTGTCTCTTTCTCTCTCCCTCTTTCTCTCTGTCAAATAAATAAATGAAAAAAATAAAATATTTTTAAATATGCTAACAGAATTCAAAATAAAGAAGAAATACCTTATGTAGTAACCTTTTGGCTTAAATATGAAGACATGAAAAACTTTACAATTTTTGAAGCTCATCAGAATCAGGATACCTTGTGTAACATTTTCTTACATTTTTTTTTCTTTATGAGGAAATTTAGCACTTTTAAAAGCTAAATAAGATGTCCACCTTATCTATAAGTCAGTTTCTGAAATTAATTCAGCTATATCTAATATACTCAAAGAATAGAGGAACTAGACCAAACTTCCATGATCTAATGAAACGGGAGACAAGTCTCATGGAAAAGAGAGGGAATGGGCATGCCAGGGCTACTTGCCACTGCAAACTCTCTCCAAATGCATGCTCCACTGTGTGCATCTGGCTTTCTATGGGTACTGGGGAATCAAACCCAGGCTATCTGGCTTTAAAAACAAGCAACTTTAATTGTTAAACCAGAAAGGAACATTTTTAATCTCCTCCAAATCAATTTTATAGAACTATAGGGAATCCAAACATACACAAAATTGCATGATGCAATCTATAACTACTCAGACCTTAACCAATTCTATAATTCTGCCTGAGGTACTTTGGTAAACTTGCTCAGTAATGATATAAGTTAAATCTAAAGTATTAAGGCTGATTGTTGGAGGAATTGAGGAATTATACCTAAAATCACAACAGAACTTTGTTTAGAATTTTCTTTTACTATTCACCATGAAGTAAAGAGTTGCCAAGTGTGTGACAGATAAATGCTGTTCAGTGTCTTCAAATATGGTCTAGTTACCTTATAAAACAGATAATAAGAGTACATAATTCCTCTGTGAGATTTTTTGAGACAAAATTTTAGATATAGTAACCTTATGAGAGAATTAAATACTATTGTGCCAATTTTAACCTTGAGATTTAGTTAAAAGGTTGACAAATAGAGAATCTAGCTAACTTAGTTGAGTACTCTAAAGTCAGGCTTTCACAACCAGATTAACATCAGCGAGTTAAAGGTTTAAGTTTACAACCTGAATATCATAGCAATGTGCTATCAGCCAGGGCTGTACTTTGTTAGTCGGATGTAAACCCTAGAATAATAGTCATTTTATATCTCAAGAAGTCTATAATCTGATCAAGCACTTTAAGATTTTGTTCATCAACTTTGTCTTTAACCTGTATAAGCTTACTCATACCTTTATCCACATACTTTACTTATACCTTCATTTATATATTTTCACATTATAATATAACCATTTTGTAATAATCTTTTTCATCAAATATTTAAAGTTTTCTCCCCAGTTTATCTTCCTTAGTCAGTTTGTCTCATAATTACCAACAAAAACTTTCATTGTCCTTATTACAAGACTTTTAATATGACTATTTGAGTTTTTTATGAAAAGGATTTTTGAAATAACTTTTTATAAGAGTAGACCAGACTTGACTTACACTACTTAACCAGAGTACACATATAGATTTTATCATGTGTTGATTTTGTAATTTCTTTTCTTTATAACTTCCCTAAAACACATTTTTTTAAAAACATGAAAGTAGAATTTGAACATTATTAGAAATTTTTTGTCAAACTCAGTATCAAATACTTCCAAATTTAAACATAAATCTTGAGGCTGTTGTCTGGTAGTCCCATAGAGGCATAGAAAGATAAAGTTAACTTAGAAACAGTTACAAATTTCTTATAAGAAGTCCCCATCCCTGTGCCAGCCTTTGCTTAGACCATGGGATTGAGGTAATTCTCACAAGTTAAACAAAAGTGGCTTCCTCGTAGTTATAACTATTTCACCAAAGATAAATGCCAGGGACTCTATTCTGAGGCGTAACTTCCATTTCTGTCCCCTCCAGAACATCATCTTCCCCTAATTCTGTCTCTCTTGCCTCTTCTTCATGAACTTCACAAGCCATAGATAAAAACAGGAGAGGGTATTAAATAAGTAGGAAAAAATTTAAAAAGTAAAGCAAAACAGCCTCAGGAACATCTTTACAGCAAAATGCATTCTGCTGTGATGACTGAGACGAATAAACAATGTGATTAATTTTGGCATTCAACTCACTTTTAACAAAAAGCTAATATTTAAGTAATAAAGAACTCAAAAAATAAATAAAAAAATTAAAAAAAATTTATTTAAAAGGGCTGGAGAGATGGCTTAGCGGTTAAGCGCTTGCCTGTGAAGCCTAAGAACCCCAGTTCGAGGCTCGGTTCCCCAGGTCCCACTTTAGCCAGATGCACAAGGGGGCACACGCATCTGGAGTTCGTTTGCAGAGGCTGGAAGCCCTGGCGCGCCCATTCTCTCTCTCCCTCTGTCTTTCTCTCTGTGTCTGTCGCTCTCAAAAAATAAATAAAAAATTTTATTTAAAAAAAAAAGTAATAAAGAAAATATCACTTTCCTTTCACTAAAATCTCTTCCCAAATTGCTGTCTTTAAATGGTCAGACTTTGAACAGCAGCAACAGCAAGGATGGTGGGCAGCCCAAACAGTGCGAGGACCTCAGAAAACATGAACAGAGGTAAATCTAAACATTCCATTGACCTCAAAACATTAACATGAGTAGAAAAAAAAAAAAGTGGAGTCGGGTGTGGTGGCTCACGCCTTGAATCCCAGCACTCGGGAGGCGGAGGTAGGAGGATCGCTGTGAGTTTCAGGTCATCCTGAGACTACATAGCGAATTCCAGGTCAGCCTGAGCTAGAGTGAGACCCTACCTTGAAAAAAAAAAAAAGTGGAATTAACAGTCTTCATCTTTTGCAGCTATTTTCCAGTGCTGGGACAAACAACAAACCAGATGCAGCTGGTGGGAGGAAGGGGTGTACTGGAGGCTCACAGATTCCAGGGGAAGCTTCATCATGGCAGAAGAGGCTCGCTCACTTCATCATCCATCCACAGCAGAGACAGCAGCGAGCACCAGCAAGCGAAAGCTGGCTCTGAACACAGAGTAAGCGAGACTCAAGATTCTCCCCCAATGACACCCCCGTTCTAGCAGGGCTCCACCTGCTGAACACTAAGCAGGAAGCTGAATGAAAAATACCTGAGGTGGGCTGGAGAGATGGCTTAATGGCTAAGGCTCTTCTTTCAAAGCTAGGGACCCAGGTTCAATTCCCCAGTGCACATGTAAGCCAGATGCACAAGGTGGCAAGTGTGTCTGAGTTCATTTGCAGTGGCTAGAGGCCCCGGCATGCTCACTCATTCTTCTTTCTCTCCCTCCCTCTCTCTCTCTCTCTCTCTCTTTCTCTCTCTCATAAATAAACTTCT
This sequence comes from Jaculus jaculus, assembly GCF_020740685.1. Taxonomy (NCBI): domain Eukaryota; kingdom Metazoa; phylum Chordata; class Mammalia; order Rodentia; family Dipodidae; genus Jaculus; species Jaculus jaculus. The sequence continues at coordinate 22,550,157 of NC_059103.1, forward strand.
AAAAATACCTGAGGCTATGGGGCCATTTACTTTCAAACCACCACAATCAAAGATCCTAACACTTCATCATATAAAGAAGCAGGCATAACCAACTAGAAATTTGGACAGATAACCCCTATTACTTAAAGACTGGGTGGTACTTTGCAACAATACCTGATCATTGAAAGCTTCCCCCCACTAAGCCCCATCTTTCTACATTCACTCACAGTAGATGTCAAAAAATTAGCAGTTAAACATTTGCCTGTGAAGCCTAAGGACCCAGGTTCAAAGCTCAATTCCCCAGTACCCACATGAGCAAGATGCACAAGGGGGCGCATGCATCTGGAGTTCGTTTGCAGTGGCTGGAAGCCCTGGAGTTCTCTCTCTCTCTCTCTCTCTCTCTCTCTCTCTCTCTCTCTCTCTCCCTCTCTCTGTCTGTCTCTCTCTCTCTCTCTCTCGCTGCCTCTTTCTCTCTCTGTCTGTCACTCTCAAATAAATAAATAAATAAAACACAGCTTTTAAAAATCTGGAGACTTCCAGTTAAGATGGCGGCGTAGGTACCACGCCAAAGCAGCCTAGGGGGGAAAAAGACCAAAAAAACTCAGCAAAATACACACTTTTACTAAAAAGTGAGGTGTATAGGAAATTGAGGAGGCAGCGGAGAAGTAGAAGAGATCCAGAGCATCCAGAGCCTGCACAGGCGGGAACAGCGGCTCCGGGGCGGCTCGGCCACCCGCCGCAGCCGCGGAGCGGCAGAAAGCCGCCGGACTCTCGGCTCGAGCCACAGGACAAGCCAGGTGCGGGATTTTCCCCTCAAACTGCGCTCTCCGCAACTCGGGAAACGTGAGGGGAGAGCGGCAGCGAGTAATGGAGGGAAGAGCAGACCGCGAGGTAGAAGCACACGTGGAACAGCAATACAACCAGAGCAGCCGCGATTCCCTCCCCTCCCCCACCGCCTGAACCCAGCTCCAGCGAACACAGCAGCGGCCCGGGACCGGCCACGCCAACTTGGCCTGACAGCAGGACCCAAGCAGGAGCAGAGTTCGGCAGCAACTTCAGTGGCTCCAGCACCGGTACCAGCGGCCCCAGCAGCAGTGGACCCAGGAGCGGCAGCGGCGGCAGATCCCGCAGCAGCGGCTTCGGGGGGAGCAGCAGCGGTGGACACGGCAGCGGCAGGGTGGTGGCTCCGATGGTGGCAGCTACAACAGCAGCAGAGGCAGCAGCAGTGGCTCAGGTTGCCCCGTAGGAAAAGCAAGTGCCCAGCTCCAGAAATCAGAACAGCAGCCCGACGACCCAGGCAGCAACTTGACTGAGACCACAATCACCCAAGGTAACTGGGATTGCACCAGGGAAGGGTCTCACTTGGTCACAAGCTGACTTGGATACCTCAACAGACCAGAAATCTAAACCTCTTTGTTGATAGAGGATCTGGTATTATAATAACTACTCTTGCATACATACTCGGGGCTGTTTTTGATTGAATGTGTACAGTGTTTAGTTAAATTTTAAAATCTACCAGTATTTTATTCCACTCAGCCTGCTTGAATACTCCTATAGCAGGGAAACTCAACCCCTAAGAACATCTTTGTAGATACTCTGAGTCTTAAGAGCCACACCTAATACCTTAAGGTCCTACCCTGAAAATATATTACATCAAATCAATTGATACAGCTAAGAATACACAGCTAGCTAGAAAATCCAAGCATTAACTTAATCCAAGATGCAAAAATATATACATTATAACACAAGAAACACTAAAAAGCAAGACGATATAAATCCACCTAAAAGTATTAATGCATCAGAAATGTCCTCCAGTGAGAAAGAGTTAGAGGAAATGCCTGAGAAAGAGTTCAAAAGAATAATTATAAATATGTTCAAAGAGGTCAAAGAACACATGAAAACAATCAAAGAAGAAATCAAAGAGGAAATCAAAGAGGAAATCAAAGGAATCAAAGAAGAGGCAGGACACCAATTTAATGAAATAAAGAAGGCAATACAAGACATAAATAGAGAAATAGAAATAATAAAGAAAAACCAGTCAGAATTACTAGCAATGAAGAACACAGTTAATGAAATAAAAAACTCTGTAGAAAATCTCACCAGTAGGATGGATGAGGGAGAGGACAGAATATCTAAGCTAGAAGATCAGGTGGCAGACCTAATGCAGTCCAACAAAGAGAAAGACAAACTTATAGAAAAGTATGAGTGGGAATTTCAAGATATTCGGGACACTATGAAAAGATCCAATATAAGAATTCAGGGCATAGTAGAAGGAGAAGAACTCCACTCCAGAGGCATAGTGGGCATCTTCAACAAAATCATAGAGGAAAATTTTCCCCAAATTGGGAAAGAGGTGCCAATACAGATACAGGAAGCCTTTAGAACCCCAGCCAGACAAAACCCAGAAAGAAACTCTCCTCGCCACATTATACTCAAACTTCCAAACACACAAACCAAAGAAAAAATATTGAAAGCAGTTAGAGAGAAAAATCAAGTTACCTACAAAAGCAAGCCCATCAGGATTACAGCAGATTATTCAACACAAACTTTTAAAGCCAGAAGGGCTTGGAGTGATATATTCCAAGTTCTGAAAGATAACAACTGTCAACCAAGGTTACTTTATCCTGCAAAGTTATCCATCCAAATAGATGGAGAAATAAAGACATTCCATGACAAAAGCAGGTTAAAGGAGTATCTGAAGACAAAACCAGCTCTACAGAAAATACTTGATAGAATCCTCCATGCTGAACAAAAGGAAAAGCACACATATAAGGAACCTAGAAAAAACCAGCTATACTCAAATACCAGTTAACAGAAGAGAGCACAGGTAGAACAAGTAACACACACACACACACAAATGGCAAACATAAATACACACCTTTCAATAATATCTCTTAATATCAATGGTCTCAATGCCCCAACGAAAAGACATAGATTTGCAGACTGGGTTAAAAAGCAGGATCCTACAATTTGTTGTCTCCAAGAAACTCACCTTTCTACAAAGGATAGACATTATCTTAGGGTGAAAGGTTGGAAGACGGTCTTTCAAGCAAATGGGCCTAGAAAACAAGCAGGGGTTGCTATCCTAATATCAGACAGGGTAGACTTTAGTCCGACGTTAGTCAAAAAAGATAAAGAAGGTCACTTTATATTGATTAAGGGCACACTCCAACAGGAGGACATTACAATCCTAAACATATATGCACCTAACATGGGGGCTCCCAAATTCGTCAAACAAACACTATTAGAACTAAGGTCACAGATAACACCAAACACAGTGGTGGTGGGTGACTTTAACACCCCACTCTCATCAATTGACAGGTCATCCAGGGAAAGAATAAACAGAGAGGCATCTGGACTAAATGAGGTCATAGAAGGAATGGACCTAACAGATATATACAGGACATTTCATCCAAAGGCTGCAGAATATACATTCTTTTCAGCAGCACATGGAACATTCTCTAAAATAGACCATATATTAGGACACAAAGCAAATCTTAACAAATTCAGGAAAATTGAAATAATTCCTTGCATTCTACCGGACCACAATGGAATTAAACTACAAATCAGTAGCAAGAAAAGCTATAGAGCATACACAAAATCATGGAAACTAAACAATACACTACTAAATGATGAGTGGGTCAATGAAGAAATCAAAAAGGAAATCAAAAAATTTATAGAGTCAAATGATAATGAGAACACAACATACCAAAATCTCTGGGACACAATGAAGGCAGTTCTAAGAGGTAAATTTATAGCCTTAAGTGCCTATATTAAGAAATTAGAAAGATCGCAAGTAAACGACCTAATGCTTCGCCTTAAAGCCTTGGAAAAAGAAGAACAAGGCAAACCAAAAATCAGTAGACGGGAAGAAATAATAAAGATTAGGGCAGAAATTAATGAAATAGAAACAAAAAGAACAATCCAAAGAATTAATGAAACAAAGAGTTGGTTCTTTGAAAGGATAAACAAGATTGATAAACCCTTAGCAAATCTGACCAAAAGAAAGAGAGAAGAGACACAAATTAATAAAATCAGAGATGAACAAGGTAACATCACAACAGATTCCAGAGAAATTCAAAAAATTATAGGGACATACTATAAAAGCATATACTCCACAAAGTATGAAAATCTGAAAGAAATGGATGATTTCCTTGATCTATATGACCTACCTAAATTAAATCAAAATGAGATTAATCACTTAAATAGACCTATAACAAACATGGAGATCCGAGCAGTTATCAATAATCTCCCAACTAAAAAAAGCCCAGGCCCGGATGGATTCACTGCTGAATTTTACCAGACTTTTAAGGAAGAGCTAACACCATTGCTTCTTAAGCTTTTCCAGGAAATAGAAAAAGAAGGAATTCTACCAAACTCCTTCTATGAGGCCAGCATCACCCTGATACCAAAACCAGGCAAAGATAGAACAAAAAAAGAAAATTACAGACCAATCTCCCTCATGAACATAGATGCAAAAATTCTCAACAAAATATTGGCAAACAGAATACGAGAGTATATCAAAAAGATCATTCACCCTGACCAAGTAGGCTTTATCCCAGAGATGCAGAGATGGTTCAACATACGCAAATCTATAAATGTAATACATTACATAAATGGGTTGAAGGACAAAAATCACATGATCATCTCATTAGATGCAGAGAAAGCATTTGACAAAATCCAACATCCCTTCATGATAAAAGTCCTACAGAGACTGGGAATAGAAGGAACATATCTCAATATAATAAAGGCTATTTATAACAAGCCTACAGCCAACATATTACTAAATGGGGAAAAACTGGAAGCTTTTCCACTAAAATCAGGAACAAGACAAGGGTGTCCACTGTCTCCACTTCTATTTAATATAGTTTTGGAAGTCTTAGCCATAGCAATAAGGCAAGAGACACACATAAAAGGGATACAAATTGGAAAGGAAGAAATCAAGTTATCATTATTTGCAGATGACATGATTCTATACATAAAGGACCCTAAAGACTCTACTAGCAAGCTGTTAGAGCTGATCAAAACCTACAGCAATGTAGCAGGATACAAAATAAATACACAGAAATCAGTAGCCTTCATATATGCTAACAACAAACACACAGAGGATGAAATCAGAGAATCACTCCCATTCACAATTGCATCAAAAAAAATAAAATACCTTGGAATAAACCTAACCAAGGAAGTAAAGAATCTATACAATGAGAACTTTAAAACACTCAAGCGAGAAATTGCAGAAGACACTAGAAAGTGGAGAAACATCCCTTGTTCCTGGCTTGGAAGAATCAATATCGTGAAAATGGCAATCTTACCTAAAGCAATCTACACATTTAATGCAATCCCTATCAAAATTCCAAAGGCTTTCTTCATGGAAATAGAAAAAACAATCCAAAAATTCATTTGGAATCACAAAAAACCTCGAATATCTAAAATAATACTGAGCAACAAAAAAGAGGCTGGTGGTATCACCATACCTGATTTTACCCTATACTACAGAGCCATAGTAACAAAAACAGCATGGTACTGGCACAAAAACAGACATGTAGATCAGTGGAACAGAATAGAGGACCCAGATGTAAGCCCAAGTAGCTATAGCCACCTGATATTCGATAAAAATGCCAAAAATACTCATTGGAGAAGAGACAGCCTCTTCAGCAAATGGTGTTTTGAAAACTGGATAAATATCTGCATAAGGATGAAAATAGATTCTTCTCTCTCGCCATGCACAAGAATTAAGTCCAAATGGATTAAAGACCTTAACATCAGACCGGAAACTTTGAAACTGCTAGAGGAAAAAGTAGGGGAAACCCTTCAACATATTGGTCTTGGCAAAGACTTTCTGAATACAACCCCAATTGCTCAGGCAATAAAACCACAGATTAACCACTGGGACCTAATGAAATTACAAAGATTTTGCACCGCAAAGGACACAGTGAAAAAAGCAAAGAGGCAACCTACAGAATGGGAAAAAATCTTCGCCAGCTATATATCTGATAGACGATTAATATCTAGGATATACAAAGAACTCAAAAAGTTAACCAATAAGGAATCAAACAAGCCAATCAAAAAATGGGCTAAGGAGCTAAATAGAGAGTTCTCAAAGGAAGAAATACGAATGGCATATAAGCACCTAAAAAAATGTTCTACGTCACTAGTCATCAGGGAAATGCAGATTAAAACTACATTGAGATTCCATCTCACTCCTGTCAGATTGGCCACCATCATGAAAACAAATGATCATAAATGTTGGCGGGGATGTGGAAAAAAAGGAACCCTTCTGCACTGCTGGTGGGAATGTAATCTGGTCCAGCCATTGTGGAAAACAGTGTGGAGGTTCCTAAAGCAGCTAGAGATTGATCTACCATATGACCCAGCTATAGCACTCCTAGGCATATATCCAAAGGACTCATCTCATTTCCTTAGAAGTACATGCTCAACCATGTTTATTGCTGCTCAATTTATAATAGCTGGGAAATGGAACCAGCCTAGATGTCCCTCAACAGATGAGTGGATAATGAAGATGTGGTACATTTATACAATGGAGTTCTACTCAGCAGTAAAGAAAAGTGAAGTTATGAAATTTGCAGAAAAATGGATGGACCTGGAAAGTATTATACTAAGTCAGGTAACCCAGGCCCAGAAAGCCAAGCGCCACATGTTCTCTCTCATATGTGGATCCTAGCTACAGATGACTGGGCTTCTGTGTGAGAATGAAAATACTTAGTAGCAGAGGCCAGTAAGTTGAAAAGGAGACATAAAGGGTGGAGAAAGCAAAGGAGGAGGATACTTAATAGGTTGATATTGTATATATGTAATTACAATGATTGTAATGGGGAGGTAATATGATTGAGAATGGAATTTCAAACGGGAAAGTGTGGGGGTGGGGAGGGAGGGAATTACCATGGGATATATTTTATAATCATGGAAAATGTTAATAAAAATTAAAAAATAAAAAAATAAATAAATAAAATAAAAAAAGAAAAAAAATCTGGAAAATAAATAGGGCAAAAATGAAGGAGAAAGAGAATGGCATGGCATGCAGCAGGTGGACAGGTGAAGCCATCACACCTAAGGTTGGAACTAAGCACTGAAATACCCCAACTGAAAAATGAGCTGGGGGACAGGGGAGATGCCCATGCCTATAATCCCAGAACTAGGGAGGTGGAGACAGGAGGGTTTCTAGGGCTTGCTGGCTAGCGACTGTACATGGTTCAGTGAGAGACCCTGACTCAAAAAATAAGGTGGAGAGCAACTGATGAAGACGCACTACGGTGACCTCTGGGCTCCACATGTATGCTTGCACACACATGTGCACCTGCACACGTGTGAGCTCACACATATACAAACATCTTACATACATACCTGTGGATTCTAATCCCAAGGGGAAAAAAAAGAGAAAGTGAAAGGAGACAGAGGAATGAAGGAAAGGAGGGGAAGAAGGATGAAGGAAGGCAAGCAAGCCGGTGTTTGTAACTGCCAAAATCTTAATAAATTCAGAATATAAAAGACATGTGAGCCAGGTGTGGTGGTGCACGCCTTTAATCCTAGCACTCTGGAGGCTGAGGTATGAGGAATGCTGTAAGTTCGAGACCACCCTGAGACTACATAGTGAATTCCAGGTTAGCCTGAGCTAGAGTGAGATCCTACCTTGAAAAACCAAAAATAATAATAATAATAATAATAATAATAATAATAATAATGATAATGACACATGAATTCAGGTTAGAAAATGGTATGTCTCAGCAAATCAATAGGGAAAAAAATCCAAGATAAAGTCAGAGGCTGAATTTAAGTGGGCAGTAAGGAATGAAAAGGAAACACTGTCACCCTTGAGGACAGGGTTCAAGGGCAGAAGCATTCACACACACTAGCTGAGCCCAGCTCCACTTGAGTTGGAGTAAAGAGAGGAAGAGTTGCTCTGAAGATCTCGTATTCTTCCGCAGCATCAGCCCAGAGTGATTGTGCCACTGTGAGCAGGTCACCAAGCAGAAAGACATGTATTTTTTAAGAGGAATGTGGATGGGGAAAAGCATTAAACCATCAGCACAGGAAAAAACAGCCCTGTCTTCCCATATCAGGCTACATGCAGACCTCAAAGTGAAGAAATTGCTAAAAGACAGGCCCATTGTCCCTATGGCTCCTGGGTCAGACTGAAGAATGTCATGTTTTGTTCTAATTTTCTTTAAAAAAAAAAAAAATTTAGGGCTGGGGAGATGGATTGGTGGTCAAGGTACATGCCAATGAAGCCTAAGGACCCAGGTTCTATTCCCCAGTACCCATGTAAGCGGGATGCAAAAGGTGGCACATGTGTCTGGAGTTCATTTGCAGTGGCTAGAGGCTCTGGTGCACCCACTCAGAGACTCTATCAGCTTCATTCTCTTTCTCTCAAATAAATAAATATTTTTAAAAATTAAATATTGGGGCTGAATAGATGGTTTAGTGGTTAAGGGCACTTACCAGGTTCAATTCCCCAGGACCCACATAAGCCAGATGCACAAGATGGCACAGGAATCTGGAGTTCATTTGCAGTGACTAGAGGAAGGCCCTGGTGTGCCCATTCTCTCTCTCTCTCTCTCTCTTTCTCTCTCTCACTATGTGTGTGTGTGTGTGTGTGTGTGTGTGTGTGTGTGTGTGTGTGTGTGTCTGCCTCTTTCTTTCTCTCTGAAATAAAAATAAAATATAAAAATTAAACATTGATGTAATTTGAAGCTATTGTTTGAAATTTTATATGCATATATGTGTATGAGTGTTATGCATTTATATGTACATATTTGCATGTGGAGGCCACAGTACAACTTTAGATGTCATTCCTCAGACACCACTCACTTTTTTATTTTGTTTTTTTTTCTACAGAGTCTCACTCTAGCCCAGAATAACCTGGAACTCACTATGTAGTCTCAGGCTGGTCTGGAACTCACAGCAACCCTCCTACCTTTGCCTCCCAATTACTGAGATTAAAGGCATATGCCACCATGCCTGGCCACCCACTTTTTTTTTTCAGTTTTGTTTTGAGGTAGGGTTTCACTCTAGTCCAGGCTAACCTGGAATTCACTATGTACTCTCAGGGTGGGCTTGAGCATATGGTGATCCTCCTATCTCTGCCTCCCAAGTGCTGGGATTAAGCATGTGCCGCCACGCCTGGCCACCCACTTTTAAAAAATTTTTTCTTTGTTTCTTTTTATTTATTTATTTGTGAGTGACAGACACACAGAGAGAAAGAGACAGAGAGAGAGACAATGGGCACACCAGAGCCTCCAGCCACTGCAAACAATCTCCAGATGCATGCACCCCCTTGTGCATCTGGCTAACGTGGGTTCTGGGGAATCCAGCCTCGAACCAGGGTCCTTAGGCTTCACAGGCAAGCGCTTAACAGCTAAGCCATCTCTCCAGCCCCCACTTTTTTTTAAGACAGGGTCTCTCACTGGACTGGAACTCACCAAGTAGGCTAGACCAACAGGCCAGCAAGCTCTAGGGGTCTACCTGCCTCCACCTCTCAGTGCTGGGATTACAAGCACACAGTATCCCACCAGACTTGTTTTATGTGGGTTCTGGGAATCAAACTCCGGTCCTCATGCTTGCAAGGTAAACACTTTCCCAACTGAGCCATCTCTCCAGCACTCCCCTATCCTTTTCATGGAAGAGAAAGAATCCATCTGGAAGGGATCCAAGTCCTCCCTCCTAGCTCTCTTGGTGAGACGTGTCTCTGCCATTCTATCCCACAGTCAGCAAGGGAATCAAGTACCTAGGCTCCATCTCAGTTCAGCCTACCCAGCCACAGACCTGGGCACAGTTGCCTACTTTTTATGAACTGCTCCTTCACTGGCCAATGGGCTGATAACAGCAGTATCTACATCATAGGACTTTTCTGCAACCAAACTTGACAGAGACAGCATTAAAAAGCATTAACTTATTCTCCAGTAATACTGGTACAGACCTGAAATTACTTAGGAACAAACCCAGCATTCTGTAAAAGAATGATTTATTCAGCCATTTAGGCAAACACATACTGATCAACTGTAATAACGGGTTTATTATAATAACCCAATAATGGTTTAAGAATAGGAAATTATTCAATCCAATTTGTTATGCCAATAAAGACTATGTAACAAGATTAAAAGTATATTAAGAAGAAATTCCCATGTGCAATTATAGTAAAAATTGATCCTCATTTCTGATCAGAAGTTCCCATTTCTGATTTCTGTTAGAATCCCCAATTATTTTCCTTCCCATGTCGAAGGCAGGTCTGAAAGCAGCAAACAGAACACGGCAGAGCGCGCACCGCCAGCGACGTTCCCACTGAAGCCGGGAAGGAGACGCGAGTGTTTCCCACAACCATTACTGCGGAAGGTCGTTCACACAGAAAAAAATAAATAAATAACAATGCACATTTTCACTCAACAAATTGGCCAGGAAGAAAAGGAATGCATTTGTCAAGAAAAAAAGGGGAGATAGGAAACATAAATTTCTGGAAAGATAAGATGAAGTAATATTTCTGGAAGTCACAATTCAAAACATACCAAGAGCCAAGCCATCACTCATCCTTGACGGACTCACAGTGATTCCTGGGGTGTGGGGGGGCAATGCTGTGCCTGAAGATGTACCACGGAGGATAATTGATCAAAAGTCTGTTGATGGTAGTGAAATTACCAATTAATATCATTTTGTTGGGAGTTTTAAAACTGCAGTTCAGTAAGATTTGCTTTTTTATAATCTGAAGGCAAGTCCTTAATATTATGCTAAACAATGGGATACAAATATGTCTGTTACCTTTCTCGTTGCTGTGACTAAACACCTAACCAAAAGAAATTCAACTAAAGTCAGGCGAGGTGGTGCAGGCCTTGAATCCCAGCACTCGGGTGGCAGAGATAGGAGGATTGTCACGAGTTTGAGGCCACCTTGAGATTACATAGTGAATTCTAGGTCAGCCTAGGCTAGAATGAGACCCTATCTCAAAAAAATAAAGAAAGGAAGGAAGGGAGAGATGAAGGGAGGGAGGGAGGAAGGGAAGAAGGAGATAAGAAAGGGGGAAGGAAGCCAGGTGTGGTGGCGCACGCCTTTAATCCCAGCACTCAGGAGGCAGAGGTAGGAGGATCGCCATGAGTTCGAGGCCACCCTGAGACTTCATAGTGAATTCCAGGTCAACCTGGACTAGGGCAAGATCCTACGTCGAAACACCAAAAAAGTAAATAAATAAAATAAAATAAAAAGAAACAAAAGAAAGGGAGAAGGGTTTACTTGAGCTCATTGCTCAGAAGAATGTGGTTCCTCCTGGCAGGAGAGGCCAATTATGGGAGCAGGTTGGTCCCTGGTGCTGACCAGGCAGAGGAGAAAGGGAAATGCCAGTGTTCAGCTGGTTTCTCCTTTTTCTCTTTTTATTTATTTCAGAAGCTCAGCCCATGGGATGGTGCAGCCCACACTTCTGGGCGAGTTCTGCCCCAGTGCATGCTTTCTAGAAACACCTCCACCACCATAACCAGAGCTGCACCTCCTTAATGTCCTAGGTCTTCCTTAATGCAGTCAAACTGTTGACAATCAAAATCTACCATTGCAGGGAGCAGATGACTAATAAAACTAGCAAACAGCTGACATGGTGGGTCATGCTTGTGATTCAGGAGTTCAGAAAGAAGAGACAAGCGGACCTTTGTGAGTTCAAGCCAGCCTGGTCTAAATAGGAAAGTCCCAGGTGGCCCAGGGGCTACATAGTGAGGGAGGGGGGAAAGGAAGGATGAAGCAAGGGAGGGAAGAGGAAAAACCCTAACAAATTAAAAAAAAAATCAGAGAGAAGCTTTTGAAAATGGTGAGCAAATATAATTGACCAAATTGTAGCTATCATGCTAAGAAAAAAAAAAAAAAAAACAAAAACAGGCAGATGTAATAGGAAAACATGCCTTCCCAGTGTATGCTGTTGGGATGAGGAAGCCAGGGGTGGAAAGAAGAAAGGGTTGAATGCACAGAGCTCAACACACACAGATTCTCTCAAGCTCCCAAGGAACTCACGTCTCTCTTTGCAATATAAACTCTGAGAGTAAAGAGAAATGTGAAAACTTCCTTATGTCCTTCTGCCAGATAATGACTACAAGAAACATCCAGACAAAAAAAAAAATGTTATTATCATTAAAGGAATACGAATTCTGGGAAAATAAGTAAAAAGCTAACACCATTAGAAAGAAGGATAAAGCTCACGTTTTAAAATATATTTTTTACTATTTTTATTTATTTAAGTGAGAGGGAGAAGCAGATAGGAAGAGAGAGAGAAAGAGAGAGAATGGGCACACCAGGTCTTTAGCCACTGCAAACGAACTCCAGAGGCATGCACCACTTTGTGCATCTGGCTTATGTAGGTACTGGGGAATCAAACCTGGGTCCTTAGGATTCACAGGCATGTGTCTCAACCATTAAGCCATCTCTCCAGCCCAAAACTCACTTTTGCATGTGGGGTGATTGTTTAGAGGAATATATGTATATACGTGTGTGTGTGTGTGTGTGTGTATGTGTGTGTGTGTAACTCCATGTAAGATTGATACTGGAATAAAATAACCCTCTTCAAACAAAGCAAAGAAGAATGAGAGGACATGTCTTTATCCCCAGAAAGTTTGAGCCAGTGAAAAGATCCTACTATGCCACTTCCACAGGGGAACAAAGCAGCTGGGGGGGAGTTTACAAAAAGGGCTGCAAACTTCATCTGGAGGGATACGTGGGAAATAAAAAAGGTGCTGAAAGTTTCTGAAAAAAATAAAAAGCACATGAGCAGCTGGGTGAGAGATGTGATGGAGAGCTCCTCGGCTGTTAGGAATGTAATCTGAAGAAATGGATGAATTTCAACGGGTCTATGTGGAAGATGCTAACTGCTGTGAGAAAATGGAATATCCATGCAATGACTGTTCAAATTACACCACCTAAATCAGCTGTGAAAAAATAACAAATTAGTTATGAGGAGCTGGAGAGATGGCTCAGCTGCTAAAGGTGCTTGTTGCAAAGCCTGACTACCTGGGTTCGATTCCCCAGTACCCACTTAAAGCCAGATGTGCAAAGTGACACGTGCATCTGGCATCTGGGGTTTGTTTGCAGTGGTGAGAGGCTCTGGTGCACCCATTATCTATCTATCTCTCTTGCTCTCTCTCTCTCTCCCTATATACATAACAGTTTGCATTTTTAAAATATTTTATTTATTTATTTGTAAGAAGAGAGAAAAATTAGGGGCTGGAAAGATGACTTAGTGGTTAAGGCACTTTTCATGCAAAGCCTAAGAACCCAGGTTTGATTTTCCCCAGCACCCACATAAGCCAGGTGGTACATCTGGAGTTTGTTTTTTTTCCCCCAGTGGCTGGAGGCCCTGGCATGCCTATTCTCTCTCTATCTGCCTCCTCCTCCCTCCCTCCCTCCCTCCCTCTCTCTCTCTCTCTCAAATAAATTAAAAATAAATAAATAAATATTTTTTTAAAAATAAATAGAGCAAATGAGCTATGAGATGTCCATTTTAGGGGCTTCTATCCATTGTGAACGGGACAACACTATGGTGAGGACATTGAAAACTACCACGATGACCTGTCACCAAGTCTGCACCAACTGGGTAAAGTGGCAATGGACATATTTAGGAGTAAAAAAATAAATAACTAAAAAGGATCGCTGTGAGTCTGAAGCTAGTCTGAAACTTCATAGTGAATTCCAGGCCATCCTCGGTTAGGGTGTGACCTGAAACAGCTCCTGAAAAGAAAAAAATGCAGTGGAGGAACAGTCATAAGCTCCAGTGGGGCAGCCACTCCTATTGTTTGGCTAAATAGGTATGTTGTGCTCATCAAATTGCCTTCTAGATATTGGTGTTTGTGTCCATAGGTCAGTGAAACCCTCACTTTAGATGAGGAAGGTTTCTTTTGCAGATGGAAGTTACTAGTAAGGGGCTCAAGACTCATTGAAGTGCTGAGAAGTGCCAGCGTGTTCATCCCAAAATGAGACATCTCTATCATCCCCACCGAGGCTCGGGAAAAGTTGCAGAAGAGCTGGAGGCTAGAATGTCGGAGCCAGAGGATGGGGAGCAGTGCCTTGGAACAGTGTCTTCTGAGCACAAAGTGGTCTTTGGTTTCATGACCTCATAGCAGCTGCCAATACCCACCCAATATGGGGTACAGCAACATGTCACCCTGGATGATGGAAGAAGAGACTGCACTTCTGAGCAGACTTTAAAGGTGTGAAAATGGGGACAGCATTCAGAGAGACAGGCCTTTATTATGTAGCTCAAGCTGGCCTCCAACTCGTGATGCTCCTGCCTCAGCTTCTTGAGTGCTGGAATGACAGACTTGAAAAGTGCAACCTACCCAGCTGCAGTTCAGTGTTGCAAATAAAAGTGTACACTGTTTGATAGAGTTTGGTGATGTAAAATGATTTATAGCACCTGCCTCAGCTGAGTCACTTGGAACTATTAAATATGACTTTTAAAGAATATGTTATTTGAGGGGCTGGAGGAATGGCTTAGGGGTTAAGGCATTTGCCTGCAAAGCCAAAGGACCCAGGTTCAATTCCCTAGGACCCATGTTAGCCAGATGCACAAGGGGGCGCGTCTGGAGTTTGTTTGCAGCGGCTGGAGCAGCGTGCCCATTCTCTCTCTCCCCTCCCTCTTTCTCTGTCAAATAAATAGATAAAATATTTTAAATATATACATATTATTTGGGGCTGGAGAGATTGCTCAGTGGTTAAGGCACTTGCTTGCAAAGTCTAATGACCAGGGTTCAATTCCCCAGTACCCATGTAAAGCCAGATGCACAAAGTGGTCTGTGAATCTGGAGTTCATTTGCAGTGGCAAGAGGCCCTGGCACACACCCATTTTCTGTCTCACTCTCTAAATAAATAAATAAATAAATAAAATGTTATTTATTTGACAGAGAGAGAGAATGAGAACGGTCATGCCTGAGCTTCCTATCTCTGCAAACGAACTCCAGAAGCATATGCCACTTTGTGCATATGGCTTTATATGGGTACTGGGGTAGTAAACCCAGGCCTGCAGGCTTTGCAAGCAAGTGCCATTAACCACTGAGCCATCCCTCTGGCTCCTTAGGTATTATGTTTACTTACCACTTAATGAAACATGGCTTGAATGCTACAGGAACTGTGTCTGTGTGGGAAACATTTAGATCCCTTTAGTTAAGCTGTTCGACAACTGCTTCAGAGTTAACTGCCAAAAGAACGGAGATGTGTTTCAATGGAAATTATAAGGACAAGAAACTGCATCAGGCCCTTCAATCTGGTGGTTCACGTCAGCCATTGCTTCTATAAGACCAGCCTTCTTGTCTGTCCCAGGAAGGAAGGAAGGAAAGATCACTGTCTCCAGAATCATTTCAATTTGTCCAACTTTAATAATTATATCTTTATTCATGGGTCATATGTAGCTAATCACAATGGCATGCAGTTAAATTAGGTTAAGAAGATGTCTTTAAAATGTCATTTTCAAAATCCATTCATTGGTATGAGGAAGTAGATTTGGGGTCATTGGGTCTTTAACTCTTCTCTCCTCTGATACTTGTGGGGAGATATGGTTCAGGACGCTTGGCTCTGCACCTTGGTTCATATGGAGGCTCTGGGAAAGCTAGAAGAACAATTGTGGCTCCTGGCCAGCCTGCAAAAAACAGGGCCCACCTTCCAGGTAAAGACCCTTGGTCCCAAGGATAGACCTTCTACTTTCTTTTTTTCTTCTGCTTCTTCTACTTTCTTTACTTTCTCTGTCTTCCCCTTCTAGCCTTATAGTGCAAACTCCACGTAAGGAAAAGTTTGCACGCTATTCAAGAGTACCCAAGTTCGAACATCTGTGTTGTTTGAGAACACAGAATAAAGAAGCTGTAAATGTAAGTGTTGAACTTATACTGAAGGCTGGGCTGTCTCACGAGATTCATCCCCAGTACCAGGGGGAAAAGATAGCATGAGCCTCAGCAGTTAAAAATGCTTGCTTGGGGCTGGAGAGATGGCTTAGTGGTTAAGGCACTTGCCTGCAAGCCTAAAGGCCTAGGTTCAATTCCCCAGTATCCACGTAAGCCAGATGTTGCACAAGGTGGTGCATGCGTCTGGAGTTCGTTTCCAGTGCTAAAAGCCCTGGTGCGCCCATTGTTTTTCTCTCTCTCTCTCTTTTTGTGTGGGTGCATGTGCCTCTTTCTCAAATAAGTAAGTAAATAATTTAAAATATTTTTTAATATTTTATTTATTTATTTACTGGGGAGGGGGAGAGAGAGAGGCAGATAGAGAGAATGAGTGTTCCAGGGCTTCAGCCACTGCAAACTCCAAATGCATGTGCCCCCTTGTGCATCTGGCTTACGTGGGTCCTGGGGAATCAAGCCTGGGGTTCTTTGGCTTTGCAGGCAAGCGTCTTAACAGCTAAGCCATCTCCCCAGCCCTTAAAATATTTTTTAATGCTTGTTTGCAAGCCTGCCATCCTAAGTGTGACTCAGCTAAAGCCAGACAGGAAGTAGCGCCTGCCGCTATGATCCCTGGGCACCTGTGGCAAATGGCAAATGGGAGGCAGAGCCAGGCAAATCTGGAACTTCACAGACCAGCTAGACTGGTGCACACAAAGTTAAGCAGCAAAATCAAAATAACAACAAAGGGGACTGAAGAGATGGCTCAGCGGTTAAGGCATTTGCCTGCAAAGCCAAGGGACCCAGGTTCAATTCCCCAGGACCCACATAAGCCAGATGCACAAGGGGGCACATGTATCTGGAGTTTGTTTGCAGTGGCTGGAGGCCCTGGTGAGCCCATTCTCCTCTCTCTCTCTCTCTCTCTCTCTCTCTCTCTCTCTCTCTCACTTTCTCTCTCTCAAATAAATAATAAAAAATAACAACAAAGAGACTGGGAAGATGGCTCAGTAGTTAAAGGCAGTTGCTTTCAAAGCCTGATGACCCAGGTTCAATTCCCCAAGCACCCACATAAAGCCAGCTGCACAAAGTGATAGATGCATCTGGAGTTCATTTGCAGTGGCAGGAGGCCCTGGCTTGGCCATATACGCTCTCTGTGTATCTGCCTCTTTCTCTCTTTCTCTCTCTCAAAAAAAAATTTTTTTAATAAAAATAACAACAAGGGATGCTATGTTGCAAACAAGGTCGAAAGGACAAACCTCCACATGAGCACCATGGTGCACACACCCATACACACACACACACACACACACACACACACACACACACACTGTACACATCCACACATGAATAATTTTTAAAAATATAGATTGAGAATCCTTTTACACACAGGAACTACAGACCAACATGTAGTTAATATAGCAAAAAAGACAAATCCTAACTACTTCTATGTCACTTGCTCTTTTTTATGCAAGAGAGAGAAAATTTGTGTGTCAGGGCCTCCAGCCACTGTAATCAAACTTCAGACTCATGCGCCACCTTGTGGGCAGGTATGACCTTGCATTCTTGCATCACCTTGTGCATCTGGCTTATGGGGGACCTGGAGAGGCAAACATGAGTCCTTAGGCTTTGCAGGCAAGTGCCTTAACCACTTAAGCCATCTCTTCAGCCCTCATCTGTCATCTGTTCTTTTGTGCCCATGTCAACCAGGACAGGGCCAGATGCCAAGGATGGCAGGTCTCAGAGTGATTTGAGCAGATGCAGGCTGTCCAATTAAAGCAGTGATGAAAACTCAGGCTTTCCTGTCAGCTGGTGAATGGCAGTGCCAGGGAACCCAGCTCCAGAGAGGATTCAGATTCCTCACTGCAGTCCAGGAAGACCTCCTCACTGGACCAGTGAGTGAGTATGTAAATTAAAAACAGATATAGGACTGGAAGGATGGCTTAGAAGTTAAGGTGCTTGCCTGCAAAGCCAAAGGACACAGGTTTGATTGCCCAGGATCCATATAATCAGGGTCCATTGTGGAAGAGGTAGCAGAAAGAATGTAAGAGCCAAAGGAAGGGGAGGACTCCTTACAACGTGCTCCCCCCAACACAAAATGGCCTGGATATCCATGACCTCACAGTGCCTGACACTACCTACACAAGACCATCATAAGAGGAGGAAAAGATCATGACATCAAAATAAAAGAGAGACTGATTGAGAGGGGGAGGGGTATGATGGAGAGTGGAGTTGCTAAGGGGAAAGTAGGGGGAGGGAGGGAATCACTATGGGATGTTGTTTACAATCATGGAAGTTGTCAATTAAAAAATAATATATTTTAAAAAGAAAATATTAATACAAGGTCTAACGCAGCTTACATGTGAGCTGTGTTTTGTAGACGGTTAACAAAGAAGCAGACAGAGACAGAGAATGGGAGTCCTGGGGTCTCTAGCAGCTGGAAAAACTCCAGATGCTAGTGCCATTTGGTGCATCTGGTTTTATGTGAGTACTGGGGAGTTGAACTCTGCTCCTTGGGCTTTGCAGGCAAGCACCTTAACCACTGAGCCATCTCCCCAGCCCTTCTGCTTCCTTTTCAACAACACAGTGGCAGGCAGGCGGAGGACAGCTTGCTGAAATGCTCACACTGGGAAGATTTAAGCTGCCTCTTTGAGAACCTGCCTCCTCTCCCAATTATCTCATCCTCGCCTTCCCCAACTCAGCAGCTCATTTTTCTGAATCTCATCAATTCTGCACATCATGACCTGTCAAATGGCACTCCGGTGTCAGTTATAAGAACAATATCAAAAAAATAAAAAAAAAAAACAATATCACAGGTAAAACCAGAGGTAAGAGGATCGCTGTGAGTTTGAGGTCAGCCTGAAACTACATAGTGAATTCTAGGTCAGCCTGGAATAAAGCAAGACCCTACCTCAAAAAACAAAACAGAGCTGGAGAGATGGCTGAGCCGTTAAGACATTTGTTTGCAAAGCCAAAGGACCCAGGTTCAATTCCCCAGGACCCATGTAAGCCAGGTGCACAAGGTGATGCATGCACCTGGAGTTCGTTTGCAGTAGCTGGGGGCCCTAGCATGTCCATTCTCTCTATGTGCCACTTTCTTTCACACACACTGTCTCTCTCTCTTTTCTCTCCCAAGTAAATAAATATAAAAGAAACAAACAAAAAAGAAAATCTTTCTTTTCTGTGGACCCAAGTTTGGTTGAATTTAATTTTCAGTTACTTCGGGTTATAACGAATAATTTAAAGTATAGCTTAAAGCCCTACAGAGATGATCAAAACACATCAGTTTTTGATAGTGGCATGTTCCAGAAAGTTTAATATAGTCGCAGCCTACTACAGAGTGTTCCTTATGGTGGGGCACAGGACGGGTTAATTAAGGTCACTTAAGTCTTCATCTTTTACAGCAAATGAGAATCCAGATGGCTGACTTTCTGCAGTATTTCTGACAGGAATCCAACAGGGCTGGTTTCAAGGTTCCTATAAAGAAAGTCGTACATGGCTGGAGACATGGCTCAGCGATTAGGATACTTGCCTGCAAAATGTAACAATCCGAGTTATAATGACCTCATAAACCCATGTGACCCTAGTTACACTCAGTAGGCCATTAAAAAAAAACACATCAAAGTAGAAGTGAGACTACCTGATATGAAAAAATGTTTCGATGGGAAGGAAAAGGGGAAAAAGAGAAGGTAATGATCACTATAACCGAAATACCTTATGTATGTGTATTAAAATTGTTAACAAATAATTTTTTGTTTTGTAATATATTTTATTTATTTATTTGAGAGAGAGGAAGAGGAAGGGAGAAAGAGAATGGGCGTGTCAGGGTATCCAGCTACTGAAATGGAACTACAAACAAATGCGCCTCCTTGTGCATCTGGCTTATGTGGGTCCTGGAGAATCAAATTGGGAACCTTTGGCTTTGCAGGCAAATGCCTTAACCACTAAGCCATCTCTCCAGCCCATAAATAATGTTTTTATTTGTACATTGTGTATCTGTGTATGTGCCCACCAGGGCCCCTGGAGCTGCAAATGAATGCCAGACACATGAGATGCTTTTTATATCTGACTTATATGGATGCCTTAGGAATTGAACCCAAGCCAGCAAGCTTTGTCAGTGAGTGCCTATCTTCATAATCCCAATAAATATTTATTATTTTTAATTTTTTTAATGTTTTGATTTATTTATTTGCAAGCACAGAGAGGAGAGGGAGAGAGAGAGAATGGGCACACCAGGCCCTCTAGCCATTGCAAATGAACTCCAAAAGCATGTGCCACTTTGTGCATCTGGCTTTATGTGGGTACTGGGGAATCAAACCTGGGTCTTTAGGCTTTGCAGTCAACTTCTTTAACATTAAACCATCTCTCCGGCCTCCAATAAATATTTTTTTAAAGGAAAAGGAAGGGGCTGGAGAGATGGCTTAACAGTTAAGGCAATGTTTGTTCCTGTCATTTCCAACTCCATTCCATAGTAACCTACACACGGTCTGGGGTCCGCAAGATGGAGGCCAGTTTCATTTGGAGGCAAGGACGCCTTGTCATTTTCACTGGGCCACCATGTGTCCCAATCATACCAAAGAACCGGTGGCGCCTCAGCATGACCCTCTCCGTAGCCACCGCTGTCTCGCCCCTCCACAGACTTCATCCCAAAGTCGACTTTCTTCAGCCCCCACCCTTAGGAGCACATCCTGTCTCTGCCTGGCTAGCTAAGTAAGTCATGGAGGATGGGCCTTTGAAGGTTAAAAACGCCCGGTTCTAACTCACTCTTTCTACCTCCTTGTCCACATCATGTAAACAAGCCGAGGCCCCATCCGGTCTCAATCAAACAACAAAAAGTGACACAGTGTTTCAGGAAGGGCTCATCATGGGCGTGTCGTCTGTTCCCACTCAGTGGAGCCTGCCACACAGCTGATGGACTCCAGCTTGGACAAATAAGATGCTGGCAGGTCCCTGCCTAATAATGTCTTAGGGCCAGAGAGGAAATTTGAATTTTGGAAAGCTTGCATCTGCCTCTGTGAGCATGGAAAAGTTCAAATATTTGGTGTTGTCTAACGTTTTCTGTTTTCCATGTTTTCTAAGGCCAGAGGTAATGTTTTTTAATATCTGTTATTTGTATGGAGAAATGTCTCTGTATTTGGCGGATCTCTGCTTCCCAAAGAAATGAGTTTTGAAACTGACAGATGCTTGCTGTTATAAATGGTGTGGGGGAAAGAAGGAACTATAGAGTGAGAAGGACTCAGAAGTGCAAGGCACTTTGGGATGCAACATCGGAATTAACAACTCTAGGGCGGAAGGATGGCTTAGTGGCTAAGGTGCTTGCTTGCAAAGCCAAAAACTCAGGTTCCAATTCTCTAAGGCCCACATAAGCTAGATGCACAAGGTAGCACTTGTGTCTGGAGTTCATTTGCAGTGGTTGAAGGCCCTGGCACAACCATTCTCTATCTGCCTCTCTCTCTCTCTCTCTCTCTCTCTCTCTCTCTAATAAATAAATAATATAAAATTAATATTTTTATTAAAATAATTAAGAACTCTACTCCAGAGACAGTCACTAGAAAAGCAATGGCACAAGTCATTGTGCCAACATTAGGGGGTGCGGGGAGAAGAGCTGGCAGTGGGGTGGGAGGGGTAGTGTCTGTCGTTTCCAAAGAACCCCAGTCTGATGTTGCGAGACATCATTTTCAAATGCCTGCACAAGATCACGCTGGAGGAGAAGAGCTTTGGCCAGCCCTGACCCCAAAGCTCCCAGTGGGTCAGGGAGTCTGAAAGATCAGGTACCCAGGTTCCTTGGTGAAGGAATGCTGTTCTCATTTACACATGCAAATATTTCTTTGTCTCCTCTTCAGAATGGTGCTATAGGGGGAACCCTGAGCTTAGACTCAAGTTCCGACTACCCAGTCAGATGAACCTGAACAAAACTGGACTCTCTGAGCCTCTGTTTCCCCACACTGTTGCCTGCTGGTTGAATTACAAGGGCATGTCACTACTGTTATAATTGTTGTTAATAATACAGTTATTATTTCCATCCATTATACTTATTTCTCCATTGTTGGTATTATTTATACTATAATACAGTTAATATCTATTAAGAACTTATCATAGAGCTGGAAGGATGGTTTAGAGGTTAAGGTGCTTTCCTGCAAAGCCAAAGGACCCAGGTTCTGCTTCCCAGAACCCACATAAAGCCAGATGCATCTGGGGTTTGTTTGCAGTGACTAGAAGCCCTGATGTGCCTATTCTCTCTCTCTCTCTCCCTTCCTTCCTCCCTCCCTCCCTCTTTCTTTCTTTCTCTTTCAAATCAATAAAAAAATTAAAAAAGAACTTTATATGTATATTATTAAATTCCCATACTATCCTATAAACGGAATACTATTATGCCCTATTATTATATTTAAAAGAGGTTAAAGGGGCCCATTTTTTAGTTTGATTAGGACAAATCTGCCCCTGGGATGGAATATGTTGACTCTCGAGCATGTCCCGTCTGGATAAGGTCTCCGTCCAACAGCTGCTCACCTTGGTCTGATGGATCGTTCATAGTATAACTTCCTCCCATGAGAAGCAGTCTTTCCTGGGGACAGCTACCCGGACCAGCTGGCTGAATGCAAGCTCCCAGACACACCAGTGCCTCATGTGAATCCGAATAGTTCCAAGTGGAATCGCTGTGAAAACAGCCAACATCACTGTGAGAGGAAGCCACCTCTCAGAATCTGATCCTATCCCAGCAGAGGAGAGCTCTGTGCCCAGCTGCTCCTCTGCCTGAAGCTCAGCAAAGCCATTAATTGGGTGGCTGGTTGACAGACCGTACCCTTCTGAACTGTCATTTGTCCCCTGGGACTTGGTCATCGCTTGGTCACGCTACACATAATCCCTCCTCAGAGCTCTAAGGCTAGGAAACAGGGCCTCAGAACTATGCAGGAAGCAACACCACAGTGACTCCCACATGGGGGCCATGCTGTTTCCTGAGGGTCATAGTCAAGGTCTGGAGACCTTCGGGCTGTTGTGACTGATGAATGACAGCTAGCTGTGGAGGGGAGGGCATCCAAGAGAGCCCACTCCACAGAGGCTAGTCCCTAGACCAAAAGAGAAGAGCCCTATGGCAGGAGGATCTGCCCTCTGTACTCGCCTCTCCAGAGCATCCTCTCAGGTGTTCACACACTGGGCTCCAGGGGGGTCTTGGAGTGTGCATCTGCATGCTTTGGGGTGCTGTGTTACTGTGATATATCAGTGTGGACACCGATCTACCCCATAGCACATTGCTTTTACCAACATGTGGATGGAATCAGAGATCCTCATATTAAGACAAATAAACTACACTCAGAAAGACAAATACTACGTGTTTTCTCGACCATGTGAAGTCTAGAGTTTATATACATGATACATATTTCTGTATGTCATAATTTAGATCGACACCAAGAAACAAAGAAAGGACATGAAGTTAGACTATCTGGTGAAACAAAGGGGACTAATGGATAGAGGAGAGGATGGAGAGAGTGGAGGCTGAAAAAGATAAAAATGTATCACTCCAGCTTGAGAGATGGCTTAGCGGTTAAG
The DNA here is from genome assembly GCF_020740685.1 of Jaculus jaculus. Taxonomy (NCBI): domain Eukaryota; kingdom Metazoa; phylum Chordata; class Mammalia; order Rodentia; family Dipodidae; genus Jaculus; species Jaculus jaculus. The sequence goes on from NC_059103.1 coordinate 22,573,517, forward strand.
GCTCTTGCCTACAAAGCCTAAGGACCCAGGTCTGAGTCCCTAGGACCCACATAAAGCAGATGCACAAAGTGGTCCATGCATCTGGAGTTTATTTGCAACGGCTAGAGGCTCTGGTGGGCCCATTCTCTCTCTCTCTCTCTCTCTCTCTCTCTCTCTCTCTCTCTCTCTCTCTTAAATAAATAAATAAATAATACATCACTTGCATGATGGTTACTCCCTGGTTGTCAACTTGACGGGATTTAGAATCACTATGGAAACACATCTCTTGGCCTGTCTGTAGGGATTTTCTAAAGTAGATTAACTGAGGTGGGAAGACCCACCCTAACTGTTAGTGGTCCCACAGGCTGGGGCCCTGGCAAGCCTGCTGAGCAGCAGCATCCCTCTCTCTACTCTGTCTCCTCACTGTTGGACTGAATGTGCCCATTTCCTGCCACCACACCTTCCTCACCATGATGGACTGTGACCTGGAACTGTGAGTTGAAATAAACTCTTCCTCCCTTCAACTTAATTAACTTATTTTGGTCACTCATTTTGCCTCCGCAGCAAGAAAGTAACTGACACAGTTTCAATGAAAATACCTTTGTGAATCCCATCACGATATATGATCAATTATATATACCAATTAAAAGAGTGAAAAGGGATAGATACCAAGTGATTCTCAAAGGGACAGTGCCATTGGGACACTGTGAGGACATGGCTCCAGTGATAAGGTGACACGTCCACTCCAGGTTCAAATCTAAAGTAATGCTAGGGAAAAAAAAAAAAAAAATGCCAGCATTGGGATGGAGAGATGACTCAGCACTTAAGACGCCTGCATGCAAAACCTAATGACCGGGGTTCAATTCCCCAGTACCCACGTAAAGCCAGATGCACAAAGGGGCACATGCACCTGGAGTTCATCTGCAGTGGCTAGCGGCCCTGCCTGGCATGCCTGTTCATTCTCATTTTCTCTCTCTCTCTCTTTTTCTCTCTCTCCCTCTCTTGCTCTTTAACGTCTCTTCTCTGTTTCTTTCTGCTTGTAAATAAATAAGTAAGTAATTGGTAAAATGCCAATATTCCTACCCAGTGAGTAGTTGACCCAGCAAATAAGACATTAATTTATTAACTAATTATTAAAAACAGCTCTACACAACCTAATGGTGAGAAGGATGGGTCTTAGAAACATCTCCACCGAGCTCACTGGTTGAATGTAAGAAGAACGCATATGCAAGTTCCTCCCCATGCAGACTGGCCACACTTTCCTATTTCCCACTATCACTCACACACTGTTCAGTCCCTCCTGCAACCTCCAGAGGGCGTCAGGAACTAGATGTCACCCTAAAGACGGTCTCTGCCCTGAGGGGAGACAGGTTAAAGGAGGAAGATACAAGATATTCAGTACTGCGTACATCAGGGACATCACAGGGGTAGGGAGTCATTGCTATATCTAACCCCCAAAAGAAGGAAATGATTTCTTTTAAGTTTTTATTTTTATCTATTTATTTATTAGAGTGAGAAAGAGAGAGAAAGAGAATGAGCATGCCAGGACCTCTAGCCACTGCAAACGAACTCCAGACGCATGCGCCACCATGCGCATCTGGCTTACACGGGACCTGGAGAATCGAACCTGGGTCCTTAGGCTTCGCAGGCAAGTGCCTTAACTTCTAAGCCACCTCTCCAGACCAGAACTGGTTCTTAGTTCCCTTCCAACATGAAGTTCCAGGCAGAGAAGGCTGCACTGAAACCAGGAGGAAGAGGCTAGCACTCAGGCCAGATTGGACCATGGTGGCAGGAACAGTCAGAGGTCCTCAGGTCTCTTTTGACACTAGCTGTCATGGGTTTATCTAACCTGAGTATAGGACCTGGGAAAGTGGCAAGGGGCTCTGGTCACAGCCACCAGAGGCCAGGTTCCATGCTTAGACAATCCATTTTTAGGATGGCAGCTGCCCTCCCTTCACTGACACCTGAACCACGGGTCATGAGCTCGCAACATGCATATATATCCACAAGGATCATACAAGCAAATGTGATGGTTGTCAGCTCCCAGGAAGAGCAGAGGTGGGTGTAAAGTCACCACCACGAGCCTCAGACCACACACAGCTCAGCCCCAGATCCGGAACACAGGCGGAGGGCAGAGGACCCTGGGCCACACTGGGGAAACTCCCTGTACCTCCAAGCTTATAAGCAGGCAACCAGTGCATACTCTGCAGGACCCCCAGACAAGAAGTGTACAGCCTGGTCCCTCCCCAACCCACTCCCATAAAACAAATATATATATATTGGGGGGGGGGCTGGAGAGATGGCTTAGCAGTTAAGGCACTTGCCTGCAAAGCCAAAGGACCTCAGTTCGATTCCCCATTACCCACATAAGCCAGATGCACAAGGTGGTGCATGCATCTGGAGTTTGTTTGCAGTGGCCAGGAGCCCTGGTGTGCCCATTCTCTCCCTCTCTCTCTATCTCTCTCTCTCTCTTTCCCTCCCTCTCTCTCTTTCTCCCTCCCTCTCTCAAATAAATAAATAAAAATAATATATTAATAATATATTTCAAAAAAAACTAAAAATGGGCCAGAGAGGAGATGGCTTAGCAGTTAAGGCACTTGTCTGCAAAGCTGAAGAAGCCAGGTTCAACTCCCCAGAGCCCACGCAAACCAGATGCACAAGGTGATGCATACGCACAAATTGGCACACTCATCTGGAGTTCAGTTGCAGTGGCTTGAAGCCCTGGCATGTGCTCGCTTTCTCTCTCTCTCTCTCTCATAAAATAAAAGAAAAATGTAAAAACTATGTTTTAAAAAGGAAGTGTTCTGCATGGGGTAAGAGTGAGAACAGAAGCTGGCTTCTGGGTCCCCTGGTAACACCAGATTGCTGGACACTTAACTCTGGGTTTCCTGTGACCATCAGGTGAGAGCTGCATGAGGCGTGTGCTGAGCCCTAGTCGCCTATAAAGGATCCAGGATCCCAACGCGGTGGTTATTAATATCTTACTGACTGGATAAAGCTGTTAGTATTTATCACTGCCAAGGCTAGGGTGGCAGGGAGAGATGGTGGTGAGAAAACCGGCAAATTAAAAAGGCAAACCCAGGGCTGGAGAGATGGCTTAGCAGTTAAGCGCTTGCCTGTGAAGCCTAAGGACCCTGGTTCGAGGCTCGGTTCCCCAGGTCCCACGTTAGCCAGATGCACAAGGGGGTGCACGTGTCTGGAGTTCATTTGCAGAGGCTGGAAGCCCTGGTGCGCCCATTCTCTTTCTCTTCCTCTATCTGTCTTTCTCTCTGTGTCTTGCTCTCAAATAAATAAATTTTTAAAAAAATTAAAAAAAAAAAAAAAGGCAAACCCAGCCCTTAATGGAACACACACCGGGCAGCTAAAGACGCTGGCCCAGAAATCAGGTGTGTCTGCCGCTCCCGCTGGTGCGGTCTGTGGTCTTTGGCAACTTCTCTGACCTCATTTGTTCTCATTTACAGAACTTGCTGTGGAAACGAAGGGGAAATACGCTTGCTCCTCATCAAGTACGCTGGCTGGAGGCCAGCGAGAAGCCCACAGAGATGAGCAGCGATTAGAGACACCTTCCTCCCCACCCCCACCAACCATTACTATCATAGTTACTGTTGCTGAGGGATACAATATTGGCAAGTCGGGATGTTTTCAGCTGTGAGTTATTGAAATGGATTTCCTAATGGAAAATTGTGTTTTCCCGTAATTAGGACGCTGGCAGAGGGGACTGCTCGCTGAGCCTGGTATGAGACAATGAGTTTGGGGTCCCTGTTCCTATCCTATTACCCCACCTTACCCCTCAGACTCCCTCCCAAGGGCTGAGACTAGAGGCATGAGCCACGACACCTGCCAAAAGTTTATCTTTTTTTTTTTAATTGTTATTAACATTTTCCATGATTATAAAATATATCCCATGGTAATTCCCTCCCTCCCCACCCCCACACTTTCCCATTTGAAATTCCATTCTCCATCATATTACCTCCCCGTTACAATCATTGTAATTACATATATACAATATCAACCTATTAAGTATCCTCCTCCTTTGCTTTCTCCACCCTTTATGTCTCCTTTTCAACTTACTGGCCTCTGCTACTAAGTATTTTCATTCTCACACAGAAGCCCAGTCATCTGTAGCTAGGATCCACATATGAGAGAGAACATGTGGCGCTTGGCTTTCTGGGCCTGGGTTACCTGACTTAGTATAATACTTTCCAGGTCCATCCATTTTTCTGCAAATTTCATAACTTCATTTTTCTTTACCGCTGAGTAGAACTCCATTGTATAAATGTACCACATTTTCATTATCCACTCATCTGTTGAGGGACATCTAGGCTGGTAACATTTCCCAGCTATTATAAATTGAGCAGCAATAAACATGGTTGAGCATGTACTTCTAAGGAAATGAGATGAGTCCTTTGGATATATGCCTAGGAGTGCTATAGCTGGGTCATATGGTAGATCAATCTCTAGCTGTTTTAGGAACCTCCACACTGTTTTCCACAATGGCTGGACCAGATTACATTCCCACCAGCAGTGCAGAAGGGTTCCTTTTTTTCCACATCCCCACCAACATTTATGATCATTTGTTTTCATGATGGTGGCCAATATGACAGGAGTGAGATGGAATCTCAATGTGGTTTTAATCTGCATTTCCCTGATGACTAGTGACGTAGAACATTTTTTTAGATGCTTATATGCCATTCGTATTTCTTTCTTTGAGAACTCTCTATTTAGCTCCATAGCCCATTTTTTGATTGGCTTGTTTGATTCCTTATCATTTAACTTTTTGAGTTCTTTGTATATCCTAGATATTAATCCTCTATCAGATATATAGCTGGCGAAGATTTTTTCCCATTCTGTAGGTTGCCTCTTTGCTTTTTTCACTGTGTCCTTTGCGGTGCAAAATCTTTGTAATTTCATTAGGTCCCAGTGGTTAATCTGTGGTTTTATTGCCTGAGCAATTGGGGTTGTATTCAGAAAGTCTTTGCCAAGACCAATATGTTGAAGGGTTTCCCCTACTTTTTCCTCTAGCAGTTTCAAAGTTTCCGGTCTGATGTTAAGGTCTTTAATCCATTTGGACTTAATTCTTGTGCATGGTGAGAGAGAAGAATCTATTTTCATCCTTCTGCAGATATTTATCCAGTTTTCAAAACACCATTTGCTGAAGAGGCTGTCTCTTCTCCAATGAGTATTTTTGGCATTTTTATCGAATATCAGGTGGCTATAGCTACTTGGGCTTACATCTGGGTCCTCTATTCTGTTCCACTGATCTGCATGTCTGTTTTTGTGCCAGTACCATGCTGTTTTTGTTACTATGGCTCTGTAGTATAGGTTAAAATCAGGTATGGTGATACCACCAGCCTCTTTTTTGTTGCTCAGTATTATTTTAGATATTCGAGGTTTTTTGTGATTCCAAATGAATTTTTGGATTGTTTTTTCTATTTCCATGAAGAAAGCCTTTGGAATTTTGATAGGGATTGCATTAAATGTGTAGATTGCTTTAGGTAAGATTGCCATTTTCACGATATTGATTCTTCCAATCCAGGAACAAGGGATGTTTCTCCACTTTCTAGTGTCTTCTGCAATTTCTCACTTGAGTGTTTTAAAGTTCTCATTGTATAGATTCTTTACTTCCTTGGTTAGGTTTATTCCAAGGTATTTTATTTTTTTTGATGCAATTGTGAATGGGAGTGATTCTCTGATTTCATCCTCTGTGTGTTTGTTGTTAGCATATATGAAGGCTACTGATTTCTGTGTATTTATTTTGTATCCTGCTACATTGCTGTAGGTTTTGATCAGCTCTAACAGCTTGCTAGTAGAGTCTTTAGGGTCCTTTATGTATAGAATCATGTCATCTGCAAATAATGATAACTTGATTTCTTCCTTTCCAATTTGTATCCCTTTTATGTGTGTCTCTTGCCTTATTGCTATGGCTAAGACTTCCAAAACTATATTAAATAGAAGTGGGGACAGTGGACACCCTTGTCTTGTTCCTGATTTTAGTGGAAAAGCTTCCAGTTTTTCCCCATTTAGTAATATGTTGGCTGTAGGCTTGTCATAAATAGCCTTTATTATATTGAGATATGTTCCTTCTATTCCCAGTCTCTGTAGGACTTTTATCATGAAGGGATGTTGGATTTTGTCAAATGCTTTCTCCGCATCTAATGAGATGATCATGTGATTTTTGTCCTTCAACCCGTTTATGTAATGTATTACATTTATAGATTTGCGTATGTTGAACCATCCCTGCATCTCTGGGATAAAGCCTACTTGGTCAGGGTGAATGATCTTTTTGATATACTCTTGTATTCTGTTTGCCAATATTTTGTTGAGAATTTTTGCATCTATGTTCATGAGGGAGATTGGTCTGTAATTTTCTTTTTTTGTTCTATCTTTGCCTGGTTTTGGTATCAGGGTGATGCTGGCCTCATAGAAGGAGTTTGGTAGAATTCCTTCTTTTTCTATTTCCTGGAAAAGCTTAAGAAGCAATGGTGTTAACTCTTCCTTAAAAGTCTGGTAAAATTCAGCAGTGAATCCATCCGGGCCTGGGCTTTTTTTAGTTGGGAGATTATTGATAACTGTTCGGATGTCCATGTTTGTTATAGGTCTATTTAAGTGATTATTCTCATTTTGATTTAATTTAGGTAGGTCATATAGATCAAGGAAATCATCCATTTCTTTCAGATTTTCATACTTTGTGGAGTATATGCTTTTATAGTATGTCCCTATGATTTTTTGAATTTCTCTGGAATCTGTTGTGATGTTACCTTGTTCATCTCTGATTTTATTAATTTGTGTCTCTTCTCTCTTTCTTTTGGTCAGATTTGCTAAGGGTTTATCAATCTTGTTTATCCTTTCAAAGAACCAACTCTTTTTTTCATTAATTCTTTGGATTGTTCTTTTTGTTTCTATTTCATTAATTTCTGCCCTAATCTTTGTTATTTCTTCCCGTTTACTGATTTTTGGTTTGCCTTGTTCTTCTTTTTCCAAGGCTTTAAGGCGAAGCATTAGGTCGTTTACTTGTGACCTTTCTAATTTCTTAATATAGGCACTTAAGGCTATAAATTTACCTCTTAGAACTGCCTTCATTGTGTCCCAGAGATTTTGGTATGTTGTGTTCTCATTATCATTTGACTCTATATATTTTTTGATTTCCTTTTTGATTTCTTCATTGACCCACTCATCATTTAGTAGTGTATTGTTTAGTTTCCATGATTTTGTGTATGCTCTATAGCCTTTCTTGCTACTGATTTGTAGTTTAATTCCATTGTGGTCCGATAGAATGCAAGGAATTATTTCAATTTTCCTGAATTTGTTAAGATTTGCTTTGTGTCCTAATATATGGTCTATTTTAGAGAATGTTCCATGTGCTGCTGAAAAGAATGTATATTCTGCAGCCTTTGGATGAAATGTCCTGTATATATCTGTTAGGTCCATTCCTTCTATGACCTCATTTAGTCCAGATGCCTCTCTGTTTATTCTTTCCCTGGATGACCTGTCAATTGATGAGAGTCGGGTGTTAAAGTCACCCACCACCACTGTGTTTGGTGTTATCTGTGACCTTAGTTCTAATAGTGTTTGTTTGTTTGACGAATTTGGGAGCCCCCATGTTAGGTGCATATATATTTAGGATTGTAATGTCCTCCTGTTGGAGTGTGCCCTTAATCAATATAAAGTGACCTTCCTTATCTTTCTTGACTAACGTCGGACTAAAGTCTACCCTGTCTGATATTAGGATAGCAACCCCTGCTTGTTTGCTAGGCCCATTTGCTTGAAACACCGTCTTCCAACCTTTCACCCTAAGATAATGTCTATCCTTTGTAGAAAGGTGAGTTTCTTGGAGACAACAAATTGTAGGATCCTGCTTTTTAACCCAGTCTGCAAATCTATGTCTTTTCGTTGGGGCATTGAGACCGTTGATATTAAGAGATATTATTGAAAGGTGTGTATTTATGTTTGCCATTTTTTTGTGTGTGTGTGTTTCTGGTTCTACCTGTGCTCTCTTCTGTTAACTGGTATTTGAGTATAGCTTGTTTTTTCTAGGTTCCTTATATGTGTGCTTTTCCTTTTGTTCAGCATGGAGGATTCTATCAAGTATTTTCTGTAGAGCTGGTTTTGTCTTCAAATACTCCTTTAACCTGCTTTTGTCATGGAATGTCTTTATTTCTCCATCTATTTGAATGGATAACTTTGCAGGATAAAGTAACCTTGGTTGACAGTTGTTATCTTTCAGAACTTGGAATATATCACTCCAAGCCCTTCTGGCTTTAAAAGTTTGTGTTGAATAATCTGCTGTAATCCTGATGGGCTTGCTTTTGTAGGTAACTTGATTTTTCTCTCTAACTGCTTTCAATATTTTTTCTTTGGTGTGTGTGTTTGGAAGTTTGATTATAATATGGCGAGGAGAGGTTCTTTCTGGGTTTTGTCTGGCTGGGGTTCTAAAGGCTTCCTGTATCTGTATTGGCACCTCTTTCCCAATTTGGGGGAAATTTTCCTCTATGATTTTGTTGAAGATGGCTACTATGCCTCTGGAGTGGAGTTCTTCTCCTTCTACTATGCCCTGAATTCTTATATTGGATCTTTTCATAGTGTCCCGAATATCTTGAAATTCCCACTCATATTTTTCTATAAGTTTGACTTTCTCTTTGTTGGACTGCATTAGGTCTGCCACCTGGTCTTCTAGCTTAGATATTCTGTCCTCTCCCTCATCCATCCTACTGGTGAGATTTTCTACAGAGTTTTTTATTTCATTAACTGTGTTCTTCATTGCTAGTAATTCTGACTGGTTTTTCTTTATTATTTCTATTTCCCTATTTATGTCTTGTATTGCCTTCTTTATTTCATTAAATTGGTGTCCTGCCTCTTCTTTGATTCCTTTGATTTCCTCTTTGATTTCCTCTTTGATTTCTTCTTTGATTGTTTTCATGTGTTCTTTGACCTCTTTGAACATATTTATAATTATTCTTTTGAACTCTTTCTCAGGCATTTCCTCTAACTCTTTCTCACTGGAGGACATTTCTGATGCATTAATACTTTTAGGTGGATTTATATCGTCTTGCTTTTTAGTGTTTCTTGTGTTATAATGTATATATTTTTGCATCTTGGATTAAGTTAATGCTTGGATTTTCTAGCTAGCTGTGTATTCTTAGCTGTATCAATTGATTTGATGTAATATATTTTCAGGGTAGGACCTTAAGGTATTAGGTGTGGCTCTTAAGACTCTCAGAGTATCTACAAAGATGTTCTTAGGGGTTGCGTTTCCCTGCTATAGGAGTATTCAAGCAGGCTGAGTGGAATAAAATACAGGTAGATTCTAAAATTTAACTAAACACTGTACACATTCACTCAAAAACAGCCCTGAGTATGTATGCAAGAGTGGTTATTATAATGACCAGATCCTCTATCAACAAAGAGGTTTAGATTTCTGGTCTGTTATGGGATCCAAGTCAGCTTGTGACCAAGTGAGACCCTTCCCTGGTGCAATCCCAGTTACCTTGGGTGATTTTGGTCTCAGTCGAGTTGCTGCCTGGGTCGTCGGGCTGCTGTTCTGATTTCTGGAGCTGGGCACTTGCTTTTCCTACGGGGCAAACCGAGCCGCTGCTGCTCCCTCTGCTGCTGCCGTAGCTGCCACTGCTGGAGCCACCACCGCTGCTGAAGCTGCCGCTGCCGTGTCCACCGCTGCTGCTCCTCCCGAAGCCGCTGCTGCGGGATCTGCCGCCACTGCCGCTCCTGGGTCCGCTGCTGCTGGGGCTGCTGGTACCGGTGCTGGAGCCGCTGAAGTTGCTGCCGAACTCTGCTCCTGCTTGGGTCCCGCTGTCAGCCCAAGTTGGCGTGGCCGGTCCCAGGCCGCTGCTGTGTTCGCTGGAGCTAGGCTCAGGCGGTGGGGGAGGGGAGGGAGCCGCGGCTGCTCTGGTTCTCTCGCTGTTCCACGTGTTCTTCTACCTCGCAGTCTGCTCCTCCGCTGCTCGCTGCCGCTCTCCCCTCACATTTCCCAAGTTGCGGAGAGCACGGTGTGAGGGGAAATTTCCGCACCTGGCTTTTCCTGCGGCTCGAGCCAAGTCTGGCGGTTTTCTGCTGCGCCGCGGCCATGGTGGTTGGCCGAGCTGCCGGAGCCGCTTTTCCGCCTGTGCGGGCTCTGGATGCCCTATAACTCTTCTACTTCTCCGCTGCCGCTTCAATTTCCTATACACCTCAGTTTTTAGTAAAAGTGTGTATTTTGCTGAGTTTTTTGGGTCTTTTTCCCCCCTAGGCTGCTTTGGCGTGGTACCTACGCCGCCATCTTAACCGGAGAAGTTTATCTTTTAATTTCTCTTTGTCATCAATATTTGTATCAGGTTGGTTTTTTTGTTTGTTTGTTTGTTTTGTTTTTGTTTTTGTTTTTCGAGGTAGGGTCTCATTCTAGCCCAGGCTGACCTGGAATTCACTATGGAGTTTCAGGGTGGCCTTGAACTCATGGCAATCCTCCTACCTCTGCCTCCCGAGTGCTGGGATTAAAGGTGTGCGCCACCATGCCCGGCTGTATCAGGTTTTTTTTTTTAATTTCATAATTTATCTTAAATTCTCACGCATGGATGTATTATTGCACATGGAGCATATCCCCCCCCATGCCCCCTTCCCTCCTTCTTGCCTCTCCCTTCTCTCATTCGCCCCCTGGACAGTTTTAAATCTCCATTCATGACACATATATATATATATATATATATATATATATATATATATATATATATATATCAGTATGCATGATTTTTGTGTATCTGTATAAAACCTGGTAGCCACAAATGAGATAAAGCATATGCTATTTGTCTTCCGAGGACTGGCTTAGTCCACTTAATAAGATTATTTCCAGCTACTTCCATTTTCCTGCAAGCAACAAACGTGATTTTGTTCTTCTTTATGGCTGAGAGAAAATCATAGTTTTGTGTATAGCATGTTTTCCTCTGTTGGTGGACATCTAGGTTGGTTCCATAATTTAGGTATTATGAACCGCATTGCCATAAACACTGGGGTGCAGGCATCTCTTTGACATGTTGACTTGGACTCTTCTGGATAAATAGCCAGGAGTGCTATAGCTGGGTCCTATGGTAGGTCTGTTGTTGTTTGAGGAACCCCCATACTGATTTCCATGGTGGCTGGGCTAGCTTGCATTCCCACCAGCAGCATATGAGGGTTCCCTTTTGTCCACATTTTACCAGTGTTTATGGTTATTTGTTTTCTTATGGGATACATTGTTTTTTGTTTTTCCAGACACATCTACACAAAAAAATAAAAAAGCTTCTTTCTCCTCCAGCTCCCAGGAAAGAGCTCTAGCCGTGGGACCTGGCTCCCACACTCGGATCAGGGCATCCCAGAGCTGAAGCGGCAGAACCGCACACTGACAGCCCAAGTCCATGCAGCCCAGGGTACAAATAGGAAGTGAGGAAAGGAGAGAGCTGGATTCTCAGACTGAGGGAAGGCCTGATGAAAAACTCACTTGGGCTCTTGGAGCACCTGGCTCCCCAGGTTCACGGTTTAATCTGAAAGTGATCTGAAATGGGGACTACTGCTGATTCGGTTCCCAAAAATAAAATCATAAACATCGCGGCTAAGAACCCTCAGTGGGCTTTTTCCTATAGGAAGTCCACAAGTCCTTCACCAGGTGATGTTAACTCAATGTTTTGCATTTATGCTAAAGAAGTTGTCTATTTTCTTTATTTCAAAGTGCCCAGTCAACACTGTGTGGTTCTGTGAGCTTTCTTTCCACCTCACCAACAGATTCCAGTTGTCAGCTGATTATATACCATTAAAAATACACCGGTGGGGGGGGGGCTGGAAAGATGGCTTAGCCATTAAGGTGCTTGCCTGCAAAGCCAAAGGACCCAGGTTCAATTCCTCAGGACCCATGTAAGCTAGATGCACAAGGGGCACATGCATCTGGAGTTTGTTTACAATGGCTGGAGACCCTGGTAGGCCCCTTCTCACTCACTCTCTCTCTCTCTCTCTCTCTCTCTCTCTCTCTCTGTCTCTCAAATAAGTAAATAAAAATAAATACACCCAGGGACTGGGGAGATTTCTCAGTAGTTAAAGGCACTTGCTTAAAACAAAACAAAAAAAACAACAAAACAAAAAAGCCCGCTGGCCTGGATTTTATCCCCCAGTACTTACATAAAAACAGACACACAAGAAAATAGTGCATGCATCTGAAGCTCATTTGTAACTGTAAGGGGTCCTGGCACACGTGCATGTACACACACAAATAAATAATATTTTTGAGGGAGGATCTCCCTTTAGCCCAGGCTGACTTGGAATTCACTATGTTGGAATTTATATGTAGTCTCAGGCTGGCCTTGAACTCACAGTGATCCTCCTACCTCAGTGTCTCGAGTGCTGGAATTGAAGTCATGTCCACCACGCCTGGCATACGCTTGGGGAAAAGAGAGAGAGAATGGGCACACCAAAGCTTCCATCTGCTATAAATGAACTCCAGATGCACATGTCACTTTGTGCATCTGGATTTATGTGGGTACTATGGAATCAAGCTTGGGTTGTTAGGCTTTACAGGCAAACACCTTAACCACTGAACCATCTATCCAGTTCCATAAATAATTTTAAAAAATTACTCAGTGCTTCAGCTAAACCAGCTAGGAAAGCAGATAAGATGGTAAGACTCCATGTCATGAACACTCATGTCCCCTAACTGGACCCCAACATGGATTTTCTTGGCCTCAGCACATTCAATGAGAATTCATTCCAATCCCTAAGCTTCTCTAAGGAGCAAGGAAGTGGTCATTATGCCCTGGATTGCCCATTAAAATGCCAAGTCCAGGCTGGGGAGATGACTCAGCAAGTAAGGATTCTTGCTGCACCAGTCCAAGGACCCCATGTAAAATGTGGGCTATAGGGGCTGGAGAGATGGCTTAGTGGTTAAACACTTGCCTGTGAAGCCTAAGGACCTCAGTTTGAGGCTGGATTCCCCAGGACCCACATAAGCCAGATGCACAAGGGGCACATGAGTTTGTTTCCAGTGGCTGGAGGCCCTGGTGCACCCATTCTCTCTCTCTCTCTCTCTCTCTCTCTGCCTTTTTCTCTCTCTCTCTGTCTGTCACTCTCAAACAAATAAATAAAAATAAACATGCATGCCTGTGCTGCCAGGACTGAAATGGTGAAGACAGGAGAATCACTGAAGCCCACTGGTCAGCTAGTGTGGCCAGAATACCAATAATAATACTAATAATAGTAATAATAAATGAAGAACCACAGGTTCACTGAGAGACTCTGACTCAGGGAAATAGAGTGGAAGCATGATAGAGGAAGACACCTGACATCCTCCCCTGGCATCCACATGCATGCACACAGGGCATGTGCATCTGGACGCACACACACGCATGCATGCACTGAAGCCTCTACCATCCCCAACTCCAGGACGTGCAGAGCACGCTGCAGCATCAGACCTCTGCTCCCGGGTCAGGCGGCAGCCTTGAACTGCCACCACCTGGTGGCATTCTGCCTGCTTCTGACCATCTGTCTCCTTTCCTGGGACACAGACCAGCGCCTGCAGTCACCCTAGCACTACTGATGGCAGGATTCACGCTCTGAATCTCAGCTTGGGATGGCTGTGAACAAAGCCATCTCCTCTCTCAACAGGCGCATCAAAATCTCCTTAGCACTCATGACTCTTAGATCTCCATTGTCAGTGTCAAGATTCTTGGGCTGGAGATATGGCTTAAAGGTTAAGGCTCATGCCTGTGAAGCCTAAGAACCCAGGTTCGATTCCCCAGGACCCACGGAAGCACATGCACATGGTGGCACATGGGTCTGGAGTTCCTTTACAGTGGCTAGAGGCCCTGGTGCGCCCATTTTCTCTCTCTCTCCCCTCTCTCTCTCTCTCTCTCTCTCTCTCTCTCTGTGTGTGTGTGTGTGTGTGTGTCTCAAATAAATAAATGTAAATCTTAAAAAAAAAAAAAAGAACTATTTCTGAACTCACGGCCAAAGGTCCATCTCTCTGTTCAGAGTGGTGGCCAGCCCTGTGGGTGGGTCAATACAGAATCACATCTCTGCCTGCCAGCCCCACGGGGCCCCCGTGGGACCTAAGAGCACCTGCACCCCACAGAGAACCCATCTTACAGTAGGATGAGGGTAGTGGCAGACTGGGCTTGGAGCTGGTCAACCTGGCACCGTGTGTGAAGTTGGAGTAGCACCATCTGGGGTGCTACCTGAAGCTCCAAGTATGGGCACAGGGCTGGAGCCGATGCCAGCTCAGTGGGTGAAGGGCTTGCCACACAAGCATGTGAACGTAAGTTCAAATCCTCAGCACCTGTGTGCTGGCTAGCTTGTCTAGCTAGGTTGATTTAAGTTTGTATTTGTATTTATTTATTAGAGACAGAAGTAGGGAGGGAAAGAGAGAGAGAGAATGGGCGCACCAGGGCCTCTAGCCAATGCAGACGAACTCTAGACACATGTGCCTCCTTGTGCATCTGGCTTACGTCGGAGCTGGAGAATCGAACCTGTGTCCTTAAGCTTTGCAGGCAAGCGCCTTAACCACTAAGCCATCTCTCCAGCCCTCACTTGTCTAGCTGAATCAGTAAATTGTAGGCTGGGATACACAGTGACGCCACCCCCCTCCCCAGGATACACCCCTCCTTCAGCAAGGCTTCACCTCCCAAAGGCTCCACTAGCTGGGAGCTAAGTAGGAAGCTTAACTGCAAACATTTGAGGCTACCTGGGGGGGAGACATTTTACACCCAAACCACTACAGCAGCCAAGGTAGCACAGCATTACTTCAGGGACGTCTGTCAGCAAACCTTACATCACACACAAAAGAGGGCTGGAGAGATGGCTTAGTGGTTAAGGCACTTGTCTACAAAGACTAACGACCCAGGTTCGATTCTCCAGTACCCATGAAAAAGTCAGACGCACAAAGTGGTCCATTTAGGGTGAGAGAGCCAGGCAAAGGGTGAGACCAGCTCTCTGACATGGCCAGTGGACGCCCCATGGGCCAGAATCAAAGCAACCTTCAGATAGATGCTAGGATTGCTTTTGGTACTTATGGTGACAAAGGATGGTTTCCCACTCAAATTGAGAGCTCAGATTCAGTAACCACGATACAGAAAAGAAAAATTTGTCACCATTCTCAGCAGTACAAACTCACTCTTCTCTTAAGTCCCCCCCCCCCCCCAGTTGCTTTTGCATTGAACATTTCTCTTCACAAACACAGTTTATGAAAGCTATATTGCCAGGCCTGGAGGGACTGAGTGTTAAGTATCATGATATAAATGTAATGAAAGCTGCATAAGTGCTTCATGTTTCTAAAGAATGTTTCTTTATTACAAATTTAAAAAAAATACAGATGGGCACCATCTTCTATATTTCACTGCTCCGCTGCAGCTAAGCAAAAATATTGGCAATAACTGTTTTCAAAAAAAAAAAATTATTGGGTGAGGATCTTATTTGATTCACATGAAGAAAGAGCTCACAGGCCGAGTCACTTCATGCAGAGGAGGCACTTTAGTAGTGCTCATGCGCAGATGCCCCCCGGGCCGCCTGTGCATGATACCACGCAGAGTAACACTGCAGGATAGCGAATAAGTCAGCTCATCTTAAAAGCATTTTCTGCTAAATATAAACAGGTAGCATATGTTTATCTGGAAAAAATATAATGCAGACCTAGCCATTACGTGACAGAAAACACCCTTAGAAAATATAAAACCATGTTTGCTGTAGAAATATAAAATTGTCTTATAAATATACAAAAATTTCATAATTTGATGTTCGTCTACTTTTCACTACTTGTTTCTGTATGTGTTTTATTTATTTATATATTTGCAAACAAAGAGAGACAGAGAGAATGGACATGTCAGGGTCTCTAGCCACTGCAAACGAACTCCTGATACATGCGCCACTTTGTGCATCTGGCTTTACATGGGTACTGGGGAACCAAACTCTAATCATTAAGTTTTACAGGAAATCACCTTAATGGCTGAGCCATCTCTCCAGCCCTTGTGTTTTTCATATTTTATTATTTTAATAAAGCTATTTTAATCTATATGATAAAGTCACCCCAGATTCCATGATAATGCTCAGAAAAAAAAAGCCACTGAGTAGCGGATGCCAGAGGCCATGGTGGAATTAGTTCTGTCAAGCCAAACACCATCAGGCTTCCATCCATAGAGGAGAGCCTCCAGAGAGATTTCACAGAGATTCTGTTCTGAGCAACATGGCTTCCTCTATGCCAGCCAAGAGTCATCTCCATAGAACTAAAGATAGAAGCCATCACATGAAGATCTATACCTTTGCCCTGCAGTATCTTTGAGAGACTGTCCCTGTCATCCCCAGAAGTAAAACTATATAAACTTGATGTTCATAGCCAACACACCACTATTCTACTTTACTTATAAGGAATCTGTGCATTCCAAAAATAACTGCCACATGATCCAAAGTTGCTAAGTTGCCTGGAAATCATCTAGACTCTTACCTTCGAAGGGATCCAACTATTGATGAGATAATGTTTATCATAATAGTAAGTCTGCTTTGATTAAATGCAATTGTATTTTCCATAATATTGGTCATTTAGGAGAAGTGATTTTACCTTTTCAGCACATTAGTCTGTGTAAGTTTAGGAAGAAAAAAGGCAGCCAAGTAAAACCAAAACATGTTCTTAGCCAGGCATGGTGGCGACGCCTTTAACACCAGCATTTGGGAGGCAGAGGTAGGAGGATTGCTGTGAGTGCGAGGCCAGCCTGAGACTACTTAGTGAATTCCAGGTCAGCCTGGTCTAGAATGACAACCTACCTTGAAAAACCAAAACTGACTAAATAAATAAATACTCTTGATTTACACATGATGCTGGTAACTGAGAGAAGACCTCGTTTCTATTTGACCAATAATAAGCTAGTCTTATTTGACAATGATTTATTGCAATAACGTCAACTTCATTTCTGAAAACATTTTCAAATTGGTTCCTAAAATAGTAACATTTTAATGTTTTCAGATTGGAATTATCAAAGACTTCTTTGATGTGAGATATATGAATTTATGTAAGATGTGGTGCTTTGAATGCAAGATGTCCCCCATAATCTCAAGAGTTTATGACTAAACCTCCTACTTGGTCCCCAGCTAGGGGAGCCTTTGGGATGTGGAGCCTTGGGAGGTGTGTCAGTGGGGGGGGGGGGGGACCTTTAAGTTTATTAGTCAGCCCACTGGGTGGGTTTTCTAGAGCTGTCCCGTCAGTCTGCTCCCTCCCTGCTGCTAATGGATAAAGATGTGAGTGCATTTTTTCCACCAGGTTTTGTGTTTTTTCCACCATGATGGAACTTCCCTTGCAAGCCTGAAATAACCCCTTCCTTCCTATAAGCTGCTTCGGGCAGGAAGTTTTGTCCCAGTAAAGAGAAGGCAACTTCTACATAAGCACTCCTTCATTTGTAGACCAATCAGAGCAGTTCTTCAATATAAGACTTTATAGCTGTTGGTGACACGGAATCACACAGTGAGGTGTGTGACCTTACCAAGTTACCGACAGGCTGACCTACAGACACAAGGTGAATGCTCTTTGCTTCAACGGCAAACTTTAACCACTTCTTAGTGGTCATGACATGCTTAAATGATTTGGGCAGTTGATAAGCAAAGAAAAAAACAAAAATAGCAAAGCAGACTGGAGTATTTGGCTTAATGCTCCATAAAGCATGAATCCATCCACAGAGATTGCCAAGAGGTCAGATCAGGAAGCTCAAAGAGCAGAGCACCAAACAAGGGCTCAGCTCGGGGAACTGGCTCAAGGGCAAGAGGGTGAGGGTCAGACTCCCTGAGGTCCCCAGAACCTGAGTCAGGAGTGCATTCACATTGCCTGGGCAGAAAAAGTAGAGAGCCCAAAGCAAAATGCACTCTTACCTGCCCCGGCCAGCAGGGAGTTGAACAAGGACTCGAGGAGAAGCTAACCTGGGTGGGAAAAGGCAAACAGACACAAGAAGGAGACCATGCTAGGTGTTTGTCAAGGGCTCGAGAGTTTTTTCTTACATAGGTTTATATAGGGTTGTAGGGGGAAGGGGACATGGTCAGGGCAAGGAGTTGTAGGGGGAAGGGGACGTGGTTAGGGCAAAGATCACAGAGTTACTGGTTAAACTGCAATGCCTTTGTTTCTTCATCAGCTCCCGGCAGGATGGGGGAGTGTTTAGCCAGGTGTATGATCCCATTGTTTCTGGTAGTTGAATGTCAGGTGAGGAAGTAGAAACTTAACTTGCTATATGGTGGTTTCTGTTAACATGGCCGAGGTTTGGTTCATAGTTCCCAACACTTACCGTTACAGCTCAGCTGGCCGGGATCTTCTGCCCTCCCCACTTACAAACTGTGGGTAGGTGAGGAGAAGTTCTCCCGGTGTTGGTACCTGGACTCCCCCAGAACAACCCAAGGCCTGCAGGCTAAATGTCTATACCAGAGGCTGATAGCTCCAAGTCCTGAGAGCTACGGGTCCCTTGTTCCAAGCCGTAGAAGCCAGAGGTTCATGGCTCTAGGCACTGAGATTGGAGGCTCATTGCTCTGGGCTTTAAGCACCAGTATCCCAAGCACTGGGCAGCTATTATAATCCTGGGCTTCCAGCTGTCATGAGCAGCAACAGAAGACACTTGTTAGTGTTTCAGCTCTGGGACAAGCCTTGGATGTCGGGTCCCTCAGGCCCCACTAGGCTAGATTTAGAACTTTTGAGTGACATGTCCCTCATAGGCTTATGTGTATTGAACACTTGGTCCCTAGCTGGTGCCAACTTGGGAAGGTTATGAAACCTTTTGGAGGTGGAGCCTTGCTGGAGGAGGTGTGTCACTGGGGACGGACCTTGAGGTTTATTAGTCTAGCCCTACTGGGTGTTCAGAGGTCAGCTCACTCTTCCTGCTTCCTCTAGCTGCATGACAAGGTGTGACACCCTTCTATCTGCTCTGGCATGCTTTCCCTGCCATGATGAAACGTCCCCTGGAAACGGTCAGCTGAAACAAACCCTTTCCTTCCAAAAGCTGCTTCTGGTCAGGTCTTTTAACCAAGCAACAAGAAGATAACACCAAGCCTGGTGTGGTGGTGCACACCTTTAATCCCAGAACTTGGGAGGCAGAGGTAGGAGGATCGCCATGAGTTCAAGGCCACCCTGAGTCTACATAGTGAATTCCAGGTCAGCATGAGCTAGAGTGAGACCCTACCTCAAAAAAAGAAGAAGAAGAAGGAGGAGGAGGAGGAGGAGGAGGAGGAGGAGGAGGAGGAGGAGGAGGAGGAGGAGGAGGGGGAGAAGAAGAAGAAGAAGAAGATAACCCCAACAAATTCTGTCATTTCTAAGTGAGACCCAAGCTAACCACACCCCAAACCTGTAACAGCACTCTTAATCTACTTGGTATTGGTACTTTGGGAGTTTTCTTTTGTTGTTTTGGTTTGTTTGTTTATTTGTTTGTTTGTTTGAAATAGGGTCTCACACTTTAGTCGAGAAGATCAAAAGAGGTCCAGTCACCCTGCCCCAAGTCCATCTTTGGGGTACTGATGGGAGATTTAGTTTTAAATAGAGGGCAAGAGGTATGCATGACTAAGCAGTCCTGGTCAGGGTGGAGGCCCTCCGTCCTTGTCTGGGCTGCAGTCACCTCTGAAATGTGGCCTGCCATGTTGCCCGCGAGGGTGAAATCTCTTCCTGGGAGACATGTGCCTCCTCTGGCTGGCACCAGGATTTAGCCTTTCCCTTTTTCCAGCATGAGATTCCTGAGAAAGTCCCAATTCTTTGGGACCCGATGTCTCAATAGGCTGATAGCCAAGAAAAAAAGGACACAAGTGTCTCTCCTTAGAATATCTTTGCTCCTACTGAAGGAGTTAGCAAACGTCTCTACTGAGACTCTGAGAAATTCATCATACTTCTGCTGACTGCCAAGAAGTCTGTCAAGAGATGTTCCCCCTCTCCCTGCTATTTGTTTTGTTTTGTTTTGCTTTGCTTGTTTGGTTTTTCAAGGTAAGGTTTCACTCTAGCTCAGGCTGACATGGAATTGGGGAGTCGATACCTGGGTGGAAATCTCTGAAGAAAGCAGTTCCTTCCTCCACACTTGCTAATGCTTGTCCCTTCCCCTCTCCTTGAACATGAAACCTCCCTGGCCCTATGCCGGACAGACACCTCGCATTTCCAGAGTCTCCGCTGCTGTGAAGTGTCCCTTTGTGACTATGACTGCACTCTCCTCCAGTGAAGTCTACCTCCTCTGTGGCAGACATTCCCACTTGTTTGTGTTCATTTTCTGACACCTACAGAAACAGTTATAAGAGGAGAAAAGAACATAGGGGCCTCACTGTGCAAGCACGTGTGTGTGTGTGTGTGTGTGTGTGTGTGTGTGTGGTGAGCATGTTTGTGTGTTAATAGAGAAACCCAGGAGCAGATATACCCGACTTATGCACATATGATTCATCTTAGTGTGGGGCATGTACCTCTAATATTTTTTTTATTTTTTATTTTTTTTTAATTTTTTATTTATTTGAGAGCGACAGTCACAGAGAGAAAGACAGATAGAGGGAGAGAGAGAGAATGGGCGCGCCAGGGCTTCCAGCCTCTGCAAACAAACTCCAGACGCGTGCGCCCCCTTGTGCATCTGGCTAACGTGGGACCTGGGGAACCGAGCCTCGAACCGGGGTCCTTAGGCTTCACAGGCAAGCACTTAACCGCTAAGCCATCTCTCCAGCCCACCTCTAATATTTTGAACCTATTTTTTAATATATCTGAATCTTTCCATTTTTATTCTTTATTAATATTTTACTTCTTTATTGCTTTTCCAAGCAGAGATACAGAGAGAGGGTATGGGCCCACCAGGGCTTCCCACTGCTGCAACCAAACTCCAAATGCATGTGCCACTCTGTGTATCTGACTTGACATGGGTACTGAAGAATCAAACCCGGGCCATCAGGCCTTGCAAGTGCATGCCTTTGAACCACTGAGCCAACTCCTCTGAATCTTTCATGTTGAAATCAACCCAAGCAATGGGTTATATTTAAAATAATATTTGGGGTTATCACTTTAAAACCCTTCCAGTCATGAAAATATTATTTCATGCTTCAAAAAATGGAACATGTATCTTCCTTTATAAATTGGCTTTGAGTCAAATATTAGCATAAATTTGAACATCACCATGAGTTGCTTGAACAAGAGTTAGAACTTACCTACCTGGCATGACTTAGCAAGTCAACCTGACATTGCATTCAATGAGCCATCACCTCCTGCAGAATGTGCCTCCTAAAAATAAACCAGAAATCAACCACTTTTCTTGTCCCCTCTGTAACAGTCATTATACCATCCAGGCAGCAGAACTACAAAAATATTTCCCTGGGTGGACAGACGGCTTAGCAGTTGCGAAACCTAAGGACCCAGGTTCAATTCCCCAGGACCCACATAAGCCAGATACACAAGCTGGTGGCATGCAACTAGAAGTCCTTTGCAGTGGCTAGAGGCCCTGGTGTGTCCATTCTATCTGGCTCTCTCCCTCTCTCTCTCTCTCAAATAAATTAATTCAATATTTTTAAAAATGTTCCCCTGCAGTTAGTTTGTTTTTATATTTTAATACTGTTAATAGCAACAACAGCAACAAAAAAAAAAAAAAAAAAAAAAAAAAAAACAAAAACAGACATCTCTCACCCCAAAGGGAACAAGAGGCATTTTATCCTAGAGCCATGAGTGGCCATAGCCTGAGAACACAGATTTAGGTTACCCCAAATCCCATGCTCCAACACGGTAACAGTTTCATGAAATGTTGGTAGCAACAGAATAAAGAGAGTCATAAGTCATGTCGCTTTTCAAATGCATTGGTGGAGCCTTCAGGGAAGTGGGGTACAGCACGGGGGGGGGGGGTCTCTGTTATTGGTTTCCGGTTGCTCTCTGATGACATTCTTAGCTTTCAGGTTGCTTGAAGCAGTTTGGAGTGTTAGTATATTCCAAAAAGATTTCACCTGATTATCTGATCACCCCAAGGGTGATAGTCACAAAGGTCAAAGAAAAAAAAATGGCTATTAAGGGGACTAAAGATAGCTCAAGGTAAGTTGGCTCTCAACCTGCAACATTCTGTCCCTCCACAATCCCAGAAGTTCTGAGCACTCAGTCTTGTTCCAAGTACGCACTGCTGCTTTGGGGGGAACTTGAGATTACAATATCAAAATTGTCCCGCGACTGTCAAGCTCTGCTAGCTGGTTTCCCTGGTCAGCCCGAAAAGCCCCACAAAACGAAGTGTGCCACAGTGATATGGTCACTGCAGGCTGACCCCTGTTTCCTGCCCGTCTAGATTCTTGTTCAGTGCGGTGACGCACCTCTCAAATGACTTTGTGTGGCTTGGTGCCCTTTGCCCGAGCCATCTGGAATGGGTATGGGATGTTCATTTCCTGTGGGCATTTCCTGGGGTCACATCAGAGAGGCCACATGGGTGGCTCAAAGGAACAGAATGGATCATCTCACTGTCTGAGGGGGCAGGAGGTAGAAACCCTGGTGATGCAGGGTCGACTTCTTGAGGCTTGTTGGAGAATCTGTCGCCTGTGCTTCTTACTTCCCAGGGCTCTGGGATGCCTTACATGTGGCTTGTGGCTTTATCAATCTAAAGTCAGCTGTCATGTGATTCTTGCTGTCTTTCCTTGTGTCTTAAGGCCTGCTAGAGGGCAGATAGGAAGATTTTATATTTCATATCACAAGCAGACATTTATATTTCATATTGTAGAAAGAAATCTTTTTATTGTTTTTTGGTTTGGGGGATTTTTTTTTTGGTTGTTTTGTTTTGTTTTGTTTTGTTTTTGTTTTTGGAGGTAGGTTCCCACTCTAGCCCAGGCTGACCTGGAATTCACTATGTAGACTCTGGCTGGCCTCGAACTCACAATCCTCCTACCTCTGCCTCCCAAGTGCTGGGATTAAACGTGCATCACCACAACCAGCCAGGAATCTTTATATATACATTGAAAGTAGTCCAACATGTGCACATTGTTAACTGTTTGTTCTCTGATAATTTAAACCTATATGGAATCTAAATGGTGACTAAGTGGAGAAATTGAATCTAAATGGTGATGTGAATTGAGAAATGTAAGAGTCAGTGGCTTTGGTCTAAGCAAAACAATTCAGGGAGGGGGGAGGGAAGGAAAAAAAGAGGAAAGCAGAATTATAAACACCATGAGTTTCAGAGAGGAAGCTGATCACCTGACCAGTGAGGCAAGACTGAACTTTGAAATGATTTATTGCCTTTGTTCTGATTCCCTATAAAATAGGCTAGAGAGAGATGGCTTGAGGAAGAAGGACTCCCTCTGGCCTCCCAGCTTGCTGGCTCTGGGAATAAAGATTCAATTGCTGTCTCTTCTGGCTGGTTTTTGTAGTGACAGACAGCATAAGTCTTGATATTGAGCTTATAAATCCAAACTCACCCTGCCGTTTCTTCTTTTCTTCCTCTTCCTCCTCCTTCTTCTTCTCCCTCTCCTCCTTTTTCTTCAGGTTTTCAAGACCAGGTTTTGTTATGTGGCTCAAACTGGCCTGGAACTTACTGTGAAGCTCAAGGTGGCCTCAAACTCCTACTTCACCTATCTCAGCTTCCTGAGTACTGGGAATACTGGTCTACCCTTGCAAAAGTGTTAAAGTGGCTTAGTAGTTAAGCGATTGCCTGTGAAGCCTAAGGAGGCTGGAAGCCCTGGCAGCCGGTACTGGGGAATCAAACCTGGGTCCTTAGGCTTCACAGGCAAGTGCTTAATCACTAAGCCATCTCTCCAGCCCCAACTGTTTTCATTTTTTTTCTTTAATTTTTCAAGGTAGGGTCTCACTCTGGCTCAGGCTGACCTGGAATTCACTATGGAGTCTCAGGGTGGCCTCGAACTCTCGGCAATCCTCTTATCTCTGTCTTCCGAGTGCTGGGATTAAAGGTGTGTGCCACCACGCCCGGCTTCTGTTTTCATTTTTTTTGGGGGTGGGTGGGTGGGTAGGGTCTCACTCGAGCTCAGGCTGACCTGGAATTCACTATGGAGTCTCAGGGTGGCCTTGAACTCACAGCAATCCTTCCAGCTCTGCCTCCCAAGTGCTGGGATTAAAGGCGTGCGCCACCATGCCCAGCCCTGCTTTCTTTTTTTTTTTTTTTTTTTTTTTTTTTTTTTTTTTTGGTTTTTCGAGGTAGGGTCTCACTCTGGCTCAGGCTGACCTGGAATTCACTATGTAGTCTCAGGGTGGCCTCGAACTCATGGCGATCCTCCTACCTCTGCCTCCCAAGTGCTGGGATTAAAGGCGTGCACCACCACACCCGGCTCCCTGTTTTCATTTTTGATGGACAACTTTGGCTGTTCTGTAAAGCTCTTTCATGTGGCTGGGAAGGAAGCGAAGGGCACCCAGTGCTGTGGGGCATCGGCCTGGAGGAAGGCTCCTTGTAGTGAACGTGGGATTGGCATGCCATCTTCCTTGCCTTCCAGTTTTATCCAGAATGAGCCTGCCTGTTAAAGTTTTTCAAAGCATGGAAACAAAAGGGAGGTTTTTAATATCACATCTGGAGTCTTAAGTTCTCATGAATCTCTGAATGATACAGGGTGCGGTGAGACCTGGAGACAAAGAAAAGGGTGGTGAGGGTCATTCCCAAATGAGGCCAACAGGTTTGGAGAGGGAGCCCTGAGGTTCAGAGCTCAGAGGCTTGCACTCAAACTGCTGGCCTGACCTCCAAAATTGTAAGTCAAGAATATGAGGTCAAATTTGTAAGGACCATGCAATGTATCTAAAATGCACAGAAAAGGGCTGGAGAGATGGATTAGCCATTAAGGCATTTTCCTGCAAAGCTTAAGGATCCAGGTTCAATTCTCCAGGTCCCACGTAAGCCAGATGCTCATGGTGGTGCATGCATCTGGAGTTCATTTGCAGTGGCTAGAGGCCCTGGTGTGCCCATTCTCTCTCTCTCTCTCTCTCTCTCTGTCTCTGTTTGTCTTAACTAACTAAATAAATAAATATCTTTAAAATGCACAGAGAAAAGTGTTGAAGCACAGCCCTATTTCTGGATACCCTGGTTATTATCAAGTATCTTGTGATGGCTCATCTGAGGTCTAGGTACAGCTCCTTTTCCCCCTCTCCTCTGTCCAGCAAAGGGCTCTGGCAAGGAAAACGTCTTCTGGAGAGAGAACCACAACAGGCCACAGCAAAGGAAAACAGAAATGGAGAGCTCGAGAGAGAGCCTGCAGCAGAGGACCAGGGGCAGGAGGGACGGGGGCTTCTTGTAGCGGAAGGGGCTGCTGCTGGCTGAGCGGGGTGAGAGGAAACAGAGCCGCTCCTGGTGTGTGCCGTCCAGCTGGGCCAGATGCATTAACCCACTTGAGTAGAGCCGACTTGAGTGGCTCCAGTCTTCCTTCTGAGGCTGTCGGCGTGCAGACCGAGGATACGGGAGGCCCGCTGCACACAGTGGGGGTGATTTTAAAGCATTTTCTAATCATAATTCCATGGGGCTGCATTATCTTCCCTCCCTCACTCCCTTCTTCCCTTCCTTCCTTCCTTCTTTTTGTTTTTCCTTTCTTCCTTCCTTCTCTTCCTCCTTCCCTTCTTCTCTTCTTTCTTCTCTTGTTATTATAATTCTATGGAAGAAGGTCTAAGAGGCCCATAGTTGTATCCAATAAGCACCAATAAATATTTGTGAATATATTCTACTTATACATTAATTTAGTGATTTTATGTTTGGATAAAAACATTGCAAAGATGTTTACCTTTGGCTCTGAATCTGAACCTAGATTTAAAAGTCATGAAAAACTAGAATCATGCAATATCAAAATATTTCTGGATCTCGGGGTATCATTGAAAAAGCACAGAGAAATGTTTAGTGGTTGTATGTCCTATGAGCTTCACTTTGTGATGAGAAATAAGCTGAAAATGCCATCACTGATCATGTTTGTTTTTCAAGCTTTTAAAAATTTTGTGTGTTTGAGAGAAAGAGAGAGAGAGAGAGAGAGAGAGAGAGAGAGAGAGAGTGGGCATGCCAGGGCCTTCAGCCCCTGCAAATGTGCCACCTTGTGCATCTGGCTTATGTGGGCCCTGGGGAATCGAACCTGGCTTTGTAGGCAAGTGCCTTACCATTAAGCCATCTCTCCAGCCCTGATCATGTGTTTTATTGACATTTAAAAAATATATTTTTAAATATTTTATTTATTTATGAGACAGAATGAGAGAGAGAGAGGGTGAGAGAGAGAGAGAGAGAGAGGAAGAGGCAGGTAGAGAGAATGGGCAGGGCATGCCAGAGCCTCTAGCCACTGCCAACAAACTCCAGATGCATGTGCTCCCTTGTGCATCTGGCTTATGTGGGTCCCTGAAGAATCGAATCAGGGTCCTTATGCTTCTCAGGCAAATGCCTTAACTGCTAAGCCATTTTCCCAGCCCAACATTTTTTTTTTTTATGAGAGAGAGACAGACCGACAGACAGACAGTTGGCATGCCAGGGCCTCTCACCACTGCAATTGAACTCCAGATGTGTCTGCCACCTTCTGTGCACGCACAAATGCATGTGTTACCTTGTGCTTCTGGCCTAGGAGGGATCTGGGGAGTTGAACATGGGTCCTTGGGCTTTTCAGGCAAGTGCCATAACTGGTAAGCCATCTCTCCAGACCCTTACTGACAGTCTTACTAACACTAGTCATGTCTTTTATTGACAAATAAGCAGTCAGGGTACTAAGACTTCCCCCATGCCAATGGTTTATATTTACATAGGAGGCTATCTAAATAACATGAATAATTTCAAAATTCATGCAAAAATTACAGATGCCATCTTTAAGGTCATTCAAGGAGGTGACTTAAGTATTCAAAAAAGGTGTCGGGCTGGAGAGATGGCTTAGCGGTTAAGCGCTTGCCTGTGAAGCCTAAGGACCCCGGTTCGAGGCTCGGTTCCCCAGGTCCCACGTTAGCCAGATGCACAAGGGGGCGCACGTGTCTGGAGTTCGTTTGCAGAGGCTGGAAGCCCTGGCGCGCCCATTCTCTCTCTCTCCCTCTATCTGTCTTTCTCTCTGTGTCTGTCGCTCTCAAATAAATAAATAAATAATTTTTAAAAAAAGGTGTGATGCTATTTAGAGTATTTTTCAGTCATCACTTGGAAAGCCTGCCTAAAACACAATCTGAGTCATAAAGTCTAATCCCCCAGAAGATAGCCCTGGTGGAGAATACTGCCTAGGACACAACGTGGTGATGGCCACGCTGTCACCGCTCTTCCCCAGAGTTGAGTCCCCCAGGGACAAGGTCTTACCAGTTTCTGACATGTTCCTGCAGAGGCATATTATGTCCACAGAAGTGAATGCATCACTATGGGTATGCATAGATATGGTATGGTGTGGTTTGATTATGGCTGAGGAAAGATACATAGGTACTGTTCCCTTGTCAGCTCTTTAGGCATTATATTATATTATATTATATTATATTATATTATATTATATACATTATACATTATACATTATACATTATACATTATACATTATACATTATACATTATACATTATACATTATACATTATACATTATACATTATACATTATACATTATACATTATACATTATACGTGGCGCCTGCATCTGGAGTTTGTTTGTGGTGGCAGGACATTTTCTCTCTGTGTGTGTCTGTCTCTCTCTACTTGCAAATAAATAAATAAATTTTTTAAGAACTGAAAAGAGCCCATCAATTCCACCTCTTTAACCACCCATGGCATTAGCCTGTCTCATGAACCTAAGCTTTAAACTAAAATAATGACATTATCATGTTACAATTTCCATCTTCAACCAGGAAAATTGACACTATCGGAAAGGCCGGAGAGGAGGTTTTCAAAAGCCTCCAAGTTCACATAGCCCAAGTTCACTGCTTCCTCTGCAGCTGACCTTGGCTGCACTCTCATAAGCATGAAAGAATCTATCACATAAATGAGTAAAAGGAATTTTTCACGAAGCCAGCTAAGATGATCTCTGCCAAGGCAAGTGGGCAGAGCTACACATCAACACGGCATCTCATATGAGTTTCCACCATCAGCCAGAGATGATTAAATCATGTTTGTACAACAGCATTTGAAAGTTTGCTTTTGTCCATATTTCTCATAATCGCCAGCAGAAAATAGATTGCAACCCTCCAAGGAAAGAAGAACTTGGCATTTTTAAAGAAGTCCAGCGACACACATTAGCACAGAAAACCCATTACGATCCCAAGCGTCAGGCAGCCACAGCGCCGAGGTTCAGCCACAGAGAGACTTAATCTTTCAGAGCCAACAAATGTTATTTCTTCTAGAAGCATCCAGACTTTTATCCTAAGGGGAACTGTGTCCTTAATGTTCAGAAAGTGTGGGAGACAGATGAAAAATTGAATTTTTAAAATCTGTATATACATTCCCCAGCAAAACAACAAAAAAAAAGTTAGACATTAAATTGCACCACCATTCTAAAGGCACTGCAAGGGGCAAAAAAAAAATGCTCCCTGTATTTTGGTCATTTATATTTGTCACATTAGCCAAGGACATTTGCACGAATGCCCAGATGACCTTAGGAGACATGGCCCATCATTTCTGGGGTGGCTGGATTTTATGTGTCAACGTGTCTGCGCTACATCTGAGCCAGTCACCAAGTGCCGACCCTGGAGGCTGTGGAGGTGTCTGTAGATATACTGGTTGAGATTGACACCTACCGTCAGTCACGTTGGCTTGGAGTGAAGACACAGCCTGGGTGAAGTGGGTGGACCACATCTCATCAGCTGAGTCCTTAAGTGAAGAGGTAGAGTTTCCTCCAAATGTCAACACTGGCAACCCAACTTCCAGCCTGGCGCCTGGCCTGTGGGCTCTGCACTGCTGGGTCCCCAGTTCAGGTGGATCACATCCTCGAAACAAACCTAAGGACAGGTGGATACGGGCACCATAAAAACAAACAAGCCAACAAACAAACAACAGACAACCTTCCATTGCTCTGTTCTTGTGGAGCCACGGTTGCTTAAATTCTTTTCACTCATGACCTTTTATTTAATAATTTTTAAATTTTTTATTTATTTGAGAGAGAGAAAGAGGTAGGGAGAGAAAGAGAGAAAGAACAGGCGTGACAGGGCCTCCAGCCACTGCAAGCGAACTCCAGATGCATGCGTCCCCGTGTGCATCTGGCTTATGTGGGTCCTGGGGAATCGAACCGGGATCCTGTGGCTTTGCAGGCAAATGCCTTCACCGTTAAGCCATGTCTCCAGCCCATAATATTTTTAATTTTTTATTTATTTTACTTACGACCCTTTTTATCTGTGAGAACTTTTGTTGTCCACACCCAGATATGTAGGTATACAAGTCAAATGTTTACGGATACTAAGTCACTTTCCTAGTTGTTTTTTTTTTTTTTTTTTTAACGTGTGCTCCTTAGACCCCAGAAACATCCAGGAGCAGGTTCGGAGGAGAATGTCACCAAACGCCCAAGTCTCTCCCAGCTGTGGCTGACCTGAGGGTCCTCCTGAGGGTCCTCCATGCTGAACTTGTCCCCATGGGCCTGGTATCCCCAGGGGGGCTGCCACTGTGACCCTCCTTACAGGCTTGAAGTAGACTGTCTCCAGGAGCCCTGCATTATAGTAGGGCTTCTGCCATGTGGGTTCCCCACTAAGCAAGCACTGTGCCCCCTCCAGGGGTCCTGCACCCCAGCATTTCTGGGATCCTCTTGGTTTTTGAGGAGAGCTCACTTGGTCTGGTTTCTAAGCTTGGTGGTTTGAATGAAAGAAAAAAAAAAATGTCCCCATAGCCTCATGTGTTGAAATACGCAATCCTCGGTTGATGGCGCGGTTTGGGAAGGTTGTAGAGCCTTTGGGAGATGAAGCCTTGCTGGACAAGGTCCGTTACTGGGGACTGGCCTTGGAGTATCATTGCCCAGCACTGCCTGAGGCACGGTTCCCGCTTATTACTTCCTCCAGGCCGATGTGAAGATGTGACGCCCGTCTGTCTGCTCCTACCATGCTTTCCCCACCATGATGAAGCTTCTAAAACTGCAAGTCAGAACTAAACCCTTTCCTTCCATAAGATGCTTCTGGTTTGGGTGTCTTGACCTAGCAACAAGAAGGTAGCCAATACACCAGCTGCATTAGTCAGGGCTCTCTAGAGGAACAGAGCCAATGGAATGAACTGTATTAAAGGGGGGTTTATTGGACTAGTTTACAGCAACCCAACAAGAACAGTCTGCAGGTTTGAGAGTCAAGGAACCCCGTAGCTGCTCAGTCCATGTGGCTGGAGGCCTCAGCAGTCCCCATCCAGCACTGAAGGCCTGGAGGCTTCCCAGAGAGACGCTGCTCTTCACACTGGAAGGCTGAGGAAACGTGGTTCCAATGCCAATGAAAGACAGCCTAACAGGATAGATGCAGGTGCCAGTGAACACGCTTACCAGCAGGCAGCACTCAGGCAGGTAGTAGGAAGAGATGCTTTTCTCTCAGAGCTTCCTTACAGAAAGCCCCTGTCCAGGAGAGCCGTCCACTCTGGGGTAAGGACACACTCTGGAGGAAGGACCTCCTCCTTCAGTTTATCCTTCCTGGAAGCAGCCTCAGAGGCCCACCCAAGAGGAATCCGTAGATTCCTAATCCAATCAAGTTGACCGGGGATCTGAACCGCCGCACAGCCCACCCCCTGCAAACAGCTACCGCTGTGGCCTTGACCCTAGTGCCAAGGCCCCTTGTCTCAAGGCCAGCGCCTGGCCCGACACAGCAGGCAGCTCTCGTGGCAGAGACATCAGAAGACGGCCCCGGGCTGGATCGCTGGTTATAGGGTGGCAGACAGCACCTGCTTGCTCAGAGGGGTTCTGGGCTCCCAAGTCGGGGGGGGCAGAGGGGAGAAGGGAGAGACTGGCCCAGCAGGATCCCCAACACCATCAGTGAGGATGATGAATCTGGGAGGACTACCTGCAGGTGGAAAAAGGAAGAGAGCTTTGGCTGGAGCCAGAGGCCTGACCATCTAGATTACTTGAACCACGGAAGGGAGCCAGCCTGACCCTGAACTGGGTGCCTCTCTCTCCCTTGGGTACCTGCCGTCTTCCCTCCTCTGACATTTCTGCTCCCTTCCTCTCACCACCACGTGCTCTCTAGTCCTGAGTCCCTGACTTCTGCTTGTGTCCAGTGACTCAAAGTGAACGTGGCCGGCCTTCTGGCCTGAAGGACACTTGTTTGCCGAGGCCGCAGTTACAACAGGCCACAGTGTTGACAGCTTAAACATCCGAAGTAGATTCTGTTACAGCCTGGCGTCCAGAAATCAGAGGTCAAGATGTGGCATGGTTGTGCTCCTCTGAAGGCTCTGGGGGAGGAGGGATGGCAAAAGCACTAGTAGCGGGACTGGAGAGATGGCTTAGCGGTTAAGGCGTTTGTCTGCAAAGCCAAAGGATCCTGGTTCACCTCTCCAGGACCCACATAAGCCACACGCACAAGGGGGTGTATGCATCTGGAGTTCCTTTGCAGTGGCTGGAGGCTCTGGCATTCCCATTCTCTCTCTCTAGCTCTCTCCCCCTCTTTCTCTCTCTCTCTCTCAAATATATATATATATATATATATATATATATATATATATATATATATATATATATATATATTTTTTTTTTTTTTTTAAGCACTACTGGCCTGGAGTGGCATGGTTCCAATCCTCTTCTGTCTCTTCCTACCAGGACTGTAGCTATGGCTCAGAGACCCCACTGATGAGTTCATCCTGCCTAGATAGGTCACACGCATAGGTCCCGAGTGCTTTAAACTTGTTCCTGTAAAAGGACACAGTTCAATCCATACACTGAAAGTTCTAGGTGGAGAGGAGGAGGCTGGGGAGATAGGTCACTGGTTAAAGGTGCCTGCTTGAAAAGCCTGATGGGGCTGGAAAGATGGCTTAGCAGTTAAGTGCTTGCCTGTGAAGCCTAAGGACCCCAGTTCGAGGCTCAGTTCCCCAGGACCCACGTTAGCCAGATGCACAAGGAGGCGCATGTGTCTGGAGTTCGTTTGCAGTGGCTAGGAGCCCTGGGGCTCCCATTCTCTCTCTCTCTCTCTCTCTCTCTCTCTCTCTCTCTCTCTCTCTCTCTCTCCTTCCCTCCCTCCTTCCCTCCCTTTTCCTCTTTCTGTCTGTCACTCTCAAATAAATAAATAATAAACAAAAAAATTTAAGAAAAAAGAAAAGCCTGATGGCCCAGGTTCAGTTCTCCAGCACCCACATAAAGCCAGATGCACAAAGTGGCGCATGTGTCTGGAGTTTGTCTGCAGTGGCAGAAGGTCCTAACACGCCCATTCTCTCTCTATCTATCTACCTACCTATTTATCTATCTCCATCTCTATCTATCTATCTTTTTGCTCACACTCTTTCTCTCTTTCTCCTTTCTCTCAAATAAATATAAAGTTGTCAGGGAACAGTTCTCTACCTTTGGGGATAAAGTGCAGGAAAAGTCATCTTGCGGGGGATGACCTCTGCCCTAGGGTCCAGCACAGGCAGCCTGGAATCTGCAGGAAAGACAGTGAGAAGGAGAGAACTGAGAAGCCCAGACCCCACACAGCAAAACCTCAGGCTGTGAGCAGCCCCCATGAGCCCTCCAAGGGGCCACGGCTGCCTCAGACTGACTCTTAACAGTGTTCCCGTCCCCCTTACAGGTTCTTCCCAACACCCCCTGGTATCAGGATGGCTCTGGGTGTAACCCCAATCCAGCTGGTGCCTGGGCTGGTTGCCAACACGGTACATTAATTCACTGATGAGGAAAATGAATGTAACCTCACCAGGCCGACCTTCCCAGGCCTGGTTATACCCTGCCCTCCTTTTCACCCGGCTCTGCTCTGTCCTGCGGGGTGCTGCCCTGCTTCCAAACAGGATGGAACCCATCCTGCCATCCCATGCCCTGATGGCGCAGCCAGGGATGATTCCTGAGTGGGACATTTGAAACTCAGTTCTGCTTCTTGCCTTTCCTCCCCTGCATAACCCTCAAACCCTGTGTCAAGAACTGAATGTCTGTGCCCCCCCCCCCAAAAAAAAGGCCATGTGAGAACCCTAAGGTATGGTTTTAGGCCTGCAGTCTTGGAAGATATGCAGGCTTAGATAAAGTGAGAAGGGATCAGAGCCTCTGATCTCCTTCCCTTCCTCCTTCCTTCCCTTCTTCTCTTCCTCCATTCCTCCCTCTCCACCCTTCCCCCCTTTGGACCAGCCAGCAGCCTTCAGCACACATGGAAGCTGCCCCCCCCCCACTTCATCCCTGAGAAATCTCTGTCCAAACCCTCAGTTTTGGGGGCTTTGAGCCTGCCAGAGCTGACAGACCTGCCCGCCAGGGGGCGCCAGGGGCCCGTGAGCCCCGCCAGGTAAGGCTTCGCCAGCTAGCCTAGAGTTCCTTCCACGGGAGTCGGGACCTGTTTGGAAAGGATGTGGATCAATCGCTGGGCCAGTGAACAAGCCCCCACCCACCCCAGAGTCAGCAGATCTGAGCTGGGGAAAGAGTGTGTCCGTGCCCTGTGAGGTAGGAATGGCTGTAGTCTCCGCATCACAGATGATGGAGCTGGGGCTAAGCAGGTGCACACACCTGGCTGCCCATGACATGCGTGGAGGTGGGGCTGTCCTTCAGACTCGGGGGACAGGGAGTATCCCAGGACCACGGCATGAGTGTCAGGGTCACGCAGCAAGAAGACTAAGTGAAACTGGCAACAGTGTGGAGGCCACTCTGAAAAACCAAATTGCCATACCTGCTTCATCTTAAAATCTGCTTGTACAGGCAGAGACCCTGAAGTCTTAGGGGCTTGATGAAAGCCAAAAGTTGGAGATCACATTGAAAAAAAATCCAGAAATTTGGGCCAAGAAGATGGCTCAGCAGTTAAAGGCACTTGTTTGCAAAGCCTGCTGGCCCAAAGCTTAATTCCCCAATACCCACACAAAGCCAGATACACAAAGTGGTACATGTATCTGGAGTTTATTTGCAGCAACAAGAACCCCTGGCATGCCCATGCCCACACCTTCCTTCTCCTTGCAAATAAAATAAATAAAATAAAATAAATAAAAATATGTTTTAAAAAGAAAACTCTAAAAGAAACCTGATATGTAGTTGCACCCCAAAAGATGGTATCTGTCAGATGCACACATATTTCCTTCAAAGACCTTTCCATCGATGTCTATAGTTCGCCATGAGGAACTTTGGGCTGTATGAATAGCTACATAGTATTATGTATTTATTTATTTATTTATTAAGAGAAAAAGAGAGAGAATGGACAAGCCAGGGCCTCTAGCCACTTCAAATGAACTCCAGACACATGTGCCACCATGAGCATCCGGTTTACATGGGCACCAGGGAATCAAACCTGTGTCTGTAGACTTCACAGGCAAATAAATATCTTAACCACCGAGCCATCTCTCCAGCCCCTGGTTTGACTTTTACTAATAAGATTATGAAGCTATAGCAAAATAAAGTATCATTTGTATTGTTATATCCTGTAAAAATTTATAAAATAATAAGAAACTGAGATAGAGATTGCTGTCTCTCCTTTTGTATAGCCAGTCCTATCTCTATCTATCTATCATCTAGCTGTCCATAGCTATCTCTTTTCCTCTCTCCTCCCTCAGCTCCTGGTGTTTAATCACAAGTGCACTGTGACAGTGTCCTGGTGAGTGTGTGAAGGCATACAGCTCTGGTCTACAGCCCCTCATGTTTCCCTTGTTCATATCAATTTTTTTCTTAGTGACCTTCTCAAAGCCTCTCATCTAGTTGCCTTACAATTTATAACCATAGCCCATCCCCTCCAGTTTTTCTCTAGAATTTGTGGTGAGACAACTGGCCCACAGTCACAGGTGGATTCTCTGCTTTGTGAAGACCACAGCTTGTGAATCACAGACCAAAGGATGGAAATTAAGTGCAGGCCTTTTGTAAACAAAACGGAATTACAAAAGTAAAATCTGCAAAGAAAACCAGAAAACTCAAAGTACAAGCAGTTTCATTCCTTGGAAATTATTTGGATTAATCTGCTTCTTAATTAAGATTTGGAATTTAGTTCTGTAGGAGCATACAGAGCCCAGGTCTCACACAAAAGATTTGCCATCTGCTACTGGGAAAGATGCTGACCTGGCCACCGTCCCCGCTCTCTGACGGCCTGGGGTTTCCCAAGCAAAGCAGGCAACTGCGTGTTGGCGTCTTAAAAAGGTCAAAGACACATTGAGGTTTCCAATGTCCTTGTCAGATGAGACTCAATTTAACCCAGTGAGCTGAATGTCTGCCGATTTGCTAAGGGCTTCGGGGTCTTTGTGTTAGTTACTTCCCTTGTTGCTGTAACAAAATACCAGACCAAAAGCTAATTAAGGGGGCTTGGGGGCCGGGGAGATGGCTCAATGGTTAGTGACACTTGCTTGCAAAGCCCGATGGCCTGCGTTTAAGTCCCCCACCACTCCTGTAAAGTGGGACACAAGGAGTGGTACAAGCACCTGGCATTCCTTATGTAGTGACAAGAGACCCTGATAGAAAAATAAATAAGTAAATGGATAAATAACTTTTAAAGCTGCTTAAAAGAAGGGTTTATTTGGGCTCATAGTTGGAGGTTACAGCCTCATCGGGGTGGGGAAGGCACGGCAGCAGCAGCATGAGGCAGCTGGTCACGTTCTAGTCACAATCGGGAAACAGAGAGGAATGCTCACCCCACTCTCCTTTCCTTTCTATCCGATCCAGGACCCCAGTCCACGAGACAGTGCTGCCCACAGTTAGGGTGGGTCTCCCCACCTCAATGAACTTAATCTAGAAATTCCCTCACAGACATGCCCAGGCATTTGTTTCCTAGGTAATTCCAAACCCAACCAAGTTAGCAATAAAGATTAACCATCTGTGGCTCCTTGAGTAAAAGTTGATGCTACGGTGAGCGAGGAAGCAGCCTTTGCTCCCCCCAATAGGCTACTGTGCAGGGACCTTCTGAACCCCAATCAGTTGCTTTATTAAACAGCATACTTGAATGCTCATGTGTGTCTTGTTGGAAGAGTCAGACTACCTACTCACATGGACATTAGAGCCACACCAAATGGACAGGTGCTATTTCAAAAGTCTTGTCCAGAGGGGTGCTCAGCACTGCAATATCTCGATCACACCTTCCATGGCTCAGGGTCTATTGCAGAAGAGGTGGTGGAAAGAATGTAAGAGCCAAAGGAAGGGTAGGACTCCTTACAACGTGCTTCTCCAGACACAAAATGGCCTGGATATCCATGACCTCACAGTGCCTGACACTACCTACACAAGACCATCATAATAGGAGGAAAAGATCATGACATCAAAATAAAAGAGACTGATTGAGAGAAGGAGGGGATATGATGGAGAGTGGAGTTTCAAAGGGGAAAGCGGCGGGGGGCGGGGGGAGGGAATTACCATGAGATATTGTTTACAATTATTGAAGTTGTCAATAAATAAATAAAATATGAAAAAAAAATCCTGTCCACAAAAGGCTATCATTAAGGGCACTTCATTCCACCCACAGAGAAGCCTGCTGGCTTGGGAACACTTCTACACATCACCGGTCAGAGCTACTATTTCCAGTAGACCCCAGGCCGCTGCCTGAAGCCCAGCTTCCCTGACACCTGAGGAGCAAGGACACTTGTCTCCCCGCTCCTCGCATGGAGTTTGTGATTCCCCACACAGGTGTCCACCAAGGGACCCAGAGTTTTGGCGTTCCTCTGGCCTGCGCTCTAGACGTGACATGACTAGCTGAGAAGCATCCTGGGCTGGATGCCAGTGCCCAGGACAGCTCTAGAGCTTGCTTGACTCCCTTACTTCTACCCAGATTGTCCTTTTTAATTTTTTTTTTTTTTTTGAGAGTCAAAGAGAGAGTAGAACAAGCTTAATGTCACAGAGGAGGAAAACTGTGCCAGCTGCTTGAGCCAGACCCTTTCTCTGCCCTTCCATCTTCTTTAAAAACTATTTATTTATGGGCTGGAGGAATGGCTTAGCCATTAAGGTGTTTGCCTGCAAAGCCAAAGGACCCAGGTTCAATTCCCCAGGACCCATGTTAGCCAGATGTACAAGGGGGCGCAGTGTCTGGAGTTCGTTTGCAGTGGCTGGAGGCCCTGGCACGCCCATTCTCTCCCCTCTGTCTCTCTCCTTCTTTCTCCGTCAAATAAATAAATATAATAAAAATATTTATTTATGAGAGAGAGAGAAGGGGCACTCCAGGGCCTCCAGCTACTGCAAATGAACTCCAGACACGTGTACCTTGTGTATCTTCTTTCCATCTTCATCTTCAACTCCCAGAGCCCAAGCTCTGGGGCCCTCTCTTCCTTTGGACTAGCTTCCAGAGGTAAGGAACCAGGTTACAGGTCTCTGCACTCATGTGGAAATTATGGATCCAGAAAGAATTCTATTAAGCAAGATGACTCAAACTCAGAAAGCCCAAAACCACATGTTCTCTCTTATATGCGGATCCTACATATAAAAACGTATATTTGCGCACACAAAGAGGCACAAACATAGGGCAAACCTAAGAAGCTAGAATAGTGACCAAAAGAGGGTAAAAAAAAGAGGAACCTGGATGGGGGAAGGGCAAAAAGAATGGGTAAAGTAAACAGAAAGGAGATACAAGAGGGTTAGGGATGGGGGAGAAGAGAGAAATGGAATCAACTCAAACAAGTTGTGTTTTTTTTTTAATTTTTTATTTATTTATTTGAGAGCGACAGACACAGAGAGAAAGACAGATAGAGGGAGAGAGAGGGAATGGGCGCGCCAGGGCTTCCAGCCTCTGCAAACGAACTCCAGACGCGTGCGCCCCCTTGTGCATCTGGCTAACGTGGGACCTGGGGAACTGAGCCTCGAACCGGGGTCCTTAGGCTTCACAGGCAAGCGCTTAACCGCTAAGCCATGTCTCTAGCCCCAAGTTGTGTTTGAAAATGCGCCCTAATGATACTGAAGACTATGCTGACAAAAACTAATATTTTTTGTTTTGGGGGGGTAGGGTCTTGCTCTAGCCCAGGCTTGACCTGGAGTTCACTATGTAGTCTCAGG
Source organism: Jaculus jaculus (assembly GCF_020740685.1). NCBI lineage: Eukaryota > Metazoa > Chordata > Mammalia > Rodentia > Dipodidae > Jaculus > Jaculus jaculus. The sequence continues at coordinate 22,611,361 of NC_059103.1, forward strand.
TTGACCTGGAACTCACAATAATCCTCCTACCTCAGCCTTCCCTGCACTGGGATTAAAGGCGTGCGCCACCATCGCTGGCAGATTGGAACACTGACTTTTGAGCTCAGTAGCTTAGCTCCTCCTCTGATCGGCGAACAGAGTGTGAGGTACAGTCAGTCCTCCTGAAACCTCCTCTGGGAGCCAGCTGTCCTGAGTCCTGCTAGCTCAGAGGACCAGGAGGGGACCTCCATTGACATATTCTGTGGGTTCCTTGTCTTACCCACTCGTCTCCAGCCCCAAGACCAGACTGGTGGGGGTCCCAGGCCTGCGACACTCCAGGGAATCTGTGTCTGGGTGGCTAATGTCCACCAATAGCCAGTATACCTATAGGCGTAGGGAACCGTGGACACCACAGATGCTTGCAGATGTCTGAAAGGGGTGGGGGTTCGACCTCATCCACCTCCTTCACGACAGCTTGTGTCCCGGGCCCTCCACTGAGTACTGGGGTCTTGGTTTCTTCTGCAGACCCAGGACACCGCACACCCTACCTCGGGCCCAGCTGACCACCCAAAGGAGAGGAGAATCACTGAGGTCAGTCGCTGATGGCTCGCGTCCAAGTCAGCCTCAGAGCTGTAACTTGTGGATGAGGGAGCTCGGTACTGGGACCTGGGTGCCCCGCGGCGGACCAGCTCGGGGTGATTCCACCCACATACCATCCATTCCTCCCGCAAGATCACGGTCGAGGTCGGTCGGTCTGTTGATCGGGTAGGTTTTGGAGGTGCCAAGATCCTAACAGCAGCGGTCGGATAACAGCAAGAGCGGAGGCAGGCAGAGCTCTGTCCAGGCCCTCGCTGTGTGTCGGGGGAGGGCGGCAGACCCGTGCCTGGGTCCCCGCGTGTCTCGGGCGTCTCGCGTGGGTGGGCAGAGCCGGGCCGGCTGGGGGCGGAGCTCGGGGCGGCGGCGGTTGCGCGCGTCTACCTGGCTGGCAAGGGCGCGCGGGGAGGCGGGGCGCGGGTGGGGAGCGCGCCCGTCCCCGTCCCCGGCCCCGGGGAGCCGCCGCCGCCAGTCGCCGCGGCCGCCCGCGCGCCAGCGAGCACGAGCCTGCGGTCACCCCCGGCAAGGTAGCAGCGCCCGCGGCCCCGCGGAGCCCGCCCCTCGCGGGGGAACCCACCCTCCGGACCTCGCCGGCGGCCCTGCGCCTCGGAGCGGGAGCGCAGCAGCGGTGGGTGATCTCCGGCGGGGACGCGCGGGGTAGCCTTTGTCTCAGAGCCCCTGGCAGGTGGGAGGACCCCCTTCTCCTCGGAGCCTGAGTGCCCCACGGGGTTGGGCAGGGGACTAGCTGTGGGCTCGGGTGTCTCTCCCTGACCCGGGACGCGCGGGGCACACTTGGTCTCAGTGGCGCAGGTGGCCGGGCAGGTGGCCGCTTGGCGATGGTTCCCCCCCACAACCCCATCCTCCCGTGCCAGGGAGCGCGGCGGACCCACGATGGAGACGCTGGGGTCTGGAAGCCTGTGGGTTTCTCTGAGTGGTCTTCAACCAGGCCTGGCCACCTCGGGGTCGCTGATGAGCTAGCGGCCTGGGTGGGTGGGTGGGAGGGGTGGCGGAGGGAGTGGGGGAGGGGCTAGGGATGGGAAGTGACAATGGACCACAGAGGCCGCCCTGGGCCATGCAGAGAGGGGTCTTGGTGGCTAGATGAGCTGAGGGACACATTGGGGCTGCATCGTAACCTCAAGTGGGTTCTAAGTACACCTGCTCCAGGAGGGCGGTCCTTCACGCTCTTCCCCCACAGTCCCCCACCTCCCAGCAGGGTTTCTCTTTGAGCAAAGAGGGCAGGGCGGCGACAGGGACTTGTCTGCACTTCCGCCTTTCCCGGGGCCCCATCTCTGGGCTCTTCCGCAGGCCTATTTGGCGCCACACCACCTTCCATCCCCAGCCCACCTGCGTGCCCTGGCGCTGTGGCCTCAGGCTCCCGGTCTTCCAGCTCAAGGTTTCCCAGTCCTGATGCCCAAGTCTACCTGCCTGTTCTGTCGTGGTTTGCTGTCACTCTTGGTTTTATGGAATGTGTGTCCCCTACTGTCTCTTCCTGTGTTAGGTCTTTCTGGTTTGGAAGATGCAACAGTGTTTAAAGGGAAGGTTTAAAGTTCTCTGGGGATATTGGTTCTGATTGCTTGATGTTTATTTGCCCGCTGTGATTGGTTGGAGGAAGACCAGGAGCTGGGGACGGGGGCGCAGTGCTGTAGAGGTGGGAGACAGACCCCCTCCCAGATATGGTCCCTGCCTCTGCTGACCACAGGACCTTTGCAAAGGAAGGAAGCCTTAAGGGAAGTCCCCTTTAAGCCCTTTGGTTTTGGAGATTTTATTCCTCCATGCTGGAGAAGCCACCCAATACCTGTTACTGTCCCCAAATGTGGTAAGCTTCCTAGAGGCACCCCCCCACACACACACACCACATCCACCCGGGGGGAAGTAGGCCCTTGCTTAAAGGGTGGGGTCCTGGGAGGGGGGTACCCAGCCCAGAGCCTGGAGCAGAGCTGGAGTCATAACAGATATGATGTGCTCACAAACAGGACAAGTTCACTCCGCAGGCATCAGGCAGTTGTTAAGTGGGATAAATAGGAACTTGAGAGAGAAAAATCACTTAAAAATCATTGCAAATGGGGCTGGAGAGACAGCTTAGCAGTTAAGGCGCTTGCTTGCCTGCTGGAGCCTAAGGACCCAGTTTGGATTCCCCAGAACTCATGTAAGCACATGGTGACATGTGCCTTTGGAGTTCGTTTGCAGTGGCTAGAGGCCCTGTGGGCCCATTCTCTCTCATAAATAAATGATTTTTTTTAATTATTGCAAATGGGGCTGGAGAGATGGCTTAGTGGTTAAGTGCTTGCCTGTGAAGCCTAAGGACCCCAGTTCGAGTCTCGATTTCCCAGGACCCACATAAGCCAGATGCACAAGGTGGCACATGCATCTGGAGTTCATTTGCAAAGGCTGGAGGCCCTGTCATGCCCATTCTCTCTCCCTCTCTCTCTCTCTTTCTCTTTCTCTCTCTGTCTGTCACTCTTAAATAAATAAATAAATAAAATAAACAAAAATTATTGCAAATGGTCCATGAAACTTCCAAAAGTTTAACTGTTCTGAGATGGCCACTTCTCTGACCTCCAGGCTGAACAAAGCTACAGGGTTCACATCCACGTTGGCAATCTTCCTCAGGTCCCACGGGTGAGACAATCCTTCATGAGTTGCCTGACTTCTGTGTGGTGTTGAGTGGTTCCATCGAGATGCTGAGCGTCAGGTTTTGGTGGGACCTGTGTGTGTGTTGATCAAAGGTGTCTGTTCCACCCAGGAAGAGAACAGAGTTCCTTCTTCCTGGAGGATTTCCTGATTCTGTCTGAATTTTCACTCTTCATTTAGGCTATTTTGACTACTGTCTTCTTAGCTGTTCCCTGGGTTTCCTTAAAACTGAGACAAACTTCAGGTCACCAGCCGCGCCAGCCTTTCCACTTGCAGGTGACATTGGCTGGGCAGTCGTGAAGCGCCAGGCTCTCTTCTGAGAGCAGTTAGTATCTTCATGTACTAATCCTCGCTATCCTAGGAGAGCCCGTGGGCAGCCTCTCCGGCCGCGGAGAGGACAGGCAAGGTGCTCCAGAGACACGAGGCTGGGGTTTCCACCGGTTGCCGATTTGTTGCCTTAATGGCCACACAAAGGTGCCTCTGTCCTCTCTCCTTAAATGATCACCACTGATGCCTGACCAGGCCCATTAAAAGCCTTCCATATCCGAATGACCTTACCGCCTCCTGCCTTTGCCTTTGCTGTGTCCCCTCCTCAGCTTCCTTTGTTGTCAACTAAGAAGAAAGGCTAGGGCTGAAGAGATGGCTTACTGGTTAAGGTGCTTGCCTGTGAAGCCTAAGGACCCAGGTTCGGTTCCTCAGTACCCACAAAAGCCAGATGCACAAGGTGGCGCATGCATCTGGAGTTCATGTGCAGTGGCTGGAGGTACTGGCATGCCCATTTTCTCCCTCCCTCCCTCCCTTCCCCCACCCTATAAATAAATAAATAAGTATTTTTAAAAAGAAGAAAGGCTAATGTCCCGGTGAATGAGCATCATGTTACAAAAGCTGTCACTAAGCTGGGTGACATTCCTGAAGGAAGCCAGGGACCACATTGCATGGAAGAGGTGACATGCCAGGAAGATTCTGCGCCTGCCGAGCATGTGTGCAGAACAGTTGATAGAACGTTCTCCTAGGCAGGGCCTTTAAACCTTTGTCACGAACTATGATGGGCAAACTTTAGCCAAGAAAACAAAATTACTAAGATATGCTTATCTGTTGCAAGGCAGGAAGTGGCTCAGACAACAGAAAGGGACAGCTAGGCAGGTGGGCCACCTCAGGACAGACCACCATCTCAGATGCACCTGAGGCTGCTGTCCCTCCAAGGGTGCTGGTGACAGCTGCGGAGGTGTATTTTGAAGTCACCAGGATGTCTCTCAGTCACTGTTAAGATGCAACATTGGGGCTGAGGAGATGACTCAGTGGTTAAAGGCACTTGCTTGCAAGCCTGCCAGCCAGAACTTAATTCCCCAACACCCACATAAAGCTGGGGACAGAGTGGCCCCGTGTGTCTCTGATCCCAGCCAAGAAGCTCAGGACCCTGCTAGACTGGGGCACAGGCAACAACAAAGGAAAAGATACCCAGTCTCAGGAAAAAAAAAAATGAAAGGACAAAAACCCCCTGATTTCCTCTGACTTCCATACATTCACCATTGGGTACATGCTTGTACACAGACATACAGAGACACAGACACACACATCATACACATACATGCATACATGTATAGCCAGCAGTTAAAGTGGTACACGCATATGGAATTCATTTGCAGTGGTAAGAAGCCCTAGTATGCCCATTCTCTTTTTTCTCGCTCTCTGTCTCTCTTTCTTTCTCTCTCTGTCACTCTCTGTGCTTGCAAAGAAATAAATATTTTTTTTAAACTTAAATAAGACACATTCTTATAGTTCTAAAAGTTGCTTTATTCTGGGCTCTGTCAGCAGCATCAAAGAGGTCTAAGGAAGTATTATAAAAAAAAAAAAGAAAGAAAAACCAGGGCCAGAGAGATGCCTTAGCGGTTAAAGCGTTTGCCTGCAAAGCCAAAGGACCCAGGTTCGATTCCACAGGATCCATGTTAGCCAGACGCACAAGGGGGCGCATGCATCTGGAGTTTGTTCACAGTGCCCATTCTCCCTCCCCTCATCTCTGTATGTCAAATAAATAAATAAATATGAAAACAGAAAAGCCAGATGGAAGGGCTGGGATGCGGCTCAGTTGGTAAGAGTGCTTGTGTCACGTGCACGAGGCCTTGAGTCTCATTCTCCCAGCTCTGCCTAAAGCCAGGCACGGTAGTGTATGCCCACCGTCGTGCTCAGGAAGTGCAGACAGGAGGGTCAGGCTCTCAGAGTGTTCCTGCGCTGTATGGGGAGTTCGAGTTTAAGTCCAGGACCATCCGGGCTATGTGTGACCCTTTCTAAAAATAAATAAATAAAAACAGTGAAAATAAATAAGCGAGTGTCTGAAGGCAGGGGATCAGAAGAGCAGTGTGAGCTTCGTCTTTGGAGTAGGGAGTACAATGTGCAGAGAACAGGCTCCGTGGTTGAAGAAAGCCCAACACAAGCCTGGAGAGAAGGCTCAGACGTTAAGGCACAGGCCTGTGAAGCCTAAGGACCCAGGTTCAATTCTCCAGGTCCCGTGTAAGCCAGATGCACATGGTGGTTCGTTTGCGGTGCCTGGAGGCCCTGGTGAGCCCATTCTCTCTGCCTCTGTCTCTAATAAATTAAAAAAAAAAAAAAAAGCTGGGCATGGCGGCACATGTCTTTAATCCCAGCACTCAGGAGGCAGAGGTAGGAGGATCGCTGAGAGTTCAAGACCACCCTGAGACTCCATAGTGAATTCCAGGTCAGCCTGAACTAGAGTGAGACCCTACCTTGAAAAAACAAAGAAAAAGAAAAGAAAAGAAAAAAGAAAGCCCAAGACAGATTAATAAAATATGAAAAGAGCTTTAACTCCCTGGTGATCAGAACTCAAATTAAAACACTATTAAGATACTGTTTCACATTCCTTGTACTGTTAAAAATTCTCAGCTCTTGACTGTGCTTTGTACAAGAGAAGATGAAGAACACTGAGAACTTACATTATTGAGAAGGAAAACAAGCGAGAAACAAACATTTATGTGGAACAAGCACATGCTAGATATTCCTGAACAAGTTCTCAGTTCTCAGCACCTGTATCCCCAAGAGAGTGTCTGGTCTGCATGCGCAAGAGCCCCACACCATGCTTGTTCTCTGAGATGACTTGTAAAACAAATGACAGTTTGGAGTTCACCGTAGATGTATTGTAGTAAGTCAGGGGCTGGGGAGATGGTTTAGTGGTTAGGGCATTTGCCTGCGAAGCTTAAGGAACCAGGTTTGATTCCCCAGGACCCACGTAATCTAGATGTATAGGGCGGCACATGTGCCTGTGATTCATTTGCAGTGGCTGGAAGCCCTGGCATGCCCATTTTCTCCCTCCTTCCCTCTCCCCCCCTCCCTCCCTCTTTCTTTCTCTCTCAAATAAATATATTTTTTTAAAAAGGAAAAAAAAGAATAAAAAGGAGAGAGAAATAATAGGCATAGTACTGCATGCTTTCCAGCCCTCAGGAGGATGTTGAGTTTGTGGCCAGACAGGGCTATATAAGGTTCTGTCAAAAGAAAGCGGGCTGGAGAGATGGCTCAGCAGCTAAAAACACTTGCTTGCAAAGCTAGGTGGCCCAGATTCAACTTCCTCGTGATCCCTGTAAAGCCACGTGCACAAAGTGGCACATGTGTCTGCAGTTCATTTGTAGCAACAACAGGAAGCCCTGGCGTACCCATTCTCTCTCTCTCTCTTGCTATCTCTCCTCTCTCAAATAAATAGATATTTTTGGGGGGAAAAAAGGAAAGGAAAGGAATGGAGGGGAAGGGAAAAAAAGAAAATGAAGGGAATTGAAGGAAAGAAAAAAAATGAGAACACAGAGAGAACTCACTGGGTATCCTTTACTCTTCACCTAATGTCCCTGATGTTAACATTTTCCAGCTATAGCATGTCATCATTAAGATTGACACAACCATTAACCTCGTTCAGAAGTCAGCTCTCACCGGGGTGTGTGTGTGTGTGTGTGTGTGTGTGTGTGTCTGCATGAGTCTCAGTGTCTAGTTTTGTATGATGTCACCTCCATATGGAATCATCTGACTGCCAGCACAATGAAGGAAGAAGGCAGGGTCACTGCAATGTGCCTCATGCCACCCTTTATAGGCACAGCCAGCTTCCTCCATTCCCCTCCAGACACGCAGGCCACCAGGAATCTGTCCCTCCTTCTGTCTGGTCACCATCTCAAGAAAGCCATGTCAGTGCATTCACACCCCGTGGCGCCTCCTCTGCTTGGTCTTCTCACCCAGCACGAGTCCCCCACCATCCACCCGGCTGGTGGAACACACCCACAGTTCACTCTGTGCCACTGCAGGCCAGGGCTCCATGATACGGAAGCCCCCACGGTCATCCTCCCTTTGAAGGGTGTTTGGGTGGTTTCCACTTTGAAGTGTCTTGCGCACGAAGCTGCCGTGAATTCACGTGCAGACTTTCTGTGTGACTGTCGTTTTCATTTCTCTGGGCAAAATGCCCAATAACACAATGGCTGAGGCATATGACACGCACATGTTTAATTTTGTAAGAAACTGCCAATTCTTTCCCAGAGCAGCGTGCCACTTTGCATTCCCACCAGCAAGTATCTGAGTGACGCCGGATGATCACAGATGGTGTTTGGTATTGTCACTTTAAAAAGAAATTTTAGCTGTTTTAATGTATGATAGGGATAGTGTATGGCGGTTTAATTTAATTTACATTACCCCGACGATGATGATGTGAAAGGTGACCTAGGGTGCTTTGGCACTTGGAAATCCTCTTGAGTCTGTCTGCTCATTTCTTTTTTCTCATTTTCTTTCTTGAAAATGTGTGTGTGTATGAGAGAGAGAGAGAGATAGCAAGAGAACACATGTACATGCATACACACACACACACACACACACACACGCCAGGGCCTCTTGCGGCTGCAAACGAATGCCAAACATATGCTCCACTTTTATTCACCCAGCTTACATGGACAGCATGGGAATTAAACCCAGGCCCACAGGCTTTGCAAGCAAGCTCCTTTATTAACGCACGAGCCATCTTCCCAGGCCCGCCCGTTTTCTAATTGGACTGCTGCCTTGATGTTTCCCTTTGCTGGTTCTTCACACTTCCTGGCTATGCATGCTGCCTCCAGGTTGGCTGTGATGTCCCACCTGTTTACCTGGTCACTTCATCTTCCCTGTAGAGCCTTTTACAGAAAAAAAAAAGTTACTGATTTTGATACATTTCAGGCCATTAATCTTTCCTTGTATTAGTTGTGAGTTTTTACATGGAATCTTAAGAACACTTAATCCTAAAGACTTCATTCTGAGCCGGGTGTGGTGGTGCACGCCTTTAATCCCCGCACTCGAGAGGCAGAGGTAGGAAGATTGCTGTGAGTTCGAGGCCACCCTGAGACTACATAGGGAATTCCAGGTCAGCCTGGGCTAGAGTGAGACCCTACCTTGAGAAACTACAAAAAAAAAAAAAAAAAAAAAAAAAAAAGACTTCATTCTGGTTCCTTTCTCTGTTTTTGTTTTTTATTTTTATTTATTTATTTATTTGACAGAGAAGTGGGAGAGAGAGAGAATGGGCACACCAGGGCCTCCATCCATTTCAGACAAACTCCAGACTCATATGCTCCCTTGTGCATCTGGCTAATGTGGGTCCTGGGGAATTGAACCTGGGTCCTTTGGCTTTGCAGGCAAAGGCCTTAACTGCTAAGCCATCCCTCCAGCCCCTGTTTTTGTTTTCTTTGACCAGTTTTATAGTTTCATGTTCTAAGCATTAGTTTGTGACCCATCTTGAGTTAATTTTTATGTGAAGTGGGAAGTCAGGCTGATTTTTTTTTTTTTTTTTTTGCCATGGCTCATTTTTGGTTTTACTGATGAAGGTCCAATGGCTCTAGGACCATTTGATGGAAATGTAACCCATCAAATTACTTTGGAACCTTTGACAAAAAAAAGTCATTTTCACTTATCATCATCATCTTTGGTTTTTTGTTTTTGTTTTTTGGGATTTTGTTTTTGTTACTGTTTCAAGGTAGGGTCTCAATCCAGCCCAAGCTGACCTGGAATTCACTATGTAGTCTCACGGTGAGACTACATAACCTCACAGTGATCCTCCTACCTCTGCCTCCCAGTGCTGGGATTTAAGACATGTGCCACCACGCTCAGCCCTCTTTGGTTTTTCCGAGGCAGGGTCATCATCTGCCCTCGAACTCGCTATGTATCTGAGGATGACCTTGATCTCCTGCCTCCACTTCCCAAGTGCTGGGATTACAGGAGTGAGCCACCATGTCTGGCTCTCAGAACCAGCCTTCTCATGTGCATGAATGGGGGATGGGGACAGTGTGTTTGGGTTGTTTTCATTCCAGTTCGTGCAGATGTGTGAAAAGAGAGTAGTTGTGAAGTACCTTAGGGCCGACATCCATGCAGTGTGAACACAAGCTATAGTTACTGCCATGGAGAGGCCAAGAAGACACATCATATTTAAGAACCAGTTGTGGGGCCAGAGATACTGCTCAGTGGTTAAGGCGCTTGCCTGCAAAGCCTAAGGACCCAGATTCAATTCAGTTCTCCAGGACCCACATAAAGCCAGATACACAAGGTGGCACATGCGTCTGGTTCGTTTGCAATGGCTGGAGGCCCTGGCATGCTCATTCTTTCCCTCTCCCCCTCCCTCTCTCCCTCCCTCTTTCTCTGCCAAATAAATATGCAAATATTTATTATTTTTTATTTATTTGAGAGTGACAGACAGAGAAACAGAGAGAGAGAGAGAGAAAGAGAGAGAGAGAATAGGCACACCAGGGCCACCAGCCACTGCAAACGAACTCCAGACGCGTGTGCCCCCTTGTGCATCTGGCTAATGTGGGTCCTGGGGAATCGAGCCTCAAACCAGGGTCCTTAGGCTTCACAGACAAGCACTTAACCGCTAAGGCATCTCTCCAGCCCATGCAAATATTTTTTTAAAGAAACAACAATATGGACCAGGAGTGGCACATAGGCAGATCCCATTCATTGCTGGATGTGGCCGTGCTGTGGCTGTTAGGGGAGATGATAACTTCATTCTATCATTCCATCAAAGTTTTACAACATTTCAGACAAAAAAAAAAAAAAAGAGGAAAAGAAAACAAGTGTATTTGCTCGTGAGATATTATTACAGGTCCCAGCTGGGGTTTTAGCAAGGTCAGCTGTGACTCTGAGCCCCAGTCTCTATGATTTCACTGTAGAAGAATTTTTAAAATGTGGGAAAGAAGTGGCAAAACTAACTTTGGATTCCACCTACATAAGTTTGTATCTGACTGATTTTGATTGAAGTACCTGAATTACTGTAGTATCTATAATGAGATGGAGGCTTTGAAGTACAAGGGTCCATCCCACCAAATGCCAGTATTCTCCAGCATTCACCATGGTACCATCTCCTACCCACCCATGTTCTCCGGAGTTTTCTGCTCACTGCTGATAAAACAGTTGGGCAACTAATTATATTCATTTCCTACTGCAATGCTCCCTGTCTTACCACGGGGGGTTACCTCCAGTTCACACTGGACACACCACAAGCTGAAATTTACTCCATGCGTCTACCTCCAGAACATCTAGGCCTGGCCTGGCCTACCAGAAATACCTTCAAGTCACTTCCGGCTCACCTTGGGCAAGGTCCTCTACCACACACCTGTTCTGTGATAAGGAGGCGAGTAACACCTGGAACTCACTGGAACTGTGCTAAAACTGAAAAGCAGACAGGTTGTAGGCTGTGATTTTCTTTTTCCATGGTTATGTCGTCAGCACTCTGCATTGAACATCAGAAGTCAGGACTGCCTGTACATCGGGGTCAACCAGAGACTCTGAATATGAAGGTGGGCGGAGATTGGGCGTGGGTGAGTCTCAGAACTGGCATGGTGCCTGTGGGTTCTGCAAAAGGAAGAAACAACCCCAAGTGAGTCTTTGCACTTTGCCAACTGCAGGCTTGCATCTCTCCCCACGTCACACCACAGCCTGTCCCCCACCGCCGACACAGACTTCCTCTCCTGTTAAGTCAGGTTTGCATTGCTGGAAGAAATCACCTGACCAAGAGAAAAAAAAAAAAAAGATTTTGGCTTATAGACTCAAGGGGAAGCTCCACAATGGCAGGGAAAACGATGACATGGGCAGAGGGTGGACATCACCCCCTGGCCAACACCAGACGGACAACCTCAACAGGAGAGTGTGCCAAACCCTGGCAAGGGGAAGCTGGCTACAACACCCACAAGCCTGACCCCCAACAATACACTACCTCCAGGAGGCTTCAATTTCCAATTGCCATCAGCTGGGAACCTAGCATTCAGAACACCTAAGAGGGACACCAGGACATCTCCTCCCTGTGAGTCATATGTCTGTAGGTCCCCTGCCGTTGCTGGTCACAGCTGGACCTGATGCCATATGGATTTGTCCAGTTTGAGATATTTCTGTTTTAGCAACATGGTTCCTAGATTTCAGGAGACTGCTCCCTACAGTAGGATAGAACATAGAAGAAATTCACGAGGGCTGAAGAGGTGGCTTAGCAGCTAAGGCACTTGCCTGCAAAGTCAAAGAACCCAGGTTTGATTCTCCAATACCCACGGAAAGCCACATGCAAAAACTGGCATATGTCTGGAGTGTGTTTGCAGCGGCTGGACGCCCTGGTGCGCCCAATCTCTCTGTCTGTCTTCTCTCTTTCTCTCCTTGCAAAGAAATTAATAACATAAAATATTTTTTAATTCATGGAAGAATCCTCAGTGCATAACTATGAATGAAATGCTTGACATGTTAACTGAGACATTGTGGTTATCGGTTAGTGTGCTGAGCATAAGTGTCTTATTATTATTATTTTGGTGTTTTGAGATACAGTCTCACTCTAGCTCAGGCTGACCTAGAATTCACTATGTAGTCTCAGGGTGGCCTCAAACTCATGGTGACCCTCCTACCTTTGCTTCCCATGTGCTGGGATTCAAGGCGTGTACTACCATGCCCAGCTAGGTGTCTTATTTAATCACAAGTTCTCCTTGCCTTCCAAAGGGCACAGTCTTATCTTTCAAGACATTCCCGTGTTGAGGTCTAAGTCTGCCCTTGACAATGGCCACCTGGGTAGCCTCTCCGAGCCCTAGGAAATGCTGGCCTTCCACTCCTTTGTGCCTTGTTGAGGTCTGCTGTTTGAGGTTCTTAGCCCAGAGTGAAGGAAGGAGGCCCGTTTGTCTGCTTGGTAACAACCATAACGTGTGGGCCTCTTTGTATCAGGCACCCACCTCCGTAACAAGCCCATCTTCTCGGGGGGCTCTCAGGGGAGTGGAGGATGTGCTAAGGCACATCTGCTTGGACAGAGAACCCTGCTCTAGATGGGCCTCCGGGCCTCTGCTCTTGCCCTTTCCCCTTCTGCTCCCAAGGGCTCATGGCTATTCCTGTGGGCCCTGATTTTCATGGTACCCAGCCCCTGGTCCTCATGGCACCCATCTGCTGGCATTCAAGCTGCCCAGCCCCTGGTCCTCATGGTTCTCAGCCCCTGGTCCTATTGGTGCTCAGAGTCTGGTCCCTGTGGTTCCCAGTCCCTCCTACCTACATATCGTCCAAGTCCAATGCCATGCCACAACCCAAGAAGAAGCCTGACATTCTTTTTGTGTGTGTGTGTGTGGTAGGGTCTCACTCTAGTTCAGGCTGACCTAGAATTCGCTATGTCTTCTCAGGGTGGCCTCGAACTCACGGTGATCCTCCTACCTCTGCCTCCCAAGTGCTGGGATTAAAGGCGTGCTCCACCACGCCCAGCTAAAGCCTGACATTCTTAAAATATCTTTGTAGGGATTTCTGGTTGTGTGTGTGTGTGTGTGTGTGTGTGTGTGTGTGTGTGTGTGTCTTTGTGTATGTGTGCGCGCATGTGGTCTAGGGTAAGAGAGAACAATTTTAGGATTTCACTCACGCTTCCTCTCATTCACTGGACTGCTATTCATGGACCTGCTGTACACGGGCCACTCTTCAGGCGCTGGCAATGCCATGGTACATAAAACCAAGGACCCTCCTTGTTACACTCCATTGCAGTGAGGAAAAGACAAAGGCCAGGGTAGGAAAGGGAGGGAAGCTGCCATGGCCTGGCTTGAGCCTCCAAGATCAGTAAAACGTATTGGGGTGCACACAGAACCACTTCCCGGCCTTCCTTGGTATCTAAGTCTCTCTGCAAGCCCCTGTGAGGGTAAACTGAGCCCAGGGACAGCCCAGGGAGAGGTGGCCACCCCTCACAGTGACAGAAAGGATAGCACAATAGCATATGCTGTTGTTTCTCTTAGTGCCAGTGTGTGTGTGTGTGTGTGTGTGTGTGTGTGTGTGTGTGTGTTGTATTTGTACATATGGCATGTGTGATGGTTGAAATCAACTATCCCCGTTAGGCTCATGGGCTTTGAATACGTGGTTTCCCACCCCACCCCACCCCCCCAGCTGTTGGCAATTTGGGAAAGTTGCAGGACCTTTGGGAGTTAGAGCCTTGCTGGAGAAAGCGTATCACTGCAGTCCAGCTTTTGAGATAATATAGCCCAGTACATAGACTGTTTCTACTCAGGTGATGTGACAAGATGTGGTTACCAGTCTCTGCAGCACCAGCTTTTCCCTGCCATCACAAAACTCCCCTCCACACTAAACCGGAAATTAACCCTTTCCTGCCATAAGCTGCTTTATTTATTTATTTATTTATTTATTTATTTATTTATTTATTTATTTATTTGAGAGAGAGAGAGAGAGGAAGAGAATGGGCGCGCCACGGCCTCCAGCCACTGCAAACGCACTCCAGACACATGCACCACTTTGTGCATCTGGCTTACGTGGGTCCTGGAGAATCAAACCAGGATCCTTTGGCTTTGCAGGCAAATGCCTTAACCGCTAAGCCATCTCTCCAGCCCCATAAGCTGCTTTAGATCCAGTGTTTTATCCCAACAATGAGAAGGTAACTGCTACAGTGTGTTATAGGTGTGTGTGTGTGTGTAGCGTGTGTGTATGTGTGTGTGTGTGTGTGTAGCGTGTGTGTATGTGTGTGTAGCGTGTGTGTATGTGTGTGTAGCGTGTGTGTGTGTGTGTGTGTAGCGTGTGTGTGTGTGTGTGTGTGTGTAGTGTGTGTGTGTGTGGTGTGTGTTGGAATTACCCCCTGCTCTCTCACTGCTGTCTCTGGCACTAAGCAACCAGTAGGATACCCTTCACACATTGCTTTGGTCGGTTCTCACCTTGCACTTGGCCTTCAGCCTTGGGAATCTGGCAGTCAGCAGCTGACACCGTGCACGCAGTTTTCCTGACACCTCGTCAGGAAACATCGACTGCTAAAGATAACCGCGCTCCTAGCATGCAGAGGAGCTCCACGCCCGTCGTTATAGAAATCCGAGCTCTCATGCGTCCAGTGGGAGCTGAGCCTCCCAAACTCAACATCTGACAAGGCCGGGAGACAAAGGTTCCACCCAGCTTCCAGTGACAGGAAGAATCCAGGCAACTTGCTGTCAACCTATTTCTTCCTGCTTCTTCACGCTCTGTGAGTCAATTTCACACTCCATGCCGCGCATATTTGGACTCTTGTGATTGGGGTCAAATAAGATATCATCCACGGATATTGTAATCTGGAAAAGAACCCGATCACAATCCACCAGGAGAGACACAAAGTGAGAACATGCTCTCCCCAAGTGCTTGCTCTTCAAGCCCGGTGCTTGAATTCCCATGAGAGGCATTCCCTGATAATCTCAGTGCTGTCAGATACAGCTCTCAGCTTCCGCATCATGGCAGTCAGAGCCTTCCAAAGGATCTTAACACTTTAGCCCCAAGAACATCATCGAGGCCTTAGATGCCTGCAGAGAACACTTGGAAATTCAAGTTCAAAGGGCAAATCCAGCAGCCATTCATTTGTTCTATAAGCATCATACTCTAGGCCCTTCTTATGTATTCAGTAAAATGCCAATTTTCAGTACTTCAAAATAGGCTTAATTTCATGAAAAAAAAAATCCAAAACTTCATTTTGAAGCACAAAAACCTGGAATATCTAAAAAAAACTTTGAGCAACAAAAATAAGGCTGGTAGTATCCCCATACCTGATTTTAACCTATACTACAGAGCCATAGTAACAAAACAGCATGGTACTGGCACAAAAGCAGACATGTAGATCAGTGGAACCAAATAGAGGACCCAGTTAAAAGTCCAGGTAGCTACAGCCACCTGATCTGTGACAAAAATACCAAAAATACTTATTGGAAAAAAGACAGCCTCTTCAGCAAATGGTACTGGGAAAACTGGATATGTATCTGTAGAAGGATGAAAATAGATCCTTATCTCTCCCCATGCATAAGAATTAAGTCCAAATGGATCAAAGACCTTAATATCAGACCTGAAACTCTGAAACTGCTAAAGTAGGAGAAACCCTTCAACATATTGGTCTTGGCAAAGATTTTCTGAATATAACCCCAATTGCACAGGAAATAAAACCACAGATCAACCAATGGGACCTCATGAAATTACAAAGGTTTTATATATCAAAGGACACTGTGAATAGAGCAAAGAGGCAACCTACAGAATAGGAGAAAATCTTTACCAGCTATACATCTGACAGAGGATTGATATCCAAACTACACAAAGAACTCAAAAAACTAAGTAATAAGAAGTCAAACAACCCAATTAAAAAAACGGGCATGGTGGCTCACACCTTTAATCCCAGCACTTGGGAGGCAGAGGTAGGAGGATCACAGTGAGTTCAAGGCCACCCTGAGACTCCATAGTGAATTCCAGGTCAACTTGGGCTAGAGCAAGACCCTACCTTGGGGGAAAAAAGGGCTAGGGAACTAAATAAAGAGTTCTCAAAAGAAGAAATTAAGATGGCATATAAACATCTAAAAAAGTGTTCTACATCCCTAGCCATCAGAGAAATGCAGATTAAAACTCTACCATCATGAAAACAAATGACCATAAATGCTGGTGAGGGTGCAGAAAAAGAGGAACCCTTCTACACTGCTGGTGGGAATGCAATTTGGTCCAGCCATTGTGCAAATCAGTGTGGAGGTTCCTAAGACAGCTAAAAATAGATCTACCATATGATCTAGCTACAGCACTCCTAGACATATATCCTAAGGACTTATCTCACTACCTTAGAGATACTTATGTTTATTGCCGCTCTATTCACAATAGCTGGGAAATGGAACCAGCTTAGATGTCCCTTAACTGATAAGTGGATAATGGAGATGTGGTGCATTTACACAATGGAGTTCTACTCAGTAATAAAGAAAAATGAAGTTATAAAATTTGCAGGAAAATGGATGGATGTGGAAAGGGTTATACTTAGTGGGGTAACCCAGGCCCAGAAAGCCAAATGTCACATGTTCTCTCTCATATGTGGATCCTAGCTACAAATGATTGAACTTCTATGTGAGTAGGAATAAAACTCACTAGCAGAGGACTGTAAGCTAGAAAGTGGATAGAAAGGGAATAGAAAGGGAGGGAGGAGGGACTTAATAGGATGGTATTGTATATATATATATAAGTAGAGCAGATTAATGGGAATGAAAAGGACTAAGTAAAGTCAGGGAAAGAGATTGAGTAAAGGAAAAGTGGAGGGAGGACTAATGAAAAATCTTAGAGGATATAAATAAGTCATATGGAAACATGTTTTTTTAGACAATGAAACACTCAGAAGCCATAAATTGTTACTAGAAAATTTTCAGTGCCAGGAATGGGATACCTTCCAGTGAGTTGTTGGCCAGGGAGGTCTTTGGTACCCCCAAAACATTACAGGCCATTACCAAAGCCTTTGGTTTCCCACCAGGAAACCAGGAATAGATGGTAAGACCCTATTGCCGAAGACTCCATATACTAGGGCTGCAAGGTCACTGAGAAATCCTGCTGGAACTGAGCTGATAACCTCCTCCATGTAGACCAGGTGACAAAAAGCTGGGAAAAGCTACGCTGCATGCAGTTCAATGAGAAAGGGAGAAATCACCAGTGGAGATACTCAACAGTGGACACTACACACCTTAACTTTGGCCAGCCAGGCCAAATAAGCCAATGGGTACAATAGTGGCATATTTGTTATGGGGGAAACCCTCTAAGTTGAAGCACTCTAATATGACCGGAGGCTCACTCCATGGGAGAGAACACATGCCTGATACTGAAAACCTACGACAGGGGTAGTCATGAGCCCTAGGAGTGTAACATCTACTGGTGTCTGGCTAAATGTATATACTATGCTCACCAAACTGCCCAGTAAGCACTTCTCTTAATGTTCATACACATATATTAATGCTACTCTCACTTTTATAAAAACCTGTGAAGCCTAAGGACCCTGGTTCGAGGCTCGGTTCCCCAGGTCCCACGTTAGCCAGATGCACAAGGGGGCGCACGCATCTGGAGTTCGTTTGCAGAGGCTGGAAGCCCTGGCGCGCCCATTCTCTCTCTCTCCCTCTATCTGTCTTTCTCTCTGTGTCTGTCGCTCTCAAATAAATAAATAAAAAATTTAAAAAAAAAAAGTATTTATTTATTTATTTATTTATTTATTTATTTATTTGAGAGAGCAAAAGAGAGAGAATGGGTGTGCCAGGGCCTCCAGCCACTGCAGACAAACTCCAGATGCATACGCCACCATGTGCATCTGGCTTACGTGGGTCCTGGGGAATCAAACCTGGGCCCTTTGGTTTTGCAGGCAAACACCTTAACTGCTAAGCCATCTCTCCAGCCCCTACTCTCACTTAGGTTAGAGAAGCTGCTCTTTTCAAGCAGCAGTGACCTTGGGATGACCATGGTGCTGAGAAGTGGCAGAGGAGTGCTCAGCACTGAAACATCTCTATCACATCTGCCAAGGCTCAGGGTCCATTACAGAAGAGGTGGCAGAAAGAATGTAAGAGCCAAAGGAAGGGTAGGACTCCTTACAATGTGCTCCTCCAGACACAAAATGGCCTGGATATCCATGACCTCACAGTGCCTGACACTACCTTCACAAGGCCATCATATTAGGAGGAAAAGATCATGACATCAAAACAAAAGAGAGACTGATTGAGAGGGGGAGGCGATATGATGGAGAGTGGAGTGTCAAAGGGGAAAGTCGGGGAAAGGAGGGAATTAGCATGGGTTATTATTTATAGTTATGGAAGTTGTCAATATATATGTATATATATGCGTATATTTATATACTTAATTTTGGAATGTATGCCTACAATGCCATCCTTATTTGTTGGCATTCTATGATGGGATTCATGTGAAAGAAAAGGGGCTATTCGTGCTTTTCAGAGATGAGAGTGGAATTTTGAGTTCTCAAGCAGACATTAATCAGTGTGAAATTCAGGAGAAGGTGGCCCCCTCTAATTTTTTTAATATTTTATTTTTATTTATTTATTTAAGAAAGAGATGGAGAGAGAGAAAAAATGAGAGTCACTGTGCCAGGGCCTCTAGCCACTGCAAACATACTATAGACACATGTGCCACCTTGTGCATCTGGTTTACGTGGGTCCCGGGGAATCAAACCTGAGTCCTTTGGCTATGCAGACAAGTGCCTTAACTACTAAGCCATCCCTCCAGTTCCCCCTCCCCCCACCCCGCCAACTTTTCGTGAGGCTCTTTTTCTTAATCCAAGACTCTGCTATGCCCAGAACTGTCTTGTCTTTGAACGCCACCCCATCTGGTCACCCTGTGACCTTGAACTAACACTCTGGGAGCTGCATTCTGCATGAGTGATAAGCTGGCCCCACTCAGCTGCACTAAATAACATCCCTGCCCCGTGAGTGCTGTGGGGTTCTTCCGCCACTCGCTGTCACCGACCCTTACGTTTCCATGGCTGCAGAGTGGGGTACATAAGAAGGTGTCTTCACTGGGTGTAATGGTGCACACCTTTAACCCCAGCACTTGGGAGGCACAGCTAGGAGGATCACTGTGAGTGCAAGGCCAGCCTAGAATTCACTATGTAATTAGAAATGGAGACCCTACCTCAAGAAAAAAAAAAAAGAGAGGAAGAGGAAGAAGAGGAGGAGGAGAGGAAGAAAGGCCCTCCTCAGAGTTCTTGCATTAAGTCTTGCTGTCCTGTGCCACATCTCTCTCCCTCTCTCTCCTCTCTCTGCATCTCTCTGTATGTGTGTATACATGTATGTATGTATGCATGCATACATATTCCTATTTGTGGGTGCAATGTTTAGGGGTCAACATCGGGTGTCTTCATCCATCATTCTTCACCTTACTTATTTTATTTATTTATTTTATTATTATTTTTGTTTGTTTCTCATGGTAGGGTCTCACTGTAGCCCAGGCTGACCTGGAATTCACTATGTAGTCTCAGGGTGGCCTCGAACTCAGGGCGATCCTCCTACCTCTGCCTCCCGAGTGCTGGGATTAAAGGTGTGCGCCACCACACCTGGCTCTGTCCACCTTGTTTATTGAAAGTGTCCCCCTGTCTCTGCCTCCTGAGAGCTGGCATCACAGGGGTGTGCTGCCACGCCAAGCATTTATGTAGGTGCTAGGGGTGTGAACTTAGCAATGAGCACTTTCCCCACTGAGCCACCTCCCCAGCCCATTCTACACGATTCTGCTGTATCTTGGGAAGTTAAGAATAGCCAGACTCGGGCTGGAGAGATGGCTTAGCGGTTAAGCGCTTGCCTGTGAAGCCTAAGGACCCCAGTTCGAGGCTCAGTTCCCCAGGACCCACGTTAGCCAGATAGATGCACAAGGGGGCGCATGCGTCTGGAGTTCGTATGCAGTGGCATCCCTGGCATGCCCGCTCTCTCCCTCTCCCTCCCTCCCTCTCTCTCTCTCTCTCTCTCTCTCTCTCTCTAACTGCCTCTTTCTCTCCCTGTCTGTCACTCTCAAATGAATAAATAATTAATTTAAAAAATTTAAAAAAAAAAAACAAGAATAGCCAGACTCAATCGGAATTA
This sequence comes from Jaculus jaculus, assembly GCF_020740685.1. Lineage (NCBI taxonomy): Eukaryota > Metazoa > Chordata > Mammalia > Rodentia > Dipodidae > Jaculus > Jaculus jaculus. Next base: position 22,631,379 of record NC_059103.1, read on the forward strand.
ATGGCATGCCTTTGTGAAGGTGAGGGACCTCTTAGCTGTTTCTTCTTGAGGGTCACAGTGGGGTGTCATGACCACTCTGGGCATTCTTTTCTCTGATCCGGATCTGGGAAGCTCTGGAAAGTTCCAGGAAGTTCTGGAAAGAAGTCGCTCAGTGAAATGCCACATGGCTATGTGAAGTGTTGCACCCAGGAGAAGATGGGCTGTGAGCCAGGTGTCCCGTGAGACCCTGGTGGTGTCAGCAGAGCATTCTTTTCCCTGATTAGAATCCAGAGATTTTAGATCAAACACTCTGGTATGTGGTTGCCATGTTTTTTGAAAGGTCAAGTGTATGCTCCTTACTGCTCAGAGGTATCTCTGGGCACCAGGCCACACACAGAGTTCTAGCCTAAACCCAACCCAGCAGTTTGCCTCTTCCACACGCCTGCCAAGGCTGTGGGCACTGATGCTGTCAAGGAGGCTGGACTGGACAGGCTGACATGAGCCGAGTCAGACCAACATAGCTCTGTCTGTTGTCACTGCTTATCATGCCCAGGGTTATGTGGCTCCTGTAATTACCAATCCTATGTTCTTGTCATACTGGACACATGCCCCAGGGTCATGACAAAGGCATGACTGTCACCCACCATGTCAGATGGAGAGATGACTGAACAAGGAGTCAGGGCTGAAGTGGAGGGGAGAGCCCATGCCAGGTGGTCTTTGGGCCCCCTGTTATCTGTAGACCTTAGCCAGCAGTCCCTAGCACCTCCAGGAAGAGAAGTGTGCCCTCTGGGCCTTACAGATAAGGAGAAACAGGCGCCAAGTCCCCAGAGCAAGCCAGAGAGGGCGGGACCCAGGGATGCCCTAGGGCACGTTTGTTCCTAAAGCCATACTGCTTCTACCCAGAGCCCATGGGCCAGCTGCTCTGCCAGGGTGGACCTGCTGTGCAGTACATTCCTGGGATGCCAAGGACACCTGTGACCCCGCCTCCAAAGAGCCATCAGGGTGGGACAGTTCTTCCTCATGACTAAGTCAGACCAACTGGCATGACTGAGAAGCCAGCAGAGAAGGCCAGGGCTACGGAGGAAGGGCATGGCCGTGAATGCCCCAGAGATTTGCCATCACCACAAGATCAGACAGGCCAGCTTGTCTGAGCTCACAGAGCTCACAGGCAACCCTGCTCTGTTCTCCTGCAGAACTTCATGCCATCCCATAAAAGCTACCAGAGCTGAGCATGCTGCTAGCCACAGACCTGTCTGGACAATAGATCTGTGTACATACTAAGGACCCAGTCCATGTGATAGATCTGTGTACATAGTAAGTACCTGGTCCATGTGATAGATCTGGGTACATAGTAAGTACCAAGTCCATACAATAGATCTGTGTTCATAGTAAGTACCCGGTCCATGTGATAGATCCAGGTACATAGTAAGTACACGGTCTATGTGATAGATCCACGTACATAGTAAGTATCCTGTCCATGTGATAGATCTGTGTACATAATAAGTACCTGGTTCATGTGATAGATCTGTGCAGATAGATCCGTGCACATAGTAAGTACCTGGTCCACGTGATAGATCTGCGCACATAGTAAGTACCCGCTCCGTGCGATAGATCTGTGTGCCCTGGACATCCATACAGAAACTTCACGCTGACCCATCTGAGCAGGAGTGAGCTGCTATGTGATGGCCCCGTCTTCCTTCCAGGAAATGCCTTGCTCTAAACAGGGTGACGTTAAGCCAGCCTGCAGCTGTAGGAGTAGCAGTTAACCACAATGAAATCCGATTTCCAACCAACTCCATTTTCCTGCAGTTCCAGAACTTTCTTCTAAAATGAATTTTGATAACCCTGAGGCAGTGTCCTGTGCTGTGAACGTACTTAAATCCGGTATGTCTGAAGCAGACTGGATGGTTTTGAGACTTGCAGAGCGGGCCTAAACACACGCGGCTGGCTGCCTCTGCGAGGTCCTGGACACACGCGTGCCGGCATAGACGTCATCTTCTCGGATAACTTTGACCTTGTGCTTCTCAGGGAATGTCTGGCTTCCAGGTAACTTCATCGCAGGAAACCCAATACCCCGGTGGCTGACTCATCCCAGCAGGACTGGCTCCCCACCCGGGAGTGTGTGAGGGGGCTTCCTGGGTCTCCTCACGTGCGCATCCACAGTGTCGCTGGGTGGGCCACGTGCTTCACGGCAGTTCACTGCGCCTCCCACTCACCCCGTGAGGTCCCCACTCCACCCCAGCGTGTTGCCTTCCAAGGGTCAAAGTGCCACGGGTAGGTCAGCACCGTGAGGACAGAAATGTGTCCTTCCACAGTGGCAGACTCAGTTCCTCCCCGCTCCGAGTGCACGCTGCAATTCTGGCCTAAGGGGCGTCTCTCAGATCTCTGCCTCCATCGTCCCACAGTGTCTCCCGGGTTTCCGCCGCCTATATCAGTGCCCACAGATTTCTTCCTCCTCTTGTCCTCCTGCCTCTCACAAGGACGCTTGTTGGACTCAGGGCCCGCCCTAACCCTGTGTGATCTCACTGTAACTTAGATGCCATCCTCACTGACCCTATTCCAAGTCAGAGCACACACCAAATATAGGGTCAGGATGGAGGCTATCTTGGGGTGATGCCATTCGACTCTCAACTGCCCAGGAAAGTCCTCCGTGGTCCCGGTCAGAGGCCCACCTCCCTGAGCGCCACGGGCTCTGCTCCCCACCGTTGGGGCTTAGGGCTTATGCTACCCATCTGTGTTTATGGTCCTCATCTATGCTAGACTCTAACTGCTCTCTAGCAGGGAACAAATTGGATCTTAGCAAAAGTCAATAATCATTTTGTGACACCCACATTGGGGACCGTCTGGTAGAAGTGTGCATCACCATTGTTATCCTGTATTTTCTAGTTGCTTCTAAAAGAGATAGGGGGAAAGTAAGTATATTGAGGTCCATCCAATAGACTATATTAGTCCATTTTCTGTTACTATAATGAAACACCTGAGGTAGGATAAAGTCACAAGGAAAATGAAGGTTTACTAAGCTCATAGCTTTGAAAGCAGGCATCTGAACAGCATGGCACCAGCTCTGACGAGGATCTCGTGGTGGACGGCAGCAATGTGTGGGAGGAAAGAGAAGTCACATGTCAAGCAGGAAGGTAGAGAACGTCTTCAGGCTGAACTCAGGCTTTGGTGACAACTTGCTCTTCCAAAAGCTGGGGGATCCATGCCACTGTCTTAATCCTTTCTCGGGTACTTCCTGTAGCCCCAAGTCATAAACGTTCCACTGAGGCATGTCTGACCTGCAGCTCATGGGCCACATGTGTTCTGGAAAATGGCTGTGAGAACAACGCATTTCTACATGTCAACATCATGTCACAAGGTTGGATGCCTCTAGCATCCCTCTTTCATTACCACGCTAAGGTCCCAGCTCCCTATGTGAACCCCTGGGAATTCCACACCATGTACAAGGCAAGTGAGGGCAGAGCTGAGGGCTGTCACTTGCCTGCTCTGTTCTTCCTAGCTCTGGGTCATTAGGGACCACATTTGGGATTCCCACTGAGGGGGATGCTATGTGAGGTGTGTGTGCCGTGAGCAGGGCCTCCTGTCTGTGTGCTCCAGGAGAGGAGAGACCCCTGGGGCTGGGGCTCCCACACTGCAAACGCCCAGCTGCTGAAGCCCGCCTCACTTACTCCAGTCTCACCCTGGAGGATCCCTGTGAGCTGGTGCCCTTTTCAGTGGCCTTTTTCAGTTTCTGGGTGCTTAGTGCCTGAGAGGCAGGCAGTGGGGTCACTGGAAAGAACTTTGTCAATAAAGATAAAAGGGAGGTACGGCAAGGAGTTGGGGTGCATCCAAGAGATGGGGCGTGGCAGAGCAGGAAGTGAGGCAAGTGCTGGAAGTCGAGATAGTGAGAAGTAAGGCCAGAGGCTCAGGGCCCCAGGGCCACCTACTCAGACAGGAGGGTGATAGGAAGGCAGGCAGGCACAGGAGGCCCTCACTGAGACCCACTCTCAGGTAAGAGGAGATCTTGAAGGCCTAGGATGGGGTGGGGAGGTGAAAGGAAGCCATATAAACCATGTGGATAGCACTCTATACTCAACACACACACACACACACACACGAGGTTAAACCTACATCTGCCCAGAGAGATAGGGAGGTTCCTGGCCTCTCTCTAGTTCCCCAGGTAGGAAACAAGTCATGCTGTGGGAAGACCTCAGCTAAAAAGAGCTGGGGGTGGGAGGATGCTGGAGAGATGGCTCAGTGGTTAAGGAGCTTTACTACAAAGCCTAATGTCCTGGGTTCGATTCCCCAGTACTCATGTAAAGCCAGATGCTGCAGCAGCTAGTGGCCTTGGTGCCCCCATTCCTTCCCTCTCCGTCTCTCTCCCTTTCTCTCCCTCTCTCTGTACATTTCTCTTCATCTCTTTCTGCTTGAAAATAAAATAATAAGGTTGGCAAGATGGCTTAGCGGTTAAGGCACTTGCCTGCATAACCTGAGGACCCAGGTTTGATTCCCTAGTACTCTCATGAGCCAAGTACACAAGGTGGTGCACACGTCTGAAGCTCGTGTGCAGTAGCTGGAGGTTCTAGCACACCCATGCTCGCTCTCGCTCTCTCTCTCTCTTTCTCTCTCACTTTCAAATAAATAATAAGCTAAAATATTTTTTAAAAGAAGCATTTGAAAAAATAAAATATTAAAAAAGAGCTAAGAGAAGGGGCACAGAGGGAGAGAGGAGCCCACCTTTCCCAGTAAGGCAGGTCTCAGTTTCCCTCTCCATGGAGTCTGAACAGCAGAGTGCCAGGAACAGAACTACAGAGCCACGGAGCCCCCCCCCCCATGACTGTGGGTTCCTGATCTTCAGACACCCTGAAGTGCGCGTGTGTGGTGGGAATCAGGAGTGGGACAGGCTGGTGGCCCAGCAGTCAGCGGTCACTCCCGTGACTTCTAAAGTTCCCACTTTTATGCTGCTGTAAATTAGTCCACATTTTGTCGTGTGTGTGTGTGTGTGTGTGTGTGTGTGTGTGTAGTGGGGAGCAGGTGCCGTTTAGGTGATGTTGTTAGCTGTTGTCTGTGTTCTGAACACAGGGTGTTACTGGTCTGTTTTGGGAGAGAAGCAATAGTGTTCACTGGGGGTGCTGGTAACAATATGAGGAAGAGGAAAGGTAAGAGAAATTGAGGGGGGGGGGTGACACGGAGAGAGACAGGGGACAAGGATGGCCAAGGAATAAAAGCCCCTTTTACCCTAGCTTCATTTTTCTCATCTAAGACCTTTGATTTTAGGTGGGAGTCCTTTTGCTCTTTTGTTCCTTTTTTTCCATTGAAAAGTAAAAGAAATGCAAGTGCCCCACGTCCCCTACTTGAAAAGCTGTCATTCTGTATGTTTTGGGAAGAGTTTATCTGGAGGAAGACAGCAGCCACTCCTCTCATGGGACCGACCCCCCCTACCTCCAAGAAGGCGCAGAAACTATCAGCACTTAGTGCGGGCCAGGGGGTTGCTTTGTGGCACAGGGAGATGCACCCTGGCTTCCCCACTGGACGCGGAGGCCTCATAAGAGGAAGTGGACCTGCCGGAGCTCAAGGTTGAGTGTGGGGGGGGAGGGGAGGTTTTGCTGTTTTGCTACAGTTTCTTTCAAGAAGGCTCCTTCTGTCTTGCATCTAACCTGCCTGCAAAGGGATAGAGTGCTGACCTTCTAGAATGTTCCCTTTTCCCTTATTCCCATTTCTGGGACAGTGGTCTCTCTGTCCATCTAAATTATATATGGGATTGCCTTCAAAGAACCTTTTCTATTTTTTTAATTTTATTTATATTTATTTATTAGAGGGGGGAGAATGGGTGGGCAAGGGCCTCTAGTCCCCGCAAATGAACTCCAAACGCATGTACCACCATGTGCATCTGGATTATGTGGGATCTAGAGAATCTAACCTGGGTCCTTAGGCTTCACAGGCAAGTGCCTTAACCACTAAGCCGTCTCTCCGGCCTGAAGCTTTTCTTTTTCAAAATATTTTATTTAGCCGGGCGTCGTGGCATACGCCTTTAATCCCAGCACTCGGGAGGCAGAGGTAGGAGGATCGCCATGAGTTCAAGGCCACCCTGAGAAGACAGAGTTAATTCTAGGTCAGCCTGGACCAGAGTGAGACCCTACCTCGAAAAACCAACATATATATATATATGCCATATATATATATATCTATATATATATATAGATAGATAGATAGATAGATAGATAGATATATGTCATATATATATATCTATATATATATGTCATATATATATATATATCTATATATATATGTAAATTTACTTATTTCAAAGGAGACAATGGGCATGCCAGGACTTCTAGCCACTGCAAACCATCTCCAGAGGCATGCATCACTTTGTGCATCTGGCTTTACGTGGCTACTGGGGAATCAATCCCAGGTCATTAGGCTTTGCAGCCAAGCATCATAACTGCTGATCCATCTCTCTAGCCCCAAAGAAGCTTTTCTGCCACACAGTCTCCAGTGACCTTTCCCTCAGTGGACTTCTTCTGGCCTGTGTGCTGTGCCACGTCTCAAACTACACAGCGTTCCTGTGAGCACTCAGCCATCCTCTGCCAACTCCAGGCACATCACTTGGTCCACGTGGTTGACACAATACTCTTCCACATGTAGATCAAGCATTTCCTCACACATAGACCAAAGGCAGATTCTGGTGACACATGCTGAGTTCCACGGAGGTCTGGGGACAGAAAGTACAGACACAGGGCAACACAGTTACCTCTTAAGTCAACAAGGACTAGCGATCTGTAATGCTTAGTGGCCTAACACATGGGCTATTGAAAATATAACATCGGGTATTTTTGTTTGGTTTTTATTTTGGTTGGTTTTTCGAGGTACGGTCTCACTCTAGCTCAGGCTGACCTGGAATTCACTATGGAGTCTCAGGATGGCCTCGAACTCATGGCGATCCTCCTACCTCTGCCTCCCCAGTGCTGGGATTAAAGGCATGTGCCACCATGCCCGGCTGACATCAAGGATTTTAACATAGAGAAAGTTACCACCGTAGTGGGAACTTTAAATTTTTTTTTAATTTATTTGAGAGAGAGAGAGAAAGAGAAGAGAGAGAGAGAGAGAACGGGCATACCAGGGCCTCTAACCACTACAAACGAACTCCAAATGTATTCATCACCTTGGGCATCTGGCTTATGTGGGTCCTGGGGAATCAAACCTGGGTCCTTAGGCTTTGCAGGCAAGCGCCTTTAACTGCTAAGGCGTCTCTCCAGCCTGGAACTTTAGGTTTTGCTAGTGCCAGGACTCCTGTGTCCTGAGAGTCACTGTGACTGGAGTCCCCAGGTCGCTGGCTGTGTAACAGAGCATCCTGCCGTAGAGGCGTGCGTGTTACACTTTCCAAATCCGGAAAGAAGTCTTGCTTTCTCGGTGACTCACGAAGAGACTGAGAACAAATGTCCCCTAAACCCTCGCTGATTGGAGAGCACATGGCTGTGTGTAGCCGCAAGGGATGCTGGGAAACTGTCCCCACAGGGGTGCTTGTGTCTCCAAGTAACAGTGGGTGATTCTCTTGCCAAAGGTCGAAAGAAAAGGATGGGTGTTGGGGAGATCTTGTTTGTCGCCTCTCTGTCCCTGTGAGTCCTCCGGGCTGGGAACCCATGCTTCTGGAAGCTCCCCGAGAGGCGGGGCTGATGATCAGAGCACCCGCGTGCAGCTGTGGCACTGCCCTGGACCATCCAACCTCCACTGGGCTTTGTCAGCCCCTCTTCCTGCAGGACATCCCGCTGGCTCTCTTACTGCCACCACCCACCTGACCCCAGGGCACATAAACACTAGTGCACCACAAGACAGGGGAAAGGACTCTGGAATGCTGGGCAGCTGGCTTACTTGTGCACTGGGGAATCGAACCTGGGTCCTTAGGCTCCAAAGGCAAGTGCCTTAACCGCTAAGCTATCTCTCCAGCCCTGCCCTACTACGGACTTTTACCAACAAGCCCCAACATATAATGCCATGTTGAAAGCACAGTTATTTCTACATTGTAAATTTGCTGTCTGGACAGTGCCAGAGTCCGCTCCTTATGTGTAAGCAATGTTGGGAGGCATGCTAAGGTGTTTGGATGACTTGCCTGCTAGCCAGCTGTCGTAGATGGCTTCCAGGGAGAGTCTCTCTCTCCCTCCCTCCCTCTCTCCTTCCCTCTCTCTCTGTCTCCGTCCATCTCTCTCTGTCTTAGTCTCTCTCTCTGTCTGTCTCTCTGTGTCTGTCTCTCTCTGTGTGTCTGTCTCTCTCTGTCTCTCTGTCTCCTTATGCAAATTCGTTTCAAAAAGGAATTAACAGTCTTCTCATTGTCTGTCATGTTGTACCCACAGTTATTTCAGAAACAATCTTATTTATGTGATACCCAAAGCCCCCAACCCCCCTGAAGTTTGAGGAATGGCTCTTCTCTTCTCTTCTCTTCTCACCCACGAGCTTCTGGAACTCAGTGTGGTCGGTAACATGACACGACACGCGTGTCCCCTCCTTGGGCCTTCCATGTCTGCAGTGATCAGGGCTGTCCTTTGGTCTGACAGTGTTGGACATCTGGGTTTCTCACAGCACTGACATTTCGGCCCCTTCCCTCTCCTTGATCTTGGCGGTGAGAGGGGAGGCACCTGTTGCCCGGATGCCACGTGTCAGTCTCAGCAACACGAGGGTGGTACAGAGGGCAAGGCAGGGTCTCTTCAGCTGGCACACAGCATCTCTTCAGCCTGTCATGACCCTGATCAGAGAAACAGCCCCCACCTGCAACCCTCCCCCTGACCCCCGTGCCGACCAGCCGGATAGCTCCCAGGTTCCTTTCTCACCTCAGGGCAAGCAGGGAGCTTTGGTTGTCTCTACTGCATAAAGCACTGAGGCTCAGAGGAGTGGAGCCCTTCCCAAGGTCATCCAGTAGGGAATCCTGTCTGGGCCCCGGGTCCATCGACCCTGTTTGCAGTTTTGAAAGCCTGAGCTACAGTCAGCTGCTGGTGTATTTCTGCTCCTCCCCTTACCTGAAGGTCTGCCAGTAAGTACCATCTTGGTGACCCTCTTTCTCTCATTCCACCAGGATGACAGGAGTTTAGAAGACCAGCTGCTTCAAGAACACATTCCTAGAAAGGGAAGCCAGGCAATCAGGGCTGGGCTGTCTTGTGACCCCTCGGGGCTGCTGCCTGTCCTGCACGGGTGTCACTTGGCCCTCAAGCTAACACAAGTGACCGTCCTGCAGGCTGAGAACCCGGTCAGTCTAGAAGTCAGCCACAGTCCCTACATAGTCTCGAAGTCCACTTCGACCTCGTCCTTTTTGGTTATTTTATGAATAGATTCCTTAGTTCCTGAGACTCCTCCAGACTTCTTTTGGCAGTGTATTCTTTCACTGTATTTTTTCTCCTGCTCCCATAATTGGATTATTGCAAAACTAAACTAAAATAAAGCTTGTCTGTAAGCCGTGGAGGTAGCTGCTATTTCATGGCTCTGGTCCCCATAGCTAAGATTGTTATTATTATTTTATTAGTATATGTTAGTAGTATTATTTATTGTTGTTAAGACAGGTTCTTGTAATGTAGCCATGGCTATGCTACATCTGACTAGACAGGCCAAAGCTGGCCTCAAACTCACAGCAGTTCCCCTGCCTCAGCCTTCCAAATGATAGAATTATAGGTGTGCACCAACGTGGTGGCTATATAACTAGGTTTCTTTAAAAGGTGGTTCTGGGATTTTGTTATGTTAGTTTATTCGTGGTGAATTTTTTTTTGTAATATTAGTGAAAGTCACCATCCCAAGTGTTAGCTTGAGTTTGACAATGACACTTGATAAAGGTTTGGCCTGAGAGGAACATGTCCCAGGAGCAGGCAAGCATCTCGGGTGAGACTTCAGCTGGGGCATTGGGGACCTGTGTTTAAAAGAATCCCAGCACTCGGGAGGCAGAGGTAGGAGGATCACTGTGAGTTCGAGGCCACCCTGAGACTACATAGTGAATTCCAGCTCAACCTGAGCTACAGTGAGACCCTACCTCGAAAAACCAAAATAATAAAAATAATAATAATAACAATAGAATAAAATAAAATATATACCTGTCCCTCACTATTTGGGGGGGGGAGGTTTGAGGTAGCTCAGGCTGACCTGGAGTTCACTATGTTGTCTCAAGGCTGGCCTTGAACTCATAGCGATCCTCCTACCTCTGCCTCCCGAGTGCTGGGATTAAGGCGTGTGCCACCACGCCCAGCTATCTCTCACGATTCTGATTTGAGACAAGTCTTTAGAGCTGTGTTTGCTAGGAAGTGAGAACGTCACGACTGGGTTCACCCCAGCATGGGGTGATGGATGAGGAGGAGGATGGGTGAAAAGGATATGAGGAGTGGGGGACTTTGAGTTTTAATGCCCGGGCAGGATAATCATATAGGAGATTCCCATGCCTGGGACAAGAAGGATCCTGCAATATCACAAAGGAGAAAAGTTCACTTCTTTTGCTCGTGTTCAATAGTTTTTATGCAGGAAGATAAATCCACAGATGTTTGCTGTGTTGCTCTTCTAGACAGTTTGCACGTTATTAGTTTTCGTTTGTTTTGCTTTTATGTTTTGTTATTAATGTGTCCTTTAGTTCAAACAGCACACTGAATCAATGCATGGTCAAAGCTCAGAATGACAGCATTGTGTCCCCACACTTGAGGAGGAAGTGTGACAAGGTGTGACTTGCTCATGGTCAACCCCAAGAGACCAAAGACTGGTTCATGGTCACTCATTCCCTCTTCCTCCCTCATCCACTCTTAGCTATCCCAGACTTCTCCTCCGTGCTGCAGTGAGAAGGCTGCTTCAGAAAGATTTTCTCTAATTTGAATCAAGACTTAAGAGACCTAAGTGTTCTGAGGACCCGGAGGTTGGTTGTATGGACAGAAGGGCGGAAGCAGAGAGCAACGGGACCAGACCTTTCATTTGCCTTTCTCTATGTGCCCTCTGATATGCTGGTCTTCGCTTGTATTATCTATAAGTGTGCATAGATAGGGGCAGATGTGAATGAAACCTATGAAGTAGAACTGCAACCAGAAGTTAACGTAAAGAGATGGGTTGGAAGTGGGGTGAGGGAAAGGGCGAGAGGACATGTGACATGTGACATGTAAACGGAAGGGGGAAAGATACTATGGGTGAGAGGAATTGGGGAGGAGAGATTAAAGGGCAGAGGGGAGTTGGGGATAGGAGGGGGGCAGGAAATCAACAAAGCCAAATTGCCAAGATGAATCATTCCTAAATCTCTGTGTGACAACTAAAAAAAATTATTTTTTTTTTAAAAAGACACAGGTAGGGAGCAAGGACTGTTGACACCAAATTGCTTGTATTAGAAAGGCTTAGAGAATAAAAGCGGGGGGAAGGGGCTGTGAAACTACTGGTCTGGGGAATCTGTTAGCAGTCCTTCACCCAGAGGTCAGATCCCAGCCCAGCTCCAGTTGGGAGATCAGAACTTCAGCTGGGTGACTCCACTAGGCATTCAGTCTGTGCTGTAGGGCCACCCAGGAGACAGACAGTGGTCTCTGGTTATTCTCAGATAGCATTCTTGCTTCTCTTCTTAATATCCCCTTAAAGGAGGACAACTGGATCCTTATAATGAAGAGATGAGGGCTGAAGGGATTGCCTAGCACTTAAGGTGCTTGCCTGCAAAGACTAAGGACCCAGGTTCAATTCCCCAGGGCCCATGTTAGCCAGATGCACAAGATGGCACATGTGTCTGGAGTTTGTTTGCAGTGGTTGGAGGTCCTGGCATTCCCATTCTCTCTCTCTCTCTCTCCATATATATATATATATATATATATATATATATATATATATATATACACACACACATACATACATATACACACACATATATATATATGTATGTATGTATGTATGTGTGTATATATATTTTTCTTCCCCTCTTTCTTTCTGCCAAATAAAGAAAATATTTTTAAAAAATAAAAAGATGAGTCCCAGGCTGGCGCTTCCTCCTCTTCTTCTCTCCCTCCTTCTTTGCTTCTGACAGGCTCTCATATAGACCAGTAGCCCAGGCTGGCTTCAGCCTCACTATGTAGCTGAGGATGACCATGAACTGCCTACCCTCCTGTTTCCACCTCCCACATGTGGGATTACAAGCCTGGGCCACCACACCTGACTTAGTGTTCTTTAGTCATCAAAAGTGACTGAGAAAAGGGGGACAGGAGGTATGGAAAATCGGATGTTGGCCAACTCTGTCCCACCTCAAGAATGAATTTTGCAGAATAAAATGCATGTAAAACTAGTATTCGGAACACACTATATCCTATTTTGGCAATTCCCCTTCCTGTCTTACAAGTTAGCTTCTGGGGCTGGAGAGATGGCTTAGTGGTTAAGGCGTTTGCCTATGAAGCCAAAGGACCCCAGTTTGATTCCAAGGTCCCATGTAAACCAGATGTACAAGGGCCACATGTGTCTGGAGTTTGTTTCCAGTGGCTAGAGGCCCTGGTGCACCCATTGTCTCTCTGCCTCTCTCTCTCTCTCTCTCTCTCTCTCTCTCTCTCTCTCTCTCTCTCCCTCTCCCTCTGTCACTCTCTCTCCTTGCAAATAAATAAATAAATTTTTTAAAAGTTAGCTTCCTTTTATTTTTTTACTCTTCCTGGGTAAAAAAAATGTTCATGTCTTTAAAAAAAAATTATTTGTAAACAGAGCGACAGAAAAAGAGAGAGAACACCAGGGCCTCCTGCCACTGCAAGTGAACTCCACTCATTTTTGTGAGACAGGGTCTCTCACTGAACCCAGAACTCTCTGATTTGGCTAGATAAGCTAGCCAGCAAGCCCTGAGAACCCTCCTCTCTCTATCTTCCCTGCACTGGGATCACAGATGCGCACCATCATTCAGTTTATGTGAGTGATAGGGATCTGAACTCTGGTCCTCATGGGTGCCCAGCAAGCACTTTACTCACTGAGCCATCAACCAGGACCAGTTAAAGGATGCTTTCTCTTTGCTCCAAAAGAATCACATCACTAAAAGCACAAGTGGCCATCTGCTGGGGCAGTTACTCACAGTCGGTGCAGGATGAATGCTCTGTCTGGAATGGGTTTGGCTGAATTCTTTGGTCCTGCGTGTGTGTTTGAGCTTGCTGCTAAGTCTGGGGTTAGACAATACCGGTGAGGAGTGCGTGCCTGCCATTATCCAGCTTTATCTTCCTGTACATTCTGCAGATTCTTTGGATACTTGTGTGATAAGCAGCCTCCTTCGAGATTCCCTGACCACTCAACAGGAAGTGTGAGCATCTGCTCCTTGCTTTCTATTTTTAGAAGAGCATCGAGCACTCCCCTGACATTTCAGTCCATCCCCTGCCTCGCGTTACACCTGGGTGTGCTGTGCAGCTCTGTGTACGTATTACTATCCGAATGATCATCTTGGTTTCTCGAGATGGGTCGACCCTGGGTAGATGAAGAAAATGCTGGTCCTAGTGTATGCCCACAAATTGTTGTGATTTCTAGCTCCAAGGAGCACCACTTGCTAATGAGATGTCCTCCGATGTGTCTCTGGAGTTTTCAGGGCTGGGGTGTTCTCAAAAAAAAATGGCCATTGTCTACCCCACAGGATTGGTGCTCAATTCAGGGAACAGCTGTGAAACTCCAAATGTATGAGCTTTCCAAGTGACACCTTCTCTTGTCTTTCAGCTTTTGAAGGTCCCATCAGGTCAGGATGGGAAACCACGCCGGCAAGCGAGAGTCAACTGCTGACAAGGCCAGTAAGGTAAGACCTGGGCTGAGCCCACAAAGCCTTGTTGTCGGAAACCCACTGACTTAGCGTGTTATGCACAAGCCCTTTCAGTGTAGCCAAGGTCAGAGGGGAGTGTCAGCAAGCACAGCCCCTCCTGGATGGCTAGAGGAGGCCGGATATGTGTTGTTAATCATCAACATTCACTTATTCAGGAAGTGTTCTGTCATGGGGACACCAGGGAAGGAGGAGAGGCAGAGAAAGGGGAAAGAGAGGAGGAGGCTGCATCTATGAGTTGTGGGACTTATCCTGGACTCAGGGAAGGTCTCACAAGGAAACAGAGATTCCAAAATTCCTTTGCTCTCATGCAAAAATCCTTTCGTCTTTGCAACGTCTCCTGTTTTTCAGTCGTGTTCCCAGATCTCACTATCCGCTTAGCTGCCACGTTGAAGGGTGTGGATAGTCAGGCCCTCTGAACCTGGCTGCATTCTGTGAGCTTCCAGCTCTGATAATGTGTGTGGGTGACCAGTGCCCACCCCATGGCCCTCACCTGAATCTCTGCTCTGGTTTTCGCTATGGAGAAAGACGAAGGACCCTAACCTCGGGCTGAGGAGCTCAGTTCTGAGTCGCAGGTGGAGATGGAGAGCAGGAAATGGCTGAGCTATTTCCTTAGCCAGGAGCTAAGCCATCTGCCTTCGGAGTTCAGCCACTGGGCATGCGGGCAAAACCAGGTCCCTGCACTCCACATCCAGATTGTGTTTTAATATTTTTATTTATTTGCAAGCAGAGGGGGAGCGAGAGAGGTCTCCTGTTCTTGTCACTCACTGCTTTCAAAGGAACTCCAGATGCACGCACCACTTTCTGCATCTGGCTTTACTTGGGTCATGGGGAATTGAACCTGGGCTGTCAAGCTCTGCAAGCAAGCACTTGCCTCATATCTTGCTTTTGTTGTTGTTGTTGTTTTGGTTTTTCAAGGTAGGGTCTCACTCTAACCCAGGGTAACCTGGAATTCACTATGTACTCTCAGGGTGGCCTTGAACTCACAGCGATCCTCCTACCTCTGCCCCCCGAGTGCTGGGATTAAAGTCATGTACCACCACCCCTGGCTTCCTATCCTGCTTTTGTGTAACCCAAATTTTCCCCCAAACGCAAGTTGCCCTCTACTCTCAGAACATGGCAGCCATTCCTGGCGCACAGGGTGACAACAGACCAGCCAACAGGTGGAAGGTCAGTAGTTTGCCAGGGCTGTCCCCTGCCAGTGCTTGCCTTCCACACCAGCTCACCAGCTTCGTCTCCCTGTTTGGGATTCTCTGTGTTGGCTTCCTTCTTCCGGCGGGGCCTCTGAGGGTGGCACTGGCTGTTTCCTTCTGAGTCATTTATACCTAATGTCCTCATGGACCACAAGTGACCACGGTGTCCCTGTTGCCTTGTTTTCTGTCTTCCCCTTTTCACACCACTAAAGAATCACTTCTGATTGTCAGGAAATGTGCCCGCTGGCCACACAATCTTTGTCCTACACCGAGAGGGTGAAATACTTCGAAACTGCTAGAACTTTGTCACGATACTTGAGTCCAGCCTCAAACAATACTGCTTGTCACTTCACATAAAAGCTAGTGTGTCCCTCACCCAGAAAATGCTTTTCAGACTCCAACCCCCTTTACTGTGGCTGGCTGTAGCATTTATTTATTAATAATAAATTCTGCATTTATGGCTTTGTCTGAGTTGGGCTTGGTCTCAATTCCCAAAGTTGCCCCATGGGCGATGACTGTGTAATTTGTTTGAGATCATCTCTGTACAGAGAGAGGGAGTCATTATGTGTTCTTCATGGTTTTTTTTTTTTTTTTTTTTTACATTAATCAAAGTTATGGCTAGGCATGGTGGTGCAAGCTTTGAGCCCAGCACGAGAGAGGCTGAGGTAGAAGGATCACTGTGAGTTCCTGGTCAGCCTGAGGCTACAGAGGGAGTCTAGATCACTCTGAACTAAAGTGGGAAACTGTCTCAAGAAACAATAGCAAACAAATAAACAAAAAATTATTAAGTCTGACTTCCAAATGCAAAAAAAAAAAAAATGAGTGGTGTACAAACAAACAAAAGGTTATGAAAAGGATTATCTCACTTATCTGCAAATGAGTGGGGCGGACTCTCCTTGTGACGCACGTATTAATTATCCTGCTGGTTAATTCCATGGTTGTAGTCGGCAGTAATGTTTGCCTGTGAGGTGTTTTAGTCGAGGTAAGTAAGAAAAAGGCTTTGGGGGAAATCTCCCAAAAGATTAGGATCGCGTTTCACCAGAAGTGAAAGTGGAGGGCAATGCCAGGATGGCACCAGCCTGTGGCACTTCTCTGAGCATGACCCATTCTGGAACGCTCTCTCCGGCTCACCCTCTCCTCTTGTCTGACGCTGCGACGCTTGAGAGTACACTTTGAGTGTGTTCATTTCTAGCGAAGTGAGATTGTTGAGCAAAGGGACAGCTTGCTCATCCTTTGACCCCTGTTTTCTGGCACCTAACTTTTACAAAAGTTCTGGATGATTTCAATCAAAAACTGAGAACTGGGCTGGAGAGATAGCTTAGCGGTTAAGCGCTTGCCTGTGAAGCCTAAGGACCCCGGTTCGAGGCTCGGTTCCCCAGGACCCATGTTAGCCAGATGCACAAGGGGGCGCACACGTCTGGAGTTCATTTGCAGAGGCTGGAAGCCCTGACGTGCCCATTCTCTCTCTCTCCCTCTATCTGTCTTTCTCTCTGTGTCTGTGGCTCTCAAATAAATTAAAAAGTTTTTCAAAAAAAAAAAAAACTGAAAACTGAGCTGAGGTGGCTCACGCCTTTAATCCCAGAACTTGGGAGGCAGAGGTAGGAGAATCGCCGTGAGTTCAAGGCCACCCTGAGACTACAGAGTGAATTTTAGGTCAGCCTGGGCTACAGTGAGACCCTACCTTGAAAAAAGCAAAACAAGCAAACAGCAACAAAAACAACAACAACAAAAAAAAAAAACCTGAAAACTTAGAAACTAGGGTTTCTGTAGGTATTTTTTATGTGTTAAGAGTTCTTTTTCTTTTCAACTTGGGACTGTTGTCCTTCCTGAGAGCCCATAGAAAACTTTCTCTACTTCAGGCCGGTGAGCTTGGCTCTGAGGCTAGGGGGGAACCTGCAGGGAGGGAGTCACCCCATTCATCAGCACCCCACTCTTCCCAGAATGCCCTTCCTCCCCCACTGAGGCAAACAGGCCCCCAGGACACCACCTTCCATACCCTTCCTCAGAACCTCAGCCACTTGGCCAGGTGCAGGCTACTTGCAGGTTTATCGCTGACTCGCCCACAGTCACAAAAGGGTCTTCTTTATGGCCAAGCCTTCAGGACTTAACCCGCCCCTGCTGCAGGCCACCCCTCAGGTGTCTGACAGGAGATCTGACCTATGGAAGCCTTGTCTCTCGGGCACTCTGAGGCTCTGTTGGTTGTGGGGAAGGATGTGAAGACTTTGGGTCTCTCCAGTCAAAGGATTTCGGGTCTCCTCGGCCAAGTGTTCCTCCAGGAACCTACTTCTCGGAACACTGTCGCTCGCTTCTGTCTCCTGCTGAGGAAGACCTTCAGGAAGTGAGAGGAAGGGCAGCTGTACCATTAGTTGCACTGTCAGCACTTCTGGGGACAAGGGCATAGGTGAGGCCCTGGTGGAGAGCTGTGGTCCTGTGGTTACGTTAGAGGACAGAACATAAGAGTCCCAGAAACAGCATCAGTCAGGGGCTGGAGAGACAGCATAGCGATTAAGGCACTTGCCTGCAAAGCCTAAGGACCCAGGTTCGATTCTCTAGGTCCCGTGTAAGCCAGATGCACATGGTGGCACATGTGTCTGGAGTTTGTTTGCAATGGCTAGAGGGCCTGGTGCGCCTACCCTCCCTCTCTCTCTCCCTTCTTCTCCCTGTCTCTAATAAATAAATAAAAAATAAGTAAATCAGAAAAAAAAAGAGCATTAGTCAGAGAGGCCAAGGACTATGATGCTGTCACATGATGTGGTCCAGCAAATGAGGTATTAATTCCTTGAGCAAGAGCATTCTCGGAGTGTTATTTCTGCTTTCAGAAATGAGGAAATGCCTAAAGAGGTGGCTTAGTCAGTAAAGTACTTATTTTGCAAGCATGAGGACCTGAGTTCAAGCCCCAGAATCCAGATTTTTAAAAGCCAGGCTTGGTGGTATGTGATATAATCCCACTGCTGCGGCAGGGGAGGGAAGGTGGCAAAGACAGGTAGATTCCTGTGACTCCTTGGCAAGCCAATCTAGCCTAATTGGTGATGTCCAGACTAGTGAGAGACCCTTTCTCCAAAAATAAGGCGGGGGGAGGCTGGAGAGATGGCTTAGAGATTAAGGCACTTGCCAGCAAAGCCTAAGGACCCAGGTTAGATTCTCCAGGTCCCATGTAA
Source organism: Jaculus jaculus (assembly GCF_020740685.1). NCBI lineage: Eukaryota > Metazoa > Chordata > Mammalia > Rodentia > Dipodidae > Jaculus > Jaculus jaculus. Next base: position 22,649,438 of record NC_059103.1, read on the forward strand.
ACCAGATGCACAAGGTGGCTCATGTGTCTGGAATTCATTTGCAGTGGCTAGAGGCCCTGGTATGCCCATTTTCTCTCTCTCCCCCGCCCTCTGTCTCAAATAAATAAATAAGTTTTTAAAGGTGGATACACACGCACACACATATCTTTTCTAGTCACAAATAACCCTAGCTCACTAGACTGTCTTGGTTTTTTGTTTGTTTGTTTATCAGTTCTGCTTTCAGTTTCCATATATGTAGTAATTCAGCAGAACCCAGGAGGGAAGTAGTTCAGCTGTGGTAGGTAGCTTAGGGATAGATATACTCACAAAGCCACTGGGGGACCTACAGAGGCTTCTCGAAGAAAACCAGTCCCATGAGCTAAAAGCAGCCGCCTGTCTGGGGTGGCCTGTGCCCAGTACTCCTTGGTATTCAGAGCACAGTACTGAGGTGAGAAGACATCAAACTTCATCTGACCACTAGTAGGCAATTACAAAGGTTCAAAACTAAAGGCCTCTCGGGACAACCCACATGGCGGGAACAGTAGGAATTAACTTCCTGGACCACTTGCAGCCTTTCTCCTATGCTGTTCTGCGGATTAGCACTTTGAAGCTTTCTGGGGATATCTGGGCCTCCGGCCTGTGACCCATTAAGTGTTGAAAAGCCGCCAAGGGCAGCTAACCTGGGAGCCAGGCCCTCTGAGGATATTGTGTCAGTGTGCAGAGATGGCCATAGTGAAACTGAACAGGCAGGAAGGTCACCAGACTGTCATCTCTCTGTGTCCCCCCATGCAGCCCTGTGTGGGGCTGTGTCCTGACCATCTTTTCTTATGGTTACGTCACTTACGTTGGAGCAGAGCCAGTGCTAAGGACCTCCACTTACTCTAGTTACCTCCTTTAAAGCCCCTGCTTCAAACACAGTCTTCTCTGGGATACTAGGGCTTAGGACCTCAACCTATGGATTTGAGAGGCACAATTCAGCTCATGGCATATGCATTACTTGATAAGTCCTGACAAGGACTGAGCGGTTTGAGAGATTTCTACAGCCCTGACCCAGCACCTGGCACCTGGCCCCAGCATCATCTGAGCCCTCCTCTAGGAAGCTACATCCTGAAAACAGAGGAAGAGGGGGTACAGAAGCCACACTGCAACCAATATGTTGTTCTGTCTCTCCCAAGACAGCAATGTTGTTGGGGGGGGGGGTTCAGTGTTCCATGGAAGGTTCTGGAATAGGTGTGGTCCCTGGGATCCTTTGTGTCCTTTCCCAGTCCTATCTCTAGCCTTCTGTCGTACCTTCTTGAAAACGTGAGATCTGCATTGTTCTGTGATCACTGGAGTTTTTTAATATTTTATTTTTATTTATTTATTTGAGAGAAAGAAAGAGAGAGGGAAGGGGAGAGAGGGGGAGAGAATATGAATGGGCACGCCAGGGCCTCCAGCCACTGCAAACGAACTCCAGACGTATGCACCACGCTGTGCATCTGGCCTACGTGGGTCCTGGGGAATCGAACCAAGGTCTTTTGGCTTGGTAAGCAAGTGCCTTTAGCGCTAAGCCACCACTCCAGCCCTGGGATCCATTTCTTGGCATTAGAATTCTCTCAAGCTGGCTTTTGGACGGAGGCACTCTGCCCTCCCCCAGGGTAACCCTGCCTCTGGCAACTCTATTTGCATATGTAATCATTGTCAAAGCCTGAGTCTCTCTTGGTGAGATTTGGATATTAAGATGACATTTTGAGAAATGAGACATTTCGTTTGCAAATACACGCAGAGTTGTTGGGGCATCTCGGAGCTTTCCATCAAGATGAAAATAGAATCTTCCTTTCTGACAGTGAAAATATGTTTCCATGAGAACGCTGGCTCCCCAGCTGTGAGGGGGGCTGGCTGCTCCTCCAAGCTGCTCCCTACAGAACTCGCTGATCTCTGGGATGTTGCCAGGGAATTGCGCTTGGCTGTGCGCTCCACGCCTTCCCTCCTACCCGACTCTGGAACGCAAAGTGACTCCACTCAACCATCTTGGCTCATCCCGTCCTGCGCCGTTACCTCTCTTATCCAAGGAAGTCCAACCCAGGCAGGGTGGCCAAGCTGTCTTCCCGTTGATGAAACCATTAGAATCCTTGGGGCAAGCTGGGCTCCAGACAAGGCTTGCTGAGTGGCCCAGCTGTCTGTGAAGTGTTCTAGAACCTTCCTGGCCAGGTGTAGGCAAGGTGACAGCGAGGGACTCCCAGGGGCACCAGTGTGAGGAACTCTCCGTCTTCCGCGCTCAGAAGGCATGGGGAAAGGAGACAAAAGCCCAGACTCTCTAGAGCAGTCTTGTATTCAGCGTCACGTTGCTGGCATGAACCTCCAGAGCAGACGTAGTTTATGGGAGGAAGGGATTTATTTCAGGCTTACAGATCCAGGGTAAGTTCCATAATGGCCCAAGAATCTGGCCCCCTTTCTCAGATTCACTCAGGGAAAGAAAAACCACCACCACCACCACGAGCAAGCACACTCCAGGAACCCCAGGCGGAGCTCAAGCACGCTGCACGCTTCAGGCTGGAATTCAGATCCATCCCCAGTAACACCTTAGGGCTGGACCGCAGGATTCCACCCAGTGATGCCTCTTCCAGCCACCAAGTTACAAACTTAAATAAATCACTGGAGTCTATTGGGGGACATGAAGTCAAACTACCATGGAGGCCATGCTGCGCTTCCCTGCCTCCCCTTGACTCCTCCATGCCCACACCACAGAACAAGAGAGGGAGGAACTGAGACCGCTCCTCCCTCCAGCACCTGTGAACACCAAATCCGCTAGGGGGGGGTTCCTTTCTGCTTTTTATGCCCATGCATCTGGAGTGCATGGGCAGGGGTTAGTGCCATCCATTGTAGAGTCTCTACTTTGTTAGGCAAGTCACATAAACATTTTTTTGTTTTGTTTTTTTGAGGTAGGGTCTCACTCTTGCCCAGGCTGACCTGGAATTCACTATGTAGTCTCAGGGTGGCCTCGAACTCACGGCAATCCTCCTACCTCTGCCTCTGAAGTGCTGGGAGATTAAAGGCGTGCGCCACCACGCCCGGCTCCATAAACATTTTATTTTAGAACTCAGGTAATGCTCCAGCTAGACGCAGAGTGTATATCAAAGCTTAGGGAACTGGGAGACACATGATCCAGAAGCTTACCAACCTGGTGTGACACAGATATGTGTAATCAACATCTGGGAAATTCTTAAGTGGCAGACTGACTTTTTGTTACGCACTGTCTTGAGGAGAGTTATAAACCCCCCCCCACACACACACACACACCCCTACAAACCTCTCTTGACCTCACTTTCCGAACACCAGACTATTGTTTGACAGGAACAGCAGCAGATTAATCCAGTGATGCTTGGAGCATCAATGCTCTCCCTTGCCCTCAAATCCAGTGAACTTCAGGCATTGCGTTCCACATGGAATGTTCCAGATCTGTGTTGCCCCTTGTGGCTAATGGCACAAGAAATGTGGATGCTTCAACAGAACGGCAGAATTTTTAATGTCCTTTGTTTGTAAATAATCTGATTCACATAGCCACACATTATGACAACCCACCGTATTGGACAGCAAGGCTGTGTTGGATGTTGGATATGGCTACCCCTTAGCTCTCTGTCTAAACCATGCCAGACTGATATTAGCCCCATAGGAAAGAAAAAACAATGTGATACAATTGTGTGCAATACTGAATATTGCGGGGCTGACAAGGTGGCTAAGTGGTTAAGGTACTTGCCTGCAAAGCCTAAGGACCCAGGTTCGATTCCCTAATACCCACACAGGCCAGGTGCACAACGTGGTGCATGCATCTGGAGTTCACTTGCAGTGGCTGAAGGACTTGGTGTGCCCATTCTTTCTCTATCTGACACACAAACACGCTTTCTCTCAAATAAATAAATAAAATATTCAAAAATGAATATTGCTTTTAAAAGTTAAGATCCTAGAGCTGAAAAGATTGCTCAGTGCTTAAAGATTCTTGCTTTGCAAACCTTGCTAGCCTGGGTTCAATTCCTAAGCTGCCCAGGTAAACCAGATGCAAAAAGTGGCATAAACATCTGGTGTTCTTTCGCACGCCTTTACTCAGACTGCTTCTGGGGTGACTTGTACTCAGGAACCCCCAACTGGTTTCCTTAGACCTTCTAGAACTTCAGTGAGTTCCCACAAAGAGGAATGTTAGCATATGGGAAAGGTAGTCCATTAAAGAGACCTTTCTGGGTCGTTGAATAACCGATAATCTGATTGTTGTTCTGGGAAAATGGTTGAAAGTGGGTGAACACACAGACATCCCACAGCATCCAAGGGAAGAATGGGAACCACCCCTGGCAGCCTGCTTCACAGAGCCACAGTGGCAAGGAACACATTCCCCAACCCTCGCGTGAGGTTTTGGGGACCGTGTGCTAGGTACAGAAGTCCTTCCTGGTCTTAGCGGACAGTAGCTGTGGTCTGCAATCCACAGAAAGATATTCCAGGGCATTGAGTCACAAATGCCTTCGCTCTGGGCAGACAGAAAGAGAAAGTCTCTTACCGCAGCTCCGTGTGCAAACAGTGAGCACAGCTTGACTCGGGTGTCAGGTCGGCAAGTGTCCTGTTTCATCTGTTAATCTAGGAACAGAGGCAGCTTTGTAAACCAGGGGTAGCCACGGGACTCGCCCAGAGGAATGTAATCACTGAAGGCATGCAGTGTAATTAGCAAGCAAAACCAAGGCCTGCAGAAGCTCTGTTAACAATGATGCCCCGGGTTATGCCAGCTGCACCTTGGGCTCCATGAAGCCGACAGTGCAGCCAGCCCCAAGTGCTGATCTGGGCCCCAGGCTCCCATCTCCTGTGGACTTCCGGCCCATGCAGTACTGGACGCAGCCACCATCATGGTCTCCAGGTGACCACTAGGGGACCCTGAGTGGCCCCTCCACAATGGTGCATGGGTGCTGAGGGAAGCCAGGCCTGTGAGTCTTGGGGTGACCCTAAGATCCTGAAGGGCTCTGAGTTCAGGCTTGAGCCAGGGACCTCAGAAGTCAGGATCAGGACCGAGAAAACCCCAGGGGTATTCAGAGCCTCTGGAATGTTGAGACATGACCTGTGCTCGTGTGTGTGGTACGCATATGTGAATCGGGGTTCATTATGTGGGGGGGGGGTACATGAGTGGAGGCCAGAGGACAACCTCAGGTGTCGTTTTCTGGTAAACCATGCACCTTCTTTGAGGCAGGATGTCTCATTGTCAAGGAGCTCAGGTCAGTTAGACGAGACTGGCGGGACAGTAACGCCAGGGAGCCGCCTGTCTGTCTCCACCTTGCCAGCCCTCCGGGGTTGCAGGTGTGTGCCACCACACCTGGCATTCCTGTCCTTCCACCCACACTACAGGGTTTTGTTTGTTTGCTCGCTTGCTTGGTTTGGGGGTTAGCTTTTTATTGATAATCTTCATCCATGTATATAATGCATTTTGCCCATAATCCCCCCGTTACATTACTTTGTCCTCCCCCTGACTGCCGTTAGTGTTCTTCAGAAAAGGTGACCCAGTTTGCGAACAGAACAGCCGACTGTCATCAGACTTTTAGGGCATGGCAGCTGTTAAATACAAATGCACTGGTTTTTAAATGTGAATGGTATAGACAGAGAAGCAGCGGGATGTGGGCGCCTCCCAGCTTGTGCTCAGAGAGGACTTGGGGACTTGAGGAAGAATCCAGAGCCTGGGTCTCCTGGTGCTTCTTCCTCCACCACCACGTGCCACGCCCTAACCCGGGTCTAGAGTACTGACTTCTCACAGTCGTCCTGACAGGAGGGTGGGGACAGAGGTCAGAGGTCATGCTGTCATCAGAGATGGGACCCGCGTGACTGGGTGACGTCATGAAGCAGGCTTGTTCAGGTGGGAAGCACTGAGCCTTGTAAGGGTTGTTTAATGTGGAGTCGTGGAGGATGTTCACTGGGGCAGAGCATGTGCTCATTCAGAGTCCCGGCTGACTTCCCCGTAGAGCCACCGTGCCAGTGCAGGAGGGGAGACATGGGCTTCCTAGGGGTGCCCCCTGCAGATGCTCCCAAGGTGGGTGGGGTGTCATTGGAGGAAGCTGCTTTCCATCTCTAGCAGCTCTCTCCTGCTTTCTTCTCAGCAGCCAGCCTTGCCGAACCACCACCTCCCAGCCTGAGCAAGGAAACCCCAGAAATGCCACCAGTGATTGTACCTCGGAGGACATGGTTGCTTGAGACTCTGAAAGTGTCTCCTCATGAGAGGTTTTCTTTCTCCGGCGATCTGTTTCTGAAAGTTTAAAATTTGGAAGCACACCTTTATCATGCTGGGACGGGCTTGTGAAAAATGTCCACTTATTTGTAGCTGTGTGAGGGTGGCGGGAGGTGGTGTGTGTCGTGTGTGCAGTGGCATGTGTGTCTTCCAGTGTGTTTGTGTACCTAGGAGAGACTATATTTGTGTATATGTGTATTCGTACATGCATGTGTGTGCATGTGTGCTGTCTTCCTATGTGTGCACGCATGTGCTATATTGGTGTGTGCTGTGTGTATATGTGCATACTCGTGTGCATGTGTGGGTTGTGTGTATATTCATGCATGTGGGCTGCGTGTATAAGCATGTGCATGTATGTTGTATGTGTACCTGTGTGCTATGAGTACATGTGTGCTGTGTATACACGTGCCGTGTGATGTGTGTTGAATGTAGGTATGTATGCCATATGTACGTGTGTGTGCATGTGTAGTAGTGTGTGCACACGTGTGGACATGGCTGTGCAGGGCTCTGCCCTAAGCACCCTCACCCTGGGCACCCAGCTAGGAGCCAGTCCAAGCCCCGCCCTCAGATGGCTCCCGCACAGCCTCTCCCAGTTGGCAGTTTGGCATCTGTGTTAACTTGGCGATCATGGTTTTGAATTTTAATGATCAGATGGTTGTGGAGAGAGCTCACCATTGCATCTGCAGCCTGCGGTGCCTGAGCAGAGTCCTCAGTAACTAATGCCCCCGATGACTCACCAGCAGGTGTTCAGCCAAACTCACTTCAGGAAAGAAAAGCCACTGGCCTCAGTCAGTCACCAGCCCACAAACGGCCCTACCACGTAGAATATTCGGGGACAGCTGGAGTTCCCCCTGCACCAGCTTATAACTGGGCCAAATCACCTGACAGAAAAGCAACATCTTACACGTTGTTCAGAGGTGTTGGCAAGAATCTCCCTCTTAGAAATGCCTATGAGGCCGGGCGTGGTGGCGCATGCCTTTAATCCCAGCACTCGGGAGGCAGAGGTAGGAGGATCGCGGAGAGTTCGAGGCCACCCTGAGGCTACATAGTGAATTCCAGGCCCGCCTGAGCTAGAGTGAGACCCTACCTCAAAAAAAAAAAAAAAAAAGAAAGAAAAAGAAAAAGAAAAAGAAAAAGAAAAGAAATGCCTGTGAGGATGGCCTCAATCTGAGTTTGTCCTTCCCACATCCCCTGAGGCTGGACTCCAACCCCATGGCCTCCAGCTGCTGTCTCAGCAGGTGTGGGGGAACACTCAGGCCTGTGGCGTGCACCAGGCCTCAGGGAAGGAAAAGATAAAAGGAAAGTAGAAGGAATGGGGACAAATTCAGAGTAAGGGCGCTGTGAACACCAGCCCTTTTCTGCAGGCAGGAGAGCCCCTCACACACACTCAGTGGTACGGGCGTGAGACAGGCCTGGCTGGTCTCACCTTGCTGTTTAGTCCCCAAGTTATCTTTGTCAAGCCGTATTCCGAATGAGTTTTGCACTTGCAGCCTTATTTCTGGGGTTTGTTTGTTTGTTTTCCTATTGAATTAACAAAAGGCTATAATGATTGATTTATTTTTGTGCTTTTCAAACAAAATTCATTGAAAACAATTGGAGGGTCATTTCTTCTTCTTTGAGGTGACTTTAGTGTTTTTAAAATAGCTTATCAAGTGTATTGCAAAAGGAACCGTGGCAGGGAATTCGGAGAGCATCATGGGAGCACGATCCTTTTCAACATGGGCTTCTTTCTGATCACTACTAGAACACTAAGGCACCGCACACTGCGGAGGGACAGCACACCTCATACCCTCCTTGCCTCCACCTCAACATTTGCAAGAGTGCAACATACTCTGGGCTAAACTAAAGAGAAGAGACTGAGTGTGGTTTTCCAAAAGTCATGATTCCCTTAGTACTTAAAAGTGGATTATTTTAAGAATGACTGGGCTGGGGAGATGGCCCAGCAGTTAAAGGTGCTTGTTTGCAAAGCTCTGTCGACCCAGTTTGATTTCCCAGTACCCACGTGAAGCCAGATGCAAAAAGTGGTGCACTCATCTGAAGTTCATTTGCAGTGGCAAGAGGCCCTGGCATGCCCATGCTGTCTGTCTGTGTGTGTGTGTCTGTCTGTCTGTCTGTCTGTGCCTCTCTCTGTGTGTGTCTCTCTCTCCTCTCTCTCTGTTCACAAATAAATGCAAAGAATTTTTAAAGAACAACTGAGGGAAACACACGCACAGGCTTCCTGCTTTTGTCACGTGACCTGTGAGACTGAGTTGAATACCCACAAAGCTTTTCAGAATGCTTTTGCAACTGGGATCACCCACTGTTCACATTCTGACATCATTTTATCCTCATGTGCGAACAGGGAGACCATGAGGCTCGGACAATGTCCCCTGCATGCACTTTTGCACAGAACACCTTGATCAATAGCTCTACTGGGGAGCATGGGGGAGACATGGAATTCTCCACACTTGATTCCTTCACTGAGCTCCGGCGACCCGCTCTGCCCTCCGCCATCGATTGTGGGGCTCCAGCCTCGTGCGTTGCTCCCGCCCCTGCAGCATGTTAGAGCAGGCTTGCTGTTGTAGTGACTCACCTGTGATCCCAGGGACACCGAGCTGGTTCTGAAGAGAGCTCTGCACAGATAAAGGGGCGAGTGCATTTCACAACCCAGTGGATTCTTTTTTAAAAATTATTTTATTTTTATTTATTTGAGAGAGAGAGAGAAAGAGGCAGATGGGGGTGGGGGTGGAGAGTGGGTGCACCAGGGCCGCTAGCCGCTGCAGATGAACTCCAAACGCGTGTGCCACCTCGTGCATCTGGCTCACGTGGGCCCTGGGGAATCAAACCTGGGTTCTTTGGCTTTGCAGACAAACATCTTAACTGCTAAGCCATCTCTCCAGCCCCCAGTTTGATTCTTTTGGGCCAAGTACAGATACGGAGAGTCCATGGAAAGTCCAGTCAATCTCGCTCGCTCGCTCTCATTGCATTGATTTAAGTGGGTTTTATTTATACCCTCCCAAAGATAGGACAGCGCAGAGCAGCCAGGAGGGAAATGAGTAGCCATGCGTGGCTAAATCATGATGCTGTCTGCATTGACCGCACTCTGCCCACGTGAGCTCATTCAATATCTGTGCTGAGCCTCCAGATGGACAACACCTCCTGCCTCCTAGGAGGAAGGGCACTGTGGGACTCAGAGTATTGGGGGATCTCAGTGTTTAGCCAGCAAAGTATCTATACTCTGATACATTAGTGCTTCTGTACTGGGGAGAGAGAAAACTCTCCTCAAAAGCTTGACTTCCCACCCTCTGTGATTAGCCCCATGGAAAGCAAATAGACACATGGTAATATTTTAAGGGAAGTAAACCAGGATGGCTAGCATTGTATCATCTTTGGGCTGGGAGATGACTCAGTGAACAAAGTGCTTGTCACACACGCATGTACGCCTGAGTTTGAACCCCCAGCCCCCACTTAAAATGCTGGCTGTGGCCATGTGTGCCTGTGGTCCTAGGGCTACAGAGACAGACCCAGGAGGAGCCCCTAGGGTCTTGCCGGCTACTTTATCTAGCTGAATCAGGAAGTTCCAGGTTTGATGAGAGACCCTGTCTCAGGGAAAAAAAAAAAAAAAAGTAAGGTGGAAAGTGATTGAGGAAGATGTTGATCTCTGGTTTTCACACACACACACACACACACACACACACACACACACATACACACATACATGCACACACACCTGCATATACACATACACCCACATATATGAACACACACACACACAAATCACACATCCACACAAAGGCCAAAAAGGGGGAAAAAAAAACACTAAAGGAATTGTGTTCAGTTTCAAAACAAGAATGGAAATTTCCATTGTTTTATCCTCTCTTTAAAACATGGACTATTTATTGAACTGAATACATGCTCAATGCATTAGTCTGTAAGTGCATTTTATTTTATTTTAAAAATATGCTTACTGCCAGGCATGGTGGTGCACACCTTTAATCCCAGCACTCGGGAGGCAGATGTAGGAGGATTGCCATGAGTTTGAGGCCACCCTGAGACTCCATAGTGAGTTCCAGGTCAGCCTGGGCTACAGTGAGACCCCACCTCGAAAAAAAAATATATATATATATACATATATATGTGTATATATATATATATATATATATATATATATATATATATATATATGAATGCTTACTTGTTTATGTGCATGGGAGGGCCTCTTGGCACTGCAAGTGAACTCTAGACACATATACCACTTTATGCATGTGGCTTTAACTGGGTCCTGGGGAATCAAATCCAGGCCAACAAGCTTTGCAAGCCAATGCCCTTAACCACTGCGGCATCTTCCCAGTCCTTACGTGCCTTTGAATCAGACTTGAAACTCACTCAACCCCAGAGTCTGCACAGAGCCGGGCTGAGCCGATTCACTCCCTCCCTCTCTTCCTCCTTTCTGAGGATGCCATCCTTCCTGCCCGCCTGGCCAGCCAAAATAGCAGTAACATCCAGAAATAAATGACAAGAAATCAGCGTTCCTAAAATAGAAGGCAATCTGTCCAGTTGTGTAACAGGCCTCAATAAGCAGCTCCACTGGGACACGGAGTAATGTTTACTCTGGTGTGAGTTCTCATAGGCAATGTTTAAGTACCATCCTGAGCTCAGCTCTTAGCATTTACTATTTAAAGAGCACTACAGTCTTAACCACACCACAAAGTGAGCTCCTAAAGGGTGTGTCTTAAAGTCAAGAAGTTTGCAGGGCCACTTCCAAACTGAGGTAACATTTCCTGCTGGCAAGGGGTTTCAAGAGCCTCCAGCAGGAACCCAAGTGCCCCACGTGCCCTAGAGCCCCAGGGTCTCACTTCCTGTGCACCTGCAAACCAACCCTTCAGAGATGTGATGGTATGTTTTCTTTTATGTCTTTGTTTTAGTGCTGGCAATAAAACCCAAGGCCTCTCCTGCCTGCCAAGGGCTCACCATTGAGCTGCACCCCCATACCCGTGGGTGTGGGGGGTTTTTAAGCACCTTTACTAAGACATACTTCACTATTTGCAGTAGAGTGTAGGCTAGAGAGATGGCTTAGCAGTTAAGGCGCCTGCCTGCAGGGCCAAAGGACCAAAGTTCAATTCTTCAGGACCCACATAAGCCAGAAGCACAAAGGGGGGACACATGCACCTGGACTTCGTTTGCAGTGTCTAGAGGCCCTGGCATGCTTGCCTCTTGCTCACTCTCTCTCTCGAATAAAATAAAAATATTTTTAAAACTGGAAAAGAAAATGCCCATTGTGTTTTCACCACATTCACAGGAGTGTACCCCATCACAATATTTCTTTTCGGGACACTGACTCAAAGGGCATATGTCACCTTTCTCACCCATCCCATCTCTTGGCAACCCCTGATTCTCAGTCTCTAGATTTCTGTATCACAAGCAGGTGTCATGGATGGAACTATCTGGATGGCCTTTTGTGTGGGTTTTTTTTTTTTTCCCAAAGTGGCATGTGTCCAAGATCCGTGGTGCTGTGAAGGTAAAATGTCCCCCATCGCCTCATTTGTTTGTGGTCAATCATACTTGATCCACAGCAAGTGGAGTCCTTACTGAAAGAGGGGTGTCATGGGGGGGACAGGCTTTGGGATTTTGTAATCCAGCCCCTTGGCCAGTGCTAACTAGCTCACTCTTGCTGCTGCTTCCTTGTTGCTGTGACAAGATGTGACGCCCAGGCGTCCGCCCTGCCATGCTCTCCCAGCCACGATGTAATTTCCCTCAAAAGCGAAAGCCAAAATAAAAAGCTTTCCGCAACCTGCTTCTGCTTTGTCCCAGAAACAAGGTTCATCCACACTGGAGCGCGCATCCGTGCTGGGTTTCTTTGCATGGCTAATAGTCCATTGATGGGATATCCTGTATTTTAACTACCTGTCCATAGGTTGTTGGCTGGCAAACAAGCTACTCCTTCCTCCTGGTTATTATGAAGAGCAGCACAGTGAACTTTTCCTTTTTTTTTTTTTGGTTTTTCGAGGTAGGGTCTCACTCTAGCCCAGGCTGACCTGGAATTCACTATGTAGTCTCAGGGTGGCCTCGAACTCACGGCGATCCTCCTACCTCTGCCTCCCGAGTGCTGGGATTAAAGGCGTGCGCCACCACGCCCGGCGACAGTGAACGTTTCTATGCAAGCAGTGATGTGGAGTCATGTTTCTTTTTTTAATTTTTTAATTTAATTTTATTTTTATATTTTGTTATTTTTTCTCAATTTTTATTAACATTTTCCATGATTATAAAAAATATCCCATGGTAATACCCTCCCTCCCCCCACTTTCCCCTTTGAAATTCCATTCTCCATCATATCCCCTCCCCATCTCAATCAGTCTCTCTTTTATTTTGATGTCATGATCTTTCCCCCTCTTATGATGGTCTTGTGTAGGTAGTGTCAGGCACTATGAGGTCATGGATATCCAAGCCATTTTATGTCTGGAGGAGCACATTGTAAGGAGTCCTACCCTTCCTTTGGCTCTTACATTCTTTCTGCCACCTCTTCCACATCAGACCCTGAGCCTTGGAAGGTGTGATCAAGATATTCCTCAGTACTCCTGTCACTTGTTTCCACAGCTTATTTTATTTTTATTTATTTATTAGGGACACAGACAGAGAGCCAGAGAGAGAATGGGCACATCAGGGCCTCTAGCCACTGTAAACGAACTCCAGAAGCGTGCACCACCATGTGTGTCTGGCTTACGTGGGGCCTAGAGAATCGAACCCAGGTCTTTGGGCTTCACAGGCAAGCACCTTAACCACTAAACCATCTCTCCAGCCCATGTTTCACTTTTTGTTTTGTGGGGTTTTTTCCAAGTATGCATCTAGAAACACAGTTGTAAAGTCATTGCTCACACATGGCTTAACGTGCTGAGGAAATACTGTATTTTTGCCACAGTGGTTGTGCCATCTGACAAGCCCACCAGCCAGCCATGTCTGAGGACCCTGGTTTCACCACGTGCTCATCAGCAGCTGTGGCCGTCTGTCCTTGATCATAGCCATCCTACTGTGTGGAGCAGTCTCTCACTGGCGCCTGGATTTGCACTCCTTCATGAGTAATAGTGCTGAGCCCATTTTCATGACCCACTTGCCATCCCAGAACCTTCCTTGAGAAAATATCCGTTCAAATCCCTTGCCTATCTTTTTAACATGAGGTTCTTTCTTTTTGTTGTTGAGTTGTACTTCTTTACATCCTGGGGTACTTGACTCTCGTCACATATGATTTTTGAGTATTTCTTCCATTCTGTGTTGTCATTCCATTTCTTTAAAAAAAAAAAAAAAAGAAAGAAAAACTTTATTTATTGGCAGAAAGAGGATGGGTGTGCAAGGGCCTCCCACCACTGCGTGTGCCATTTTCTGCATCTGGCTTTACATGGGTACTAGGGAATGGAACCTGGGCTGTTAGGTTTCTATAGGCAAGCACCTTAACCACTTAGCAATATCTCCAGCCCCATTTTGCTTTTTATTTATTATTATTTTTTTTTGAGGTAGGGTCTCATTCTAGCTGACCTGGAATTCACTCTGTAGTCTTAGGGTGGCCTTGAACTTTCAGTGATCCTCCTACCTCTGCCTCCCAAGTGCTGAGATTAAAGATGTGTGCCACCATGCCCAGCTTCCCATCTTGCTTTTTTTTTTTAATTCCTGTTTTATTTTTAGTCATTTCATTTTATTTGCTTTTTTTAATATTTTATTTTTATTTATTTATTTACTTATTAGAGATAGAGAGAGTGAGAATGGGTGTGCCAGGGCCTCTAGCCACTGCGAACGAACTCCAGACACATGCGCCACCTTGTGCCTCTGGCTTACATGGGTCCTGGGGAATTGAACCTGGATCCTTTGGCTTCTTAGGCATGTGCCTTAACCGCTAAGCCATCTTTCCAGCCCCCATTTTGCTTTTTCTTGTTGTTGTTTATTTTTATTTATTTATTTAAGAGCAACAGACAGAGAGAGAAAGACAGAGAGAGAGAGAGAGAATGGGCGTGCCAGGGCCTCCAGCCACTGCAAACAAACTCCAGACGCGTGCGCCCCCTTGTGCATCTGGCTAACGTGGGTCCTGGGGAATCAAGCCTCAAACCAGGGTCCTTAGGCTTCACAGGCAAGCACTTAACCACTAAGCCATCTCTCCGGCCCCCATTTTTGCTTTTTTGATGGCTTTGTTTACAGGCTTTTTCTAGTTTTGTTTTTTGAGGTAGGGTTTTGCTCTAGCCCAGGCTGACCTAAATTCAATATGTAGTCTCAGGCTTGCTTCAAACTCACAACAATCCTCCTACCTCTGCCTCTCTAGTGCTGGAATTAAAGGTGTACCCCCACTAGGTCTGCATTTTTTTTCATGAAGTCCCGCCTATCCCAGAATCACTTTTGTTGTTCTTGGTGTCATAGCGATGGTTAACCTTAGCTGAAAGTTGCTGTGATTTAGAATCACCTAGGAGGCACACCTCTGGACACATCTGTGAGCAAGTCTGTAGATTTGGTTACCTGAGGTAGAAAACCCACCCTCAGTGTGAGTGGCACCCTTCCATAGGATTGCACAAGAAGGAGAGAGTAAGCTGGGCACCAGCATCCATCTTTCTGTGAGCATCTGCCCAATTCTGCGTGCTCTCCCACCCACGGCGGACCACATCCGGGTGAGCCGTGCGCTGAAACAGACTCGTCTTCCACTGAAGCTGCTTTTGTCATGTCAATGAGATAGTAGCTAACATGATGACCATAGAAGTGACTTAAAAGTCACTTCTCACCCTTAGTCAGTCTGATTCTTGTCATGTGGTCACTGCTCTCAAATTCTTTCAAAAGCAGTTTTGAGGACTCACATGAAAAACATATTACCACCAAGAATATTAGGAAATGAGCTGGTATTTGTGCTGTCTGTAATACTTCTTATTGTAGACCATAGTGGGTGTTGCCCCTAAGGGGACATTGGCCAATCTCAGGGGACATTCCTGCTTGCAGCAGTTGGAGATGCCGCTGCCATGTGATGAGCAGAGGACAGAGCGGCAATAAGCCTCACCCAGTGCTCGGACAGGCTCTGCCCCACGCCAGACCTGTCACACCAAAACTGTCACCCAGAGAAGACTGTGTGAGGACTGACCTTCTCCATCAGCCCTGGCTGTCCTGAAAGCTGTTTTACTAGTGTCTTTAGTTACTTATCCAAACCCCGCATAGAGCAAGAAGAGGAGTGTGATCTGTCTTAAAGGAAAGAATAAAACTGGGGGGGGGGGGGTGGAGGCTGGAGAGATTGCTTAGTGGTTAAGGCACTTGCCTGCAAAGCCAAAGAACCCAAGCTCCACTCTCCAGGACCCTCATAAGGCAGATGCACAAGGGGGCACACACATCTGGAATTCGTTTGCAGTGGCTGGAAGCCCTGGAGTGCCCAATCTCTCTCTCTCTCTTTCTTTCTCTCTCTCTCAAATAAATAAATAAAAATATATTTTAAAAAAGAATAAAACTGGGAATGGTGCCTCACATCTGAAATCCCAGCACTCAGGAAGTAGAAGCACCCAGTCTCAAAAAATAAATGATAAATGTTGAAAGAAAAAAGAAAAGAATTGAAAAGACTAAGTGCTGGCCTGGAGAAATGGCTCAGCAGTTAAAGACCTTGCTTGGAAGGCCTAACAGCCCCAAGTTCAATTCCCTAGTACCCACGTATAGGCTGGTGCATAAAGTGGCATATGTCTCCGGAGTTCATTTTCATTAGCAAGGGGCCCTGGCATGGCCTTACTCATTTACTGTCTCTTTCCTGGCAAGTAAATATTTTTTTTTTCTTTAAGAAAGGGCTAGGGCTGGAGAGATGGCTTAGTATTTAAGCGCTTGCCTGTGAAGCCTAAGGACCCTGGTTCAAGGCTCAATTCTCCAGGACCCACATTAGCCAGGTGCACAAGGGGGCGCACATGTCTGGAGTTCGTTTGCAGTGGCTGGAAGCCCTGGCATGCCCATTCTCTCTCTCTCTCTCTCTGCCTCTCTCTCTCTCTGTTGCTCTCAAATAAATAAATAAAAATGTACAAAAGTTTTTTTTTTAAAAAAGAAAGGGCTATGAGTACACATATATTTGAGTTTTTATTTGTGACATACATTGTGCTGATACCTCAGTAGTTTTAATGACTTCAGCCAGTTTATTATCAGGTTTAAAAAACTTCCACTCTGCTAGGTGTGGTAGTACACGCCTTTAATCCCAGTACTTGGAAAGCTGAGGTAGAAGGATTGCTGTGAGTTTGACGCCAGCCTGAGACTACATGAACTTCAGGTCAGGCTAGAGTGAGATCCCTACTTCAAAAAACCCAAAAAATAAATAATAAATAAACAAAAGCTTCAGGAGGGAGCTGAAGAGCTTGCTTAGTGGTTAAAGGTGCTTGCTTGCAAAGCCTGATGGCCCTAGTTTGATTCCTCAGTACCCCCATAAAGCCAGATACACAAAGTGGTGCATGCATCTGGAATTCATCTGTAGTGGCAAGAAGCCCTGGTGCACCCACTACCTGCCCCCCTCTCTGCTTGTGTGTGTGTGTGTGTGTGTGTATATATATGTATATATATATATATATATATATATATACACATACACATGTATATATACACACATATATATATACACATATATATGTGTGTGTGTGTGTGTGTGTGTATGTATGTATGTATGTATGTGTGTATGTATGTTTTTCAAGGTAGGGTCTCACTCTGGTCCAGACCTGGAATTAACTATGTAGTCTCAGGGTGGCCTCAAACTCATGGCGGTCCTCCTATCTCTGCCTCCCGAGTGCTGGGATTAAAGGCGTGCACCACCATGCTTGGCTAAGAAAAAAAAAATTTTTTTTTTAATTGCTGCCGGAGGATTCCCATTGCACAAAGCCCAAACACACATGACTGCTCTGACCATGCAGGCTGCCAAGCTTGCTTCACCCTGATGGCAGCCACGCGGGTGAGGAGCTCTTCTCTCACTACTCAGGGGCAGGAAGGCCCCCAGAAATGTCCCTGGGGAATTTCAACTATACCCATGCCTAGACAACTCATATGGGCCCCATCAGTGTCTGCTCCCTGAGGGAACAAGGGCTGGAGAGATTGCTCAGTGGTTAAGGCACTTGCCTTAATGCCTAATGACCCAGGTTCGAGTCCTCAGTGCCCACATAAAGCCAAATGCACAAAATGGCCTATGCATCTGGAGTTCGTTTGCACAGGCTATAGGCATTGACACACCTATTCATTCTCTTTCTCTCTCTCCTTACAAATAAATCAATAAAATGTGTAAAAAATAAGGAGAGGGAGTCAGAGCACAAGGAAGAGATCACAGATTCGCTGAAACATGATGTGTCTGGGAAGTGAGGGATTAATTGACTCGCCCAGTCTTCATCTCCAGTCCCAGGTGCTTACCACCATGGATGTGAACATGGCCTTGGGCTGTCCTGGCCCTACCTTTGGGGCTGACCACTTTTCCTCACAGATGTTTCCACTGCCTCATCCACACAGCAACTCAGCAGGAGTGACTGCTCTTAGGTGACGTGTTTTCTCACATAGACCTAAGGCCTTTGCCCACTGTTTGTGGGACCCCGTGTTAGCCAGTCTAGTCACCCTGCAACGGTTTCCTTTGGCCCCTCTGAAGTTGGGGCTGTGGAATCAGGAACAGTGCATCTTTTCACTGGCTGCAGACTGTGTGCCACACTGGCTTCCCACAGGTTTCAGCAATGGCCGTGGGCCTCTGACTAACCTGTGAGCTCAGCATTGCCTTTCTGGGAAGACTCTGGCAGGGCTCCCTTGCCCCCCAGCCCCGCTCTGGCTGCGCACACTGAGCCCTCCCAACTCTCACAGGAGCCAAAGGGCCTGAAAAGAACGTGTTCCAATGCTGCTATTCTCTCCACCACCTGTAACCCTGACCAACCAAGGACAGGTCAACACGCGGTAGAGGGAACGGGATCTACAGCCAAAATGCCCTGGACAAAAGGAGCAAGAGCTGGTAGATTCATTCCTCTGTTTCTGCCTGCCTGGAAGAGCCGCTCCCCCCCCCCCCAAGATCTAGTGAGGAACAGAGACTAGAAATCTCACCAGCTCTAACACTTAGTCATTTCACATATGTCAATGTTAGCTTCCTCCCTCCTGCCGAAAATTCTGTTTTACACACCTATGTTTGTCTGCCTATTTGTTTGAGGCAGAATCTCATATAGCCCAGATCCACTCACTGTGTAACCAAGGGTGACCATGAACTCCTGATCCTCCTGTCTCCATCTCTGGAGGGCTGGGATTATAGGACACCCAGTCCTCCGTAGTGCCGGGGATGGACCCTAGAGCTGCCTGCGTGCTAAGCAAGCACTGGACAACAGAGCTTCACTACCGGCCACCCGTATTTGTTGTGATACAAAGTGGTATTTTCTGGAATCCAAGGACAGGTTAGACTTGGACCTCCTCTGCTGCTTACTGGAGATGGTCTGTGCCCAGCTTGGTGGTCTCTAAGCGAAGGCCCCGACCTGGCAGACCACCTGCTGCTTCGGGTCTTACATGTCAGACATAGAGGTCTCAGGACAGCCAGGGCCGAGGGCAGCTCGGGCCGTTGTGTGACATGTTAGACAGCAGGAGAGGAAACAGATTCTGTCTGGGACCCGTTCGGCATGGACTGCTAAGGCGTTAAGGTATTCAGAATTCTCAATATTAGTTCTTTGTCTGTTTCTTAAAGCAACCTCTGGCAGCCATGACTCAAAAGTCTAACACAACCGGTTTTGCAAAGTGTCGCTTTGTGACATGTCTTGACATCATTCCTCTCCTGATAAGTGTTTTCCAGTCTGAATCAGAACATCGGTAACAAGCCTTGTAGCCTCGTGACAGTAGCAGTGTGAGATGTTTTTCCTGTCCCGGGGCCTTTCCCCACCCCCCTTTTCTATAGAACATTCTATTTGCTCTCTTACAATTCCCCACAATACTTGCCACCTGCAGGCCACGAATTGTCTCAAACTACAAGGATTGTGACCAACAGCTTGTGTGTGAAAGCGTAGGGGTGCACTGTGCATGAGTGAGTGCATGCATGCGTGTGCACACGTGTAACGTGTGTAAATAGTTATACCGACCAGATCTCTTTGAATGGCCTCTGTGATGGGTATGTTGTACTGGGTCCCTGGACACTAAGATCACCTGGGAGCTTATGACTGAGCTGTCCGTCCTTGGAGGCAGGACCAGGAGTTCCCCCACCCGTGTTTCGCTTGGACCTGATGTGGGTAGGGTTGGGCTTCCCCCACCGGGGTCTGAAACCATGCTGCATGGCACTTCGAGGGAGTTCCCAGGTGCCCCTCCCTATCACCAGCCCAGGCTGGGCAGGGCCCACGCTGAACCAACGGGAAGATGCTCCTTAATGTTTAAAGGTCAAGGCCCACTGAAGATTCTCTTGCATGGGTTTGCTCACAGAGAAAATGAGACTGTTGGCTGGCTTCTGATGGCGTAGGCGATTGTAGATTCCTTGGTACCAGAAAATCACCCTGCGTCTTTCCTCATCTTTGTTGACTGTGTGTTAACATCTGCAGCCAGCTGGGGGCTGGGTTAGCTTCCTGCAGTTTCTACAAGGAGTCACGTGAACAGGCAACTTAAACAGCAGGAGTTGAGCCTCTCACAAGATTGCAGGGCTGGCTCTGAAGGGTCAGAGAATGTGTCCCCTCCTGTCCTGGTGCTGGGTGGCTCCACAGCCGCTCCCATGCCCTGGGGTGTAGCGGTGTCCCTCCCGAGTCACCCACACAGCACTCTCCCCCGTGCATCTGTGTCCAGCTCTTTCTACTTACAAGTCACTGCATTAGGTTTACCCCAATCCCCTCGTGACCCCCTCTTTACCCAGTTACCTCTGCACACACCAGTTGCACACACCAGAAGTTAGGACACAGACAGACATTTCAAGGGATCCCATGAGACCCCCTACAAGGCGGCTCACTGGAGCTTAAGGGAAGTTGGGTAAGGCAGCATGTTGCAGATGTCACCCACCCAGATGCCAAAGGTCACAGGAAGAAACAAAAGAGGCAAGACTTGTCCCTCGGTTCAGCAGACAACATGACATCATATGCCCGTGATATATGTGGATATGCTTGGTGGAGTCCCTCGCGTTGGGCACAGCAGTCATGTTCAACCTTTGTTTCCCTGGGGTCTGGAATGTTGGTCAAACACACACATACACACACACACACACACACACACACACACAAACAAAGTTAGCTTGTGGAATACTTCGTGTGGGGAGGTTTACACGCATTTTTCCATCGAGGTCACAGTGAGGATAGCACCCAGTCCCAGTGCAAGCTAAGTGACTCTCGGCCGTGGGTCTCATCCACCTTACCGTGCCTGGTCAGATGCCACAGCTGTGGCCACACACAAATGAGCCTCTAGATGCTGTGAGGCGCGGACATCCTTCTGCCCTGAGCCCTGCGCCGCCACGGCCCCCGGCCCACACCATCCACGCGCACGCAGAGGACTCCAGGTCTGGGTCAGGCTTTGGGTTCACAGATGAGTCAAGACAGTTCTCACTGTGATCGCCCACCCAGCTCCAACTGCTGCGTGCCCCATGTCGAATGGGGTGGAGCAAGGGAGTCCCTGAGACCGGAAATGTGCTGGTTTCAGGTGAATTTCTGGCGCTCACTCACAGCCCAACTCGGGACGTACAAGAATAGTGCCACCTCTGCCTCTTCAGTTCCATTTGCCCCTCTGGGCAGCAGTGCTATTCACTGTGGAGCCACGGGGTGCAGGGTGGACAGGGTGGGTGGCCTTGTGGGGTCAGTTCCATGGCCACACTGTGATAGACACTGGCCTGCTGTCCAACCTCATGGGGTGGCTCACCCTCCCCCCCCCAGCACTGCTGGAGCCAGAGAGGAGAGCCAGCAGACCACACAGCTCCCCAGCATAGAAATGGGGAGCCGAGCCGGGAGGTGCAGTGGCTGCCAGGGGCCGGTGTGTGAAGGAGAACTGCATTGTGCTCCCAGTTTTCCTCTGGTATCTCCACTGCGCTTACCTGCAGTTTCTACATGCCAGACAGATTCTAAGAACCTCGTACACAAAGACCTCACTGAAACCATGCCAAGCAGCATGAGCATTTCTTTCTGCCAAAGTCACATAGCTAAGAAATAAGCCAGAGTGTGTGCCTAGAGTCTGGCTCTGGAGTTCACTGTCTCAAGGGCCTGTCTGTTCCCCCCGCCACAAGTAAAGAATGAACACTTGAGGGCTGAAGAGATGGCTTAGTGGTGAAGGTGCTTGCCTACAAAGCCAAAGAAGCCAGGTTCGATTCCCCAGGACCCATGTAAGCCAGATGTACAAGGTGGAGCATGTGTCTGGAGTTCGTTTGCAGTGTCTGGAAGCCCTGGTGCACCCATGCTCTTTCTCAACCTCTCCTCTCCTCCTCTCTCTCTCTCTCTCTCATAAATAGATAAAAACAAAGTAATTTTTTAAAAAAGAGAATGTAAACTTGAGACCATGTATATCTTGGATGTATACCTTGCTGAAGTAGCCATTCCATGATTGTCAGGGGACAAACACACCCCAGCCAGGAGAAGGGTGGCCGATGACTGTCCCTGCTGCAGAAGGTGTCCTGTCCATGGGCGATGTGAGAAGTCAGCAGCAGTTAGGGCAGGCTGGTCATTACTGAATACCAAATGCAAATTAGCTGAAGGGCCCCAGGGGACCTTCACCATGACAGACCAGGGCCACAAAGTTTCCCCGGGCCTGAGAGGAAGCCATTCCAGGGTTCCACTTTGCAAAGGATCCAAAAGGAGAAGTGCACTCACGGAGATGCGATGGGGTGGAGGGGCGGACAGGGCGTCATGTACCTGCCAGCTCATATGACTTTGACATCGTGTGCAAACGTGATTTATGGAAATAACTCAGGGAACAACCAGATCCACTGTCTACGCTCGTGATTAGACTATGCACTGAAAATCTGAACCTCAAAAATAAAGCTTGTGGAGGTAGGGAGGATGGCTTAGTTGGTAAAACTGCTGCCGCCTAAGTGTGCACTCCTGAGTTCAGATCCCTGGTCCCCACGCAAAAGCTGGCCATGGTGGTGCGTGCCTGTCATCCCAGCACTAGGGAGGCAGAGGCAGAAGGATCCTTAAGGTTTGCTAGCATGCTAGATGAGCCAAATCCTGAGCTCAGGGTTCAGCGAGAGACTGTCTAAAGACATAAGGGGGAAGCAATCCAGGAAGACACTTGACTTGAATCTCTGGCCTCCACATGCATCACCCCCATGATATGAACACACACCACACATTCCACATATCCATGTATCCTAAAATAAAACTCTAATGCTAGGTATAGTGATGCACACCTGCAATTTCAGTACTGGAGAGACAGAAACAGGAGGACAGTTAAGAGTTCAAAGCCACCCTGGTTTAACTAGTCAGTTCCAAGCCAATCAAGGCTATTAAAACCTGGTCTCAAAAAAACAATAAAAAATAAAAATCAGGCTGGAGAAATGGCTCAGCAGTTAAAGGCACTTGCTTGCAAAGCCTGACAACGCACGTTCCATTTCCCAGTACCCATGTAAAGCCAGATGCACATAGTGGCACATGTGTCTGGAGTTTGTTTACAATGGCAAGAGGCCCTGGTGTGCCTGTTCTCTCTCACACACACTCTCAAATAAATAAAAATAAATAGATAAGGGCTGGAGAGATGGGTTAGTGGTTAAGGCACGTGCCTGAGAAGCCTAAGGACTCATGTTCAACTCTCCAGATCCCACTTAAGCCAGACACACAACGGTGATGAAAGCGCAAGGTCGCACATGCACACAAGATGGTGCATGTGTCTGGAGTTCTATTGCAGTGGCTGGAGACCATGGCATGCTCATTCTTTCTCTCTCTGTCTCTCTGTCTCTGTCTCCCTTCTCTCTCTCTCTCTCTCTCTCTCTCTCTCTCTCTTTCTCTCTCAAACACACACACACTTTCTCAAAAAAATATACATATACAAAATAAGTAAAAATAAAGCTCACATCTGTGTCCCCAACAAAGTCTCTCAAAATAAATAAATAAATAAATATAAGATTTAAAAAAAAAAAACTGAGGCACTGAAGACAGGCTTAGCACTTAAGGCACTTGCCTGCGGAGCCTAATGACCCAGGTTTGGTTCCCCAATACCCACATAAAGCCAGATGCACAAGGTGGCACATGTGTTTGGAGTCCTGTTTATTTGCAGTGGCTAGTGGCCCTGATGCACCCATCCCCCCTTCCAATAAGTAAATGAAATATTTTAAAAACTGACATCAGATATACGAAAACAATATGTTTTTGCTATTTTTCCTCTCCAGGATGGTGAGACTAACAGACGAGAAGCTGAGAAAAAGAGAAACCACGGTGAGCTTTCTCAGACAGCCTCGGAAGACAGTGACGTCTTTGGTAGGTAACGTGGGCCGGAAGCCCTGCTTTGACTTGCTGACTGTGAGCTCCAGCGCTCTCACTGGGCCAAGTTTCTTGGGTTTCCATGGCATTGGTCTATCCTCATCGTTAACCTAGCTGTGCAGAGGTGTGGGAGACAAGCCTGTCTCCTTCCTGCAGTCCCTCTACGGACCCCTGTGACCCAAGTGTCTGTCCCATTTTGTTATTCTTCATGTTTGCCCTCATCTACCACAGACCCCCAGGGTTCTCCTTGTGATCTTCCTCTCATCCTTTGCTGCTCTGGGGACATTAGAGAACCTCAGCAGTGTCGTGATGAGGAAGTGAGCTTGACAAGGCCTGGGACCCGGCACCGTGGTGCTTGAGCTGACTGTAGACGGTGACTCAGCTGCTGTTGGGAAATAACTGGTGTCTACAAAATGTCACCTTCATGTTTACCACGGAATACAAGTTGCCTTGCTGGTATATTCCTCCTCTTGCTTTTCCAGAGAGAAGGAAGGCTGGCATCTGATTCTTTAAAGTAATTTATTTATTTATTTATTTATTTATTTATGAGAGGGAGGGAGAGGGAGAGAGAATGGATATATACCAGGGCCTCTAGCCACTGCAAACAAATGCCAGACACATGGACCACCTTGTGCATCTGGCTTATGTTGAGTCCTGGGGAATCGAACCTGGGTCCTTAGGCTTCACAGGCAAGCACCTTAACTGCTAAGCCATCTCTCCAGCCCTCACACCTGATTTTCACATGAGGACAGTTGACTCATCTTTCCATGGCTTGTCTGGGATCCCAGGGCTGCCTGGGCTCTGACAGCATGAATCCTAAAGAGAAAATAGCAAAAGCTGGTCCCAAACTGCCTCAAATGGTGAGGACTTACTGCTCCCCCCGCCCCCCACACCAACCAATTGGAGAGGGAAGCCAGGTCCTGGCCTTGGCAGGGAGTACAGTCCAGATCATCCAGCCAGCCTGGGGCTTCAAGCACTCAAGGCCTGAAACTCTTGGCCAGATTCACACTAGTCGTTAGGCAGTGCCATGTACCCTAAAATTTTGTTCCTGATTAACTTGGTTTTTACCAAATTCCATCCTGTCTAGTCTTTGTCCTCCCTGAGGAAACACTCTCGATCACAGATGTGTCACCACCGTTTGCAGTATCTTCAGCCTCTCTGGACCAAAGGCTGAAAACACAGAGCATCACATGAGGGAAGTGAGACAGGCCAGTGTGAGCGGGGGACGGCACTCTCTCCGTTGCTATTTCTCTGTTCCTGCGGGAATTGGGGGGGGGCATTCCTGCCTTTACGGAGTGGGGTGTTCGTTCCTTAGTGGCAGAGGAAAGAGTAGAAAACAGCAGTGTGAGTGCCTGGCAGCCATGGCAAACGCTTTAGAACATGCAAGGCAAGGCGCTGCTCCTTACACGGCAGTGGGATGTCCGTGTGCGCTGATGTTCAGGACAAGTTCACTTGTGACGCTGTAAAGTCCGTCTCCTGACATGGTTTCTTTACTCATATGTTTCAAGTGTATGCATACAACTAACATATACATACACACATGTATAGAGAGACATACAGGCATCATAGAAAAGTCCAAGTTTAGATTTTACTTTTTAAGTAAACATCATCTTTATTATTATTGTATTATGAAGTTTTGGTGGTGTTAATTTGTTTGTGGTGCTTAAAATTGAGCCCAGGGCCTCCTACATGCTAGGTAAGTGTTTTACCACTAAGCTGCAGCCCCAAACCTACTTAGTTGCCTTTAAGGTGATTTGTAATAATGACAGCCATTAGGTTACATGCGCGCACGCACGCGCACACACACACACAAACACATACTACTGTGGGTCAGTGTGTAACAGGTGTGTTCCATATAACATAAAAGGCCTCTATGAGGAACAAGGAGGTCCTTGAATTACGGAGATATTCTTGATTCCTCAAGCTGTCTTTTCTGCTGCTCTCCTTCACCTTTCCAAGTAAATATTCACCGGGCAGAATCACTAGGGTTGAAAGTGGAAACCAACAGAAATGCAGAATTTGTCAGTCTCTCTGCACACTCGCACCAGCAGCTGCCTGCCGCACCCCAGCACTGCTTCCGGGACCTGTGACAGCAGATGGAAGCTCACGCCTGGGGGATGAAGGCGGCTCACAGCCCAGCACACTGTGGGGGGACCCGAGTCATCTTCACACATGCACAGCTCACGCTCGGTTCGGGTTGAGTCATAGCCCAGGGATGTGTGAGGAACCCTCAGCCTGCAGATGTTCTCAGCTCACCCAACCCTGAGTCACAGGTTGAGAGACCAGGGGTGTTCCATAGGTACCACTCAGAAATCCTGAGTGAGGAAGACCTGGAGGCCGGTGAGCTGCTGGGGATCTGCCTTCGAACTAAACAATTCCCCCCCTGCTAGTCCTCCTCTAGAATTTACTGGTGTTGCGGTCTAATGGTCCAGCCTGGCAAAAGGAAAAAGTCAGCCCAAATGTCCTCAGCTGTTGATGTTGACCATAGAGCCTGGGGGAACCACATGTGAGGATTCTGTTGATAAACTATCTGCAGATGACTGTAGATGTGGCTCCAGAGGAGACCAGCTCCCTTCCCTGCAAAGGGCTTTCCCCTGGCTAGACAGTAAGCACAAAAGCATGCCAGGAAAGCACACTCATGCTGTTCTGTAAACACGTGAGTCCGCAGCACTCACGCCAGGGCCATCTTAAAGCTCCTGTTGCTCACCGTGCTCCTAAGACAGAGGAATGGGCGGAGGGTGAGAAGAATGCAGAGAGGGATGGTCTATCAGTTACTCAACATGTTGCTGTGACCAAATACGTGACAGGAAGAAGCTTAAGGAAAGAAAGGCTGTGTTTCAGCTTGCAGGCTAAGGGGATGCGTTTCATCGTGGTTTGGAAGGCCTGGTCATGGGAGCAGGAAGCCAGCTGGTCACATTGCAGCCGTAGTCAGGAGGCAGAGGGTGAACAGAAAGTAGGATCAGGCTGTAAACCCTCCAAGCCCACCCCCAGTGACATGCTTCCTCCAGCAATGCTCCTAAAGGTTTCAAATAGTACTACCCACTGGGGACCAAGTATTCAAGCACATGAGCCCATGGGGGATTTCTTTTAATATTTTGTTTATTTATTTGAGGGGGGGGAGAGGAAGAGACAGAATGCGTGCATCAGGGCCTCCAGCTGCTATAAACGAACTCCAGACTCATGTGCCACCTTGTGTAGCTGGCTTACATGGGTCCTGGGGAATCAAACCTGGGTCCTTTAGCTATGCAGGCAAGTGCCTTAAATGCTAAGCCATCTCTCCAGCCCAGGAGGTGGTGGGGGGGAGATGTCTTGAAAACACCTTTAACTGCTGGGCCATCTCTCCAGTCCAGCATTCAAATCATAACAGCCCATGTACCCTAGCCAACAAATTGCTGTAGAAAATATACCTTAATGATCTCTGAGAATTCCCAGCTAGGGAAGGACTAGACAGCCATAAAGAAGTTTTCAAGCAAGACTGGCTAGGTTTAGGTGGGTACCATATGCCATGGTTCACACCTGAGGGCTGAAAGCCACAAACTAAATCAGACAACGGAATTCAGACCCACTTCTGCTGTTTTCTGCCCTGCCAAAGGAACTCTTGATTTCACAGTACCATACAAGTCTTAAGACTTTACATTTCTGCATAAATAAATAAATAAATCCCACTGGAGATTTGCTTCAGACCTAAACAAAGATCTCAGAGAAGCACAGTGCTAAGTCTCTCTGTACTTTTCCTCTGTCAGTATTGCGGTGACACCTCAGGACTGGTTGCCTGGCTACCCAGGAGGAAGGAAGTATTGCAAGGTACAGTAGCCTAGAGAGCCCACCTATTGCACCCACTTTGAAGAACCAGGTTGTTTAGAGGCTGGTCAGTTCCTAAACTTTGCTGAATCACATGCCCACGCACGCTGCACATGCTGTCCTGTCATTAGAAAGCCACTCAGACAGACAGAAGGCAGTGTGCCCCACCCATTGCCCTCTAGAGCTTTCTAATCACCGGTTACAACAGGGGCAGGCCATCCCCGAGGTAAACCATCATGGAGCTCCCTAACTTACACTAAGAGTCCAGAAGAGGGTGCAACTGCTCTGCAAGAGTGACTGGTACCTTCCAGATGGGCCAGACCTCAGATGTTGGGGGTTCAGAGTGTTACACACAAGCTAGCAGAGATCGACAGGTATCCCAGGCAAGGATGGCTTAACCACAAGGTCATACCTCCCACTTCTGTCCTTGGCATTGCATGTGGCTGAGACATGTGATATGCCAGACCAAACCCTACTGAAAGTCACTAGGAAAAGAAATAGACCTGCTCAGACAATGGAGATTGAACTCCACTGTGTTCAGTGTTAAGCAAAAACATATTTATTGGAGACACTTAAGTGCACATATCCCTCTGCTTTTCAGAGCTTGCATCAGCTCACCTTAAGGAGGCATCCAGGAAACAACAGGCTGTACATGAGATTGAAAAGCTTAGCTCATGTAAAGAAAGACCACAGCTCTGTCAACCATAATTGTTGTGGAAGGGTGGCACCTTTAACTGTGAGCTCTAGTTGCCTATATGGGAAGTGGCGCCTTACATCATATGGCAGGTGGCGCAGCTGTGTGCTATTTCCAATTAACGTCTTTCTATATCTTGGCTCCTTCTATGGGAGGCAGGGTCCTGAAAGAACCCCTGTGAGGCCAGGCGTGGGCTCACACGCCTTTAATCCCAGCACTCGGCAGGCAGAAGTAGGAGGATTACTGTGAGTTTGAGGCCACCGTGAGACTCCATAGTGAATTCTAGGTCAGCCTAGCCTAGAGTGAGATCCCTCAAAAAAACAAAAAAAAAACAAAAAAAAAGAAGAAGAAGAACCCCTGTGAGCAATGAAGGATCCACACGTGGGCCAAGGTAAGACATCCTGCCCTCCCCTAACATGATTTGATAACCATCACCTCTTATTTCTGTATTTTTTATTGTTATTTATTTATTTATTTGACAGAGGAAGAGGGAAGGAAGGAGAGAGAGAGACAGAGAATAGGCACACCAGGGCCTCCAGCCATTGTAAAGGAACTCCAGACACGTGCGTCCTTTTGTGCATCTGGCTAACGTGGGTCCTGGGGAATTAAACCTAGGTCTTTTGGCTTTGTAAGCAAAAGCCTTAGCTGCTAAGCCATCCCTCCAGCCCTTATTTCTATATTTTTGATAGTTTGTTTGCTTAGACAAGGTCTTACTCTGCTGCCCAGATTAGCATCAAACTCACTGCAGTCCTCCTGCCTCAGCCTCCTGAGTGCTAGGATTAGAGGCATGCACCATCACTACACCTGGCCACATCAGTTCTTATAACCCCAAAGACATTTTACACTCATTTCAAAGGATTCAAGGCTATGTTGTTAAAAATGCCAAGAATTTTTTTATGCTTAGATTTTTATTGGTGCTGACAGTCACATGGAGGTCGTTGTTTTTATAGGGAATGCACTGGCTAGTGTCATGTGGCTCTTTATGGTAATAATCTTCAATCAAAATCAAACCCAGTGGCAAATCACAGCCTTTGGTGATGGCAGCCCAGATTTTACAACCTTAGGACCTCTTATGCCCCGCGGACTAAACTGGACTCTGAAGGGTGTCACCTAGCTCAGGTCCCCATACTGGAAAGGACTCAGGAGGTGGACAGAGCTCAGGGAGAAGGACAAGAGGGCATACCTGGGGACAGAGAGGCTTAACCTGGTTTAGCCATTAGCTCATGTATTACTGGAGTACTCTTTTCTTTTTTTTTATTTTTATTTATTTGAGAGCGACGTACAGGGAGAAAGAGGCAGATAGAGAGAATGGGCACGCCAGGGCCTTCAGCCACTGCAAATGAACTCCAGATGCGTGCACCCCCTTGTGCATCTGGCTAACGTGGGTCCTGGGGAACCGAGCCTCGAACCGGGGTCCTTAGGTTTCACAGTCAAATGCTTAAATGCTAAGCCATCTCTCCAGTCTGGAGTACTCTTTTCTGAGTAAACAGGCACTCACTTCTATCCTGCCACTGCTGCAGGGGTCAGTGAAGGAGTAGGGAGGCCACACAGGGTACTTGGGAGGCTGAGGAGGGAGGATCATTGTGAGTTTGAGGCCAGCCTGGGCTGCATAATGAGATCCTGTATCAAAGAAAGAAGGGAGGGGGAAAAGGGGGGGAGAAAGGGAGGGAGGGAGGGAGGAAGGAAGAGAAGAGAAGAAGGGAGGAAGGAAGGAAGGAAGGGAGGGAGGGAGGGAGGGAAGAAGGAAGGAAGGAAGGAAGGAAGGAAGGAAGGAAGGAAGGAAGGAAGGAAGGAAGGAAGGAGGGAGGGAAGGGAAAGAAAGAGGGCTGGGGAGATGGCTTAGCAATTAAGGCATTTGCCTACAAAGCCTAAGAACCCAGGTTTGATTCCCCAGGACCCACGTAAGCCAGATGCACAAGGTGCCACATGCATCTGGAGTTCATTTGCAGTGGTTGGAGGCCCTGGACATCACCTCTGCCAAAACAGGTGGACAATAGCAGCAGGAGAGTGAGCCAGATTCTAGCAAAGAGGAACTGGCTATGGCACCCCTAAGCCCATCCCCAACAACACACCTCCTCCAACAAGGCTCCAGTTCTCAAGTTGCCATCGGCTGAGAACCAAGCATTCAAAACACATGAGTTTATGGGGGACACCTAATTCAAACCACCACATCAGTCTTCCCCAGACCACCCTGAGATGAGACCCCTCAGAAGTCTCTGCACAGTGCCTTACATAGAAATATAACTATCTTGGGGAAGGTGAACTGCACCCACCTCCCACATGGACTTGGAACCCCAGGAACCATGGCTGATTTTGAGTTGAGGCTCAGAGGGATGGGGGGTGTTCAGAAAGAGAGACCAAGGGTGGCACATTAGCTGGAGGTTCAGGTGCCCAGTGCCAGGTGAGATGGCACTCATCACTTTCCTATAGGTCCTCTGGTCAGATGCGTCACACACTCTCCTTGATGCAAGGCACCCACCAAGAGAAGAAAAGAAACAGAGGGTGGACCCCGACCCCTGCGGTCACTGTCTGTAGTTCACTTGCTTGTTTGGTCCAACCCTAATGGAACATGAGCCCACAGAAGGTAGGGAGACATTGGTCTCTCTGTTAACTCTTTTTTGTTTCTTTTAATTTAGTAAAAGCAAGAGAGAGAGAGAGAGAGAGAGAGAGAGAGAGCATTGGTGCACAAGAGCCTCTGCCACTGCAAGCGAACTCCAGATGCTTGCACCACCTAGTGGGCATGTGAAACCTTGCACTTGCCGCACCTTTGTGCGTCTGGCTAACATGGGATCTGGAGAGACATTGAACTTGGGTCCTTAGGCTTCACAGACACACACCTTAACTTCTAAACCATCTCTCCAACCCCCTCTGTTAACTTTTCTATCTGGGGAGGTTCGAGGTAAGGTCTCACTCTGGTCCAGGCTGACCTGGAATTCACTATGTAGTCTCAGGGTGGCCTCGAACTCACAGTGATCCTCCTACCTCTGCCTCCCAAGTGCTGGGATTAAAGGTGTGCACGACCACGCCCGGCTCAACTCTTCTATGTTTTTTATTCATTATTTACTTGTGTGTGGAGGAGGGGGTGTACCAGGGCCTCTTCCCCCTGCAAATGCACACAAGATGCATCTGGCTTATGTGAGTGATGGGAATTGAACCCAGTCCACCAGACTTTGCAAGCAAGTACCTTGAGCCCCAGGCCCTGTCTGTTCATTCTTGAGCCTCACAACAGGGCCTGGATCCTGGGAGCAGCTTCTTCGGTACTAAGAGGAGGGCACCAGCTACTCCGTGTACAGCTTCCCCCTCCCTTGGGCACCACCTTTCTCAGATACCACCCCTTGGAGCCTGGGTTCTGGCCCCATGAGAGTTTCAGCTCCAGGAAGTGTGTGAGTATGTGTGTGTGTGTTGCACATATGTGTGTGACATGTGCTTATGGGTGTGAGGAGGTATGCATACAGATGCATGCATGTGATGTGCACATACCTTGTGTTGATGCTGATTTAACCAAAAAATCTGTCTCTGAAATGCTGAGAATCACTTTGGATCTTGGATTCAGAGTGGCCAAGGCCACTTTCGTTGCACTATTTTCATTAAAATGGAACATGGGGGCGCTAGAGGGATGGCTTAGCAGTTAAGGCGCTTGTCTGCCTAGCCTAAGGACCCAGGTTCGAATTCCCAGCACCCACCTAAGCCAGATGCACAAGATAGCACATGCATCTGGAGTTTGTTTGCAGTGTCTAGAGGCGTTGGCATGCCCATTCTTATTCTTTCTATCTGCCTCTTTCTCTCTTTCTCTCTCTCAAATAAATAAATAAAATATTTTTTAATGGAGCATAGGGGCTGGAGAGATGACTCAGCAGTTGAGGTGCTTGCCTGCAAAGCATAAGACCCAGGTTTGATTCCTCAGTAAAGCCAGAAGCACAAGATGGCACATGTGTCTGGAGTTTATTTGCAGTGGCTATTTCTCCCTCTCTCCGCCTCCGTCCCCTCTTGCTTTTACTAAATTAAATAAACAATAAAAATAATAATAATTTAAGCCGCGTGTGGTGGCGCACACCTTTAATCCCAGCACTTGGGAGGCAGAGGTAGGAGGATCACCATGAGTTCTAGGTCACCCTGAGACTCCATAGTGAATTCCAGGTCAGCCTGGGCCAGAATGAGACCCTACCTCGAAAACCCAAAATAAATAAATAAATAATTTTTTTTTAATAGAACATAAATAGGGTTTGTAGTTGTTGCTCTGGAGTCTAAATTCTCCATCCAGTGAGACCCAGAAACCATACCATCCCCAATCACACAAGCTGCCATAGATCCCCATGGCTGTCTAAGGCTGAGGAAAGAGCTGGCAACCTGGGCCCTCCCTCGGCCCCTCCCCCGAGCCAAGCTGCCCTGTGTGTTCCTATTGTGAGAACGCCTCAGTGCCAGACAGGAGTGCAGACAGGCTGGGGCATGCAGAGACTCTGCCTGGCATTTCCTGGGCTGGCAGAGCGCTTGCCGTAAGGAGCTGAAAGGCCCCAAAGGAGAAGTGACCCCCCGCCAGGTGGAAAGGAGATGGAGAAGATGCTGAGAAACAGCCTCTGTGAACACAGGGCTGCTCAGTGGGACTCACGTTCCCGCAGTGCCTGAGCCCCCGGGGGTCCCCACCCTCTTTTCCCTAGCAGGGCCCCACCCTTAGAAGTTCAGCCTGCGGAGGTCACTTGGTGTCAACAGAGCCACAATAGGACAGCGAGGCAATCACTAGAACAAAGAGGAGATACAGTGTCACAGCGGCACAAATAGCAGATGTGATGGGTTTTGTCCAGTGGGGGAGCAGTATGGCCCTGCCTGAGGTCCAGGGACACTGGGAGTCCTCTCCGTTTGCAGGGCCCACTGGGGACCTCCTGTGTTACCCACCATGACACCACTCAGTTATATGCCTATTGGGTCAGATCCCAATCTGAAAGCCTCTCCATTTGATCTCCACCAACGAAAGGGGCTATTTCTGATTTCTACCTCCACCCCACCTGAACTTGCCATCAGGCTTGAAGCTCTACTGTGCCACGGGGACCAAGAGGTCATGCGACTATGACTCACAACGGAAGGGTCCCTCCTGAAGGCCCAGCCTGGGTGAAGCAACAGATGCACACTCTTCCAGAAAATTCTTCCTGCTCACCAACTCACTGCACATGGGCCACCATCTACAATAGACATGTCTTTCCCACTTACCTCAGCGAGAGACTGGAATGTCTCCACTCCCCCTGAGTCTCATGGAAGTGGCTTTACCACTTCTACCGAGGACATTTTCATGTTAACATTTTGCTTTTTGGTAGGGTTTGTTTTTTATTTATTTATTTATTTTATTTGGGGGGGGCTTTTTTTTTTTTGAGGTAGGGTTTCGCTTTAGCTGAGGCTGACCTGGAATTCACTATGTAGTCTCAGGGTAGCCTTGAACCCACGGCGATCCTCCTACCTCTGCCTCCCAAGTGCTGGGATTAAAGGCATGCGTCACCACATCCAGCTTATTTATTTATTTTGAGACAAGGTCTCAGGGAGCCCTGGGCAGGCCTCAGATTCATTACGTAAGGGGAAATGACCTTGCACTGCTGATCTCCAGCTCTAGGGTGTTGGGATTACAGGAATGTACCACTGTGCCCAGCTTGGGATCAAATCCAAGGCTTCATACTTGCTGGGCAAGCCCACTACCAACCGAGGTACACTGCCCAGCACCATTTTGTAATGAAAGAAATGGGGTGTCGCTAGGAAAGGTGGCAGCTTGTGACTCTGACTGGACGAGTGCTCCTCGCTCACCTCTGACCTCGTGATCTTTTCGATCAAACCCTAAAGCCCGTGGCTGTCTTCTGTAGGGCTTCCATAGTCCTTCTTAATTTCCTTTTCTCCTGGGAGGGTGTGAAATGGGATGTACCTGGAAAGCTATTAGTAATGACTGCTCCTAACCTTCCTGACCCCTGCACGGAGGGGGCTGGAAACAGTACCAGCTGCTTGAGGGCAAATGAATCAGGCAGAGACTAAGCTTGCTTCTGTCCAATCTGCGGCATCCCACCTCACCCACACCTGCTGCCCGGGCTTCTGGACCGTGGGCCCTCCCTAGAGACCACAGAGCTCTCCAGAGTGCAGGACATGACCTCACCATAACTGTTTAACTGTTAACTGAGCCAGGCTGACTGTATCAGATGAATTGCTTCAACAGACCAGTGTCAGGCGAGCTGGTCACGATGAGAAAGCAAACTGCAGATTTCACATCTTCCCAGCTGTGAGACAAATTACCCTGGGTAGACTCCTGGTATCCTGCCCGCTTGTAGTTAGGTTAGAACTAAATGTAGTTTCCATAAGAAAGCATCCCATCTTTCTGCCTGTCCAACAGGAAGAATGTTATCTGGCTGAGGCAATTTTAGTTATTTAAAAAAAAAAAAAAACTTAGGGCTGGAGAGATGGCTTAGCGGTTAAGCGCTTGCCTGTCTGAAGCCTAAGGACCCTGGTTTGAGGCTTGGTTCCCCAGGACCCACATTAGCCAGATGCACAAGGGGGCGCACACGTCTGGAGTTCATTTGCAGTGGCTGGAGGCCCTGGCACGCCCATTCTCTCTCTCTCTCTCCCTATCTGTGTCCTTTCTCTCTCTCTCTCTCTCTCTCTCGCTCTCTCTGTCATTCTCAAATGAATAAATAAAAATGAACAAAAAAAATTTTTTAAAAAAACTTTATTTGCTTTTAGAAAGAGAGGAGAGATCGAGAATTGGCACGCCAGGGCCTCAGCCACTGCCATAGAACCTCAGGCGCCTACACCACCCAGTGAGCATGTGTGACCTTGCACTTGCCTCACCTTTGTGCGTCTGGCTAACATGGGACCTAGAGAGTAGAACGTGGATCCTTAGGCTTCACAGGCAAGCACCTTAACTGCTAAGCCATCTCTCTAGCCCCAATTTCATTTATCTTATTTTTGGGTTTACTAGTAGTAAAACTTTTCATTGAAATTAGACCTTGGAGCCGGAGAGATGGCTTAGCAGTTAAGGTGTTTGCCTGCAAAGCCTAAGGACCTCGGTTCCATTCCCCAGGACCCACATAAGCCAGATGCACAAGGTGGCACATGTGTCTGAAGTTCATTTGCAGTGGCTGGAGGTCCTGATGCACCCATCCTGTGTGTGTGTGTGTGTGTGTGTGTGGTGTTTCCCTTTCTCTCAAATAAATAAATAAAAATTTAAAAATATTAAAAAAAAACACCTCAGGCCTTCATGTTCCATTCATTTTTCCTAGATTTCATTACGAGCCAAAAATGTCTTGAGCAGACATAACAGGTGTCTCTCCTATACCTGTTTATCAGAATAAATTGTCATGCATGGAAGACAAGGGTGGCCAGGTGTGTCCCTGGAAGGTGTTGAGATACTCGGCATCAATGTAAGACACCTAGATGGATTTCTGTGCTCCCAGGAAATCATGCTAATGATCGTGTTGTCCTTGCTGAAAGCAAGTATTGCTTCCACACCAGAGAAATGGGACTTGACACGCACACATACATTCACACACCTTCACGCAGTGTTAAGGCACATCCACAGCACACACACACACTCTTAAGCACACAGTGGAGCAGTCACTCACACACACGCTCTCGGCACGCCGTGCGCAAGTCCACCTCCGGCCCCCGTGGTTGGGCGCCCGAGGCACGCCGGCATGTCGTTCAAGGCTCAGAGCCAGCACAGCAGGGCTGTCACTTGTCTGCAGTGACACTGGCCCTTAGTTATTGGCCAGGAAGTCTCAGCCTCTGCTGTGCCAGCAGGGAGATGGCTCCGTAGTGGCTTCTCCCTGGCAGTTTGTGGGTAGCTAAGGAGGGACCAGCTGTGCAAACCTCATCAGGGCTAGAAGGACAGGCATCTTCTGAGGCACTGCCTGATGGGGCATAGTTCTTTGCATTTGGTCATTCTGTGGATGTGTCTAGAAGAGCAGCAACATAAGAGTGTCCATGGATGCCAGCTTACTAGTCTCTGGAGCATAGGGACGGTGGGGGGGGGGGCTCTCTGTCCATCTGTCCAGCTGTTTCAGGGTTTGGTGTCCCATGCTCTGTGGTAGTTTGAATGTATGGACCCATAGATTTAAGGGTGATAACTTGAGTCTCCAGTTGCCAGAGCCCTACTGGGGAAGAGGTGTGTTTGGAGGCAGATGTTGAGTCCAGCTGTAAGGCATGCGGACAGCAATTTGAGCTCTGGTGGGTGTTGCCACGCTGGCTGTTGGTGATGACCCTCCGCTGAAATCTATGGAAATAAGCCAACTTCTTCCACCATTGGCGGTGTGCCCCTGGAATTTGTGAGCCTGAAATAAACCCTTCCCTCCCATTGGCTGTTTCTGGTCAAATGTTGGTCCAGCAGTGCAAAGCTGCCGGCCACATCTTGCAAGTCCCTCAATCTCTCCCTCTTTCTCTAAGTAAAATCACCCAAGAGTAACCAGAGGTGGGCAGCTGTGTGTGAGATGCGGGATCCTGCCCCAGGACACAGATAGGCTGCAGCCTGGTCTGTGATGTAAGGAGAAGGCTGTGAAGCATGGAGAAGTCAGGGCACGTGTGCTTTGAGCATCCTGACTGTGACCCCAGACACACGAAGGGAAAATGGGCGAGTGATCTTCCAGATCATGGGCTGTACTCACGGCCCTGGCCAGGCCTCAGGAGGTCCCATTATACAAGCTTGCTCACCTGCGACCATGGGACACACTTGACTCTGTCATCAACAGATAACTGTGTGACTGGGGCAAAGAGCTGGCATGGTTCTACAGTGCTGTTCACAGAACGCTTCCTCAGCTGTCCCTGTGGTGGGCGAAGCTCTGCTCCCAGGGCAGAAGCATTCCCCTCTGCCGCGGAGCGCTGAGCTGTAGCCGTGCCAATCTTCCGCGTGCTGAGAGGTCGGAGGCAACTTTCCACTGAACAATTTTTAAAAGCCTTTTAGAGTCTTTCAAAATTTTGACTGTCTTCAGTATTCACAAGCCTCATTATTTTTTTCTTTCTTCCTGTCTTTTGTTTGTTCAGATGCTATCTGTCTGTCTGTCTGTTGAGACACAGTCTTACTGTATAAATCTGGCTGGCCTTGAACTTGTGGCGCTCCTCCTGCCTCTGCTTCCAGAGTACTGGGGATGCACAGCCACAACCCCTGCTTCTTTCTTGCTTTTGTGACTGCCTCTCTCTGCAGCAACGTCCTGAGGTCAGGGCAGGCGTGCCTCTGTCAGACGCTCCAGGGAATCAGTGACTCACGCACTTGGGGATGTTTCTATAGGATGGTCGGGCTGTTTAGACTAGTAACTTCTGGAAGTCAGAGATGAGCAAGGAACGTGAGAGTGGTGTTGCTCAAAGAAACCCTGTGGTTTTTGGTATCTGGGTTGTCATCCTCCTAAGATCTGCCATGATGCAAGCTGTACTTAGCCCAGAGTGAAGCAGCACTCATTTCCATAGCATCAGGATTGGGCTTCACTGGGAGCATTTAAGACGATCACTAGATATCAATGATAAATGCTAAGATCGACCTACATGGGACGAGCAAGAGTTCCTCATAAAGACAGGCTTACGATAGTGCCTTTCCCTTTCCTAATCATAAATAAACCTGAGCTCATCATCTCCAAAGAGACAGAAAATCCCTTTCAAGCCAATGAGGTATGATATCAGTCCTCTTGACCCACTTCAGGGAACTTGGGACTCTAAACCTGTAAGACTGTAAAAACACACCAGAATGGCACTAGGTGTTCCTGGTGAAAGCATGCAGGCAGTGGACGAGATGCCACCATGGAGCAGGCTCTCACACAAACTCCATCCTCGGGCTACGCTGATAAAGATTGCCCTGTGTGAATCTGAAATAAAGTGTCCTCATTCTGCACATAGTTCTGCCGCAGTGTATTTGGCTCAGGTGTCCTCTCAGTGCGGGGTGCAGATTGAAACCCTGCCCCACAGAGATTATCTGTCTCCCAGGTTCAGATCCTGACTCTGCCGCTCGCTAACTGCAGGCTCGAGCTCTAGTTCCTGGCCCTTTGGAGCTTCCACTCCCCGTGGAAAGTGGAGATTTGTAATAGTTATGAGGCAGGAACTTAGGGCAGTGGACTCGCTCAGAAGTGCAGAACAACTGATTTTTCCCCTCCTCTCCTTCCAGAGGCCTTGTCTCCCACCCCACCTCCTTGGTCATGAGTCATAACCATTTCCTGTGACAATGTTCCTGCTTTTGCAGTCTGAGTAATCCTCAGACCTCCCCCAGACACTCTCAGGCACATGATACTGCGGCAACAGGAAGTGTGCTGTGAAGCTCTTAGGGCTTCAAGGCAGAGATGTACTGGGTCCCAGCATCCAAGGCCAGAGGGTCAGGAATACACTTGGCTCTCCCACCTAAAGAGACCCTCAGCCTGGCTCTTAATTGGCATTGCTCAATGGCCACATATCAGAACATTACTACATGCATTACTGCGTTTCTAGCTTTTTGGTTAATGTGGTTTTTTATCATTTGTTTTTTAAATCAGTTAGAATGAGAGAGAGAGAGACAGAGTGTGTGTGTGTGTGTGTGTGTGTGTGTGTGTCCTGGCGTACCTGTGCCACCGCTTAGGTGGAGATCAGGGGCCACCTTCCAGGTCCATCCTTGCCTGTCCACCTCATTGGTTTGGAGAACCGGGTTTCTCGGTCTCGCTCTGCTGTTTTTCTTTTTGCTATGCTCACTGAGAGCTTCTGGGAAATGCTTCTGCCCTCCCATCTCGTCTTCAGAATGCTAAGATTACAGAAGTCCCCTAGGACTTCGGGCGTTTTACATGGTCTTGGCATTGAACTCGGGTACTCAGCCTTGAGTAGCAAGCCCTTGGTCCACTGAGCCATCTCCCCAGTCCCCTGGTCAAGAAATATCGATAGCAGGGCTAGAGGGATGGTTCAGCAGTTAAAGCACTTGCCAGGGTGGAGCAGCAGGCGGGAGGGAAGGACTCAGGCCCAGCTCAGTGGTCAAGCACTCGTATTTCCGGTCACACACAGCCACTTTCTAAGGTCCTCAACTAGCTGGAACCCTGAGCCGCTCCTGCCCACCACGCACCTCACTGACTCCTACTGGTCCCGTCTGGGCACTGGGATTTGGGGGAGAGGGGGCGGTGGAATGGTCTCTTTTCCTGGGGAGGTCATGGTTGGGGGGGTCAGAAATAGCACGGTCACTCATCTCTGAAGCCGTATGTCCAGGGTGTGGCACGCAGACATCATCAGTGACAGTGGCGAGGGAAAGAAGTCACATTCTGGAGGAGCAGCTTGGCAGGCTCTAGAGGCAGAACCGAGGATGGGGAATGGGCCAGAGGCCCCAGACGCTGGGAGGAGTCGGTCAGCAAAAGGGTCGCATAGAGTTGCTGAGACGAGATCCAGTGGGGCCTGGCGCGGAGCAGAGCTGTCCTGTGACGTCGTGATGCCCCTGCCTGAATGCCTGGCAGCGAGCAGAGCAGCAGGCATTCAAAATGCACGAGCACCCTGCCAACCCGCGCACCATGCTCGCTGCACTCCACTTGGGAAAAGCTTGTGAAGACTGCCGTGTGCCACGCAGACTGCTACCTGCCCCGCGCCACGCGCAGCAACACTCAATCCACGGTGACGCACGAACCAGTCACACACTTTACCCTGATAAGCCAGCTTCTGATGGTGGCATTCATACAGTGCGTCTGGACATTTGTTGAGATTCAAGCCAAAAGGGACCTTGATGGTCCACGTCAGCCCTGTAGTGACAGTCATGCTGGCCTTGGTGACCACAGCAGGAGCACGGAGGTTTCAGCACAGGGCATGGGGTCTGCTGCTGAGGCACCCGTTGGCACCCCTGGGAAATAACCAGAGGTGCACAGGGGAAGGAGACTGAGATGAGACCAGAAGATGCCACATGGCGAGCCAGGACTACCAGTGTGACCCCCACAGATGAGAACACTCGCATGACTTCATTTTCATGCCCTAGAAGTAGTGACTTTCTACCTGTGTTAATCTCCTTAGGCAACTATCAATTTATTTGGGGTTCTCACAACAAAAGATAAGCTGGCTTCATTGAAAGCATTCATTGTGATGAGGTCAGAATTTTCACAAGTTAGTTTTACAGCATCTTTACTTTCACTAGATATAGATGGGACAATTCCCATTCCTTCATTAATGCTGGTTCCCTTGGTGGCTAAATGTGAATGATGATAAGTGAACTTAAAATGCCTAACAAAAGAAAAAGCAAAAACTGTTAAGCTAGCATCCTTTCTTAATTGAAAGTAGTCCCTATCTAGAAATCCAAGCAGTGGTTAAATTAAAGAGATTTTTGCTCGAGGCCAGTTTTACAAAGCTTTCTTAGATCTTAGAATATGTCCTTATTCCTGCCTTCTAATCTGAAATGTCATGTTTTATTGCCTAGGGGTTTTAAGGCTTTCACTAACTATTCTCTCGCTGGATGGGAATATTTTTATCCCCAAACCCCTCTTGGGGCTAACACCAGCTGGTACGGGGCAGGCACTGCGGGGCACTTCCTCGATGGTGGAGCGCAAAGGCTGAAAGGCAGGCATTGTGTGAGGCCCCATCACTGCGCCTTGCCAGACATTTGACACCATTGTCCCTGTGGCACCCAGGCACAGTAAGTGCTGTGTACAGATCTGCTACTGTCCCTAAGAAGGAGCTAAAAATAACCCACTCGCTGAAATGCCCAATCCTAAATGCCTCCGTGTTGTGTTACACAGTGAACTTGTCCCACAGGAGAGCGCAAATGTAGAAGGTCACTGTTTCTGGCTGTTGGGATTTTTGTTGGTGGTGGTTTTCTTTTTGTTTTATTTTGTTATTGTTGTTGTTTTTTCTTTTTCATGGAAACAAATGAGAACAATACCCTCTGGATACTTCCAAAATAACATGGCTGATTTGAGAAGTGAGACAGTTCAGCTCATTGTTCTGTGTGGCACGGAATAGGGAGGTCAATCCTCCCAGCTCAGGTGGGGCCTCTGGCTCCATCCAGTCAAGGCCAGAGCTGATGCTGGGTGACACAAGGTCATGGTTGCTAGAATGCGTGCCTTTGATTGCAAGGGGAGGCAGAGACACCAGCCTCTTGCTTCCCTGGTGATCTGGGAGGACAGCAGGTAAATGCTGAGTATGTGTGTATTTGGCAGAAATGCAAGGGAAGCCCAGGAATTAACCATCATGTCCACTGTCCTATGGACTAGTGACTTCTGTTTCTCTCTATACTGGATAGCTCCTGGTTTGACTTCTGTCTTTCTCTTCCTCTTCCTTCCTTCTTTTACTCACAGGAGTGTATATTCACTGTATGTGGTACTGGGTTTCATGGAGACGGTTTCTTTCAACTTTATTTTGCACTTTGACCATATTCACCCCCGTGCCTTCCTTTTCCTCCCCTCCCCATTTCCCTAACCCTTATAGTCCACTCTGCCTTCATGTCATGTGTGTGTGTATGTGTGTGTGTGTGAGAGAGAGCCAATGAGAGCATGTGTGTGTCTTTACATGTATGTATAAAATTCAGCATCTTCAAACAAGAGAACACATTCAATATTTGTCTTTCTGATTTTGGCTTATTTCACTTAGTATGATCATCTCCAATTGCATCCATTTCCCACTAAGTGACATCATTTGGTCCTCCGATGGCTGAACAAAATGGGTGCGTGTGTGTGTACGCGTGCATACATGCCACATTGTTCATCCATTGACAGGGCTCCTAGGCTGATGCCATGACTTGGCTATGGAGAAGAGCAGTGCAGGAAACATGCATGTATGTCCGTGCAGGCTGTCACTGTGGTGGGCTGATTAAGAGTCCTCCATGTGTGTACCCAAGAGTGGTATAGTTGGATCATATGGAGATTCTGTTTTGGGGTTTGTTTGTTTTTTTGTTTGTTTGTTTGTTTTAAGGCAAGCCTAAAAGATTGGTCCTTTTTTTTTTTTTCTATCAGAGAGGGAGAGCAAGAAAAAAGCACAAGACACAGAGAGAGAGAGAGAGAGAGAGAATTGGCACACCAGGGTCTCCAGCCACTGTAATCAAACTCCAAACACGTGTGCCACCTTATGCGCATGTGTGACCTTGTGCGTGTGTTACCTTGTGTGTTTGGCTTACGTGGGATCTGAGGAGTCGAACATGGGTCCTTAGGCATTGCAGGCAAGCGCCTTCACCACTAAGCCATCTCTCCAGCGGCTGTGTTGGGCTTTTTGAGAAACCTCCCTACTGATTCCCATAATGAGTATGCTAATTTACAGTTCCGCCACCCCTGTATAAAGATCCCTTCCCACCTCCTCCTCATCAGATTTGCGGTCATAAGTTTGCTTGATGATTGTCATTCTGACTGGAGTGAGGTGGAGTTTTAATTTGCATTTCCCTAATGGCTGAAGGTGAGAGCCTGTTGCACTAATATTGTTTGTTTGCTTGTTTGTTTTGGGTTTTCAAGGTAGGGTCTCGCTTCAGCCCAGGTTGACCTGGAATTCACTATGTCTTCTCAGGCTGGCCTCAAACTCACAGTGATGCTCCTACCTTGGCCTGTGATTAAAGGCATGTGCCACCACACTCGGCTCTTATTTGGTTTCTTTTATTTATCTTTCTTCCTAAATAGTCTGGCAAACAAGTTGCATACTAGAAGTAGGAAAAGGGAGAAAGATAATGTGAGAAGATGCTAAAATTTTGTTCTTAAAGAATAGGACCAGAGGGCTAGAGAGATGGCTTAGCGGTTAAGCGCTTGCCTGTGAAGCCTAAGGACCCCAGTTCGAGGCTAGTTTCCCCAGGTCCCACGTCAGCCAGATGCACAAGGGGGCGCACGCGTCTGGAGTTCGTTTGCAGAGGCTGGAAGCCCTGGCGCGCCCATTCTCTCTCTCTCCCTCTATCTGTCTTTCTCTCTGTGTCTGTCGCTCTCAAATAAATAAAAAATAAAAAATATATATTAAAAAAAAAAAGAATAGGACCAGAGTTGGAGAAATGGCTCAGCAGTTAAAACTGCTTGTTTACAAAGCCTGCAGTACTGAGTTCAATTCCCCAGTTTCCTCAGTACCCACATAAAGCCAGATGCACAAAGTGGTACATGCATCTGGAGTTCATTCACTGTGACAAAAAGCCCTGGCATACCCATTCATAATCTCTTTCTCTCATATAAATAAATACAAAAAAAAGAATAGGAGCATTGTGAATGTAAAGGCAAGGGTGTTTTACTCCTGTGCCTAAGATTCTATAATTTGCTGGTGATTTTACATAAATAATCTACAGAGGTTAGAGCAGTTTATCTCCTGGAAGGACAGTGAAGGTGCAGGTTAGACAAACCAGTCAAGGGACAAGACAGAATCTCCTCACAAAACACAGAGGTCCTGGGGTGAAAGTATCACACACAATCGTTCTTCTGGTGGCAACGAAGGTGCCACAAATGAGGCTTCACTCCTGTTGCAGTCTGGGTCGCATTGCTGTTAGAAATCACCTAACCAAGAGCAGCTTCTGGAAAAAGAGGTTTATTTGGCTTACAGGCTCGAGGGGAAGCTTCACGATGGCAGGGGAAAACGATGGCATGAGCAGAGGGTGGACATCACCCCCTGGCCAACATAAGATGGACCACAGCAACAGGAGGGTGTGCCAAACACTGGCATGGGGAAACTGGCTATAAAGCCCATAAGCCCGCCCCCAA
The DNA here is from genome assembly GCF_020740685.1 of Jaculus jaculus. NCBI lineage: Eukaryota > Metazoa > Chordata > Mammalia > Rodentia > Dipodidae > Jaculus > Jaculus jaculus. The sequence continues at coordinate 22,693,049 of NC_059103.1, forward strand.
CAATACACTCCCTCCAGGAGGCATTAATTCCCAAATATCCATCAGCTGGGAACCTAACATTCAGAACACCTAAGTTTATGGGGGACACCTGAATCAAACCACCACAACTCCTGTCCCCTTTTCTGGCTGGCGAGAGGGCTCAGTGGTTAAGGTACTTGCTCATAAAGCCTAACAACCCTAGTTCAGTTCCTTAGTGCCCACATAAAGCCAGATGCACAAAGTGACGCATGCATCTGGAGTTTGTTTGCAACAGCTAGAGGCCCTGGTATGCCCATATTCTCTCTCTCTTTCTCTCTCTCTCTCTCTCTCTTTCTGTCTCTCTCCCTCCCCCAGGCATTGTGGTACACAACTTTAATCCCAGCAGTTGGGAGGCCGAGATAGGAGGATCAATGTGAGTTCAAGACCAGCCTGAGACTACATAATGAATTCCAGGTCAGTCTGGGCTAGAGCAAGACCCTAACCGCCCCTGCCCCCCCCCCCCCCCCCGCCCACAACAACAACAACAAAAGTGTGTGGTAACTGAGCTGTGCTGGGTGACCATCAGCTTCAGTTGTTCCTGTTGTTTTGTTCCTGGACTGTTGTTACAGACAGTGGCCCGTGGCTCTTCCCGTGTTAGGCAGTGAGGCTGTGCAGAGTCCACCCTCCTCCCTGCCCAGCTCAGCTCACGCACCACAGTGAAAACAACTGTAACTGTCCCAATAAACTTTCCTTCATTAAATACATTGAAAATCGGATTCCTTATAATGTTTGTGTGTCACAAAATACTGTTTTTGTAAAAAATATTTATTTATTTATTTATTTATTTATTTACAAGCAGAGACAGAATGGGCACACCAGGGTCTCCAGCTGCTGCACATGAACTTGCATATGCATACGCCACTGCGTCTGGCTTTACGTAGGTAATGAGGAATTGAACCCGGTCATTAGGTTCTTAACCTCCGTTGCTAAGTCATGTCTCCGGCCCATAAAATGTTATTTTTTTTTTGAACTTAGTCATTTCAGAAGGGGAAAAAGTTCTTAGCTTCCACGTTCAGCAAACACAAGAGTTGGTCGGCTGTGCAGGCCACGGGGCTGACGCTTGTCGCTGAGTGCGGAGCCCCCGCCACGCTGCCCGGTTCAACGTGCAAAAGTGAAGACCTAGGAGCAGTCATGCCGTGGGGGCTGGGAGATGGCTCAGTGGGTAAAGTGCTTGGCACAAGCATGAGTCTGGGTCGCCCACATTCATGGAAAAGGCCAGGCACATGGCACACTCCTATAATCCCAGCATAGGGGAAGCACAAAGAGTCTCTAGGGCTTACTGCCTAGCTAGGCTAGCCAAGTCAGTGGGTTCCAGAGTCAGTGAAAAACCGTCTCAAAAAAACAAAGTAAGCCAGGCGTGGTGGCGCACGCCTTTAACCCCAGCACTCAGGAGGCAGAGGCAGGAGGAGCGCCATGAGTTCGAGGCCACCCTGAGACTACATAGTGAATTCCAGGTCAGCCTTGGGCTAGAGTGAGACCCTACCTTGGAAAAAAATAAATAAATAAAAAAGTAAGCCAGGCATTATGGCACATGCCTTTAATCCCAGCACTCAGGAGGCAGAAGTGTGAGGATCACTGTGAGTTTGAGGTCAGCCTAGGCTAGAATGAGACCATCCCTCAAAAAACCAAAACCAAGAAAGAAACAAAGTAGAGAGAGACTGAAGACTTGACATCAGCCTCTGACCTCCACATGCACATACATGTGCATGAACACTCTTGCGCACACACACCTGCCTACGCACCCGTACAGAGGCGCACGACACCACATACACACATACAGAAAACATGGCATGGAAAGCTAACAGCTGAGCCGTGATTCGATGGGATGTGAAGTCCGTACAGATATGACTGGATTTATCGGGATGGCCATCCAGGCATCAACATCCCTGCGCGCACATCAATGCCTAGGAACCTCTCCATGCATCACCCCAGGCCTGGTGCTGGAAGAGGGGAGCAACATAGCCACAGACTGGACTCGGACTAACTTGTAGGAGCCGGTAAAGGAGTGGGGGGTCGAGAAAATGAAACCCTGGGATCACAGCCTCTGGAAACAGGCCGCTGCCCTGACTCTTGCCAGTTAGGGCGCGGGGTCCCTTGGTCAAGTCCTTGTCTGAGGCACAGCTAGTCAGTCCCCCCACTGTACCCCACAGTTGACGCTTGAAGGTGCACTGGGAAACCTCTGCCACCGTAGTCACCCCCATTATCCCCATCGCCCCAGTTCTTGCCAGCCAGCCTCTTCCGCTTCTGCAGTGTTGTTTCAGGACTCGCCCCTAATCCGTCACCTGACAGCTCAGCCTTCACACCGAGATAAGGTTCCCAGTCCTATCGGCCTGAGATTGCTGGTCCACAGCTTCCTGGTTTCCATGCCTACCACATACAGAGTTCATTTGATGGGCTCTTCCACAGAGCCTTGGGTGGGTTGTGGGACTGTCGTCTAGTGCGGCAGGAACTGTTTGGTAAATTATGGGCCCTGACTGACACTGAAGGAAGCCAATATTCACCAGAATGATTGTTAACGTCTGGCTTTATATGGGTACTGGGGAATTGAACCCAAGCTGTCAAGCTTTGCCAGCAAATGCCTTTAACTGCTGCGCCACCTTCCCAGCCCTGTAAGAATGGTTTGTAACACCTCAACTTGCCACTGTCTCTGGGGCTTCATGTCTGATCACCATATTCCTCCCCACTGTGGTTATCACATGTATGAGAGTACCCTACAATGACAGCACTGTGAGGTACCAAAGTCGTGAGTTTCTCCACTGGTGGTCAATGTGCCACAGACTTGGGACAGAGGAGGCCTGTCACCTCCCTATCACCAATGAGCCTGGGGCATACAGACATCTTCAAGACACAGGGCAGAAGAGCAAAGGGGAAGGGGACTGTCCACTAGAAGGACTGATGTTTTGACCGCATGCTTACAGTGCAGAAGCAAGCTAAGACTGTCCCGTGATTCCAGTCTTCACTGGAGTCTGTTGTATCCCCTGGGAAGGTACCATGTCAGCTCCGGACCTGGAGGGTGGCGTCAGCTAACAGAGTCCGCCTCGATATGAAACGGGCCATCAAGGTAGCCCCCGCCAGCCCTCTCCGTACCTCTGTCAGGCTTTGTTCCTTCAGCTCTGAACCGACACCCACTCCTGTACAACCCTGGGGACAAGAGAATGAAGACTGTAGCCCGGTGTTGTAGTGACCTGAGAAAAAGCACCCTTCCAAGAGCACCTGATGGGAGGGAAGGGTTTCTTTTTGGCTTGTAGTCTGTAGGGAAAGCTTCGTGGTCTGGGGGGGTGGGGGGTGGGGAAGCGTGGCATGAGCAGGGACTGGACGTCACCTCTGCCGCCGCAGGTAGGAAACAGCAGTGGGGGAGTGAGCCCGAGACTAGTAAGGAAAGGCTGCCCTCCTCCCACAACGGCACCTCTTCCACTAAGGCTCCGCCTCCCAAATTGCCATCAGCTGGGGAATCAAACATTCAGAATGCATGAGTTTATGGGGGGCACCTAATTCAAACCTCCACACCCAGTCTTCCAGAACGAGGCCCTGATGAGGAGTAGGCGGGCCCTAGCTAGCACTCTTGTTTTCCTTCCATTCGCTGAGGCTGGTATTTACTCTGCAGGACAAACGCTTTTACCCTTGGAAGGCACCCATGATAGCAAGTTCCCCACCCGCGGGACAATTTCAGGGGTTCTTTTCTGTTTTGTCTTGTTTTGAGAGAGAGAAAAAAAGAGGCAGAGAGAGAGAGAATGAATGTGCCAGGGCCTCTAGCCACCGCAAATAAACTCCAGATGCATGTACGCCCTTGTGCATTTGGCTTTACATGGATAGTGGGGAATCAAGCCTGGGTCCTCTACCAGCAAGTGCCTGAACCGCTAAGCTGTCTCTTCAGCCCTCAGGGGTTCTTCTTGTAACCCAAAAGACCATCAGAAACAGCCTCTCAGAGGCTTCTCAAAACTCTTTAATCCCAACCATTTAGGAGGCTGAAACAAGAGGATCAAAGGCTTAAGGCCTACTGAGAGAGCTAAAGATTAGCCTAGGCAATTTAGTAAGGCCCAATCTCAAAATTGTAAGAGGGCTGGTTGGGGGGAGGAGGGGCTGGAGAGTTTGCTCAGTGGTTAAGGTGCTTGCCTGCAAAACCTAGCAATCTGAATTCAATTCCCCAGCACATAGGATGTGGAAAGAGGATTTGATGGAAACTGAAGCCCCCAACAAGCTGCTGTGAGAGGAAGGAGCCTGAACAGTGTGGATGCTGGTCCCACGGAGAGAGTCTTCTTCACAAGAGGGAGTAGGGAGAGTGGAGACTTGGAGAGAGCTCTTTTCATCATGTCAGTGACAAGACACATTGCAGATACTGGTGGCAAGAAGGGGGAAGGCAGCTGAGGCAGCAGGGGCAGGATACCCTCCCTGGACTCTGTGAGTGGTAATAGGTAAATGCAAGGTAGCAGTGGGCGCCACTCGGTTAGCTTCCTTGGGCTCAGTTGGGGCCAAAAGCAACAGGTGTGCACTGGCCCACCGCTCGGAGCTGCAAGTCCAAAGTCCATTCGTTCCCAGGCCACACTTCCTGTGGAGGAGGGGGTGGGGCAGTAGCCTGCCACTCTCCTTCAGCTTCAGATGCTGATGCTTCATGGTGTCCATGGAGCATGGTGTCCATGGTATCCCTGGACCTATAGGCACATGGCTACAGGCGATGTTTCTGGAGGTCTGTGGCAGTCCCCTCTTTGTGCACCTGCCTTCCTCTTCTCACAGGGACATCTTCCAGGAGATTGGGAGCCTGCTCTAGCCCAGTACAAACTCCTCTTTACATCTTCACAGACCCAGTTACCAAACAAGGCCATTCACCAGTCTGATGTCCAGGAGGATGCTGTCAGCCCAGGACAGGCCTCTTGGGCGCTTAGGTGCCTCAAGAAAGGCAGTGACAGAGGTAGACGTTGGATCTGCTTCCTTAAGGAAGCGAAGTGATGCACTGTGTCGTAAGAGGAGCATGGTGCCTGACTAAAGGAGAAGTCTCCCCAGTTCAAGGTAGAAGGTGGGTAGGGAGGAGGTGCATTATCTGTGGTGACAGCATCTGCGGAGGTGTGGCAGAGACAGGTCTTGAGAAGGGCCGTGAGGACTGAAGGATCCTTGGAGCCCAGAGAGGCTGGGCCAAGGGGTGGGAGGGCAAGCCCATGCAAGACTGGATAATGTCCCCACATTGTGGAATCCGGGGTTCAGACTGGATACTCTCCTGAGGCTGTGGAATCTGGAGTTCAGTTATTCTGCAGAACTAGAAAATGACATCCTTGGCAGATTTAAGGCTTAAGGTGGAGGACCATGGTGAGGCAAGGGGCTGAGGGTATTAAAGGAAGTGGCCACATGGCGGGCCAGGGTTGGAGAGTATATAGATAAATGATGAGTGGGTGAATGGGTAGATAGATACATGGATAGTGGAAGAATGATTGGATGGGAGGATGGGCGGGTGGGTGGATGGATGGATGGATGGATGGATGGATGGATGGATGGATGGAGTGAATCTATAGTGAATGGATGGGTAGATAGATGTGTGTATGGATAAATGCAAGGGTGGGTGGGTGGATGGATGGATCGAGATTAGGCACTGGATGTATAGAATGAATATAAAGTGGATGGATGGGTAGATAGATGGTTGGATGTAAAGATGGATGGGTGGGTAGACGGATGCATGGGGAGTGGCTAGAGAGTAGATAGATAGATAAATGGATGGATGGATGGATGGATGGTCAAATGATGAAGCGGGTAGGTGGGTGCATGGATGGAGTAGATAGAATGAATGGGTGGGTGAATGGGTGAGTGTATGGTGGATGGACGAGGATAATCAGTTGATCAAGTAGGTAGATAGTGGATAGGTGAAAGATGAATGTGAGTAGATGGTAGGTAGAATGGAAAAGGTATTTCTTACTCTTGATCTCAAAGTGTTTGCAGACTATTTATAAATATAGTGATAGGGCTTGGGAGATGGCGCAGTGGTTAAAGGCACTTGCCTGCAAAGCCTGGAGGCCAAGGTTCAATTCCCCAGTACCCCTGTCAAGCCAGATGCACAAAGTAGCACAGGCATCTGGAGTTCATGTGAAGTGGCAAGAAGCCCTGGTGTGGCCATTCTCATCTCATATTCTTTCTCTCTCCCTCTTTCTTTCTCTTCCTGCAAATAAAATAATTTTACAACATAAATACAGTAACAGCAACAACAACCCTTACTAGGCCTCTCTATTTGCTCCCATGCTAAGAGCATTTTCTGGCATAATTTTGCAAGGACTTATCAAAAAAAAAAAAAAAAGTGAGGAAACTCCAACACTCACTTTCTTTGGCACGTCAGGTGGCCAAGCCTTAAAGAGAGTCAAGCAAGAAGCCGGGCGTGGTGGTGCACATCTTTAATCCCAGCACTCGGGAGGCAGAAGTAGGAGGATCTCCATGGATTCGAAGCTACCCTGAGACTTGCATAGTGTATTTCAGGTCAGCCTGATCTAGAGTGGTCTCAAAAAACAAAAACAAAAACAAAAAGTCAATCAGCTGCTGAAGGTGGTAGAAGCAAGAATTAAGATCTGTTAAGGTCTATCTCCAGACCTTTGGCCCATGAACTCACATCCATGGGGTTCCACTTGCATTTACTGAGTGCTCTTTCTGTAACATTGACCGAGAGCTAAGGAATACCCTCCCCAAGGAAGAGCAATCCAGGGTGTGCGTGGGCTGCTCCTGGCTTGGGGGTGGGCACTGCTCTGGGTCGTAGCTACTCTGAGCATCATCAGAGTGTGTGCAAGGTGCAGAACCCTTTAACCCCTCATCTCCCCACCAGCTATATTATTAGGCCTGTCACCCCCATTGTGCAAATTAGAAAATTTCCACTCAGCAAATATAAATAAAAAGAAAGAAAGATAAGGGCTGGAGGGACGGCTTAGCAGTTAAGGCACTTGCCTGCAAAGGCAAAGGATCCAGGTTCAATTCCCCAGGACCCATATAAGCCAGATAGATGCACAAAGTGGCACATGCATCTAGAGTTTGTTTGCAGCAGCTGAAAGACTTGGCATATCCCACGCCCCCCCTCTCCTTCCCTCCCTCATTCTCTCTGTCAAATAGACAACTAAGTACAAACAAAATATTTTAAAAAAATAAAGAGGGCTGGAGAGATGGCTTAGCAGTTAAGGCGCTTGCCTGCAAAGCCTAAGGACCAGGTTCAATTCTCCAGGTTCCATGTAAGTCAGATGCTCGTGGTGGCGCATGTGTCTGGAGTTCTTTGCAGTGGCTAGAGGCCTTGGCATGCCCATTCTCACTCTCTCTTTCTCTGTCTCTCTTTCTTTCTCCCTCGATCTGTCTCTAATAAATAAATAAATAAGCTAAATCTTTAAAAGAGAAAAAAACAGAAAATTCTCACTCAGCAAGACTGAGACCGGCGGGGGTCACCCTCCACTGCTGGCCTGTGGCTGGTTCCTAAGGAGCCAAGTTCCAGCCCTAACCCTTGCCTGCGACTCCCTGATCACACCCCTGCCTCCCTATGACCCCTTCCCTGCTGTGGGAGGGTCCCAGGGGGAGCTCTTTAGAGCACATAAAAACTGGATGTTCTGGGCACACAAAGGAGGCGTTGGCATGAGATGGGTGGGTTGACAAGATTGGTTTGTGCAAGCTCTTGAAGCCATCCCCACGGGCAAGCTGGCGGGCAGCCACATGCCTTTCATAGATGCAGAATTTCTGCCATAGCTAGCACGGGCCACACCATGGGCCTTTTTGTTTTCCTGTGACCTCCCTGGTGACCCCAGGCACAGCGTGCCAGTATTCCACGAACAAGGAATGGCCCACACTTCTGCATTCCACAGTTCCTCTGCAGGGTGCGGCTGCCTCTCCAAAGGGCTGGGCGGCTGGAGGTCCGCAGGTGTCTCTATGGGCTTCTTCTCCAGGTGGGGCGAGACCAGACGTAACCCTGCATCTGCTACCCCGGGCCAGCTGGCTCTGTATGCCAGGTCAGAGCCTGCAGGCCACTGAGGCTGGTGCCCGTCATGCCCATGGCAGCTGAATAGAAGGCTCCAAGCAGTACTACCTGAGTCTGAGTTGGGTCCAGAGGAGGATGGTGAGGCTGCCCAGCATGGAAGAGGACACAGCAGGGAAGTGGCCAGGGTGAGCTTTGGGCCAAGAACTCAGAGCAGGGCCTTGACTGCGGCCCGTGTAGCATCCTGTTGGGGAACAAGGGGAGAAGGAGACGAAGGGGCTGTCCTCCATGCCTAGGGAACTGAGATGTCCATAGGGTGCAGAAGTTAGGGGCCAAACTCCTTGGGAATGGCTTGGCAGAGTAAACAATGGACCCGCATGGTTGTGTGGCTATGTGGTCAGAAACAACAATGTCAAGCAAAGTTCTCACACTGAGGGCATGGGAGGAGAGGAAGAGGAGGAAGACGAGTAGGAAAAGAAAAAGAGAAAAGGAGAAGACAAAGGAGGGGGAAGAGGAAAAGGAACAGAGGAGGAAGGGAAGAGGGAAGAAGGGGTGGGAGGATGGCTGTAGTCCCACAGGACAGCTGCTAAGGAGGAGGCGACAGTGGTTTCAGAACCCGGAACATGATGAGTGGACAGAAAGCACCCAATGGGGCATGAAGATGGCCCACCAGGACCTTTGGGTTGGAGCCAGCTCTGCAGAAGATGAGTCCCAGGGTCATGACATCAGAGACCTTTAAACAGCAAATGCCACCCCAAATGTCAGGGCCCTGGGAGTTTCTGAGCTCCAAATGCCAAGCTTAGAACTCACAGGTGTCCCTGGACTGCTCAGAAGTGTTCTTGGCCCTCACCCCTTCTGAAAGCCAGAAACCCCTTCCCGCCTACGTGCTCTAGGGCGCCTTCAAACGGCAGGATTGTCTGATTTGGTTGTTTTTTGGGTTTTTTTTTTGTTTGGTTGGTTGGTTGGTTTTTGTGTGTGTGTGTGTGTGTGTTCCAGCTATTGTAAACTTTGGACCATAAGATGGAAAATACCATATGTGCCCATTTTAGTAAATCATGTGTTTGTCACTAAGTGGGGAGTAAGTGTTGGAGCCTATAAACGTAATGTCTTTTTAATGTGGACTAGCTTTAAATTGACCAAGGCCATGTTCCTGTCCTGCCCCCCCCCCGCCCCCGCAAAGGGCTACACACCCACAGGTTGACTCCTCAGCACACTTCTTGCAGGCAGGGAGGAGCTGCTTGGGGGCATAAAGGCATCTCTGTGCCTCACAAATAACTGTATTCAGGGACACAAAGCCCAACTGTTGTAAAAATATTAGTATTCAAATGCTCTTGTGTTTTGTTAGTGCTTTTAATATTGGACAAAACAGCCATTGTCTTCCTTCCGCACTTGCATTCATTTCTATCAACCCCAGAATGTACAGCCCAGCCCCCAAGTCAGGCCTAGCTGTCCCTGATGTTCCCTTCACCTGTCAACCAGCCTTGCTTCCCACCCCTGCACATGCCGCCTCTTGATTCCAGCCCTGGATTTTTTTTGTGTGTGTGGTGTTCTCTCCAACACTATGGACCCATGATGCATTTAATTAACTTGCTAGAAATACCAGGGTTCATGCTGGAGAGATTGCTTAGCTGTTATGGTGCTTGCCTGCAAAGTCAAAGGACCCAGGTTCAATTACCTATGTAAAGCCAGATGCACAAGGTGGCGCCCGTGTCTGGAGTGTGTTTTCAGTGGCTAGAGGCCCTGGTGTGCCCATTCTCTGTCTCTCTCTTTCTATATATATCATTATCTCTCAAATAAATACATAAGTAAATAAATAATTAAAGAGAGAGAGAGAGAAGAAGCTGGGTGTGGTGGTGCACGCCTTTAATCCCAGTACTTGGGAGGCAGAGGTAGGAGGATCTCCATGAGTTCAAGGCCACCCTAAGATGATATAGTGAATTCCGGGTCAACCTGGGCTAGAGCAAAACTACCTCAAAAAAAGGAAGAAATACCGGGGGGTTTCATGTCATCATTCAGCCAGTGGCCATGAAAGAATGGTGCCAGCAAACATCCCCACCTACCTTGCCCTGCGTCTTCCTCACTCTTCCTGAAATGGGTGGCTTATCCCCACAGCACCCAGCATGGAGGCATGGACACACTGGACATCTGTGAGCACCCAGTTAGGAGCTTGACTAAGTACACAGAAGTGCTGGTTCCTAGATTTGCCTGATGTCTCATCACTGGAAAACATGTATGTTGAATGAGGGACTGAGTGGCTGTTTTGTTTGTTTGGTTGGTTGGTTTTGGTTTTTTCCAGATAGGGTCTCGCTCTATCTCAGGCTGGCCTGGAATTCACTATGGAGTCTCAGGGTGGCCTCGAACTCACAGCGCTCCTCCTACCTCTGCCTCCTGAGTGCTGGGATTAAAGGTGTGCACCACCACGCCCAGCAAGTGGCTCTGTTTTGAAATAAGGCCCTATTATCAGCTTGATTGACTGATTGATTGATTGACATGGACTACATGATCAAAGTCATTTGTGGATCACTTTCTTGAGCCATAAATTTTTTTGAGCCATAATAATTTTTCTCTTGGTGTGTGCATATGTGTGTGTGTGTATTTGTGTGTGTGTGGACACACATGTAAGCAAGTGTCAGTGTGTGTGAATACCCGTGTGTGTAGAAGCCAGGAGTTGATATCGGATATCATCCGCAATCACCGCCCACCTTGTGTTTTAGGAGAGGCTCTCTGGCTCATCATTCACCAGTTGGGCTAGACTCTAGCCAGCAAGCGCCAGGGACCCCTTTTTCTTCCTCTCCAGCCCTGGAATTACAGGCATGCGCCACCACACCCAGTTTTTTACATGGGTTCTAGAGATTTGAACTCAGATTCTTATGCTGAGCAATCTCCCCAGCCTCATATGATTTTTAAAATTAATTTATTTGAGCTGGGTGTGGTGGCACACACCTTTAATCCCAGCACTCGGGAGGCAGAGGCAGGAGCATCACTGTGAGTTCAAGGCCACCCTGAGACTCCATAGTGAATTCAAGGTCAGCCTGGACTACAGTGAAACCCTACCTTAAAAAAAAAAAAAAAAAGACGGCTGGAGAAATGGCTTAGTGGTTAAGCACTTGCCTGTGCAGCCTAAGGACCCCGGTTCGAGGCTTGATTCCCTAGGGCCCATGATAGCCAGATGCACAAGGGGGCGCACGCGTCTGGAGTTCGTTTGCAGTGGCTGGAGGCCCTGGCGCGCCCATTCTCTTTCTCTCTCTATCTGCCTCTTTCTCTCTCTCTGTCTGTCGCTGCTCTCAAATAAATAAATAAAAATAAACAAAAAATTAAAAAACAAAAAAGAAAAAAACGAATTTATTGTTGAATTTGTATTCTTATATCATTCATGCACACTTCTGCTGATTACATTACAAAGACATACCTGCTCCAGCCCTCACTGCCATCCCCAGAACCTGTAGCGTACCCTCCGTGTGTCCCCAAGTTGTATTTGAGATAAGAACCTGTGTGAGCGCGAGCAGCTGCCAGGAAGGCCAGTCACTTCAGTTCACCCCAGAACTCGGGATGTCAAAATGCTGAGAGAAGGCCGGGCGTGGTGGCGCACGCCTTTAATCCCGGCTCTCAGGAGGCAGAGGTAGAAGGGTCACTGTGAGTTTGAAGCCAGCCTGAGACTACCTAGTGAATTCCAGGTCAGCCTGGGCTAGAGTGAGACCCTACCTGGGGGGAAAAATTTGCTGAGAAATGAAGAGAACTATCGTGCCATTGAAAGCCCTGTGAGAAATTTTGCATGTGTACCCTTTTATCTATATCACCCTCCGGATGAGGCCCAGGAGGCCAGCAAATGGCAGGGCGGGTCATTCTGTGGGAAGTTTTGCAAGCAGTACAGATGAGGGTGCTGACGGGCGGAGCTGTACTTCTAATAATGTTCTGTCCGCCTGTGCGTATTGATGTTGGTTGCACACGTGAGTTCAGCGCTTGCCACAGAATGGGTCTGGGCTGGAGAGATGGCTCAGCCATTAAGGCACTTGCCTGTGAAGCCTAACACCCCATGTTTGATTCCTCAGTACCCATGTAAAGCCAGATGCACAAAATGGCCCATGCATCTGTAGTTCATTTGCAGCAACTGGGGGCCCTGATGTGCCCATTCTCTCCCTCCCTCCTCCCCCCTCTCCCCGCCTCTTGTAAATAAATAAATAAATAAGCCACAGGTCCGCTACACTGACTCAAGAGCAGCTGTTAGAGCAGATGAGGTAGCTCACCCAGGATACCTCTTCTGCAGGCTTAGTCTAGCCAGTGTGAATGTTGGACCACACTTTCTCAGATCAGACTCTTCCAGGATTTTGTTTAAAACCCAACACATCACAGATTGTCCTCTCAGTGCGAATGAAGGCTTTCCAAGGTCTGCACAGTGTGAAACCTGAGGGATCATCTTCTCGCTGGTGTGTTTCTCTCCCCTGCTTTGGGGAGCTAGCTGTACAAGGTAGCTGGTCACCCAGCAGACCCCAGGCAGTCCACTCCTGGAAGCGGTGCTGGTTAGCTCTGTCCTGTGGGGAGAACTGGGATGTCAGGAGTCCTTGCCCGTTATCCCCTTCTGAAGAAGGGGGGCTGGGAAGATGGCTCAGCAGTTAAGGCACTTGCTTGCAAAGCCAAACAACCAGGTTCAATTCCCCCGTACCCACGTAAAGCCAGACGCACTAAATGGCACATGTATCTGGAGTTCCTTTGCAGCCGCTGGAGGCCCTAGCATGCATATTCTCTCTGTCTTCTCTCAATATCTCTGGCCTCGGCCAGTTCTGATTGGGTAATGTTAAGCAGCTGATGTATGTCCTCTAGCATAGGAAAGAAACCATAATCTCTCCCTCGCAGTTTGAGAGGGCGAGCTCTGGCGTCACTTTTAGCATCTTTGGTCATACACAAAAGGAAAAAAACAGGGGGAAGAGCTACCAAGAAGCCTTAGGACATAGTGGTCTGTCCGCACCCCCCCACACACACCCGCCAAGATGGAGCTGTGTTGGGAGAGCCTTAGGGCTTTTGCATTATGCGAGAATAAATAAATCTGCATCTGGAAACACAGAAGGCTAAAAGAGGGGTGATGTCAGTCAGAGTCCAAAACTGGAGTCATACTGGTTCTAACAACGCTCCCGCATCCACTCTGTTCCCCGCTGTGATGCACCATGGCTGCCAGGATTATTGTCAGAATCCTGTGGATGCTTCTGGTGAGTCGTGGAAACCAGGGTGCTCATGAAGCCCTGACACAGTTACTGGAAGATGCCTTTGAGAAAACCGGTCAGAAGCAGCCCCCTCCCCATGCTTTAGCCGTCTCCCAGCTTCTGGGGAGTTGGCCTCTTCCCTTCCCTTTGCCCTCTCTGCAATGCCCACCGGGAGGGCCTCTGGTGCTTCCTATCCCCCAGCCTGATCCAGGTGCCTTAACTGTTGTGCGGATGTCATGTGAAGGTACCCCCAGCCCCATGTAACCTTCTGCCCTGCCTGTCCTGACCACCACCCAGACCCTTTGCTTTGTTCTGAGTTAGAGCCAACCGCCCAGCACTCACGAGCAAGCTTTAGCATCCATGTGAGGCGCGGAGCCTCCCCAGACCAGTGCCCCTCCTGCCTCCCAGCCCCCCTCGGCCCTCAGCAGATGACAGACCCATCCTGGTCTCCTCCTGCCCCTGGGAATTCTACCTCGCCGTACAACATGGCCCAGCACCTAGAGCCCAGGCCTCTGGGGAGCACCTGGTTTCCCACCCCTTGGTCCCCCATCAGGGCCCAGACTCATTGTCATGAGGCCTTGCTGTGGGAGTCTTTCTTCATATCATCACCTGATGTAACAGTGTACACCGTAGGACAAGTGGTCACACCCGAGGGACCTAAGACACAAATGTGGAGGTCAAAAGTCCTGAGTCAGTCAAGATGTCTGAGGCCAGCACACCTTCTAAAGGCTCTGGAAAAGTCTATTCTATACCTCTTGCCTTCAAGCAATGCCTGCATTACATAGTTTCCCATGGCATGTGGCCCCATCACTCAGGTTTTCCCTCTGCCTGCCCATTCCTGGCCTCCATATTGGGGTGTCTGTGCCTCAGTCGCACTCCCTTATAAGGAAGAACCCCAATTAGAGGACTACAGCATGAACTCCCCTTCTTTGGACCACTTCTTCAAAGACCCTGTTTCCAAATAAGGTCCCATTCACAGGCAGAGGGCTAGGATACACTAATCTCAGTTGGAGGTGGGCATTGTTCAACACACGACTCACATTTTCGTCTGATTCCCCCTAGTGCACGGTAAGCTTCCCGAGGAACGGGACGGTGTCTTAAATCATCACTGTAACTCAAAACATCGAGAACAATGTGGGGTACTTATTAAAGACTCAGTAAATACTGGGTGGGTGGGCGAACAAGTAGAAGGATGGGAGGGAGGGATGGATGGATGGTTGGGTAGGTGGGTGGGTGGATGGATGGGTGGATGGGTGAGTGGGTGGATGGATGGGTGGATGGGTGGGTAGATGGGTGGGTGGGTGGATGGATGGGTGGATGGGTGGGTGGGTGGGTGGATGGACGGATGGGTGGGTGGGTGGGTGGATGGATGGATGGGTGGATGGGTAGGTAGATGGGTGGGTGGATGGATGGGTGGGTGGGTAGGTGGATGGGTGGATGGGTGGGCGGGTGGATGGATGGATGGGTGGGCGGGTGGATGGGTGGATGGGTGGATGGATGGGTTGGTGGATGGATGGATGGATTGGTGGATGGATGGATGGATTGGTGGATGGATGGATGGATGGTTGGATGGATGGTCTGGTGAGTAGATGGATGAATTGTTGGGTGGACAGGTAGGGATGGATGGAGGAATGGATGGTAAATGAGTAGATGGATTTCTTAGGTAAATATCAGTGAATGGATGGACAGGTAGACACGGGTAGAGGGAGGCAGGGATGAGGGTAGTGGACACTGTCAGGTAAATATCAGTGTGAATGGATGGATGGATACATGGGTGGATGGATGGATGGATGATGAACTCGACAGAGAGTTGGGTGAAGGGTGTAAGTTGACAGCAATTTTATCCCATTGTCTGTAGGTGAGTAATAGAGTTGGAGAGGAAATGGCATTTGAACTTGAACTTAGCTTTCTACAACTGGAGAGCAAAGTGGACCATGGCCACTTGACACAGTAATGTCATATATTGCTTGTGAGATGTTACGAGGTTGCGTACACAGCATGGGAGACCCAAACCCTACGTAAAGCACATTCCTGCCCTCCACATTGGGGCTTCTATGTCTCAATCACTGTCGCTGCTCACAGAGAGGAAGCTAGATCAAAATGCCCCAAGTAAGCAAGTTTCCCGCAAGAAGCTTTCTGTGGAATCTGGGAAGAGCGATAATGCTCAAAAGCCCATTTCTGTACAACACAAAATGGAAAAAGATGTGGGAAGCTCCATTTTTTTTTTTAAACCAAGAATCACTAAAACCACCTTTGTCAATAAATGCCCCCAATATGGTGAGCATCTTCACCGGTGCCTTTTAGACAGCAGATCTCCCGTAAGGAGCTTGCATTCTTGCACTCCCTGGTGCAGTAGTAAGTGGTTCAGGCACATTTTGACATGATGCCCATGGGTCCTGGAGTTGACTTCCCCCAACACCAGGGATACTCAGTCCAGGTTAGCCCCCCGTCAAGGCAGTCTGAGGTGCTGCGGAGCTCCATGGGCCCTGCGCGTACTCGGTGGGTTTTATAGGAGACAGCTAGTTCAAGATGCCAGGAAGAAAGCGGCTTTGTCCCAGGCTCGGCCACGCACAGGCCCGCATTCATATCCCGTTGTTGTTACAGGGGAGGCAGATGCCATCCAGAACAATGGGACCTCGGCTGAGGACACAACGGTGACAGACTCCAAGTGCACAGTGGACCCAAAGAATGCCTGGCAGGGAGCCCACCCAGCTGACCCGAGGAGCCGCCCCCACTTGATCCGCCTCTTTTCCCGAGATGCCCCGGGGCGGGAGGACAACACCTTCAAAGACAGGCCCTCCGAGTCGGACGAGCTGCAGACCATCCAAGAAGACACCGTAGCAGCTTCTGAAGGCCTGGATACGATGGCATCACAAAAGAGACCCTCCCAGAGGCACGGATCCAAGTACCTGGCCACAGCAAGTACCATGGACCATGCCAGGCATGGCTTCCTCCCAAGGCACAGAGACACGGGCATCCTTGACTCCATCGGGCGCTTCTTTAGCGGTGACAAGGGTGCACCCAAGCGGGGCTCCGGCAAGGTGAGCTCCGTGGAGTAGAGGAGCTGTGGGTTAACCGCAGAAAGAGAGGAGAGGTGGGCAGGTTGGCAGCATGGACGTGTCGGAGGCTCTGGTCCTGTCTGGACAGGGCGGATAGGCCTAGGAGAGCGGGCTCGGTTGCCACTTAAGCCTGTTTTATTTGCTTTGGCCCTCTCCGTTCTCCTCACAAGGGACTGTGATCGGGGTATGGCTCAGGGATGCAAAGACCCTCTGCATCCTGGGTCTCAGGTACCCTGGACATGGCAAGGCATCCTTAGGTCTGTGTCCTGTGCTTGGGGCTTAGGCTGACCTGCCTCTGAGCAGTGCTTTGGGGTTCCACCCTGACTTATGTTCATTCTCTTCTGGGGTCCAGGCTGCTAGCTTCTCGCTGCTCTGAAACAATGATCCAATTGAGGTTGAGGAGGGCCTTCGGAACAAAGCCCTTCATTTAAATTTGCCTTCAACCAACCTTTTGTCTTGTCCAAGATGTTCAGTGGGAAGGGGTAGAGCCATGAATGGATGTTTACAACTCAAAATGCATTGGCTGGTGATGATATTAATTTGAATATAGAATCTATTTGCCTTATGTAAAAGCAAACGTTCTGTGGTTAAAAGTGTCTTACAAAGAAAAACCGTTGCTGGTTATCCGGTTTCCAAGAGCAACTTCCAGGATGGGTTGTGTGCCGTTAGCCTGTGGTTGATGTTTGGTATGGAGCCAGTGCCAGGTGGCCATCACATGACAGATGGATGACACTTATCCTGACTTTCAGACTGTTGGGTGGTTGGGTAATCTGGGGACAGGAGGAGAGAGGAAATGGGGGTGTGAGCGTCTCCAACACAAGCCCTGATTGTTGAATACCACAAAACTATGTCCGGTTTCTTCTGCATAAATGTTGTACTAATTCTGCAAACCCTTTGGGCACACAAAAGACTTTTGAATAAAGTGTGGGATGGAGGATGTACCCCCCTTGCCCCCCTAGGACATTTGGAGCTGTGGTATTTCTGAAACAAGCTGTTGTCTCCAGCTAGACTTTATCAGCTCGCCTTCTCTGGGGGACCAGAGCCCATGGTATCTCAGCAGTAAGGCCCTGGCATCTGCTTCCAGCTGGGGTCCATGGTATGACACAGTGGCCTGGTTTGCTTGTCACTAACAACCTGATGTTGTCTTAAGTGCTAGGGGCATTGAGTTCTGTAACCTTCAGGATCTGTCCTGGTAGACGTTGCTCGCATTTATTGGCAAAGCTCCTCGGTATGGTAGTCCCGCGATGTGTTTCTGATGCTAATTTCAATTTGGAGTGCCCTTTCAAGCACCTCTCTGCAGCCCTGCCAAGCCTGGTGCCTCCTGGCTGTACCATGCAACCCCATGCATACAGCCTTGCCCACTTTGAAGTCTTAACCCGTGATGCTCAGCCAAAGTTACAGGAAAAGAGCACTTTAGCTGAGGAGCAAGGAAAGCGCTGACAGCATGGGTTCTAGAATATGCTTTGCTTCCGCGTGATTCAGGCTGACATTAAATTGTGGCAGCATTTATGCATGCCTCTGGGACCATCTCAGGACGGACCCTTGTATGCATCCATGTTTCTCGTCTGCAAAGTTACAATCTTCACTGTCTTAGACCTCTTGAACATTTCAAAGAAAATTCCAGGCTCAGGAGCAGTCAAAGTATTTTCAAATAGTGTCTCTCAGATTATCAAGGATCCTGAAAAAATAAATAAATAAAATATTTTCAGAAGACTTTAAAAAATATTTTTAAAAATTTAAGTAATTGGGTTTTATTTTTAATTTTTGAGGCATCAATTCTTTCCACTGCTGCTGAGCATTTTGAATAGTGATTTTTAAAAGAGCAACATTAATACAAAAAAAAAAATCCTTAGTGTTTGTATGTATGGTCTTTATTTTCTCATGATTTTGTTAGTTCCTTCAAGTTGGCCTACAAAGTCATAGGATTCATTATGCCATTCCCAAGTACAGCCAGCAGGACCATCCTTGGTGAAGGATCGATGCCCAGGCATGGCACTGGGGACTAGCAATATGTACCCATGTCTATTTGATTGTGGGATCTTTGTTGTTTAACACTGGAAATGTAAATATAGCACGTTCTCTACTCAGCTATAAGGCCACCATCACCCTGGAAATCTGGGGTAGTTCTTGTGGTAGTCTCTGGAACTATTTTATTGTTTCTATTTGTATTTTGTTGTTTATAGATCAGGAGGGCTCCCCCCTTTTTTTTTCTCTATGTTGCAAAGGTCCTTGGAAGAGACTTCAAAACCTTACAAGGAAGAATCCAAGGGTTGGCTGTCACTTGTCACCAAAGCCTGCATCACCATCACTATTTTAAATATAGATCTCTAACGCACGCAGGATGCTTGGGGATGGCGGCCGGTGCCAGCTACCCACCACTTGGAAAGATGGCCAAGCTGCCCATATGTCTCAGGCAGGGTCTTTGGGTAGGCACCCAGAAACCGAGAATGCTCCTCCCTCCACCCCCCAGCCCCGCCCAAGCCTTATAATGCAGTGGCTGATCCCTCTGTCACAAGATTCCTCCTTCCCTGGGCATGGGCTGCCTTGGTGCCAGGGAGACCCGCCACCCCCAGCACACAGAATGCAGGGACAACACCCAGCCTTTGTGTGCCCACCGAGGCTGGCATTCGGGGAAAGTGCATAAGGAATGCCTTGAGGAGGCATGTTCTTCTGAGAGCCATGGGCGAAAACGCACTTGCAGAGAGTCCTTCTGTGCTGTTGTCAGAAAGGCTGGTGGGGGCAATGCCTTGAGGCAGCGGGTTTTCCCACCCCTGGAATGTCAGGACCTTATGAGAAATAGGAAGGGGGTGGCCTTGGGGAGAAGATAGAAGACACCTGCTCTGACCCCTTTACCTCTCACTCACTGTCAAGGACTGACAGCCCCAGTTCTGGGTCAGCCCTGACCAGGCCTTGGAAATCACTCCTCCTTACCTGATGCTTGCCAGGTAACTATTCTGCACGCACGCTGTCACACACACACACACACACACACACACACACACACGGTGAGAATGCCACAAGACGGAGCAGCGCATCTTCACCGCCACCCTTCCTTTATAGGGGTTTTTCATAAACTAGGCTAGGCGGCCTTACTGGCGGCATCACCTATTTCTCTCTCTAAATTTTACAGTAAATCTTCATTCGTAATCTGCTACTGTTAACATTTCATCGTTCAGCCTTCAGATTACTGGCCTGCCTCTGATTTCTGACAGGATAGGATTAGAACCATTCCCATCGCTCAGTCTTATGAAACTAACCAGGATGTTTCCCATAGTTTTCACTGCATTTTAATCTCACTGAGCATATGTCAGTTCCACAGTAACGTCGTCCATTGTTAACTCGACATCCTAAGGTTGTAGATAAGGCTCTGTGATCCTGTAAGAGGGTGATTTTAGAGGTGACAGGAAGGTCATGCGGGGGCACTGTGTGGCACTCTGTGGTTGTGGATGGGGCACCATACGCAACAGGGACAAAGTGCTTGCCATGGGCGAGGTCAGCTGAATTCCTGGCTTCCACTCAACAGAGGCTTACCCTCAAGAGTTTAGGGGTGCACATCAAGCCATGTGAACCCCAGCTGTGAGCCTCTGGGAGCTGACCTGCCGCTCACTACATCCACTGGGCAAGTCTCCCCAGTGACGCTACAGAGAAAGTCTACCTGTGACGGCCACAGTAGTGACCCGTGCACACACGTGAACGCTTTCTGAGGTTTCTGGTAGGAGTTCCTTGAGTGGTGTCTCTTTCTCTGATGGCTTATGAGTCACAGGTGATCTGACTCAGTTGCCAGCTGCTTACTTGGTCCTTGTGTTGCCTCAGTGGTCACAGCTACCTAAATGGGGGACAGTTACACTGGAACCTGATGGCCACTCGCTTTCTGTAAAAGTGGAACATCTGTAAGTTAAGTTTGCATTTGATGGTGATTGCCTTCCAGCGGTCGCGTTACAATTTTATTGTTATAAACTTCTGTTTTGTGTATGTTTTCTGCCCTTTTATGCACTCATTAAACGTTTTAACAGACCAAGAAGGTGTACTAATTGCATGTGGACTTTTGTTTTTTCGTTTCATTAATGGCTCCGTGCAAATAGCATTTACGTGGTCTTGGGTCATACCAGCAGGTAAGTCCTGGGCGCCAGAGATCTTTGCCACCTTTGAACATGAAGGTAGCAGTCTGTCTCTAGTCACGGAGACCACATGTTCTCTTTCAGTGGCTGTGTGGTGTCCTGATCTCCCATGCTGCTAGGATAGGCTTGGGCCCTGAAGACTTGGGCCCAGGGCACCCAACAGATAGATATTCCCTGTGTGAGCACACCCACATGGGACTCCCAAGGAGGGTGACGAGAATCCTCCACTGGCCCACCTTGAGGGTGATATTTCACAGTGAGACTCAGGATCAACCTGGCAGCCCATAAGTGAGAGATAAAAACAATGACACCGGGCTGGAGAGATGGCTTAGCAGTTAAGCGCTTGCCTGTGAAGCCTAAGGACCCCGGTTCGAGGCTCGGTTCCCCAGGTCCCACGTTAGCCAGATGCACAAGGGGGCGCACGCGTCTGGAGTTCGTTTGCGGAGGCTGGAAGCCCTGGCACGCCCATTCTCTCTCTCTCTATCTGTCTTTCTCTCTGTGTCTGTCGCTCTCAAATAAATAAATAAAAAATGAACAAAAAATATTAAAAAAAAAAAAAAAACAATGACACCGAATGAACTTGGACGTGGCCTGCCTTTGTCTGTGTGGCACACCTGCCGCGGACCCCGACCCTGACTCTCGCCTTCTTTAAACTCATTCCCACCTTTAGGGTTTCATTTTCCCTGTCACTGATATTCCTTTTGGTAAAAGGATTAGCTACTTGGTAACAGGCATCTGTGACTGGGCAGTGGGCAGCTTAGATTGACGTCTAAAGAAATAGATCATCATTAGGGGAAAAGAAAATCCCACATGAAGATCACTACGTTATTGATTTAGTATTTAAGGGTTGTAGAAACCGCCTATCAAACCCTGACTTAATGTGTTACCTTGGGATTTTTCTGTCATGTCTGTTACCACAGCTCTCAAATGCTCTGAAACTATCCCACTTTGCAGGAAAAAAAAAAAAATAGTAAAGGGGGGGAAGAAAGACTCAGACTGGGGAAAATAAGATCTTTCCAGGGAGCTCCCAAAGTGTGGATTCAATGCCTGAGATTTCCCCCTAAGGGGCTGTTTTCGCCCTCCCCTCTCCCTTTCTTGGGCCTGACCCCAAGCATAGAGGTGCTTGTTTCCCCGGTTACTGCCTCTCCCTCCCTACGCGTGAGGAGTGAACGCAGCCGCTGGGGACCCCACGGGGTGGGGCGCGGCTTACTCGCCGCTTTTCTAGCCCTCTTTGGGAACCGCGCATTGCTCAAAACATCAGGGATACAGGTCGCACTTCCTGTCAGTCTTTTCCCCGCCCCAGTAAGGTGCCCTCGCCCAGCACGGAAAACTAGGTACCCCAGAGTCTGAGTGTGAAAGCACAGGGGACTGAAACCAGCCACCTCGCCGTGACAGTCCTTCCCGTTCGTGGAGAAGGCCAGTGCTCTGTAACACAAACCCAAACGCCGCCTTGACTCGTTGCCCGAGTCTGTAACCTAGGCTGGCTCAGTCACCATAAGCGGGCGCCACCTCCGCACGGGCACAGCGGCGAAGTCTTTACCAAGACAGCAAAGCCCCTCAGTCTTGCTCTGGGAGGCTTACTGGAAACAAGGCATCGGGCTTCTCCCACTTTCAGGTCCCAATCGCAGGTACTAAAATCACCACTAATGCTTGCTGGTTTAGAAGTGGAGTCTCTCATGTGGGGGGAACACTTGTTTTATGAGGTGCACTGCTAAGCAGGTGGTCATCTGGGATTTACTTTCAGCAAACCCTGCTGTGTCAACTTTCAGTCATGCTTCTGAAAGACACCAACACACACAATCGCACTTGGGTCACCTAAGCACATGCCACCATCAGCCTGCCAACAAGGCCGTCTCACCTATAACCCGGATATGAATCTCCTGAGACTCATCACAATGACTAGACAACCTTGACTATGACACGCCCCTCTCCTTTTCTCCCTCCTTCCCTCCTTCCTTCGCCTCCCTCCCCTCCCCTCTCTCCATGTTGCTATAAATAATCTAAAACAGACACCTCCCCTCCCCACAAACCATTTACCTAGGCCCTCTGATACGGTTCTGAAAGCCACATCACTTGAGCTTCCTTGAGAGATACTCTCTTATAACTAATAGAATGGGGCTGGAGAGATGGCTTAGTGGTTAAGGTGCTTGCCTGTGAAGCCTAAGGATCAGGTTCGATTCTCCAGGTCCCATGTTAGCCAGATGCACAAGGTGGCGCATGCATCTGGAGTTCCTTTGCAGTGGCTAAAGGCCCTTGTGTGCCCATTCTCTCCCTCTCCCTCTCTCCCTCTCTCTTTCTCTCTCCCATTCTCTGGCTCTATTAAATAAATAAATGAAATAAATATTTTAAAAAATAACCAATAGAATGAAGAGAATTAATTAGGAACAAAGATAACATAACAAGACATACAAAAACACAGCAGAGGTTGACATGACGTTCTAGGGAATGAGTTCCTGAGCTTCACCAAAGCCAAGAATGAACATGGGCAATCAAACGTCACTCTGGCAGGCTAGGGAGGTGGCTCGGTGGTGAAAGGGGTTTATTTTCAAGGCTGCCGGCACAAATTCGATTCCCCAGCACCTGTACAAATCCCAAGAGAAAGTGACACGTGCGTCTGTAATCCCAACACGCCTGTGGCAATGGGGGGAGGAACCAGGAGAATCTTGCAATAAGAGGGTCAGTTAGACCGATGCATATACAGGGAAAACATAAAGGAGGCCCTGTCTCCAGCAAAGGGGGAAGGGGAGAAGATAAGTGCCACCCCAAGGTTGTCCTGAGACCGCCACACTTACTCCATGGCATATACATGCCCACGTACACACGTGTCTATACATGAACACACACCTAAAATGATGCCTCCCCAAACCGCTGCTAGAGTGACCTTGAGCGCCGCTGCTTCTAAGAGCACTCTAGAAGTCTTGAAAGGAAGCTGGGCATGATGGTGGCATGCGCCTTTAATCCCAGCTCTTGGAGGCAGAGGTAGGAGAATCACTGTGAGTTTGAGGCCAGCCTGAGACTACATAGTGAATTCCAGGTCAGCCTGGGCTCAAGTGAGACCCTAACCTGGGGTGGGAGGGGAAATGTCTTAAAAGGGCTAAGGAGTGACATCCACTCCTACCTGAAAATCCAGCTCAGGAGCCGGGCATGGTGGCGGACGCCTTTAATCCCAGCACTTGGGAGGCAGAGGTAGGAGGATCGCCATGAGTTCAAGGCCACCCTGAGACTTCATAGTGAATTCCAGGTCAGCCTGGGCTGGAGCGAGACCCTACCTCAAAAAAAAAAAAAAAAAATCCAGCTCAGGAGCTAACACTCTTGCTACAAATGAAAAGAATACATGGTCTACAAATAAAATCCAATGTAAAATGTGCCCGCTCCATTGTAAACTTCAAACAAACCTTCACAGCATGCTTTGCCTGAGACCAGAAGGTACTTCCTCAACTACTCTCTTGCAAATCCTCAGTGTCTAGGGCTGAAGATGAAGGTCAGTGTTGGATCACTTGCCTACCGTGCACAAGGCCCTGGGCTCAATACTCAGCACAAGGAAGGAGGAAAGGAAGAAAAGAGAAAGGAAAGGGAGGGAATAGAGAAATTATATGCATCTGGTACATGCTACAATATTAAGAACATCTGGTCATAGGATTTGGCACAAAGCCTTAATATAGACTAAAGGGGGGAAAAAATTTCCCTAAACCTTTGTCCTTGCTCTCTTTTTTCTGAGTGTTGTCCACTCATCCATGCATCCATTCACCTCCCCCCCACGTCTTCACACTCTCTCGGCTGACCACTCTCCCTCCTCCTTTCCTCCATCCACTGCTCCCTTTACCATTGGGGGATCAGCCACACTGATCCTACAGGTTTTCTGGAGGACTGTGGGCTCTGTGGGCTGTGCCCACACTAGACTCACCCCCGGCCACTCTGTCCTCCTCGGCAGGTACCCTGGCTAAAGCAGAGCCGGAGCCCTCTGCCCTCTTATGCCCGCAACCAGCCTGGGCTTTGCAACATGTACAAGGTAAGTCACAACCGCCAACTCACGGGCTGAGGGCCATGAGTGTGTGAAGCGCGCTCAGCTCCGTAGGCACGTGGGTCAGAGCAGGCCAGGCAGGGCTTCCAGGGGCTCACTCTGTTCGGAGACCCAGCAGATCTCCAGGACAGGTGTGAATCACAGTGAAGAGAGGAAGGCGAACCCTGAGGGGACCCAACAAAGAGGAAATACCAAACACTCATCTGGAAGGTAGAGAGAGCCTGCTTTTGAGTGCTGGGTGTGGAGGTCTCAAAGGGACAGCTGAAATAACACACAACTGTCAGGTCATTGTAACAGTGGTGCCCGCGGGAACAAGCCACAGACCCGTGCATGATCATCCCTCAGTGATGTCCCACAGGCCAGAGAGCCACCAGAGACCTTGGCCTGGGAGGGCCTGCCTGGATTGTTTCACCTGCCAGCCTCTTGCTCTGATTGCTCTGAAAGAACCTCACAGGTACCCAGTGTGCCCTGGATATCAGCTGGGTTCAACTCAAATGGCAGGTGCCCTTGTGTCTTGGTTACTTTTTCTGGTGTCATGATGCACTACCCTGACCAAAGCAGCTGAAGAAGAGAAGGGTTTATTGTGGCTCTTAGCTCAGGGAGATTCAGCCCTTCATGTCAGGGAAGTCTTAGCATCGGGACCATGAAGCAGCTGGTCTCATGGCGTGCCCAGCCAGGAGGCGCTCAGCTGGCTTGCTCCTTTCTATTTAGTCGGGCAGTTAGCATGGGTCTTCCCACTTCAAGAACCTAATCCAGAAACTCACACATAAGCCCAGAGACTTGTTTCCATGGTGATGCTAAACCTCATCCAATTGACACCTTGAAAAGCACCAGTCCCCCAGGGCTCCGTCCCTGAGTTTGGCCACCCTGCCATGGATGAAGGACGGTGTGGGCGCCACCACACGCCTATGCCCTGGGGTGATCTTAGGAAAGGCAGAAGCCAGGGCAGAACAAAGACAGTCCTTCAGTCAATGCCAGTGGGGACTATGTCTCACAAATAATTTCCAAAAGAAACAGAACCTTGGCCCTGGGCTTTTTCAAACTGTGAAAGCTGGAAACCGTGTACTCCGGTGCCTGAACATGGTGGATTCTCCCACCGTGCTCCAGGGATCATGGAGCGTATAGGGGCCAAGTAACCACAGAGTGTCAGAGGCGGGCCGGGGAAGGGGTCCTCGGGTCCACGGTGGCCAAAGCAGGTGGTGGGAGGACTATCCAGGGCCTGCAAACTTTCGAGTCCCTGGGACAGAAGCTTCATGGGGAAACTGAGCAGTAAAGCCATGAACCAAGTTCCTGCCATAGCTTCGGGGTCTGCCCACTCTCTGGCCATGGGGAAGTGGTCTGTGAGGAATAAAGGGCTTTCCTGCCTGCTTCCAGGGACTGAGGCTGAGAAGGCAGCAGAGAGAAGTCCAGGATGGACCATCCCATGTCCTTGGCAGGCGTGATACCTGACATGTGGCAATGTTCCTTGAGGAATGACAGGCAGGCTGCTGGTGACGGGAAGGAGCTCCGTGCAGTCACCGGCATGAGAAACTCCTGTCCCCAGCTGCTTTGACCTACTGTCTTGCTCAGTTGTAGCTACGCCTTGCTTCAAGATAGGGGGCACATGTCTCAGTTTTAAACATGTGCACATCCCCCAGATAGTTGACGAGAGTCTCCTGCCCCTCCAGAGCTCAGCCTTTCTGAGACCCGCTAGGGGTTTGTGTCTGCCCCCTAGCTTCACTGGACTGGGACAGGGTTGAGACAGGAGCCCCAGCCTGGTCCTTCTGCTTCCGGTCTTAGCGTGGAGCTAGTATGAAGGCGTTTCCATCCCGGAACAAAGGTGAGTGGTGTGTCTGAGGGATGTGGGAGCACACAGCACCCAGGGCTGAAAGAACAAACCCGATGGCCCTGAGGAATTTGGTTCACTGTGCACAAGGCGGACACCTCTTGCCCAGCCCTCCCCTTGCCTTGGCAGAGCCTGTGCACAGAGAATGGGGGCTCTGCCATGGATCCCAGGGGCCAGCGCAGTGGACCATAGCAAGGAGCTTCCAACAAAATGTTTGCTTTCCTTTCTTTAAATAATTATTCAACAGCCGGGCATGGTGGCACAAGCCTTTAATCCCAGCACTCTGGAGGCAGAGGTAGGTAGAAGGATTGCTATGAGTTCAAGGCCAACCTGAGACTATATAGTGAGTTTTAGGTCAGCCTTGGCCAGAGCAAGACCCTGCCTCAAAAAAAAAAAAAAAAAAAAAAAGAATTATTTAGCAGACAGAATCCAGCCCTCCTACCCACATCCTCATCCCAGATAGAGATTTTGTTTCACTACTACGTTTTTAAACCTGGTCCAAACTTTTGGCCCTGCTCCAAACAACATTTTCAAATGGCCACAGAATCTGGTCTCACGTGAATGGGTGGTCCAGTGGTGGAAACACATCCAGGTTCCAGCGCGAGGCTCTTTGTGTTTATTACTTGTTCTTTTAGAGATGCCTTGGTCTGGTTCAAGTGAGGTTTGACCCGGTTCACATATAGTAGACCCACAGTAAACCCCATCAAGGACATCAGGTACTGTGAGGGTCATATTTACATGTCGACTAAGTGAGGCATAAGCTGAACCCAAAAGCAGAGACCTACCTACAGGAGACCATGGTCTCCAAGCTTGCCCCGAAGGGTAACAGACAAGTCTTCAGACACCCCTGCACTAAAGCCATTGCAGGCCTCCTTCTTCTACCAAGGAAAGCGCCGTCACGCATGCCGGGACTGTCCCTCAGCAGGTAAGTAGAGAGGCAAGGAGCTGCCAGCTGCAACTCCACCCTGCCTTCCTGTCGAGTGAAGGCCAAGCCCTGTGTCGTCTCCCTCTGAGGAAGAGCTTTTTGCAAACGAACTCCAGACTCATGTGCCAATTGGCGTGCTGGGCTTTTATGGGGAATCGAACCTAGGCCAGCAGGCTTCGTAAGCAAGTGCCTTATACTGCTGAGCCATCTGCCTAGCTTAGGAAGAGCTTTCAGTTTGAGGAATGTCTTCCCCCTCTCCCACTCCCCACCCCCGGGAGAGTGGCAGCCTTTTGCTTCAAGAAATTAGTGATGAGCAGGGTGTGATGGCACATGCCTTTAATCCCAGCAGTGTTGCGGGGGGGCAAGGTAGGAGGATCACTGTAAGTTCGAGGCCAGCCTGAGACCACAAAGTGAATTCCAAGGACAGCCTGGACTAGAGCGAGACCCTACCTTGAAAACAAAAAAAAAAAAAAAAAAAGAAAGAAAGAAAAAGAAAAAAGAAATGGGTGATAAAACAAAGAGTGGATTAAGCAGACTTGGCCAGGGCTGCTGGCACTTGAAATAGGCTTGCAGAGGCAATAACTGTCACTAGGGGGCGCCCCGGGCTGGATAGTAACAAAAGGTACCAGGACCCAGAAATGGCCCTTCCTTGCAGGTAAGAAAACTGAGACACTGAGAAGCCATGGAGTTCTGATCGGCCCCGGCATGCTTCCTCCTGTCTCTGTGGAGAGACAGGTAGACGCAACATGCATGCATACATGTTACGTGTCCGTCTCGCCACTTCTGCTGTCCACTTGCGCAAGCACAGAAGGCTAAGACAGACCCGCCTTCTAAAGAGTATGGTCCCAACACTGCTAAGGGCTTTCTCAAGCACCAAGCTGTCCACTGGGCGGTCTTCAGTTCCAGGAGACCCCGCGGCTTTCCTGGGGCTGGGTGACCTTACTTCTGTCAGGCCTGGAGGGAGGGCAGAAGGGAGCAGACGTAGACAGGTTGAGGAACATTTGAGAAGGGGGGTGGGGATCAAGGTGGGAGGAGGGCAAGAATTGCAGAGAAAGATACTGTGCAAAGTGCATGGGGGAGAGCCGCTCTGGTGATGCACACCGCCTTTCCTCCCTTCCCTTGCGGGTTGCTGTGTTTGCGGCTGGCACGAGCTGGCACGAGACAGAGAGCCCATTGCTGGAGGCAGAACACTCCAGATAAAGCTACACCAGAGCTCCGAGAGGCTCTGCCTGTGAGGACAGCTGCTCATTGCTGTGTAAGGCCACGTGTGGTCCAGCCAAAGCCCCCAAAGGTGGGGGGGGCAGGTAGAGAGGAAAGGCTGCTGCCTCCACTGTGCCCATCACCAGGGCCTATCTTTGGAAGCCTACTTCAAAAGCTCCTCGCCAGCTGTGGAAGACACCATCCATCCATGGGCATTGTAAACCCCCCCCCAACGAGGTGGCCAAAAAGCCCCCACTGTATATGTGGGGGGGCAGCCATCAGTGGCTCCGTGACGATGCCGTGGGATTCAGGAATCTTCCAGTCATGGGATGAGAATCAGCCATTTCGGGACTTCACTTGCTCATCTGTGAAACAGCCGCACCCCCAGACCTGTTCTCTTACCCAAAGGGGATTTTGTGCTCATCAAGTGAGAAAGGACAGAATGGAGCTCTCCGGCGTCAGCGTGAGAGATCTTGTACTTAGGTGCTCCATTCCGAAACTTTTCTAGGAAGATCGAGGCCACACCGACCTGCCATCGAAGACAGTGCATAGCCTGCCCGCCGTGAACCAACTGCCGCCTTCAGACCATTTACTTTCTGCTCCTGGGCCTCAGTTTCCTCAATTGTAAAATACAAAGGGCTAATGCTGGAAGTACTGCCTCGAAGGCTCTCATCCCACTAGCTGGGGGAATTTGAAAGGATCCTGGAGCAAGCTGTCCCAGGCTGCTGACCCACTCAGGAGATGACAGAGCTGCTGGGCAGACAAGTCTCACCCCAGTGTGACAGCCTGTCCAGTCTGATAGCGTCTTGTAGCTCCAACCGTGCCATGGTCACCTCCTTCGCTTCTCTTTGGGGAGCCACTCACCTGGGGTGGGTGGAGAGGGCTGGAAGCAGGCCCTAGAGCTGAACCCCTCTGAGGCTCAGAAACGCAAGTGGGGAGAACATCGAGTTCATTACCACTTTTCTAGGGGCAGCTGGGACTTTGGCTGTTTTTCTGTGCCCAGAGCTGATCCTCTGGTCCACATGCCAAGGGACCCAGAAGCTCATTTCTGCATCACCAAAGAAGGAAGTGAGGTTGCCAGGGGATATTTGTTCCCACATCCCGATGAAACATCAGGGCTACGCACCCCCCCCACACACACACACACACCCCACATTTCAGTAGCTTTCAACTTGACAGTTGGCTAGGAACCGGATGCTCTACTCCTGTGCTAAAGCAGCAATCCTCACCACCATTACCACTAGGGGACACCCAGAAAAATATCATATGCCCCCCCCCTCCCCCCCCCCCCCCGCCAGCAATCTCCTCAGATGTTAGCACCCAATCTCACAGCATTGAAATGCATCACAGAGCAGTCCGGGCCAGCCTGAAGTCTCCTCATTTGTCCAGAAATGGCTTTCCATAATTTAAAAAAAAAAAAAAAAAAGCTCATGGCCTTAATCAAACTATGCCTGCATTGATGACTCAGAATCCCATGAGTCTCTACAGCCTGCAAGAAACTGCGCATGTCACTCAGAGGCAAAAAAAAAAAAAAAAACACAGGGGAAACTGCGCATGTCACTCAGAGAAAAAAAAAAAAAAGGACTCACTAGCTCACAGACTTTAAAATGCATGGATTTTGCTAGGAAAAAAAAGAAAAGTTAGCATTCTCACTGAGACACAATGGAAGCACTTTGACCAGAGATGGTGGTGTAATGGGGTACTTTCAAATGTAAGCAGTGCAGTCAACCAGCAACGGGAGGGAGCTATGTTGCCTGAGGTCTCTTGGAGAATCTGGTGGTCAGGCATAAGGCCTCAGGAAAGGAGAGGGGTGGTCTCCTACATGGGACAGTCACGCAGGCCAGGCCATTGCCATCCTGAGACTTCAATGCACGTGTTCCTTGGATGTTGACGTCATTGGCAACTGTTCCAGCCACCGCACACTCGGCCGTGACCCTGTCGTGTAAATGTGTCACAGATAGCTCGTCCTTGCCCTTTGGCACCCACTCCCAAGTGAAAAACAGGTGTGGCAGTCAGAGCAAAAGAAGGAAGTTGGCCATACCCTTCTTCCTCTTTTGAGAAGGCTCAAGGAACCAGGAAAGATTTTTGTGACCCATGACCAAAGTGTGAAGCCAGTGAAAGAGGTGGAAGAGGCTCATCTCAGCCAGAGTGGCTTGTTTTGTGGCTGCCGGATCAGAAGACTATGGGAGGAAAAGGGGACAGCACACCTTTAATACTGCACACCTTTAATTCCAAGCTGAGGTAGGAGCATTGCTGTGAGTTCAAGGCCAACCTGAGACTACATAGTGAATTCCAGGTCAGCCTGGGCTAGAGTGAGACCCTAATTAAAAAAAAAAAAAGCAAAGAGCCAGGAGTGGTATCACATGCCTTTAATTCCAACACTCAGGAGGCAGAGGTAGGAGGATTGCAGTGAGTTCGAGGCCACCCTGAGACTACATAGTGAATTCCAGGTCAGCCTGGGCTAGAGTGAAACACTACCTTGGAAAAAGAAAAAAAAAGAAGAAGAAAAAAAAAAAAAACTAAAGAAAGGGAAAAACATGTTTGCTTTATTTTCATCTTCACAAGGGAAACAAATCATTTTGCCTATGTATTCGGTCTTATCCTGGTAATCCTGAGAAAGAAAAACAGTACTGGGTTAAAGTCCCACTCACACAGGTCACCAAGCGTCCCAGCCTCAGAGTTAGCCTTGAGAGCCACAAGGATTAAACATTTATTGGAGGGGCAGGCATGCAAGATGCAAATTAACTTACTCCTTCACTCTCAGGTGCCAGCAAGAACTCTGAGGACTGCAGTGTCCCATGCCACTGTGTGGCCATGGTCGGTGCCATTCAGCTGCAAACTAAAGGCACAAGCAAGAAAAGCAACTGTGCTCCCATCCCATGTTTCAAACAAAGGAGAGCACTTTCTTAGTTCCTCTTCTACACCGAATCTATTTGGAGACACAGGGAGGAACGCACACATTTAAATTTTTTTAATTAATTAATTTATTTATTTATTTGAGAGCAACAGACACAGAGAGAAAGACAGACAGAGGGAGAGAGATAGATTGGGAGCGCCAGGGCTTCCAGCCTCTGCAAACGAACTCCAGACACGTGCGCCCCCTTGTGCATCTGGCTAACGTGGGACCTGGGGAGCCGAGCCTCGAACCAGGGTCCTTAGGCTTCACAGGCAAGCGCTTAACCACTAAGCCATCTCTCCAGCCCAAATTTTTTTTTTATTTATTTATCTTCAAGCAGAGACAGAATGGACGCACCAGGGCCTGTGGTCTTTGCAAATGAACTGCAGACTCAAGTGCCACTTTGCGCATTTGACTTTACGTGGGCACTGGGGAATCGAACCTGGGTCATTAGGCTTTGCAGGCAAGCGCCTTAACCACTGAGCCACCTCTCCAGCCCAAATGTGCATTTTGAAAACTCTGCCTGAGACCTATAGATGTGGCTCAGTTAGTAGAGTTTTTGCATAGCATGCACAAAGCCCTGGGCTTAAGCCCCAGAACCCCGTAAACCTGGCATGGGTGGCGCGTGCCTGTAATCCAGTACTCAGGAAGTAGAGGCAGGGGGTTCCAAAGTTCACGGTCATCTTTGGCTACACAGGGAGTTCAATGCCAGCCTGAGTGGAGATGGCAGCAGAGGAAATATCACTGTTTTAAGCCCTTGGACTTGGCACAGGCATATGAGATACATTTTTTGAGCATGTCCTTCTGAAATGATCAAATACCAAGGAGCAGGTCCTTTCTGAAGTCCCATGAGCACATGCTGAGGGCGGGGGAGGCTCACTCGGCCCCTCTGGCGACCGGGCAGAGACGGGCCACCACAGGACGGGGGTGGAGTGAGCCTAGCAAGTCACACACAGGTGACCCTTATGGCCACGCCCAATGTCAGGTTTACAGAGGGCGGAGCTCAGCGTCGAGCGCACGCTTGCGCTCCCTCACTCACTAGGGAAGACTGGGCGGATGCGCTTGCCCTCCATCATCCAGCAGCCGCTTCCCAACAACTCTTACACAACAAGGCGCCTTAAAAGTGGCGAGGCGAAACGTACCTTTTCATTACTTACGATGAGAGAAAGAATGGGTACGCTAGGGTCTCTTGCCACTGTAAACGAACTCCAGATGCATGTGCCACTTTGTACATCTGGCTTTACGTGGGTACTGGGGAATCGAACCTAGGGCGAACATGCTTTGCAAGTAAGAGCCTTAAACAACTGAGCCAACTCCCCAGCCCAAAACACACTTAAAAAATAATATTTTCTGTTAGCCAGGCGTGGTGGCACACGCCTTTAATCCCAGCACTTGGGAGGCAGAAGTAGGAGGGTCGCCATGAGTTCAAGACCACCCTGAGACTGCATAGTAAATTCCAGGTCAGCCTGAGCTAGAGGGAGATCCTACCTCAAAAAAATTTTTTTTTTATTTATTTAAGAAAGACAGAGAGAACAGGCATGCCCAGGCCTCCAGCCATTGCAAACACACTCCAGACACGTGTGCCACTTTATGCATCTGGCTTTACATGGGCCCTGGGGAATCAATCCTGAGTCCTTTGATTTTGCAGGCAACTACCTTAACCACTGAGCCATCTCTCCAGCCCGAAAACGTACTTTCTAAGCCGGGCGTGGTGGCGCACACCTTTAATCCCAGCACTCGGGAGGCAGAGGTAGGAGGATTGCCATGAGTTCGAGGCCACCCTGAGATGACAGAGTTAATTCCAGGTCAGCCTGGACCAGAGTATGACCCTACCTCGAAAAAAAAAAAAATGTACTTTCTGATGAGCAAGGTGGAGAGCGTCCTCAGGGATAAGTAGACAATGTCCCAGTGTGTGGCCACATCACTTTGAACACCCCATCCCTAGACAAGGGGTAGAGGTGAGTGAACCCGGCAGTCAGGGGGTTGTCCTGCGACAGGCTTGTCGCTAACTGCTACAACTGTGCACGTGCCTAGTGGCCACTAGAGGCTGCCATTCGGCTCCAGGATGCAGTAAACTGGGCAAGGCGTGGGCATGCAGACTCCCTTTCTGACATGGTGAGGGTCACTTTGGGAACAGGTAGACAAACAAGAAATGAAGAGCTAGATTTAGTTTCCCTTAGGTGCCCTTCCTTCTGGGGAGTCACTCAGCCAAATCTGTATTCAAGGGAACAAGTGGCTGCCCAGTCCAAGAACGACTGACTCCGACAGACTTTCATGTTTCATGCTCCCTTACAGCAAATGTTCACCATCCTGAAAAAAACAATCCCTTCCTGATTTTGCCAAGAGAGCTCGGAAACGCCCTCTGCTGGTAGAGTCGTTTAAGGGACATAGTGATTTTTTTTATTATGCAAACTAACTAACAGAGAAAATATTTATATTAAAGATAAACAAAATGGTTAACCCTTGGAGCCCATCTACAGTTCTGAAATGATTCATCATAACTTCATTTTTCCATCAAGGAATATGTTTTTGGTCTTGACTATTAATACAATGCAAACCTATACTGATAAAAAATAATAATAATAAGGTTCCTCACATACTATTGAGTAAAAAGAGAAAAACCAGGTTGGCCTGGAGAGATGGTTCAGCAGTTAAAGGTGCTTGCTAGAAAAGCCAGATTGGCAAGATGCTGTGTTTAGTAGGATCACATTTAAAGCCATTTGCAAATTTACATATGTTTGCTCATGGTTGGGTCTGAAAAAAATGAGATCACGGGATGTGAGCTAGGGTCATCCTGAGAGCTACTATGTCCTGGGCCTTCCTTGCTTGGTTTAACATCTTCATATAAACATGTATGTATCATGCAAACAATGGGAATTCATATGTTCAATAGTTTGACTTAAGCTGAGGAAAAGGTCCACCCGGTAGGATGCTTGCCTAGCTAACACGAGGCCTTGGGATCCATCCCTGGCACCATTTTAAAAAAAATAGATGATTTTTCCAACCTTCACTTTCCCAAAATACTCAGATGCTTTGCTGGCAGGCCCGTCTCATCTGAAGTAGAAGTGGGGCAGAGGGCAGGACCCCCAGCCTGCCTTGGTCCAGACCCCATTTGACAGGCTGCCAACTATGTCCCTGGCCCTGGAGCTGCCCTTGATTGTAGAGCACTAACCCGCTCTTTCTTCCTGCACCTCCAAATGGCCTCCAAAGAAGGTAAGCCACTTGCAACAGGCAGACTTCAATCTGGGTGCCTGACCACCAAAGTTCAGTTCGGGGTTTTGGTGGTCGTTGTTGTTTCTTTAGTGAATACAGTTAAGAAATTCTTTGTCAGAGAATTGCTACATGTGTGTCTTGAAAATGAACCAAGTGACAAACGTCCTGTCTCTGAAGAGGTCAGCTGGACACCCAATGGGTGAGCTTGACCAGGAAGTCTGTACGGCACAGGGGAGGCACGAAGGTCAGGCGACCTCAGCACTCCATCTCAGCAGAAGACACTCCCACATGGGGTTTCTGCTGGGCTCTGGAGGCCACTGATGTCCCTCTCCACAAGCTTCCCTACTTCCTCTCTCCTAGGATAAGCCACTTTGCTTGCAATAAGGCACAGGAGCGTGACAAATGTTGGTCCCCACATGATGCAGTAGGAACCCAAAACTCTACTGAGAAATACCTCCCACTTATCATACCACTGGCCTCTCAAGAATCCATGGGCCCCGCACGCCCCTGGAATAAAGCGAAGGAGCATTTGTAGAGAGCAAGGAGGGGTGAAGAGCTGATGTTCAGGGACCAATGGCCAATCTGAGGACACAGAAGAAGCTAGGCTCACCTGCTCCTCTGCTCTCCCAGGAACTTAGCCACTGCCCGTCGGAGGCTGGTCCTGCCTATCTAACCCCTCAGAAACATTACTGTGCCCAAACATACTACAGGATCCTCCTGAGGAAGGGCAATCAGGGGACCCTGTCTCTCCACCTGGTGACCCTTCAGCTGTCTGAGAACATCACGTCTTGAACGCACTCTTTGACATTCAAGATGGTGGCAGCCATGACGTCTGTGCTGGGGTAGGAGGTTGCTTCTGGAAGAAAGGAAGGCAGAGCTGGGAGACAGAACTGTCTAAGGACACTGGAGTGTTGTGGGCACATTAGATCAACTTTCCTTGGAGGAGGCGACTGGGGCCCTTAAAGGGTGAAACAGCCAAAGTCTATGTGGATAGATGAGACAGAGAGATGAGGAGGGACATGCTGGCACATGCTACGAAAGGAAGGATCTCAGCTCACTGTACAGAGACAAATGAGCCAGGCACACAAGTCGCTGGCATACAGATGACTCTTGTGAGGGGCCTGGAGCACTCTAACTCCTGGAGGGGGAAAGTGGCATAGAGGTTGCCGGGCTGGGGGAGGAGGGAATGGAGAAGTGGGGCTCAATGGGGACAGAGATTCTGCCTGCAAGTAGGGAACAGGGACAGATGGTGGCTAAGCTTGCACAACAGCTTAATGGGGCTTAATGCTACTGAATTACACATTATGGTTCAAGTGGGACAGTTTGTGTTCTCTGTAGTTACTACCATGAAAAATATTTTCTTTTTTAACATTTTTATTTGCAAACAGAAAGAGAAAGACAGGGGGAGAGAGAGAGAGAGAGAGAGAGAGGGAGAGAATGGGCACTGCAAAGCCTAAAATGGGATCATGGGGGAATAGTGAACAATAGTTAATTCTACAAGAAAGTGCCAAGTGGGTTTTCTGAGTGACTGGGCCATTTTGAATGCCCACAGCAATGCATGAGAGCTGTTGTTGGTCCCTGCACTGGCCAGCACTTGGTACTGCCTGTGGTTTGGGCTGGCCATTCTCACAGGTGGGCAGCACCTCATGGCTCTGACATGCACTTTTTTTATGGCAGTGGCCACTGAGCCACTTCATGTGCTGCTCTGTGTCCACACGTCCTCTTTGCTGAAGGGTTTATTTTGTCCAATTTTTAACCAATTTGCTTTCTTGCCATTGAGTTTTGAAGTGTTGGATTTTTTTTAAATATTTTTACATATTTTGGTTCCAAATCCTTTGTCTTTTTAAAATATTTTATTTATTATATTTGCAAGTAGAGAAAATAGGTGTGCCAGGGCCTCTAAGCCACTCAAACAAACTCCAGATGTATGTGCCACTTTGTGCATCTGGCTTTATGGGGGTACTGAACCCAGGCTATTAGGCTTTGCGAGAAAGTGCCTTTAACCGCTGAGCAATCTCTCCAACCCATCTTTTGTTTTATATGTGATTTTATAAAATACTCTTTCCTAGTTCATAGATTTCTGTTCATGCTCTTAACAGTTTCATGGAAAATAACATTCTTAAGTCTGGAGGGGATCCAAATGACACCTCTTATTCTATAGGGGTCAGCTTTGGGTGTCAGGCCTAAGAAACCCTGATAATGAAGACTGCTGTCCTGTGTTTTCTACTTAATTTTCAGGTTTGTTTCTTTTTGGTTTTGTTTTGATTTTTCTAGGTAGGGTCTCACTGTAGCTCAGGCTGGCCTAGAATTCACTATGTCGTCTCAGGGTGGCCTTGAACTCACAGTGATCCTCCTACCTCTGCCTCCTGAGTGCTGGGGTTGAAGGCATTGCACCACCATGCCTGGCTTTAAACTTTCAGGTTTTTACATTGGTTGATAACTCATTTTCGGTTAACTTTTGTGTGATGTGTGGATTTGGGTTGTGGCTCCCTTGTTAGCATACAGATGTCCAATTGTTCTAATAGTACTTGTTAAAAAGTCTGCCTTTCTCCACTGTCTTTGCCCCTTTGTCAAAATGCAGTCTGTCACGGTGGCAAGGGTGTACTGATGGACACCATTCTGCCCCATGTGTCCGTGTGTCTGCTCCTCCTCTAAGACCAACCAGTGTGCCTTGATTACTGTAGTTATTTAATAAATCTTAAAAATCAAATCATGATTTTCTTACCACTTTTTTGTAATGGCTCAAGTATGTTGATTCCTCTGCACTTTCATATAATTTTAGGATCGGTTTGTCCATATATAATCAGAATCCTTTTGCCAAGCACATTAACTCTGTAGATCATTTTGGGGAGAACTAGCATATTTACTCCTTGAGCTTTCCAGTCCATGAACATGGTATGCCTCTTCAATTAAATCTTCTTTGCTTTCTCTTCTAGCTCCTAAGCATAAAAATTCTATCCAGTGAGATGTCTTATTTTGTCTTGAGGGGGTGCTAGGAATTAAACCTAGGACTGAACCCTAACTTTACACATGCTAGGCAAGTGCTTTACTGATGAACTCTACCTCAGGCCAAGATGCTATTACCCTTGTCATTAGATTCATACCTTGTGCTTTGTGTTATTGGGTATGGTAGTGTTTTGAATGTGTGGTTTGATTTAGCTGTTCATTGATAATATACAGAAATATTATTACCCAAATGTCCTTTTATTTTTAAAAAAATCCACTGTAAGTATAAATAGAATGATAACTGAATTGCTACCTCAAATTATGTATGAAACTGACAGTGTAGAATCAAAAGCCCAGGTCAACATCATTGTTTCAGCCCCTCTTCAGTGCCTATGAGAAACAAAATTTGCATGGCGTTTGACATGCAAATGGATTCCACATCTTCTGATCTATATTAAAAGTGACCTAAGGGCTAGTGAGATGGCTTAGGGGTTAAGCGCTTGCCTGTGAAGCCTAAGGACCCTGGCTCAAGGCTCGATCCCCCAGGACCCACGTTAGCCAGATGCACAAGGGGGCGCTCGCGTCTGGAGTTCCTTTGCAGTGGTTGGAAGCCCTGACATGCTCTCGCTCGCTCTCTCTCTTTCTCTTTCTCTCTCTCTCTCTCTCTCTCTCTCTCTCTGCCTCGTTCTCTCACTGTCTGTCACTCTCAAATAAATAAATAAAAATTTAAAAAAATTAAAAAAAAGAAAAACCAAAATATAAAAATAAAAAGAGAGAATTAAAAAAAATTAATTAATTAAATTTTAAAACAGTGACCTAAGCAGGGCGTGGCAGTGCACACCTTTAATCCCAGCACTTGGGAGACAGAAGTCTGGGGATTGTTGTGAGTTTGAAGCCATCTTGAGGACACATAGTGAATTCCAGGTCAGCCTGGGCTAGAGTGAGACCCTACCTTGAAAAAAAAAAAAACAGGAAAAAAAAATTGACCTAAATAGTCCACACATCAATTCACCAAACAGTTGGTGCCTGCTGCATACTGAGCCCTGTGCTTACGACCATCACTGACACCTGATGCTGTAGTTGTAAGTGTAACCTATAGACTTCATGAGCTCCTTAAAGAGGTAAATACTTTTCCCCCCAAAAGTCTGGTGACCAATATATGCACTATGAAAATAAGCCATGGGCAGGAGAGATGGCTTAGCGGTTAAGCGCTTGCCTGTGAAGCCTAAGGACCCTGGTTCGAGGCTCGATTCCCCAGGGCCCACGTCAGCCAGATGCACAAGAGGGGAGCATGCATCTGGAGTTCATTCGCAGTGGCTGGAGGCCCTGGCGTGCCCATTCTCTCTCCCTCCCCACCCCTCTCTCTCTCTCTCTCTCTTTGCCTCCTTTTCTCTCTGTCACTCTCAAATGAATAAATAAATAAACAACAAAAAAAATAAGTCACAAAAGATGGTAACTTTTCTTTCAGCATTCATCTATAGTAGTTCATCATGGTGCATAAGGTCTGATGACAGGCGCTCGGGACAACTGGTCACTTTCAGTCCACTGTGAGAAAGCAGAGAGAGATGAATGCTGGCGTTTCATTTGCCCTCTTCTTTTTACTTAGTTATCTTTATTTTATTTGCTTGTGTTTTAATGGTTGTCATTTATTCTTGAGGCGGGGTTTTGCTCTAGCCCAGGCTCCATCTCACTCAACATGAATAAGTAGTGTTTTCAGTTCAGGCAGTCTCAGGGTCACGGCGACATGAGACAGAGTTTGAGGCACAGAGGAGAGCTCATGTGCCCACTCCAGAGGGGATTAGTCTGCTTTGTCACTGCTGATCACTTTTCCTTATCCAAACTAGAGGCCTGTGGTGACTTGAGCTTTTCTCTCAGTGTCTTGTTTAACCTGCCCTGCCTTAGCTGGAATCACCCTTAAATCAGCTCAACTCCCTTTGTCAGGCAATGGCTTCAAAAGCACTTGGCAGGCTGGAGAGATGGCTTAGCGATTAAGGCGCTTGCCTGAGAAGCCTAAGGTCCCATGTTCGACTCCAGACTCACATAAGCCAGATGCACAAGGGTGATGCAAGTGAAAGGTAGCACATGCCCACTAGGTGGCGCAAGCGTCTAGCGTTAGATTACTCTAGCTGAGTGCCAAATCTCTCTCTCTCTCTCTCTCTCTCTCTCTCTCTCTCTCTCTCAAAATGAAATTTAATTTTTTAATTAAAAAAAAAGAACTTAGGGGCTGGAGAGATGGCTTAGTGGTTAAGCACTTGCCTGTGAAGTCTAAAGATCCAAGTTCGAGGCTCGATTTCCCAGGTCCCATGTTAGCCAGATGCACAAGGAGGCACATGCATCTGGAGTTCATTTGCAGTAGCTGGAGGCCCTGACGCACCATTCTCTCTCTTTCTCTTTCTCTCTTTCTCTCTCCCTCTCCCTCTTTCTCTCTCTGTCACTCTCAAATAAATAACTAAAAATAAACAACAACAACAACAAAAAAGAACTTGGTTGGGGGGTGGTGGTATACAACTTTAATCCCAGCACTTGGGAGGCAGAGGTAGGTGGATCACCGTGAGTTCGAGGCTACCCTGAGACTGCAAAGCGAATTCCAGGTCAGCCTGGGCTAGAGTGAGACCCTAACTCAAAAACAAACAAACAAAAACAAAAAAGAACTTGGCCCTGAATCAGAAGTAGCAGCCATCTCACCTTCCCAATTGCAGTTACACTGTCAAATATCCTGCCACCAAGTTCTAGGCTTGGCTCACATGTGCCTGTCCACAGTTCTGCAGCCTCCCAGTAGTCTTCCATCCATCCAGATCCACAAGGTTGTAGGGACCTAGCCTCCCTCAGGGAGACTCAGCTGGGGCCTGCCTTGAGCCATGCACCTCTCTTTTTCAGGACCACGCAACAAGAACTCACTACGGCTCCCTGCCCCAGAAATCGCAACGTGGGGCCCAAGAGGAAAACCCTGTAGTCCACTTCTTCAAGAACATCGTAAGTGATGCCCGGATATTGGCTCTGATGGTCTACTGCCAAGTCAATGAGCTTCTGAGCATACCAGAGGTCCCAAAGGGGGCTCCTCAGCTGTACCTGCCATTTAGGGAAACACTCTGTTTTAACAGGAAGTCAGTTCTCCTGAAAGTCACAGCCAGGCAATGCTTTGTGTAAAACGCGGGCTTTGCAACTCCGTGGGAACAGTGACCAGGTCAGCGATGGCCGGGTCAGGAGGAACAAATAGAGTACAGCATGTTTTAGGACAGCAAACCCCCTGTGTGTGGCACAGTAACAGGGACATTTGCAAGGTGTACAGAACAGGCCAGAATCTCATGCAAGCATTGTAACGTGGAGACTGAACAGGCATGAGTGAACAGTTGATGCGTGTAGGATAATATATATATATAATGTGGAATTTTTGCCTCCCCTATGAAATAAAGTGTTCAAAATACAAGAACAGGGGATGGAAAGATTGCTCAGTGGTTAAGGTCCTTGCCCGCAGAGCCTAACAACTGAAGTTTGATTCCCCCGTCCCCACATAAAGCCAGGTGCACAAAGTGGCTAGAGGCTCTGGCATGCCCATTCTCTCTCTCTCTCTAACTCTCGCTCTCTTTCTCTCTCTTTGCTTGCAAATAAATAAAATCTTTTTTTAAATACAAGAACAAAACTACAAAGTTCAAATGGTAAAACCTCAGCATGGATTCTGATGGGTGAGTTTAGGAGCCTCAGACCCAAGATGGAGGCCGGGAGGGTGGGTGTGGGGAGCCTTCAAAGCTCAAGGGCAGATAGGAAGACAGATGTTGGGGACTGGGGAGATGGTTCAGCAGTTAAAGGCACTCTTCTCCAGCCACCCCCATAAAGCCAGACCCCCCAAAAGTGAAGACACATGTGGTGGCTTCTGATGTATGACAGTAGCTGCCTCTATAAAGACATCGAGTGGAGACCCTTTGGGAGCGGGAGGGGCTGTCCCCCAGGGAGGACATGTCCTTGCAGCCCACCCTTCTGTCTTCCAGGTGACACCTCGCACACCACCTCCATCTCAAGCAAAGGTAAGACCTTGAATGTCTTGATTCGTCACCGCGTTATTCACACATCTTTCCCAGAATCCCCAAAGCATGCCCAAAAAGGAGTTGGGCTTGGGACCACCCGAATCCACCCAAAACCTTTTCCCTGAGGCTCCCACCTAGGATATGGGAGGCACCCTCCTCCAGCTGCACACACAGGGCCAGCTAATGGCAGCACTCTGAGCAGAGACCTCCATGCCTTGGGGGCTCTCAGGGGCTCTGCCAACCCCTGGGTCTGGAGAACCTGGGGAGTACCTGGTCCCCTGGGGAGGCCATGCCATTTTGATTGTGCTTGTTAAGGACATCTCCCTCACTGACCACTATGTCATTGTTTCTTTCTCTTCCTCACACAGGGGAAAGGCCTGTCTCTCAGCAGATTTAGCTGGGTAGGTGACCACTGTGCTTCCTGACTCTGCCCTCCCTTGCAGTCTGCACAGACGCTCACCTTTCAGTTCTGCTCTCTTTCAGTTGCTTAATGCGCTCCTTCTCTTTCCTTCCCAGACCCAGCTTGCCTGCCTCTATGAAAGGGCTACTTGCTATTCCGGTGGGGGGTAGGGAGCAGGGGAGCCTGGTTTTCCTTTCAGCATGGCTTGCTGTGGGACCAAGACCCAGGTAAGGTGAGAGCCCATCCTCTCTTCCTCACATGAGCTCTGGGCTCCTTCCCAGAGAAAGGCTAAATCTCATAAATAAAAAATTTTAATTCCTTCCCAGTGCCACTGGTGGAGAAAACACACACCAAAGGGTCAAATGCAGACTGGGGCTGACCATCCATCCTAACTGATTCTTACTGTCCAGATAAAAGGAATGCTGAGAAAGGTTCTGTGGTGCAATGGTTAGCACTCTGGACTCTGAAATGGGTGCTGTATTCAATTATTTCATTTATTATAACCCCCTCCTAATTCATCTGAAAGATTTAGGGCTTGTTTGTGTTTTCATGGTGACTAACTTTGGGCTACTAAACCACCAGGAAAACCTCCTTAGGAGTTTTAGGCTTTGAAATGCAATGGCAAAAGTTGGGCATGGTAGTGCATGCCTTTAATCCCAGCACTCAGGAGGCCAACATAGGAGGATTGCTGTGAGTTCAAGGCCAGCTTGGAACTAAAGAATGAGTTTCAAGTCAGCCTTAGCTAGAATGAGAGCCTACCTTGCAAAAAACAAAGAAGCAAAAAAAAAAAAAAAAAAAGAAAGAAGGAAGGAAAGAAAGAACAAAAGAAACAAAGAAGGAAAGAAAGAACAAAAGAAACAAAGAAGGAAAGAAAAAAGGAAGGAAGGAAAAACGGTGGCAAAATTTCAATGAAGATTTCAAGTGGTTGGGTGGCTTGGTTTCTAAGTATTACTGATTTTTGCATCTGAGCGGATGTAAAATGCCTTCTGATGTATCCTATCAGCAGAGTCCAGGTATGACTGACTACCTGATAAGGAGAGATAATGGTCAGAGTTAAGTGGAGACAAACACCAACCCATTGGCTGTGATGGTCTGTGTGGGGACAGAGCCTGCCTGTGTCTGCTGCTGGAGCAGCCAGCATTATGTAAGTGGATGGAGGAAGAAGGAAGGATGGATGGGGAAAGGGAGGGAGGGAAAGGAGAAAGAAGACAGAAGAAAGGAAGAAGGGAAAGCAGAAAGAGGAAGGCAGATAGCCCAGCATGGGGCCCATGCCTGTAATCCCAGCACTCAGTAGGCAGAAGGAAGAGAATGAGTGCAGAGCAGGCGCCGGCCTGGTGGGCTGCATAGCTACGTCTGCCTAGGGAGCCCCAGCCTCAAAAAGAAAAGAAAAGATTTGGCTGGGTGTGGTGGCGCACGCCTTTAATCCCAGCACTCAGGAGGCAGAGGTAGGAGGCTCGCCGTGAGTTCCAGGTCACCCTGAGACTACAGAGTGAATTCCAGGTCAGCCTGGACTAGAGGGAAAACCTACCTCGAAAAAATAAAAAATGGTAAAGGAAGGAAGACTCACTTGAGAAAAAGACAGAGACACTTCCATGGCGCTCCTAGAATATTCTAGCATACTACTTACGACGGTGAATTATAAACCAGACGTTTTCTGGAAATTTTTGTGTGAATGCATATCGAGCCTGTATTTTCTCGTGCGGCAAACCTTCGAAACCGATGCCAACGGGGTGGGAGCTCACGTGGACCAAGGCTCAAGGCCAACTAATTTTATTTTCCACGCCAGCAGGAGACAAAGATGGTACCAGAGAGTGACGTCCATTAATACCCAGGAATCTTATTTTAGATACCGTTTGATCCGCTTCTTAATTTTCTAGGCCTGGGCTATTGCGGTGTTACACCAAGCCATCACTGACCATGGGACAGTAGGGCGAGGAGACCATCCTGTCTCTGGCCACGTGGAGGACTGTGGGCTCACCAGAGAGTAGGACAGCTTTGGGGGTCCCCCTCTGACCTCTCCCAGTTGGGGTCCCTCCATATCACTCTGTCCCGAGCACGTTCCTCCACGTGTTCTCATCCCATCTATTTGCCAGAGCTGCCGGACTTCTCTCCTTGTCTGGAGCTCCAGAAAGCTCCATTTGCTTTCCCCAAACTCTGTTGTATGTACCCTGGGAAATTCTAGGTTGTTCAAAGATTAAGGAAAAAAAAAAAAAAGATGAAGAATTTGAAATGAGAAAAAAGTCACGTAGATTATTAAGCTGGTTCCTGAATTCCGTTTCAGAAATTCCTGAAGCTTTTCTTTTCTGTTTGTTTTTTAAGAGAAAAGTAATATCTTGGGTTAGGGGCGGGGTCAGCGTTCACTCAGGGAGCCTGGCTGCCCACCACATAGCCGCCTCTGTGGGGGGGCATCATTCTTCCATAGTCCCTGCGGAGTTGGTACGTGCCAGGAGTCCCCACGATGGGAGGGTGGCGCTGGCTTGCGTCTAGTGTGCAATGCTTCTCTGCTACCCCTCCCCATGCCTTACCTTATCTGATAACCTAAAATCAAATTTCCTCTTGAAATCAGTTGCCTGGTATCTAAGGGGAGCCCTGTCACCCCCAAGCATGCAGACGGATGAAAGGGAAATGAACAGGGGAGCTAACATGGGGGAAAGTGACTGGTCACATGGCCTGGATTCAAGCTTCTGTTGGGTCTCTGGAATCTTCTAGATCCCACCTTTAGCACCACTAATATGAAAGGTAGCTGGATTACATCTCTTGGTCTTTTTTGGGTTATTGGGTTGTTGTTTTTTTTTTGCAGTTTTTTGTTGTTGTTTTGTTTTGTCTTGTTTTTGTCGTTTTCAAGGTAGGGTCTCACTCTAGCCCAGGCTGACCTGGAATTCATTATGTAGTTTCAGGGTGGCCTCCAACTCATAGTGATCCTCCTCCCTCTGCCTCGGGAGTGCTGGGATTGAAGGTGTGTGCCACCATGCCTGGCTCCTAGGTCTTTTTGGCCAAGTCACTTGTGTGACATCAGTCAGGCTGGTGTACCAAAGGCGCTGGGAGCTGAAAGAGAGACCGTCAGTTCAGGCCCAGGAGGGTGTTTAGGAATGACTAGTCTCCCAGCTCTTCTAGGCAAAACCTGAGGCAAAATCTTGAGCTCTCGGAACAGAGCTCTATCTGGCCCGTCTCTCAGTAAAGACTCT
Source organism: Jaculus jaculus (assembly GCF_020740685.1). NCBI lineage: Eukaryota > Metazoa > Chordata > Mammalia > Rodentia > Dipodidae > Jaculus > Jaculus jaculus. The sequence continues at coordinate 22,737,987 of NC_059103.1, forward strand.
TCCATAGAGTTCTAGCAACTCTGATGAGCCACTTCAACATCACCCAGGCTTTGAAAGCAAACCAGTGCTAGGACCCAGAGACCTTTATATCTTAGTTCTCTCTGGCTCTCCTTGTGCCAAAGCATCCGACCCATAGTGCCTGGAGGCAAGGAGCATCTGTTCTTCCTACCGGCCAGCTGCAAAGGGCACAGGTAGAGGGCTCAAGGCTCTTACCCACCTTGGGAAAGAAAAGCCCGATCCTAACCCCAGTGCACAGACAGGGAAATTGAGACTCAGAGATGTTCCCATGCTTGTACCAGGTCATACGTGTAGGAAGTAGAAGGAAGTGACGCCAGCTTGTTACCAGGCATAGCTTGGCTCCTATCTGCTGTCAATAGCTCAGTGCGCCTGATAAGCCCCCTGGGCCCGAGACTTAGGAATCCGTTACACTTCAAGAAAGGCAATCTTGCTGAGTCCAGAGACTTCTGCTTTTTCCAGGAGCTGGAGGAAGAGAGCAGGAGTGACAAGTAGAAAGGAACTTGAGGCTGGGCGTGGTGGCGCACGCCTTTAATCACAGCACTCAGGAGGCAGAGGTAGGAGGATGGCCATGAGTTCGAGACCACCCTGAGACTACATAGTGAATTCCAGGTCAGCCTGGACCAGAGTGAGACCCTACCTTGAAAAAACAAAAAAAAACAAAAAAAAAAAAAGAAGAAGAAGAAGAAGAAGAAAAGAAAGAAAGGAACTTGAGGACAGGACAGGGTACAGCACTGTCCTCCTGACCCCGAGACTCCAGCCCTCTGGAGATGCCCCCTGTGGGCCTCTCAGAGTTACACAAGGGTTTGCTTCCTTGATGCCATCCGATGATGGAGATTTGAGGGGTGTCTTTTCTCTTCCTTTGAGCTTAGCAGCTGCCACGCGGTGGTTCTGGCCTGGGAAAATGTCCGGCTGGAGCTCTCTGCTCCGCAGTGGCGCCGTCACAGACGTGAGGAGGACAGGTGTCCCTCCAGCCCTTCTCCATCTTGGCTCCAAGCCGCCCTGGCTCCTGAACGACTCGCCGGTGCCACGTGGTGGCATGGCTCCTCCTGGGTAGGCCCTAGTGGCAGCTGCGAGCGGACACTGAGCTCTGATCTTTTCTTGCAGGGGGCCGAGGGGCAGAAGCCAGGATTTGGCTATGGAGGCAGAGCTTGCGACTATAAATCGGCTCACAAGGGATTCAAGGGGGCCCACGACGCCCAGGGCACGCTTTCCAAAATCTTTAAGCTGGTAACGTAACATTCCTACCATTGGGAAACACTGGGCACCTCCGTGGGAGGTAGGGGCCTAGAACCACATATGCCATATTCATTGTGCCCCATCCGATGCCCCGAGAGGGCCTCCAACCAAACCATGACCTCTGAACAATGCCAGGGGTCAGGAAGAATGTCAATTAAAAGAGAAATTCCAGGATCCCTGGATTGGCTTAGCCAGAGGATCGCCACCCACAGCATGCCTTCCATATGCTGTCTGTCCCCAAGAACGAGGACAGAGGGACCTCCGTGAGCCAGCATGGCTCTGCCTTCTGAGCTGGAGTTTCCTGGGAAGTTCATTTGGAGGAGGGGCCTTTAAGAAGCGTGCCACTTTGCAATGCGTAGGCATTCCCTGGGGCCTCCCTATGAGCCTCTCACCAGGCTCACATCCGTGTTCCCTGGAGCTGGGCGTCAGTGGACCACCACCTTGATTCTCAACCAAGAGCCCAAGTGGGCATGCGTGTGGTGGTTATGCCTGGGAATGTCTTGTTGGAAGCCAAAGGGGGGAGCAAGTGAAGGAGGGAAGAGGAAGGGGCCCTGGAGCCACTCAAGGGGACCCAAGAAGCCCATGCAAGGGGCTCTATGCAAATGCTGGAATCACAGCTACAGAGACACAAGCCGTGCCCACTGTTGTTAGCCTAGCTCCTAACTGCTCTGAGATGCCAGTCCCCTTAGCCGTAGAGCTGGAGGCATGGTACGGACTTACCTCACCAACTGCTCTAAATGTACAAGTGGCGATGGACTTGTGGCAGGCTGTAGTTTGGCCCCATTGCTGACATAAACAGTACCTGTTGGGCCGTTGTATGTAACAACTGACTTGGGGTACAGAGCCGCATGTGGTGCTACAAGGCAGACACCCCCTGCTTCTGAAGACTAGAGCTCTAGCAAGTCCTGGAAGCCACTCTCTTTTGCCTTTTGGGGGTTCCTCCTCAGTGAGCCCCAATGGTGACGTCTGTCCAGGGAGGAAGTGGGCACCCCCCCAGACCAAGCTGTGATTCTGAGGCAAGTCTCAAGTGCCCCCTGAGAATTGTCTTCTCAGTGATATAAGAGAATTCCAACTCCCCCGGAACCTAAGGTGCTTAACGAGGGTGCGGTCCAGAGGGTGTGTGGGCCAGCACTGCCTTCCAAGGACAAGGAGGCACTGACACCCTTCAGGCAAGGGTCAAGGCTGTCCAGCGTTTTTTGTTTTAAATATTTTTATTTATGAGAAAGAGAGAGGGGCAGATAGAGAGAGACAAAAAAAAATGGGTAGTCAGGGCCTCTAGCCACTGCAAATGAAGTCCTGATGCATGTGCCACCTTGAGCATCTGGCTTACATGTGTACTGGAGAATCAAACCTGGGTCCTTGGGCTTTGCAGGCAAGTGCCTTAACTGCTAAGCCATCTCTCCAGCCCAAGACTATCCAGCTTTGAAAGGACAAGCCAGGTTCAGGCTGACTTGGTATCTGGCCCTGGTCACACCCACCCTGAGCTGAGGCACAGCTCTGCTCAGGGTCTCAATGGGGCTCTGAGCAGATTGTGTGCTGACAGCCAGAGGACCCCTGTTTCTGCCCATTTGGCCCTACTTTAATGCTAGATTAACTCTTAGGTATCCCATCTGACCTCCTTTGTTCTAGTCCTTTTTTATAATCTTTATTTTATTTATTTATTTGACAGAGAAAGAGGGGGAGAGAGAGAATGGGCATACCAGGGCCTCCAGCCCCTGCAAATGAACTCCAGACATATGCGCCCCTTTGTGTATCTTGCTAACATGGGACCTGGAGAATCAAACCTGGGTCCTTTGGCTTTGCAGGCAAAGGCTTAACTGCTAAGCCATCCCTTCTTCGTCCCCATTTTTTTGAGGTAGGATCTCACTCTAGCCCAGGCTGACCTGGAATTCACTATGTAGCCTCAGGGTGGCCTCAAACTCACAGCGATCCTCCTACCTCTGCCTCCCTCCCGAGGGCTGGAATTAAAGGCATGCACCACTATGCCTGACTTGTTCTAGTCCTTTCCACCTGTGGAGGTAATAGGAATGCCCAAGACAAGGTCGTCCTGGATTCATGTGAAAAGCCCTTGGCTTGAGGGACATCCCCATAAATAGGGTCTTGACTGCCTGGAAGCCAGATACCAAGTCTAGGGAAAGGGACAACGTAAGACTATAACTGGTCCCCAGGTAGAAACCTCAAGAGGGCTCCAAGTGGCCTTCACTCCTGGCAATGCTAGAACAAGATGCCATGATAGGCCCCATGTGGCTCTGGGGCTGAGGATCTCAACTGGTCACATGCTACGGGTGGGGCCTGGACTACTCGGGTGCCTTCAGCAATGCTACTTGGCTAACCCTAAGGAGCAGGTGTTGATGCTCCTTAGGTTGGGAACAGCACTGAAGATGGCAAAAGAGGGAAGCACCTTGGAGGGTTCCGGGAGAGGGAGTCGCTGAGCCAGGAAGCAAGAGTGTGATCCCAGGACAGCCTTGACTTTGATCCTGGTTAGCCCTTAGGGATTCCAAGGACCAAGCGACAGGTGGGACCTTCATCCTACCATCGAAGTGTGAAGGCTCTGGCAGAGATGAGGGAGAAGTGACTGGACTGGGGACCCTCTGGGCTGATGACGAAGAAGGCTTGGGGTGTATAAGGCTCTGCGTCCCTGGGTCAGGCGTATTCATTACCTTCTCATTGCTGGACAAAATATATGACAAAAATCAGCTTAAGTTGGGCGTGGTGGTGCAAGCCTTTAATCCCAGCACTTGAGAGGCCGAGGTAGGAGGATTGTTGTGAGACTACATAGTGAATTCCAGGTCAGCCTGTGCTAGAGCAAGACCCTACCTCCAAAACAAAACAGTATCAGTTGACAGGAGGAAGGGTTCATTTCAGCTTACCGTCCATCATGGTGGGGAAGGCGTGGCAGCAGTGCTGGGAGTAGAGCTGGTCACAGTGGGCACCGTGAGGAGGCAGGGGGCCATGACTGCAGATGCTCAGCCTTCAATCTCCTCTCTATACGGTCCGAGACCCCTCCCACGTGCCCACAGTACAGGGTCTCCAGCTGGCACAGAGCAGGGTGAGACACGCTGTCACCTCTCCTGACAGCTGCCCGAGACAGTTCCCACTCTGACTTAAGGCTCTGAGAGCGCTTGGCATCCTGCACCCAAGGCAGGTGGTGTTTGTGGCAGTCGCTGTCAGAGAATAACCAGTGTCAAAGACAACATCTCCCTCACTTCTTGGTTCGAACAGGATCCCACACTGACATTTTCCCACACTGTTCATCTAAGCAAGGCGATCCAAGTCGCTGACAGCAAACACCAGGCCCTTCCAGAGTTCTTTTCATGGCTTGCCAAGGTCCATTTCTTCTCTACTCCAAAGCCATGTGACACGGAGGACAGATGCTGACAGACCACAGTCATCTGCTCTGATAGCCAGGCATAAGCCCCGTGACACGTGCCACCACTCCCCACTGACCGAAAACAGCGAGTCCCCGGAGACTTCTTGTTTGTTGCTCTTGGATGAAAGATTGGGGTTCCCACAGAGCATTCTCTGGACAGGGGCAATGGATGGTACTCGAACCCATGCCAGCACCCGGACGGTAGCATCTTCACCCAGCAATGCCGTGTGTTTGTGTGTGTGTGTGTGTGTGTGTGTGTGTGTGTGTGTGTGTGTGTGTCCCGCGCACGCGTGTTTAGGGAAATGCAGTTATGCTTCAGGCCCTGGCGTCTTTGTTGCTGGTAAGGATGGAGACTCTGGAAGTGCACAGGGTACCACCTTCTTTGCCAAGCAAAGTGTAGACAGGATCTGCCCCTCGAGGTACGTCCTGATGCAAATCTGAGTAAGCAAATAGATTCTTTAAGTGAATGTCATTGTCATAGGGGAAAAAAAGAAAGAAAGAAAGAGAGAGAGAGAGAGAGAGAGAGAGAGAGAGAGAGAGAGAGAAAGAAAGAAAGAAGGAAAGAAAGAAAGAAGGAAGGAAGGAAGGAAAGAAAGAAAGAAAGAAAGAAAGAAAGAAAGAAAGAAGGAAAGAAAGAAAGAAAGAAAGAAAGAAAGAAAGAAAGAAAGAAAGAAAGAAAGAAAAGAAAACAGACTGTAAGTACTCAAGTAAGAGGGCCTTGGTTCTGGATGGGGGCAAGGAGAGGGCTGGGCAGGCAGTGCCTCCGAGTAAGGGGGGCTGAGCTGCTCAGAGCTCCATTCGGGGGCCACGACCGTGCTCCGTGGTGTCGTGAGTGCCTCCTGGCTGGTCCTGACAAGACACTTATAGAGCTGGACTGGTCACCCCAGCCCCTCAGAGCAGAATAGCTCCTCTCAGATGTGTGCCTCTCTTGTGTGCAAGCAACAAAGTGCTTTTTGTTTTTATTACAATTTTTTTCTTTATTTATTTGAGAGTGACAGACAGAGAAAGAGGCAGAGAGAGAGAATGGGCGCGCCAGGGCTTCCAGCCACTGCAAAGGAACTCCAGACACATGCGCTCCCTTGTGCATCTGGTTAACGTGGGTCCTGGGGAATCGAGCCTTGAACCAGGGTCCTCAGGCTTCATAGGCAAGCACTTAACCCCTAAGCCATCTCTCCAGCCCCCTGCTTTTTGTTTTTTGAGGTAGGGTTTTGCTCTAGGCCAAGATGACCTAGAATTCATTATGTAATCTTAGGGTTCACGCAAATACGAGGTGATCCTACCTAAAAGGCATGCACCACCATGCTTCCATGCCTGGGAGAGACTTGCATTTCTTTTTGGGGGTTGTTTTTTTTTTTTTTTTTGGTTCATTTTTGTTTGGTTGGTTTTTGTTTTGGCTTGGTTTGGTTTTGGCAGGAGTAGGGTCTCTACTCTAGCTCAGACTGACCTGGAATTTATTATGTAGACTCAGGGTGGCCTTGAACTCATGGTGATTCCCCCTACCTCTGCTGGGATTAAAGGCATGCGCCACCACATCCAACTAGACTCATCTCTTAAGTAGGTTCAATGTTGTTCCTGAAATTCTTTTTTTTTTTTTTTTTTACTTCATTTATTTATTTGAGAGAGAGAAAGAAGCAGATAGAGAATGGGTACACCAGGGTCTCCAGCTGAGGCAAACGAACTCTAGAGGGAGAAGGAGAAAGAGGCAGATAGAGAATGGGCGCTCAGGGCCTCTAGCCACTGTAAATGAACTCCAAATGCATGCGCCCCCTTGTGCATCTGGCTTAAGTGGGCCCTGGGGAATCGAACCTGGGTCATTTGACTTTGCAGGAAAGTGCCTTTACCACTAATCCACATCTCCAGCCCTGTTTCTGAAATTCTTTTTGGAAACAACTTTGTAAATGTTTTTAAATTTCTATATAGGTCAAAGGAAGCCTCAGTTTGTCAAACATAAACAGTTTTCCATGCATGTGGTCATGATTAAAATCTTACTGTATAAGCAGCTCATGATGCATCTACTGAGCACACGGGTAACCCAGGCCCCCCGGGGCTCCCTTGCTCCTAACCTCATTCTGCCACCTTTGCTACCTGCTTGTTTTGCACTCTTGGCAGCCAGCTGCTGGGGGAAGAGGCCCAGATTCTGCAGTCCGCTGTTGAGGTGAGGCTCTGGCTTGAAAGAACTACTGGCTCTCCCCATCTTTGGATCCCACGTCTTCCTCCTAGGTGCATGAAGAGGAACCTTTGCCTCCTGCAAGTGTCCCTGAGTGGTTGTGGGGTCCCTCAGGGAACACAGGAATAAGTGCTCTCCGCAGGTTCAATTTACTTCTTGACCTCAGATACAAGCCCAGGCCAGCCTTCACCTGGAGGGCCCAGCCCTGGCAATTATGGGCCCACCAAAGACTTAGGCCAGGCATGGCATGACAGGACAGAGGAAAACACGTGACTGGGAAAGGGGCATTGGCACTGCTGATTCTCGCTCTCATTCCTCTTTGCTGGCTGGCTGATCTTGGGAAAAAATAACCTTTCTGACCTTCAACTCAGCTGTACACTGACCACAAAAAGTGTGTATTCAGGCTGTGAGTCCAGGGTTTTGCTCACGGTAGGTATTTGGTAAGCTGTGGTCATGGTGTTAGAAAGTAGAGAGCCCGGTGTGGTCGTGACAGAGGCCTTCAATTCAATCCCAGCACTCAGGAGGCAGAGGTAAGAGGATCGTGGTGAGTTCAAGGTCACCCTGAGACTACATAGTGAGTTCCAGGTCAGCCTGAGCTAGAGTGAGACCCTACCTTGAAAAAATCAAAACCAAAAAACAAAAATAAAAAAAAGATTGCACCAATATGTCCATATGTCCACCCTTTCATTTCAACACAGAAGTCAAAATGGCTCCTCCCACAAGTCATCTTGAGCATCAAGGGAACGCCTCCATTTTAACCCAGGAGCACTGCGTTTTCTAGAACAGTTGTATGGGGACTGAGTTCCTAGGCAAGGGCTAAAGCACAGAGCTCTGGGCTGCTCCTGTCCAAGCTCTTTGTCGGCAAAGCAGGGCCTGGGGTGAGCCTTGTCCCTGATCCTGCATCTTCAGGACCAAGGGAGCAGTTTCCTGGAGGGGAAGTTCACAGAATAGTGACAAGATGTCAACACACCAACAACCTCCCGGACCGCTAACTGCAGTGCTCAGAAAGATGCCAGGCAGCTGACCCTTCACCTGGGCTGCAAGGAAACATCTAGGCTAGGTCTACCCTGTGTGCCTACCTACCGGCAACCAGCGCAGGCTTAGGCCCAGGCGATGCACTTCCCTGGTTCCCTGCTGGGGAACACCATCTGTCTGGTCTCTCTTGGTCTTGGGGCTCACATTCCAAATAAGAGCTCCATTATTATTTATTATTATTATTATTATTAACAACATATTTTATATGGGTACATCATGTGCTGGTATCCTCTTTTCCCTCATCCCTGGCCCCATTCAGCTCAGGACCCTCCTCAGTGGGGTGGCAGGTATTCCCGATGGGGTTGTGGTTTATGCCTTGCGGGAACAGCAGTCAGTTTTGCCTCTGGGCATGATGTCTCAGCCTGTGGCTCTGACAATCTTTCTGCCCCCTCTTCGGCAAACTTCCCTGAGCTGTGGTGGGTGAGTTTTAAGTCTACTTCAGTGATGAGTTCTTAGGAGCCTCTGGATCTCTGCTTTGGTAAGTGTTGAGTGTCCTCAGGGTCCGTCTCCTTCGCCCTGGCGCTGATTATCAGGCTCACCATGGAAGCAGCGCTCTTGCTCTGCGGTTTCAGCCGTGGCTTGGCTGAAGCGCGAGGGGTGGTTTATCTCCTCGGGTCTCGCTACCTTCTGAAAAAGAAGAACAGATTCTCCAACAGAGAGCGAAGTCAGCCTAGTTTAAATAAGATAAGCATTGTTAATTTCAGGAGAATTTGATGTATGTAACCCCTCTTTTAGCCAAAAGACTGGTGAGAGCTTGGCACTGCAGAGCATAATCTTTGTCTCCGTAGGATTCTGCTCTGGTTCCCAATTCCAGGTCTGTGTGAGGAATGGAATGGAAAGATACACCCTAGCCCATGCAATATCACTCCCGGGCCAGATGGCTTGTGACTGACCAACCTCCTGGTGTGAATGGAGAGTGACATGGCCACAGGACGGACCCCAGGTGCTGCTGTCACCTAACTCCTGTGTCTTCCTTTCCCTAGGGAGGAAGAGACAGCCGTTCCGGATCTCCCATGGCGAGACGCTGAAGCCCTCTGGGCTTAGACCTTCCCAAATCCTGCCCTCTGCTTCTTAATTATCACCTGCCTTAAACTTTAATTCCCTTTGCACCAACTAGCTAGTCCGAGCCGACGTCCCCTCCTAACCTGGTGGAGCTGTGCACGCTTTGGGGCCGGGCCCACAGCGCCTTGACTGGCAGCCGAGGGTCTTCCAGGCCCTGCACCGTTCCCCGTGCACCTTGGCCCACTCCTCGGATCCAGGTGCACGGACACCCCTCCCAGCCCATCCCCACTCCGGCCCCGGCCTTCCCTTTCACCGTGAGGGGCGCCCCTCGAGCTGCCGCGGGCACTGCGGACAGACAGGCAGACCACCGCGGAGCACGCGGCGTGGGAGACTGTGTGATCCGGCAACCTTCCTTGGTTTTCTTCCCCCTAAAGAGCTTTGTTCTTCCTAGCAGGATCAGGCAGTCTGGGAGTGGCTTATGCACTGTGGGCTTGTGGTACGTGAGCGCAGGCTGGGCAGCTGTGAGAGTCCAGAGTGGGGTGAGCCCAGGGGCGCCTCCAGGCCGGCTGCTCCCTGCACCCCACCAGCTGATTTGGAGCGTGACAGAGGGAGGGAAAGGGGCGAACGGGCTGGGCAGTGGCCCCAACGGGAGACGGGGACTTCAGGAAGCAAGACGTCGTGCGTGGCCATCAAACGTCACCATCGCTCCTTGGTGGCCCCCAGAGCAGCTGCCATCAAGGACCCCGTTTCCTCGCAGAGCCCAGGGAGAGTCCAGGGACGTGGTGCATCTCAGTGGGACTGCAGGAGTGCTCTGGTGGCCTCGCCGGGTCACTCTGGCCACCTGTCCCGTCCGGGGGAGGCCAGCGGCAGCTCTCCCGCCCCCACCTCCCCGGGGCGGTGCTCATCGGCACCAGCTAACCTCGATGACAAGATAACCTCCCCTCTTACTTGCCTTCTAGAAATGACCCGTCCTTAGCGAACGACTTAAGAGCATGCCTGCCCATCGCCGAGGCGCTAACCTGGACGCGGGGCTGGCCTGGGCGGCCCCGCGGGAAAGAGAAGCTCTGAGTCCCCTTCTTCTCTAACGTCCACCGACGCGTCCCCGCCTCCCTAACCTACTGACGTCACCTTTTGATTTAGCGTGTCTTTTATAGACCTTCCAAAGAACCCCCCCACCCACCCACCCACCCCCCGCGGGCACCAGCCTCCCAAAGAGGGAAGGCAAGGATGGTCGCTGCAACGCAGAGAGCCATCTTGTTAATACCCTTCTAATTCTGAGTTTAGTGTGGGTTTAAGGTAACACCTATTAACATATAGCTTCGACGAAGAGAGGGTCAGAGAAAAACAGAGCAAAATTCCAGAAATCAACCCTCCAGATTGTTCCACACGTGACCCCCTTGCTCTCTGATGCGGCTGAGTGACCTCGCCTGGGGCGCTTCACCCAAACAGCGGGATGCTGTGGACCAGAGAGCACATGCTGTTCTTGAATATTGAAATAAAATAATAAACTTGCAGAGAGCTCTCGTTTTGTGGTTTGGCTTGAAGAACATGAGCCCATGTCAAGGGTATCTATATGCAGGGGCTGGAGAGATGGCTCGCTCAGCAGTTAAAGCACTCAGATACAAAACCTAACGACCCAGGTTCGAGTCCCCAGTACCCATGCAAATCCCGATGCACAAGGCAGCAGCTGCAGTTCGTTTGCTGTGCTGTTCTCTCCGCCCCCCCTTCTTGCAAATAAATTAAAACAAAATTTAAAGAGTGTCTATATCCCCCTCACAGGATGGAAATGGATCCTGTGGCGAGGTACACAGGGCTGTCCCCATGCAGTGCCTCAGGGCACAGGTCAAGGGTCAAGGTCGCACATCAGTCCCCCAAGTGGAGTGGAGGTGGTGACACAGAAAGTGGTGATCATTTATTCACAAGGAAAAGGCTCTTCGAAGCTAGGGAGATTGCACAGTGGTTAAAGATGCTTGTTGGCAAAGCCTCCCCACTTGGGCTTCAATCCTCCAGTACCCACCGCAAGCCAAATGCACAAAGTGGTGCATGCATCTGGAGTTTGTTTGCAGCAGAAAAAGGTTCTGGTGTGCCTATATATATACTCACTCACTCTCTTTTCTCTCCCATTCACAAATAAATAAATAAAATCATTATTATTATGTTTTGTTTTTTGTTTTTTCTTTTTGTTTAAATTTAATTTTTATTAACATTTTCCATGATTATGTTTTTTGTTTTTTCAAGGTACGGTCTCACCCTAGCCCAGGCTGACCTGGAATTCATCAGGTAGTCTTTGGGTGGCCTCCAACTTGTGATGATCCTCCTACCTCTGCCTCCAGAGTGCTGGGAAACAAAATTATTTTTTGAAGGAAAAGGGGTTTTGTGCACTTGGAAACCAATCTTTTGAAGTCATTTCACTAGGGCAACACCCTGTCACATGACTGAGGATTTTTGGGAAAAGCATCTGAGTAGAGATGATTACAACACTAAGTGCCCCTTCCTTCCTTTCTTTCTTCCTTCCATCCTTCCTTTCTCCCTTCTCCCCTTTCTCCCTCCCTTTATTCTCCTTGCCTTTGGTGGGCTGAGGAAATGGCTATTCGTACGTGTTTGTCATGCAAGCCTGAGGGCCTTGGTCTGGATCCCCAGCACCCATGTAAAAGTCAGGTATGGCAGCGCACACCTGTAAGTTCAGTGCTGGGGAGATGGAGACAGGAGGATCCGCGGGGCTTGCTGACACTACTCTTGCTAAATTGGTGACCTCCCAATTCAGTGAGATGCCCTGTCCCCCAAAAAATAAAGTGAGCAGTAATTGGCACCCAACACTGACCTCTGGTGTGTGTGCACATCCATGCACACACACATGCACATGAACATGTACACATATACCCTCCCCAATATACACACACCAAAATAGAATATATTTTGATTACAAGAATTCTTTTTTCCAAAAAATTTCCTGGGGCTGGAGGGATGGCTTAGCACTTAAGGCACTTGCCTGTGAAGCCTAAGGATCCAGGTTTGATTCTCCAGATCCCACATAAGCCAGATGCATATGATGGTGCATGCATCTGGAGTCTGCTTGCAGTGCCTAGAGGCCCTAGTGTGCCCATTCTCTCTCTCTAATAATAAATAAATAAATAAATAATAAAATATTTTTAAAAGCATTTCCTAAAATCCCTATATGTCTTTTTTTTTTTTTTTTTTTTTTTTTTTTGGTTTTTTGAGGTAGGGTTTCACTCTAGCCCAGGCTGACCTGGAATTCACTATGGAGTCTCAGGGTGGCCTCGAACTCATGGCAATCCTCCTACCTCTGCCTCCGAATGCTGGGATTAAAGGCGTGCGCCACCACGTCCGGCTTGTTTTTTTTTTTTTTAACGCAAGACAGCAAGAGAGAGAAAAATGGTGTGCCAGGGCTAAAAGCCACTGGAATCAAACTCCAGATGCATGAGCCACCTTGTGTGCATGTGCAACATTGCATGCTTGCATCACCTTGTGCATCTGGTTTATGTGGGATCTGAAGAGTTGAACATGGGTCCTTGAGCTTCACAGGCCTTAACCACTAAGCAATCTCTCCAGCCCTATGTCTTGCTTTTAAAGGAACCACTGGCTCCTTTCTGTGTTCTCAGGGTCTATGGGATACTGTAAGTCTGTGAGCTATAAGGGAAAAAAAGCTCTGCTTTGGGCTGAGCATGGGATTACAGGAGCCTATTTCTCTTGGGGGCACACTACTCCATGGTCCAGTGTAAGGACCCCAGTGCAGGGACCCTAAGGGTGCTGGATGCACCACTTAGGGGCTGGGCCACTGAGTTTTGCAAACACTGACTATTTCCAGGCCAAACATACACCTATAATCCCAGCACCTGGAGGCTGAGGCCAGAGGATTGCCATGACACCAGCCCGGGTTATAAAGTCCCTGTCTCAGAAAACAAAGTAACATACAGTGCACTCTTCCAGAGCCATGACCTCGCAGTGCCTGACACTCTCTACACAAGACCCTCATAACAGGAGGAAAAGATGATAACACCAAAATAAAAGAGAGACTAAATGAGAGGAGGAGGGGTTATGATGGAGGGTTGATATGAGGAGGAGGTGGGGATGGGAAGGAATTATTATGGTTTATTTAATTATGGAAGCTGTCTATAAAAAGTAAAAAAAGAAAAGAAAAGAAAAACTGAGTAAACCTATGCCCGTTCTTCTCTCATTTCCTTTCCCTACCCAAAACCCTTCAGAAAATTATGCAAGTATCATTGCATGTGTAAAGATTATGCTATTTTAGGTACCAAGTCTAGTTCAGTGTTGAGCCAAGGGCACATCATACAGTAATGATACATTTACCATGATAATGCAACGTTTAGGTCAGTGTTTGAAAATAAAGTAGGACCTGTGCCATAGAGCTGTGTTCTCACAGAACTTGTGTCTATAGAGGGCTGTACACTTCCCCTGCAGCCAACTGGACCCATTTTCAGAGTTAAGTGTCGGAAGAACTGCTGAAAACAAACTTCACACGACACCAACATTCCTGCACATGTTTACTGCGGTGGTTTTGGGGTCTGTGATTAGGGTCACATGTGGTTAGTAACATATGAGGCCCAAGGAGGTAAACAAGCAGAACCCATAGCACCCACATCCTGCACTGCACCCTATTAATGCACACAGCCACCGTGTACTCAGTGCAGACTGTGAGAGCTGGGCTGTTCTGCTAAATCACCAGTGGAAGTGGTCCCCACTGGCCTAGGTGGAACAGGAAGCTTAACAAAGCAAAAGGTGTGGTACAGGGCTGGAGAGATGGCTTAGGGGTTAAGGTGCTTGCCTGAAAAGCCTAAGGACCCAGGTTCAATTTCCCAGCACCCACGTAAGCCAGATGTACATGATGGCACCCATTCTACCAAATAAGTAAGAATAAAATAAAAAGTGTGATACAAAATATTCATGCAGGGCTGGAGATATGGCTCAGACATTAAGGTGCTTGCCTACAAAGCCTAAGGACAGGGTTTCAAATCCCCAGTACCTACAGCCAGATGCACAGAGTGGCACATGTGTCTGGAGCTCATTTGCAGTGGCTAGAGGCCCAGGCATGCCCATTTTCTCTATCATCTATCTATCTATCTATCTATCTATCTATCTATCTATCTATCTATCCATCCATCCATCATCTATCTCTATCTACCTCTCTCTCCCTCTCTGTTAAATAAATAAAACTTTAAAAAGGAAAATAAAAGACTCAGGGGTAGGGGGGCATGGCAAGGAGGAATTTCCATACAGGCCTGGCAAAGGCTATGCCTTCAGGAACTGGGACAATTAGCTACCTAGTTTACCCAAGGTGTCTGCGCAGTGTTCCGTAAAGATGGTCTTGTTGGCTATTTAATTGGCAGCCCCATTGCTGGAGGCAATGAGGGCAGCATTAGAGAATCCAACAGTTATTAGGGTATCAATTGCCCTATCACCCAGTGCCTTTGCGTATTTGCAGGAAAGTGAACAACAAAAAGAGGTGGCTGGAGGAGATAGTTCAGTGCTTACTTGCAAAGCCTTGTGGTCCAGGTTCAATTCCCCAGTGCCCATGAAAAGCCAGACACAAAGTGGTACATGCATCTAGCGTTCCTCAGCAGGGGCAAGAGGCCCTGGGGCAAACATTCTCATATTCTTATATATATTTGAGAAAAAGAGAATGGGCACACCAGGGCCTCTAGCCACTGCAAATGAACTCCAGACATGTGTCACCTTGTCCATCTGGCCCACGTGGGTACTGGAGAATTGAACCTGGGTCCTTAGGCTTTGCAGGCAAACACCTTAATCACTATGCCATCTCTCCAGCCCCCAAAATATTAAAAAAAAAAAAAAAAAAAAAAAACAGAAAGTGTGACAGAGGGGTTGGAGAGATGGGTCAGTGTTTAAAGGCATTTACTTGCAAAGTCTACTGGTCTCAGTTCAATTCCCCAGTACCCATATAAAGCCAGATGCACAAAGTGGTGCATGCACCTGCAGTTTGTTTGCAGTGACAAGAGGTCCTGGTGTGCCGAGTATCTCTCTTGCTTCCAAATAAATAAAACTATAAAAAATATTTGCTTCCCAGTAAGAAAAAAAAACGTGAGTTCTGTTGTCAGTTTGATCGGATTAGAAATCACTAGTCTATCTGAATGGGATGGATCTGTGAGGGTGTTTCCAGGAAAGGTTAGCTGAATAAGGAAATCTTTCCTCTAGAGTGGAAGGCCCTTCCGATGGCGGACAGGACAGAAGGAAGCTCCAGGAGTGCCCAGGTTTCTCTTCTGTCGGGCTGTCGTTGGTATGGGCTTTTTGCCTGGCTTGCTACTTGTGCCGTTCAGCTATCCTCTGAGGACATTGGAACCCAGTCTGACAAGCCACACAGCCTTGAGGACAGAAGCACAAGGTTGGGGGTGGACAGGAGAAGAGGCACCTGGTCGATGAATTCCAGAGACAAGGGGACCAGGTCAGAGAAGCACAAATCAGCCTCATGACAAGACGCACACAAGGTCAGGACATCACATGTGCTTCTTCAGTGCCTGTATTTTCTCAACAAGGCCCGCAGTCTGGGACACTTGGTGCTCAAGAGCCTTGAGCTGTGTTTAAGCAAAAGTACCAGGCTCAGATGCACAAGGGGGCACATGTGTCGAGTTCATTTGCAGTAGCTGGAAGCCCTGGTGTACCCATTCTCTCTTTCTCTCTGCCTCTTCCTCTCTCTCTCTCTCTAAAATAAATAAAGAAATAAAATATATTTAAAAAATAAAAAAATAATAAATAAAAAAGTACCAGGCTCTTCACAACACAGGGTGGGAGAGTTCATATGAAATAGTTGAGGCAACGCACTTTCATAACCAGGAGGGGGAGTTTTGAAAAAGCCTAGCCTCTTGCAACCCCTTGCCCCAACCAGTGGGCTGAGCACGTCCCTTCAGCAGTTGGACCCCAACACTGTGCCAGGGGTTGGATGGATGAAAACCAAGCAACTCTACTGTGTTTCTTAAGCAGGGCTGAGACAGTGACCCAGGAGCGGGTACTTGCAGGGCTGGAGGCCCTAGGAACTAGGAATGCCCCTCCCACATACCACGGATCTCCACAGGCAGGCTACTGTCACAGCAGACATTCCACCTTGAAATCACTTTTGGACAGCCTGCCTGAAGGGGGGAAGCTGGGTCTCCCCGGAAGCTGGCTAGCTTTTCATCACTCACGGAGTTGGTCTGACAGAACCCAGCGCCTCGCTGCAGGTGCAAATACGTGCTCAACACCTGGTCACCACTCACCCCAGACCCCAAAAAGTCAACGGACACATTTTAAAATAATACAAAAACTATTTTAATTGTTTTTTTTAAAAGCCAACACAGTGGCTTTTGAAATAACTACTCATTTCTAATACAAAATTGGATTAAATAAATATCATCCAATGTATAAATAGACCATGAGACAATTTTGAAGATTAAAAAGAGAACTCTGTAAATTAAAAAATTAACTTTAAATTTTCTTAAGTGGTGACTTGAGAACAATCACTATGGCATTTCAGAACTTGTCAAATATAATACAAATCTTGATTTAATACAAAAGTCTTCATGCTGTAAAGTATGACATTTAGAAAAAGATTAAATAGCAAAATCTTTATGATTACCACCTACTGCTCCTGACAGTCGGAACACATCTTTACTCCTTAGTGCCTTAGTCACCAGGCAGCTATACCCAAACCCACCACGCCTCCAAGTGGGTGGAGGGTGAAATGGAGTCTAGGAGTGTGTGTGTGTGCACCCACCCGCACACAAGCATGTCTGAGAAGGGAGTAATTCACAAAAGACAAGCAGTGACCAGATACAACTCCTGCCATCTGTACCTCTCAGAGAACAGTGTCCCCCTGGCCTTGGCTACGGGCATGCTGGTACCTGCTGCTCCCGTTCTTGAGTCCAGATCCAACCAGACATCAAAATAGGTTTTGTTAAGCGACACTAAATTGAGCTATGTGAGTAGGCTCTTTTGAAATACTTATTTTGGACACGGGGTCTCACATATCCCAAACCAGCCTCAAACTCGCTATGTAATGGAAGATGACCTTGAAGAACTCCAGACCCTCCTGCCTCTGGCTCCAGGTGCTGGGATTGCAGACATGCATCATCACACCTGGCTCAAGACTATTCTAAAAACTCAAGGCACCTACAGCCCATGAATATAGACGGAGCACAAAGGGAGCCTGCGAACTTAAGTGTGGTCGCCTCTCGCTGCCGCCAACCTCAGCATGCAGGAGACTCAAGATCAGCCAGGACTGGGCCCTAGATTCACTCTTGATGGAGAGAGGGCACAGTGTGGACTTAGAAATAAGCTTGGGAGAAAAAAGGAGGAGTCATACTCCTAGACATGCAGACCGGAAGGCAGTTCTGTGGATCTCACAAAATGCTACTTTCATAATTCTGTGTGATGGTCATTTAGCGTGAAATGCGAGTCTTGATGAATACCCTTCTCCAAACTGTGCGGTCCACTGGAAGCAGCCAGGCCAACTTCTGAGGTCCGTTCTGTAGGGATGCACTCATCTCACGCTTGAGTGTGTGGGAGAGTTCCGAGCAAGGTACAGAACCCAGGCTGCCATTTCAAAACTCAGATTTCATTAAAGACAGCAGAGGGCACAGGAATGAATGAATGGAGACCTCACTAGTACAGCTGGCAGCATGTGGAGGGGATTCTGGACCACCTATAGGCAAGCCCGCTCCCCTAGGGGCTCTTCTTACCACTATCCAGGGTCCCCAGTGCTCAAGCAGAGCTGCTGTGTGTGGGAAGCTTCCAAGTTCACAGCACGTTTCTCTCTCAATCTACTGGCCTTCTGGATGTTTCTCCAGCTACCCTGGCCTCCTCAGCAGCACCCGTCTCATGACTGGCATCTTGGGAGGTGACTTGTGCCTTTAGGGATGGCTTGGCAGTTCCTGCACTGGGAGCTTTCACAAGGTACACAGTGGCTGCAGAGGAGCGCATGGCCCTCGCAGGAGTCGCCGTCACGAGCCACATTCCCCACGTCCATGCGAAGCTCCGTGGGGACACACTGCAAGGACACGCACTGTCCTGATTTCACCCGGGGGAAGGAAACACAGCTCTCCTTCTGCAAAAATACCTGAACTGAAATTACACCCCCACCAACCTGCTCTACCAGAGACATGTTTTACCAATCATTTCCTCACACTATTTTATACTGAGCTTTTCAAAGCAGATAATCTATGGACAGTTCTAAAAATACAGTTCTCTATCCTCAAAACCCTGGTTATCCATGAGGCTAGAAATCTCTTTCCTGAAACAAATTTTCAATTAAACAGTAAAATACAAAGATAAACCTGTAAACCACAGAGATTCAAGTGAATTATGTCTTCAAAACCTTGTATTTTTCAAGGAATGTTTTGCAAAGCAGCAGCTTTTTAGAGTAGGGGAGTAAATCAAAGAGTACGTAAATGCCATGTTTGCTTGGTAATAAATTGAGAAAAGACACAAAACAGATTACTGGCAGATTTTTTTTTCTTTAACAAAAATAAAAGCAGGCCTCAGATTCATCTCCCAAGGTCTTACTTACACAGCAAGTGACCCACATCATAGCACATTGTCACTGCACAATCAGAAGGAGCCAACCTCTTCACAGATGTCCTGAGATGATATTTAATGCTAAATAAAAGCAAAATAAATAACCCAACAAGAACAAAAATTTTAAATTCCAATAATTTTAACTTTGGGGATATTTGTTCACTAAGTTAACATTTCTAAAATATTTTAATACAAAATTATAAAAGAAAAAGTGCATTAAAAGCAGAGCCCGTAAGGCTCTGGCACAATTACAATTATTGTGAAAACACTAGCACAGCCAGGTATACACACTGACATTCAGGAGCCTCGGGTTCATAGGTCCAGTACCACAAGAAGTCAGTCAAGTAAGGCTTTTCTTTTCTTAAAAAAATATACAATACACAAAGCAGTTTGGAAAAAAGGTAATATTATTTAAGTTTTCTGACTTAAATATCTTCACATAACAAAAGTTTTCATGTCACTGTCAATATTACTTATATACAGATGACAAAAGTGAACAGACAAAATCAACAGATGCCCTTCAAGATGACAGTGAAATGTCTCTTGCTCAGAAGCAAGTCACATAATATATAATAAAACTGCTCTCTTCGGAAACCAAGGAGGCAATGAGAGAAAATAAAGGCAATTATTTTTTTCAGAAAAAAATAGAGCCCAGCTTTATGTTACAATGAAAAAGATATCCATTTATTTAACAAAATGAACATGACGCGGTCTGAAGCGCACCCGCAGTGACCTGGGCTGCAGCTCGTGATGAGTTCTATTGCTATTTACAAAATATACTTCTCGGCCACACGGAGGCCCGTAGATCTGTCTATATACACACATATTCACAAAGGACATATAAATAGTGGTGAGGGAATCAACATGAGGTGGAGAAAGAACTTCTGTCTTTGGAATGCTGCGGAGCACGCAGTGCCCAGCGAGGGAGGGATTTGGTTTGGGACATGTCTCATGTGGCACCACTGATGACACTAAGGAATTCCCTGAAATAAAAACACACTCCTTACGCATGAAAAGAGAGTTACAGGGTTTTTGTGGGACCTTATTCTTAAACTATAAGTGAGCTCACTGAGGTGGACAGAAACAATGACTTGTCCCTTAGGAGACAACTCGGTCACTTCATGCTCGCAGGGTATGGCTTGTGCTTCTGCAGTGTGGGGACAGACGCACGCAGCAAGCGTATGGATGTCAGGTGGACAGCAGTCCTCGACTGTGAGTCAGAGTTCTTCCATCCCCTGCTGGCGCCAGATCCTGCATTCTTTTAACTAGGGATTAGGTGTCTGGTGGAGAGAGAACTGGTCCAGCCATTTCTCAAGGCAATCATTATATTAACTTAAGAGTGGGCTAAAAAAGAATTGATGGCTACTAACTTTCAAAATAAAGAGTAAAAAGTGGAAAACATCCCTGTGTGTGATGGCACGGTTTCTGTCTGAATTTCACGTACCTATCATACTGTGTTTGTCCATGTTAACTTGTCTTTGCTAACACAAAAATCACACCGCAATGATATTTTAAAATCCAGTTCATCTGTGAACGACATGCACTGGCCGTGGGAGTGCCGCAGCTCAGTGATCTGCAGACAATGAGCCCAGCGCACTGACACTTTCCCCAGTTTTCCCCTGTAAGTCTCTCTGAAAGACAATGATTCTTTAGATAATTTTATAGCTAAAAAACTACTGTGGTAGATTTTTAACACTTGACGTTTTAAAACAAACTCTGAGAGCTTTGCTCGTCACAAATGAAACTTCAGGAACACTCTTAGGCCCCGCGTGGCTTCAGAACACGTTGGTAAGGGTCTGCCACTCGCCCGCCGCCTCCTGCACCACCTCCTCCAGGTGGAGGGTCCTCAGCTCCTCCCCGTCCTGCTCCTGGACCACGGTGGCCCCCTGAAAGGTTCCTGCATTGGCAAAGAGAAAGCAGGCTTCAGGTCTCAGGCCAGGATTGGATGTTCAAGGCCATCCTGGGCTACATAGTGAGCATCTGCCTCAGGAAATAAATTTAAAAAAAATACATGGAAGGGAATGAGGGAGAGAGGGGAGCAGGAAGGAAAGGGGGGACGAGAGGGAAGGGGGAGGAGAGGAGGGAGGAGAGAGGAGAAAAGGGGACGGCAGAGGAGGGACAACACAGTCTGCCGACCCCACTCTGCCTCTTCCTGACTTCCTTCTTCTGTGAACTGTGGCAGTTTCAGCACAGACAAAATACGCCAGCCCGGTGGAGCGGGGGGGGGGGGGGGGGCGTCGCACCCCCGCAGCTGTGCGCGCGCTTCATGTGCAGCTTCATGTTGCTCTTCTGCGTGAAGCCCATGGCGCAGTGGGCGCAGCGGTGGGGCCGCTCGCCCGTGTGCTTCTTCACGTGCACCTGCAGCGCGCTCTTCTGGTTGAAGGCCTTCTCGCACAGCGTGCAGCGGAACGGCCGCTCCCCTGCGCCCAGGAGACAGGAAGAGCCTGCTCAGGACCACGCCTCAGACGGCACTTGTCAGCACACATACAGACCATGCAATGCTAAAATGTCCATCACACAAAGCACTCAGTAGCAGGCTCTGGAAAACTCACTCATTCCGAGATGCAAAATTAAGCTTCAGTCAAAAGACACTAAGAAGCTAGGCATGGTGGTGTACGCCTTTAATCCCAGCACTTGGGGAGGCAGAGGCAGGAGGATCACTGTGAGTTCGAGGCCACCCTGAGACTACTTAGTGAATTCCTCAGGGGAAAAGAAAAGACATGGAGAGTCTCAGAAATGGAACCTAGGATTTAAGCAAAATATTTCTAATTCATTTTGTATAATATAGGAAAAAAGATACTGAAACCTGAGAATATCAGATCTACTCAATGGAAGTATGATTTTTGAATCTTTAAAGGCACTGTTTAATTGCTTTCAAGTGAATGTAGAAGCTGAAAGATTTGCCAAGTCTGGTGCTTGTTGGAAGTTGCCTAAATGAACACCCCTGGATCTCACAGTCCTGCCTGCTTGGGCCCTGTCTCTCACCCACTTGACCACTTTTTTGTTCATTTATTTGAGAGAGAGAGAGGGGGAGAGAGAGAGAGAGAATGGGCATGCCAGGGCCTTCAGCCACTGCAAACAAATTCCAGACATATGCCCTCTTGTACATCTGGTTTACATGGGTCCTGGAGAATTGAACCGGTATCCTTTAGCATTGCAGGCAAATGCCTTAACCACTAAGCCATCTCTCCAGCTCTCATCTGACCACTTTTGCAGACCCCAAGTGTGGTATAACTTCTCCCCTTTGCACGCAAGTTTTTTTCTGTAGGCTCTGCCTGACAGCTACCTGTTGTGACATCAGAGCCCTTCCCACAAGACTACCCAAAGCGTTCCTGCACACACCACATTGCTGCTTTGAGCACAGGTGGTGCCACCCTGCCTCCCTTTCTCTTTAGTGACCATGGCAGGTGAGGCTTCCTCACAGTAGCCTAAGGTGCAGAGATCTAACAAGGGCCAGGAGGCATGTGTCCTGATCCTCTCAGCTCGAGGCAGTGACAGAAAGACAGGCTCAGCTACGTCGGTGAGAAGGGGGATGGCAGAGGCCCTTGCCAACAGCATGGCCCTTCAAAGCACTTTCTCTGGCTAGGAGCATTCCATGACTACAGAAGGTGGGCTCTGCAAAGCCCCTGGAAAATCTAGAATGGCAAGTGGGATGTCCTAAGCCCACTGCTGGAGGAAGGTCTTGGTGGATATCCGCAGCAGATGGGGCCAAGTGGCAGAGAAGGCAGAGTCTTTAGTGGATGAAGCCAGCTGGCTCACAACCATGGTGACTAGTTGGTGAGGGACAATGGGGACAGAAATAAGCCAGGGATGGGCTCTGGTGACTAGCATCAGGCAAAGAAGAAAGCTGGCAGAGGAGTCGGTGGGTCAAGAGACTGAAGAGCTGCTCTCTTCCTCGAACAAAAGGCTGGAGCAGATATAGACGGTGACAAGAAAAGAGGCAAGAAGCAGAGTCTACAGACAGGAGGGTGGGCCAGAGGGCTGGGCATCTGGGGAGATGCCCTGCACTTCCTAACAACAGAGGGGAAGGGAGCCAGCGTAGGGCCACTCACTGCTCATTTCTGTTCCCTATGGTCATAATGGAAGCAGCAAAACCCCAAGTGAGAAAGTAAAGATGGTCAGTTGATCAAAAATAAGGGGAGGGCTGGAGGGATGGCTTAATGGTTAAGGTGCTTGCTTGACAAGCCTAAAGACCCATGTTCGACTCTCCAGGTCCCACATAAGTCAGATGCACAAGGTGACATAAACATGCAAGGTTACACATGTGCACAAGGTGGCACACGTATCTGTTGTGTGAATACAGTGGCTGGAGGCCCAAGCATGCCAATTCTCTCTAACTTGCTCGCGCGCATTCTCTCTCTCTCTCTCTGTCAAAAAAAATTAAACACCATTTTTTTTTTTTTTTTTAATTAGGGGAAAAGGGAACACATGGACTTTGGCTTTGTAAATAATGTGTCACCACTCATTCTATCATTATATGCTATCTTCAAACAGCAATAAAGAGAAAGCACATCACTTCTTACTACCTGTGTGGATACGGCTATGTCGCTCCAGCTGGCTTGGTTTCGCAAATGCCTTTTCACAAGTGTCACATTTGAAGACTCTGGGCTTCTGAGAGCTGAGTGAGGGGCCCGCCTGGTGTGTCAGCATGTGCTCCTGGCAGAATGCACAGAACCAAGAACATGTTAGACCCTAAGGGCACTTGAGAGATCTGAAAGAGTAGGGAGAAGACAAGTCTGTGGGTAGGCCAAACTTGAAGCTAACCCCTGAATGTGTTTTGGCGGCCTGGAGCCCATCAGCAGTGGCAGTAGGGCGCAGGGCCCATAGCCTTGGCAGCCCCGTAGGCACTGGTGGGGGGTGGGGGGGCAGCATCTCCCTCATCAGGATGCAATGAAGGTTCAAGGAGGCTGTGACTATCAGACAATGACTTTGGGGAGGGAGCCCTGTGAAGCCTCTCTGACTCCTCATTTTACACTCAGAAGTCAAGGCCCAGGTGTATTTCTACAAAGGTTCATGGCACCAACCTATGGGCCCAGGCAGATTTATGACAACTCTCACAAAACACCTGCAGCTCTGAGGTAGTCCTTCCAACTGCCTGAGCACTGCTTCACCGTGCTCCCCAAGTCTGCTGACAGCTTGAGGCAACTGCATTTGGAATAGTACAACTCCACTTTCCACTTGCACAATTCCATAGCCACATGACCCAACAGCCATTGCGCTGCAGGCTCTGAAGGCTGTGCCTGCAGCTGTTTGCAATGTTCTGCATCGTGTACAACTGTCCTGATAGTGCTATCCACAGGCCACCTCTCCCTTGAAGCAGGCTCAAAGAGATGACCTCAGGGAGGGGAGAACAGTGAACTCTCAGGAGGTTGGGGGCATCCCTAAGGCCCAGATGCTGCAAGGCCAAGAGGAGTTCAGGCCTGGCTATAAAGTACAAGCCTTCAGCAGTACCTCAGACACAGCACTGCACCTAGAATTGATGTCCTCCATACTCCACCTGTCGCGGAGCTCTGCACCTTCTGAGCATGGAGCCACCTGCTTCATGAACCATTTCCTCCGCACACAGTAGGCACTTGGCCCTTGATAAATGCACAGGAGGGAGCAGATGGTCCATCGGCTAGGCAAGACTCTATAACCTACATCCCATTTCCAAGAGGACAGGCTCAGCATGAGCAGTATCAGAGCACTGACCGCTGCATTCCCAGCAGTGCAGGTACAACGTGCCATGTCGAATGCAGGTGACTGGCTGAAATGAGGGGCTCAAGACAGGAGGGGGAGCCATTGAGGGCTCTGCTCTTTGTAGGGAGCTCCTACATCCAAGGTAATAACTGAAGGAATGGAGCACCTAGGGGATAGCTGGATTTGCCTTCTTGGCCTGGTGGGCAGACCTGAGAGGGTATGGCCCCCAGGGAGGCCTCTCTGGAAGGAGCAGAGTCGGGGAAGGGCAATGGTGCTGTCACCGTCCACTCCTCACCATGTCCTACTGCCTGTTTCTGCATAGTCACCATCAGATGATTAAATGGAGTCCAAGGCCCCTCTCTAGGCACTGCAAAAGCAAACTCAAAGCCCCAGAGGTAACACGTTCAATGGTACACAGAGGGGTATCCAGAGGCCTTCTGCACCCTCTGTCTGGGGATGGCAGCTGCCTCTCCTGATGAGTGTCTCTCTCTCCATAGACCCACTTCCTGAAGTGAGAGAGACAGAGAGCGAGAAAGCGAGCGAGCAAGCACAAGAGCATGCAGAGGTGCTGAGTGCCCAGTCCTCCAATGAAAGGACGAGCCCAGGAACAAGGAAAAGGGGAGTTTCCAGGAGGCCTGGATCCAGCACCAGAAGAAAAGCACATACCATCTGCCTGAGAGGCCGCGTGGGCAGCCCCCACTTCACAGGCAGAGCTGGGGACTTTCTCCTTTAGGCCAAGGGCAGGCAGAGAAGGGTTTCCCATGCAATTGGTAATGCTGGACTGTCTGGGGGTAGAATGAACAGATAAACCCAACATCCACCATTTATGTCTTACTACAGAATAGTTCATCTCATGACGTTTTTACAGAAAGCACTCAGGGCAGACCCTGCCACGGACCCCTGAAGAAGCAGAGTGGAACTTTCAAACTCATGTCTACCCTTTCCTTCCAATCCACTTCTCTCTCTTTCCTTCATCAAGGGACTCTACTTAGTCCTTGGACATCTAAAGGGACTGCAACCAGGCTTCGTGTATTTCCATGCCCTGTTCTCAAGCAACAGTTCATGTGGTTCTGACCAGATAAAGCACAGCTGTCACCTACATCACACGACCATGGAAGACACCCCAGGCCTACAGGGTGAAAGCCAGAGCACAAAGGAGGTGTGCTTACCTGAGAGGAGGTTGTTCCCTACAGGGATGATGTGGGTGAGACAGAAGCTTTGAAATGTCTTAAGTGCAAGAGGCAAAGCGCCTCTGGCTCCGGTGTGCAGAGTGAGCAGCAATCTGTGCCACAGTCGCCTAGACCCTTCAGGAGTGGTAGCCAAGCCTCTGGAGAGCAGGCCAGACACCTGAGACACACTAGTGCCTCCCCACATTCATTACTAATTTTACCTCCTAGACTATTTTCAGGACAGGTTCAGAGTTACAGAAAAGTGGGTGGCCACAGTCCTCACACCCTCTCTGGCCCTCACAGACACAGAATCCCCCAGCCCGACCCTCTACACCAGCATGGAATGTTGCTGTGCTGAAGAAACTGACATGGATGCACCATTATTAACTGAGAAGCACACCTCCTTCCCCGAAAGACACACACCTTTGGTTGTCCCCTAGGCTGCGACAGTGTTTCAGACTCCCTCAGTGTTGAGAGCATCAATGGCACTGAGGACTGCTCAGCATTATATAGGATGTGTGAATCTCGAACTTTTCTCTCATGTGCAGTGAAGCCTTCGGTTTGGGAGGCAAACTGTTCTGAGGGCATAGCCACTGCAATCTGCCACCTACACACAACAGGCTCAATACAACCCCAGCTGCCTAGGATGTAGGCTTGTGTTACTGTCTCCTAGGAGAAACATGTCACTCGGCTCTTACTTTCACTAGCAGGATCCTGGTGCCCGTGGCTGTGGGGTGCGTGCCAGGGGCCTACCTTGAGGTGTGTGGCACGCTTGAAGGCCTTCCTGCAGACTCGGCAGCCATGGATGCGCTCCTTGCCGTGCACCTCCTTGCTGTGATGCATGAGCACGGCGGCTGACGAGAACGCACGGTCGCAGTCTAGGCACTGGTGAGCAGGGCCCTCCTTCTCGGGCTGGCTGCTAGGCGTCAGCTGGGCAGAGACATCGGTCACCTGGTGAATCAGGAGTTCCAGGTTACTAGGTTAGTGCGGTCTGTAGGCTGCCAGATATAGCAGAACATGCCAAATGTGGACGCAGCCGGCCACCTCGGTGAGCTCAGCAGGAACAACCTGGACACGCCGTGAGCGCAGAAGGCACAGCTCTTCCTCGCTGGGGAGTGGCAGCTAGACGGTGCCCAGCGGGGAGCTCAGGGCCAGATACAAGCATTCAGTCTGCCTCCTGCACTGCCCTCCCGGCCAGTGAGTGGGCTGAGCGAAACCTCAGCGGCCTGCTGCTCAGCTGAGCAAGTAGAAGGAACCACAGAGCCCTGCCCCAGTGCTAGAGCAGGCCAGATGAGGCAATATGAAAGGTCCTGAGAACAGCCAGCATACTGCAAGCCTTCCATTAATGCTGAACACAATGGGGATGTTGGCTTTCACAAGGGAAAAGACAATGCAGTAATGACCATGCAGTCAGCACTTTCTCTGGCAATCCTGGGCTTAGGGTGCTCCCAGGGCAAGCCCTAAGAGTTTCTTGCCAAGTAAGAGTGTACCTTATCACCTAGTGCCCTGGCCGTACAAGGCAGCCTTCCTAACTTCGGGATTTGTGGTAAATGTCTGATTTTGTTAGCCTGTGGTCTGAGCCTCCTTCCATCTGTTGACTGTAATCAGGCCAGCCACAGGGGCACTTCATACCTATCTGATAGGTATTGTCACATCGTTTCTGGGACAATCAGCACTGCCTAGGACACTCCACTGAGGGACATCAAGGACGTGGGTGCTGTAACTGAGTTCTGGGCGGCATACTCCCTGCCCCAATCTGCTGCTTCTAATCAATACCCTCCAACTGTGTTGGCAGGACATAGGTAATACAATTACCCTGGTCTTGGTAGCGGATCCTAGAAGTTGACCCCAGACACTAAGGAACTTGAGGCAGCTGCAAGCTTTGATCACTGAGGCCAAAGCTGGGAAAATGCCCATGCGGCTGCTTATCAGCACCCAGTCTCTAGGAAGAAAGTCTTCATCCTGTCATTGTAACTAACTGAAAATCCATGAGCTAAAAATGCTTGCCACAAAATTCAATGCTCACCAAATCCAGACATCACCAACCATCTGTGCTCAAATTCTTACTCAGCAAAGTTTGAAGGAAGAAGTCAGTGAACTCTTCTATGTCTACTGTACATTTAAACAGCCAGAAGACAGACAGCAGGCACCGGCTTACAAGAACATAACATCACTGATATCTCAGTCATATCTAAGTCTGTGGTGCCTCCTACTGACCAAGATCTGAGGGCCTCCGTGTGCCCCATGCCATGCCCCACAGGGCCACAGAGTTCCAGAGCTTTGGCTCAAGGCTGGAAGGCCAACTCTGCCCACCAGAGCCAACGTGCATGGCCCTCTCTCACTATTCCTCCTGAATGTAAGTGTAAGATGAGACCCCATACCTGGTAAGTGATTTCTTCACCAGCAGCGGATGAGGACTGCGGAGTGTGGCTCACTAGTATGACTTGCGGTGAACCTGTTCCACCTTGGCCTGAGAGAGAGGGATCCGTGAGCAAGGCAGGGAACTGCTGGCCCTGGGGAAAGATCATCAGCTTAGAGCTTGTCACATTACTAAATGACGTACTCATTTAAAGACCGTTTGTGACACAATCCCTCTGGAAAACAAGATTTGCACAAAACCTACTCCACTTGCAAGCTTGCACACAGACGGCCAGAGCAGCATTGTCCAGTCACTCTCAGAGGTGACAGCTGTCCCAGTTCTCATCAGTCGATGGCTGCGGGGATCGACTGTGCAGTATCCATGCACAGGAACAATTAGGAACGAGGCAAGAGAATGCTTGTGCTCATGGATGACCCTTGTGAATATTATGTACATGAAAAAGGTAGTTACAAAAGACTACATGGTGTGAGAGTGCATTTACATGAAGTAACAGGACAGACAAGCCTGAAGAGAGATGAATGGCTGCAGGCAACAGAGGTGACTGAGGAGACCATGGGAGTATGAACAATGACGTCACCTTCTTTACAGTACGCCATGTTCTCACAGTAGATTATGACAACACCACTGCAAAACTACTAGAGACACATTATTCGTGTGTGCGTACTTGTCAGTTTGTTTACTAGTTCCCTACTGATGAGTATCTAAACTACTTAGTTTGTGGGGGGTTTTTTTGGCTTTGTTTTGCTTTGTAAGCAACGATGACCTTGCACTCCTGATCCTCTAGCCACCGCCTCACAAGAGCTAAAGATTACTATTATACCTGGCATAAACTATTTCCATTTTTAACAAGTATTACAAACAAATGTGATAGTGAATACACTAACATTACACCTTTGCAAACCTGTGTGCTTTCTATAATAACTGGCCGGACGTGGTGGCACACGTCTTTAATCCCAGCACATGGGAGGCAGAAGTAGGAGGATCGCCATGAGTTTGAGGCCACCCTGAGAATACAGAGTGAATTCTAGGTCAGCCTAGAGTGAAATCCTACCAAAAAAAAAAAGATAAGTAATAACAGCTTGATGTCTAGATACAGACACACAACACATAATGATACTTCCAGGGAAACCAGCCTTTCTCTGTGCTGGCAACCTTCGATGCCCTTCTTCCGGCTGAGAGTAAGCAGTAGTGGTACGTTGCTACGGGTGGCAGTCAGCCTTCAGTGCTGCACATCACCACCACTTTCCCTGTAGCTGACCATTTTGATGCTATGGGCCACGTTCTCTCCAGACCTCCACACTTCCCAGACTCCGGTGGTGTAATTCTGCTCCACATGTGACATTTGTCTCTCTGGTCCTGGCTCAGTTCACTCAGTGTAATCATCTCTAATCCTATCCAGGTGATCTCACTTGACAAGATTTCACTCATTTTTATGGCTGCACAGCGCAAAATTATCTAGCTACAAAAATTATGCATTCTGAACATGCAGGTAAGCTTTATGAATATAATGGGGCATAACAGTTTTTACACATACATGTATGTGGTAGTTTGAATTTATATCCCCCAATAGACCCAAATGTTTTATTAAAGCTGTAATTTGGATTTCTAGCCATCTGGCTGGAAGAGGTGTCACTGTGGGCAGATCCTGGGGTCCGGCCCTAATGTGTTACTGGGGGCGGATCTGAATTCCAGCCAAAGGTCTGCAGAGTGCTTGAGCTCTGCCTGAGGTTCCTGGAGTGTGCTTGCTTGTGGTGCTGGTGGTGGTTTTTCTCTCTCAAGTGGATTTGATAGAGGGAGCCAGCTTCTTCTGCCATTATGGAACTTTCCCTGGATCTAGAAGTCTGAAATAAATTCCTTCTTCCCATAAACTCTGTCTGGTTTGGAGGTTCATCCCAACAACATGAAGCTGACTACAGCAATATATCTATAAAAAGAATGTTCAGTTACTGTAAAGAACACTCACAATTCTGCTATACTCCACCAAGCTACTTCGGCACCCTCCGCTCTGACCGAGACTCAGGGTAAGGATGGGCAAAGCACGAGGAGGCAGAGCTGGGTGGGTTGAGAATGAGGGCGAGAAGGCCGCTTCTGCCAGAAGGACCCCAAGCAATGTGACCACGAGGGCTGAGTTTACACACAGACCAGCAGACCACCGGGGTGGGTAAAGTCAGCACAGGTTCCCATCTAACATTGTACATGTAGTTGAAGCACAGCAGGTCACAAGGGCTGTGACTGGGGCTACTGGCTTCTTCACCGCAGAGAAGACAACAGTGCAAGCTGAATGCTCAAAGGGAAGACAGGAAGTAGGGCACGGGCAGTTTGGAGCTGGCATGTTAGACTCCAGCTGCTGCAGAGTCGAGTCGCTAAGGCAAGTGGAGAAGCAGACCATTAAGAAGGTAGTGAGTCCTGAGAAAGGAGCTTGTGTGCTTCACCTCTTAGAATAGTGGGTCGCAACGCATCCGCTCCATCAGCACCAACCATGGGAACGTCCTGTCCACCCTAATGGAGCTCTGGGCTCACTGGCCCCTCACATACAAAGTTGGCTTGGCACCAGCCACACTTCAGTTAGTAAGAATGGCTTGCCCCTGCCCCCACCTGACCTATTCAATCTGAAACGGTGTCAATCAAATGAACTCACTGATTCACATTTATTAACCAAAGACAACAAAATAAAACCTGCTATGCAGAAACCCTGACTCATGAGAACTGATGTCACCTCAATAAAGTTGTATATCCCCAACCAAAACTAAGCTGTCTGAGATTTCTAGTATATGCAATTACATTTTTAATTTTTTAATTAATTAATTTATTTATTTATTTATTTATTTTGGTTTTTCGAGGCAGGGTCTCACTCTAGTCCAGGCTGACCTGGAATTCACTATGTAGTCTCAGAGTGGCCTCGAACTCATGGCAATCCTCCTACCTCTGCCTCCCTAGTGCTGGGATTAAAGATGTGCACCACCACACCCAGCTTTTTAAAAAAAATCTTTTAGGGGGGATGCTTGGCACACCAGGGCCTCAGCCACTGCAATTGAACTCCAGATGTTTGAGCCACCTAGTGGGCGCTTGCCTCACCTTTCTATGTCTGTCTACGTGGGATCTAGAGAGTCAAACATGGGTCCTTAGGTTTTGCAGGCAAGTGCCTTAACCACTAAGCCATCTCTCCAGCCCAGAAATTAATTTTTTTTGCTTTGAAATAACAAAAACACTTTTTAAAAGTTGATATGTTTTAGATATCACAATAAAATGAATATATCTTTTAAAATATAAATAATAAAAATAGAAATAAATACAAGCTGCCTGGGATCTATTTTGTATTACTGTGAAGAATACTACTGGAATTTTGATTGAGATTGAATTGAATCTGTATACTGATTTTGATAAGATTGTATTTTCATCATATTAATTCTTCCAATCCACAAACATGGGAGATATTTCATTTCCTGGTGTTTTCCTCAACTTCAAAAGCTAAAAACAAGCTGAGCATGGTGGCACATGCCTTTAATTCTAGCACTAGGGAGGCAGAGGTAGGAGGACTGCCGTGAGTTAGAGGCCACCCTGAAACTACATAGTGAATTCCAGGTCAGCCTGAGCTAGAGTGAGACCCTACCTCAAAAAGCCGAAGGGGAGGAAAAAAAAAAAAGCTAAAAGCAATGAAGAAAGAAGTCTTTCACTTCCTTCAATAGGGAAAGCCAAAACTATCCTCAGCAAAAAGAATACTGCTGGGGATTTATCACCACCCCTCCTAATTTCAAGTTATTTGGAGGCATAATGATAAAAACAAACTTAATGGAATCCAGGTATAAGTACATGTAACTATAGCCACCCAAATCTTTGATAAAGGGGCCCAAAATACTGGAGAAAAAACAATAGTGATGACAAACAGTGCTGGGAGAAGTGGGTATCCACATGAAGAAGAGTGAATCTAGACCTCTGTTGCTCACCATGTACAAACATCAACTCCAAATGGATCAGGGCTTCAATGTAAGACCTGAAACCCTGAAATGACTAAAGATAAAGCAGAGAGAACATTGCAAGATATAAGCTAGGGAAGGGCTCTCTCAACAGGACCACGGTAGCTCAGGGAATAAAGGCAAACAATCAACATACAGAACCTCATGAAACTAAAAAGCCAATCAATGTACAGCTAAGAAAACCGCCAACTGAGTCACGAGACAACCTACAGCGTGGGAGAAAATCCTCATCAGCTATACATATCTGCAGAAGATTAATATCTAGACTACATAAAGAACTCAAAAAACTAGCCAGCTGTGGTGGCGCACGCCTTTAATCCCAGCACTTGGGAGGCTAAGGTAGGAGGATCACTGTGAGTTCAAGGCCACCCTGAGACTACATAGGAAATTCCAGGTCAGCCTAGACTACAGACTGAAACTCTACCTCAAAAAAAAAGAAAAAGAAAAGAAAAAGTCCCAAGCACAGTGTGGTGGTTTGATTCCGATGTCCCCCATAAACTTAGGTATTCTGAATGCTAGTCTCCCCAACTATTGGAAATTGAAGCCTCCTGGAGGCTATGTATTGTTGGGGGCGGGCTTATGGGTGTTATAGCCAGCTTCCTCTTGCCAGTATTTGGCACACTCTCCTGTTGCGGTTGTCCATCTAATGTTGGACAGGGGGAGATGTCCAGCCTGTGCTCATGCGATCGTTTTCCCCTTCCATCATGGAGCTTCCCCTCAAGCCTGTAAGCCAAAATAAACCTCTTTTTTCCCACAAGTTACTCTTGGCTGGGTGATTTCTACCAGCGATGCGAACCTGACTGCAACACATGGCTCCTGGGCACCCGCCACGATGCTGCCATCTTCCTGGCAGAGCAGCTGCCCGGGGCCCCGCGCTGCCAGCACTACAAGTTCCCATCCCACCGGCAGGGAGAGGCCCAGGAGGATCCACCCCTGAGCCCCCACGGGGCTGCCCATGCGGAGGCCTCTCTCCAGAAGTGCACCTTTGCCATGTTCAACTTTCTGGCTCCCCAGCACCGCATGCTTCCTGAAGGAGCCGCCTGTGACGAGGAAGAGGATGAGGCGCAGCTCAGGTCTCCCAGACGCGCGTGAGCCTGCAGTGCCCGTGGCCATGCTCTTTCACCAGCTCAAAAGGGCGCCGAAGAAGCTGTCAGGTGTACAGCTCAGCCTTCCGTGGGCCTGGCCTATTCCATACATGCAACATCGATGCTGCAGAGAGTCGTGAGCACCCTGGCACTGTCATTCACTCTGTGCTGACTGACAAGCGAAGGAAGCTCTGTGACGGAAAGGGTACTGGGTGCTACGTGTTCTGCATGGGTGACTTCGACGTGGTAGATGCCACGATGCATGGCAATGCCTCTCGCTTCATCAACCATTCGTGTGAGCCCAATTGCTTCTCTCGTGTCATTCACGTGGAGGGCCAGAAACACATTGTCGTCTTTGCCCTGTGCTGCATTCTTCGAGGTGAGGAGCTCACTGATGACTACACATTTCCCACTGAGGAGGCCAGCAACAAGCTGCCCTGCCCAATGCCTTCCTTAACTAAGCTATGGATGTCCCCAATCCTCATGTGCCCACCATATCTCACCCTGGCCTGTGGCTCCCTAGTCTCTCGGAGGTCTCACTCCCATCCTCTTGTTTAGGGTAGGTGTGGAGATGCAGGGGGTAGGGGGTCCTGCCTCCATCCCTCCTCCCAGACCACCTAACAATCACCCTCTTCCTGCCTTGGGGACCCAGGATGTAGATATTATACAGAGATTTCTAAATCCCTTCTTCTCTGTGCACTTTTTTATTTACAAGGGTGGGGTCCCAGTTGGGAGCCCCCCCCCCCCCCACTCACAATAAAGTCTGTCAGTGTTTGGAAAAAGAAGGTAAGGCCAGGGCCCAGGACCTATCTAGTCTGAAGGTTTTACAAGGCCACTGGAAATCAATGTCCTACTCATATCCCATAAAATGATCAAGTTTTCTGCCTCTAGAAAAAGCATACTATACATTTATTCCTTAGGGTGGTATGTGACTATTTTTTTAAAATTTTGTTTATTTTTATTTATTTTATTTTTATTTATTTGCAAGCAGAGTGAGATAGAGAGAATGGGCATACCAGGGTAGCCACTGCAAACATATTCCAGACGCATGTGCCCCTTGTGCATCTGGCTTACGTGGGTCCTGGAGAATGGAACCTGGGTCCTTTGGCTTTTCAAGCTTTGCAAGCAAGTGCCTTAACCACTAAGCCATCTCTCCAGTCCATATGTGACTATTTTTTAAATGTTTAATTAATTTATTTATTTAAGAGAGGGAGAGAAAATGGGCATGCCTGGGCCTCTAACCACTGTAAATGAACTCCAAATGCTTGTGCCACCTTGTACACAGTACTGGGGAATTGAATCTGGGTCCTTTGGCTTTGCAGGCAAGCACCTTAAACTACTAAGCCATCTCTCCAGCCCATGTAACTATTATTTTAAAATTCTAAGATTTGGGATAGAGAGATGTCTCAGCATTTAAGGCACCTGCTTGCAAATCCAAAGGACCCAGCTTGCTAGAAAATCCCAGACTCAGTTCCCCAGTATCCACAAAGTAGCACATGCCTCCGAGTTTGTTTACAGGAGCTAGACCCTGGTGCACCCACTTTTTTCTCTTACTCTCTTCATTTTCTTGGGTTGTTGTTATTGTTTTGTTTTGTTTTTTTTTTGTTTTTTGTTTTTCAAGGTAGTGTCTCTCTCTAGCCCAGGCTCTCCTGGAATTCACTATGTAGTCTCAGGCTGGTCTTGAACTCACAGCGATCCTTCTACCTCTGCCTCCCAAGTGCTGGGATTAAAGGCGTGCGCCACCACGCCTGGCCTTCCTCTCTTCATTCTCATTCTCTCTCTCTCCATGCAAATAAATAAAATTACTTATAAAAATTCTAAATTTTAATATTTAGGAAGTTAACAATAATATGGCAAATAAGCACTAAGTAACATATCAGAACAAGCAAATGTATGCTAAGATATGCAAAGTGATTCACTGCACAAAACTCAGAAAGGAATACAACACAGACCAACCTCTCAGATGCCTGGGGCCAGATGTAATGCCATGAACTTGTCAGCAGGACCCTGATGGGACCCACGACAGGTCCCAAGGCACCAAGACAGGCTTATGTAGGGCTCACCCAGACTGACCTGGCAACAGGGAGCTGCTATTTCGGTGAGGACCCAGAAGGATGTGCCAAAGGGCTGGAAGAGTCCTGAGAAAGGCCTGGTGGCCAGTGGCGTATGCGTGCTTCAGAGCACAACAGCTGTGGTTGCTCGACTACAACTACTCAACCGTGCCCTTGGGAGCAGCGGAGCAAACGCATCAGCCTGACGGTGAGGGAGGAGCAGGCTTAGGAGAGATTTCTCCAGCATGACGTTGAGAGAGGGTTAAGGTTAATATTGCTCTGGATGCCAAATTCTTACCCAACACACAGGACAATCAAGTGATGTATTTAGAAAAACACACATGTGGAAGAGAGTGTATCTTTCCAATTCAACTGGAAATTCCACCTAGTGACAGCCAAGGCCAGGCACACAGACATCACAATGACTATAATGCTGACACAGACTCATAAGAAGTAAAAAGATAATTAGTTATAATTTCTTAGTATGATTTTTCTTAGTAGCAGCCAAAGAGCTTTCCAGCATGTCAATTCAAGGCCTGACAGAAACACAGATGCTTCTGATTCAGCCTGTGTGGCAGCAGTGTGACCAGGACAAGTGCACAGAACCCTAGAGCACAGCACAGCACCCACCCAACTACAAAATTAAACTAAAAACAGCCATTGAGGAAGTTGTACTTTGTTAAAATGATTGATAAAGACATTCACAACACAAAACACGATGTGTATACATGAACTTATTTCTTTAAAATTTGAAAAACACTGATTTGTATGTAAAACTATAAATGGCCAGGTGTAGTGGTGCACACCTTTAATCCCAGCACTTGGGAGGGAGAGGTAGGAAGATCACTGTGAGTTTGAGGCCAGCCTGGGACTACAGAGTGCGTTCCAGGTCAGCCTGGGCTAGACTGAAATCCTACCAAATCAAAAAACAACAAAACAAAACAAAAAAAAACTATAAATGTTTATCAGGGTGTGTCCATTCAAGTAGTCAAAGTAATTCTACTTGCGAAGTGGGACTGAAAGATTTTTTATATTTTTCCAAATTGCCTAGGTTTTTATTTCCCCCTTTTTCAAATTTGTTACTTCTTTTTCTTCTTCTTCTTCTTCTTCTTTTTTTTTTTTTTTTCTCGAGGTAGAGTCTCACAATGGCCCAGGCTGGCCTAGAATTAACTATGTAGTCTTAGGGTGGCCTCGAACTCACAGTGCTCCTACCTCTGCCTCCAGAGTGCTGGGATTAAAGGCGTGCACCACCACATCCAGCTTATTACTTATTTTTAATATGAAAAAAATTTTGAAGAAAATGTTAAGAAACACTATATTTAGCAAACAGTCCTAGAATTCCCTCTGGAGGGTGCCTACCTGAGAAGTGATGTTCAAGGTAACGGTGTCCAGGCCTCCAGACAGCATGCCCTGAGTATCAGCCAGGGTCAGTGTGACACTGGCGTCCCCTCCCACACCTGATGAAGACATGACCAGGTTCTGGGTTGAGATGGCTGATGGTGACATTGGTGTTGTTGAAGGAAGACTCCCACTTGTAGGATTGAGTTCTGTGAAAGAGGCAAAACAAGTAGTCAGTGGGGAAGCAGGGCACAGCACTTTCCAAGGGAAGAGCAGCTGCGCAGAGGAGTCATCTGCAGCCCTGGCACGGGTGCTCCGACACACATGGGATTCCATCCACCATCTGTACCCCACCCGGGGCAAGGTGTCTTCTGGTTTCTAAGCATGAACAGGTGAGCGTACTCTGCTTCTTCAGCGCAAGAGAAAACCCGGGAAGAGAAGAATGACAGTATGCCTACGAGCCCAGTCACTGCCAGCACTGTAGAAAGAAGACTCACACGTGACCACAGACCAGAGGACCCTCGGAACCACAACTAGTTCCAAATCTAATGGACACATTTAACTACCTCTGCCTCTACTCATTCTGAAATACAGGCCATCAAAAAGCCCTCACACAGTCCTCTAAGCCCTGGCACATCAGCATGGCACCCATACTTTTCTTTTCAAAAGACAACAAAACTTGAAGATATTTTCCCCACCAATCAATGTAAAAGTTTTCCATGATAGAATCAACACAGACAGACAGGCCTTTTCTTCTAGTAAACACACTCCCATGTCCTGCAAGCGGGATGGGCTCAGAATGGGATCAACACGCCCTGCAGGGGCGCCACCAGCAGCAGCAGCCACGTTTACAGCTCCTCCTCATAAGCACAGGCCCCATGCGCAGTCAGGCCCCACACTCTCCTCTCACAGCCCTGCACCCTTCACTGTAGCATGTGTTCAGCATCCCAGACTAGCTGAACTTGTAAAACTGTCCTTAGGTGTCAAGACAAAACAGACTTCTGTCAACACCTTCTGAGACCTAGATGACACCAGTCCAGAGCCTCTCCTAGGAGTCAAGGGCTAACGGAAAGCCAGGCTACTTACTTGTAAGTGGAGTTCTCCAAATACAAGGCCTCCATAGATTCACACTGGTGGAGTTCCACGCTGTGCTGCACAGACCTGGAACCTTCAAAAGTAGTATAACCATTAGGAGGCTAGGATTGTGTGCACAGAGCAGCCTCCGAGGCTCCCTCCCACCTGCTCCCATCCTGCACATAGCAAACCCTCAGATGCACCACACAGGAGGAGTGTGCATCTGTGGAGGGAGTCTCATGCATCTGCACTCCAGTCCTGGAACACTCTCAGCAGCCTTCCTCCTGCTACCTCTGCACATACTTGCTGGTGCACTAGCATGCAGGCATGCTTGCTGCATGAGTGGACAGAAAAGCAAACAAAGGGGCCTGTGGGACACGATGCCCAGGAGGCCAGGACAGTGCATCAGAAGTCTGTTCCTAAGAGTTCCTCCTTGATCATCCATAAAACAAGCAAAGCAAAGCTGATACCACTCATTACTACTGGACACCCCAGAAGACAACCTCACCCTACCTGCTGAGGTAAAGGAACCAAAGGTCTTCTCCCTCCCACCAGCAAAACAGGTCTCACTTCCTAGTGATGGTCATGTATCAAAAGGTTCCAGCACTGCCCAAGAAATCTAAGGAGAAAATGGAAGTCCATACATTCATTAAGTAAAGTGAAAACACACACAACCTTCGAGAAGGCCAGGGCTCACGTTTCATCATGGCAGAGAACTTGTGAGAGCATTCTCAATGCAAGGGCTTTCCACTGAGGCCAAGCAGAGCTACTCTCAAGACAACTGAAAGCCACGAGGCTTGAGCAGAAAGCAAAGATTTCTTCAAGCATACAATATAGTGGCCAGGTGTTATTATTTATTTAAAGCTCAACAAGCCGTAAGTTTCTGTTCTAATATTCTTTAGAAAACTAGGGGCTTGGGGCTGGAGAGATGGCTCAGTGGTTAATGGCACTTGCTTGCAAGGCCTGACAGCCAGGGTTTGATTCCCCAGTGCCCACATAAAGTCAGATGCACTAAACAGCACATGAATCTGAAGTTTGTTTGCACTGACAGGAAGGCAGAAAGCCCGGGTGCACCCATACTCACTCTCCATGTGTCTGTCTCTTTGTTTCTCTCGCAAATAAATAAAAAGAAAATTAGGGGCTGGAGAGATGGCTTAGCGGTTAAGCGCTTGCCTGTGAAGCCTAAGGACCCCGGTTCGAGGCTTGATTCCCCAGGACCCACGTTAGCCAGATGCACAAGGGGGCGCACGCGTCTGGAGTTCGTTTGCAGAGGCTGGAAGCCCTGGCACGCCCATTCTCTCTTTCTCTCTGCCTCTTTCTCTGTCTGTCACTCTCAAATAAATAAATAAAAATAAACCAAAAAATTAAAAAAAAAAAGAAAATTAGGAGCTAATTTTAAGTAAGGATCATAGGTTTATTTCCAATTTTCTTTCTTTTTTTTTTTTTTTTTTGTTTGTTTTTTCAAGGTAGGGTCTACTCTAGCTCAGGCTAACCTGGAATTTACTATGTAGTCTCAGGGTGGCCTCAAACTCATGGCTATCCTCCTACCTCTGCCTCCCAAGTGCTGGGATTAAAGGCATGCACCACCATGCCCAGCTCCCAATTTGCTTTTCTGAAGCCACTTTTCCTTCAGCACACATCTATAATCCCAGCACTCAGGAGATAGAGGTTAGAGGTTCAGGAGTTCAAGGTCACTCCAGTTACATAGCTAGTTACAGGTCAGCCCCATCCACCTGAGACCCTGTCTCAAAAAAAAAAAAAAAAAATTAGGGCTGGAGAAATGGCTTAGTGGTTAAGTGCGTGCCTGTGAAGCCTAAGGACCCTGGTTCAAAGCTCGATTCTCCAGGACCCATGTTAGCCAGATGCACAAGGGGGAGCATGGATCTGGAGTTCGTTTGCAGTGGCTGGAGGCCCTGGCGCACCCATTCTCTCTCTCTCTCTTTCTCTCTCTCTCTTCCTCTTTCTCTGTGTGTCGTTCTCAACTAAATAAATAAAAATAAACAAAAAATTTTAAAAAATAAATAAAATATATATTCATCACAGTCAATACTGCCTTAGGTTTACTGAGCTAAGTTCTCAATTTCAAAGAAAATGCAATATAGTTGTAAAAGGTTTCAGAAGCTGTTTAAGGGATACACTAGTTTTTCCCTGTAGTTAATAAAAATGTGGGAAGAAGCTGGGTGTGGTGCACACACCTTTAATCCCAGCACTGGGAAGGCAGAAGTAAGAGGACTGCTATGAGTTCAATGCCAGCCTGGGACTACAGAGTGAATACCAGGTCAGCCTGGGTTAGAGTGAGACCCTATCTCGAAAATACCAAAAAATAAAAATATAGAAAAAGCCCAGGTTGGGTAGCAGAAACAGAAGTGAAGGGTCACCTTGGCCCTGAACTCCTGAGATTTCCATCACTCCATGGTGAAGCTCCCAGCTGTGAGGGCATGTCTGCCTCTGTTTTCAATAGGCATCCAGTGGGAAATGTTGTTTTGGAGCTATCAGAAAGAAAGAAAGATATACAATAACCTCATCCAGTAGTAGTAGTAAGCCAGGGGTCTTCCATTAGAATCAGAAGTCAATTTTCTCATCCAAAATATCTTAAAGGGCAAAGTAGACTAAATAAAGACATCATGGTAACACTCACTTGAGACAACTCCTTAAAAAATCATGCAGAATTTCAAGCCTCCAGCTCCCATACGTCTGCCTCTGGGAGGCACATACATAGTAGGTGGGCTTTTCAGATTTCATAGCAAATGTGGTCAGGCTCAGGAGCAGCCTCCAGACCACACCCTACATCTAAACAAGGGCATGCACTTTATTCCTGAGTGTGCATCTGACTGAGCAACTTGCTAACTGATAAGCTATCTCCCCAGCCCTGATGCTGGTTTTGCAGGCATTAATAAGAATGCAAGACTAGGGCTGGAGAGATGGCTTAGTGATTAAGGGACTTGCCTGCAAAGCCAAAGGACCTAGGTTCAATTCCCTAGAACCCACGTAAGCCAGAAGCACAGGTGGTGCATGTGTCTGGAATTCATTTACAGCCACTGGAGGTCCTGACATTCCCATTCTCTCTCTCTCTCTCCTATCTGCTTCTTTCTGTCTCTCATATAAATAAATTTAAATTTTTTTTTCGGTTTTTCAAGGTAGGGTTTCACTGTAGCTCAGGCTGACCTGGAATTCACTATGGAGTTTCAGGGTGGCCTCGAACTCACAGCGATCCTCCTACCTCTGCCTCCTGAGTGCTGGGATTAAAGGTGTGCACCACCACGCCTGACAAAATAAAATATTTTTAAAAAAGAATGCAAGATTAATGGAATCATGGAAGCGTCCACCTAAGTTTCACGGGAAAACCTAGGACACCAGGCAATATGTAGCAGGATCAGGATCCCTATAGTCACCCACTAAGAGGGAAACACATTAGAGTGTGAGGTTAAAGCCTGAGACAGAGTGGACACTCAAGAAGTTGGAGAGGCCAGAAACATGGACTGTCTGTCAAGGAAAGCCACAGGCTGTGAAAACAACCAGCCCAAGATACAGGCCATGTGAGTGGCAACTGCAAGGCCCTAGAGACAGCACAAGCCAAGTCCTTGGGAGGTCACATCATGTCATCACATGCTCCACATGGTGAAAGTGGAACGTAGGATTTGATGTTTGCATTGTTGCTTTAGTCCTTGCCATTTTCTCATTCCTCCCTTTTGGAATGAAAATTTGTATTCTGTCCTACTATTGTATATTGCAAGTTTGTAACTTGTTTTTTTATTTTTTTAAGTATTTTATTTTTACGTATGTATTTGAAAGGGAGGAATAGATGGAGAGAGAGAATGAGTGTGCCAGGGCCTCCAGCCACTGTAATCTAACTTCAGATGCACGTGCCACCTTGTACATCTGGCTTACATGGGTCCTGGGAAATAAAACCTGGACCTTTGGCTTTGCAGGCACGTTCTTTGACCTCTAAGCCACCTACTCAACCCTTGTTGTTTTTTTTTTTGTTTTAATTTTATTGTATCTTAAAGGGTTTCAGAACTAGGAGTTTGCCTTCAGATCTTAGTTTCCCACCAGGAATAGATGGTAAGACCCTATTGCGGAAGACTCCACATACTTGGGCTGCAAGGTCAGTGCAAAATCCTGCTGGAGCTGAGCTGATAACCTCCTACATGTAGACCAGCTGACAGAAAGCTGAAAAAAGCTACAGTGCATGCAGCTCTATGGGACTGAGAAGTCATCAGTGGAGATAAACAGCTGTGGACACTGTAAGCCTGAAGTCCGGCCAGCCAGACCAAATGAGCCAACAGGTGCCATAGTGGCATGTCTACTATGGGGAAACCAACCACTCTCTAATTGAACTGAAGGCCTGCTCCACTGAAGGGAATATATGCCTGGTACTCAAAACCTATGACAGGGGAGGTCATGAGCCATAGGGGTGTAACGTCTGCTGCTGTCTGGCTAATGCTCAACAAACTACCCAGTAAGCACTTCCCTTAATGTTCATACCCATATGTTAATGCTACTCTCACTTTTTGTTAGAGAAGCTTCTCTTTTCAGATGGCAGTGACCTTGGAATGACTCAAAAGGTATCATGCTGCTGAGAAGTGACAAAGGAGTACTCAGCACTAAAATATCTCTATCACACCTTCCAAGGCTCAGGGTCCATTGCAGAAGAGGTGTAAGAAAGAATGCAAGAGCCAGCTGGGTGGTGGTGGCACACACCTTTAATCCCAGCACTTGGGAGGCAGAGGTAGGAGGATCGCTAAGAGTTCAAGGCTACAGACTACAGAGTGAATTCCAGGTTAGCCTGGGCTTGAGCGAGAGTCTACCTCGAAAAAACAAATAAAGGGCAGAACTGCTTACAATACAATCTTCTGGACACAAAATGGCTTGGCTATCTACAACCTCTCAATGCCTGGAACAACTTACACAAGACCCTCATTATAGAAGGAAAAGATGCCGGGCACGTTGGTACACACTTTTAATCCCAGCACTCAGGAACCAGAGGTAGTATTGCCATGAGTTCAAGGCTACCCTGAGACTACATAGTGAATTCCAGGTCAGCCTGAGCTACAGTGAGACCCTATCTTGAAAAACCAAATTCGAAAGAAAAAAAGAAA
This sequence comes from Jaculus jaculus, assembly GCF_020740685.1. Lineage (NCBI taxonomy): Eukaryota > Metazoa > Chordata > Mammalia > Rodentia > Dipodidae > Jaculus > Jaculus jaculus. Next base: position 22,780,207 of record NC_059103.1, read on the forward strand.
GAAAGAAAAAAGAAAAAGATGATGACATCAAAATAAGAGAGAGACTAATTGGGGGGCAGGATATGATGGAGAATGGATTTGTGAAGGCGAAAGTGGGGGAGGAAGAGAATTTTTATGGCTTATTATGTATAATTATGGAAGCTGTCAATTAAAAGAAGTTTCATGGAAAATGTTAATAAAAATTTAAATAATAATAATAAAAATAAATAAAAAATGTTTAGCCAGGCATGATGGTGCATGTCTTTAATCCCAGCACTCAGGAGGCAGAGGCAGGAGGATTGCCATGAGTTCAAGGTCACCCTGAGAATACAGAGTGAATTTCAGGTCAGCCTGGGTTAGAGTGAGACCCTACCTCGGAAAACAAACAAACAAAAAAGTTTGCCTTGAGTCTCAAAGGAGACTCTATACTTGAACTTTGAAGCAATACTGGACTGTTGAGACTCGTGAAGGAATTACTACACTTCTGGTTGTAGGCAGCATAACTGTAGCATGTTAGGCCAAACTATGTCTGTTATTCTCTTTCTGTTGGGGATCAGTATGGTTTAAGGAGATGTGTCTGAGTGCTAAGATAACAAGGGGTGGACTCAGGATCATTAACTTGATTAGACTGAGAAATGCATATAACATTAACTAGGCACACCTCTGAGTGTCTCCAAGAGTGTTTCCAAAGAGGACTGTGAAGGCTTTCACCTGAACAATGGCTTATCCCAATGATGGATTATATACGAACTTGGGAAATCTCTGTAAGACCAAGAAAACTCCATATATGTATACTTCTACACAGAATGAGGCTGCAATTACTCATGCTCATTTAATAATGAGAAGTATATGAGGTCTGCACTGCAGTGCTTAGAAAGCTCCTTTTTCAACTTTGTTATCTACTGTCAGCTAGGGTCAAAAAAGACACAGCACAGGGCAAGAGTCCAAGAATTCTGTATTCTAAAATTATATACAGTGTACCAGTCCTTATGGAATTACAGTGTACATGACCAAACCTGCAGTTGACACGTGTGTCATGCTTGTAGAGGATATCTTGCTCTTTTTGTTTAAAGACAGAATCTTTTCACATAGTCCAAGCTGACCTAGAATGCATGATTCTCCTTCCTCAGCCTCCAGAGTGCTAGGATTACAGGGCAGGCCACCACACCCAGCCCTAACATGCAGTTTCAGTCATAAGGTCTTTTTGTCAATGTGATGGCTCTGCTGGATGAACCCACAGTGGCCCAAAGCCTGAGGAGTCTAATGTAGCATGACTGCAGGAGAGGCCACTGCTAGCTGCTGAGGTGGCACCTGCAGACTGGCCCCTAGTCACAGGTGCCAACAACCTTTGCATCCCCTCAGTTCATGACTTCCAACAGGACAGAGTTCAAAGACCACAACCCAAGTGGAAGAACTATGACACCTGAAAGTAACATTCTCACTTCCTCCCTGACTAGTGTGCTCACGACACAGTAGCATCCACAAAGCTTTCAGTTATTAATAAGTAAGGAAGAACAGGACCAAAACACAGATCTCTCTCACTGGCAGCCTGTCTAGACACGTAAGCTACTTCTTAAGAATTCTACTTTAGGGACTGGGGAGATGGTTCCACAGTTAAAGGCACTTGCCTGCAAAGCCTGACAGCCAGAGGTCAATTCCCCAGACTGCACATAAAGCCAGGTGTACAAAGTGACACATGCATTCAATGAAAACCACACTGGATGCTAAAGACTACTTAAGGACAAGATGCCTTGAAAACCCTACTGTCAGACGAGGTGTGGGTGAGACAGGGCAGAGGGAAAAAGAGCATCAGACGGCAAACAACCCACTCCTTCAGGCACTTCAGACAGACAAGAAGTGAAGCATGTATTATGGACATAAGCATAGGCAAAACAAAGAGCAAGGCAGTTGCCACCAGAGAGGCTCACCCACACTCCAGCAAGCAGGCATCAGCTTCCTGATTCCTACTTCACATCGCTTTTTATTCACAGCCATGCTGCAGACATCCCATGCTTGTGGTATATACACAGGACCAATTCAGGAAGGCAAAGAACTACCCTTCCTTTTTACACAATCTTGGCCTCCAAATGCTAGGATTTACTCAGTGCTAGAAATCAGCATGACTTAAATATTTACATTCACAGCATTTGTCATACTATGCACTAACAGAAAAAAAGAATACTTTGAACTAAGTATTGGTGGCATACACCTTTAATCCCAGCCTTCATGAGGCTGAGGTAGGAGGATCACTGTGAGTTTGAGTGCAACCTGAGCTAGGGTGAGAGCCTGCTTTGAAAAATAAAAAAGTAGGTTAAGTAAGTAAATAAGAACTCTCTACAAGCTAAGTGACAACTTGTTTAGGGTGTCCAGATGCTTTCAACAGATGACTATCAACTAAGAACACTGTTCCACAACTTCAGGGTAGGATAAAGAAAAAGATGGCTCAGTGGGTAAGAGCACTTGCTGCACACGCATGATTGATATGCCATTATGTTTTCTACTATGCTCACGTACAAAAACATAAGAAAATGGCCAAGACTAGAACAGGAAAAATGAAAACACAGTCCACAAGCTGGAAGGCACGTCTGAACTATGAACAAGAATCATGCATTGTTTCTGACGAGACCTAGTACAAAGCCTCCTCACCAAGGACATTCAGAACAGGCGACTATCAACCAAACAGCTTCTTAGAACAGCCCTTCTGCATTTCCAAAATTAAAACTCAATATTATCAAAGGAGGGAAGTGAATAAATCACACAAAATCCAACATTAATTCTTACTGTCCAACAGTGTCAAAAAATCATGGCCTGTCATCCAACCCCAAATAAGATGCCTTCCTGAATGAACTTTACTTTTTACTTTTATTCTTTATACCTCTCAGTTTTTTTTTTTTTCATTTGAGATTGACAGACAGAGAGAGAAAGAGGCAGATAGAGAGAGAGAATGGGAGCACCAGGGCCTCCAGCCACTGCAAATGAACTCCAGATGCATGTGTCCCCTTGTGCATCTGGCTAACGTGGGTCCGGGGAAATCCAGCCTCAAACCAGGGTCCTCAGGCTTCACAGGCAAGCACTTAACCACTAAGCCATCTCTCCAGCTCTCAGTTCCACTATTAATTTCCAACTAAAAAAACAAAACCTTGGGTTGGCTTCACAGCCAAATTACCCTGATAATTTGTCTGTTGAAATTCTTAGGCTTTTTCAAAGGGAAATGGGCATGTTCCTCTCCTTCAGTCCAGGGCCCCACAGACGTTAATGTGGTTTTCAGTAAAATGATTTTTTTGTTGTTGTTGTTTTGAGGTAGGGTCTCACCCAAGCTGACCTAGAATTCACTAAGTGGTCTCAAGGTGGCCTCAAACTCACAGTGATCCTCCCAAGTGCTGGGATTAAAGGTGTGCATCAACACACTTGGCAAATGTTCTTATTTTTAAAAACAACAATGCAAGGTGGTTATGAACTTTAAATGTGCTAATAAAAAATTGGGACATAGCAAAGCTATTAATAATATTAATTTTTAAAATGACAGTGCTGGAAATACAGCTTATTTGGCAGAGTGCTTGCCCAGCATGCACAAAGCTGCCAGTTTGATCCTTAGCACCACATAAACTGAGGAAATAGAGGGGGGATGAATCACAAATTCAAGGTTGTCCTCAGCCACAAAACACATTAGAGGTCAACAACAGCAACAAACAAACAAACTAAACCCAGGAACACAAGACTCAGTTTACGTAAAGAGCCCGCAGCTAGGAACCACACAGGCAAGGCACAGCAGACAAGTAGGTTCCGAGCTCCTCAACCAGAGCACGCCAGGAGTGAGCTCAATGACTCAGCAAGGAGGGGAGATGCCTTAGCCCATGACTGACACTTGGGATGTCTTGCCAATGCCAAGTGCACCATATTGCCAAGTGGTATTTTCTGCCCATTTATCTACTTTTCATGGTTCTACTGTAATTAACTTTTCCCCACATAATCTGAGTAGGGTTTACAAGATATGAGTAGGTGAACACCACAGGTCCTGACAGGGTCCTCTTGTGCACAGCTCACAGCACTGACATTCTTTCGGTGTATGGAACACAACCAAGAATCGGGAAGCTTCCTATTTGCTCTATTCTTTGTTAAGCAAAAATATGTGGCAAAAATAGCCAACTCTTTAAATTCATTACATCATCGACTCTGTTGAACTGGAAAGTACCATGCGCATGCACAGTTTTTAACTTCTGGCGTCCTATCTTTCTAAATGTGAACTTGTCACGTAGACACTTGTTGAGCAGCAGCTCTGTGCAAAGCAAGTTCTGTAGGAGGACACAGCAAGATGAGCTCTGAATCACAAGAGGTGTGAGGTATGAACTTACTAACCAGAGATTGTCAGAGTGATCTCCTGTGGAGACCCCGAGGACGATGTGGCGGTGGGGCCAGCAGCCTGAGCCAGAACCTGGCTGAGACTCGAGTTGTTGATGGTCAGGGTGATCTCGTGGGGGCCCGTGGAGGTGGACACAAGGCCTGGTGAAGTCATCACTTGAGTGAGGTCTTGCGCCCCTGCTTATCAGCACAAAGGAGAAGAACAATGAGCTCCAAAATGATATACTTCTCTGTGTTTATATTTACATGTCATCCTCACGCAGGGGCCATGCTAATCTTCTCTGAATCATTCCAATTTTAGTGTATGTGCTGCCGAAGTGAGCACTCTTTGTTTATATTTAAATAACATAGTTAGAAGGCTCTTTCAAAAAGTTAAAGATGGGCTGGAGAGATGGCTTAGCGGTTAAGCGCTTGCCTATGAAGCCTAAGGACCCCGGTTCGAGGCTCGGTTCCCCAGGTCCCACATTAGCCAGATGCACAAGGGGGCGCACGCGTCTGGAGTTCGTTTGCAGTGGCTGGAAGCCGTGGTGCGCCCATCCTCCCTCTCTCCCTCTGTCTTTCTCCCTGTGTCTGTCACTCTCAAATAAATAAATAAAAAATGAACAAAAAAATATTTAAAAAAAATATTTAAAAAAAAAGTTAAAGATTAAATTAATTGTCACCTCTAACTACATTATCTAAAAGGGTAAGACTTGCCCTAGAATGCACAAAGACCTAAGTTTGCTCCCCAGTGCCACAAAAATGGCAAAGAAACAGGAAAGAGGACAGGAAGGGAAGGGTCAATAAGCCCCGTAAGAGAAGTCTATGGAGTAATAGGAAGCCAGTAACGGGAAGTAATTCCACGAGAACAATAACCTAACAGACATATGCGGAGTGAGCACCACTGAAACTAAGGCAACCCGAGGTCTTCTGATTTATTTGGTGAGCTTTACAAAGACATGAAAATGACATCATACTGACTAAATTCAAAAGTGCTACCATGAAGCAGGGCGTGGTAGTACATGACTTTAATCCCAGCACTTGGGAGGCAGAAGTAAGAGGACTGCTGTGAGTTAGTTCAAGGTCACCCTGAGACTGCATAGTTAATTCTACGTCAGCCTGGACCAAAGTGAGACCCTACCTCAAAAAAACCAAAACCCAATTAAAAAAAAGGGGGGGACCACCAGGAGCAAGAGGTTGAGATAATTGGAGTTTGAGCTGCTGAAGTAAACAGGTGGCTGGTTCTTACCACTGCTGCTGGTGGTCAGCACAGACTCCTGTTCAGACAGCGGGCCAATGGTCAAATTAGCAGAGGTCACCGTGGGCTGTAAGGACAGGCCTGAGATGGGCTGAATGACTACACTGGCTGGGACGGTGCTGTCCGGCGTCTGCAGAGAGCTGCTCTGTGAGGCTGTGCCAGGCTCCCCGGCGAGTGGCTGAGTGAGCAGGTTGCCCTGCTGCAGTGTTTGCTGCAAAATGCTTGGATCAATCTGAAAAGCAGCCGGGACACTTGTCATGAGAACTCTGTGCCTCTGTGTGAGTTATGAGGATAATGTTAAGGCAAGAAGCCCTGGCAGTTATCATACCTGTAAGGTGATATTATTAATGCTGGAGGCATCAATTCCAGATATCTGAACATTTGGTCCAACCAAATTAGCAGCAAGTTGTAACTGGATACCTTCCAGGGTGGCCAAGCTCCCATCTGTCAAAGACACCGTCAAGTCGCCACCAGCTACCAAGAGAAAAAGAAAGGGAAGGAATGAAGACTTTAAATTCTTTAAACATAAAATAACTCACATTTTGCACTGGGATTTTAGAATAAGTTTTCCATAATACGCTAATATGATCTATTTGAGGAATACTGATATTTACACTAACATACTATCTGTGTCATAACAAAGCAAGCCTTATGAAATAAATAACATGCCCTACTTAAAACATATTAGAAGGCCAGTCTGCTGGTTGCCCCATGGTTTAAAACAATAGCACTCATTAAGGAGAGGCAGGTCCGCTATTGCCATCCCCCAAGTCACAGGCACAGGAGGAAAGGCACCTGGGGTTTTGATTGCTGCAAGAATCGTGACACTTGTAAATACATAAATAAACCCAACTGGCAAAACTCTAATCTTTTTCAAACAGTGTGTAACCAACAACAGCAGAATAGCTCCTAAAAATGACTACATTTATGAGACTGCCAATTGCAAAGGGTCCACATTTAGATCCACTAAAACAAAAGCGAATCAAAGTACAAAGGTGTTAAAAGCAGAACTGATGGAAAAAGAATTGGGAACTGATGGGCTCTTGGGAGAACATCCACTTTCCCTACTGCCTTACAAGGGAACAGCTCAGGAATGAGGTGTCTTGCTGTGGGAACCAATGTGCGGTACACATGTTCACACGAGTCCATGCGTCCTTACCTGACACTGAGGCGGGCAGGATAGCTTGGCCCACCAGCCCTTGTTGAAGCAAGCTTTGGTCCAGCTGCCCCGTCAGAACAGAGTTGTTCATGATGAGCACACTGGGGTCGGTGGGGGAGGGGCTGAGGAGGCTCACAGGCTGGAGGGCTTCTGACGAGCTTCGTGTCACGGGCTTTCTGGCTTTCTTGGGATCCGGTTTGTAATGGAACTGCATATGAGTCTTCCTCCGCCCAGACGTGCGGAAGCGCAGCTCGCAGTGTGGGCACTTGAAGGGCTTCGCCCCCGTGTGCAGGCGCATGTGGACCTTCAGGCTGCCCTTTGTGGAGAAAGCATTGCTGCACACATGGCAGCTGAACAGCTTCTGGCCTGCAAAAAGGCCAGTGTCAGCAGGGCTAACAGCAAGATGAACTCAAAACCCTCACCAGCCAGTGTGGACATGGTACGCTGGGTCCACAGACCTTGATGCTTTAAGAGATCTTGAACCACCTCACAGGATGTGGAAATCTACCCACACTGTCTACTAATGGTTCAAAGACCCTCTACGTCTAACGACCTGAAATCACTACATGGCCTGGGTTCTTAACTGGAGTATTTGATTTTTATCCACCAAAATCCAAAAGGTAATGTGACTTCACCCTGGCCCATACTCCTGTTGTTTTTTGCACACAATGAGTAGGTCAACATCTCAGCATCTCTTCGTTTTCTCTTCTGCCAGGCAGAACATATGAGAACAGAGGTAGCACCATACTTGCAGGATGTGCACTTGAAATTCTATCCTGGCCCTCATGCTGGGTTTCTTCTCCCCTCTGGCTCTCCTCATGATCACCTGCACAGCAGCCATAGAATGCTATTGGCACCAACTACCCTGGAGAGCCTGGGGGCAGGAAACCTCCTGGCTTTCTTTCTCATTCTTCTGCCCAAGACACAAACACTACCTGTTACCAGAGCTATGGAAAAGGATTCACAGAAGCACTGGCAAGCCTGTGAGCCTACACTGTTCTGAAGTCCTCCACAGTCTCCTTACCATTCCCGGGGGAGAAAGAAGCAACAGACGCTCTCCACTGCTTATCCAAGTAGCCTACACTGAATTCCATGTACGAGACAGCTCAGTGGATCTGCGGCTGCCAAGTAATCCCCATCCATCCCCAGCAAGTTCAGAGCACAGCACAAGACAGACATGGGAAACTGCATGTGGAAAAGTCTCATTAAGTGCTTCACCTCTGTTTAGTTCCCAACATTAATCCATCAGAAAAGAATCACAGAACTTAATTTAAATGTATGAAATTCCACTCATACTTGGCTGCTTGATTCTCCTCATAATCAAAACTTTGGGATACAAATTAGTTTAATGATTGCATCCTGAAATCACAGTAATTAATGATTCATGAACTTAGTAATAAGATCATAAAAGGTGCTAAGATCTGGTAACTACCATCAGATTTTGTTTTGTTTTTGTTTCTCGAGGTAGGGTCTCACTCTGGCTCAGGCTGACCTGTATGTATGTATGTATGTATGTAGTCATCTCAGGTGGCCTCAAACTCATGGCGATCCTCCTACTACCTATGCCTCCCAAATGCTGGGATTAAAGGCGTGTGCCACCACACCCGGCTTTTTTGTTTGTTTGTTTGTTTTTCATGGTAGGGTCTCATTCTAGCCCAGGCTGACCTAGAATTCACTACGTAGTCTCAGGCTGGCCTTGAACTCACAGTGATTCTCCTATCTCTGTCTCCTGAATACTGGGATTAAAGGTATGTGCCAGCGTTGTTCTGGGTTTTTTTCTTTATTGTCGTTGTTTTGGGTTTTATTTTGTTTTGTTTTTGGTTATTCCGAAGTAGGGTCTCACTCTGGCCCAGGCTGACCTGGAATTCACTACGTAGTCTCAGGGTAGCCATGAACTCACAGTGATCTTCCTACCTCTGCCTCCTGAGTGCTGGGATTAAGGATGTACTACCACGCCCAGCTGTTCTGGGTTTTTTTGTTTGGTTGCTTGGTGTGTTTTTTTTGTTTTTGGTTTTTTTTGAGACAGGGTCTCACTCTGGTCTAGAGTGATTTAAAATTCACTCTGTAGGCCAGGCTAACCTGGAACTCACAGCGATCTTCCTAGTTCAGCTTCTCCAATACTAAGATATTAAAGGTGTGAGCTATCACATCCCAAGTCCTCAGATTTTTTTGGGGGGGGGGGGTTGCTTTTTCAAGATAGGAACTCACTCTTTGGTCCCAGGCTGGCCTCAAACTCACAGCAATCCTTCTATCTCTGCCTCACAAGTGCTATGATTAACGGCATGTACCACCATGCCTGGCTGAAATCCTCACATTTTAAAAGACATAGGAAACTAACCCTGTGCCTGAATGAGACTAAAAGGTGACCTTGTCAAAGAAGGTGTGGAAGCCTAGGTAAGAACACAAATGCTTGTAATTAGACTTGAGATCAGATCCCTTCTTCTTAAGAATTAAACCACTTTCTTTTTGTTAGGAATAAAAACATCATTTATATTCACTTGTTCATGGCTCCTGGTTTTTGAGCCTTTGCTAACTTTGAAAGCATTGTGCACACAATTATTTAGACGTGGCCTACAGCAACTCAGGGATCTATTCCTTACCTGTGTGGGTCTTCACATGGCAATCAAGAGTTGATTTCACAGTAAAGCTTTTCCCACATTCGTCACACTTATATGGCTTTTCTCCAGTATGGATTCGAACATGCCTATCCAAAAAGCATTTGTAATTAAGTAATTTTCTTTTTAACTATACACACAAACACCTTCATGATTTAAAAACTTATAACCATAAAAATCATGTGCTACTATGTTCTGTTTAAGTTCCAAATAAAAATGTTAAGCTTCACTCTATACAAAAGCCTAAACAAAAATATTTTCAATCAAGATTAATGAAAATGAAAAAAAAAAAAGATTAATGAAAATGAGACCAGTTCCCACAAATCCCGAGCCCTCTTACACTAACACCAAGTAGACAAACAGGACTGCAGCGGTGGTAGAGGAGACACTGCAAGGGAAGCAGCCACAAAATCAGGGCTGCTGCCAGGACACAGGACACGACCATGTCCCTCCTCCTGTTAGAGGTTCCAAGGACCTAAGCACATGACCAGAAGCCCTTGAGAGAATGTGTCAACAGAGAGGATGAGCCCTGTGCAAGTGCTCCAAGGACACAGCCTCTGGAGTGTCATCAAAGCCTAGTGACAGGGCTGGAGAGATGGCTTAGCGGTTAAGTGCCTGCCTGTGAAGCCTAAGGACCCTGGTTCAAGGCTCAGTTCCCCAGGTCTCACGTCAGCCAGATGCACAAGGGGGCACATGCGTCTGGAGTTCGTTTGCAGAGACTGGAAGCCCTGGCGCGCCCATTCTCTCTCTCTCCCTCTATCTGTCTTTCTCTCTGTGTCTGTCGCTCTCAAATAAATAAATTAAAAAAAAAAAAAAGCCTAGTGACAGAACTCTGATAGAAACCCTACCTCAAAAAAAAAAAAAAAAAAAAAAAAAAAAACAGCAGAGATGAGGGAAAAGAGGGTACCAACACATGATGTATCCATACAAAATATGTTGTTAGTAACAATAAAAAAATAAAAATAAAAAATATTCCTAAAGACTCCATATGCTTAGACTGCAGGGTCACTGAGAAATCAAGCTGGAGCTGAGCTGAAAACCTCTTCTCTGCAGACCACCTGACAGAAAGCTGGAAAAAGCTATACTGCTTGCAGCCCTAAGGAAGACAGAAGTCATCAGCAGTGAAAACAGTGGACACTGCAAGCCTTAAGTTTGGTCAGCCAAGGCAAATGACTGAGGAGGTACAATAATGGCAGGTCTGTTATAGGGAAAACCAACCACTCTCTCAGTTGGACTAGAGGCATGCTCATTGGGAGGGAATACATGCCTGGTACTGAAAACCTAATCAAAAGCTTATGGTGGGAGAGGACATGAGCTTTAGGAGTGCAATGCCTGCTCTTGTCTGGCTAAATGCATATATTATTCTCCAAAGTGCCCTGTAAGCACTTTTCTTAACATTCATACCCATGTATTACTGCTGCTCTCACTTTTGGTTAGAGAAGCATCACCTTTCAGATGGTGGTGACTACTGGGATGACCCAAAGGCACCATAGTGCTGAGAGATGTGACCGCGGGCTATTCAGCACTGAAACATCTCCATCATACCTTCAGGGTCCATTGCAGAAAAGGTGGTGGAAATAATGTAAGAGTCAAAGGAAGGATAGGGCTGCTTACAATGCAATTGTTAAGTTGGCCTCAATATCCATGACCTCACAGTGCCTAGCACTACTTTTGCAAGACCCTCATAATAGGAAGAAAACATGATGACATCAAAATAAAAGAGACTAATGGAGAAGAGGGAGCAGATATAATGGAGGGTGGATTTGTGAAGGGAAAAGTGGGGAAGGGAGGGAAGAGACTTATTATAGTTTATTTTCTATAATTATGGAAGTTATCAATTTAAAAAGTTAAATAAAGAGGTGCTAGAGATGGCTTGGTGGTTAAGGCACTTGCCTATGAAGCCTAAGGATGCAAGTTCAATTCCCCAGTACCTACGTAAGCCAGATGCACAAGATGGCACATGCATCTAGAGTTCATTTATAGTAGCTACAGCATGCTATTCTCTTGTCTCTTCCTCTTTCTCCTTCCTCCCTCTCTCAAATAAATAAATAAATAAAATATTTTTCAAAATCAATGAACAGAAGCAGGGTGTGGCGGTGCATGCCTTTAATCCCAGTGCGAGGCAGAGGTAGAGGATCACCATGAGTTCGAGGCCACCCTGAGACTACATAGTGAATTCTAGGTCAGTCTGATCTAGAGTGAAACCCTACCTCAAAAAACCTAAAAGGAAAAAAAAAAAAAAAGCTTGTGGTGCTCACCAAGAAAGATATATCAGACTGAGCTTCTCTTTCAGACAGCAGTGACCAGGCTAGAGAGATAGCTTAGTGGTTAAGGTGCTTGCCTGCAGGTGGTGGTGACCAGTGGGATGAAACGAAAGTCACCACAGTGCTGAGAAGTGATAGTGGAGTGCAGCACTGAGACACCTCTATCACACCTTCCAAGGCTCAGGGTCCATTGCAAAGAGGTGGCAGAAAGAATGTAAGAGCCAAAGGAAGAGTAGGACTGCTTACAATGCGCTCTTCCAGACACAAAATGGCCTGGATATCCACGACCTCACAGTGCCTGACACTACCTGTGCAGGACCTGTGCAGTAGGAAGAAAAGATGATGACATCAAAATAAAACAGACTGAAAGGGGAGGGAATATGACAGAGGGTGGATTTGTGAGGGGGAAATTAGAGTTAGAAGGTAATTAGCATGGCTTATGGTCTAAAATTGTAGAAGCTGTCCATAAACAGTTAAAAAAAAAAAAAAAGATATCAGTCTGGTATGTGGTGCACACCTGTACTCCTAGCCCAAAGGCTAAGGTAGAATCACTGTGAGTGTGAGGCCAGCCTAGATGACAAAGTGAGTTCTAGGTGAGCCTGAGCTGGAGTGAGAACCTGCCTCAAAAGCAAACAAAAAAAAATTTTTTTTAAGCTATCATATTTAAAAACTAAATGAATTCTAAACCAGACGTGATGGCATACACCTTTAATCCTAGCACTTGGGAGGCAAAGGTAGGAGGAGCGCCATGAATTTGAGGCCTCCCTGAAAACACAGAGTAAATTCCAGGTCAACATGGGCTAGAGTGACACCCTACCTCGATAAACCAAGAAAAAAAAATTAAATGAATTCTAGAACTTAACATAGATAAGCGTGTAGGCACTTCTGACACACCCATGAGTAACTGTCCATTGTGGTGCCTGGTGCTTTGTTTTCCCATGACCTTTACTCAGTATGCAATAAGGAAAGCTGAGCCTAGAATACTCTCTCCTAGTACAGGAGAGACTGGTACAAAGATGGTCTCAGAACTGCTAGCTGTCTTGCTTCCTGTTTCGAGGATACTTCACTCCGGTGCTTCCACCTTTGTGATAGAAACATCCTGGTGTTCAGTGATGACTGGCAGTGTCTTGTCTCAAATGGCCTGTTGTCCTTACTGGCTGCTGGCCAGTACATCACACACTGGTGAGTGCCTGAAGTTGGGTACAGCCATCTCAACTGCTCACAGCAAGCATGCATGCATGGCACAACTATCCCATTTGACTCATGTTTCAACCTGATGGAGCTCCCCTGGTCACATGCACCACTGGCCAAGGCTCCCCTCATGAAACTTTGCAGCTACTGAAAACAATTCCTCGGGCTGCAGAAATGGCTCAGTGGTTAACAGCACTTGTTGCAAGGCCTGACAGCCTGGGCTCAGTTCACCAGTTACCCATGTAAGCCAGATGCACAGAGCAGCACATGCCTCTGGAATTCATTTCAGTGACCAGAGGCCTTTGTGTGCCCATTTTTCTCTCTGCCTCACTCTGCTTGCAAATATTTTTTTAATTACTTATTCGTTTATTTGAGAGAGACAGAGAGAGAGGGAAGCAGATAGAAAAGAGAATTACCACCCCAGGGCCTCCATCCACTGCAAACGAACTCCAGATGCATGCACCACCTTGTGCATCTGGCTTACGTGGGTCCTGAGTCCTTTGGCTTTGCAAGCAAGCATTTTAACTGCTAAGCCATCTCTCTAGGCCATACAAATAATCATACATAAAAATATTAAAAAAAAACAACTTTCCATCTTCTCCATAATTAACCTTGTACTGTCTCCACCTGCAGAGTCCTGTCCGGAACACTGGTGTGGTTCACATGCTCTTCTGCAGCCGGCTCCATCTGGGCCTTCTCTCTCTGCGCCACCTGGCTGAGCGCACATCTCTTCCCTTTTCCCTTCCCCTTCCCAGGAGTCTCCACATGTGCTCAGGAGCCACATGCTTCCCACTGGGGAGCTACACCATTCCTGCCCACCCTTGCCCAAAGTGTGGCCAGCCTCCACCCCTTGGAGCACTGTGGAACGCAGAGCCTGAAGAAAGTTCATTTTGTTTCTGGAGCCACCTCAGGTCTTCACAGTTCTGTTGGTTATTAGGCTGCTCGATGAGCCCCACCTGTTGACTCCCCCTCCTCGCACTACACCAAGCGCTGCTCCCGCACTCTGCAGAACAGGGTCTGGGCGTGGCCTTCATCCCAGTCTACAAAGCCCAGGAACCCCTCACAGTCTCCCCTGTAACTCGGGGGTCCCGGATTCTTTACCACTCTGCTACGCTCCGTCTTGCTGCCTGCCTTGTAACACCTGTTGGTCTCTAGTCTGTCCTCTCACTCTGGTCAAGGGGACTACTGCCACCCTCAGTCTAGTACCCTGTCTTCCTTGATAAGTAAGTTAGTGTTCATTTTCCACAACTGCTACAATCACACAGCAAAACATACAAGCAACTTACAGTGACAACAGACTTCCTCATCACTATTCAGAATGAGTTCACAGCAGATAATGCAGGCTTGAGACCACACCCTGCACAGGTGAGTTCCTATACTGTGCTGAGGTCTCACAAGCACATGTAGGGCATACTTTCAAGTCTCCAGGAGCCCCGGGAAGAGTGGGGGTGTCCTCACCTCACCAGGTCACTGGGCTTCTTGAAGCTCTTGGGGCAGTATGTGCAGCAGTTGGCATGCTTGGGCTCAGCCTCCAGCTCTGCCTGCTTATCCTTCATCTCGCTGATGCGGTCCTTTTCTGCAGCCGACTGCACCAGGACCTTCTCAGACACTGTAGCACTCTCCTGGGGCTGAATCTTGGCCAGCTGGGCTGTTTCCTCCTCTGTGAAAGTAATGACCTCAGGACGAGGCTTCCTCGATGCACTTCTGTCAGAGTTTTCTTCCTCTTCCTCAACACACGTGTCTAACCAGAGCACAGGAAGGGGAGTCAAAATCTTCATAAAAGCTCAAGTTTCAAACCAAAAAACAAAAGCTAGCTACATAAGGTTAGAGTTAGCAACTCAATTCAACCACACCTCAGCTGGCAAAGGGCGACCTCTGCCTCCATGACCCTATAGGGACAAGCAGCTGACCATGGGAGATGGCAGACAGGTGGAGGAGGTGCCAGAGCTCAGCTCAGTGTCCAAGGCACTGACATTCGTGTATGACTAAGGGTAGAATGTGATTCATCAGCAGACGCCCACCAAGGGAGACCAAAGTGATAGGCAGCAAAGAGCCCCCAGTTCAAGAGCATGGCCATCGAGAGTGAAATACAGCCGGGCGTGGTGGCGCACACCTTTAACCCCAGTGCTCAGGAGGCACAGGTAGGAGGATCACCATGAGTTCGAGGCCAGCCTGAGAAGACATAGTGACTTCCAGGTCAGTCTGATCTAGAGTGAGACCCTACCTCCAAAAAACAACAACAACAACAAAAAGAGTGAAACTTAGAGCCAGGTGTGATGGTGCACACCTTTAATTCCAGCACTCAGGAGGCAGAGGTAGGAGGATCACCATGAGTTCGAGGCCAGCCTGAGAAGACATAGTGACTTCCAGGTCAGTCTGATTTAGAGTGAGACCCTACCTCCAAAAAACAACAACAACAACAAAAAGAGTAAAACTTAGAGCCAAGTGTGATGGTGCACACCTTTAATTCCAGCACTCAGGAGGCAGAGGTAGGAGGATCACCGTGAGTTCAAGACCACCCTGAGACGACATAGTAACTTCCAGGTCAACCTGGGTTACAGTGAGACCCTACCTCAAAAAACCACACACAAAAAAAAGTGAGTGAGTGAAACTTAGGACTATATATGAGCTTAAGTATTCTCTTTACAAGAATATGGAAGAGAAAAGGAAGTGATTGGGCCAGGGTGGGGAACATAAGCAGTGTGGGGAGAGGGGAGAAGAGGAAAAAAATGAACAAAATCTAATTTTATTTGAAAATTCCACAATGAAACCTAACTTTGTAAATTAACGAAAAAAAATTTAAGGAAAAGATTAAGGGTATACTTCAAATGATTTGATAATAAGCTGCTTTCAAAGTACCATAAGGAAGCTGGACATGGTGGCACATGCCTTTAATCCCAGCATTTGGAAGGCAGAGGTAGGAGGATCGCCATGAGTTCAAGGCCACCCTGAGAGACTAGACAGTGAATTCCAGGTCAGCCTGGGATAGAAGGAGAACCTACCTCAAAAAAAACAAAAAACAGGGCTTAGCAGTTAAGTGCTTGCCTGTGAAGCCTAAGGACCCCAGTTTGAGGCTTGATTCCCCCGGACCCACATTAGCCAGATGCACAAGGGTACGCATGTGTCTGGAGTTCATTTGCAGTGGCTGTGCACCTATTCTCACTCTCTATCTACATCTTTCTCTCACTGTCTGTCTCTATCAAATAAATAGATAAAAATAAACAAAAAAAATTTTTTTAAACAAAAATAATACTGCAAGGAGGGCTGAGGAGATGGCTTAGCAGTTAAAGGCATTTGTCTAAAAAGCCTAACAACTTGGGTTCAATTCCCCAGTATCCATAGGTGGTGGTTTGAATAGATGGCCCCAAATATATTCATTTTTTTTATTGTTTGTAGTTTGCATCTGCAGCCACCTGGCTGGAAGCAGTGTCACTGGGTGGACATTAAGGTGTGGTGGTGGGTTTGAGATTTCAGTCTAAAGATCTGCAAAGTGTGCCTAGCTGGAGTTCCTGAAGTGTGCTGTGTGGCTTTTGACTTGTGCTTCTCTCTCTCTGCTTGGTCCTGTGAAAGCAGGCCAGCTTCTTCTACCATTATGGAACTTCCCCTGGATCTGTAAGCTTCCATAAACATCCCTTCCTCCATAACTGTGCCTGGTCTGGAAGTTCATCTCAATGAACCAGAAGATGTCTGCCATACCATATAAAGCCAGATACACAAAGTGGCCCAGGCATCGGGACACCTGGAGAAGGCCTCGGCATACCGATGCACACACTTGCTCTCTTTCTCCCTCTCAAATAAATAAAAATATTTTTTTAAACTACTGTAAGGAAAAACATGGTGTGAGGAGTTAGTCATAACTACAATACCCTAAACCCAAGGTGAAGGTGAAATGGCAAATGTGAGCCCTAAATTAGTGAGTTAAAAAGCAACCCAGGGGGCTGGAGAGACAGCTTAACAGTTAAGGTGTTTGCCTGCAAATCCAAAGGATCCAGGTTCGATTCCCCAGGACCCACATTAGCCAGATGCACAATGGGGTGCATGCATCTGGAATTCATTTGCAATGGCTAGAGGCCCTGACACGCCCATTCTCTCTCTATGTCTCTCTCCCTCCCCTTCTTTCTCTGTCAAATAAATAAAAATAAAAGTTTTTTAAGAAAAGAAAAAAAAAAAGCAACCCAGGGCTGGAGAGATGGATCAGTGGTTAAGGTGCTTGCCTGCCAAGCCTAATGACTAGAGTTTAATTCCCCAGTACCTATGTAAGCCAGATGCACAGAGCTATGAATACACTTGGAGTTCATTTGCAGTGGCAAGAGGCCCTGGCATGCCCATGCTCACTCGCACTCACTTGCTCTCTCTCTCTCTGCTTGCAAGTAAACAACTTTTTTTTTTAACCCAATCATCATGGGAGAAATGTGAACAAGAGGAGGAGGGAGGCTGGGGTTAGAAGGATCAGTCATGGAAGACAAAGCCAGGAGATTCAACATCCACTTTGCAGAAATTCTACAAGAAGAAAATACAGTGAACAAAAACTCCATATTATAGCTACAAGATTTGGAAAGAATTAAGGGCAAGTTATAGACAATTGCCCCCACCAACACTGACCATGAATATGGAGATACTTGTGTTAGAAAGAACTTGAGCAGCTGGAGGGATGGCTTAGCAGTTAAGGCGCTTGCCTGAGAAACCTAAGGGCCCATGTTCGACTCTCCAGATCTCATGTAAGCCAGACACGCAAAGGTGAGGCAAGCACAAGGTGACACATGCCCACTAGGTGGCACAAGTGTCTGGAGTTCAATTTCATTGGCTGAGGCCTTGGCGCGCGCTCTCTCTCTCCCTCTCTTTCTCTTTCTCTAAAATAAAGATTAAAATAACAAGTAACCAAGAACCCAATCAATATAGCACCAACCAAGAAAGGAAATAGACTATAAAATTACACACAACAAACAGAAGAACTAAGAGAGAATGGCACAAGTCAGGCCAAATGGTTATAGGAAGTGTAGGGGAGCCAGATCCCTAACAGAAGATATCAAAAGGTTATAGGAAGTATGAGAGAACTAGATCCCTATCAGAAGATGTCAAAGGGCATTGCAAGTCTTATATTTGGCCAGCCAAGCCAAATGAGCCAACAGGTGCAATAGTGGCACATCTATCATGGTCGAAACCAACTGCCCTCTAATTGGACTGGAGGCCTGCTCCATGGGAGGGAATATATCCATGATACTGAAAACTTAAAACAGGGGTAGTCATGAGCCCTAGGGTTGTAACATCTGCTGCTGTCTGGCTAAATGTATATACTATGTTTATCAAACTACCCAGTAAGCACTTCTCTTAATGTTCATACCCTTATATTAATGCTACTCTCACTTTTGGTAGAGAATCTTCTCTTTTCAGATTGTAGTGACCTTAGGATCCTGACTCAGAAGGCATCAAGGTGCTGGAAAAAAGTGACCGGAGTGCTCAGCACTGCAATATCTCTATCACATCTTCCAAGGTTCAGGGTCTTTTGTGAAAGAGGTGGCGGAAAGAACGTAAGAGCCAAAGGAAGGGTAGGACTCTTTACAGCGTACTCCCCCCAGACAGAAAATGTCCTGGATATCCATGACCTCACAGTGCCTGCCACTACCTACACAAGACCATCATAATAAGAGGAAAAGATGATGACATCAAAATAAAAGAGAGACTGATTGATAGGGGGTGGGGATATGGTGGAAAATGGAGTTTCAAAGGGGAAAGTGGGGGGAGGAAGGGCATTACCATGGGTATATTGTTTATAATCATGGAAGTTGTTAATAAAACAAATTTTGAAAAAAAAAATATCAAAGGGTTATTATAGGAAGTATGAAGGAACTAAATCCCTATCAGAAAATGTCAGAGGGTTATAGGAAGTGTGGGGGAACTAATCTCTATCAGAAGATGTCAGGTGTAGGTGGGACAAACCACAGATGAGTTTTCCCTATGATCAAGAAAGATGCAAAGATATCCCACACATGAAGGTATTTGTAAATGCTGAGGCAGTGGCATGCTGAACCCACAGGTCAGCACTGAGGCTTCTCTACCACTGAGAAGGAACATGTGGCTAGATTCACACAGGATTCATGACACACCACAGGATCCAGATGGGACACTTTATGTCCTGTACCCTATACCTCACATGAAGGAAAAATGACTTGTTCTTTATGCTTCAGCAGATCTGATAGCAGAAGTAACAGCTAGAAATAAGGCATTACTAAGTTCTATCAGACTGAAGTACTTCATGAGGTACCAATGGTCAGAAAAAGTTGTCTCAATAACACAAAAGTTAGAGCTTGGATAATTTAAAGGCAATCTTGGCAAATTCTAAAGACCCAGTCCTTGAAATCTAAGACTAAGAGAGAGACCCTGCAGTCTGACGTGGAACCTCAAGGTCAGATGACAACATACAGATAGAGAAAGGATCCTCAGCAGATCAAATGCCCTCCACATAGCATGGGCATGACACAGCAAGAGCCACTGTTCAGTGACAGCAACAGCTGCAGCCCAGACCAGACTCTGACCCACACACCATATGGGTGTGTGATACTGCATTTATATTCATGTTAATACACAGTACAATGCTATGTGCTGCTATCGCCTGTGGAAAAAACAATGTGTGCATTCTAACACTGCGGATTTGACTTTACAAAAAAAAAAAAAAATTACCTTAAGTAAAAAAGGCACATGCAAGCAATCATAATGGTATGGGAGTTGGGGACATGAACTTGTCTCATGTTTGACAGAAAATAAGATTAGGGGGCTGGAGAGATTGCTTAGTGGTTAAAGTGTTTGCCTACAAAGCCAAAGGACCCAGGTTCGGTTCCCCAGGACCTATGTAAGCCAGATGCACAAGTTGGCACAGGCATCTGGAATTCATTTGCAATAGCTAGTGGCCTGGGTGTGCCATTCTCTCTATTTGCACCACCCCCATAAATAAATAAACAAAGAGAGGAGGTTTGGCTTTCCTGGCAGACAGCAGATAGCTTAGTCAGCAAAAGTTTAAAAGGGGTGGAGGGATGGCTTAGTGGTTAAGGCATTTGCCTGCAAAGTCAAAGGACCCAGGTTCAATTTCTCAGGACCCATGTTAGCCAGATGTACGAGGGGGCGTACACATCTGCAGTTCATATATAGTGGCTGGCGGCCCTGGCAAGCCCATTCTCTCTCAAATAAGTAAAATAAAACAAAAAAGTAAGAAAAGTTAATACTTGATCAAAAAACAAAAGAGCTGGAGAGATGGCTCAGTGGTTAAGCGCTTGCCTATGAAGCCTTAGGACCCCGGTTCGAGGCTCAATTCCCCAGGACCACGTTAGCCAGATGTACAAGGGGGCGCACACATCTGAAGTTCATTTGCAGTGGCTGAAGGCCCTAGCACGTCCATTCTCTCTCTCTCAATCTCTCTCTCTCTCTCTCTCTCTCTCTTTCTCTCTCTCTCTTGCTCTCAGATAAATATTTTTAAAATTGAAAAAACCTTTCTAAATTTAAAAAAAAAAACATCAGTGTACTACTTAGCCAAAGCTATATAGAGCAGATTTCAAAAGTCAAGATGATTTGTTCATTAACTTATGTCTAAATGAACATTTGGCTAGTAACTGTGAGTCCACAATGGAAGTACCTCCTCCCTCTGTCTCTGCTGGTGCTGAGGTAGCAGAGGGGACCGTCTGGTGTCTCTTCATGTGCTTTTTACAGTGAACGGCAGTGCGGAAGCCCTCTTCACAGAACGGACATTTGTACGGCTTCATGCTCATGTGTGTGGCCATGTGCCGCGTGAGGCTGCCGTTGGTGGTGAAGGAGGCATTGCAGATGCCGCAGCTGAATGCCTTCACTCCTGTGGCAACAGACAAGGCGGAGGTGAGGAAAAGCCCCAGGTCCTCAGAGGCAAACAGAAACAGACATGTACTGTTAGCGTGTGTAGTTTTCAAGAACGAGACAATGCCAGAGGATTTAGAGAAACGTTTCTGAGGTTTGTAGACTGAACCTCAGAAACGTTTCTCCAAATCCTCCTCTGCATACCTTGTGCAGCCAGTGGCCTGTTAGGCTGGAGTCGGTGAAGACCCTCCACGGCTACAGTTCTGATGAAGTCCAACTCTGAGCCCTTCTACACTGGACCAGTAGCT
The DNA here is from genome assembly GCF_020740685.1 of Jaculus jaculus. Taxonomy (NCBI): domain Eukaryota; kingdom Metazoa; phylum Chordata; class Mammalia; order Rodentia; family Dipodidae; genus Jaculus; species Jaculus jaculus. The sequence continues at coordinate 22,801,137 of NC_059103.1, forward strand.
CCATGTCAGTCAGAATGGCTTCTTCCTGCCTCCTTAGTGGCACCTCCCATGGACAACTAACTTGCTGAAAACCATCCTTCCAACAGCCCTTAAAGTCACTCCCTGGACATCAGATAACGGGCACAACCATAAGACTTTTCCCTTTTTTTTTTTTTTTTTTTTTTTGGTTTTTTGAGGTAGGGTCTCAGTCTAGCCCAGGCTGACCTGGAATTCACCATGTCATCTCAGGGTGGTCTCGAGCTCCCAGTGATTCTCCTACCTCTGCCTTCCAAGTGCTGAAATTAAAGGCATGTGCCACCATGCCCAGCTTTTTTTTTTTTAAATGGTTTTTCAAGGTAGAGTTTCAGTCTATCCCATGCTAACCTGGAATTCACTATGGAGTCTCAGGGTAGCCTCAAACTCCAGAATGCTGAGATTAAAGGCATGCGCCACTACGCCTGGCTGACTTTTGCTTTTTTGAATAGGAATATTTGTATATTTCTAAGTGATACACTATCATTTTCAAACAAAACCTTATACATAATACATATTGACTGATGTTGATGTATATGTTAATCAACAGATAACTGTAATATACTAAAACATATTTAATTGCAAAATACATATCTAATAAAAAACTAACAAACTATATTAAAACAAAATCTTACCATAAAACAATCTTAACTTTAAATGGGCAGAAGATTAAACAGATAACTGTCAATAAGCACATGAAAAGATGGTCAACATCTCTAAACCCCTGAGGATAATCCCAGTAAACAAATACACAATACTAAGTACTGAATACTCAGTAAGCTAAAATCAGGGCATGGAGGAATCAGAATACTCCTGCATTGGTGGGTAGACAGATGTGCACAATAGTGTGCCTTACATTGGAAAACAGTCTAACAAATTCAAAAGTTAAAAAATGACTCTCAGGTCAGGCATGATGACACATGCCTCTGGATCACTATGAGTTCAAGGCCTGCCTAAGACTACATAGTGAATTCCAGGACAGCAGTATTTGCCTAAATCTGCAAGCATGCTGAAAACATACTAAAATGTATACTGTAAGTGAAATGAGTGACACATGGATTATATCTCAATAAGCTATAACATTATAAAGAAGGAAACTGGGCTGGAGAGATAGCTTAGCACTTAAGGTGCTTGCCTGTGAAGCCTAAGGACCCAGGTTCAACTCTCTATAACTCATGTAAGCCAGACACACAAGGTGACGCATGTGCATGAGGTCACACATGCACACAAGATGGCACACATGTTTGGAGTTAACTGCAGAGGCTGGAGGCCCTGGCGTGCCAATTCTCTCTCTCTTTCTCCCTCTCTCTCATATAAAAAGAAAGAAGCCAGGCGTGGTGGTACATGCCTTTAATCCTAGCACTCAGGAGGCAGAGGCAGGAGGATCACCATGAGTTCGAGGCCACCCTGAGACTACATAGTGAATTCCAGGTCAGCCTGGGCTAGAGTGAGACCCTGCCTCATAAAAAGAAAAAGGAGGAGGGCTGGAGAGATGGCTTAGCAGTTAAGGCATTTGCCTGCAAAGCCAAAGGACCCTGGTTTGATTCCCTAGAACCAACATAAGCCAAATGCACAAGGTAGTGCATTCATCTGGAGTTCATTTGCAGTGGCTAGAGGCCCTGGCATGCCCATTCTCTCTCTCTTTCAGTTTTGCTTCTTTCTCTCTCTCACAAATAAATAAATAAATAAAATATATTTTAGGAAAGAAGAAGGAAATCACAAAGTGACCTGTGTGTGTCTTCTCATGGGACTTGAGGACACCAGAGGAGACGAAACCACGCGCACAGAGCTTGCACTTATAGGGCTTCTCCCCTGTGTGGGACCGCACATGCTGCTTTAAGTGGCTGGACTTCTTGAAGCCTTTGCTGCAGTAGTCACACCTAGAAACCAAACACAGAGCTCAGGCCCGGCTCGCCTCGTGCGGAGCACATTGTCAACTGACCCAACACCTGAGAATGAAGACAGCAAAGCAGCTTCTATGACACTCAGCAAGCAAGGAGTCAGCACTCTTGGGAGACCAGGGCGCTGCTCCATACTCAGCAATGGAAAAAGGCAATTGCTAGGTCAAGTTCTCATAGTCTCAAATATGGCTTATCATTTTGAAATTAACAAATGACATAGTAAGTCCCCAGCAGGCAAACTATCTAACAATGACAGAAACATGACAGGAACAAACTCTCAGATCTCTTACAAAATAGAAATAAAAGTGACCCCTACTGCAGAGTTGAGAGAGCGGTCACAGAGCTCTTGGCCAGAGCAGGCAGGCACACAGGATTAGGGTGGGCGGCAGCTACCTGTAAGAGCGCCTGCTCTGGTCCTCACTGTCCTCCAGGAATGGTGGGCGCTGTGTCTGCAGGTCCAGCTCCTCTTGGGATGACTCTGGAAGCAAGCGAGTTGCCTAAATTGGACAGAAATAAGAGAAAGAGTATGTGAATATTTATAAATAAACATAAAGCAACTCAGTTTCAGTAACTAAGAACACAAATGTTCATCATTTCAGATTTAAAAGAGAAACCAAAAATGGTTCATTGCAATCATATCAAACAAGAATAATAAAATCATAGACACCTGAGTCAATATTTATTTTCTACTAGACACTTATTTTTGGTTGGTTGGTTAGTTAGAGACAAGGTCTCAATATGTAGCTGAGGCAGGCCTAGAACTCACTTTGTAACCCAGGCTGGCTACAAACTCATTATCTTCCTGCCTTAGTCTCCCAAATGCTGAGACTGTAGATGTTCACCACCATACCTAACTACTAACCCACTTTTCTAAAATATTTATTTGCCAACAGAGAGAGACAGAAAAGAGACAGAGGATGGGCACACCAGGGCCTCCAGCCACTGCAAACAAACTCCAGACACATGCGCCACTTTGTGCATCTGGCTTTACATGGGAACTAGGGAATAGAACCCAGGTCAGTAGGTTTTGCAGGCAGGTACCTTAACAATCCCTCCAGCCCACTACTAACCCACTTGAATACAAAGTCTAATCAAACATGAAGTAGACTATGATATATGGTAATAAGACAGTACTCTTGGGCTGGGAGATAGCTCAGCAGTTAAAACACTTGCTTGAAAAGCCAGATAGCCTGTGTTCAATTCCCCAGTACCCACATAAAGCTAGATGCACAAAGTAGCATATGTGCCTGGAGTTCGTTTGAAGCAGCAAGAGGTCCTGGCACACCCATACTCACTCTCTGTATCTGTTCTCAAATAAATTATATGTGTGTGTGTATATATACATATATATTTTTTTAATATTTTATTTTTATTGATTTATTTAAGAGCTTGTTTTGGAGGTCCTAGCAAGGAAGTGTAGCTGCTCGTAGATCCTTGACTGAAGACCAGTCCTTCTCTACTTGGGGAAGGTCATCCTTTTCAACTGAGCATGCAGCTTCGGAAGGGACACACATGGAGAAATGAAGGAGGAAGGGGACACCTGCCTAGCCAGCCAGAACAACCAAATCAACCCTGGCGATCAATGGGGTGACAGATGTTGCAGCTAGATTACCCTCACAGCCTTATTAATTTACTTGAGAGAGAGAGAGATTGGGCCTCCAGCCACTACAAATGAACTCCATTGTTCATCTTGTGCATCTGGCTTACATGGATCCTGGGGAATCAAACCTGAGTCCTTTGGCTTGGCAGGCAAGCACCTTAATCACTAAGCCATCTCTCCAGCCCTATGCCTTTTTTTTTTTTTTTTCCAGGTAGGGTTTTGCTCTAGCCTAGGCTCACTTGGAATTCACTATGTGATCTGAAGATGGACTCGAACTCACAGCAATACCCCTACCTCTGTCTCCCGAGTGCTGGGATTAAAGGCATGTGCCCCCATGCCTGGCTAATAAAAAATATTTTTTTTAAAAAAGGGTACTCTTGGACTGAAGAGATGGTTTAACAGTTAAGGCACTTGCCTACAAAGCCAAAGGACCCAGGACCCAAATAAACCAGATGCACAAGATGGCACATTGCGTCTGGAGCTTGTTTACAGCTGCTGGAGGCCCTGGTGTATCAATTCTTTCTTTCTCTCTCTCATAAATAATACATTTTTTTAATTAAAAGAAAGAGCACTCTTATCAATTGATTCTTATTAGCTAGGAAAGCTTGGATCTTCAAAGTCTCCCAAAGCCCACATGCTAAAGCTGGATTACTATCTTGTAGCACTACTGGGATGCAGCAGAACCTTTAGAGATGGGACCTCCATGGAAGTTTGGTCATCAGGGGCAACCCCTTGAAGGGAATACTGGAACGCCCAATGTTCCTCTCTCCCTAGTTCCTGGAACAGTGGAGACTCCCATGTACAGCAGTAGAAACCTAATCTGCCCACCAGACATCCACGACCAAAAGAGACAAGCCCATTCCGCTGCGTCACCTGCGGGGCGGCGCCGTGCTAGTCAGGGCTGTGCAGGAAGGCCCATCTACTCCGAAGCATGATCTCCACCCCACACTCATCGTCTGCTGAATACACTCTTCCTAGTACAGCTCTGAAAAAGTGTGCTGGCATTTTGAGGCCTACATCAGGCAAAGCTACTGACATCAGTAGATTTTAAAGACAGAACTAAGGCTTTCATTGCAATTGACTAGAACAAGATGGCATTACTGACAGCCTTCAGGATACCTTCGCAGCCACAAGCTGCCTCAATGTGAAGAATGATGCGACTGTGCCATGAGGAAGGAAGGCAGTGGCCCCATCACCTCCACTGTCTTCGTGACCATGTTTGGGGAGAAGCTCAAGGGCGCCGACCCTGAGGATGTGATCGCCAGGCCTTCAAGGTCCTGGACCCTGAAGGGTAGGCAACATCAAGAAGCAGTTATCAAGAACATGTGTGCAGCCTTTGCCCCAGGTGTGGGTGGCAATGTAGACTACAAGGACATCTGCTATGTCATCATGCATGGTGATGCCAAAGACCAGGAGTAGAGGACCCTCTTATGTCTTATAAGGCCTATGTTTCTAAGCCACTCCCACTCCCAGCTGACTCCCAATAAAATTCAAATGAAATAAAAATAAAGATAAAACTACTGATTGGCCTATAATTTTCATTACCATAAAAAAAACTTAAATGTCTCTAACTTGAGATAAGACGTAAAAACTTTTAATTGTGTGATACTTGTTTTTAACATGACATTCATTACATTTTCCTACTAATACATTTCTTTTAAGATTCCACAAACAGGGCTAGAGCTATGGCTTAGCAGTTACGGTGCTTGCCTATGAAGCCTAAGGACCCATGTTTGATGTTCCAAATCCCACGTAAGCCAGATGCACAAGGTGACACAAGTGTGCAAGGTCGCACATGCGCACAAGATGGAAAATGTGTATGGAGTTCAACTGCAATGACTCAAGGCCCTGGCATGCCAATTCATTCTCTCGCTCTCATAAAAAAAGAAAAGTAAAGCCAGGTGTGGTGGCACACACCTTTAATCTTAGCACTCGGGAGGCAGAGGGAGGATCGCTATGAGTTCAAGGCCACCCTGAGACTAAATAGTGAATTCCAGGTCAGGCTGGGCTAGTGAGATCCTACCTCAACAAACCAAACCAAACCAAACCAAATAAAATAAAATAAAAATAAGCCAGTTGTGGTGGTGCACACCTTTAATCATAGCACTCAGGAGGCAGAGATAGGTGGCTCACCATGAGTTTGAGGGCACCCTGAGACTGAATTCCAGGTCAACCTGAGCTAGAAAGTAACACCCACCTGGAAAAAAAAAAGTAAAAATAAATAAATAAAAGATTCTACAAACAAAAATACTTATGTCAGGGCTACAGAGATGGCTCTGCAATTAAAAGCACTCCCTTGCAAAGCCTGATGGCCCAAGTTCAATTCCCCAGTACCCTTGTAAAGCCAAATGCACAAAGTGGTACATGCATCTGGGGTTCACTTGCAGTGGCTAGCAGCCCTGGCATGCCCATTCCCTCTCCCTCTTTCTCTCTCCTTACAAATAAACAAAAATATTAAAAAAAAAAAAACATTGTCTGGAGAGATGGTTTATCAGTAAAAGCACTTGCCTATGAAGCCTACGGATCCATGTTCACTCTCTCCAGATCCCACATAAGCCAGACAAACAAAGGTGAGGCAGGTGCAAGGTTGCACATGCCCACTAGGTGGCACAAGGGTCTGGCATTTGATTGCAATGGTTGAGGCTCTGGTGCACCTACTCTCTGTCTCTCTCACTCTTTCTCTCTCTCTAAAAATAAATTAAAATAAATTCAAAAAAAAAACTTACGAACATCTTTTAACTTTCCTATATGACATACTAATGACTTTCTGACTTTTGTCCAAAAAGGGAAAGTCATGCCATGGTATTACATTTGTGAGGTAAACTGAGATGTTTTAAGAAAAGAGAAAGAAAGCCCTGTATGCTGTGGACAAGGTTTCGCATGTGCTCACCTCATGGCACCTCACCATCATAAGCAAGTAAGTTCTGAATACTCATGTCAGGGGACAGAATGGCACCTGCCGGATAACAAGCTATGCAGCCCCTCTGCAACTCACCACGTTCATGGTGTCAGAGCTTGGGTCCTGCAGTAAGTTCTGCTGGTGGAAACTCGTGGACAGGGCCTGAGACTCAAGAGTGCTGGAATCCTGCAGCTGTTGCACAGGTGTAAACTGAGTCTGTTGATTGTATGTGTCAGTCACTGTAAAACCTAAAATGAATTCAGAGTCAGGAATTCTAGAACAAATGTTAAAGTGACACAAAAGAAAAAAAGTTACACATAAAAACAGCTGAAAGGGCTCTACTTTCTGAGTGAGGACTAGGATCACTTGTTACAGCACCTCTAAGCTACCAGCTGATGGAAGAAGGCTACACTGTCCCTGGTACAGGTTTTACTCTAGCCATGAACACCAATCACCACCAAGCCCATTCCAACCTATTGCCTTTTCTGGACTGGAAACCCTGTGTAAAATAGCTGTGAAAGTCACTTTTTAGGACAGACCAAGCCACAAAGTAATATATACCAAAAAAAATTACATAATACAGATGGCTGGAGAAATGGTTCAATGGTTAAAGTGTTGCTTGCAAAGCCTAATGACCTGGGTTCAACTCCCCAGTACCCACGTAAAGCCAGATGGACAAAGTGGTGCATGCATCTGCAGTTCATTTATGGGGCAAGAGGCTCTGACACACCTATCCCTCCCCTTCTTCTGCTTATTTCTTGCAAATAAATAATATTTTAAAAGATTATAACAACAGAGGTAAAAGTATCGGGCTTAAATCATGAGTATTTTAGAAAGGCCTTCAGAGAAACACTTAAAAGTATTACAAAATCAACCTAGCAAAGGCCAGCTTCTTGGCAAATTTCACACTAACCTTGTGATAATCCTGCCGACTCAAAGGACTGCTGTGAAGTAGTCTGCTCTTCAAATTGGTCCATGGGCCCTGGGAGAGGGTCCTGAGGGGCTGCAAACCCATCTAAGGGTAAGAATGCAAAGAGAATGGCATTTACATACTTGAAAGTTCGTTTGTATCTATCGATCCATATATTAGTGAGTTTTCAAAATCAGCCTCCTTATTTTGAAAAGACAACTGGGAAGCTCTATATATGGTTCCATAAAGTCATATATGCATGTGTGTATATGTATAAACCAATGCTTTAAAATTTGTATATATGTAAAACGCAGCAATACTGAGCAGTTCTACAAGCCTTTCTGAGTGCTGTTTCTGACATATTAGGGGATAAAAGGTATGTGATCCTGCGCCTAGACTAGGTACATTTTGGAACAACCACAAAACAAAACCATAACTTGTTCCCAATCCTGTTTAAGACAAGAAGCCTGGGCCAGATGCAGACCAGCCACTACAGCAAGCACACAGCTAGCTGAGCTGACATTTTTTAGTAGCCTGACTCTGTTGAGGCACTGCTTTACATTCTGGGTCAGACTGCTCATCTCACTGCAGACCAGTACAGATTTCCAGTCTGCACTGGTGGGATCTACACTGAGTCCTGTCACAGAGCACGCAGAAGCACTACTGAAAACAAAGACATTCTCAGGAGATTGGTCCAAAAGCAGGTTATTAAAAAAGTACATAGCTCTGACCACTTGGAGACTTCCAGCTGTGGCTATTATAAAATATAACATGAGGGTTGCAGAATTGACTCAGTGGTTAAGGCGCATGAGTGGAAAGTGTGAGGACCATGGTTCAACTCCCCAGTACCCACGTAAGCCAGATGCACAAGGTGCCACACATGCATCTGGAGTTCATTTGCAGTGGCTAGAGGCCCTGGTGTGCCCTTTCTCTTTCTTTTCTTCTTTCTTTCTTTCTCCTTCCCTCTCTCCCTCCCTCCCTCCCTCCCTCCCTCCCTCCCTCCCTCCCTCTCTCTCTCTCTCTCATCCCCCCTCTCTGTCTCAAACAAATAAATAAAACTAAATCTAAAAAAAATAGAAAAGAAACATGAGCTAGACCTGGTAGCACAGGCCTACTATCCTAGCTACTCAGGAAGCTGAGACAGGAGGATCACCAATTCAAGGTTCCAACGTGATAGCGTGACCCCACATTTAAAAAACCACGTGACTTTTATTGCTTGCTAAGAATAAGTATAATTTTAATGTGATGTTTTTCAAATGAGTTAATGATAAAAAAGAACTCATTAGTAATAATAATAATAAAAAGTATATAGGAACAAGCTGGAACTGAGCCAGAGCCTTTTCCCTGTTGACCAGCTGTCATGATGCTAGAAAGAACTATGCAGGCTGCTGGGAGAGAAAAGTTATCAATGTCTTAACCAGTAGTAGACCCTGCCAACTTTATAGCTGGACAACCAGGCCAAATATACCTACATGGGCAATGGCATCACATCTGTTATAGGTGACACCAACTCTCTCTGATTAGGCTTGAGGCCCATTCTGTGGGAGAAAATTCATGCCTTGTACTGAAAACCATGTCATTCATGACCTCACAGGGGCTAAACTACCTACCTACACAATATATGCATACCTGTAGGAAAAAAAAAAAAAAAGACATCAAAATAGAAAAGACAAAAAAGGAAAAACGGGATTCAATGAAGGGGAATTTGGAGGGGAAAAAGGGAAAGTGGTAGGAGGGGAATTATGATCATGGTATATTGTCTGTATGTACAATGGTGGTAAGTGTGTGGGGACCTGCCACTCTGCAGGATCATGGAGAAAGCTACAACTTCTGGAGCATTACCTTCATCGGCTTCTAAAGGTTGATCCGTCAGCTGCTGCCCAAGGGCCTCATCTTCAGTGCCCACCACGTGCTGTGGTCCTAGCTCCAGCATGGCTTCAGGGTCTGCGGTGACGCCATCCGCGCTCTGTTGCAGCTCTGCCCCCTCCATCTCCACCGGCAAGGGAGCCGACACCTGCATGCCCTGCTGATCCACGGTGCCGTCGTCCATTGAGGTGGCCTGCTGGTGCTGCTGGAGCTGCTGGGCCAGCTCGTACCTTAAGGCGAAGCAGTGATGATACACCAGGTTAGACACTGGGGACAGTGTGCACAGTGGCTACACCTGTGCAAGTTGTCACTTACTAAAAATATTATTTTTATTCTCAACAATTTTATTTTGCAATCATGATAGCAATCTAGCTAAAACTTATACACTTTATAACCCTGAAGTAAACTATGTTTCCTTAAGCACTTCTACAGGCCATAAAACATAACGGATGAAAGAGAGGGGAAGAAGAGCATAAGCAACAATTTCTTTAAGTTCAAGAAGCTAGCAGTTTGGAAAGCCTGATGGCCCAGGTTCGATTCCCCAGTACCACATAAAGCCCGATGCAGAAAGTGGCACATGTATCTGGAGTTTGTTTGCAGTGGCTGGAGGCCCTGGTGTGCCCATACGATCTCTCTCTCTCTCCACCCCCCATTCTTTCTCGGTCTCGCTGTCTCTCAAGTAATTTTTTTTTTCTTAGAAAGCTGGCATTGTGGTACACACTTGTAATCCTAGCATTTGGGAAGCTGAGGCAGGAGGACTGTTGTAAGTTCAAAACCAGTACGACTAAATAGTAAGACAAGTGGTCTTACACTCTGCTCTGTGACTCACAGTGCAGGGCACACATGGTTTTTGGAGGTTGTGTTTGGTATAAAGTGTCCCTCAAGTCAGGTGTGACAACAGTTCAGAAGTGGGCTCTGGAGCAGTGACTGGAGGGATCATGAGGGCTCTGACTTCATCCTGGACTCATCCCTCATTAGACTGCCAGGACAGAGGCATTTGGGGAGGTGGTCCAAAGAAAGACGTGAGGTCTAGGTAGAGGGAGTCAGTAACCAGAAACATGCCTTTGAAGAATGCATCCTGTCCCCCGTTCCTCCTATTTCTTAGCCTCCAGGAGGTAAGCAACATGCCACATGCTTCCAAATGCTCTGACCTTCGGCCTCACCACAGCTTAAAAGCAGTGATACCAGCCAATCAGACTGCAACCTCTGCATGTGAGCTCAAATAAACATGTCATTCTGTCAACTGTTTCTCTCTGATGTTTGTCATAGCAACAATAAAAATCAACTACCACAACTGGCCAATTATCGATTATGCTTCAAAACATGTATTGTGGCACACACGTCACTTCTGGTTTTCTCATGCTAGTGACGTAAGAGCAGCATTCACATATACAAAACACACCTACTATGTACAATCATCAGGGCCAACATTTTCACTTGAAAAGAACGATGAACAATGAATTTAGTGACAAAGATCTAACAACTTTAAGAAAAAAAAAACACCTCAATTATCTTTTTGTTTTGCTTTTTTTGTTTGTTTTTCGAGGTAGGGTCTCACTCTAGCCCAGGCTGACCTGGAATTCACTATGGAGTCTCAGGGTGGCCTCAAACTCATGGCAATCCTCCTACCTCTGCCTCCTGGAGTGCTGGAATTAAAGGCATGCCACCATGCCCGGCTCCTCTCAATTATCTTGTTAACAGGCTGGACAACACACACAGTAGCAAAGACAGGAAAACATGGTCAGGGTCCCCAGGTACCACGGTGTATGTGTTCTACTCCAGAATCTTTTCCACCTGCCTCCTCCAAATTCCATGTTTACTTCCAAAGTCTTTCCTCTCCTTTCTTTTTTTGGAGAGCCAAGAGTCAATTCTCACCTACTTTTGCTACAGAATGAATAATGTAACAGCCACTGGACACACAAGCTCCTGAGCTCCAGGCCTCTCTCGTGACACAGCTTGTGGACCAACTTGGGTCAGGGGAACCTGTCGCCCTGTGACATGAGCAGAAACAGCATACTGAGCATCCATGCCAGCAAGGGTTCACAGGTCCCAAACACATGCACAGCATCAAATGTCCCACACCAAGTGCAGTGCAGCATGGCCAGGCATGTAATTGTGAGTGACATCGTATGATGTTATCCAATGGTCACAAGCAGCTTGTAACTTGATGGCTAAGTTAACTATTCCAAAATCAAGTCAATGTGTGATGTGTGCTCAAACATTCAACTCAGGGCAACACACACACACACACACACACACACACACACACACACACACATACAATCTATCATAGTTAGCTTATTCTAATGTGTGGGGTTTGTTTTTGCAGGGAATAAATATGCAGACAGATACATTTGGGTTAAATTACTGTCTGCCCAGAGGTCAATGTTCTAGGTCAACAGGTTAATGCCTTTAAATGGCTGGCCTAGTACTCATTTCAGATAAGCTGAGATGCAGCCACCTTATCCGTGATTACACAGCACTACAGGATGCTGTTGCTTACAGGAGGACTGGTCTACCAAGCCTCAGCTCTAGTCAGAAAGATGTCTCTTTTGTATGGACCTCCATTACAGCTTAGCTAACCTACCAATCAAGTAAAGGTGTAGGTAACAACAGTGAATGGTGGGTTTACAGGATATCTAAGACACATGCTCTGTCACCCAACAACACAGAATGCCAATGATATTCACTAATAATATACCTAGAAACCAGAGTTGGATTTATTTTCTTACTACTTTTATTTATTTATGAGAGAGAAGAGAAAGAAAAAAGAGATAGTATGAGCACGCCAGGACCTCTTGCCCCTGCAAATGAACTCCAGACATGTGCCACATCATGTATCTGACCATACATGAGTACTGGGAACTGAACAAAGGCTGCCGGGCTTTGTAAGCAAATACCTTTAATTGCTGAGCCATCTCTATAGCCTGAGTTTCTTTATAAAATCTTTACCACCTAGCATAGCCCAGCATTTTATCTAACGATTATCAGTTCTAAAAGAGAGCTTACCATAAGGTTTTTAGACCAAGCTAGGCTGCCCAATACCAGAAGTAAAATGATAGTACATATGTATAATCCCAGCACTACAGAAGCTGAAGCAGAAAGATCATAAATTCAAGGCCAGCCCCCTCCTTTTTTTTGAAACAAGGCTTCATTTGCAGATCTGACTGGCCTTGAACTCACAGCAATGCTCTGGTCTCAGCTTCCAAGGTGCTAGGATTGTAGGCATGGGCTACCATACCAGGATTAAAAAGCAGTTTTTAATTAAAAAAAAAAGTAAAGGTCGAACATGATAGCATACACCTTTAATCCCAGCACTTGGAGGCAGAGGTAAGGAGGGCTGCTGTGAGGTCAATGACAGTCTGGCACTACACAGTGAGTTCCAGGTCAGCATGGGCTATAGTGAGACCCCACCTCGAAAATAAATCAGTAAATAAGTTGATGATCTCTTTCATCTGCAACTCTCAAGAGATCCTCAGGCCCTGACATCAAGTCTCTTTAGAAATAATAATACAGATCTCAAAAAGTCAGCCACTTACTTAAAAATTCTCCACACCTTATCTGGAAATTATAAAGATTATGAAAAAGCGACCATCAGCATTATACCTACCTATGGGTTTTCATATGTTTTTTGCAATTCAGTGAGGTCTTAAATGTTTTCTGGCAATAGGGACACATGTAGGGACGAAGGTCATTGTGTATACCCATATGTCGCCGTAAGCTGCCACCAGTGGTGAAGGCGCCATTACAAATCAGACACTTGAAGGACTTCAGCCCGGTGTGTGTGCGGACGTGGGCTTTGAGCACTCCTGCAGAGACAAAGCCTCTTCCACACTGAGAGCATTTGAAAGGCTTTTCGCCTGTATGTGACCTGAAAGAGAGAGAGAGAGCCTTCACACTCCAAAGCCTTGCACAATGCTTTATGTACAGCACACATACACTCACAGGACTTCACACCAGCCTCACTTTTTTTTTTTCTGGTAATAAAAGAAACTTTTTTTTACATGTCAAATAGTTATCAATTTAAATCTTGGTAAATTTTATAAAAACAAGAGGTAATGTTGTAATAAAATAGCCATAGCAGTCTGGAAAGATGGCTTAGCAGTTAAGGTACCTGCCTGGAAAGCCTAAGGACCAAGATTCAATTCCCCAGGCCCCACATAAGCCAGATGCACAAAGTGGCACAAACGTCTGGAGTTTGTTTGCAGTGGCTAGAGGCCCTGGCATGCACATTCATTCCCCCCTCCCCCCGCTCTCTCTGCCTCTTTCTCTCAATACAAAAATAAAATATTTTTAAAAAGCCATAGCCTCAGCTAGCAGCATACTGTTTATTAACCCTGTGTAATGAAATACTTTGTTCATACTGTGCTTATTCAAACATTACTAACAATTACTACACACACTTCAGGAATCTTCACTGGACTCCTACAGACTTGAGAGACATTTACAATCAATGTGCCATAAACATATTACTTCTAGCAAGAGATAATGTTGATACTATTTGAATTTGTTTTTGGTACTGAACCACTTCCATCCTCACTTTGTAAGCGAAGCAGCAGACATATCTTCCTCTCTACATTCTACAAATGAGAAAGCCGAAGATTCAACCATACAGGACTTGCCAGAAACACTGGGCCACAGCTGAGGTGAGAACCCATGGCTTCTTGGAAGTCCCAAACTGTTTTTAGACAATCACACAAACACAGTTTTTGACTTTCTTTTCACTAATGCCAGCCCCAAGAATTAAGCTCAGGTAAAAATACCTGAAAAACTTAATTCTGGGCTGGGGAGATGATGGCTCAACAGTTAAAGACACTTGATTGCAAAGCTTGATGGTCTAGGATAGATTCCCAGGTGACCACGGAAAGCCAGATGCATGTGTCTTGATTTGGCTTGCAGCGACAAGAGGCCCTGGCACATCCATACTCTTTCTCTCTGTCTCTCTCTCTCAATATCTCTATCTCTAACTCTACCTCTCAGTCTCTGTCTCTCATGTAAATAAGGAAATAATTGGAAAAACAAAAAATTTAATTCTAATTTTAAGAAACAGCTCTTGGACACTTTCTGGAAATTGAAAACAATGAAATATAATTAGAGTATAAATAAAAATCACAGCAATTTCTGAGTAAAATATCTGAATGAAGATACCAACCAATAAAAATATTAACCAACAATAAATATTTGGGGTCAAATATATTTTAAATATCACATAATAACAATATCATCCTAAATACTTCTAGAAGTCACCAGATCACTAAATCTCTGTAATTATACTAAAGTCTCATCTCTGGATTTCTAATATCTTACCTGATATGTTGTTTGAGATGGCAGGATTTTTTATATGCTCGATGGCAGTAAAAACACTTGTATGGTCTATCTGCTTCATTGACAAAGTTATTGTTAAAATAACTTTGGAAAAACTGGTTTTTTGGAATGGGCTGGATAAGACCTACAAGCAAAAAGAAAAGGAATAACTGTCAACATGGCTATTAAAATTACTTATAATAAGAAAAAACCAAAGGCATCAGCTTTAGCCTAAAGTTTATAAAACTCTGATCAGCTCAGGGTCTAATGCGAAAGAAGTGGCAGAAAATATGTAAGAGCCAAAGAAAGGGTAGGACTCCTTACAACGTGCTCCCTCCAGATATAAAATGGCCTGGATATCCATGGCTCATAGTGCCTGACACTACCTACACAAGAACATCATAAGAGGAAGAAAAGATCATGACAACAAAATAAAAGAGAGACTGATTGAGATGGGGAGGGGATATGATGGAGAATGGAATTTCAAAGGGGAAAGTGGGGGGGAGGGTATTACCATGGGATATTTTTTATAATCATGGAAAATGTAAATAAAAATTGAAAAATAAAAATAAAAAATGATAGTCTTGATGTAACACATACTGTATCATATATGACTAGACTAACCTGGGCTATCTACTGAAATTCCTTATCTTGTTTTTATCACAACCTATTCCACAGCCAAGGAGCCCAGCATCTGAGAGCAGGCATGGCCACACAGGTAAGTAAGGAGGGGTGGAGCAAACGAGCAATCTCAGTAGTGAGCCACTTCCTGCCATCAGGAATTGTTTCCACACTCCTGTCTCTCAATCTAGCCAAAGAGAATTCTGCTACCACTGACTCGGCCGAAGGTGCAAGCAGCTATGAAGCAAAGGAGCCAAGTTCCACCTTAACCTCAGACAGACTCTACAGAATCAGAATTCTAAGGCCATTCATAAACTTCAAGTCAACAAACCTATGGTTGTTGATTTAAAACAACCTGAAAAGAGAGAAGTCTATTGTTCTATAAGCTACCAAAACTGAAGAAACCAAGTTCTGCATGGTCACATAAGGAATGTAGACTGTCTTCTATGCTCTGAAACCATCAGATGGGACAATTCCACTTCCCACAAAGCCCACCAGAATTCACATACAAAATCAGCAAGAGATGGGTGTGCCAAACAGAATGCTCTCCCACCATTTGTCAATTCAAGTGTCTATGAGTTCTCTATTTCTTTTTCTTTTAATTATTTTATTTTATTTTTTTATTTTTTAAAATTTTTATTTATTTATTTGAGAGCAACAGACACAGAGAGAAAGACAGATAGAGGGAGAAAGAGAATGGGCGCGCCAGGGCTTCCAGCCTCTGCAAACGAACTCCAGACACGTGCACCCCTTGTGCATCTGGCTAACGTGGGACCTGGGGAACCGAGCCTGGAACCGGGGTCCTTTGGCTTCACAGGCAAGCGCTTAACCGCTAAGCCATCTCTCCAGCCCTAATTATTTTATTTTTATTTTTCTATTAGAAACAGAGAGGGAGGGAGGAAGAGAGAGAAAGAGAGAGAATGGGCACACCAGGGCCTCCAGCCACTGCAAACCAACTCCAGACACATGTGCCGCCACGTGCATCCAGCTTACGTGGGACCTGGATAATTGAACCAGGATCCTTTGGCTTTGTAGGCAAACGCCTTAACCACTAAGACATCTCTCCAGCCCAGAGTTCTCTATTTCTTTTAAAGTCAATTCTGGCAACTATATTATCCAGGAAAGAACCATTTCATATATACTTTCATGTGCTTCACCAGCTGGTTGTAGAATATCTCCAAACACGTTACATCTCTTTTGCTATCTGTACTTTTTGTTTCTTTTTCACATTTTCTTTTTAGTTTATTAGAAACAAGTCATCTTACCTACTGTACTATTTATTAGTGCTCATTCAATTGCTACTTATTTAGCTTAAGTTCTTTCAAATACTATAACTTCCTGCTAGTTTTTTCATTTATCTAGCTTTTGAATTAAATAGTTATCTTTTCATTATTATTTCAGAAGAAGCACTCAAAAGCTTTATGACAGCTTTCACCCATCCAATCTGCTTACTTACACTTCTCATTGCAATGTACAATTCCAATTTCTGGGTGTTCTTTAATTTAAAATTTTTAAAAACATTTTATTTAGTTATTTGAGAGAGGGAGAGAGAAAGAGAGAGAGAATGGGCACACCAGAACCTCCTAGCCACTGTAAACTAACTCTAGATGCATGTGCCACCTTGTACATCTGGCTTTACATGGGTCCTGGGGAATCAAACCCAGGTCCTTTGGCTTTGCCAGCAAGCACCTTAACTGCTAAGTCATTTCTTCAGCCCACAATTCCAGTTTTGAGTCTTTCTTTTCCACATACAAATTTGACATTTTTGTTTTCATTTAATTGTAGTCAAAGAACATATCCTATACATCAACTTCTCAGAATAGTTAAATTTTCTTCTACCTTAGAAAGTAAATTTTATTTCATATAGAAAATACTTTATAGTTATTAAAGTCACCTTTTTGTTTACTTTTTGTTGTTGTTTTTGTTTTGAGGGGGTTTTGATTGTTATTGTTGTTTTTAAGGCAGGGTTTCACTGTAGCCCATGCTGATCTGGAATTCACTATGGAGTCTCAGGCTGGCCTTGAACTCACAGTGATCCTCCTACCTCTGCCTCCCAAGCTCTGGGATTAAAGGCGTGCGCCACCATGCCCAGCTAAAGCCCCCCTCTTTGTGTGTGATGTGTGCACATCTTCTTTAATTTCACTGTTTAGTTGATCTTCCTGAGAATCTATCACTCTACTTGAGAATTAAAATGATTCTCCTTTTAATTGTTTGGGTTTATATATATTTTACATTATATACTTAGATATATAAAAGGACATAGCTATATTGGTCATCTCACTGACCACCTATAACTTATATATACCAAAAATATATCTCTGGGGCTGGGGAAATAGCTTAGCAGTTGAAGTGTTTGTCTGCAAAGCCTAAGGACCCCAGTTTGATTCCCCAGGACCCATGTAAGCCAGATGCACAAGGAGGCGCATGTGTCTGGAGTTTGTTTGCAATGGCTAGAGGCTCTGGTGTGCCCATTATCTTTCTCTCTGTCTGCTTCTCTCTTAAGTAAATAAATAAAATATTTTATACACACTCACACACTCACACATATGCCTAAAAAGATTGATTGCTCAGCAGTTAAAGGTGCTTGCTTGCAAAGCCTGCAGCCCAGGAGTCAATCTGGACTTCATTTGCAGTGGCTAGAAGCCCTGGCATGCCCATTTTCTCTCTTTCTCCTTGAAAATAAACAAAAAAGCTCTCTTCACCTTGACAGGTCCACTGAGGCAGAAGAACTTCTCAAGTGAAGACTTATACTGTCTCTCTAAACCAAAACACACAATCAGAATGGTACTTTAGCATTTTACAAAACAATGCCTAACGAATACTTCATAATACCATGCCTAAAATATTTAACTACAAACATCACAGTGTATACACAGCCTTCACCCACCAGATCCCAAAGAAAAGGTTTCAAGTATCTAATCAGCTCTAACAAGATGGAACAGCCCACCTTACCCAAGTCTGTTATAAGAATTGGTTCTTGCAAAGGAATGTCGGGAACGGGAACATTTGACTTGCCGACCCGAACCTTCGCAGGTTTGCGCTGGTGCCTCATCTTCCTCAATTCCGTGTGTTTGAAGTGGGAAGCTATATGAGTCTTCCTATGGCCTGAGGTTCGGAATTTTTTATCACAGTGAGGACAAGCAAAAGGTCTAACTCCTAATAAAACAAATGTACATTTTAGAATTATTTGAAGAAATGATATGTCACAACAAATACCAACATAAAACATTTCCAATAGTAATCTGAAAACTCATTTTTTACTACACATTTAGGACTTTGCGGGTTTTATGAGTTAGTTCTCTTTTCCTGCTTTTAAGCACTACTGTTATACATGTGAGGACACATGAGAGCTTTAAATAAGAGAGAACACAAGCTATTGCTAGGACAAGGTTTAAGTTGCAAAGTGTGCATTTTCAAACCACTAGTCACCCTGAAGCACTTCTATGTACATCAAAGAGCCTGTCTCTGCAGTGGACATAGAAAAAATGGACCCCCAGCACCCCCACAGGCTGCAGTCAGCTCAGTTAGGACCTACACAGCAATGAGCATCTCAGACACAAGCAATGAGGGGCGGTGTCCCTGACAGCAACAATCATGACGGTAAAACTATCCTCCCAACATTCTCCCTACTACGTCCCTTCTCCAAAGGAAATGTCCTCCTCTTGTAATTGTACAGGTAAATGAAAATGCAACATCCAAGGACAAATATATACGAAGTCAGGCAAGTACAGGAGGATCAGATGTTCAAGGTCATTCTCTGCTTTACAATGATTTCAAGGCCAACCTAGATTATATGAGACCCTGCCTCAAAATAAACACACCAAAGGCCACCAGGACTACTCTAAGAGATGGTCCACTGCCCTATCCCTCCCATGGCCCGCGACAGAGCGGCGCACCTGTGTGCAGGCGTATGTGCACCTTGAGGCTCCCTGAGGTGGAAAAGCTCTTCATGCAGTACTGGCACTTGAAGGCCTTGATGCCGGTATGGGTTTTGATGTGAGCAGTCAGTGTGCTCTTCACAGCAAAGGCCCGGAAACACTGTGGACACTTGAAGGGCTTCTCATGGGTGTGGATACGGATATGGCGCACAAGATCACTGGGCTTCCGAAACTCCTTGGTGCAATAGGGACACACATGCCACCGCACCCCATTCTCCTCCCGAATAGAGCCTAGATCAACAGGGAAAGAAGAATAGTCCAGCCAGCCTAAAAACTATAGCACAACATCAAGGCCCTGAAGTGCCCTTTCGTGACCCCAGTGCAAAGCTGTAAGCTTTCTACCACAGGGGACTCATGATCCATCATGGAAATGAAACTCTCACAGTCATGTATTTATTGAGCATACCTTTTGAAATTTATTTTATTTTGAGAAAGAGAAAGAGAATGGGTTGCCAGGGCTGTCAGCTGCTATAAATGAACTCCAGACACATGTGCCACCCTTGGACATCTGGCTTACATGGATACTGAGAATCAAACCTGGGTCCTTTGGCTTCAAAGGCAAACACCTTGACTGCTAAGCCATCTCTCCAGCCCTACTAAGCACATCTTATATCACAAAGTCACAACCATACATCACTAAAATTGCAAGTGGGCTGGAGAGATGGCTCAGCAGTTAAATGTGCTTTCTTGAGAAAGCTAATGGCCTGGGCTTGATTGCCCCGTACCTATATAAAACCAGATGCACAAAATGGCAAAGGGCCCTGGTTCATGCATTCTCTCTCTCTCTCTCTCTCTCTCTATCTATCTATCTCATTCACTCAAATAAACAGAATTTTAAAAAATATTTTATTTATTTACTTGAGAGAGAGAAGGGGGGAGAGAGAGAGAATGGGCGCACAGGGCCTCCAGTCACTGCAAAGGAACTCCAGATTCATGTGCCCCCTTGTGCATCTGGCTTACGTGGGTCCTGAGGAATCAAACTTGGGTCACTAGGCTTTGCAGGGAAGCACCTTTGCCGCTAAGCCATCCTCCAGCTCCTACTTTTTATCTTCAATATTTTCAGTTAAATTTATATAGCTGAAATTAAATAAATATAGTAACTATGTAGATAATTCAGGTAAAGAATCCACATAAAATGAAATGTAAAAAGATTTTAACCAGGTTAATGAAATTCACCAGAAAATTTAGGCTCAAAGTCATTTCACTATGTCTGTAAAGACATTGTATTATTCAAAAACAGTCTCTTGATTCTTTCTCTTTGTTATGACAAATAAAAATAATAGTGTTCTAATAATGTCCTCTGCTAGAATAATGCACAAAAGGGAATTAGGTTACAAGCGAGAAAAAACAGTAGTAGAACCATATCTATTAACTAAAAATAAGGGCTAGAGAGATGGCTCAGTGGTTAAGGTACTTACCTGCAAAGCCTAAGGACCTAAATTTGATTCTGCAGTACCCGCATAAAGCCAGATGCACAAGGTGGCACATGCATCTGGAGTTCACTTATAGAGTGGCAATATGCGCCTCTCTCTCTCTCAAATAAATTAATTTAAAAATCAGAAATCAGATTTATTTTCCAACCAAACATAAAAACAGATATAATTGAATCTACATTTCTAATTAGAGCAAATAAAAAGACCTGGACAAGCAGGTCTGCATCACCACTAGGTAAGCTTCCAGCACCAAGCAGGAACCTTACTCCTCAACCACATTAACACTTTTAGAAGGCAGGAAATACTCTTTAAGATGAAAATGAACTTGCTAAAACTTGGCATCTAGACTTAAACTCTGAAAAATAATGTAGAACCAAGAAGAGGTAAGTAGAAGGTACCAACACAGCACTGAATAAAAAGGTGTAACATGCAATTGTATTGAAGCCACCAGGAAATACACTATGACTGCTGTTAATTGAGAGATGGCTTGGTGGGTAAAATGCTTACCATACACGCATGAGGTCCTGAGTTCAGAGCCCTAGAGCCCATTTAAAAAGGCCAGATGTGGTAGTACGTGCCTGTAATCCTAGTGCCGCAGAAGCACAGGCAGGGACTCCCTGGGGCTCAATGGCTAGCTAGTCCATCTAATCACTGAGCTCTAGGATCAGCAAGACTGTCTCAAAGAATAAGGTGGAAAACAATTAGGGTAGACACCAGAGGTCAACCCCTGTCCCCCACATGCACTTCTGTGTACACTCACACACACAGGGACACACATACAAACATGCATACACAAACACCACACACATACATATGCAAAAAATTATACTACTGAGACGAGGCATGGTGACGCATGCCTTTAACCCCAGCACATAAGAGACAGAAGTAGGAGGATCACCGTGAGTTCAAGGTCACTCTGAGACTACATAGTGAATTCCAGGTCACCCTAGGCTAGAGTGAAACCCTACCTGGAAAAACAAAAAACACATTTAAAAAATACTACAAACAAAATCTAAAAAACCTACTCAAATATTAATACATGAAAACGAACACCTTTCCTATCTATAAACATCCACAAGAAGAAAATACTCATGGGCTGGAAAGATGGCTCAGCAGTTAAGGCGCTTTCCTACAAAGCCTAACAACCTGGGTTTGATTCCCAGTACCCTCATGAAGCTAGGGCACAAAGTGCACATGCCTGGGCATGGTGGCACACGCCTTTAATCCCAGTATTTGGGAGGCCAAGGTAGGAGGATTGCCTTGAGTTTGAGGTGACCCTGAGACTACAGAATGAATACCAGGTCAGCCTGGACTAGAGCAATACCCTACCTCAAAACAAACAGCCAGGTGTGGTGGCTCACACCTTTAACGAGGCAGAGATAGAAGGATCACCATAAGTTCAAGGCCACCCTGAGACTACATAATGAGTTCCAGGTCAGCCTGGACTAGAGCGAGATCCTACCTTGAAAAAAAAAAAAAGGGACATATGCATCTGGCTCTCCTTTGCAGTGGCTGAAGGACCTGCCATGCCCATTCTCTCTGTCTCTCTTCTATCTTTCTCTGCTTGCAAATAAATAAATTAAATTAAAAAAAAACTCATATGTGTGTGTGTCTGTGCACATGTGCATGCAAGCATATGATGTAAGCATGCATGTCACATGCATGAGTGCAGGTGGAGGTCAGAGGTCATCTCTGGGTGTTGCTTCTCACCTTTCCACCTTGTGTAAGTCAGGGTCCTCACTGTTCACCACTATGTTCCCCTGGTGCTGGGCCCACGAGCCTTCAGGCAATTCTCCTGCCTCCACCTCCCTTCTAGCTAAAGCATGTTGGGATTACACACTCTGGCTTTGTGTAGGTTCTGGGAAACCAAACTGAGGTCCTCATGCTTGCATGAGCAGGGCTTTATCTCCTGAGCCACCTCCACAGTTGCAATAAAGAAAATCAGTGTGTGCAAGTATGAGTGGTGCACGTGGACATGTGTGCATAAGCAAATGGAGACCAAAAGACAGGTGTCATCCTCAGAAATGCCACCTCCCATGTTTGAGGCAAGATCTCTCGCTGACCTGAAACACACCAATCAAGAGAGACTGCCCATCCACCCCTGGAATTACAAACAGGTGCACACAGCATTGTATGTGAGTACTGGGGTGGAACTCAGGGCCCCATTCTGGAAAGGTAAGCGCCTTTCCAACTAAACAATCTCCCCAGCCCATCACAAGAAAATAAAAATTGTTTTGTTTTCTTCTTTTGGTTTTTCGAAGTAGGGTCTCACTGCAGCCCAGGCTGACCTGGAATTCATTATGTATTCTCAGGGTGGCCTCGAACTCATGATGATCCTCCTCCCTCTTCCTCCTGAGTGCTGTGATTAAAGGCGTGTGCCAGCACGCCCAACAAAAAAACTTTTAAACTGTCAAAATACATAATGAATAAATGGCTGAAAGATGGAACATTATAAACTCAATAGTTTTCCTACATATGCAAAGAAAAAAACTAAAGTTTTTTTTGAACTTCAACAGCAGAGAATATGAAAAATAAATACGGCAAAAAGTTTGAAGAGAAGACTAAACTTCCAGGTTTTGGGGGGTTCTTTGGGGGGGGTTGAGGTAGGGTCTTACTCTAGGCCAGGCTGACCTGGAATTCACTCTGTAGTCTCAGGGTGGCCTCAAAGTCATGGTGATCCTCCTACCTCTGCCTCCCAAGTGCTGGGATTAAAGGGGTGTGCCACCACGCCCAGCTGACTTCCAGGTTGTTGATGTGCAATAGAAAGCTAAAGTGTGGATACTGGAAACTAAAATGTCAGTGTACCAGAGCAGTCTTCCAAAAGACCCCAGTGGACTTGGAGAGTGGCTACAACAAAGTTAAGACTAAAGGGCTAGAGAGATGGCTTACCAGCCTACTGGCCCAGGTTCAGTTTCCCAGTAAACATGAAAAGCCAGATGCCCAATGTGGTGCATGTGTCTAGAGCTCCTGGTGCACCCATCACACAATTTTTTTTTTTATTTACTTTATGTGTGTGTGTGTGAGAGAGAGAAAAAAAAAAAAAACAAAAACGGGTGCACTAGAACCTTTAGCCACTGCAAGCCAACTCCAGATACATCACCTTGTACATCTGGCTTACGTGGACCCTGGGGAATCAAACTTGGGTCCTTTGGCTTTGCAGGCAAGTGCCTTAAGAGTGAAGCCATTTCTCCAGCCCCGCAGATATGTTTTTAACTAGATCAGAAAACACTATCGTCTTTAATAGATAATAACCATGGAGAATTAGTCCAAGAGAAAAAGTACACATGTAGTGTTTTCAACTGTCCTCCTTATAAGAAAATGCAAATTAAAACTATGATAAGGCACAGATTTTAACCTAGAAGATGAATAAAAACAGTCCCAAAAATTTAACAGCAAACTCTTATAAGAACTGTGATGAAACAGATATTCCAATGCAATTCAGTGGAAGAAAACTACTAATATTTATCAAAATTTTAAAAGTATGCAACATTGCCAGCATAGTAGTGCATGCTTATAATCCTAGCACTGGATATAGAGACAAGAAGATGAGAAGTTGAAGGCCCATTGGCTTAACAGTAAGATTTAGGCCAACCCATATGAGACTGTCTCAAAGAAAACACCACGCTCCAGGTTCAGAGAGAACCTCTGTCTCAGGGAAGACAGAAAAGCAACAGAGAACACCCAGCGTCCTCCTCTGGCCTCTGCATGCAGACACACAGTACACAGGCATCTGCCTATACCACACACATGCACAGACGTACCACATATGACATACACACGGGAAGGGGGAAGGGAAGGGGAAGGGGAAGGGGAAGGGGAAGGGGAAGGGGAAGGGGAAGGGAAGGGAAGGAAACAGGGAGAAAAGAAGGAAGGAAGACAATTTATCCCACACACTAAGTACCACTCCATGCTCCAAAGGGATCCAAAAGTCAATACTCGCCCTGTGCTTCATTTATTTCATTTGGTCCCCAGGCTATGGGACAATGCCATCCACTAATCTGAGTAACTTCTCAATCCAGTAAAGTTGACAACCAAGATTCACTATCATAGGCAGGCAGCCTGTTTCACGAAAAAAACAACATGCTGGCTCAGACTAAGGCCCCCCACTTCTCTGGAGCATGGAGGGAGATGTTACTTCAACAGCCTTGAATTCAAGTTTCAAAATAACTTCCAGCTCTGCTTGCAGGGAGACAGACCCCAAGGACTGCACCTCCCTGTGCCACTAAGGATCAGAATGCTGTTATGTTTAACACTGCTTTGGGTTTACTGCAGTAGATTCATTGGGGATCTTCTGGGAACTGCACATAATTTTCCCTAAATATAAGTATAAAACAAATAAATGAGGTTGCTTACCTGCTGACTCAAACTGCTCTACATTAATAAACTGGTAACAGGGACTGAAGAGATGAGTCCATGAGTAAGAACGCTCACTGTACAAGCATGAGAACTTGAATTTTATCTCCAACCTCCACATAAAAAACCAAGTGTGGCTGTGCACACTACGGCACACATACTACACACCAAAACCAATTTCTTTTTAATTTTAAGAAGCTAGTAATAGATGATAGAGTAATAGCTCAGCAGTTAAGGTACTTGCTTGTAAAGCCTGGTAGCCTGGGTTCAATTCCTCAGCCGCCTACATAAACCTGGTCAAACATTCATCTGCAGAAGCAAGACACCCTGGCATGCATGTAGGTACACAAAAACACGCACATCCTCTCACTCAGGTGCAAATAAATAAAGACAGTTTTTGAAGGTTAATAGCAGATATGGCACAGGACCCTACAACCTTAATTGCTTTATTTGAAACTTTAAGTCCTTTGCCTTCTTAATGTTTCTGTTTAGGACCACAGATTAGTGCTGCTCAGCTTTGGTCTAAGAAGCTTTTTATGGTGGGTGGTGATTTCTCAAAGTGCTGAGAATAAGGGACTATTGGTCAGTGGTCAGTGCTAAATGGGCCATCTCTATCATCACCTTCACGGCTCCAGGCACTCTGAGGAAAAAGGGACAGAAAGAATGTAAAGGTGTGAAGTGCTATGGAATGCTGTCTTCAGGACATAATGGGGCCACTGCATGCCCAAGCTCACAGAGGCCTGCACCAGACTGGGTCCTTCAACACTCTGTCACTGAAGGTGGAGGAGGCCCCATGCCCTCCTAAGCAGTCATTGATCACTGGGTAAAGGGGAGATATATTCTTCAGCGGTGTTGGTAGTTGGCAAGTTGCTAGGCTCAAATAAATAATCCCTCACCCATGTTCATGCAAACACACTAATTAAACTCAGTGAGTCACTCTACATACATACATAAACACACAGGGGGGAGGGCAATGGTGGGTAAATATGCTCAAAATACATTAGGTACAGGTATAGAGTTGTCAAGAAAATATGATTGTGTATGTGAGGTCATATACAAAAAAGGAAAATAGCTAGAGATGAATTCAGGCATGTAACAAGGAACAAGAGAAATAAGAAGATGGACATAATTGCGGCAGGTTCGCAGATGAATAGTCTCCACATTTGGAATTCCTTGCTGGGAGAGACCCTGACACCAAAATGCTCCTTTCAGCTGTCACACACTTTTAACAAAGCTATTGAGACATTTGTTTAGGCCACAAAAACCTTGAAGAAGAGGGAATGGAATTAGGAACTTCTTTTTAAGGGGTACTGAAGGAATACAGGAACATGGAAGGAACACTTTGGAAAGAAAAGCAAAGAAGTGAAAAGGTAGGAGGCACCGTAACATAGTGGGGACAGCAACATAAATCCACACCTGCAAGCTGGTTCTCATCCACTGTGGGATCTTGACAAAACTACTATCTTTTTCTTAATAAAAAAAAAAAAAAGTATTTTTTATTTATATATTTATTTGTTAGAGAGAGAGAGAGAGAGAATGGGCATGCCAGGGCCTCTAGCCACTGCAAACAAAATTCCAGACACATGCTCAGACCTTGTGCATCTGGCTTTATGTGGGTACAGAAGATCCAAACGCGGATCCTTTGGTTTTGTAGGCAAGTACCTTAGCCACTAAGCCATCTCTCCATCCCCAAAACTATCATCTTTATTCCTTGAACTTCATTTTTCTGACAAAAGGAGAGGGACCATGATCAGATTTTTATCGTTAGGAAGTTAATCTCAAAGGTTGATTAGGTCATAAAAATAAATAATTTTTTTTTAATTTAGAAGAACCAGCAAATATGACATGCCAACTTTAGTGGTTTCTGAATGGATTTGACACATGAAATCATGATATATAGTTTCAATATTCAAGTAAACACAGGAAAATGAATGGCTGTAAAAGGTTAAAACAGAATGTCCAACCTACATTCCTGCAGTGATGTGATAAGTCCTTAAGAACGTATCTTAAAAGTTAAGATTCAGCCAAAGCAAACTGTTTTAATGAGACCAATATTAATATTAATGCATTATTATTAAACATTCTAATATGTAAAGGAAATGTATCATGTCTGTAGTATGCTTTCTTGACTCACGGAACTTCCCATTAATGGTAAAGTAGTTGAGGCTGACGTGAATGAGTATTTGTACGACTAATGTCCCATGCTTTCTCTAAGAGCCTGATCTGTTGTCTGAGTCACAGTAATCTTTGTTGGTAGTATTAGTAAATGCATTTGGCCAATAAATGAATGAATGAATGAATGAGGCATGCAATCTGAAAAAAAAAAAGGCAGAAAAAAGAAAGAAAATGTCAGGGCTAGAGGGATGGCTCAGCAGTTCAAGGAGCTTCCTTGCAAAGATTGATGACCTGGGTTCAAGTCCTCACTCCCCACATAAAGCCAGATGCACAAAGTGGCACAAGTGTCTGGAGTTCATTTGCAGCAGCATGAGGCCCTACTGCACCCATTTTCTTTCTTTTCCTCTCTCTGTCTCTCTCAAAAAACAAATAAAGGTGGGGGTGAAAAGGCCTAGGTGAGGTCAGGGGAAGACATTGAGTAAAGGGAAGACGGAAGGAGGGTTTATCAAAATCTAAGACGATATAAATAAATCATATGGAAACCTACTTTTTTGGACAATGGAACACTCAGGAGCCACAGATTGTTACTAGAAAATTTTCAGTGCCAGGGATGGGATACCTTCTAGTAAGTTATTGGCCAGGGAAGTCCCTGATGCCCCCAAAATATTACAGGCCATTGCCGAGGCCCTTGGTTTCCCACCAGGAATAGATGTTAAGACCCTATTGCTGAAAACTCCACATACATGGGCTGCAAGACCACTGAGAAATCCTGCTAGAACTGAGCTGATAACCTCCTCCACGTAGACCAGCTGACAGAAAGCTGAAAGAAGCCATCCTGCATGCAGTTCAATGGGAGAGAAATCACCAGTGAAGATACTCAACAGTGGACACTGAAAGCCTTATATTTGGCCAGCCAGGCCAAATGAACCAACAGGTACAATAGTGGCATACACCTGTCATGGTGGAAACCATCTGCCCTCTAATTGGACTGGAGGCCTGCTCCATGGGAGGGAATACATCCCTGATACTAAAAACCTAAAACAGGCCGGGCATGGTGGCGCATGCATTTAATCCCAGCACTTGGGAGGCAGAGGTAGGAGGATCACCATGAGTTCAAGGCCGCCCTGAGACTACAGAGTTAATTCCAGGTCAGCCTGGACCAGAGTGAGACCCCACCTTGAAAAACCAAAAAAAAAAAAAAAAACCTAAAACAGGAGTAGTCATGAGTCCTAGGGTTGTAACGTCTGTTACTGTCTGGCTAAATGTATATACTATGCTCATCAAACTGCCCAATAAGAAGTTCTCTTAATGTTCATATCCATATATTAATGCTACTTTCGTAGATAACCTTCTGTTTTCAGATGGTAGTGACCTTGGGATGACTCAAAAGACATCACAGTGCTGGAAAGAAGCGACAGGAGTACTCAGTACTGCAATATCTCTATCACACCTTCCAAGGCTTAGGGTCCATTGAGGAAGAGGTGGCAGGAAGAATGTAAGAGCCAAAGGAAGGGTAGGACTCCTTTCAACATACTCCTCCCAGACACAAAATGGCCTGGATATCCATGACCTCACAGTGCCTGACACTAGCTACACAAGACCATCATAATAAGAGGAAAAGTTCATGACATCAAAATAAAAGAGAGACTGATTGATAGAGGAAGGAGATATGATGGAGAATGGAGTTTGAAAGGGGAAAGTGGGGGAAGGGAGGGCATTACCATGGTATATTGTTTACAATCATGAAAGTTGTTAACAAAAATAAATAAATAAAAGGGCCGGAGAGAGAGCTGAGAGGTTAAGCGCTTGCCTGTGAAGCCTAAAGAGCCCAGTTCCCCAGGACCCATGTAAGCCAGATGCACAAGGTGGTACATGTATCTGGCATTCAATTGCAGTGACTGGAAGCCCTGGTGTGCTCATTCATATTCTGTCTCTCTCTATCTCTCTGTCGTTCTCAAATAAATAAATAAAAATTTCAATAAATAAAAATGTCTCCCAGCTTCTGATCCAGAGCATGTGATCCCCTTCAAGTAGCCCCATCAGCCTGACAAAGTCATTAATAGTCCACACTATGATTGGCTGTTTTTGTAACAATTTTTATTTCTTTTCTAAGGAATTGAGAGTTATGTTACAGGGTTTTTTGTTGTTGTTGTTGTTTGTTTGTTTTTTACTCTCAAATAAAAATAAAATGAAACAAAAAGCAATGTCTTGACTGCCATACCTTTTATTCTCAACACAGGTCAACTCCAGTTTAGACTAAGAATGTGCCACAAAGAAGGGTGGGAACATGTTTCCTTAACAAAGCACAATATCAAAACACAAAGAATGGAGCTGGAGATAGGGCAGAGCGGTTAAGGTGTTTGCCTGCAAAGCTTAAGGACCCAAGTTTGATTCCCTAGAACCCACATAAGCACATGGTGGCACATGAATCTGGAGTTCCTTTGCAGGGGCTAGAGGCCCTGGCATGCCCATTTCCTCTCTCTCCTTCTCTTTCTCTCTCAATAAATAAATAAATTACATTTTAAAATATAGTATTAAGAAAAAAAAGCATAGTGTTACCTGGTAGGAACGGTGACTTCTTCTTCACCACTTTTTTCTCTTTCCTATCTGTCTTCTCGGGGCTTTCCTGCCCCTTGTCCTGGCCTGGGTCTGTGGGGTCAGCTTGCTCAACAGAGACACCAGAGGCTTGTGGACTCCGAGGTGGCACTGTAGAGTCACTGGGAGGTGCTGCAACTGGAAGTGAAGACAGCCCACTGTTTTCTAAGGCTTGCTGAGACAGAACAAAACTATAAGGTTAGAAGAGCCGACAGCCCAAATGTGCCTACCAAAACCTACACAAGCTGTCATAACCCTCTCCTCACAGAACTAACTGCTCCCCGAAGTACACCCTGCAGTCCTGAGCTACTTTAATCAGACTGCCTTCCAACTCTTGGAGGCTGTGACATCTCACCCCCACCCAAACAAAATACCATATGTTAATAAGAAGTTACATTCTAAATTAAAAGGAAACTTCCAGAAATCTTACCTCAGACAACTTGTGTTGTGTCTAAGCAGGTTTGGGACTCTATCTTAGGATATAAGTTACACTGGGTTGACCTTAAAGGCACTGGTTATGGCATGACATCCCAAGTTTCCGATAACCCTGGCTAACTTCTCATCATGAGGCACAGGAAAGGTTGGTTTAAACGCAAGCCAAGAGGAGGAAGGCTGCTGTGTGAAGGTGAGCACTTCTGTGAGGCCGGCGCTGGCCTGCTAGTGCAGCACTGGCTGGGCAGCACTCTTCCACTCCCTTCCTCCTCTTCGCCCAGACGTTCTGGGGCTCTTCACACACCATAACACAAAGCTAGCACACTCTCCACACTACACACTTCTAGAACTCTCAAAAGGCTCGCCAGCACCTCAGGAAGAATGAAATATCAAAACTCTTCCAGCAGGGATGAACACAGAACAGGCTTTAAGAGTCAACCTTTGTCAAGTAAATTTACTTACAGAACAAAAAGGGAGTTTCCAAGGGATTTTTTAAGTGTGAATTAATGGGTTTAGAAGGTGGCACTGTACATTATGTTTGGCTTTACTACCATCCTTCTGGCCTCTCTACTGTCCAGTAGTAACCCCTGGTTTCTGAGGGCGCGCTTCACCTGGAGGATGTCCTGGCTGATGCCCACAGTCATGCTCAGTTGTCGCCCAGACTGCGGGGACTGCTGTGTCTCCACAGGACCTGGCTCGGACAGCTCCAGAAGCTGCTGGATGACGTCAGTCACTGCCTGAGAATTCTGCTGACTGGAGGCTGCTGAGACCTGGACTTCGGCCTGTTGCAGAGGCAGCGTCTGAAAGAGTGTGGCCTGGAACACAGCAACCCTTTCATTAGAACACAACTCTTAATGGAAACAGCAGAGGAAGGTGCATTAAAGCTAACCTAGTGTTAAGACAATGCTTCAGGGATCTGCATTAGGCACAACATGGGCTCTTAAAAGAATACACTCAAACTGTTTTACAACTTTCTAAAAGCGTGTATGTGGGAGAGGAGACTGCTGATTCCAGGCAGCAGTCCAAGCACATATCTTCATCTTCCTCTTAGCTCCTAAAGTGGAGTGAATGAGTTTAAACAGCATAAAAGAAAGACATGCGGGGAGAGAGAAGGAGAAAGGTTTGGAGGCTGGCCAGTGGAGTCAAAACCATCCAATACTTTTCCAAAGAGCAGACAGACTAAAGAAATAAGTGTTGTATAATGCTACAGTCAACAGGCCAAAAGGAAGGGGAATAGCTGTGCTGGAAGAGAGCCATACAGATACTTGGCCTGGTACTGCAGAGGTGGGCATGTACTCATATCCACAGGATGCACAAGTCCAGGAGAACCTCATGAGATCTATGGTATAGGATTAATAATAATACATCATAACTTACTCATCAATTACAGCAAGCATACCACACCAATGCAAGGTGTTAATAATAGGGGAAAGTGGCGGTGAGACATACACTGGGAAGTGGAGAGGGGGCTCAGTCAGTAAACTGCTTGCCATTATGATGAACTGAGTTCAATCCCCAGTACTCACATACAGGCCAGGTGCAGCAGCATTGTACCTATAATCTCAGCACTGGGAAGGCAGAAATCAGACACATGCTGCCTAGCTAGACCTAAGATGAATGGTAAACTCCAAGTTCAGTGAGAAATCCTGTCTCAAAAGTACCAGGTGGGGGGCTGGAGAGATGGCTTAGCGGTTAAGGCATTGGCCTACAAAGCTAAAGGATCCTGGTTCAACTCTCCAGGACCCACATAAGCCAGATGCACAAGGGGGCACATGTGTCTGGAGTTCATTTGCAGTGGCTGGAGGCCCTGGTGCACCCATTCTCTCCCCTCTCCTGCCTCATTCTCTCTCTCAAATAAATAAATATTTTAAAAAATAGGAGGGCCAGGGGTGGTGGCGCACGCCTTTAATCCTAGCACTTGGAAGGCAGAGGTAGGAGAATCACCATGAGGTTGTGGCCACCTTGAAACTACTTAGTGAATTCCAAGTCAGCCTGAGCTAGAACGAGCCCCTACCTTGTAAAAAACAAACAAAAATGACATATTATGGGCAAATGGCTCAGCAGTTAAAGGCACTTGCTTACAAAGCATGATGGAGCTGAGTGTGGTAACACACACTTTTAATCCCAGCACTTGAGAGGCTGAGGTAGGAGGATCACTGTGAGTTCAAGGCCAGCCTGAAACTACATAGTAAATTCCAAGTCAGCCGGGGATAAAGTGAAACCCTACCACAAAAAAAAAAAAAGATAAATAGATAAATAGGATGGAGAACAAAGAAAAAAGAAATCCATACTGACCTCTGGTCTCCACATGTACATGTACACATAAGCACCCAAACACATACAAATGGGTACACACACACAACACAACACATGCACATATATAGAAAGTATAGTTGTGGGGGCTGGAGAGATTGCTCAGTGGTTAAAAGCACTTGCTTGCAAAGCCTGTCATCCTGGCGCAATTCCCCAGTATCCATATAAAGCCAAATGCACAAAGTGGCACACATGTCTGAAGTTCATCTGCAGTGGAAAGAAGCCCTGGCATACCCATCCCCCCTTTCTCTGCTTGCAAATAAAGAAAATATTTTTAAAGTATATTTGGAGGTTTCTATACTTCCTGATTAAATTTTCTATATGCCTAAAATTGCTATGAAAATAAAATCTAACCAGGCATAGTAGCAAATGCCTTTAATTCCAGCATTTGGGAGGCAGAGATAGGAGGACTGCTGTGAGTTCAAGGCCAGCCTGAGATTACATAGGTCAGCTGGGGCTAGAGTGAGACCTACACCTCAAAAGAAGACCAAAATAGGGCTGGAGAGATGGCTTATTGGTTAAGCACTTGCCTGTGAAGCCTACAGACCCCAGTTCGAGGCTCAATTCCCCAGGACCCACGTTAGCCAGATGCATAAGGGGGTGCATGCATCTGGAGTTCGTTTGCAGTGGCTGGAGGCTCTGGCGCACCCATTCTCTCTCTCCCTCTTTCTCTGTCTGTCGCTCTCAAATAAACAAATAAAAATAAAAATATTTTTTAAAAAGACCAAAATAGGGCTAAAGGGATGGCTTAGCTGTTAAGGCATTTGCCTGCAAAGCCAAAGGATCCAGGTTCAATTCCCCAGAATCCGTATTAGCCAGATGCACAAGGGGGCACACATGTCTGGAGTTTGTTTGCAGTGGCCGGAGGCCCTGAGGCACCCGTTTTCTCACTCCCCCCCTCGCTTCTTACAAGTAAGTAAACAAAATATTTAGAGGCTGGAGAGATGGCTCAGCAGTTAAGGTGGTTGCCTGCAAAGCCTAAGGACCTGGGTTCAATTCCCCAGTACCCATGTAAAGCCAGGTGCACAATGTGGCGCATGTGTCTGGAGTTCCAAGAGGCCCTGGTGGGCCCATTCCCATTCTCTATCTATCTGCCTCTTGCTAACTTGCTCATGTGCGCTCTCTCTCTCTCAAATAAATTAAATAATTTTAAAAAACAAAATAAAGTTTATAAATTAAAACATAGAATCATACAGAACTTGCCTTGAAGCAAAATACATAAAGAAACACCCAAAGAAACAGTACAAATGAATCAGAGATAAAGGGCATGCCTCCATCAAGACAAAAAGAAAAAACTATTTGAATGTGGCCAGTTAGCTCAGTTGGCTAGTGTGGTATAAATAAGAATATACTCTCTGGGGAGACTTAGGACACTTTTGGAAGCAACTTGGTTCTGTGTTCTGACACCAGGTACTCTGGTCACTCACATACAAAGTAACCTCGGACGACCTGCACATGGAAAGCTCACGCATAGACTTAGTGTTGTCTTCAGACAAGCAGAGAGAGGAAGCCATGGAAAAGGCAGGAGGAGAGAAGACCTGAGACAGATCCAATGCAGAGAGAACTGGACTCAGGAAAATGCCTCATGCCAAAAATAAGTTTTAAAAAAGAAACTATCAGAGCTGGGGATATGACCCAGTGGTAACACACGTGCCTAGCCTACGCTCATAGTCCTAGGTTCCATGCCCAGCACAACCAAAGGGAAAAAAACTGAAGTAACTTCTCAAAAGCACAAAGCCAACTGGAGATACGGCTCAGCAGTCAAGGTGTTTTCCTACAAAGTGAAAGGACCCAGGTTTGATTCCCCAGGACCCACATCAGCCAGTTGCACAGGGTGGCGTATGCATCTGGAGTTCGTTCACAGTGGCTGGAGGCCATGGCACACCTATGGTCTCTCTCTTTCTCTCTGTCTCCCAAATAAATTAATTTAAAAAATTAAAATTTTTTAAAAAGTAAGAAGCCAAAATGAGAAAATGTGCAAGGCAAAATAAAAAGCATTTGGTGTAGAATCAAGCCAACAGGCTCAGCAGGCCACCTGCTGGCTCATGTTCACAACCTGGATTTTCACCCAGGTGCCCCAGCACATCAGCCTTTGGGTTTCCATACTGCCAAGGAGATGGCGTAGCTATAGTGTTTGGTGGACTCACTCACTGAAATAACTATTTTATAATGTTAAATCCAAAAATAGAATTTTCAGATGTAATAATTACTCTATGCTTCAGTTACAATGCTTTGCAGTATGTACCCTAACCAAGAATAAGTGAAGAGTTGCACCTGGCATGGCGGTGCATGCCTGGCGCACCCCTTTAATCCCAGCACTTGGGAGGCAGAGGTAGGAGGATCGCCATGAGTTCCAGGCCACCCTGAGACTCCACAGTGAATTCCAGGTCAGCCTGGACTACAATGAAACCCTGCCAAAACCAAAAAAAAAAAAAAAAAGGAGGAGGAGGAGAAGGAATGAAGAATAATCCCACATTGCAAAACTGTGGGGATAAAAGCAATAGGGGCTGGAGAGATGGCTTAGTGGTTACAGTGCTTGCAAAGCCTAAGGACCTAGGTTTAACTCCCCAGTGCCCACATAAACCAGATGCACAAGGTGGCACATGCAACTGGAGTTCATCTGCAGTGACTAGAGGCCTTGGCATACCCATTCTCTTTCACTCTCTCTCAAATAAATAAATAAATAAACAAATATTAAGAGAAAAAGAAAAAAGAGCCAGGCATGATGGTGCAAGCCATTAATCCCAGCACTTGGGATACAGAGGTAGGATGATCGCCATGAGTTCAAGGCCACCCTGAGATGACAGAGTTAATTCCAGGTCAGCCTGGATCAGAGTGAGACCCTACCTCGAAAAACCAAAAAAAAAAGAAAACATGTGTTCAACTTGTCAGGTGTGATGGTGCATGCCTTTAATCCCAGCACTCAGGAGGCAGAGGTAGGAGGATCGCCATAAATTCAAGGCCACCCTGAGACTACACAGTGAATGCCTGGGCTGAGTAATTCCCTACTTCAAAAAAAGGGGAGGGGGTGGAAAGATGGATCAGCAGTTAAGGCACTTGCCTACAAAGCCTAAGGACCCCAGTTTGATTCCACAGTACACATGTAAAACAAGATGCACAGGTGGTGCATGAGGCTGGAGTCATTCACAGCAATGGCTAGAGGCACTGGCATGCCCAATAGAGTTAAAAGGATGAAAGAAAATAAAAATTAAAAATAAATAAATAAAACAGTAATGACAAAGGACCTCATGTTTACAACTGTACTCAGGAGCACTCTTCAAACCCCTGAGACTAAGTGCTCCTCTGACAAGACCACATCACATGCTTAGACTGTGCCAATTGCTATCAACTGAGAAGATGTGGTAGAAGTTACTGAGGAAGACTAAGCCTTAATATCCTAGGAAAAAAAGACCAAGAATGTATATGTGCATGTGTGCATCTGTGTGTGACTGTGCTTACACTGTGATGTGTCTTTGTGTGTGAGTGTGTATGTACAAAATAAAGAATAATACCTTTTTTTCCCCTTGAGATATGGTCTTACACTAGCCAGGCTGACCTGGAAATCATTCTGTAGTCCCAAACTGGCCTCAAACTCACAGCAATCCTCCTACCTCTGCCTCTCAAGTGGGATTAAAGACATTCGCCACCACACACAGCAAGTAATAGCATTTATAAATACATTTGCTGGAAAATATAATTTAGTATTGTAAAGGTCAAGATACTTGGGAAAGTTCTCATTGTTACATGAGAAAAATCTACAAAGCAGATTAAACTATAAAGGCAAAGTATATTCAATATTCATCAGTAACACTAACTATAGAAATTAAATTATATCAAATTAAATTAAATGACTAGATTTTGTCTTATTTTTACAGGTTCAGACTACATCAGGACCATCTACCATTATCCTAAAGATTAGAATAATTTTCTTTTATTAATTAAAAAATAGTTGCACCTTACATATGTATCAAAAAACTCAGTCAGGCATGGTGGCACACACCTTTGATCCTTTGATCCTAGTACTCCGGAGGCAGAGGTAGGAGGATTGCTGTCAGTTGGAGGCCACCCTGAGACTACATAGTGAATTCCAGGTCAGCCTGATCTAGAGCGAAACCCTACCTCAACCTCCACCAAAAAGAAAACTCCACCAGGGCATTTTAAGGGTGATATTTAGGGTTGGAGAGACAACTTGGTCAGGAAAGTGCTTGGCTCATACACATGAGGACCTGAGTTCAATCCCCAGAA
The DNA here is from genome assembly GCF_020740685.1 of Jaculus jaculus. Taxonomy (NCBI): domain Eukaryota; kingdom Metazoa; phylum Chordata; class Mammalia; order Rodentia; family Dipodidae; genus Jaculus; species Jaculus jaculus. Next base: position 22,837,674 of record NC_059103.1, read on the forward strand.
CCCATACAAATATGCCATGTAAGACAGCATGTACTTGACATCCTATCACCTGGGAAGAGGACATAAGGACCCATGGTACACACTGGCCAGCCAGTCCAGCCTACCTGGTAAGGTTCAGGGCAATGAAAACCTGCTGTTAAAAGAAAGGAGGAGGTCTGGAGAGATGGCTTAGCAGTTAAGGCATTTGCCAGCAAAGCCTAATGACCAGGGTTCAATTCTCCAGAACTCACATAAAGCCTGACGCAGAGTAGTGCATGTTTCTGGAGTCTGAAGTGAGAGGCCTTGGTGCATCCATTCTCTCTCATTCCCTCCCTCCCTCCTTCCCTCCCTCCCTTTCTCTCTCCCTCCCTCTCTCCCTCTCTCTCTCCTTGCAAATAAATAAATTAAAAATTTGGGGGGCACTTCTGGTTAAGATGGCAGTGTAGGAACCACACCAAAGCAGCCTAGGGGAGTAAAAGCCAAAAAAAAAAAAAAAAAAACAGCAAAATACACTCTTCTACTAAAAAGTGAGGTGTATAAGAAATTACCAACAGCAGCAGAGAAGGAGAGGTCCAGAGCATCCAGAGCTCACCTAGGCAGGCAGAAGTGGCTCCTGCAGCGGTGGCGCCAGGTCTGCAGGGCCACAGCTGCCAGGCTTGGCTTGAGCCACAGGAAAAGCCAGGTGAGGGGATTTTCCACTCACACCGGAGCTCTTCACAAACTCAAAAAACAAGAAGGTAGGACCACAGCCAACAGCAGAGGAGCAGATCACAAGGTAGAGGATCACATGGACCAGCAGGAGAACTAGAACAACCACCCTTAGCCTCACCTCTCCCACTACCAGCACAAGCACCAGGGACCTGGGAAAAGGACCTCACAGCACCCAGCACCAGGGACCAGAGCAGCTATCCAGCAACCAAACCAGCCTACTTGAACCCACAGTGCACCAAAGAGGGATCCAAGCAGGAGCGCAGCATAATGGAGACCAAAATCATCCCAAAAGGTAACTGGGATTACACCAGGTCAGTACCCTCCAAATAAGCCTGGTAAATAGACCTGATCCAGAAGTGCTAATTGCACCTTCCATATCAGGATAAATTATATGCCAAATCTGATGGATGGTCAGATTTGCCATTCTTAAATAAGCTATATTTTGGGCTTCTTATTTGTTGCTTCTTGATTTATAGAGGCTTTGTTTCCTCTTCTCTTGGTCATTAGGGGAGGGTCTCACCTGGACACAGGCTGACTTGGAACCCCCAACAGACCAGAAATCTTAACCTCCTAGTTGACAGGATTAAGGGTGTGGGGTAACACAGACCCTAACGGACAGTGATTTTGTTAGAGGATCTGGTTGTCATAATACCTACTCCTGCATAAATACTCTGAGCTGTTTTTCATTGAATGTGTACATTGTTTAGTTAAATTTTAGATTCTGCTTATATTTTGTTCCACTCAGCCTACATGAATACTCTCAACGCAGGCAAACCCAACATCTAGGGTCACTTCTGTAGATACTCTAGGAGTCATAAGAGCCACACCTAGCCCCTTAAGCTCCTGCCCTGAAGCTATATAACATCAGACTGATTGAGACATCTAATAATACTACAGCTAACTAGAAAATCCAAGCATTAAATTAATCCAAGATGCAAAAATATATACATTACAAGACAAGAAACACCAAAAATCAAGACAATATAAATCCATCAAAAAGTGTTAATGCAGGAGACATAAAGGGAAGAGAAAGGAAGGGAGGAGGGTACTTAATAGGTTGATATTGTATATATGTAAGTACAATGATTGTGATGGGGAGGTAATAAAATGGAGAATGGAATTTCAAAGGGGAAAGTGTGGGGGAGGAGGGAGGGAATTACCATGGGATATTTTTTTATAATCATGGAAAATGCTAACAAAAATTTTTTTAAAAAAGTATTAATGCATCAGAAATGACCTCCAGTGAGAACAAATTAGAGGAAATACCTGACAAAGATTTCAAAAGAATGATTACAAATATGTTCAAAGAAGTCAAAGAAGAAATATCAAAGGAATGAAAGAGGAAATCAAAGGAATCCAAGACACAGGACACCAATTTAATGAAATAAAGAGCTCAATACAAGACATAAATAAGGAAATAGAAATAATAAAGAAAAAACAGTCTGAATTACTAGCAATGAAGAACAGTTAATGAAATAGAAAATCTCACCAGTAGAATGGATGAAGGAGAGGACAGAATATCTAAGCTAAAAGACCAGGTGGCAGATCTAATATAGTCCAACAAAGAGAAAGACAAAATAATAGGAAAGAATGAATGGGAATTTCAAGATATTCGGAACACTATGAAAAGATCAAACATAAGAATTCAGGGTATAGTAGTGGGAGAAGCATTTCACTCCAAATGCATAGTACGCATTTTCAACAAAATCAAAGAAGAAAACTCCCCCCAAGTTGGGAAAGAGGTGCCAATGCAGATAAAGGAATCCTTTAGAACACTAACCAGGCAAAACCTGGAAAGAACCTCTTCTCGCCATATTATAATTAAACTACCAAACATACATACCAAAGAAAAAATATTGAAAGCAGTTAGAGAGAAAAATCAAGTTACCTACAAAGGCAAGCCCATCAGGATTACAGCAGATTACTCAACATAAACTTTAAAAGCCAGAAGGGCTTAGAGTGATATATTCCAAGTTCTGAAAGAAAACAATTGTCAACCAAAGTTACTTTATCCTGCAAAGCTATCCATTCAAATAAGGACATAAGGACATTCCATGACAAAAGCAGGCTGAAGGAATATTTGAAGACAAAACCAGCTCTACAGATAATACTTGAAAGGATCCTCCATGCTGAAGAGAAAGAAAAGCAACATATAAGGAACCTGGGGTGGTGGGGAGGAAACATACTCAAATACTAGTTAATACAAGAGAGCAAAGGTAAAACCGGAAGAACTGTAAAAAAAATGGCAAAAATAAATACACACCTTTCAATAATATGAATCTCTTAATATCAAGGGCCTCAATGCCCCAACCAAAAGACATAGATTTGCAGACTGGGTTTAAAAAGCAGGATCCTTCAATTTGTTGCCTCCAAGAAACTCACCTTTCTACAAAGGATGGACGCTATCTTAGGGTGAAAGGTTGAAAAATGTGTTTCAAGCAAGTGGGCCTAGAAAACAAGCAGGGGTTGCTGTCCTAATATCTGACAAGGTAGACTTCAGCCCAACATTAGTTAGGAAAGATAAGGAAAGTCACTTCATATTGATTAAAGGCACCCTCCAACAGAAGGACATTACAATCCTAAATATATGTGCACCTAACACAGAGGCTCCCAACTTCATCAAACAAACGCTATTAGAACTAAGGTCACAAATAACACCAAACACAGTGGTAGTGGGTGACTTCAACATCCCATTCTCATCAACTGACAGGTCGCCAGGCAAAAAATAAACAGAGAGGCATCTGGACTAAATGAGGTCATTGAAGAAATAGACCTAACAGATATATACAGGACATTTCATCCACATGCTGCAGAATATACATTCTTTTCAGCAGCACATGGAACATTCTCTAAAATAGACCATATATTAGTACACAAAGCAAATCTTAACAAATACAGGAAAATTGAAATAATTCCTTGCATTCTATCTGACCACAGTGGAATCAAACTACAAAAAAATAGCCAGAAAAGCTATAGAGCATAAACAAAATCATGGAAACTAAACAATACACTACTCAATGATGAATGGGTCAATGAAGAAATCAAGAAGGAAATCAAAAAATTCAGAGTCAAATGATAATGAGAACACAACATACCAAAACCTTTGGGACACAGTGAAGGCAGTTCTAAGAGGGAAATTTATACCTTTAAGTGCCTATATTAAGAAATTATAAGCCGGTAGAGGGAAGGATTTAAGGAGGCAAATGACCAGTTTAATGTAGCCGAGAAGAGCACTGTGTGTGGTTCTGCTCTGATGTTTATTCCTAGTGCCTGTTCCCCATCCTAGAGGTGGAATGTTTTTAAAACTAACCTTTTGCTAATTGTGATCTTAATAAAAATTATTCTTGAAAAAAAAAAAAAGAAATTATAAGCCGGGCGTGGTGGCGCACGCCTTTAATCCCAGCACTTGGGAGGCAGAGGTAGGAGGATTGCCATGAGTTCGAGGCCACCCTGAGACTCCAGAGTTAATTCCAGGTCAGCCTGGCCCAGAGTGAGACCCTACCTCGAAAAACCAAAAAAAAAAAACAAAAGGAATTATAAAGGTCTCAAGTAAATGACCTAATGTTTCACCTTAAAGCCTTGGAAAAAGAGGAGCAAGGCAAAACAAAAATCAGTAGACAGGAAGAAATAATAAAGATTAGGGCAGAAATTAATGAAATAGAAACAAAAAAAAAAAAAAAACAATCCAAAGAATCAATGAAACAGAGTTGGTTCTTTGAAAGGATAAACAAGATTGATAAACCCTTAGCAAATCTGACCAAAAGAAAGAGATAAGAGATACAAATTAATAAAATTAGAGATGAAAAAGGCAGCATCACAACAGATAGCAGAGAAATTTTAAAAATCATAGGGACATACTATAAAACCATATACTCACTAAGTATGAAAATCTGAAAGAAGCCGAGCGTGGTGGCGCACGCCTTTAATCCCAGCCCTTGGGAGGCAGAGGTAGGAGGAACGCCATGAGTTTAAGGCCACCCTGAGACTACATAGTGAATTCCAGGTCAGCCTTGACTAGAGTGAGACCCTACCTCCAAAAACAAAACAAACAAAAAAAAAAAATCTGAAAGAAATGGATGATTTCCTTGATTTATATGACCTACCTAAATTAAATCAAGATGAGACAAATCACTTAAATAGACCTATAACAAGTATGGAGATCCAAACAGTTATCAAAAATCTCACAACTAAAAAAAGTCCAGGTCCAGATGGATTCACTGCTGAATTTTACCAGACCTTCAGGGAAGAATTAACACCATTGCTTCTTAAGCTTTGCCATGAAATAGAAAAAGAAGGAATCCTACCAAACTCCTTCTACAAAGCCAGCATCACCCTGATACCAAAACCAGACAAAGATAAAACAAAAAAAGAAAATTACAGACAAATCTCCCTCATGAACATAGATGCAAAAATTCTCAATAAGCAAATGTCTCCACGGCGGCCGGGTGCTAAGTGTCTTAGGGCTGGTTTGAGGTCTGGAGGGCACACGAGAAACCTGCACACAACGCAAAAGTCCAAACGAGCCAAGAGAAGACGCGTCTCTGTGTTTTCTTAACTGGCACAATCCAGAATGCATTCATCAACTCCGAAGCTTGAATTTGATATCATCCACATGTCACACAAGATTGTTCTCTTACTTTATCAGTCATCCAAAAAAAAATGTAAAAATCCTGACTGAGAAGATGTCTCAGTGGATAAATCACTTGCTGTGTTGGGCTGAAGAGATGGCTCTGTGGTTAAGGTGCTTTTGCCTGCAAAGCCAAAGGACCTGGGTTCAATTCCCCAGGACTCACGTAAAGCCAGATGCACAAGGTGGCACAGGTGTCTGGGCTGTGTTTGTAGTGCCTGGAGACCCTGGCTCTCGCTCTCTCACTCTCTCTCTCTCTCTCTGACAAATAAATAAAAATATTAAAAATAAAAAAATTCTCAATAAAATATTGGCAAACAGAATACAAGAATGTGTGCTCGCTTCGGCAGCACATATACAGAATACAAGAATGTATCAGAACAATCATTTACCCTGACCAAGTAGGCTTTATCCCAGAGATGCAGGGATGGTTCAACATACACAGATTGATAAATTTAATACATTATATAAATGGACTGAAGGACAAAAATCACATGATCATCTCAAAGGGCTTGGTCTGCGAAGACAGGCAGATGCAATCAGGTGGCGTGGCGGGTAACCCCACTTTTATTTAATATAGTACTGGAAGTCTTAGCCATGGCAATAAGGCAAGAGACGCACATAAAAGGGACACAAATTGGAAAGGAAGAGATAAAGTTATCATTATTTGCAGATGACATGATTCCATACATAAAAGACCCTAAAGACTCTACTAGCAAACTGTTAGAGCTGATAAAAACCTACAGCCATGTAGCAGGATAAACATAAATATATAGAAATCAGTAGCCTTCCTATATGCTAACAACAAACACACAGAGGATGAAATCAGAGAATCACTCTCATTCATAATTGCATCAAAAAAAAATAAAGTACCTCGGAATAAACCTAACCAAGGAAGTGAAGGAACTCTACAATGAAAACTTTAAAACACTCAAGCAAGAAATTGCAGAAGACACTAGGAATGGAAAAACATCCCTTGTTCCTGGATCGGAAGAATCAATATTATGAAAATAGCAATCTTACCACAAGCAATCTACACATTTAATACAATCCCCATCAAAATGCCAATGATATTCTTCATACAAGTAGAAAAAACAAAAATCTCAAATATCTAAAACAATACTGAGCAATAAAAATAAGGCTGGTGGTATCATCTGATTTTAACCTGTACTACAGAGCCATAGTAACAAAAACAGCATGGTACTGGCACAAAAGCAGACATGTAGATCAGTGGAACAGAATAGAGGACCCATATACAAGTCCACGTAGTTATAGCCACCTGATATTCGATAAAAACGCCAAAAATACTCAATGGAGAAATGACAGCCTGTTCAGCCAATGGTGCTGGGAAAACTGGATATTTATCTGTAGAAGGATGAAAAGAGATTCTTCTCTCTCACCATGCACAAGAATTACATCCAAATGGATTAAAGACCTTAACATCAGACCTGAAACTCTGAAACTGCTAGATGAAAAAGTAGGGGAAATCCTTCAACATATTGGTCTTGGCAAAGACTTCCTGAATATAACCCCAATTGCTCAGGCAATAAAACTACAGACTAACCACAGGGAACTCATGAAATTACAAAGATTTTGTACAGCAAAGGACACTGTGAATAAAGCAAAGAGGCGACCGACAGAATGGGAAAAAGTCTTTGCCAGCCATACATCTGATAGATGATTAATATCTAGGATATAGAAAGAACTCAAAAAAATTAAATAATAAGAAATCAAACAAGCCAATTGATAAATGGGCTATGGGCCTGAAGAGATGGCTTAGTGGTTAAGCGCTTGCCTGAAAAGCCTAAGGACACCGGTTCAAGGCTCGATTCCCCAGGACCCATGTAAGCCAGATGCACAAGGTGGCACATGCATCTGCAGTTCATTTGCAGTGGCTGGAGGTCATGGCGCACCCATTTTCTATCTGCCTCTTTCTCTCTCTGTCACTCTCAAATAAATAAATAAAAATTAACAAAAAACATTTATTGGGGCTGGAGAGATGGCTTAGTGGTTGGGCGCTTGCCTGTGAAGCCTAAGGACACTGGGTTCGAGGCTCGATTCCCCAGGACCCACATTAGCTAGATGCACAAGAGGGTGTATGCATCTGGAGTTCATTTGCAGTGGCTGGAGGCCCTAGCGTGCCCATTCTCTCCCTCCCTCCCTCCCTCCTTCCCCCCTCCCTCTCTCTCTCTCTCTTTCTCTCTCTCTCTCGAGTTCGTTTATAGTGGCTGGAGGCCCTGGCGCGCCCATTTTCCCTCCCTCCCTCCCTCTGTCCCTCCCTCCCTCCCTCTCTCTCTCTCTCTCTCTCTTTCACATAAAAAAACAAAAATTTTAAAAAAACATTTATTTAAATAGACTATGGAACGAAATAGAGAGTTCTCAAAAGAAGAAATATGGATGGCATGTAAGCATCTAAAATAATGTTCTACATCCCTAGTCATCAGGGAAATGCAAATTAAAACTACAGTGAGATTCCATCTTACTCCTGTCACATAGGCTACCATCATGAAAACAAATGATGACTAGTGAGGATGCGGAAAAAGAGGAACCCTTCAACACTGTTGGTAGGAATGCAATCTGGTCCAGCTATTGTGGAAATCAGTGTGGAGGTTCCTAAGACAGCTGAAGATTGATCTACCATATGACCCAGCTATAGCACTCCTAGGCATATATCCTAAGGACTCATCTCATTTCCTTAGAGATACTTGTTTAACCATGTTTACTGCTGCTCAATTCACAATAGCTGGGAAATGGAACCAGCCCAGATGTCCGTTAACTGATAAGTGGATAATGAAGATATGGCACATTTACACAATGGAATTCTACTCAGTGGTAAAGAAAAATGAAGTTATGGAATTTTCAGGAAAATGGATGGATCTGAAAGGGATTATACTAAGTGAAGTAACCCGGGCCCAGAAAGCCAAATGTCATATGTCCTCTCTCATATGTGGATCCTAGCTACAGATGATTGGATGTCTGTAGCAAAGGCCAATAAGCTAGAAAAGAGATATAAAGGGAAGAGAAAGGAAGGGAGGGGGGTAACTTAATAGGATAGTATTGTCTATATGTAAGTAGAATAATAGATTAATGGTGGTAAAAAGGCCCAAGTGAGGTCAGGGGAAGAGAATGAATAAAGGAGGGAGGGCTAATCAAAATCTAAGAGATTATAAATAAATCATATGGAAACCTACTTTTTTTGAACAATGGAACACTGAGGAGCCATACACTATTGCTAGAAAATTTTCAGTGCCAGGGATGGGATACCTGCCAGTGAGTTGTTGGCCAGGGAGGTCCCTTATGCCCCCAAAACATTATAGGCCATTTCAAGGCCCTTAGTTTCCCACCAGAACAGATGATAAGACCCTATTGACTCCACATACTTGGGCTGCAAAGCCACAGAGAAATCCTGCTGTAACTGAGCTGTTAACCTCCTCCATGTAGACCAGCTAACAGCTGGAAGAAACCATTGTGCATGTAGTTCAATGGGAGAAAGAGAAATCACCAGTGAAGAATCTCAACAGTGGACACTGCAAGCCTCATATTTGGCCAGCCAGGCCAAATGAACCAATGGGTGCAACAGTGGCACGTCTGTCATGGTGGAAACCAACTGCCCTCTAACTGGACTGGAGGCACACTCCATGGGAGGGAATACATCCCTGATACTGAAAACTCAAAACAGGGGTAGTCATGAGCCAAAGGGGTATAATGTCTGCTGCTGTCTGGCTAAATGTATATACGATGCTTATCAAACTGCCCAGTAAGCACTTCTCTTAATGTTCATACCCTTATATTAATGCTACTCTCACTTTTGGTAGAGAACCTTCTGTTTTCAGATGGCAGTGACCTTGGGATGACTCAGAAGACATCACAGTGCTGGAAAGAAGTGACAGGAGTGCTCAGCACTGCAATATCTCTATCACACCTTCCAAGGCTCAGTGTCCATTGAGGAAGAGGTGGCAGGAAGAATGTAAGAGCCAAAGGAAGGGTAGGACTCCTTACAAGGTGCTCCACCCAGACACAAAATGGCCTGGATATCCATGACCTCACAGTGCTTGACACCACCTACACAAGACCATAATAATAGGAGGAAAAGATGATGACATCAAAATAAAAGAGAGACTGATTGTGAGGGGGAGAGAATATGATGCAGAATGGAGTTTCAAAGGGGAAATTGGAGGGACAGAGGGCATTACCATGGGATACTTTTTACAATCATGGAAGTTGTTAATTTTAAAAAAGTGAAAAAAAAATTTTAATGGGTGGTTGGAGCTGGAGTGATGGCTCAGTGGTTAAAGGCACTTGCTTGCAAAGCCTTATGGCCCAGGTTCAGTTTCCAAGTACCCACATAAATCCATACACATAAAGTTGAACAAGCACCTGGAGTTCGTTTGCAGTGGCAGGAGAGCCTGGCATGCCCATTAATGTTCATTCTCCCCTCTTTTCTCTAATTCTATCTCAAATAAACAATTTTAAAAAAAAAGATGGACAGTGTTCCTGAGGAAAGACACCTGAGATTGTCCTCTGGCCTGGAAGTTGATCATCCAGTGTGGGCTATGCACGAGCAAATGCATATGTACCACTACAAACACCTACATACGTACATACGCATGCATGGTGTATGTACGAACACACACACACTCAAAATAATTAAAAAATAAAACGAAGGTGACATTTAAAAATCACAAACTGGGTTAAACTTACTGTTATAATGTGCGCAGTCTCTGTAGCGGTGGAATTCGGGGGCCCGCCCATATGCATCTTGCTGATATGAGTGTTTAAGCTGCCTAAACTTTTAAATACACAGCTACATTCAGTACAGTTATAGGTAGGCCCATTCTTGACCTTAAAGAGCAAAAAAAAAAAAAAAGATGATTTTTCAAATATTTAGTTACTAGAAAATATATTTAAGTTATGGAAAGTCACAATTTACCATTCCATTCAGAATGAGAGAAACAGTCCAGCCCTTCAGTGCTAGATTCTTCTTTTAAATTAGATTACTTAAAATGACCCAATGTCTTTAGATTATATTGCTGGCTAAAGATTAACTGAAATGTCTGAGTGTATGTATGTATGTGTGTATGTCTCTATGTGTGTGTACACACACACACACACACACACACACATATATACACACACATCTATATATATGTATGTATGTATATGTATGAGTGTGTGTGTGTGTGTGTATGTATATATGTATGTATGTATTTGGTTTTTCAAGGTAGGGTCTCTCTCTAGCCCAGGCTGACCTGGAATCCACTATGTAGCCTCAGGGTGGCCTCAAACTCACGGCGATCCTCCTACCTCTGCCTCCTGAGTGCTGGAATTAAAGGCATGCGCCACCATGCCCAGCATGTCTGACTTTCTATAAATGAGACATGGCTAGAAAAAAAATCCACTTTCTAGTTATCATAACTTAAACACCAAAATGCCTGCCACACGTTCTTGGCTCCGTGGCTGGCTGCATACATTCAACAGTGAAGGCAGACAGCAGATGGAAAACCTACTCTGGGGAATGAACTTCCAGGCCCTAACATCTAGGTGGGAAGGGTGGTCACACTCATGTCAACTTTTCATCATGACACTTAATATCCCTTACTAATGATGACTTCTTTAAATTATAGTTGTGCCCGAACCAGACTATAGAGAAGATTGAAATGAAGAACATCTATGAAAAGAGAAAGTATCCAAAATATTCTCTCACTATTACTCAGATACAGCATTAATTTTACAAAGGCATGCCTGAAAATGTACTAGCCTCTTGGAACTTGAAATAAGACTTCCATTCTATTTCTGGCACCTTGCTAAGAACCACATTTAATTGCCTGGATGCCTCACACGATTGGATAGCATTTTAAAGCCACCTTTAGAAGGCTGTTCTGGAGGAACCTGTCACAGCATAGGTCCCAGTACACTCGTAGCTGCACACACTGCAGGGTGCTCCAACCAGGACCCTGATGAGTACCTTGTATGGGCACACTAAGGTCCCAGGGGTGGGGGAGGTTTCTGTGTGCCACACAAACATGTAACTATGCCCAAGCAGTCATCTCTACTCAAAGGCAACTCACAAAAATGGCTTATCTTGTCCCAGTGTGCTCTTCTGAACAGTGTCAGTACATCACCAAAATTTCTTACGCCCTTCCTACTGCCTCCAGGGCTTAAATATTGTTCGATTCTGAATCTGTTTATAAAGCCACATAAAGTATGTAAATTTTTGATATGATTTATTTGTTTGTATGTGTGCATATGGGCATGCCAGGGTCTATTAACCCCTTCAAACAACCACCAGACATATGTGCCACTTTCTCATCTGGCTTTACATGGGTACTGGGTAATTAACTTGGGACAGCAAGCTTTGCAAACAACTGCCTTTAACCACTAAACCATCTCTCCAGTTCCTGTGAGGTTTTGTGTGGGTTTTTTTAATTTAAAATTTCACTTTTTTAGGCCAGGCATGGTGGTGCACACCTTTAATCCCAACACTTGGGAGGCAGACGTAGGAGGATCACCATGAGTTCAAAACCACCCTGAGACTTCATAGTGAATTCCAGGTCAGCCTGGGCTAGAATGAGACCCTACCTCGAAAAAAAGAAAATTCTTTTTTTATTATTTAGATTTTGTCCTGCTCTTCTAAATTTTAAGACTACTTCTGTCTTTGCTTTTATTAAGGTTTCTATTGCTATTCTTGTTAGATTTTGTTTAGGTTTTTGTTATTATTGCTTTGGAGATAGGGTTTTGCTATGTAGACCAGATTAACCTTAAATTCACCATCCCACTGCCTCAGCTTCCCAAAGGCTGGGTTTACATGTGGCTCACTCACTTTTATTAAGTTTTTAACACCTTTTACATTACTGAAGTGGCAGAAAAATATTTAAATACATATATGCTTTTTAAAATATGATAGTTTTCAATGTATACTAAACTCATTCATGATAAAAATATTTAAAATACTTCTTTAGATTTTATACCACAATTGAGACACTATAACTATGAAAGACAAAAGAGAGGCCACTGAACAGAATGCTCTCCTGAGGACCCGCAGACAACAGAAAACCGCAGCACCCGCGCTGGCCCTGCGGCAAGGCGGCATGCCACTCAGAGCAGGACTTCTCTTTCTACACGTCACTTCCTGTCTGTCAACTTCTTAAACTTGGCAGCGTCTATTTCAGGTTGCTAAAGGGATAAAATGTATTATTCAGGTTCATAGATCTTAACTAGAAATAGTATTTTTAAATATTCAAAGTAAGACAAGATCATATTATATATTTCTTCCATATAAAATGAAACTCATGTATTAAAGTTCTCAATAAAAATGTTCAAAATTTGGGCTGGAGAGATGGCTTAGCAGTTAAGCGCTTGCCTGTGAAGCCTAAGGACCCCGGTTCGAGGCTCGGTTCCCCAGGTCCCACGTTAGCCAGATGCACAAGGGGGCGCACACATCTGGAGTTCGTTTGCAGAGGCTGGAAGCCCTGGCGCGCCCATTCCCTGTCTCTCCCTCTATCTGTCTTTCTCTCTGTGTCTGTCGCTCTCAAATAAATAAATAAATAATTTTAAAAAAATGTTTAAAATTTAAGCCAGGCATGGTGGCACACGCCTTTAATCCCAGCACTCGGGAGGCAGAGGTAGGATGGTCGCCGTGAGTCCGAGGCCACCCTGAGTCTACATAGTGAATTCCAGGTCAGCCTGGGCTAAGTGAGACCCTACCTGAAAAACAAAAACAAACAAATAAAAAACTTATAATAATAATCCAAAAACAAGTATGGTGTGGTGTCACATTGCATATAAATCCAAGCACTTGGGTAGGAAGGAAGATGAAGTGGGAGTATTGCTGTGAGTTCAAGGCCAGCTTGGACTACATAGTGAGTACCATGCTAGCCAGGGTAACAGGAAGAGCTTGTCTCAAAAACACAAAGAAAAAAGCATATTTTTGTTACAACCCAAACACAATCTGAATTTTCCAAAATTACAACACAGTTTCTCAGGCTGCGCAGTAACTCAAGAGACATGTACGCACACTGTGAGACAGTGTGCAGCGCAGACAGCATGCTCACCTCCGAGTGGACTCTCTGAACATGGGACTGAAGGTTCCCCTTCTGAGAAAAGGCAGCAGGACAGAAGGAACAGGCGTGGGGCTTTTCACCCGTGTGCTTGATCATGTGGGTCTGCAGCGCCCCCTTCTGGTTAAAAGCCTTTCCACATTCACTACACTTGAATGGCCTTTCTCCTAGCCAGGGAGAAAAAGGGTCATTTTGTGAACATTTTGAGATGACAGAGAAATAGGCAAGTTACTCACACTTAAGGCTACAAAGCTGTCCCTCCAGCCAAAACATCTCCCAGGAATTCTATAATTCTATACTAGGATATACAAGTAATCTCAACATTTAATTAAATCATTGGGGGAAAAAAAAAAAAAAAAAAAAACCTCAGCATTAGTACATCTCAGACCAAACCACTGACCATCTCCCAAGTAAATTCCCAGGGTAGTTCTGGAGTGCATCCTCCCAGCACTCCTCCCTGTGCCTTCTCTTGGCCTCCTCCTTACACCAGAAAACCTCCAAGGCAGTCTTGCTCTGTCACCACAAGTAACCTGTACCTTGAGGCACAGCCCACCCATCCTCAGGACTCCCCACCAGCCATGCTCTTTCCTCGGGGTCACAGCAAGCCTCTTCTAAGACCCTCCCGGGCCTCCCAAGCTCATCAGCTGTCTCCCCACACCTCACACACTCATCTGTTCTCTACCCCACCTCCTGCAAAGGAGCCCCAGCAAAGGAAGTGACTCCTCCGCCCCCACTCAAGGCCTCTGGAACCTCTGCCTGGACCAGCCTCTCTGAGGACCCACAGCTCACTCCCTCATGTTCTCAGAGATGACTTTCCAGTCCATTGCAGTGATACTAAAATCTCCCATGCCCATTTTAGAATTTTCAATCCTCCTCTCTGTTTAATTTCTTCCAATCTGTCATCAGTAACTCCTTATAGTTCATTTATGCATACTGTGTCGCTATAACACATGATCCAAGATAGGTTTTTAACTGTCCTGTTGATGACTCTAACTTCAGTACCTCATACACATGACCATTCAATACTCATTCACTGAACAAAGAATAAGTGAAAAGACAAAGTTAGGTTATGTTATGTTAAAATCTAACTGCAACATCCAGAAGCCATAGATTGTTACTAGAAAATTTTCAGTGCCGGGAATGGAATTCCTTCCAGTGAGTTGTTGGCCTCCAAAACATTATAAACTATTGCCAAGGCCCATGGTTCCCCATGAGAAAGATAAGATAAGACCCTATTGCTGAAGCCTTCATGTGCCTGGATGGCAAAGTCACTGAGAAATCAAGCTGGTGCTGAGCAGAAAACCTTCTCCTGTAGCCCAGCCAACTGAAAGGTGGAATAAGCTGCACTGTATGCAATCTTATGGGAAACAGAAGTCATCAGAGATGAAAACAGTGGATACTGGAAACCTCAAGTTTGCCCAAACAGGCCAAATGACTGAACGAATGCAATAGTGGCATGTCTGCTCTGGGGGGGAACCAACTGCTCTCTAATTGGACTGAAGGCCCGCTCTATGGGAGGAACACATGCCTGGTACTGAAAACCTAATCAAAAGCCTATGGCAGGGGAGGTCATGAGCCTTAGGGGTATAAAGCCTGCTCTTGTCTGAATAAATGCATATATATTATTCTCACCAAGCCCTGAAAGCACTACACTTAATGTTCATATTCATATATTAATGCTACTCTCACTTCTGGTTAGAGAAGCTTCTCTTTTCAGATGCAGATGACCACCGGGATGACCCAAAGGGCAACATAGTGCAGAGAAGAAGGGATGGAGGAGTGTCCAGCACTGAAACATCTCACACCCTCCAAAGCTCAGGGTCCATTTCGGAGGAGGTGGCAAAAAGAATGTAAGAATCAAAGGAAGGATACCACTCCTTACATACAAATGTCCAGACAGAAAATGGCCTCGATATCCAAGACCTCACAGTGCCTAGCAAGACTCACGCAAGACCCTCATAATAGGAGAAAAAGATGATGATATCAAATTAAAAGAGAGACTAATGGAGAGAGTGAGGGGATATGACTGAGAGCAGAGTTATGAAGGGGAAAATGGAGGTGGGGAGGGAAATACCATGGTTTGTTGTCTGTAAGTATAGAAGTTGTCAATAAAAATATATATTTATATTAAAAATAATCTAACTGTAAGCTAGTTCAATAGCCTTACTAAAGCTCTACTCTCTAAGCAACATATAGTAAAGATACTATCAATGGCAGGATGTGTTGTGGTCTCCTGTGCTCCCTCATCATTCCTGGCCGCAGGAAAGGTGAAAAGGGCCTGGGCAAAGGCAGTGCCAAGCAGCACTGCAAAGTCCCGCATGACAACATCTCGGGCATCACCAAGCCAGCATCCTGTACCTGGCCCACGGTGGCAACAAGCAGCCCATCTTGGACCTCATCTACAAGGAGACCTACAGGATACTGAAGGTATATTCCTGGCTAACGTGATCCAAAACGCCATTATCTGCACAGGGCATACCAAGTACAAGACAGTCACAGGCATGGACAGGGTACATACACTCAAACGCCAGAGCGGGACACTCTATGGCTTAGATACATAAACTAAACTATAGCTAGCTGCCTTGCCTTCTGTTCCTAAACAAAGGCCTAAGCCCTTGAAGAGCCATGACTTTATTTAAGTCACTCCTGACTTTATGTGTCATGAGTAGGTACAAACAAATACAGTTGCTGTTAAGAGTGTCATGTGGCAAAAGCCAGGCTCTGATCCTAATCACCTAAGACCCACCCTAGTCTAGAAGAGCTGCGACTCAGAAAGAGGCTGTCTGAGCTGGTTACAGGAGTCTAGCCATACACAGGAAAAAAAAAGTCAGCTATTTTTAAAGGCTTATAGGATAGCCTACAATAATTTTGGCTCTAGGCATGTAACATTTAAGATTCCACAATAGTTAGAGTCCATCAGTTTCAATAAAGTAAGTGTGGAAAAAAAATAAATTAAAATAACATCAGAGCCGGGCGTGGCAGCACAGGCTGCAATCCCAGCACTCGAGGCAGGAGGATCACTGAGAGTCTGAGACCAGCCTGAGCCTACATAGTGAATTCCAGGTCAGCCTGGGCTAGAGAGAGACCCTACCTCACAAAAAAACAAAATAATGATATCAGCTGTAAGTCTGCTTCTCTGAAAAGATCTCAGGGTCAAGTAACTGAGAGTGACCTTGAAGAAGAGGCACCACTTGGGGCAGTCACACCATCACATGCACCATAGAGCCCGCCATTCAAAGACGAGCAGAGAACATGTGTCCACGCTCAGGAGCTCACAGAGAGCGGCGGCAGCACGGCAGGCCAGTGACAGCCCTCCCGAGGCTATGGCACGCCACCTTCCCCGGTACTCAAGGACTCTCAGAGTCCTGCTACGGCGACTTGGTCCTTAGAAGTTCAACATCAGAGAAGACAAATGAAGAACCCTATATCACATGACGGTGTGCAACATGGTATGTGTGGAGACCTGAGGGGATACGAATCATATGTATTTATTTACATGCAGAAAGAAGGCCAGAGGAACAGACATCAAACTGTTGTGGTGTGACAAAATAAGGAGTACTCTAAGGAAATAATACTTTTAAAGCTGTTTTCAATTGACTGTAACTTCAAGGAAGATAAACTAAAACTTAATACTCACTAAGGACAGTGTGAGAGGGTCACTTTGAGCTCAAGGCCAATCTGGGCTAAAGAGTGAGTTTCAGATAAGCCTGAGCTAGAGCAAGACCCTGTTCCAAAAAAATCAAAAAAATAAATAAATAAACAAAAAACCTACAGTACATTATCACCTTTTAAAATATTTTATTTTTATTTATTTATTTATGAGATACAAGGAGAGAATGGGTGCACCAGGGTCTCTAGCCATTGCAAACAAACTCCAGACACATGTGCCACCATGTACATCTGGGGAATCCTGGGAACCTGTGTTCTTAGGCTTCACAGGCAAGCACCTTAACCTGACTTCAGTCCTCAGACCACACACAAAAAGCCGGTAGCTGTGGAAGGCTGCTGTATCCCAGCATGTTGATAATGATGGCAAGATGTGAAGCAGAGACAGGACAATTTCCTGGAAGCTCATGGCAAGCCCAGCAAAGAACAGCAGACTAAGAAACCCTACCTCAAATGAGGTAGACAGGCAAGGACCAATTCAAAAGTTGTCCTCTGACCTCCACACGTGTACTGTGACACATACACACATACTCTTTGAAATAAATAAGGCTATCACATTCTTCTCTTGTTCTGAGTAGTACAGATTGATGCTCTGGAAACATTGACTTTATACTGCTATTTAATGAACTTTGAAACTGAGTAACTCTAGAATTCTATACACAGAGACATTTTAAAAGACAATGCAAGGGAAAAAAGTGACAAAGGTTAATTAGAACTGGCCAACAAAACACAGCACTGCACAGGACAGCTACAAGTTCTATGAATGAAAACCAAGCCAGAAAAGGACAGCATGAGTTACTACCATTTCCATCTCAAATAAATAAACACTTGTAGTTTTCCTGTCCTTCTCTAGAGAGGACCACAAGCACTATTAATACAACAGCATAACTGATTGCGTTTTACAAAACAGAAAAGAAAACTGTAGTCATTGCAAATAGTCAAGCAAAAGGAACATGAGAAAAGGCAGTAAGAAATAGTTGTTATTTCAAAGTTTGGTTGGTTTGTTGGCTGGCTTTGCAAGTCTCACACCGTAGCGCAGGCTAGTCTGGAACTCCTGATCCTCCTGCCTCTACTTCCCAAGCGCTGTGATTACAGGCATGACCTACCATGCCTAGCTACTTTAATGCCATACAGCCTATTTTGTTTCGTGCAGGCAGAATTGTAAGAGTACACAGACCCAGTGTTGCCTTTGTTCTTTGAGATCTAATTAGCCCAAGTGTTACACTAGGTTAATTACATGTCATAACAGTAATAATAACAATTCCCAATTACTATAAGCTCAAAATAAACCAAGCACTTTTCTATGAACACATGTATTTTTCCATTTATCTTTTTTTTTTTTTTTTTTTTTTTGGTTTAAGGTAGGGTCTCACTCTAGTGCAGGCTGACCTGAAATTCACTATGTAGTCTCAGGGTGGCTTCAAACTCACGGTGATCCTTCTACCTCTGCCTTCCGAATGCTGGGATTAAAGGCATGCTCCACCAAACCCGGCTACTTTTTACATTTCTTAAATATTTATTTATTGAGATAAAGAGATAGAGAGAGAACGGGCACGCCAGGGTCTCCAGACTCTGCAAGTGAACTCCAGATGTATGTTCTACTATCTGCACCTGGCTTACGTGGGTTCTGGAGAACTGAACCTGGATTCCTGGGCTTCACAGACAAGTGCCTTAAATACAAAGCCAGCTCTCCATCCCTCCATTTATAATTTAGGACAACAACATGAGATATAAAATGCCTGTATTTCAAGTGAGAATGAAATTGAAAGATAAAGTGACTAGAGTGAAATCAATGTGAAATATGAAATCCAATGATTACAGTGCAAGGTGAGTTAGAAATAAAAGCACATTTTCTTGCTTTCAAGCTACACGGTAAATAATCCAAAAGCAAATGTTTCCCATACCTGTGTGTATCCTTATATGTCGGGTTAACTGGCTGGGCTTCTGAAATGTCTTCCCACAGTGTGGACATGAATATGTGAAGCCACTTCTGTCAATATTCCGATTATAAGATCTTGTACCTGATGTCCTAATGTGACAAAAGAAAAAAATATTCATGAAAATAGCTCCCTTGGGCTGGAGAGATGGCTTAGCAGTTAAGGTGTTTGCCTGCAAAGCCAAAGGACCTCGGTTCAATTCCCAGGATCCACGTAAGCCAGATGCACAAGGTGGTGCATGTGTCTGGAGTTCATTTGCAGTGGCTTAAGTCCCTGGCACTTCCATTCTCATTCTCTCTCTCTCTCTCTCTCCCTCCCTCCCTCTCTCTCTCTCTCTTTCTCCCTCTCTCTCCATTTAATTTAATAAATTAATTAAATAAATAAAGAATCTCCCTTATAGGGCTGGAGAGATGGTTTAGCAGTTAAGGTGTTTGCCTGCAAAGCCAAAAGACCCAAGTTTGACTCTCAAGGACCCATGTAAGCCAGAAGCACAAGGAAGCACACGCATCTGGAGTTCGTTTGCAGTGGCTAGAGGCCCTGCTGTGCCCATTCTTCTCTCTGCCTGTTTCTCTCTCAAATAATTATATATATACACACACACACATATATATACATATATCCCTTACATTACTGTTGCAAATTGAAAATGCCAACAAAGTTGAGCTAATTGATTATCAGAAGGTTTCAATGGTAAACCAAACATGTATTTGTGCGTACCTGCTACACACACACACACACACACACACACAAAACCACATGCTTATTGGTCTTGCATATCCAGTACCATAAAATGCATTTTTGTCTCTCTCTGGTGAGAGAGGTCTGGTAGCAGATGTGCCTCGGTGGGTAACAGGCCTGCCCGCACGTACTAAGCCCTGCACTTGATGCCCAGCACTACACAGCACATGCCTGTAATCACAGCGCTTGGGAAGTAGAGGCAGGAGGACCAGAAATTCAGTCATCTTCAACTACTTAGTGCAAGGTTAGCCTAGGATACAGGAAACTCTATCTCGAGAGAGAAAGAAAGAGACAGAGAGAAACAAACTTTTTTTTCCTTTTTTTTTTTTCAAGGTAGGGTCTCACTCTAGCTCAGGCTGACCTGGAATGCACTATGTATCATGAGGATGGCCTTGAACTCACAACGATCCTCCTACCTCTGCCTCCCAAGTGCTGGAATTAAAGGTGTGCACCACCACGCCCAGCTCAAAACAAAGTTTTTTTAAGGCACACCAGTGATTGGGGGAAGAGGTGGAAACTCTCTTCTAGACCAGGCTTCCTCGTCTAGTGAAGCAGAGACTCATGTAGGTACAAGTTCTACGACACGACAGCAAGTCCATGCTCTCTACAGTCTCCTTGCTTTCAGAACATGAACACTGACAACCTCCAAACTGCTACCTCCCTCCACAAGGCAAACAGCTAACTCTCAATTTGGCCTCTCTAGCAGCTGTCTATCCAGCAGCTCTTAACACACTCCACAGAGCCCTGAACCATTCTAACCTGTTGCCTGTGAGATCAGGAAATGGAAAGTCCCAGTTATCCAGGTTTAAAACTTAGAGATCATATGAGATTCCTCAAATCCATCTTAAAAAGCCTCTGGTTTCGCTTAGAAACATCTTAATATGATCCATCACTCAACTCCCAGCACCATTACTACCATAGGACAGCAATGCCTTGCTACAGCACCTCGTTTTGTGCTTTTTTTTCCCCTGAGGCAGGGTCTCACAACATCCCAGGCTGGCCTAGAATTCACTCTAGCTCCAGTATGTCCTAAACTCACAGCGATCCTTCTGCTGTAATCCCGAGTGCTGGAACTAAAGGCATGTGTCACCAAGCCCAGCTTCTCAGCACCTCTTTACCTGGGGGTCTTCTGCTGCCCTCCTGCCCACAGAGCAGCTATGGCAACATCAGCCCACACTCTTCCTCCTCCTGAGCCATTCGATGAGACAGTCTCACTAGGTAACCTAGGCTGGCCTGGAACCCACCATTCTCCTGCCTCCAACTCCTGGATTCTAGGAGCACAAACACGCACCATGATGTCCTTTCTGATTCTCAGCTAGAAGCCTCCAAGCTCTGCCTCAGCCACTTACTGCCTAGTGCTCTTCAAATGCCTTCCTCAGGAAGGCAGCCCTCATCAGTCTCTAGCTGCAAGTGCAGCCCTCACTGTGCCACTCATGTGTCCTACTAAATGACAGCTCCCCACACACAGTTCATCAGGTTTGCCCTTAACCGACACATTTCCATCCATGTCTGAACCCTAACGTGTATTGAGAACATACATGTATTTTGAATGTAAAACCCATGGAAACAGGCAGGTGTGGGGATTGTCACCTATAATCCCAGCACTCAGTAGGTAGAGTCAGGAGGATGGCAAGTTCAAGGTCAGCCTAGACTACATAGGAAGACCCTGTCTCAAAAAATGAATAAAACAATGGTGTATCAGGCAGGTACTGCAGAGTCAACAATAGGTAAAATGAACAGGAAAGACAAGAGGTGGGAACCGCATGCTCAGCCCACATGTCTAAACTGCAGCGTCTTAGGAGAGAAGACATACTCCAGTGTTTGTACATTGCACACGCTTTGGGAATTAAGCAATGTGTTAAAAACACACTAGCTCTTGGAATGGTATCAGGCTAAACTG
Source organism: Jaculus jaculus (assembly GCF_020740685.1). Taxonomy (NCBI): domain Eukaryota; kingdom Metazoa; phylum Chordata; class Mammalia; order Rodentia; family Dipodidae; genus Jaculus; species Jaculus jaculus. Next base: position 22,859,289 of record NC_059103.1, read on the forward strand.
ATAAACAGCTAAAACAAGTACTGGTGCTGTCTTTTATAGTCTACAGCAGAAATCAGGTCAATGACAGGTATGGAGGTGCATACCTGTAATTTTGGTATTCTGGAAGCTGAGGCAGAAGGACTGTCATGAGTTTGGAGCCATTTTAGGCTACACAAGGAGACTGTCTCCAAAATAAACCAGAAATCAGTTCAATGAGTGATAACTGATGACTATCATCAGCAAACTGAAATAAAATAGCCAACAGCCAAGAAGAACTCTTTTACTTCTTTTTTTTTTTTTTTTTTTTTTTTTTGGTTTTTCGAGGTAGGGTTTCACTCTGGCCCAGGCTGACCTGGAATCTACTATGTAGTCTCAGGGTGGCCTCGAACTTATGGCGATCCTCCTACCTCTGCCTCCCGAGTGCTGGGATTAAAGGCGTGCGCCACCGCGCCCGGTTCTTTTACTTCTTTTAATTGAGAAACAAAATAAACCAGAAAGATATGTGAGCAAGGATAGGTAAAACATGAGAATGTGAAAAAACACATTGTTTGGCCAGGAATAGATGTAGGTAGTCCTCCAAATGTCAATGTGGAAGTTAATGGGTCTGAACTCTAAACCCAATCTTAAACCTAATTTACAACACAAACTCCTGACACACCAGCTGTGAAACTCATGAACGTTACCTGGTCACTAATCAAGGTTTTCTTTCCCCACTTCTATAGAAGGGGACATACACACACATTGACCTGATGGGCTGTTGGTAATGAGCATATGGATTCTACTTATGCATGTTTGTGAACATGCTAAGAACAGGACTGGACCCACAGGAATTCACACCCAGACCACAACATATGACAGGGGCTAACAGGCCCTTGTGGGCCAACTTTACGTGCTGTGCAGCCTGCCCACAAAACAAAGCACACTGCTGTGTGCTTCAGCTTTCACACTCTGTATTACTAGTTAAGTGTTTCTACCTCATGGCCTGGCACTTCCATCCACCCTGCACTGACCTGCCCTGTGGACTTGGACTTGAGCATATTAGGAACGACAGTGTGACACCAGACCCAATCAGCTGTGCGCTTACATCCACTGGCTCTTCCTTCTACAGCACCGAGCATTTGAATTGATCACATCCTCCGTGTCCTCCAGCGGATTTCTACTGAGATCCAGGAATGACCGTACCTAACTTTACAGTGAGTCTTCATGTGCTCCTTCAGCTCTGGCGTGCTCTCAAACTCCTTCTTACAGGCCTTGCAGGTGTGGACCCGGGTGCCGGCCAGCTCCTGCCGGTGCTCCTCCATGTGAATGGCCAGCTGGCTCTGCAACGTGAACTCATCCCCACACTCAGAGCAGATGAGGTTCTGGAAGAGGAACATTTCCAACACAGCTCCTTAAAAGAACCAGGACAGGAACAGTGCTCTATGATACAAATGGTACCTCCTCCGGCACCAGCATCACCTTTCCTCTCAGACATAGCACTGTGTCCAAACTGGACTGTACAGAAATCATTCCTTTTCTAGAGGACTGGATAAAGGAAGAGAGGACAATATGATTTGCAATGTGAATGCTGCATCAAAGGTTATTGAGCACATGGAAACTGGTCTACCTTTCACAAAACCTTCTAAGAAACAATGACCTCAGCACCAGAAATGAGTCAGGAGAGAACTGAAGGTGAGAGTATGGTGGAAAGAATACCACCAGGTGATTCAAAAGGTACCACAGTGCTGAGAAGTGACAGTGGAGTGTGGCACTGAGACATCTCTATCACACCCTGCAAGGCTCAGGATCCACTGCAGATGAGGTGGTGGGAAGAACATAAGAGCCAAAGAAAGGGAAGGATCGCTTATAATGCATTCTTCCAGACACAAAATGGCTTTGATAATCATGACCTCACAGCGCCTGACACTACCCACACAAGACCTGCATAATAGGAGGAGAAGAGGATGATATCAAAATAGAAAAGAGACTAATTGGAAAGAAGAAGGGATTCAGTGGAAAGTGGATTTGGGAGGAGGAAAGTGGGGGTGGCTGATAGGAATTATCATGGTTTATTGTCTATACTTACAAAGAGTGGGGGCTGGAGAGACTGCTCAGTGGTTAAAGCTCTTGCCTGCAAAGCCTAAGAGCCCAAGTTCAATTCCTTAGTATCCACATAAATCCAGATGCACAAAGTGGCACATGTGTCTGGAGTTTGTTTGCTGTGGCTAGAAGCCCTGGCATACTCATTCTTTCTCTCCTCTCTCAAATAAATAAATAAAAATATTTAACAAAAAATAATTTTTTTTAATTTTTATTAGCATTTTCCATGATTATAATAATTTTTTTAATATTTAAAGAGCCAGCCGTGGTGGTACATGCCTTTAATCCCAGCACTTAGGAGGCTGAGGTAGGAGGACTGCCATTGAGTTCAAGACTACCCTGAAAGTACATAGTAAATTCCAGGTCAGCCTAGGCTACAGTGAGACCCTACCTCAGAAAAAGGAAAAAAAATAGTTTAAAGCTGAGCATGGTGGCATACACCTTTAATCCCAGCCATTGGGAGGCAGAGGTAGGAGGACTGCCGTGAGTTTGAGGCCACCCTGAGACTTAACCTGAGCTAGAGTGAGACCCTACCTCAAAAAACCAAAAAAGAAAAGGAAAAATAAAGAAAAAATTTAAAGAGAGGCTAGAGAGATGGCTCAGCTGGTTAATGGCACTTGCTTTAAAACCTAGTGGAGATTCCTCAATATCCATGTAAAGCCAGATGCACAAAGTGGCACATGCATGTGAGATTTGTTTGCAGTGGCAGGAGGTCCTCGTGTGCCCATACTCTCTGTGTCTGTTTCTCTCAAACCAATCAATAAGAAAATAAAAATATTTTTTATGTTTTTATTACTTATTTATTTATTTGACAGAGAAAGAGGGAGAGTGAGAGAGAGAATGGGCGCACCAGGGCCTCCAGGCACTGCAAACAAACTCCACACATGTGCCCTATTGTGCATCTGGCAAACCTGGGTCCTTTGGCTTTGCAGACTTAACTACTAAACCATCCTTCCAGCCCAATAAAAATACTTTTTTTAATTTAATTTGCCCAGGCATGGTGGTGCACACCTTTAATCCCAGCACTTAGGAGGCAGAGGCAGAAGTTACTCCTGTTCATTCTGATTAGATGGTGCTGGGCTAGCCTCGCTGGACAGGGCAGGGCTGCATGAACCTGCACGTGTGACTCCAGGCCTCCACAGCACAGGGTACCACCCACTCTTCGTAAGGGCAAAATCAAGTGAAATGAGGCAGACATGACAGAGAGACCAGGACAGAACAACAACCATTCTCACCCATTCTCTACACAGCAACAATCACAGCTCACTCACTGGTCCACACAGCAGCAGTCGTTCTCACTCTCTGTCCACACGGCAGCCGTCGTTCTCACTCACTGTCCACACAGCAACAATCGTTCTCACTCACTGTCCACACGGCAGCCGTCGTTCTCACTCACTGGTCCACACGGCAGCAATCGCTCTCACTCACTGTCCACACGGCAGCCGTCGTTCTCACTCACTGTCCACACGGCAGCCGTCGTTCTCACTCACTGTCCACACGGCAGCCGTCGTTCTCACTCACTGTCCACACGGCAGCCGTCGTTCTCACTCACTGTCCACACGGCAGCCGTCGTTCTCACTCACTGTCCACACGGCAGCCGTCGTTCTCACTCACTGTCCACACGGCAGCCGTCGTTCTCACTCACTGGTCCACACGGCAGCCGTCGTTCTCACTCACTGGTCCACACGGCAGCCGTCGTTCTCACTCACTGTCCACACGGCAGCCGTCGTTCTCACTCACTGTCCACACGGCAGCCGTCGTTCTCACTCACTGTCCACACGGCAACCGTCGTTCTCACTCACTGGTCCACACGGCAGCAATCGCTCTCACTCACTGTCCACACGGCAGCCGTCGTTCTCACTCACTGGTCCACACGGCAGCCGTCGTTCTCACTCACTGTCCACACGGCAGCCGTCGTTCTCACTCACTGTCCACACGACAACCGTCGTTCTCACTCACTGTCCACACGGCAACCGTCGTTCTCACTCACTGGTCCACACGGCAGCAATCGCTCTCACTCACTGTCCACACGGCAGCCGTCGTTCTCACTCACTGTCCACACGGCAGCCGTCGTTCTCACTCACTGTCCACACGGCAGCCGTCGTTCTCACTCACTGTCCACACGGCAGCCGTCGTTCTCACTCACTGTCCACACGACAACCGTCGTTCTCACTCACTGTCCACACGGCAACCGTCGTTCTCACTCACTGGTCCACACGGCAGCCGTCGTTCTCACTCACTGTCCACACGGCAGCCGTCGTTCTCACTCACTGTCCACACACGGCAGCCGTCGTTCTCACTCACTGTCCACACGGCAGCCGTCGTTCTCACTCACTGTCCACACGGCAGCCGTCGTTCTCACTCACTGTCCACACGGCAGCCGTCGTTCTCACTCACTGTCCACACGGCAGCCGTCGTTCTCACTCACTGTCCACACGGCAGCCGTCGTTCTCACTCACTGGTCCACACGGCAGCCGTCGTTCTCACTCACTGTCCACACGGCAGCCGTCGTTCTCACTCACTGTCCACACGGCAGCCGTCGTTCTCACTCACTGTCCACACGGCAGCCGTCGTTCTCACTCACGGTCCACACGGCAGCCGTCGTTCTCACTCACTGTCCACACGGCAGCCGTCGTTCTCACTCACTGGTCCACACGGCAGCCGTCGTTCTCACTCACTGTCCACACGGCAGCCGTCGTTCTCACTCACTGTCCACACGGCAGCCGTCGTTCTCACTCACTGTCCACACGGCAGCCGTCGTTCTCACTCACTGTCCACACGGCAGCCGTCGTTCTCACTCACTGTCCACACGGCAGCCGTCGTTCTCACTCACTGTCCACACGGCAGCCGTCGTTCTCACTCACTGTCCACACGGCAGCCGTCGTTCTCACTCACTGTCCACACGGCAGCCGTCGTTCTCACTCACTGTCCACACGGCAGCCGTCGTTCTCACTCACTGTCCACACGGCAGCCGTCGTTCTCACTCACTGTCCACACGGCAGCCGTCGTTCTCACTCACTGTCCACACGGCAGCCGTCGTTCTCACTCACTGTCCACACGGCAGCCGTCGTTCTCACTCACTGTCCACACGGCAGCCGTCGTTCTCACTCACTGTCCACACGGCAGCCGTCGTTCTCACTCACTGTCCACACGGCAGCCGTCGTTCTCACTCACTGGTCCACACGGCAGCCGTCGTTCTCACTCACTGTCCACACGGCAGCCGTCGTTCTCACTCACTGGTCCACACGGCAACCGTCGTTCTCACTCACTGTCCACACGGCAGCCGTCGTTCTCACTCACTGTCCACACTGCAACCGTCGTTCTCACTCACTGTCCACACGGCAACCGTCGTTCTCACTCACTGTCCACACGGCAGCCGTCGTTCTCACTCACTGTCCACACGGCAGCCGTCGTTCTCACTCACTGTCCACACGGCAGCCGTCGTTCTCACTCACTGGTCCACACGGCAGCCGTCGTTCTCACTCACTGTCCACACGGCAGCCGTCGTTCTCACTCACTGTCCACACGGCAGCCGTCGTTCTCACTCACTGTCCACACGGCAGCCGTCGTTCTCACTCACTGTCCACACGGCAGCCGTCGTTCTCACTCACTGTCCACACGGCAGCCGTCGTTCTCACTCACTGTCCACACGGCAGCCGTCGTTCTCACTCACTGTCCACACGGCAGCCGTCGTTCTCACTCACTGTCCACACGGCAGCCGTCGTTCTCACTCACTGTCCACACGGCAGCCGTCGTTCTCACTCACTGTCCACACGGCAGCCGTCGTTCTCACTCACTGTCCACACGGCAGCCGTCGTTCTCACTCACTGTCCACACGGCAGCCGTCGTTCTCACTCACTGTCCACAAGGCAACCGTCGTTCTCACTCACTGTCCACATGGCAACCGTCGTTCTCACTCACTGTCCACACAGCAACTGTCGTTCTCACTCACTGTCCACACGACAACCGTCGTTCTCACTCATTGTCCACACGGCAACAACCCATTCTCACTCATTGTCCACACAGCAACAATCATTCTCACTCACTTGTCCACAGAACAACAACCATTCTCACTCACTTGTCCCCCAAATGGTCAGATGCATGTATCTTGGGGCAACTGCATGGAAATTATCCCCACATTGTGAGATATGGGTGAAAGCGCTGGCTTCTGCACAACTTGCCCCGTGGCGGCAAGAGGAGCACCACCAGATCCTGGGCTTACAAGGGGAGAACATTTTGTCCACCCTGAGACTAGGGACTTTGTGAAGCAAATTCTATGGAAAAGGGATCTGAGAAGCACCACCAGGGCCAGAGCCAAGACCTGCAGCCACTGTCCCTCTGTTAGGACCCTTGTCTCGCTCCTCCTCATCCCAGGTGCTTAAAGAGTCTGAGGTGAAACACTCTCCTGCTCAGTGACTGTGCTGGGACAGCAGCACTTCCCCTCTGAGCATCCTCCATGTTAGTGGCAGAGAGGCCAGCAGAGAACATGGGGGAACCACCACACTTTCATCAGCCCATCCTGCTGCAGATGTGCCAGCTCTCAAGAACCAGTGTGTGCCAGATGTTCAGGTTATTCTCCACCCCATCCCAGCATCCCTGGAACACCTTCACCAGGCTCGAGCACAAAAACACTTGTCTTAGAAGTTCCTCAACCCCAATAAACAGCACTGTCCCAATGACCCCACATTGCAAGAGACCACTCTCCCTCTGTCTCTGTGGACCCCAGATGGTGTTCCATGCACCAACTACCCCAATCTGCCCCACAGAACACTGCTCCCCATTCATCAGCACAGGGCCCATCCCACATCAGTGTTTGCTGCCATACAGCCATCCTGTGAACCAGTGGGTTCGAAAGCATGTGGAGCACACATCTGTTGTTTCCCAAACACCCTAGAGTATCCCTTAAGGGTAAACTTCAGTAATTAAGTGAATTTCAAAGAAATATTTGGAAGTGGTATAGAGCTATAGTTTTCTTCCCCAGTTTGAGATGCATTCTGATAAGAGTACTAATCTCTAGATTTAAGACTATTAATCTCCATAGATTATTGTACAGTATGGAAAAACTAGTTTACAGTGTCCGGAAAATACAAACCCAAAAACATGGAGTATCTTATACTAAAATGTGAATTATACCTCCTAAGTACATATGTTAATATGCTTCAAGGCTATTTTTTAATCAGTTTATATACAACAAGAATGTCTGTTTTATGAGTAACTTTGGCTAGAGAGATGGCTTAGCAGTTAAGGCATTTGCCAACAAAGCCTAAGAACCCAGATTTGATTCCTCAGGACCCATGTAAGCCAGATGCACAAGGTGGCGCATGCATCTCGAGTTTGCAGTGGCTGGAGACCCTGGCATGCCCATTCTCTCTTTCTTTTTCTTTGTTTCTCAAATAAGTAAATAAAAATAAAATGGAAAGAAATGGGGGAAAATGTAGCTTTTAACTGCTGCAAGCCCTCCTGTAATCTAAGGTGACCCCAGGAGCATTCTGAATGACACTCCCATCTACAGCTATACAACCCTGAACATGTGCCATTCCCAAGGCTTTGGTGATGTCACAACCACAGAATAGGACCCCAGAAATTGGGAGTTAACAGTGAGCACTATGAACTCCACTTTGAGGCACCATCTGGAAAAGCATCTGAAAATGTGTAGAAGGGTCAATATGATAAAGGAAAGATTTTGGAAATAATTTTTAAAAACCCAAAGACTTTTGGAAATGTCGAATGACTAGAATATTTCTTTCCAGTCACAGAGAAAAGCAACTAAAGAACAGTAGGACAAAGAACAGGGAAAGCTCTGTTCTGTGAACTGAAGGAAGTACACTTGGGATGGTGATGTGGCTCAGTTCAAAGAGGGCTTGCTTAGCATGCCCAAAGCCTTGCGTTCAATGAGCACTCAGCAAACAGAAACAGGAGAATCACAAGTTTAAAACCCTCAGCAACATATCAAGTTTGAGACCAGTCTGGCAAACTAAGACCTTAAGACCTTCACCAAAAAAAAAAAAAGCAGAGCGTGGTGGTACACACCTTTAATCCCAGCACTCAAGAGGCAGAGAAAGGAGGATCACTGTGAGTTCAAGGCCACCCTGAGACTACATAGTGAGTTCCAGGTCCGCCTGAACTAGTGAGATCCTACCTCAAAAACCAAAAAAAAAAGGTGGGGGTGGGTTAGAGTGTGCCCATATTGATAGAAAACCATCTCTCTTCTTTTATGTCACCTGGGGTTGAGAACTCCCAGAACATGAAGGGTCAGCAAAACTCACCTTCACCCAATCATCTCATTCCTGCAGAGTATTAACACACCAGGCACTTCACCTCATGGCCTAGACTGCATGGTCTGTCATCAACTCAATCTTACCAGTGTCCCCTCTACTCAGAAACCCTCCCTCAGCACAGAACTTCTTCCCACCCGCCCACGCTGCCTAGTATTAGACAGTCTGTGCACTTGGCCTAACTTGGATTCTGCTCCAATTTCCAAAACAGCTTCCCACACTGCCAAGGCATTTGACAGGGGTTAAGGCCAGTTAAGCATTTTAAGAACAAAGCATTAAGAATGTCACTGGCCTGGAAATCACTCTGTAGTCTCAGGGTGGCCTTGAACTCATGGTAATCCTCCTACCTCTGCCTCCCGGGTGCTGGGATTAAAGGCATGCGCCACCACGGTGGGATGTTTGTTTTTTACTTACCTCTTTTTTCCAGAGTGGCCGGCCTATTTTCCCGCCACATGTAGTCACTCAACACAACACTTGTTAGATGAAGTTATATATGACTCAAACCACAAAAGATATGGGGAAAAAAAAAAAAAAAGAATGTCACTGGGCATAGTGGTACACACCTTTAATCCCAGAACTCAGGAGGCAGAAGTAGGAGGATCACCATGAGTTAAAGGCTATCTTGAGACTATACAGTGAATTCCATGTCAGCCTGGGTTAGAGAGAGACCCTACCATGAAAAAAATCAAAAAAGGGGGGAGGGGCTGAAGGGATGGCTTAGCAGTTAAGACATTTGCCTGCACAGTCAAAGGACCCAGGTTCAATTCCCCAGGATCCACATTAGCCAGATGCACAAGGGGATGCATGCATCTGGAGTTCATTTGCAGTGGCTGGAGGCCCTGGTGTGCCCTTCCTCTCCCTCTCCCCCCCCCCCACTTTCTCTGTCAAATAAGTAAATAAATAAATATAAAATATTTTAACAACAAAAAAAAGAATGCTTATGTTAGCTGAGCCTAATCTTAGCTATTCAGGAGGCTAAAGGCCTGTCTGGGTCACAGAATGAATCCAAGGTCAACCTTGAAAACTTATGAGATCTTTCCTCAAGCCAGGTGCGGTGACACACACCTTTAATCCCAGCACTTGGGAGGTAGAGGTAGGAGGATCTCCAAGAGTTCAAGGCCACCCTGAGACTACATAGTGAATTCCAGGACAGCCTGAGCTAGAGTGAAACTCTACCTCAAAAAAACTAAAAAAGGGGTGGAGAGATGGCTTAGTGGCTAAGCGCTTGCCTGTGAAGCCTAACCCAGGTCCCACGTTAGCCAGATGCACAAGGGGGTACATGCGTCTGGAGTTCGTTTGGCCTGGTGCAACTGTTCTCTATCTGCCTGCCTCTTTCTCTCTCTTTCTGTCTGTTGCTCTCAAATAAATAAATAAACAAAAAAAATTTAAGAGACAGAGATCTTGTCTCAAAAAAAATTTTTTTTCAGAGTGAAACCCTGCTTCAAAAAAAAAAATTTAAGGAGGGTTAGGGTTGGGATATAGTTCAGTGATAGAGCATTCGCTAAGCATCCATGAGACCCTAGATTCAATCTTCAGTGCTAGAGAAGAAGAGAGAGAATGTGTTAACAATAACTTCTTATTGTAAGCATCTTTTCACATTTACTCTTCCTTCACAAGTGAGTTAAGCCAATGACCCTGCTCAACTGAACAGCCTCTCTTCTGGCCCCTGGTCAGACTATCACTATGGCAACTGAATACCTCACAGATGCCGTGAGGAAGCCATGCTCCAAGTACAAGGAACACTTCAGGCATAGATGCTGGTCACAGCTTCTACTTCAGCCAGTCTTCCTCCATCTCCTCCAACACAATTATTCCACACAAACTGCACCAGCTGTGTAAAATGCCACTCTAAGCAAGACAAGCTTGGTAACTAATCAGGGGTGTCCAATCTTTCGACATTGCCACATGACCTTATCATCTAGAAAAACCACACACACACACACACACACACACACACAGCCTGATGGCGGCAAGGCTGTAGAGATGGCTCAGTGGTTAAGGGGCTTGCTTACAAAGCCTTACAACCTGAGTTCAATTCCCCAGTATGTACAGCTAGATGCAAAAAGTGGTGCATGTATCTAGATTTTGTTTGCAGCAGGAGACCCTGGTCCATCCATACTCACTTTCTGCCTCTGTGCCTGTCTGTCTCTGTCTCTCTGTCTCTCAAATAAATAAACAAACAAAATATCTGCATTCTATCCCTCTCTATCTGCTTCTTTCTCATTCTATCTTAAATAGACAAATAAATAAATTTTAAAAACATTAAAAAAAAGGGGGGGGCTGGAGCCGGGCATGGTGGTGCATGCCTTTAATCCCAGCACTCAGGAGGCAGAGGTAGGAGGATTGCTATGAGTTCGAGGCCAGCCTGAGACAACATAGTGAATTACAGGTCAGCCTGAGCTAGAGTGAGACCCTACCTTGAAAAAAAAAAAAAAAGGCTGGAGAAATGGCTTAGTAGTTAATGTGCTTGCCTGCAAAGTCTAAGGATCCAGGTTCAATTCCTCAGTACCCATATAAGCCAGATGCACAAGGTGGCACATGTGTCTGGAGTTTGCTTGCAATAGCTAGAGGCTCTGGCATGGCCATTCTCTCCCTCTCTATATATCTGTGTCTTTCTCTACCTTAAATAAATAAATTAATAAAATATTTAAAATAAAATATCTGATTTTTTTTTTAAGTCTGATGGAGCTAGAGCGATTTCTCAGTGGTTAAAGATGCTTGCTTGCAAAGCCTTCGGATCGGGGTTCAATTCTCTAGTACCCATGTAAAGCCAGATGCACTAAGGGGTACATGTATCTTGAGTTCATTTGCAATAACAAGAGGCCCTGATGCACCCATTTTCTCTCTCATGGAGAAAAGACACCCAACATAGTCCTCTGGCTTTTATATACATGAGCAAGAGGTGTACTCATCTGCACACGCACGTACAAACACACATACCCCCCCCACACACACACACACAGACAAAAAGAAAAAAAGGCTGTAAGATTATAATGAATTCACCAATGTTATGACTATGGACACTTCTAAATTTGAACTGATGAGTAAAAAACGGTATAAATTAGCACAATGTTTACATATATAACACTATATATATGGGGGAGAAGGAGAGGGAGAGAAATAGAGAGACATGTACCATGGACTAGCTAAATCAAGCCATTAACCTTATAGACTACTTCACATGATTTTATTTTTTTGTTTTGGAGGCTGGAGAGATGGCTTAGCAGTTAAGGTGCTTGCCTGCAAAGCCTAACAACTCATGTTCAATTCCCTGGTACCCATGCAGAGCCCATTCTCTTTGTTTCACTTTTATCTCTCTGCTTGCAAATAAATAAAAATATTTTTATTCATTTGTTTCCAAATAAGAACCCTTTAAAATCTACTCTCAGTTGAGCATAGCAGTGCATGCCTTTTATCTCAGCACTTGGGAAGCTGAAGCAGAAGGTTTGGCATGACTCTGAGGTCCAGGCTAGCCTATAGTGAGACTCTGTCTTAAAAAATAAAAATAAGGGCTGGAGAGATGGCTTAGCGGTTAAGCGCTTGCCTGTGAAGCCTAAGGACCCCAGTTCGAGGCTCATTTCCCCAGGATTCATATTAGCCAGATGCACAAGGGGGCGCACGCGTCTGTGTTTGCAGTGGCTGGAAGCCCTGGAGCACCCATTCCCTCTCTATCTGCCTCTTTCTCTCCCTCTCTCTCTCTCTCTGTCACTTTCAAATAAATAAATAAAAATAACGTGAGTTCAAGACCACACTGAGACTACATAGTGAATTCTAGGTCAGCCTGGGCTAGAATGAGAACCTACCTGGAAAAACTAAAAAAAAGAAAATAAGTAAAAATAAAATTGTTAACTCTGAATTCAACACAGAAAGCTTTATAAACCAGTGTCTATCAAGTTCCTGGTCACATGTATCTTAACAAGCAGCTAAGAAAGCACATGTAAAATGATTACCTCTTCTTTCTCATGGAGCATAATATGCGCTTTGAGACTGGCCACTCGAGAGAACTTCTTGTTGCACACAGGACACACGGGGTCTTCTGCATTGTGGGTACATTTATGAAGCGTCAGATTGAACTCAACGTTAAATGTCTGGGGGCACTGATCACATCGGTGTGGCTATGTGAAAGAAAAGAAGGCACTGAAATACAATCATTCCACAGACGCCTGTTTAATACATGTGATTAAATATTACCAAGCACCATAATCCTCAGGTACTCTCTCTAGAGAGCATCTTCTGAGCCTGGAGTGGTAAGGCAGCCTGTAATTCCAGCTCTCGGAGATGGAAGCAGAAGAATCAGGTGTTCAGGGTCATCCTCAGCTACATAGCAAGTTCACAGCCAGCCTATGCTATGTGAGCCCTTGTCTCACTTGAGTCTCGCCAGGTTTGGTGGCACACATCTTTAATCTGAGCACTTGGCAAGCAGAGGTAGAAGGATGGCTGTGAGTTCAAGGCTAGCCTGAGACTACAGAGTGAGTTACAGGTCAGCATGGGCTACAGTGAAACCTACCTCTAAGAAAAAAAAAACTCTCGTCTCTTCTGGATCTGAGTCAATACATCCAAAAGACACATATAAAGCTGCTGACCGAGTCATTAAACACTTAGAAGATATCACCACGAGCAAAACCATTTCTTTTGGGGGCTGGGGAAATGGCTGAACAGTTAAAGGTCCTTGCTTACAAAGCCTGCCAACTCAGGATCAAATACTCAGCACTCACAGAAAGCTGATGTTGGATTGAAGAAGATGGCTTAGCGGTTAAAGGCATTTGCCTGCAAAGCCAAAGGACCCAGGTTCAATTCCCCAGGACCCATGTTAGCCAGATGCACAAGGGGGTGCACATGTCTGGAGTTCATCTGCAGTGGCTGAAGGCCCTGGCACACCCATTCTCTGTCTCTTTCTCTCTCCCCCTCCCTCACCTCCCTCCTCCCTCTTTCTCTGTCAAACAAACAAATATCCAAAGCTAGCTAGCTGTTGAGGACCAATGCAACTCCAACAATGGGAGGTAGAGCCAGGAAAATCCAAAGTCTGTAGGCCAGCTCCTCTGATGTTAGTTTACAGCATGTTAGTTTGCAGCTGCAAGAGACCCTGTCTCAGACAGTGGAGCACAAACATCTCAACGCTGCTCTCGACTTCCACATGCACACTGTGCACACACACCCATACATACACTAATTTTAAAGTATTCTTTTTCTTTTTTCTCTTGAGGGTCTTGAAATATGTAGCTAAGGCTGGCCTAAAACTGTTGCTCCTCCCACCTCAGCCTCTAAAGTATTTGTGTTACAGACATGTACCAAAACACCCAAACCAGGAGATAGTTCTAATGCAAAATGCTACATACAATAGTACCTAGTGATTGTCTCTATTAAAACAGATGCTGCTTGCCTAGCATGCACAAAGCCATGAGTTCAATCCCCAATACCTTCACAAAAAGAAAAAATATATAAATAAAACAGATGTGATACAAAGCCTGATGAGCCAGGTTGGATTCCCCAGGACCCACCCATGTAAAGCCGAAAAGCACAAAGTGGCGCATATGCCTGGAGTTCATTTGCAGTGGCAGGAGGCCCTGGCATGTTCATACTCACGTTCTCACGTTCTCAAATAAATTTCACATATGTAGTCTGTTTTGTTTTCTGAGGTAGGATCTCATGCTATCCCAGGCCCAGGCTGACCTGGAATTTATTATGTAGTCTCAGCTCATGGCGATCCTCCTACCTCTGCCTCCTGAGTATTGGGATTAAAGGTGTGTACCACCACACCAAACTCAAATAAAAAAAATTTAATATTTTAAAAATATTTGAGAAATTTTGACCCATTAAGTTGGACTTTTCCTCCTGTTTCTGATGAGCTCACTGTTGTAAATACAATCATTTCAACTAAAATAAATAACATGCAAAATTGTTCTCAATTCTAACTAAGTTGCTTCTTTCAATATGAAATCTCCCCTAAATGGAAGATATTCTCCCACTTACTTGCAGAAAGATAAAGCAATCACTGGTGTTTCTCTCTGAGGCACCAAGAATACCCTTTCCCTGAGACATGACCTGTGGCCACTTCCAACAGCACAGCCATATGGCAGCTGGTGAGGCCAGGGCTGTTCCTGCCTGTCTGCTGGGAGCAGAAGCTGACGCCGTCTGTCCCCCATGGCTCACCAGCTTACATCCTCCTAGCAAACTGAGGTCAGTAGTTGCTTTCAGTGCTACCGCCCAGACAGGGGCAAATGGTTCCACTTGGACATACCCAGAGGAGCACAGCATAAAAGAGAGCAGATCTCCACTTAAGAGTGCAGGCCTGGAAGGTGTAGCTCAGTAGTGGTGCACATCATAATGCCCTGGATTCGATCTCTAGCACCCCTCAAAAACAGGCAGTAACGGCCGGGCATGGTGGCACACACCTTTAATCCCAGCACTAGGAAGGCTGAAACAGGAGGACCACTGTGAGTTTAAGGCTACCCTGAGACTACATAGTGAATTCCAGGTCAGCCTGGACTAAATAAGGTGAGACCCTACCTTAAAGAAAAAAAAAAAAAAAACATACAGCCTGGGCTTCAGCAGGACCCTACCTCAAAAATCCAAAAACAACAAAAAAGAAAAGATAGTGTTGCTCCCTCCCGAAACAGGATGTAAAACTTCTAGAAGGCCATGAAGACAACATGAGGATAAAATGTCCTGCTGGAAAAAAGAATACTTCAAACACACCCCCAGTCACACAGGCAAACTGAAGCTACTAACGTCCTATTTTTGAAATATGTCTTTGTCCCTCATAAGTAACTCTTAATACAGACATTAACTAGGACCCACTCTTGAAATCATGCCAGCATTTTTATATACTAAATGCTCTACAATTTAGCAACCTAAGTTGTAAGAAAAACTGTGGATTTCATGTTGACTTGACGCCACCTCCAGCTTCAGAACCCGCAATGCTGACAGTCCCTCTGAAAATATATACCTGGGCTGGAGAGATGGCTCAGAGGTTAAGGTGCTTGCCTCCAAAGCCTAACAGAGTAGGGTTCAACCCCCCAGTGCCCATATCAAACCAGATGAAGAAAGTGGCACATGCATCTGGAGTTGGTTTGCAGCAGCTAGAAGCCCTGGTGTGCCCATTCTTTCTCTCTTTCTCATTCTCTTCCTCTCTCTCCTTACAAATAAATTTAAAAAGAGAAAACACCCACCTTGTCATTTTGCTCATGCTCCCTCATGTGGCGCTGAAACTGAGATTCTTTTGGAAAAGACAGCAGACAAATTTCACATTTGTGGAAGCTGGGGACTGGACAGTCATCGTCAAGGTTCTCCTCATTCAATGCCAAAAGGCCATCTATATAATTGCATAAGTACAGACAAAAAAAAAAAAAAAAAAACACAGGTATTAAGCAAGTCTCCTTACACAAAAAAAAAAAAAAAATCATTCAGCCATCTTTTAAAAATCAAACTTAGGAAAGGTTTGTAGGTGAAATTTGTTAAAAGTGAATTTGAGAACTAGGCATGGTGGTGTACACGTTTAGTCCCAGCACTAAAGGAAGATCACTGTGAGCTGGAGGCCAGCATGGGCTTCAGAATGAGTTCCAGGTCAGCCTTGGTTACAGTGAGACCATCGTTGCTTTAAAAAGAAAGGCAGGGAGGGAAGGAGGGGAGGGGAGGGGAGGGGAGGGGAGGGGAGGGGAGGGGAGGGGAGGGGAGGGGAGGGGAGGGAGGGAGGGAGGGAGGGAGGGAGGGAGGGAGGGAGGGAGGGAAAGAAAAAAG
Source organism: Jaculus jaculus (assembly GCF_020740685.1). NCBI lineage: Eukaryota > Metazoa > Chordata > Mammalia > Rodentia > Dipodidae > Jaculus > Jaculus jaculus. The sequence goes on from NC_059103.1 coordinate 22,875,359, forward strand.
CCAGCCAGGCATGTGGCACACACCTTTAACCCCAGCACTCGCGAGGCAGAGATAGGAGGATTGTCGTGAGCTCGAGGCCACCCTGACACTCCATAGTGAATCCCAGTCAGCCTGGGCTAGAGTGAGACCCTACCTCAAGACACCAAAACAAAAAATAGCCAAGTGTGGAGGCAGACACCTTTAATCCCAGCACTCGGGAGGCAGAAGTAGGATTGCTGTGAGTTTGAGGTTACCCTGACACTACAGAATGAATTCCAGGTCAGCCTGGGCCACAGTGAGATCCTACCTTGGGATGGGCGTGGGGGGTGGGGGGAAGACCTGAGTACCAAGGTCATGGTTCTGGGCTTCTGTAAACTTTTTAAAAAATATTTTCATTTATTTATTTGCAAGCAAAAAGAGATAAGAGAGAAGAGACACAGAGAGAGAAACGGGTATGCCAAGGCCTCCAACCACTGCAAACAAACTCCAGATGCATGTGCCACTGTGCATCTGGCTTTACATGGTTGCTTTACATGGTTACTGGAGAATTGAACTTGGGTCATTAGGCTTTGTAGGCAAATGCCTTAACCACTGAGCCATTTCTTGAGCCCCATGTAAACTCTTTTAGAAACATGTAATGCTATAAGGAATAGATTGGGGAAAAAATTGAGGAAGTGGACACGTTTTAAAATTAGAAGTGAAAAATGTTGAATTCCTGAAACAAGGGACAAGAAAACTCTAAGGACTTGTTGGTAGGATTTCTAGAAAAGTAAAGTTAGTTTCTTCAAATATGACAACCAAACACAGGCACACAAAAAGCCACAAGGAGGCTCCTTAAATTTTGCAGATGCAGCCAGGTTCAGTGGTACACACCTTTAATCCCAGCATTCAGGAGGCAGAATGCTGTGAGTTCAAGACCAGCCTGGGAATACAGAGTTCATTCCAGATCTGCCTGGGCTACTGTGAGACAATACCTTTAAAAATAAAAAATGAAAAGCACAACTTTGCAGACTAACCTAATACTATCACGAAATCACTATAACCCATGGAGATGTCTAACCTCTATGTCCCATAAAGAGCACACAGCTTCCTAAACCACTTGGTAACCTCAACTCCATGGAAACATTAATAGCCTTAAAATGCCAATCTGCAGGTTCTGTGTATCTCTGAAAACTGCTATAAGGCAAGATTAAGTCAGAAAGAAAAAACTTTATCCCATCAGCTAGTGAGCATTTAGGAACTAAGAGAGAGCAAGGCCTCACTCAGCCAGCCCTGTTCTTACAAAGTGTTCCCAAGAACCTATGCACATGCAGGGAAAATGCTGCAACTTAAGTGTTCTCAGGAGAGATGGCTTAGTGGTTAACGCCCTTACCTGTAAAGCCAAAGAACCCAGGTTGAATTCCCCAGGACCCATGTAAACCAGGTGCACAATGTGCCAAATGAATCTGGAGTTCATTTGCTATGGCCAAAGGTCCTGGGGTGCCCATTCATTCCCTCTTCCTCCCCTCCCCCCTAAATTAAATAAACCTAAAATTTTTTTAAAAATTAAGTGTTTGCAAATAAGAACAGACATGGAGCTGTGGATGTAGTATAGCTGGTAGAGCGCTCGCCTAAGCCCAGGTTCAATCTCCACCAAGGCATTAAAACCAAGCATGGTGGAGATGCACTAGGGAGATGCACTAGGGAGAGGAAGAAAGGAGGATCAGGAAATTCAAGGTCATCCTCAACTCACAGTGTGTTCAAGACCAGCCTTGATAACTTAAGATCTTATCTTTAGGGGAAAAAAAGAGACCAAAAGAAAAATGACAGACTATCATAGAAACTCATCAATTTCTCAAGAATGCCATAAAATAAAAATATTCTAAGCCACTACAATTCTTTAACATAAGTAAATACATTCCATGTGCTCTAATTAGGTTATAAATATGTAATACACAAGAACTGCACAAGGACTAGGAATATGTCACAAGCAATTTTGGTGTGGAATCTCATCCACTGGTCCCAGGCATCTCCCATAGACCTTCACATTTCATTAGAGAAAAGAATAGGGGCTGGAGAAGATGGCTTAGCAGTTAAGGCATTTGCCTGCAAAGCCAAAGGATCCCAGTTCAATTCCCCAAGTCCCACGTAAGCCAGATACACAAGGTGGTGCATGCATCTGGAATTCGTTTTCAGTGGCTGGAGGTCCTGGCACAACCATTCCCCCCCCCCACACACACACACACATACACACACACACATAAATAAAATAGAAAATAAAGAATGGGCAGTCTGTTAGTCAACTAAATTTCCTGACTGGGCCTGGATATGCTTGTGGCAAGGACTGTGAAATTCCAAGAATAAGAAGTGGATGGAAGGGAGGTAGGCAGGTAGGAAGACAACTCAAAACATTTGCCAGGCGTGGCGGCGCACGCCTTTAATCCCAGCACTTGGGAGGCAGAGGTAGGAGGATTGCCGTGAGTTCGAAGCCACCCTGAGACTCCATAGTGAATTCCAGGTCAGCCTGGGCTAGAGTGAGACCCTACCTCGAAAATAAAAAAAGAAAAAGAAGAAATCTTTTGCTCATTTTTTTTTAATTTTTTTGTTTGTTTAGTTTTTTTCTAGGTAGGATCTTGCTCTAGCTTGGGCTTACCTGGAATTCACTATGTAGTCTCAGGGTGGCATCAAACTCACAATGATCCTCCTATCTGTGCCTCCTCCCGAGTGCTGGGATTAAAAGTGTGTATCACCATGCTGAGCTCAGAATATTTCTTTTTAAAGTTTCTCCAGCCAGGCGTGGTGGCACATACTTTTAAGCCCAGCACTGGGAATGCTGAGATAAGGAGGAATGCTATGAATTCAAGGGCAGCCTGTGCTACAGAGTGAGTTCCAGGTCAGACTGGACTACAGTGAAACCCTGCTTCAAAAACAAACAAGCAAGGGCTGGAGAGATGGCTTAGGGGTTCAGGTGCTTGCCTGCAGAGCCTAAGAACTTACATTCAAATCTCCAGGCCCCACACAGCCAGATGCACAGTGATGCAAATGCACAATGCACAACGTCGCACATGCACACAAGGGACACACGTCTGGAACTCATTTGTAACAGGCTGAAAGTCCTGGCACTCCCATTCACTCTCTCTTCTCTTTTCTCTCTCTCTCTGCCTCTTTCTCTCAAAATAAAAATAATAGGGCTGGAGAGATGATTTAGCGGATAAGGTGCTTGCCAGCAAAGCCTAGGGATCTCTCCAGATCCCACATAAGCCAGATGCACAAAGGTGAGGCAGGAGCAAGGCTGCATATGCCTACCAGGTAGTGCAAGCATCTGGAGTTGGATTTCAGTGGCTGAGGCCCTGGCGTTCCCACACACACACACACACACACACACACCCTCTCTCTCTCTCTCTCTCTCTCTCTCGCTCTCGCTCTCGCTCTCTCTCTCTCCCCCTTACCCCCTCCCTCTGTCTCTCTCTCGCACTCATTCACACTAAAATAAAATAAAATAAAACAAGTAAGCTTGGCAATGTGGTGCATGCCTTCAATCTCAGCATACCAGTGGAAGAGAAACTATGGGGAAATGTTATGGGGAGAGGAGAGAGGCATAGTGGCGCACACCTTTAATCTCAGCACTTGGGAGGCAGAAGTAGGAGGATCGCCAAAAGCTCAAGACCACTCTGAGACTGTATAGTGAATTCCAGGTCAACCTGGGCTAGAGACAGACCCTACCAAAAGAAAAAAACAAGTTACTCCAATAACATATAAAATACAGCAAGGGCCTGGAGAGATGACCCAGCAGTTAAAGGTACTTGTTTGCAAAGCCTACCAGCCTGGGTTCAATTCCCCAGCCATATACATAAAGCCAGACAGGCATTGGATTACAGTGGCAACAGACCCTGACAAACCCACACACATACCTGCATACACCATACACACACAAGCATATGCATGCAAATAAATATTTTTTTAAAATACTACAAAAAATAAATAAATAAAAATAATACAACAGCCTGGTGTGGTGGCACACACCTTTAATCCCAGCACTCAGGAAGCAGAGGTAGGAGGATCGCTGTGAGTCTGAGACCAGCCTGGGAATACACAGTGAGTTCCTCCAGGTCAGCCTGGGTTAGAGTGAGAACCTACCTCACACACAAATAATAATAATAATAATAATAATAATAATAATAATAATAATACACCAGAAGACACTGATATGGGTTAGGTATAAAGTGTCCCCCAAAGGTCTTAGGTACAGAAGGTTTGACACCCAGCTGGTGACATTATTTTGAGAGGCTCTAGAAGCTTAAGGGTAAGGATCAGCTGGAGGAAGTAGGTCACTGGGAGTGTCCCTAGGACTGTGTGTTGTCCTTGGCCCCAGTCTCTCTATTTCCTACCTGCCATGAAGTAAGGAGCCTGGGCCATATGATCCTGTCATGTGATGTTCTGCTTCACCTTAGACCCAGAATCCACAGCCAAGGACTGTGGACCAAAACCTCTGAAACCATGTGCCAAAGCAAGTCCTTCCTCCCTTCAAGTTGTTTGGTCAAGGCCAAAAAGTCTTGGATGCTCAGGAGCTGCAATCAGGTACGAAGTGTGTATCAAGGTGAGGATGGAGCTCACTTGATGGAGCACTGGCCTGGCTCACAGGAGGCCCTATGTTCAATGCCCAACTCCATTTTATAAAGTGGGTGTGGTGGTGCTCACTTGTCATCCCAGCACTGAAAGAGGATCATGAGTTCAAGGCCAGCCTGAGCTACAGGCCAGTCAAAACCAGATCGAGATGTTACTTCACATCATTAGGGTGGCCCAAAAATAAATAATACTGGGAAATAACATTTTTCTGAGTAATTAACCAAAATCTCAACAAGTGACACAACTTTTTTTTAACCAAGCACACACAGGAGCTAACTATGATCACAGGATAGAAACAAGCCTCAGCAAACTTCAAGTGATTAACATAATCCAAAATGGTTTCCTGACAACAATGCAAATGAGTTGAAATCAATAACATAATCTTGGTACTGGAGAGATAGATGACTCAGCAGTTAAAGTTGCTTACTTGGTCTGACTAGAGTGAAACCCTACCTCAGAAAACCAAAAAAAAAAAAAAAAAAAAGTTGCTTGCTTACAAAGCCTTCCAGGCAGGGTTCAATTCCCTCCAGTAACCACATATAGCTAGGCATAAAGTGACACATGCGGTCTGGAGTTTGCTTCTTGCACCATGGGGCCCCGGTGTACCCATATTCTTCCCTTCTCTCTCTCAAAAAAAAAAATACTAGGGCTGGAGGGATGGTTTAGCAGTTAAGGCGCTTGCCTGCAAAGCCAAAGGACCAAGGTTAGGTTCAATTCTTCAGGACCCACTTAAGCCAGATGCACAAGGGGACACATGCGTCTGGAGTTCATTTGTAGTGGCTAGAGGCCCTGGAACACCCATTCTTTCTCTCACTCTCTCTTTCTCTGTAAAATAAATAAAAATAAAAATAATTATTAAAATATCTTTTTTTAAAAAAGGTAATCTTGGGATGGAGAGAGGGCTTAGCAGTTAAAGCACTTGCCTACAAAGCCAAAGGACCCAGGTTCAATTACCCAGGACCATGTAAGACAGATGCGCAAGGTGGCACATAGATCTGGAGTTCATTTGCAGCAGCTGGAGGCCCTGGTGTGACCTCTTGCTCTCTCCCTCTTTCTATCTCTCTCAAATAATAAATTAAAATAAAATAGAAAAAAAAATTTTAAAGATAATCTTGTCAGGCATCAGTAGTGCATGCCTTTAACCTCAACACTTGGGAGACAGACATAAGAGGATAGCTGTGAGTTCCAGGCCAGCCAGAGAGTACATAGTGAATTCCAGGTCAGCCTGGACTAAAATGAGACCAAAAAACAAAAAAGGTAATCTTAAAAACCCCAAATGTTTGGAAAATAAGCTACATCTTTCTGAGTAACTAAGGAGAAACCACATGGACATGAAAACAAAATCCAACTTAAGAAAGGTTAAAAAAAATCACATTTAAAAGTTTGGCGATGCATCAAAGCCCACAGCCTTGATGAGCATAACCCTGTAAGTGTATGCTCAACAAATGCTGACTTATTTCTTTACCTCTGTCCTAAGCTTACCTCATGAAAAGTGCTAGTTGGGAGCGGGGTTAAGGACAGAGAAATGGTTCAGTGGATAAAGTACTTGGTGCCAAGCATGAGAACGAGAGTTTGGATCCCCAGCTCACAAATAAAAGCCAGACATAGTGGTGCATGTCTGTAATCCCAGTGCTCCGACAGTGAGATGGGAGAGGGAGAGGCAGAGAGAGGGAGACAGGACAAGTCCCAGAAGCGCGGGGCCAGCTAGCCTGCCAAGCAACAAACAGAACCTGCCTGAAACAAAGTGGAAGCACCCCAAGTTTCCTCCAACCTGCACACCTGAGCTAGGGCATGCATGCACCCACACTCACATACACAAAATAAGGGGGAGAGTGACTCAGGAAGACACCTTTGGTTTCCGTGAGCCCACATACATACACACACTTTTTCTTAAAAGAAATGTGTTTTGGGAGGTCCATTCCTACTCACTTTTTTCAAAAAAAATTTCTTTTTATCTTTTAGACAAGGTCTCATGTGGCCCAAGCTAAACTCTTTTTTATTTGTTTGTATGTTTTGTTTTTGTTTTTCAAGGTAAGGTTTCACTCTAGCCCAGCCTGACCTGGAATTCACTATGTAATCTCAGGTAAACTCTTAATTCATACTGTAGTTGAGGATTACCTTGAACTCTTGTTTCCACTTCCCATGTGGAATTACAGATGTGCACCACTACACCTGGCTACTAGTACCTTTCATTGTGGGGTTGTTTGAGGTAGGGTCTTGCTCTAGCCCAGGCTAACCTGGAACTCACTCTGCAGTTCCAAGCTGGTCTGGAACTCATCGTGATCCTCCTACCTCTGCCTCCTAGGATTCAATGCATGTGGCACCACAGCTGGCCAGACATCCATTTGCAGTGGCAACAAACCATGGTACACCCATATACACACACATACATACATACATACTTACTTACTTACTTACTTACACATGAGCACACACACGAATATTTTTTTTTTAAATAAAAGATTAGTTGTGAAACAAACATTCAGCCCGATGAAGAGCTCTGGAATGTAATGCAGAGCAAACCCCAGTGCCCAACCTCTCTAGCTGTTTGGCCTTCACTCACTCTCCCTGAGCCTGTTTCCTGTCTGTGAAACTGTCTACACTCCTGTAGTGGTTCCCAGGAACAAAGCACCTCACGGGAGCTGGCCATTGTGGTGGAGGCCAAGACAGAATATCCAATTCAAGGCCAGCCAGCTACATGGCAAAAGTTCTGTATGGAGTCAGCAAAAACTGGGCAAAATCACTACAGGCTATGGAAAACACGAAAGTGACCTACACCACAAAGTCCTCAAGCATTTCAACCTCAGGGCCCCTTTATAATCACAAATATTACTGAAGTCCTCAAAAACCTACAGCTTACGTAGACTTTATCCATTAATATCCACCCTACTAGAAATTTAAATTGACCAAACTGTTAAAATATTTATTCATTCAGGGTTGGAGAGGTGACTTAGCAGTTAAGGTGCTTGCCTACAAAGCCAGAGGATCAGGTTCAATTCCCCAGGACCCACGTAAGCCAGATGCACAAAGTGGCACATGCAGTTTGCAGTAGCTGGAAGCCCTGGTGTACCCATTCTCTATCTGCCTCATTCTCTCTCACACTCTCTAATAAATAAATAAAAATTTTAAAAAATAAACATATTCATTCAAAAATTGGCAGAGGGGTTGGAGAGACAGCTCAGCTGATAAAAAGCATTTGCTGTTCTGAACCTGAGTTCAGAACTCCAGACCCCATGTAAAAGTCAGAAACTGTAGTGTAGCAGGCTTCTATAATCCCAGTGCGCTTATGGTGAGACAGATGGAAAGTAGAGATAGCAGAATTTCCTGGAAGCTCATGAACATAACAGTGACAAGATTCCCTGACTCAAAGCAAGGCAGAAGGCAAGGACCCACCCAAAAGTTATTCCAACATGTACAGGCACACCATGGCTCATGTGCAAGTGTATTTATCCCAAATTAATTAATTAATTGGGAGGAGGCTGGAGAGATGACTCAGTGGTTAAGGCACTTGCCTACAAAGTAGGCTAACAACGAAGAGATCCCAGCTCGACTCTCTCCAGGACCCATGTAAACCAGCCGCACAAGAGGGTGCATGTATCTGGAGTTTGTTTGCAGTGGCTGGAGGCCCTGGTGTGCCCATTTTCTCTCTCTCCTTGCAAATAAGCAAAAAAATTTTAAATAAATTTTAAACCAAGTCCAGGCATAGTGGCGCATGCCTTTAATTCCAGCACTTGGGAGACAGAGGTAGGAGGATCGCTGAGAGTTCAAGGCTACCCAGAGATTACATAGTGAATTCTAGGTCAGCCTGACCTAGCATGAGACCGTAACTCAGAAAACCAAAATAAATAAATAAATAAACCAGCAAAGAATGGTCTGCTCAGTTTGAGCCAATACACAGTGAGTTCTAGGCCAGCCTGAGTTACCGTGTGAGACCCTGTCTCAACAAGCAACAACAACAAAATCAGTCAATCAGTCAGGCCAAATGAGCCAACAGGTACAATAGTGGCACATCTGTCATGGTGGAAACCAACTGCCCTCTAATTGGACTGGAGGCCCACTCCATGGGAGGGAATACATCCCTGATACTGAAAACCTACAACGGGGGTAGTCATGAGTCCTAGGGATGTAACGTCTGCTGCTATCTGGCTAAATATATAACTATGCTCACCAAACTGCCCAGTAAGCACTTCTCTTAATGTTCATACCCATATATTAATGCTACTCTCACTTTGGGTTGAGAACCTTCTCTTTTCAGATGTCAATGACCTTGGGATGACTCAGAAGGCACCATGGTGCTGGGAAGAAGTGACAGGAATGCTCAGCACTGAAACATCTCTATCACACCTTCTAAGGCTCAGGGTTCATTGCGGAAGAGGTGGCAGAAAGAATGTAAGAGCCAAAGGAAGGGTAGGACTCCTTATAACGTGCTCCTCCAGACACAAAATTGCCTGGATATCCAAACCCCAAAGTGCCTAACACTACCTACACAAGACCATCATAATAGGAGGAAAAGATCATGACATCAAAATAAAAGAGAGACTGACTGGGGGGGGGGATATGATGCAGAGTGAGGTTTCAAAGGGGAAAGTGAGGGGAGGGAGGGCAGGCATTACCATGGGATATTGTTTACAATCACAGACATTGTTAATAAAAGATAAATTAATTTTTAAGCCAGGCGAGGTGGCACACACCTTTAATCCCAGTACTCTGGAGGCAGATATAGGTGGACTGCCATGAGTTCGAGGCCACCCTGACTACATAATGAATTCCAGGTCAGCCTCGGCTAGAGTGAGACCCTACCTCGAAAAACCAAAAAATAAATAAATAAAATTAATTAATTTTTTAAAAACTCAGTCATCCAGGTGTGGTAGCACACACCTTTAATTCCAGCACTTGGGAGGCAGAGGTAGAAGGACTTCGGTGAGTTCGAGACCACCCTGAGACTACACAGTGAATTCCAGGTCAACCTGGGCTACAGTGAAACCCTACCTCGAAAAAAAAAAAAAATCAGTCTATGTTAATGTAACGCATATTTTCATGAAAAGTATTTCCCCCCCAAAAAAAATTACAATCTGTCTAGTTTAGTAGAGTAGCAGGTAGATTCTCCTACCAGCCTCTGCATTCTCCCTGTTGCAGTGTGGTGGTTTAGGCCGGGGTGTATGAAGAAAGCAGTCACAGTTCTGGCACACCACCATCTCGATTCACACTGAGCTGTCGGCAGTGGTACCCACAACCGCATGCTCACAATTAGAGCAAATGCTAACCAAGTGGAAAAGCCAACAGTCTTAATATCATTATACAAGTATTTATCTTAAAGAGTTCCGTGGGCCAGGAAATGGCTTATCAGTTAAAGCGTTTGCTTGCAAGGCCTGGTGACTTGGGTTCACTTCCCTAGTACCCATGCAAAGCCAGGTGTACAAAGTGGCACATGAATTAAGAGTTCATTAGCAGCAGTAAGATGCCCTGATGTGCCCATACATTCTCACCCTTCCTCCCTCCTCACAAATATATATTATATACAAAGGAAACATATATACATATAATTTTTTAAAGACCTCTGGAAAAAAAATAAAAGACCTCTGAAAGCACCATACTTTGTGAACCGCTGTGGGGAGAATGACCGGTGTGAAGTAGAGAAAAGTGTTTTGAACAGGTCTACAAAAGGCCTCTTTGAAGCTGTGGCACTTAGGTCTATGGAGAAGCAAAGGTGTTTTCTCAGACCAGAACCACAAAGGGCCTGAGACCCAAAGTGGAGGCCACAAGAACAACCGAATTCCAGAGGGAGGAGAGCCGAAGGCTGTGTGCGGTCCACAGGTCGCGCAGGGGTGTGGTGTCTAGGTGGGCGGCATGAGGCACCCCCCCCCTTCAATCAGAGGGCAGCCACAGCTGACTCCTGAAGGCACATACACACAGGCGAGTGACCGATTTAAGGACAAGACTTGCCCCCCTCATTTTGGAGGCTCCACCTTGGAGTCTAAAGGCTGTGACAGAATGCAGCCAGTCATGAGGAAGAGGCAACAAGACTTAGTTATTAAGTGTCTTGGAAAACAAGAAAACTACAATTCCTCTCAGGTTTGGGGCTTTGTAGACAGCAGTGCCATCTGGTAAAATGGAGACCCAGCTTTATCCTAATGAAAACCTTACATTTCCTTTCTACTAACCCTTCTTCCACATAACTGAAACACTCTGCACCTTACAGTATTCTTTTTATGTTTTCGTGTTGAAACAAGGCCTCATTTAGCCCAGGCTGTTTTAGGACAACCATGAGCTTCTGATCCTCCTGCCTCCACTTCCTGAGTGCTGGGATTACAAGCATAAACCACTACTCCCAGTTAGGTGATGCTGGGATGGGAACCCAGGACTTTGTGCGTGTCAGGGAAGTACTTTACTAACTGAACTACCTCCTCAGCCCCCACATTGTTTTTGGCATGTCAACAACAACAAAATTAAACACTAAACAAAAACAAGGCCAAGATCAAAGCAGTGACAGGCAATGAAGACACCACCAGCTACTGATGAATGGTCTTTGTAGTTACTTTCAACTATGCATCTTCATATCTGAGTACCATTTTCCATTTAGCCAACATCATTCCAAGTCCATAAAAGCAACAGAAATGTCAAAAAGCTTACCATGATGGGCGTGGTGGCCCACATCTTTAATCCCAGCACTTGGGAGGCAGAGGTAGGAGGATCAGTATGAGTTCAAGGCCAGCTTGAGACTACATAGTGAATTCCAGGTCAGCCTGGACTAAAAAACCCTAACTTGAAAGAAAGGAAAAAAAAAAAAAAAAAAAAAACCTTGCCATATACCATGTTCCTATTCCCAAATTTACACACCTGTTGAGTTTGTCAAGTGCCAACAGTCACTGTGATTTCTTGGGTAGGTGTCTCCTTCCTAAGCTCTCCCCCTTCTCTCAGAGGCTTCCGAGGACCAACTTAAACACAGCCCTGGGCTGGAGAGATGGCTTAGCAGTTAAAGCGCTTGCCTGCAAAGCCAAAGGACCCAGGTTCCATTCCCCAGCACCCACGTAAGCCAGATGCACAAGGTGGCGCATTCATCTGGCCTTCATTTGCTGTTGCTGTTGGTCCCGGCGCACCCATTCTGCCTGCCTCTTTCTCTTCCTCTATGTCTCTCTCTCAAATCAATAAAATAAATTAAAATTTAAACACACACACACACACACAGCCCTTTGTATTTCCAGACCTGACATAGTGAGTGTCTGCACGTCTGCTACTTTTACTCATAGCTGTTTAATGAGCCTCTGCGCACCCATCTCCAAGGATAGCCTAATCCCCAGTCACTATAACCAGCAGCCAGAGACATAATCATAAAGATGAATGTTAGTGAAGGGTAGTCCATCTTCCTTGTAGACTTCTAGGCAGACATCGGGCATCTCAGCACCCAACACGAACAGCCAGCTTGGCAACACAAACTGGGGGGGGAGGGGGAAGGGGGGACTCCTTCAGAACCGAGTACACTGGGACTACGTGGTAGGTACCCTCCAAGACTACAAATAAATCTAGACTAGAAACAACAAACTAAGGAGCAGGGAGGTCTATCCCACCTCAAAAATAAATAAATAAGTAGAAACCGGTGTGACCTTGTACATCTCAATCCTCCTCATCGAGCTGGAGGGGGGGGAGCCCTAGGACTGGGGCAGGGGGAGAAGGAGAAGGGTAGGCCCCCGGTGTGGGTGACATTTCCCCCCATCATTTTGCGCGCAGCAAAACTGTGTGCACTTCCTCCTCCATCCCGAACACACTCAAGTTAGTGCATGAACCAAGTGGCACCGAGCCTTAAGGACTCTAAGCTAAATACTCCGCGGGGCCTACTGTGCACTGGGGGTGGGGGGTGGGGAGGACTCCAAGGCTAAGCGGCGCCTACTGTGTGCATGCCAACCCCCACTCTGTCTGCGAGGTCCCAGGGCCCCGGGGACGACGCCTCATCAGCACTGGGCTGAGCAGGGCAGTGGGGGTAGGCAGGAAGGGAGGGGAGCTGCGGGAAGGGGACCCGGCCATGGGGCTGGGGGAAGGGCGGAGGAGACGCGGACGGGGACAGGGCGAGGCGGCCGCGAGGCTGGGAGCAGGAGCAGCCGGAGGAAGAAGCCGCCGCCCCCGTCCGTCCGGCCGCCGCCGCCGCTGCCGCCGCGGCCCGGAAAGTAGGCCCAGCGCGGAGGGGCCCGGCCGCGGCGCCCGTATCCGTCCGCCCGCGCTGCGCCCGCCCGCCCGCCCGCCCGCCCGGCCAGTCGTCGTCGCCGCCGCCCGCCCTCCGCGCCGCGGCTCCCGGCGCACCCCGCGCCCATCCGGGGACTCGGCGGCCGCCGCGGGCCTTACCGGAGTCGCCACGCGCCGCACCGTCCCGGGGCTTCGGGGGACGGCCCCGCGGCATCGTCGCGGCGGCCCACCCCTCAACTCGGCGCTTTCACTCGGCGAGCGGGCGCGCACGCGCGGCACCGGCGGACCGGAGGACGGACGGACGGACGGGCGGACGGGCGGACGGGCGGGCGGGCGGCGGAGGTAGCCGGACCCCCTCCCCCACCCAACCCAGCCCGCCCGGATCACGGGGCGACGGCGCCCGGACGCGAGGGCCGAAGCGCTCGGTCCGCGCCGGCTTCGGCGGGTTCCATGGCCCGCGGGCCGCGGCGGGGGCGTTGGGACCGGGTGGTGGGGGCGGGGGAGGCGCGCTGCGCATGCGCGGCCCGGCGAGCTGCGGCGGCGGCGGCGGCGGCGGCGTCACCTGGTGCGGCCATCAGTGGGCCTCGGAGTGGGGCCCACGCCGCGGGGGCCCCTTGACGACGAGCCCGGGCTCTGCACGGTGTCTCCCGGATGAGAACCTGTCGGCGGGCGCGGCGTCCAAGGCGTGGCCTGCCCGAGGACCTCCGAGCCCTCTCCGGGACAGCCACCCTCCCTCTCCCCCACACACACATCCCCCCCCCCCCCCGCCGCCGCCGGGGACTGAAATGGAAGGGGCTCCTGGCGTGGGGGCCGCCTTAGAGACACTTTCCATTTTTGTCTCTCTCTTTGAGAGAGAGGCAGAGCAAATGAACTCTAGATGCATGCAACCACCTTCTGCATCTGGCTTGCGTGCGTCCCGGGGAGAATCGAACCTTGGTCCTTTGGCTTTGCAGGCCAAGCTAATCTTTTTAGCCATCCCAGGTAAAAGTGCTCCCAGAGCAACATGACCTCCTCTTCAGCTTTCCTGTCAGGCCCTTGTAGGAGCGACAGTCTGCTCAGAGACAGCCACACACGGTAGTGATGTGCCTCAGGCTCAGTTTTTGCACAAAGTTTACGATTCCAAGTGTGTCGATGTTTTTTGGTATTGCACCTTCTGACTCTACCAGTCACAAGCCAGCAGTCCAGGTTCTTAAGAAGGTATCAGGCCCAGCAACTCTTGGGAGACAAGAGTCCCTGAGAAGTCAAGGACCTGGGGGGGAGGGGTGGTATGTTTCAGGGCAGCCTGGGTAAGAATTTGTCCCAGTTTTTTGTTGTTGTTCGTTTTTATTTATTTATTTTTCAGAGTGACAGGGAGAGAGAGAGAATGGGCGCGCCAGGGCTTCCAGCCACTGCAAACGAACTCCAGATGCGTGCGTGAGCCCCCTTGTGCATCTGGCCAACATGGGTCCTGGGAAATCAAGCCTTGAACTAAGGTCCTTAGGCTAAGCCATCTCTCCAGCCCGAATTTGTCCCAGTTTTAAGAGCACTGGAGCGCTGGCTCAGCGGCTAAGCCATTTGCCTTCAAGACCAACATAAAGCTAGGTGCACAGTGGCGCGTGGATCTAGGGTTTATTTGCTAAATACCTTGGCACATCCATTCTCTCTCTCTCTCCCATCTGCTTGTAAGTAAATAAAAATTTAAAGTTTTTGTTTTTAATCTGAAATAGGGCTGGAGAGATGGCTTAGTAGTTAAGGCGCTTGCTTGCAAAGCCAAAGGGCCTCGGTTCGTTAGATTCCTCAGGACCCACATAAGCCAGATGCACAAGGTGGCTCATGCATCTGTAGTTAGTTTGCAGTGGCTGTAGGCTCTGGAGGGCCCATTCACATTCTCTCCCCCCCACGCCCCAAATAAATAAAAATAAGATTTAAAAAAATATGTTTAATCTGAAATAGAGCTAGATATGGTGGCACATGCCTTTAATTCCAGCACTCGGGAGGCAGAGGTAAGAGGATCACTGTGAGTTCAAGGTCAGCCTGAGACTACATAGTGAATTCCAGGTCAGTCTGGGCTAGTGAGACCCTACTTTGAAAAAACAGAAAAAGAAAAAAAAAAAAATGACCATTTACTCAATAAGCCTAAAGTATTCTAAAACGGTCTTAAGGGCTGGAGAGATGGTTTAGCGGTTAAGGCGTTTGCCTGCAAAGCCAGAGGATCCTGGTTCAACTCTCCAGGACCCAGGTAAGCCAGGTGCATAAGGGGGCACATGCATCTGGAGTTCATTTGCAATGGCAGGAGGCCCTGGCATGCCCATATTCTCTCTCTCCCCCTCCCTCTTTCTCTCTCAAATAAATAAAAATATTTTTTTAAAACAGACTTGACATACTCTATGGGTAATTCAAAGTGATAGTTAACTGTGTGCCAGGTTCCACAGGAGATAGGAAAAGCAATCTACAAACTGTAAGCTTGGAACTGAGGAATAAAGGTAAGAAAGACACAAAATTTGATCAGGTGTTAAAAGTCTTCCAGAAATTAAAGATGTGCACACATCACACACAAAGAGGGGGGCTTCAGCTGGGCATGGTGGCGCACGCCTTTAATCCCAGAGCTTGGGAGGCAGAGGTAGGAGGATCACTGTGAGTTCAAGGCCAGCCTGAGACTCCATAGTGAATCCCAGGTCAGCCTGGGCTACAATGAGACCCTACCTTGAAAAACAAAACACACCCAACTCCCAGAATAAGAGGTGCGGAATGAATGTAAGAGCCAAAGGAAGGGTAAGACTTCTTACAACATGTTCCCCACAAAATGGCCTGGATATCCATGATCTAACTACCTAAACAAGACCATCGTAACAGGAGGAAAAGATCATGACACCAAAATAAGAGACTGATTGAGATGGGGAGAATGGAGTTTCAAAAGGGAAGGTGGGGGGAGGAAGGGTATTACCATGGGATATTTTTTATAATCATGTAATTGTTAATAATTTTTTTTAATCTCCCAGAATCCCCCCAGGAAAGCAAGATTGATACAAAATGCATCTTGTCAACTTGAGATAATTAAGTGGTCTCCCAGGTGGAGACCAGGTTAGGAAGGGAGAAAACTGAATTTTAGAAAAGGGCTGGCGCGTCATGTATGTCCAGTTATGCTTCATGTTGTAATCTAGTGCCTGGAGGTCTTAATTAGGGAGATAAGCTTAACTGAAAGATAGTTATGGGCTGGGGAGATGGCTCAGTGGTTGAAGACACTACTTGGAAAACCTGTGTGCTCAGGTTCTATTCCTCAGTCCTCACTTAAAGACAGATGCACAATGTGGTGCGTGCATCTGAAGTTTTCTTGCAGTGGCAAGAGGCCCTGGTCCACTCATTCTCTCTTCATCCTTCCCTCCCACCCTCCCCCCATACTTGCAAAATAAATATGTAAAAAAAAATTTTAAAGATGCCTAAAAAGAAACTCCTATTTTGTTTTGGGTTTTGTTTTGTTTTTTTGAAACAGAGTCTCATGAATCCCAGACTGGCCTTGAACTAGCTATGTAGCCAAAGATGACCTTGCTCTTCTTACCTCCTGTCTCCCATGCAGTACTGGGATTGTAGGTGTGCATCACTGAGGCAGCTAAGGGGTAACGGCCTCCCAAAAATAAAAGCCAGGGATGCCCTTGAACCTGCCCTTGCAGTCTCCAGTTTGATAGAAGTCCCAGAAGTGATCTGACTTATCCTAGTCTCTTACCTAAAAGAGTTCCCTGCCTAGATCTGTTTTTCCTTAACCTCAAGCTCAGTCCCTCCCTAGGAAGGAGTTCTCTTTTCCTGGGGGATTAAGATACTTGGAAGGATAAAACTTGATCCCCAACATAGAAACATGTTCCAGGCCCCACCAGACCCTAGAAAAGACCCAGTGTGGTCTGTTCCTGGAGACCGCCTCCTGTTGGGGAGCTTTGTCTTCCTGCCTTCTCCAAAATTCTGTCTGTAATCTAGTAAACGAGCTCTGAACCTTACCTGCCCGGCTGTGGCTCAGTTCTGTGAATTCCGAAGACAAGACCTGGAAACCACTGACTCAGTAGTTGGGTGGCTGACAGTGAAGCACCCTAACTCCTGGGTTAAAGCCCAAGAGCAGAAAAAGGCTCCAGCACTCTCCAAGACCCCAATTCCCAATCACCACCATGCCTGGTTTACACAGTATTGGCGATTGCACAAGGCTGTGTGCAAGCACACGGCATGCCAGCTAAACTCCAGCCCCAGCCTTGATTTTGTTTTTCTAATACAGGGCTAAGCTGTGCAACCCTAGCCGGCCTCCAGCTCTGAGCCAGACTGAGTCGTAGACCGCAAGAGTGCGCCACCACACGGAACAGAAACTCATATTTTACAGGGAACATAAGGGTTATTTCTTTTTTAAGAAAAAAAGATTTTTTAATATTTTTTATTTATTTATTTGACAGAGAAAGGAGAGAGAGAGAGAATGGGTGCACCAGGGCCTCCAGACACCTGCGCCCCCTTGTGCATCTAGCTAACGTGAGTCTGGAGGAATCGAACCTGGGTTCTTTGGCTTCGCAGACAAATGCCTTAACTGCTAAGCCAGCCCTCCAGCCCCACAGAAGGGTTATCTCTAAGATGTGCCAGATCCTGTAAGTACCATTTTCCAGGTGAAGAAACAGATGAAGGAGTTAAGTAATTAACTAAAGGCCTCGTGATTTTAAGCAGACAAGTTCAGAAACTCCTCAGCAGTTATCAGTGCTTCTTTTGCATCAAACAGACATCCCTGAGCTTAGAAGAAGAAAACCCTTTCCATGTGCACTAAACCTAAAGTAGTACATACGCTGAGAGAACACGTGGGATGCAAACCATTAAGAATTTTGGACATACCGCCAGGCGTGGTGGCACACACCTCTAGTCATAGCACCTGGGAGGCAGAGGTAGGAGGGTTGCCATGAGTTTGAGGCCACTCTGAGACTACATAGTAAATCCCAGGTCAGCCTGGGCTACAGTGAGACCCTACTCGAAAAACCAAAAAACAAAAATCATTGGGTTAATAAGGGGTTTTGAACATAAGAATTTGGAATATATGTGTATATGAACAGATACTCTATTTTGTTCTAAAATGGATTTAAAACCATTTATAAAACATGCAGGCATATTAGAAGTGGGAAAAGGTAGGAAAGCAAAGACAGTAAGTGCTTTAGCCAGCAAATTTTAAAGATTTATTTTTATTATTTATTAGAGACAGGGCCTCTAGCCACTGGAAACAAACTCCAGATGCATGTGCCACCATGTGCATCTGGCTTATGTGGGACCTAGAGAACCAAACCTGTGTCCTTAGGCTTCACAGGCATGTGACTTAACCACTAAGCCACCTTTCCAGCCCTAGCCAGCAAAGAGTAATAAAAGTCAATTAAAAACTGTGACTGAAGAAGTGCTGGGCGTGGTGGCACACACCTTCAATCCCAGCACTCGCATGGAAGGCAGAGGTGGGAGGATCACTGTGAGTTCGAGGCTGCCCTGAGACTACATAGTGAATTCCAGGTCAGCCTGGACTAGAGTGAAACCCTGCCTTGAAAAAAAAAAAAATGAACACTGAGCCAGGTATGGTGGTGCACTCCTTTAATCACAGCACTCGGGAGGCAGAGGTAGGAGGATCGCTGTGAGTTCGAGGCCACCTTGAGACTACATAGTGAATTCCAGGCCAGGCTGGGCTACAGTGAGACCCTACTTTGAAGGAAAACAAAAAAGGACTCCAGAGCTGGAGAAATGGCTTAGCGGTTAAGGTACTTGCCTAAGGACCCAGATTTGATTCTGTAGTACACATGTAAACCAGACGCACATGGTGACGCATGCGTCTGGAGTTCATTTGCAGTGGCTAGAGGCCCTGGTGTGCCCATTCTATGTCTGCCACCTCTTTATCTCTCCCACTCTGAAGTAAATAATTCCAGGACTGGAAAAATCACAAAGCCTGAGAGCCCAGGTTCGATTCCCCAGGACCCACGTAAAGCCAGATGCAGAGTGGTGCTCATGCATCTGGAATTTGTTTGCAGTCCTTAGAGGCCCTGGTGCACCCATTCTCATTGCCACTCCCCCCACCCCTGCACTTTTTTCTAATAAATACTTTTTTAAAAGTCCCCAGCACTCAAGAGCAAAGGTAGGAGGATTGCCATGAGTTGAAGACCACCCTGAGACCGCATAGTGAATTCCAGGTCAACCTAGACAAGAGTGAGACCCTACCTCAAAAAAAAAAAAAAAGGACTCCTTGGCTAGGAAGATGGCTGAACAGATAAAGGCACTTGCTGCAAAGCCTTTCAGCCAGAATTTAGTTCCCAAGCCACCCGCCTAACCTTTGCAAGCCATCTGGTGTTCAGCTGCAGTGGCAAGAGAGACTGGTGCACCCATACACACACACCAACACGTGTGCAAATAAATAATCCTTGAAAATGGGCTCGAAATAGAAAGCTGGGCGTCGCTGTTTATATGGTACACATTTAACTACAAATCAGACAAGTCTGTTTGGGGATGGCTACTCTAATGAGGCAAAGAACTTGTTGCTTCATGAAGTTAGCACAATACACACTGTAGTGGCTGTGATAGAATGTGCTCTGTTTGAACAGTGTCCTGCCACAGTGGATGCATTTGGTTCTTCATAGCATCCCTTAGTAGAAGACAGATGTCTGACATTAGCAAAATTAAGAGGAAAGAGCAGACAGTCTGTTCTAAAGCAAGTGGAAGAGTGTCTAAAGAAAACTGACTTTGCCGGGCATGGTGACACACGTCTTTAATCCCAGCGTTCGGGAGTCAGAGGTAGGAGGATCGCCATGAGTTCAAGGCCACCCTGAGACTGCATAGTGAATTCCAGGTCAACCTGGGCTACAGTGAAACCCTACCTAGAAAAAACAAACAAAAGAGAAAAAGAAAATTGACCTTTGACTTATAGCCCATCATGAGTTCCTTCTTACCATTTCCTGTCAGCAGCACGTGGAATTTCCTTTAGACTTTTCCCATCCTTCAATCTCAAGCTTCAGTTCGGTTCCTGCCTTCATACCCTATCCTGCCACTAGTGAATACTTCAGAACCAAAGAGAAGGAAGATAGGTATGTGCTTCTAAATGAGAGAATTTCATTTGCTCCATGTGAACTTGGCCATGTTCATCCTGGAGACACAGGCAGAGAAAGCACCACCCAGATGTGGGCCTGTCATCACCAGAGCCTAAATGAGGTGTGCATGCCATTCCTAGCTATGGGCCCATTTTAGAACACTTGGAAGAGATGCCATCCGAGGCCTCTGTCTTTAGCAACCGGTCCTGATGAAAACCAGCTCTCTTAGAACCCAAGACCTCTTTCCCTGTCAGACATTTTTCTGACTATATTTTCAGTGTTATATAGTTACCGTCTCATTGCTGGGACAAAACACCACACCGAAAGCAGCTGATGGGAGAGGGTTTATTTTGGCTTAAGGACTCAAGGAGAAGCTTCATGATGGCAGGGGAAGGGTTATACAGCAGAGGCTGGAAAACAGCAGCAGGAGAGTGAGTTGGATCTCTGACAAGGAGGAGCTGGCTATAACACCCCAAAGCCTGCCCCCAACCACAAAAGGTTCCACCTCCCAAATTGCCACCAGCTGGGGACCAAGCATTCAAAACACATGAGTGTAAGGGGGACATATGATTCAAACTATCACATTGAGTATCCCCAGTTGTACCATAACTGTCTCAGAACAAAGGAAGTCTGTTTACTAAGCCGCACCCTGGAAAGGGGGTGAATACCACTAACTTCCTCACTGCACATGGCCATCTTCCTCTCCCCAAAACCTGGGGGAGCCTGTCCAGCAGACTTTCTACAGTACAGTTGGCTTCCATGAGCTGCATTTGTTTCACACCCTGAAGAAGATGTGTCCATCAACATCCTAGCATCCTCCACCGTCCCTGAACAACCAGTCATCCTTTGTTTTTTTTTTGTCACAACAGAACTCTGTTTCAAGGGGCTGAGGAGATGGCTCAGCAGTTAATGCTGCTTCTTTGCAAAGCCTGATGGCCTGGGTTCAATTCCCCAGGATTTATATAAAGCCAGATGCATAAGGTAGTGCATGCATCTAGAGCTCATTTGTCGCAGCAAAAGGCCCTGGTGTATCCCTTCTCTCGAGTCTCCCTTTATCGCTCTCTCCTTATAAATAAAATATTTTTTAGTTATTTTCAAGGACAGAGAGAAAACAAATATGAGAATAGGCACACCAGGGCCTCTAGCCACTGCAAACAAACTCCAGATGCATGTGCCACTTTGTGCATCTGGCTTTCTTTGGGTACTGGGGAATTGGACCCAGGTCATCACACTTTATACACAAGCTTCTTTAACTGCTGAGCCATCTCTCCAGCCCTGAAAGTATTTTTACTTTTTATTTTTTTGGTTTTTCAAGGTAAGATCTCACTGTAGCCCAGGCTTACCCGGAAGTCACTATGCAGACTCAGGATGGCCTCCAACTCTTGGCAATCTGCCTACCTCTGCCTCCCGAGTGCTGGGATTAAAGGCGTGCGCCACCACACTGGACCTAAAAGTATTGTTTTTAAGAAGCTAGGTGTGGGGGTGCAAGCTTTTAGTCCCAGAACTCAGACAGCAGAGGTAAGAGGGTCACCACGAGTTCAAGACTCTGAGATTACATAGTGAATTCCTAGACAGTCTGTGCTACAGCAAGTTTCCCCCCTGCCTTGAAAAAAAAAGGGGGGGGGGAATTTGGGCTATGAGAAAAGAAAGGAGCCAACAGAATTAACAACATGACTGGTGAAGGCTGCCACACAGAAAGTATTCCTTTTATATGTAGACATGTTATGTCAGAATAGCAATGACCCAGGCCCAAGCCTAGGGCCTCATTGCTTTTCCCAGAATGGAGCCCAGCATGGTAGCATACACCTTTATGTCCAGCACTTTGGAGGCTGAGGTAGGAGGATTATTGTGAGTTCCAGGTCAGCCTGGGCTAGAGTGAGACATTGTCTCAAAGAAATAAATAAATAAAAATAGCCAGGCATGGTGGTGCACGGCTTTAATCCCAGCACTAGGGAGGCAGAGGTAGGAGGATTGCCATGAGTTCGAGGCCACCCTGAGACTACTTAGTGAATTCCAGGTCAGCCTAAGCTAGAGTGAGAACCTACCTCAAAACACACAAAAAATAAATAAAAATAAAAATAAAAACTTTTCCCATAATGGGAACCTCAAAGAAGACTATTAACTTTGTTTATAATAAAGATATCCCACTGGAGGCCCGCTCCAAGGGAGGGAATACATCCCTGATACTGAAAATTTAAAACAGGGGTAGTCATGAGCCCTAGGGGTGGAACATCTGCTGATGTCTGGATAAGTGTATATACTATGCTTATCAAACTGCCCAGTAAGCACTTCTCTTAATATTCATACCCTTATATTAATGCTACTCTCACTTTTGGTAGAGAATCTTCTCTTTTCAGATGGCAGTGACCATGGGACGACTCAGAAGGTATCATGGTGCTGGAAAGAAGTGACTACAGTACCGAGTAACATCTCAATCACACCTTCCAAGGCTCAGGGTCTAATGCGGAAGAGGTGGCGGAAAAAATGTAAGAGCCAAAGGAAGGGTAGGACTCCTTACAACATGCTCCTCCAGACATAAAATTGCCTGGATATCCATGACCTCACAGTGCCTGACACTACCTACACAAGACCATCATAAGAGGAGGGAAGGATCACGACATCAAAATAAAAGATAGACTTATTGAGATGGGAAGGGGATATGATGGAGAATGGAATTTCAAAGGGGAAAAGGGGGGGAGGGAGGGTATTACCATGGGATACTTTTTATAATCATGGAAAATGTTTTTAAAAATTGAGAAAAAATAAAATAAGATTAAAAAAAGATATCCCAAATTCTCATATCTCTATGATGGAGAGTTTTTCCTTATCAATGGTAATCCTATCAGATGAACTTCAGTAACCACTCTGGGACCTGTTTCCATAACAACACTTTGCAGATAGCTTCAAGACTCACCACTATCCTATATGTGATGAATATTGTAAAGAGAAAGCAATGTGGTTGTCTTAGAGAAGCCCACACCCATGCTTTGGGGTGTGACTCACTTTCTTCTCAACTGTCTTGCTTAGAATGTGTATTAAAAATGTCTTTTGGAGCCGGGTGTGGTGGCGCACGCCTTTAATCCCAGCACTCGGGAGGCAGAGGTAGGAGGATCACCGTGAGTTCGAGGCCACCCTGAGACTCCATAGTGAATTCCAGGTCAGCCTGGGCTAGAGTGAGACCCTACCTTGAAAAAACAAAAACAAACAAACAAACAAAAATGTCTTTTGGAGCCAGGTGTGGTGGTGCACACCTTTAACCCTAGCACTCAGGAGGCAGAGGTAGTAGGATTGTAGGATTGCCATAAGTTTGAGGCCACCTTGAGAGACTATATAGTGAATTCCAAGTCAGCCAGGACCAGAGTGAGACCCTACCTCAAAAAAAATAAAAAAAAAGTCTTTTGGGGGCTGGAGAGATGGTTAAGGCGTTTTTGTCTGTGAAGCCTGAGGACCCAGGTTTGAATCTCCAGGTCTCACGTAAGCCAAATGCACATGGTGGTGCATGCGTCTGGAGTTCATTTGCAATGGCTAGAGGCCCTGGCATGCCCGTTCTCACTCACTGTCTATCTCTCTCCCTCTCTCTGTCTCTCATAAATAAATAAAAATAAAAATGTCTAAACCAGAAGTCAAAAGGGAAAATGAAGGAGGGAGGAAACTACCATGGGATATTATTTATAGTTATGGGAGTTGTCAATAAAAAGTATTTTAAAAAATAAATAAAAATGTCTTTAAGAGGTTGGAGAGATTGCTTAGTGGTTAAGGCACTTGCCTGCAATGCCAAAGGATCTACAGAAACCAGATACAGAAGGTGGTGCATGCATCTGGAGTTCATTTGCAGTGTCTAGAGGCTCTGGCCATTCTCTCTCTTTTTCTATCTGCTGCTTTCTCTCTCTCAAATAAATTTAAAAAATTAAACATTTTTAAAAAACTGTCTTTTGGGGGCTGATAAGATGGGTTAGCAGTTAAGGTGTTTGCCTGCAAAGCCAAAGGACCAGTTCGATTCCCCAGGACCCACATAAGCCAGATGCACAAGGGGGTGCATGCGTCTGGAGTTCTTTGCAGTGGCTAGAGGCCCTGGCACACCCAATCTCTCTCTCTCTTTGTCTTTTACGCTCTCTCAAATAAATAAATTGAAAAAATAATAATGCTTTTTAAAAAAATGTCTTTTAGAATAAGGTGGGCATAGTGGTTCAGGCCTTTAATCTCAGCACTGGGGAGGCATAGGTAGGAGGATCGCTGTGAATTCAAGGCCACCCTGAGACTACATAATGAATTCCAGGTCAGTCTGGGCTGGAACAAGACCCTACCTTGAAAATCCAACAATAAAATAAAAATATCTTTTAGAGGTGGGACACACCTTTAATCCCAATTCTTGGATACTTGGGAGGCAATGGTAGGAGGATCCCTGTGAGTTGGAGGCTAGCCTGGGACTATAGAGTGAGTTCTAGGTCAGCCTGAGCTAAAGTGAGATTCTACCTCAAAAAAAAAAAAAATGTCTTTTGGGCTACAGAGATGGCTTAGTAGCTAAAGGTGCTTGCAGGCAAAGTCTGGTATAACCATACACCCACACACTCTTTTTTTTTTTTGTTTTGTTTTATTTTTCAAAATAGGGTTTCACTCTAGCCCAGGCTAAGCTGGAAATTACTATGTAGTGTGAGGGTGGCCTCAAACTCACAAAGATCCTCCTACCTCTGCCTCCCAAGTGCTAGAATTAAAGAAGACATACACTACTATGCCCATTAGCAAAAAATTGTCTTTTGACATAAGAAAGACTAGTTTTTTGGATAATGGCACACCTAGAAGCCATATATTGTTACAAGAAAATTTTTGGTGCCAGGAATGGGATACTTTCCAGGGGGTTGTTGGCCAAGGAGGTACCTGGTGCCTCCAAAATATTACAGGCTATTGCCAAGGCCCTTGGTTTCCCACCATCAACATGGTATGACCCTGATGCTAAAGACTCCACATGCCTGGGTGGCAAGGTCACTGAGAAATCAAGCTGGGACTGAGTTGGAAACCTCCTCCCTGTAGACCAGCTGACTGAAAGATGGGAAAAGCTGTACTGCATGCAGCCCTATGGGAGACAGAAGTCATCAGTGGTGAAAACAGTGAACACTGGAAGCCTCAAGTTTGGCCAGCCAGGCCAAATGACCAAATAGATGCAATAGTGGCATGTCTGTTCTGGGGGAAACCAACTGCCCTCTAATTGGACTGGATGCCCACTCTATGGGAGGGAATACATGCCTGGTACTGAAAACCTAATCAAAAGGCTATGATGGGGTTGGTCATGAGCCTTACGGGAATAAAGCCTGCTTTTGTCTGGTTAAAAGCATATATTATGCTGACCAAACTGCTCAGTAAACATTACACTTAATGTTCATATTCATATATTAATGCTACTCTAACTTTTTGTAAAAGAAGCTTTTCTTTTCAGATGGCAGTGACCACTGGGATGACCCAAAAGGCAATATAGTGCTGAGAAGAAGTGACAGAGGAGTACTCAGCACTGAAACATCTCTATCACACCCTCCAAGGCTCAGGGTCCATTGCGGAAGAGGTGGCAGAAAGAATGTAAGAGCCAAAGGAAGGGTAGGACTCCTTACAATGCAGCTGTTCAGACAGATTGGCCTCGATATCCAAAACCTTGCAGTGCCTAGCCATACCTTCACAAGACCCTCATAAAAGGAGGAAAAGATGATAAAATCAAAATAAAAGAGAGACAGACTGGAGATGGCTTAGCAGTTAAATGCTTGCCAATTCGGAGGATCCATTTGTAGCTTTGTACTGCCCTCATGGTATGTCCTTGCAAATCATGACTTTCCACTTGGCTGGAAGTTTGGGTTTGTTTGTTTGTTTATACATCTTCCCTCCCAACCCATCACTACATTGCTTTTTCTTTTTTTTTTTTTTTGGTTTTTTTTTTGGTTTTTCCAGGTAGGGTCTCACTCTGGTCCAGGCTGACCTGGAATTAATTCTGTCATCTCAGGGTGGCCTTGAACTCATGGCAATCCTCCTACCTCTGCCTCCTGAGTGCTGGGATTAAAGGCATGCGCCACCACGCCCAGCTTACATTGCTTTTTCCAATAATAACATCTTTGATGTTGTGCATAGCTTGTGAGGGCCATTATCCCTCAGGCATAGCAACCTGGCAACTCACTACATTGAATTAACCAAGTAATGACACGTAGCTCACCTCTTAAAATTATTCAAAGTTAAATCTAATGAGAAACATGAAAACACACGATTGAGGTGAGCTTAAAATATTCATAAATAGCTCAGCCTCGGTAAAATGTGTTGGCATATTTTTACTATACTCATAACAAGTAACTTGTCCAGAGCCATTTCATATTTCCTTTCAAATTATTATTTTCTTCCAAGAACCTTTGGGAGAATGTATTATAAAAAGAGAAACAATGTGTTGTTATTTTAAAATGCCAGTTAATTTCCTTGAAAAAGGATAATAGAAGGATTTCATGTAACTGGCTTTAGTTGTTTTTTTTTTTAATTTTTATTTGTTTATTTGAGAAGAGAGAGAAAGGGATAGAAAGAGGCAGAGAGAGAGAGAATGGGTATGTCAGGGCATCCAGCCACTACAAATGAACTCCAGACACATGTATCACCTTATGCATCTGACTTATGTGCATCCTAGGGAATCAAACCTGGGTCCTTTGGCTTAGCAAGCAAGCGCCTTAACCACTAAGCCATCTCTTCAGGCCCTGGCTGTAATTTTGAAAAGTTTATGGAGTGCCAAGGTGACTCCATTTTAACAGCAAGAGCCATTCTGATATAATGACTATGCTAAGTTTCTGTTTCCCTAAATTTCTATGCCTGAGCTGGGGCCATAAATTGTTCCCTGGTTACTGTTCCCAGGCTTGTGTATTCATAACGCTTCGAGAAGTAGTTTAACTGTAATGGCTGGTCTGCTTCTGTCCCCACGCTTGCTTGCCTCTGAAAACCCCCTACCCTGTGATTTCTATGGTTTTGCCCTATAAAAGAAAGCCTGAAAAGCTAGCTCAGGGCTGCTCTCTACAACCCCATCTTAGGGAGACAGCCGCCAAACTGGCTCTATTGTGTACAATTAAAAAGCTTGCTTCCAATGATTGTGATGGGTAGGTAATATGATGGAGAATGGAATTTCAAAGGGGAAAGTGGAGGGGGGGGAATTACCATGGGATATTTTTTTATGATCATGGAAAATGCTAATATATATATATTTTTTAATTTTTTATTTATTTATTTGAGAGTGACAGACACAGAGAGAAAGACAGAGGGAGAGAGAGAGAATGGGCGCGCCAGGGCTTCCAGCCTCTGCAAACGAACTCCAGACGCGTGTGCCCCCTTGTGCATCTGGCTAACGTGGGACCTGGGGAGCCGAGCCTCGAACCGGGGTCCTTAGGCTTCACAGGCAAGCGCTTAACCACTAAGCCATCTCTCCAGCCCAATGCTAATATATTTTTCTTTAAAAATCTTGCTTCAAGAGCCAGGTGTGGTGGCACATGCCTTTAATCCCAGCACTTGGCAGGCAGAGGTGGGAGGGTCACCATGAGTTCGAGGCCACCCTGAGACTACATAGTGAATTCCAGGTCAGCCTGGGCTAGAGTGAGACCTTACCAAGGGAGAAAAAGAAAAAACAAAGCTTGCTTCAATTTGGCCATAAGTTGTGGTCGGTGGTCTTTATTCTCACAAATTATGGGTTAACATAACGAAGACCCCAGTGAGATAGAGATCGCAACCCAAATTCAGAAGCTGGGCTCTTCTCTCTGAGCCTCAGGGACTGAAGCGTCGCCCCCAGGGGGTGCGCACCTTGAAGACATTCCAAGGCCCTGAGACAGGCTTTCTAGACATGGACAGCCGAGGTGAAAGGCTGCTCAAAAGTGAAACCAAAGCCGGGTCGCTCTCAAATAAATTAAAATAAAAACATAAAAAGTCTTTTAAAAAGTATATGATAAACTGACTAAAGAAAATATATTGGAGAGCAAACTTTGTATGTTGGATATTAAGTGTTTGATGAAAAAGATTGTTGCGGAGAGATTACATAGATTGTAAAGTAAAAATATACAAATGAAAATATAAATAAACAAACAGAAGATTAAAGACAAAGTTAATTAACTAAATCTTAAAGTACTTAAACAGATTACAGACTTCTTTTTTTAAATATTTTTTGTCATTTTTATTTCTTTATTTGAGAGTGACAGAGAGAGAGGGAGAGAAAGAGACAGATAGAAAGGGAATGGGCACGCCAGGGCTTCCAGCCACTGCAAACGAACTCCAGACGTGTGCGCCCCCTTGTGCATCTGGCTAACGTGGGTCCTGGGGAACTGAGCCTCGAACCGGCGTCCTTAGGCTTCACAGGCAAGCACTTAACCATTAAGCCATCTCTCCAGCCCTACAGACTTCTTAAGACTACAAAGGATAGCCCTGGCTGGTAACAAGTTGCTATAATATTCAGGTTGTAAACTCAAAACTTTAACTCATTGATGTTAATCTGGTCATAATAGTGGTAGAAGACTGATTTTGAAATACTCAACCAAGGGCTGGAGGGATGGCTTACTGGTTATGGTGTTTGCCTGTGAAGCCAAAGGACCCAGGTTCGATTCCCCAGGACCCACATTAGCCAGATGCACAAGGAGGCACACGCGTCTAGAGTTCCTTTGCAGTGGCTGGAGGCCCTGGGGCACACCCATTCTCTCTCTCCCTTCCTCGCTCCCTCTTTCTCTGTCAAATAAATAAATAAACAAATACTCAACCACGTTAGCTAGGTTCCTCTATTTGCCAACGTTTTAGCTAAATCTTAAGGTTAAAATTGGCACATTAATATTTAATTCTCTGCTAAGGTAATTATATCTAAAACCCTGCCTCAAAAAAAATCTCATAGAGGAATTATTTACTCTCTTTTCCTTTTTTATAAGGCAACTCGACCACATTTGGAGACACGGAACAGCATTTATCTGTCACACACTCGGAACTGTTCCTCAATTCTTCCAGCAGTCACAGTCTCAACACTTCAAATTTAACTTGCATCATTACTGAGTAAGTTCACCAAAGGGCTGCAGGCAGTATTACAGAGTTGATTAAAATTTTGCCGGGCATGGTGGCGCACACCTTTAATCCCAGCACTCGGGAGGCAGAGGTAGGAGAATAGCCGTGAGTTCAAGGCCACCCTGAGACTACAGAGTTAATTCCAGGTCAGCCTGGACCAGAGTGAGACCCTACCTCGAAAAAAAAAAAAAATTAATAGCTATAGATTATGTCATAAAGTTTTATGTATATTTAAGTTCACTATAGTTCTAGAAAATTAATTTAGACTAATTAATTAATTAATCAACCAGATACCAGTGTACTGGACATTTGTAAGCTTTTTTTTTGGTTTTTCGAGGTAGGGTCTCGCTCTAGCCCAGGCTGACCTGGAATTCACTCTGTCGTTTCAGGGTGGCCTCAAACGCATGGCGATCCTCCTGCCTCTGCCTCCCGAGTGCTGGGATTAAAGGCGTGCGCCTCCACGCCCGGCTTTGTCAGCATGCTTGATGTGAGCCAACAAACACCACCAAAAGCAGGGCTGGCAGGGCTAATCCAAGACCACACCCTCTCCGTATCTGTGGCCTGGACCCAGGGTGACAGGGCATACAGGATGAAGAGGTGCAGAGAAAGGGGAAAGGGCAAAAGGTCACATGTGGCATACAAGTGGAAGACTACGGAGGAATGTGGGGAAAGGAAAGAGGGGCATAATAAATAATAAATTATAAAAATAAAAATATTATAAAAATAATAAATTATATTTATTAAAGCTGGGCGTGGTGGCACACGCCTTTAACCCCAGCACTCAGCAGGGAGAGGTAGGAGGAGTGCCATGAGTTTGTGGCCACCCTAAGACTGTGCAACAAATTCCAGGCCAGCCTGGGCTACAGCTAAATTTTACCTCAAATAACAAAATAAAAAAAAAAAAAAAGCAACAAATTGGGCATGGCGGCAAAGGCCTTTAATCCCAGCACTTGGGAGGCAGAAGTAGGAGGATCACTGTGAATTCAAGGCCACCCTGAGACTACATAGTGAATTCCAGGCCATCCTGAGCTAGAGTGAGACCCTACCTCGAAAAAAACAACAACAAAAAAAGTTATCTTAAAGGGCAGCTGGGCATGGTGGCGCACGCCTTTAATCCCAGCACTCACGAGGCAGAGGTAGGAGGATCACTGTGAGCTCAAGGCCAGTTTGGGACTACAGAGTGAATTCCAGGTCAGCCTGGGCTAGAGTCAGACCCTACCTCGAAAAACAAAAAACAAAATAGAAGAAAAGGGAAAAAAAATCGAAATGGGAGGGAAGGAGAGAGAGAGAAGAGAGGAAAGAGAGAGTGAGACAAGGAAACAGACAGAGAGACAGAGATGCTATTTATTATGCAGACCTGACCTTCCGTGGAAGGATGGCAGAACAGGACATCTGCAGTTAACCACAAGTAGTATCTGTGTACTGAGCTGGGGCCATTGTTAAAAACTGAATTATAAAACTTAGCCTCACACACACACATACACAAAACTGAATAGCAAGCTTTGTAGTTTTGTACTTTTACATTGGCAGAAACCTTGAGCAAGAGGATTTCATCTGCCACCCCCGGCCCCTACAAACACAAGTGGCATGCCAGGTGAGTCCAAGAGCAATTCCACGGAGCGACACCAGGACAGAAGTCAGCGGTCAGGAAACAGCTCTCTCCCGTTGTCATTCCGTTCTTTTTTTTTTCTTTTTTTAAATAATTTATTTATTTATTTGAGAGAGACAGACACAGAGAGAAAGACAGATAGAGGGAGAGAGAGAGAATGGGCGCGCCAGGGCTTCCAGCCTCTGCAAACGAACTCCAGACGCGTGCGCCCCCTTGTGCATCTGGCTAACGTGGGACCTGGGGAACCGAGCCTCGAACCGGGGTCCTTAGGCTTCACAGGCAAGCGCTTAACCACTAAGCCATCTCTCCAGCCCTGTCATTCCGCTCTTGAATGCTATGCTAACACCCAGTCTACTGGTGCATTTAGAGGGCCCAGTTCTCGCTCGTTCCAATATATCTGCAATTCTAGATTCTCCAGACTTCCCTTCGAGGCATAGGAAAATCGTTACACAGAAAACTGCAAAAGCAGCACGATTCACCTGCCACTAGCCCGAGGGAAAGGAAATTAAAGCTTTGCTTATCTGAGACAGACAACCAAATTGCAGGTAGCACCCAGAGGCCCATCGTCCAGATCACCATGACAACAGGCATAAGAGACGCGTGCTGATGATGGGTCAGGTCAGGCCCAGCACAGTTAGTAATGATAGCGTATGCAAATAAAGCAAGATGAAAACCCTCCGGTGAAAACCCCAAGTCTAAAATGAGTGACTGTCAGGCTCCTCATATTTATGTACTTCATGTCTGTGTTCAGGCTGTAGGAATTCATGGCTTCCTGAGTTGAAATAAAACACACTATTAACTGAGATCCAAAGCTTTCCTTCTGAAACTCATAAAACGTATAGTTGTTTTTCCCCCATTGTTATCATTTTAGGGAAGGCTGAGTCTTACCTGATACAACCTGGGAAGTCTTGCCAGCTCTGGGGGGTGGGAGTCACTCCCTCTACCTTCTCATTCCCCACCTCTGCTGGCCAAACTGCTGGTCTGGTGGAGGACCTGCCCAGCTGCCCTTAATCACCTGCCTGGGTCAGGCCATGGCTGCTGTCACCCATTGGCCCGGTGTGGAGATTTGAGTGCGAATGTATGTCCCCATAGACTCCAGTCCAGGCTGACCTGAAATTCACTATGTAGTCTCAGGGTGGCCTCGAACTTTCGATGATCCTCCTACCTCTGCCTCCCGAGTGCTGGGGATTAAAGGCATGCACCACCACACCAGGCTGTTTTGTTGTTTTTTTTGTTTGTTTGTTTGTTTGTTTTGTTTTGTGTTAGTATTGTTTACAAGCAGAGAGAGAGATAAGAAGCACAGACCTGGAGAAGAAGAGAATGGGCATACCAGGGCCTCCAGCTGCTGCAAATAAACTCCAGATGCATGTGCCACTTTGTACATCTGGATTTACATGGGTCCTGGGGGTCTGAACCAGGTCATTAGGCTTTGTAGGCAGGCACCTTAACCACTGGAGCCAATTCTCCAGCCCCTCAGGTATTTTACTAATCTGCTAACTTGAGGCACCAGCCCCACCCTGGCTGGAGGAAGTGTCACTGGGCACAGATCCTGGGGTCTAAAGGTGTGTTTGGAGGCTGATCTGATTCCGGCTGAAAGGTTTGCAAAGCAGGTTGAGCTCTGGGGTTCCTGTTTGCTTGCTGCTTGCTTTTGGTGTCTGCTGGCTGTTTGGCTGTTTCTCTCTGCTTAAATCTGTGAAAGGGAGCCAGCTTCTGCCATTAATGCCACTTCTCCTGGATCTATAAGCTTGAAATAAATCCCTTCTTCCCACTGGAAGTTTGTCCCCGCAATATGGGACGCTCTATAACCACACAGAAGCATCCAGAAATACCCCCCTTCCCCCCCACCGGCACACCGAGGCTCCAGACACCCTTCCCTTTACGCTGTTGTAGGATATAAAACTATGATGGTTGCCAGGCTTGGGGGTGCATGCCTTTAATCCCAGCACTCAGGAGGAAAAGGTAGGAGGATCCCCGTGAGTTCAAAGTCAGCCTGAGACTACAAAGTGAGTTCTAGGCCAGCCTAGGGCTAGAGTGAGACTCTTCCTCAGAAAACCAAAAGAAGAAAAAGAAAAAGGAAAAGGAAAGAAATATAGATATTGGGCTGGAGAGATGGTTTAGCAGTTAAGGTGTTTGCCTGCCTGCAAAGCCAAAGAACCCAGGATCAATTCCCCAGAACGCACACAAAGCCAGATACACAAGGTGGCACATGTGTCTGGAGTTCATTTGCAGTGGCTAGAGGCCCTGGTGTGCCCATTCTCTCTCTCTGCTTCTTTCTCATAAATAAACAAACAAATAAAGAAATAAATATGTGTATCTCAAGCTTTAAAAAAAAAAGAAAGAAAGAAAGAAAGAAAAGATATAAGCCAGGCATGGTGGCGCATGACTTTAATCTCAGCATTTGGGAGGCAGAGGTAGGAGGATCCCTGTGAGTTCAAAGTCAGCCTGAGACTGCATAGGTCAACCTGGCCTAGAACAATACCCTACCTTGAAACACACACACACACACACAAAAGAAGAAAAGTAATAAAGATATTGGGCTGGAGAAATTGCTTAGTGGTTAAGAAGCTTGCCTACAAAGCATAATGACTTGGGCGACCTGGGGTTCAATTCCCCAGTACCCCATTTAAAGCCAGATGCACAAAGTGGTGCATGCATCTGGAGTTTATTTATACTGGCTGAAGGCCCTGGCATGCTCATTTTCTCTCTCTCTCTCTCTCTCTCTCTCTCTCTCTGTGTGTGTGTGTGTGTGTGTGTGTGTGTGTGTGTGTGCGCACGTGCATGCATGTGCGTGCTTACAAATAATTTTTGTTTTTTGCTTTTTCCAAAGTAGAGTCTCACTCTGGCCCAGGCTGACCTGGAATTCACTCTGTAGTCTAAGGGTAGCCTCAAACTCATGGTGATCCTCCTACTTCTGTTTCCTGAATGCTAGGATTAAAGGCGCCACCACACCGGCTTTAAAAATATTTTGGAAAAAAGACATATAGATATAGCCTGTCATGGTGGTGCATGCCTTTAACCCCAGCACTTGGGAAGCAGGGGTAGGAAAATCACCATGAGTTCAAGGCCACCCTGAGACTACAGAGTGAATTCCCAATCAGCCTGGGCTAGAGCGAGACAGTACCTCAAAAAACCAAAAAGGAAAAAGAAATATAGATGTAACAAGACTTCTGGGAAAGACTGAATAGGGAAGATGGAGAAGAGGAGCCTCCCCACCTTGCACTGAGGGGCTATAAAGCTTGTTTTCCGTGCTCAGAGGACACACTGCTGTTATTTTTGACTTGGAATCAGATCCTGCAGGGTTGAAAATAAACTGTCTCACTTTTGCTCCTCAGACTTGGTCTCTTTCTTAGTAGAGGTGGGTATTTCCAACAGTGTCCCATCAATCAATACCAGGTCCTAAGTGGTCAGCAAATAGATTCATTTTTCCCCCCATCCTTTTTCTTGGCCCGCTGGCTGGTGTGAGAAGCGATGCTGCCAGCTGTACCTTCAAGTTCAGAGCTGTTCTCTTCGCCCTGCTGATAGAAGCACTCCGAGGGTGCTCAACCGGGCAGGATCTAGGGGGGCCATTGGAAGCAGGAAATTTCCAGAATGGGAAGTTCCCAGACCTAGGTGGTATTGCTGCTGAGGACACAGCTGGCCGGACCAGCCCTTCACGCTGACCACCTCCTGGAAGATATCACAGAGACCCGTAGGTGCGACCCTCTGACTGGCACCATCTTGCCACGTTGGCTGCTCTGAGCTCAGCATCACATACAGCCAAGGGCACCATAGTCAAGTGCCCACTCAAACAAGGCTTCTGGGTACAGTGCTTCTCCTGACCAACGTAGAGTGGCATACTGCTGATCCAGCAGCTTAGGCTGCAGTAGACCATGGGCAGTATTTGTTTCTTTGTTGGTTTGTTTGTTTTTATTGAAAACTACCATAATTGTAAACAATATCCCTTGGTAGTGTCCTCCCTTCCCCCACTTTCCCCTTGAAACTCCACCTTCCATCATATCCCCTCCTCTCAACCAGGTTCTCTTTTATTTTGATGTCATCATCTTTTCCTCCTATTATGATCATCTTGTGTAGATAGAGTCAGGCACTGTGAGGTCGTGGATATCCAGGCCATTTTATGTCTGGAGGAACACATTATAAAGAGTGCTACCCTTCCTTTGGCTCTTACATTCTTTCTGCCACCTCTTCCACAATGGCATGGGCAGTATTGATAGAGCTGCTGAAGCCCACAAAGTAAAGCAATGTTAAGGAGAAGAGTCCATTCTAGAAAGAAGTTACTGGGGCTGGAGAATGGCTTGGTGGTTAAGGCACTTGCCTGCAAAGCCTAAGGACCCAGGCTCAATTCTCCAGGTCCAACATAAGCCAGATGCTCAAGGTGGCGCGTGCGTCTGGAGTTTGTTTGCAGTGGCTAGAGGTCCTGGTGTACCCATTTTCTCTCTCCCTCCCTCTCTCTGTCTCTGATATATAAATAAAAATCAGAAAGAAGTTACTCTCTGGCTGGGGCGTATGGCCCAGAGGTAGATCACATGCCTGGCATATCCACACTGGTTCAATCCCCAGTACACACACACACACACACACACACACACTTACTGAACACTTGCTCCCCAGCTGGAAGGTTGTGGAACCTTGAGGAGGTAGCCTCAAACTCATGCGATCCTCCTACCTCCGCCTCCCGAGTGCTGGGATTAAAGGCGTGTGCCACCACGCCCACTTATTCTTCTTTTGGAAACAGTTTTTGTTAGCATGCAAAGTAAAAGGTTTCATTATAACCTATTTTCTTTTTCTTGTGTATGTATGTATGTGATGTCCGTGCCTGTGTGTATGTGTTAGCATGTGTGGGGGTGCATGTGCATGGGAGAGTGCCCGTGTGTATAGGACAGAGGTTGACAACAGGTATTCTTTTTTTCCGAGGTAAGGTTTCCCTGTAGCTCAGGTTGACCTGAAATTCACTGTGTAGTCTCAGGGTGGTCTTGAACTCATGGTGATCCTCCTACCTCTGTCTCCTGAGCGATGGGATTAAAGGTGTGAGCCACCACTCCTGGCTTGAGTGTCTCCATTTTTTTTTTTTTTTCTCTCTCTGTTTTGTTTTGTTTTTTGAGGTAAGGTCTCACTCTAGCCCAGACTGTCCTCTCAGGGTGGCCTGGAACTCATGGAGGTCCTCCTATCTCTCCCTCCTCAGCACTCGGATTAAAGGTGTGCGCCACCATGCCTGGCCAATACTGTAGTTTTGTCTCCAGTCATCTGTTGATGCACATCCAGGCTGATTGCATTTCTTGGCTATTGTGACCAGTGCCATCACAAACAGGGATGGGCAGGTATCTCTGGGGCAAACCTACTGTTTCTATCCCATTGGCACAAAACCAGCTGTGCAGTTTATCACCACGTTTTGTGGGTATATGCATCTCCGTGGTACCCAGTTGATCTCTGGGAAGTCGGGACAGTCCTCGCCTAGATGGACAGCTCTCTTTCTGAGTGGCTGAAACTGAGTGGCAACGCAAGGCCATATCACTTTCCTGACCCACAGATCAATGTCATCAATGCTAAGGGGCTGTGGGCGGCCGAACTCAGCCCTGATTGAAAGTCCTAAGAGCAGATGCCCCACATTCTGAGTACTGATTTCTCATTCCAGCTACCCATTAACCCACCAGACTGCGACTGAAAACCTGGTGGAGGAGGGGTAAAAATTCATTTGTATGCTTATTACCTTGTTACTTGGTATTAATGGAAAGCAATTCTTCCAAAAGTATATAAACAAATCAGCCAGGGCATGGTGGCACATGCCTTTCTTTAATCCCAGCACCCAGGAGGCAGGGGTAGGAGGATCACCACGAGTTCAAGGCGATCCTGAGACTACATAGGTCAGCGTGAGCTAGAGTGAAACCCTACCTCGAAAATCAAACAAACAAACAAACAAAAAATAAACAAACCAGAAGGTCAACAAAAACAAAGCCTTTTATTTTTAAAATATTTTATTTATTTGTTTGAGAGAGACAAAGAGGCAGAGACAGAGAGAGAAAGGGCGTGCCAGGGTCTCTAGCCACTGCAAACAAACTCCAGACACATATGCCACCTTGTGCATCCGGCTTTACGTGAGCACAGGGAATCGAAACAGGGTCCTTGGGCTTTGTAGGCAAGCACCTTAACCACAGAGCCATCTCTCCAGCCCCAAAATTATCTTACTAATTCTTTTTTAAATTTTTTTGTTTATTTTTATTTATTTGAGAGACAGACAGAGAGAGAAAGAGGCAGAGAGGGAGAGAGAGAGAAAGAGAGAGATGGGCATGCCAGGGCTTCCAGCCCTGGGAGGGAGGGAGGGAAGGTGGATCTCATTAAATACAAACACAGCTTTCAATATGTCCTTATCCTTAACACACAATTTTCATTTAACAAAACTTTTTTAATACTTTTTGTTTATTATTTATTTATTTATTTTCCATTTTATTTATTTATTTATTTATTTTTCTTCTAAATTTTTATTAACAACTTCCATGTTTATAAAAAGTACACCGTGGTAATACCCTCCCTCCCCCTGCTTGTCCCTTTGAAACTTCATTCTCCATCATACCCCCTCCCCATCTCAATCAGTCTTCTACTTTTGAAGTCTTGATCTTTTCCTCCTCTTATGATGGTCATATGCAGGTAGTGTCAGGCACTGTGAGGTCATGGATATCCAGGACATTTTGTGTCTGGAGGGAGCATATTGTATGAAGTCCTACCCTTCCTTTGGCTCTTACATTCTTTCTGCCACCTCTTCCACATTAGACCCTGAGCCTTGGAAGGTGTGATAGAGATATTGCAGTACTGAGCACTGCAGTCATTTCTTTCCATCACTATGATACTTTCTGAGTCGTCCCAAGGTCACTGCCATCTTAAAAGAGAATATTCTCTACCAAAAGTGAGAGTAGCATTAATATAAGGGTGTGAACATTAAGAGAAGTGCTTACTGGGCAGTTTGATAAGCATAGTATATACATTTAGTCAGACAGCAGCAGATGTTACACCCCTAGGGCTCATGACTACCCCTGTTCTAAGTTTTCAGTATCAGGGATGTATTCCCTCCCATGGAGCGGGCCTCTAGTCCAATTAGAGGGCAGTTGGTTTCCTCTATAACAGAAGTGCCACTATTGCACCTGTTGGCTCATTTGGCCTGGCTGGCCAATTATCAGGCTTGCAGTGTCCACTATTGAGTATCTTCACTGGTGATTTCTCTCCCTCCATTGAACTGCATGCAGAATGGCTTCTTCCAGCTTTCTGTCAGCTGGTCTACATGGAGGAGGTTATCAGCTCAGTTCCAGCAGGATTTATTTATTTATTTGAGAGTGACAGACAGAGAGAGAAAGAGGCAGAGTGAGAGAATGGTTGTTCCAGGGCCTTCAGCCACTGTAACAAACTCCAGACACGTGCACCCCCTTGCGCATCTAGCTTACATGGTTCCTGGGGAGTAGAGCGGAGGTCCTTTGGCTTTGCAGGCAAACGCCTTAATCACTAAGCCATCTCTCCAGCCCCACAGTTTTCGTTTAATGATGATGAATGAGGGAGTGTATTCTGCTGACAGGTCAGCTCTTCTATGCATTGTATAGTACATTGAGATGCAGGGAGGATGAGCTTTTTATGACTGACCAGAAACTAATATTTCATCATTTCTGATAAGCTTGTAAAACACTTGCAACCCTTGAGCCACCACCGCTCTTGACATCTCCTGGGGAAGCGCTTATGCTTTTTTTTTTTTTTTTGGTTTTTCGAGGTAGGGTCTCACTCTAGCCGAGGAAGACCTGGAATTCACTATGTAGTCTCAGGGTGGCCTCAAACTCACAGCGATCCTCCTACCTCTGCCTCCCGAGTGCTGGAATGATTAAAGGCATGTGCCACCACACCCAGCTTGTGCTTATGCAGTTTCCAGAATCCTCTTGGAGCTGCCAAGCAAACAGGGCTTTCAGGAGGGTCCTCCCATAGAGGATATGTTTCTCAACAAGGGTTCCCTTCTCACTAACACCCTGCCCCAATCCCATTTCCCCCTTGCACAAAGAGCTAAGACTGTCAGGGATTAACAAACCACACATTCTACTTGAAGAATTATTTGACATTTCAGCTGCCCCGAAGTGTGAAAGGGCTCGATTGTGTAGAGATTCAAATCTATCATGACCACTCATAATGCTCTGCTTAGAAGCCCGGTTTTCACTTTTCTTCCATATATCACAAGCAATTTCTTCTTGCAGTTTGCAGACAGCATTTCAGAGTTGCATCCAGAAAAATAATAGTTTGTGCCTGGCGAGTAAATCCATGATGATGAGCCCTTCTTAAAACAGTGCCTAAGAGACTTCAAAGGTTTCTGTCCCCACACATGATGTAAGCAGAGCTGCGCTTGATAATAAGTCAATGGAGGCCAACGGCACAAAACAGCAGGAAAGAGAGGAACATTTACAACATTTACAAACATTTGTGAAATATCTCACTCTCCTTGGAGGTCAGCAGTATGACCACCCCTTTCATTTTTTTTTCAAAATTTTTATTTATTTATTTGAGAGAGAGAGAGAGCACAAAGCAGAGAGAGAGAGAGAGAGAATGGGTGCACCAGGGCCTCCAGTCACTGCAAACAAACTCCAGACACACATGCGCCACCTTGTGCATCTGGCTTACGTGGGATCTGGAGAATTGAACCGAGGTCCTTTGGCTTTGCAGGCTAAGCCATCTCTCCAGACCTTTTTGTTTTGGCTCTTAAAAATATTTCTTTATTTGCAAGCAAAGAGAGAGAGGAACAAGACAGACAGAATGAGCGTGGTCTAGCCACTGCAAATTAACTCCAGACCCAGGCGTACCTCTTTGTTTCAGCCCTATTTTTATTTATTAATTTTTTTGAGGTAGGGTCTCACTTTAGTCCAGGCTGACCTAGAACTCACTCTGTGGTCTCCAGCTGGCCTCAAAGACATGGTTATCATCCTACTTCTGCCTCCCAACCACTGGGATTAAAGGTGTACACCCCATACCCTGCTGGCCCCTTTTTAAATAAGAGGCCAATTAAAAAAGAAACAAAGGGCTGGAGAAATAGCTTAGTAATTAAGGTGTTTGCCTGCAAAGCCTAAGGACCCTGGTTCGATTCTCCAGGACCCACATAAGCCAGAGGCACAAGAGGCGCATGCATCTGGAGTTCCTTTGCAGTGCCTG
The DNA here is from genome assembly GCF_020740685.1 of Jaculus jaculus. NCBI lineage: Eukaryota > Metazoa > Chordata > Mammalia > Rodentia > Dipodidae > Jaculus > Jaculus jaculus. The sequence continues at coordinate 22,914,971 of NC_059103.1, forward strand.
GAGGCCCTGGCATGCCCATTCTCTCTTTCTCTCTGCCTCTTCCTCTCTCTCTCTCAAATAAATAAATAAATAAAATATTATAAAAAGAAACAAATGAAGATATTTTAATCAGCTACCCAGTCTCAGGCGTTTTGGCACAGCAAAAACAAATGAAGACAGTGTGTCTATTATCCACACACATTACAGCTTGCTTGTGTAGCAGATGCACTGTCACACTGTGAGGAAATGATGTATTTGATGTATCTGTCCAATAAATATTTTATTTATAAAAAAAAGGAGGCAGGCTAGAGAGATGGCTTAGCAGTTAAGGCTCTTGCCTGCCAAGCCTAAGGACCCATGTTTGATCTTTCTCCAGATCCCATGTAAACCAGACACACAAAGGTGAGGCAAACACAAGGTTGCACATGCCCACTAGGTCATGCAAGCCTCTGGAGCTTGATTTCAGTGGCTGAGGCCCTGACACGCCAATTCTCTCTCTCTCTCTCTCTCTCTGTGTGTGTGTGTGTGTGTGTGTATGTCTTGATCTCAGCTGCCTCTTTCTCTCTCAAATAAATAAATAAATAAAATTTTAAAAAATTAAGCTGGGCGGGGCGTGGTGGTGCACACCTTCAATCCCAGCACTGGGGAGACAAAGGTAGGAGGACCTCTGTGAGTTCAAGGCCACCCTGAGACTGCAGAGTTAATTACAGGTCAGCCTGAGCTAGAGTGAGACCCTACCTCAAAAAACAATAACAATAATAATAATAATAATAATAATAATAAATTTTATTTATTTGCAAGCAGAGAGATGCAAAGAAGACAGACAGAGAGAATGGGCAGACCAGGGCCTCTAGCTGCTACAAAGGAACTCCAGACACATGTACTACTTTATGCAACTGCTTTACATGAGTACTGGGGAATCAAATTCGGGTCCTTAGACATTGCAGTCAAGTGCCTCAACTGCTAAGCCATCTCTCCAGCCCCTGAAAAAAAAGTGTTTTTTTTTTTGTTTTGTTTTGTTTTATGTTGAGCATGATGGTGCACACCTTTAACCCAGCACTTGGGAGGCAGAGGTAGGAGGATCACTATGAGTTTGAGGCCAGCCTGAGACTCCATAGTGAGTTCCAGGTCAGCCTAGGCTAGAGTAAGACCCTACCTCAAAAAAAAAAAAAAAAAAAAAGAATTTTTTTGGAGGGATGTCTCAGGTAGGGTTTCATTCTGCTCCAGGATGACCTGGAATTCACTATGGAGTCTCAGGGTGGCCTCAAACTCAAGGCAATCGTCCTATCTCTGCCTCCCAAGTGCTGGGATTAAAGGAATGCGCCACCACACCTGGCTAGAAAAAAATAGTTTTAACTTATTTGCAAGCAGAGAGAGAGAGAGGAGGAGGAGGAAAGAGAGAGAGAGAGAGAGAAAGAGAATGGGCACACCAGGGCCTCTTGCCACTGCTAACGAGCTCCAAGTGCATGCCTGTACTTTGCATTTGGCTTTATGTGGGTACTGAGGAATTGAACCCAGGCCGTTAGACTTTGCAATCAAGGGCCTTTAAGTGCTGAGCCATCTTCTCAGCCCAGAGACCATTTTTTTTTTTGTTTTGTTTTTTGAGGTATGGTCTTGCTCTAGCCCAGGCTGATCTGGAATTCACTTGCTAGTCTTAGGGTATTCTGGGATTAAAGACAGAGGCCATAAATTTTTATTTTCATTCAAATATTTTATGAATATCCTGTCAGAAAGACACTTGGCTAAAACATATGTTGCGTTGTTGTTGTTTTTTCAAGTAAAAGCAAAGTGTTTTTATCAATAGGAAAGTATTTAAATGGCCAATGAATGCCATGAAAATTTGGGCTACATCCTTGAGAATGGGCTGTAAACACATATTTATTTTTTATTTACTTATTTGCAAGCAGAGATAGAGAGAGAGAGATAGAAGAGAGACAGATAGAGAGAGAATGAGCACACCAGGGCCTCCAGCCACTGCAAATGAACTCCAGATGCATGCGCCCCTTGTGCATCTGGCTTACGTGGGTCCTGGGGAATCGAACCTGGGTCCTTTGGCTTCGCAGTCAAATAAATGTCTTAACCCCTAAGCCATTTCTCCAGACCTGCAAATGCATAATTATGAGTGGCCAGTGAATTGTGCTTTTCCATAGGATGTCTTAGGACACTCCCACTTGACTCTTTTTTATTTTTATTTTATTTTTGTTTTAGTCAAGGCAGGGTCTCACTGTAGCTCAGGGTGTCCTAGGGCTCACTCTAGTCCCAGGCTGGTCTTGAATTCACATCAATCCCCTGCCTCTGCTTCCCAAGTGCTGGGATTAAAGGCGTGTGCCACAATAGCCAGTTACCCTTAAAAATATATATTCGAGGGCTGGAGAGATGGCTTAGCGGTTAAGCGCTTGCCTGTGAAGCCTAAGGACCCCGGTTCGAGGCTCGGTTCCCCAGGTCCCACGTTAGCCAGATGCACAAGGGGGCGCACGCGTCTGGAGTTCGTTTGCAGAGGCTGGAAGCCCTGGCGCGCCCATTCTCTCTCTTTCCCTCTATCTGTCTTTCTCTCTGTGTCTGTCGCTCTCAAATAAATAAATAAATAAAAATTTAAAAAAAATATATATATATATATATTCGAGGTAGGGTTAGGGTTTCACTATAGCTCAGGCTGACCTGGATGGAATTCACTGTGTAGTCTCAGGGTAGCCTCGAACTCATGGTGATCCTTCTACCTCTGCCTTCCAAGTGCTGGGATTAAAGACATGTGCCACCACACCCAACTTTAAAATATTTTTACTCATGGTTTCTTTTCTTTTCTTTTTAATTTTTAAGAATTTATTTGACAGAGAGAAGGGGAGAGAGAAAGAGAATGGCTGCACCAGGGCCTCCAGCCACTGCAAACGAACTCCAGATGTTTGCACCCCCTTGTGCATCCGGCTAACATGGGTCCTGGGGAATCGAGCCTGGGTCCTTTGGCTTTCAGACAAACACCTTAACCGCTAAGCCATCCCTCCATCCCCTTTTTATTTTTTGTTTTGGTTTTTCAAGGTAGGGTCTCATTCTAGCCCAGGTTGACCTGGAATTCACTCTGTAGTCTCAGGTTGGCCTTGAACTCACGGTGATCCTCCTACCTGTGCCTCCCGAGTGCTGGGATTAAAGGTGTGTGCTACCATGCCCAGCTTTGTTATTTATTTACAAGCAGAGAGAGAGAGAGAGAATGGACTCTCCAGGGCCTCTTGCTTTTACAAATGAATTCTAGTCCCATGTACCACTTAGTGCATCTGGCTTTTCCTGGGTGCTGGAGAATTGAACCTGGACCATTAGGCTTTGCAAGCAAGCGCTCTTGACCTCTGAGCCATCTCTCCAGACCTATTCTTTCTTTTCCTCTTTTTTTTTGTTTTTGTTTTTGAGTTAGGGTCTCACTGTAGCCCAGGCTGACCTGGAATTTACGCTGTAGTTCCAGGCTGGCCTCAAATTCCCAGCAATCACCTGTCACCATGCCCAGCTTTTTTTTTTTTTTTTTTTTCAAGTTTTTTGAGATACGGTCTCTGTAGCCCAGGCTGACCAGGAATTCACTATGTAGTCTCAGGGTGGCCTGGAACTCTTAGATATCCTCTGCCTAGCTGAAACTCATAACATGTGATCCCCCTGCTACTGGGCTTGCTGGAGGGGACCATTGACTTTTTCTTCTGGAATAGACCAATTCACTGGGGAAAAGAGGAAAGAAAATATTTTTCTCCAATCATGGAGCCCCACCTTCCCTGTAGAAGACAGCTGAGGACGTGGCAGAGCTGGCATGGAAAGACGACCCTGGGGCGCTGTGCTGGAGTTCAGCGTGCTGAACGCAGGGCACACAGGACTGTGCCAGAGAGAGGAAGGCGTGGACAGCGGGTCCCCAGAGCCATCCCCGTCTGGGGCTCAGCCTTTGGGTGGTGCTGTCTATAGTTAGGGTGCGTCTTCCCACCTCAATTAACCTAATCTAGAGCCCCCCACCCCCGCCCACTCATAGATAATACCCAGAGACTCGTTTCCATGTTGATTCTAAATCCTGTCACATCAACAACCAAAATTGTCACAGCTAGGAAGAAAATTCAGCCTGAGACAGGGTCTGGTGTTCTTCCTGCCCTGAGCAGCAACAGAAAAGCCATTTGACCCCCCCCCCCAAAAAAAAAAACCTTAAACATGCATTTATGTTCTCAATTCTAAAATATGCGTGTACCGCCCTCTACCGGCAGGGTGTTAGAAGTGCACTTTATAAATAACAGTCCAAGTTTTATTCACTTTTTTTTCCTTCTTGGAGATAGGGTCTCGCTCTACCCCAGGCTGACCTGGAATTCACTATGCCGTCTCAGGGTGGCCTCGAACTCACGGCGATCCTCCAGCCTCTGCCTCCCAAGTGCTGGGATTAAAGGTGTGCGCCACCACACCTGGCAACTTTCGTTGAATATTATTTGTTTGTTGTTTCTTTGTTTCATGGTAGGTTCTCACTCTAGTCCAGGCTAAACTGGAACTCATTCTGTAGTCCAAGATGGCCTTGAACCCATGGAGCTCCTGGTACCTCAGCTTCCCAAGTGCTAGGACTAAAAACACGCACCTAACAAAAACAAAAAAGAAACACACACACACACACACACACACACACACACACACACCAACGCCAGGCATGGTGGTGCACGCCTGTGATCCCAGCATTCGGAAGGCCGAGGTAGGAGGATAGTCAAGAGTTCAAGGCCACCCTGAGACTACCTAGTGAATTCCAGGTCAGCCTGGGCTAGAGTGAGACCCTACCTCGAAAAAAAAAGAAAGAAAAAGGAAAAAACAAATAAACAAATATTTTTTAAAAGTTTCTCAAAAAACAAAAGCAGAGCTGGGGAGATGGTTCAGTGCTTTAAGGCACTTGCTTACAAAGCCTACCGCCCGCAATTTCCCGGTACCAACATAAAGCCAGACAGGTGTTTGTTTGCAGTGGCAAGACACACTAGCACACCCTTACACACAAGCACACACATGCAAATAAATTGTTTTTAAAAACCCGGATGAGGGCTGGAGAGATGGCTCAGCGGTTAAGCGCTTTCCTCTGTAGCCTAAGGATCCCGGTTCGAGCTCGATTCCCCAGGACCCACGTTAGCCAGATGCACAAGGGGGCGCACGTGTCTGGAGTTCATTTGCAGTGGCTGGAGGCCCTGGCGTGCCCATTCTCTCTCTCTCTCTCTCTATCTGCCTCTTTCTCTGTCTGTTGCTTTCAAATAAATAAAGAAAAATTAAAAAAAAATTTTAAATATTAAAAAAAAACCCGAATGAGAGCTGAAGTGATGGCCCAATGGTTGAGGCTCTTACCTGCAAAGCCTAACAACCTGGGTTCGATTCCCCAGTGCCCATATAAAGCCAAATGCACAAAGTGGCATATGTAGCTAGAGTTCGCTTGCAGTGGCTAGAGGCTCTGGTGAGCCCATTCTTTCTTTCTGTCTCTTTCTCAAATAAACAAATAAGTAAATAATATTCTTTAAAAATATTTTATAGCCAGGCGTGGAAGTGCACACCTTAAACCCAGCACTCTTTCTTACCTTTCTCTCTTTCTTTCTTTTTCCTTTTCTTTGAGAGAGAGGGCAGGGGGAAAATGGGCGCGCCAGGCTCTTCAGTTGCTGCAAACGAACCCTAGACGCGTGCGCCCCCTTGTGCTCATGTGCGACATTGCGCGCTTGCACTTGGTTTATATGGGACCTGGAGTTCTTAGGCTTCACAGCCTCCATCCTTCTTTTTTATTTTTGTTTTCTCTTTCCTTCCTTCCTTCCTTCTTTCCTTTCTTTCTTTCTTTCTTTCTTTCTTTCTTTCTTTCTTTCTTTCTTTCTTTCTTTCTTTCTTTCTTTCTTTCTTTCTTTCTTTCCTTCTTTCTCTCTCTCTCTCTCTCTCTCTCTCTCTCTCTCTTTCTTTCTTTTTCTTCTTTTTTTTTTGTTGTTGTTATTTTTCAAGGTAGAGTTTCACTGTAGCCCAGGCTGACCTGGAATTCACTAGGTAGTCTCAGCGTGGCCTCGAACTCATGGCGATCCTCCTACCTCCGCTTCCTAAGTGCTGGGATAAAATGCATGTGTCACCATGTGCAGCACTTTTGTTTCTTTCTCTCTCTCTGTCTTTCTTCTTTTTTTTTTTTTAATCTGTTTTGTTTTTATTTATTTGAGAAAGACAGAGAAAGAAGTAGAGAAAGAGAGGGAGAGAAAATGGGCACACCAGGGCCTCCAGACACTGCAAACGAATTCCAAATGCATGTGCCACCTTGTACATGGATCCTGGAGAATCAAGCCTCAAACAGGGGTCCTTAGGCTTCACAGGCAAACACTTAATTGCTAAGCCATCTCTCCAGCCCGCTTCTTTCTCTAAAAAAATATTTTAGGGACTAGAGAGATGGATTAGCAGTTAAGGCACTTGCCTGTGCAACCTAAGGACCCAGGTATGATTCCCCAGTACACACCTAAAGCCAGATGCACAAGGCTCATGTGTCTGGAGCTTATTTGCAGTGGCTACAGGCCCTGGCATACCCATTCTCTCTCTCCCTCTCTGCCTTTCACTCTCTCAAATAAATAAGAATTTTTTTAAAGAAAGAAAAGGGCTGCGGAGTTGGTTCACAGGTTAAAAGCACATGCTTGCAAAGCCTGCAGTTATAGGTTTGAGTCGCCGGTACCCATGTAAAGCCAGACACACAGAGCAGCACGTGCATCTGGGGCTTATGTGCAGTGTGACAAGAGGCCCTGGCGTGCCCACTCTGTCTCCCTCAAACAAAGAAAAACATTTAATAAATTAATTAAAAATAAAGAAAAGGGCCGGGCGTGGTGGCGTGTGCCTTTAATCCCAGCACTCGGGAGGCAGAGGTAGAAGGATCACCGTGAGTTCAAGTCCACCCTGAGACTCCATAGTGAATTCCAGGTCAGCCTGGGCTACAGCGAGACCTTACCTTGTAAAGCCAAAAATTAAAATAATATTGCCAGGCATGGTGACATACACCTTTAATCCCAGCAGTCAGGAGGCAGAGATAGGAAGATTGCAGCGAGTTTGAGGCCACCCTGACGCTTCATAGTGAATTCCAGGTCAGCTTGGACTAAAGTGAAACCCTACCCCCCCCAAAAAAAAACAAAATAAAAAAAATAATAAAACAGAATAAATGTAGCCAGGAATGGTGGCACACACCTTTAATCCCACCACTACAGAGACAGAGGTAAGAAGATGACTGTGATATTGTGGCCAGCCTGGGACTACAGAGTGAATTCCAGGTCAGCCTGGGCTACAGTAAGACCCTGCCTTGGAAATAAAATAAATAAATAAATAATAAAAAAAATAAAGAAAAAGGAGGGAGGGAAATTAACAGCCTAAAACATACCCAGGAATGGTGGTACTTGATGCCTGTAATCCCAATTATTGGGATTTGGAAGCAGGAAGATTAGGAGTTTGGGTCCAGCCTAAATTACATGAAACCTTGTCTCAAAAAAAAAAAAAAAAAAAAAGGGATGGGGGGTGGATGGAGAGATGGGTTAGTGATTAAGGCCCTTGCCTGCAAAACCTAAGGAGGCATGTTCAAATCTCCAGGCCCCACATAGCCAGATGCATGGTGATGCAAGCATGCAATGTAGCACATGAACACAAGGGGGCGCCCGCGTCTGGAGTTCATTCACAGTGGCTGAAAGGACCTGGCATGTCCATTCTCTCTCTCTCAAATAAATAAATAAATAAATAAATAAGTAGGAGGAAGGCTGGAGAGATGGCTCAGTGGTTAAGGCAAAGCCAAAGGACTCAGGTTCAATTCCCCAGTACCCACATAAGCCAGATGCACAAGGTGATGCCTGCATCTAGCATTCGTTTGCAGCTGGAGACCCTGGTGCACCCATTGTCTCTCTTTCTATCTGCCTCTTTCTCTCTCTCTCTAAAAAACTACATTAAATTTTTTAAAAGAAATTCAAGGGGAGATTTGGGGAGAATGCTCAGAAATTAACGGTGCTTTCTTTCTTTCTGTTTTCTTTTTCCCCCTATTTGTATGGGTGCACCAGGGCCTCTAGCCACTGCAACGGAACTCCAGACACATGTGCCACCATGTGCATCTGGCATACATGGGTGCTGGGAAGTTGAACCTAGGTCTTCAGGCTTTGTAGGCAAGGGCACCTCTCCAGCCCCAAAGGTGCTTTCTTGCAAAGCCTACTTGCATGGGCTTGATTTCCCTGTACCCAAGCAAAGCCAGATGCACAAAGTGTACCATACATCTGGAGTTGCAGAGGCAGGAGGCCCTGGTGTGCCCATTTTTTCTCTCTCTTTCTTTGAAATAAATAAATACTTTCTTTTTTTAAGCATAGGGCTGAAGAGATGGCTTAGCTATTAAGGCACTTGCCAAAGACCCAGGTTCTTGTGTCTGGAATTCATTTGTAGTGACTGGAGGCCCTAGCGCACCCATTCTCTCTCTCTCTCTCTCAAATAAATTTTAAAAAATAAAATAAAATGTTACAAAAAAACAAAACAAAACATGGGTCAGGTGTGGTAGCCCACGCCTTTAATCCCAGCACTCGGGAGGCAGAGGTAGGAGGATTGCCATGAGTTCAAGGACACCCTGAGATGACAGAGTTAATTCCAGGTCAGCCTGGACCAGAGTGAGACCCTACCTCGAAAAACTGAAAAAAAAAAAAAAAAAAAAAAGGACTGTTGATAATCCTGCAACAGATAAACCCTTACAATTTAAAAACTATAAAAGGTGCTTCTTCCACCATATTTCTATACTCCCTGCAATGGCTTTGTTATTGTCTGACCTCATTTCCAAACACATGAGCAGGAAAGGGAGAGACAGACAATGCACCAGGAAATGAAAATGGGGGTTTTGGAGAGAAGACAATGAAGGGGAACTCATCAGTTTGTTCCATGCCTAGTGACGGCCAGATTCCCAAGCCTCTTACCTGCTCTTTAAACCAGAAAAATCAAACAATGACATTCTGCTGACTAATTTCCCCAAGCCAGAAGTGTGGGACCCTCCCACAAAAAGACTCAGAAGAAATAGGTATCTTGATAATAAGAAGATAGCCAATCCAGGCATGGCAGTGCACGCCTTTAATCCCAGCACTGGGGAGACAGGGGTAGGAGAAGCGCTGGGAGTTCGAGGCCATCCTGACACTACATAGTGAATTCCAAGTCAACCTGGACTAAGTGAGACCCTACCTTGTAAAACAAAAAAGACAGATGGACAAAGTGGCACATGTGTTTGGAGTTTGCAGTGGCAAGATGCCCTGGTGTACCATTTTCTCTCTCCTTGTAAATAAATAAATAAATAAATTTTTCTTGTTCTTTTTATGTTGTTGTTTTTTCAAGGTAGTGCCTCCCTCTAGTTCAAACCTATTTTTTTAAAACTGCTAAATGTGTGCAACTGTTGTTAATACACTTGAGTTGTTGTTCTTGCAAAATAAGTATGTTATTATGGACTATAAAGTGGCCTATAATGTATTCTGCATTGTTTTAGGTTTCTAAAATAAATTGCCTTCAGGAAATATAAATAAGCCGGGTGTGGTGGTGCACACCTTTAATCCCAGCACTCGGGAGGCAGAGGTAGGAGGATCGAGGCCACCCTAGGACTACATAGTGAATTCCAGGTCAACTTGGGCTAGAGTGAGACCCTACCTTGAAAAATCAAAAAAAAAAAAAAGAAAAGAAAGAAAGAAATATAGGGCTGGAGGAATAGCTTAGTGGTTAAGGCACTTGCCTTCAAAGCCAAAGGATCCAGGTTCAATTCCCCTAGACCCACGTAAGCCAGATGCACAAGGTGGTGCATGTATCTGGAGTTTGTTGACAGTGGCTGAAGGCCCTGGCATGCCCATTCTCTCTCTCTCTCATAAAAAAAATAAAAATTAAAAGAAAATAAATATAAATAGGCCAGCATGGTGGCACATGCCTTTAGTACTGGTGCTCAGGAGGCTGATAGGAATATTGTTGTGAATTAAAGGCCAGCCTGGGCTACAGAGTAAATTCCAGGTCAGCTTGAACTTCTGTTTTTTTTTGTTGTTGTTGTTGATTTTTTTTTTTTTTTTTTTTTTTTTTTTTTTTTTTTTAGAAAGAAAGGAAGGAAGGAAGGAAGGGAGGGAGGGAGGGAGGGGAAAAAAGCTTAATCACTCTGACCCAGTACTTCAAATTCTTGAAATTTATTGCAGACACACAAACACATTCATGTGAAAACAGTTTGGGTATAGTATTCCTGAATGTCAGCAGTTGAACAAAGTAAATGAAACTGTGAACCACAATAAGCTATAAATCAACTTATAAGGTGCGCGTAAATGAGAGGGAAGACAAGGCGCAAAGGTGTGGGAAATAGGCTTCCACGTAAGTAAAAAGCAGGGAAGACTATATGTGCATGTACAGGGACTGGGGAGATGCTCCGTGGTTAAACATGCTTGCTTGCAAAGCCCACTGGTAAAGGCTAAATTCCCTGTCAACAGAAAGCTGGACGGGCACTCATTTGGTAAGAGTCCCCTCCACTCTCCACATACCCACGTGCAGATAAACAAATAATCTTTGTGCTGGAATTTCCCCAATAGTTTCATAAAATGTATTTTTAATTTTAACAAATAGTACATTGTATTGATTTATTTTAAAATTATTTATTTAAGAGGGTATTACCATGGGATACTTTTTATAATCATGGAGAATGTTAATAAAAATTGAGAATAAAATAAAATAAATTATTTACTTAAGAGAGACAAGGTCCCCTAGCCATTACTCATGAACGCTAGACACACACCAACTTGTGCATCTGACTTCACGTGGGCACTGGGGAATTGAACCTAGGTCCTTTGACTTTGGAGGCAAGCACCTTAACCACAAAGCCATTTCTCCAACCTTTCTTTCCTAAGGTCTAGAGAGGCTTTATTCGAGAAGAAAAGGAAGTACAGAAAGCTGCCACATGGAAGGCAGGAGGCGATAGAGAGCCCCAATACATTTTAATGTGTTCCTGTTTGACATAATGAAACTGTGCAGCTCCTGCAGGCTGTAATTTTATATGCCAGAGAAGACCAATCACCAAAGAATAAATGCTTATTTGAAGTTGCAGAGCAATATCTGAGGTTGTCGAGTGATTTGCAAAGAGCTCAGGTCAAAAGTTACAAGAAAACAAGAGATGCTCAAATAAACATGGTTGATATGTTTGTCCTGACTACATGTGTGTGTGACTACATCATTTTTGTTTTATTTTGTTTTTCAAGGTAAGATCTTGCTCTAGCCCAGGCAGACCTGCAATTCACTATGTAGTTTCAGGCTTGGCTCGAACACACTGTGATTCTCCTACCTCTGCCTCCTGAGTACTGCAATTAAAGGTGTGTCCCAACACACCCAACTTTTTTATTTTTATTTTTATTTATTTATTTATTTATTTATTTATTTATTTATTTATTTATTTTTGGCTTTTTAAGGTAGGGTCTTACTCTAGACCAAGCTGACCTGGACTTGGCTATGAAGTCTCAGGGTGGCTTCGAACTCATGGTAATTCTCCTACCTCTGCCTCCTGCATGCTGGAATTAAAGACGTGCATCACCACATCCAGCCTCATTTTCTTTCTATCTATCTGCCTCTTTCTCACTCTCTTTCCCTCTAATAAACAAATAACATATTTTAAAAAGAGATTACCACCACTGAGGATGGGCCACCTGCTTTGTACTGGGATAATAAGAATGCTGGACTGGAGAAATGGCTCAATGGTTAAGGTACTTGCCTGTGAAACCTAAGGACCCAGGTTTGATTCCCCAGGACCCACATAAGCCAGATACACAAGGTGGCGCATGCATCTGGAGTTTGTTTACAGTGGCTAGAGGCCCTGGTGCGCTCTCGTGCTCTCTCTCTCTCAAATAAATAAACAAATTTTTTAAAAAAGCAGGCAGGTGTGGTGGCACACACCTTTAATCCCAGCACTTGAGAGGCAGACAAAGGAGGATCACCATGAGTTTGAGGCCAGCCTGAGACAAGATTGTGAGTTCCAGGTCAGCCTGGGCTAGAGCAAGACCCTACCTTGAAAACCCAAAACCAGAAAAAAAAAAAAAAAAAAGAATTCTGATTCTCTTGAAGAGGTGGGAGGGGGCCACTGAATTTCCTGCTCCTCAAAGTTGGTGCTTATCCCTGCTGGATTAATACATTTGGTCATTGTGGTAGATTCAGGTGTCCCCCATAAATCTATGTGCTATAAATGCTAGGTCCCCAGCGAGTGACAATTTGGGAATTGGAGCCTCCTGGAAGGAGTCTATTGTGAAGGCAGGCTTTGGGTGCTATCGCCAGCTTCCCCTTCCCAGTGTTTGACACAGTCTCCTGCTGCTGTTTTCCACCTGATATTGGCCAGAAGGTGATGTCCACCCTCTGCTCATACCATCATTGAGCTCCCCTCAAGTCTATAAGCCCAAAAAAAAAAAAAAAAAAAATTCCTCCCACAAGCTGCATTTGGTGGGGTGTTTTCTGCCAGCAATGCAGAGCTGATTGCAGCAGACAAATTAGTACTGAGAAGTGGAGTTGGTGCTGCTAGAAACCTAGCTGTGTGACTTTTGGCCTTTTGGGATGTATTTGCAGGAGGAATGGAAAAGGATTTGAAACCTCAGCTTAAGAGATGCCTTGCGGTGCTGTAAGTACACTTGATGGAGTCAGGTCAGAGTTGGAAGACTTGAATGTGGGGTTTGGCCTGTGAGAAAGAGATTTGTCAGGACTGGTATAGAAGCAATTTGCATGAGAGAGGCTTGCTGTCTTCTGCCTGCCTGTGTCCTGAGAATTTGTGCAGGGTTGCATTGCATAGAAATGGACTGATATAAGCAGATGAATATGGCACAGAAAAAAGCGGGGGGAATCATTGCTGCCCATTCAGCTGCAGTTGTTTGAGGGATTACAACCATCGAGATTGGGCCAGCTGACCTGCATTGGGACAAGAGAGAGAATGCAGATTTTTGAAGGGGCCTGACTGCTGAAGGAGTGCCCTGTTCTTCAAAGTCTGCTTCATCCCCCCTAGATTAACAAATTGGTAGGCCACTTGGTATTATAGAATATAAGAAATGCAGGAGGGCTGGAGAGATGGCATAGCAGTTAAGGCATTTGCCTGCGAAGCCAAAGGACCCAGGTTCGATGCCCCAGGACCCACATAAGCCAGATGCATAAGGGGCACATGTGTCTGGAGTTCATTTGCAGTGGTTAGAGGCCCTGGTATGCCCATTCTCTCTCTATCTGTCTCTCTTTTCTCTCTGCTTGCAAGTAAATAAATAAATAAATGAAAGAAAAAGAAAAAGAAATGAAAAAGAGTGGGTCATTGAATTTACAATACACTTTTGTATTTTAAATTTATTTATTTATTTGAGTGCGTGAGATACAGAAAGACAAAGAGAAAGAGAGAGAGAATGGGCACGCCAGGTCCTCCAGCCACCACAGACAAACTGCAGAGGCGTGCACCATCTTGTGCATCTGGATTGATGCGTGTACTGGAGAATCAAACTTGGGTCCTTAGACTTTGTAGGCAAGCACCATAACTGCTGAGCTATCTCTCCAACCCCCAGCTTTGTATTTAAATTTTGTAATTTTTTTTTTTCGGTGCTATGGACCGACCCCAGGGCCTTATGCTTGCTAGGCAAGCACTCATCCACTGAGCTAAATCGTCACCCCTGTATTTTATTTTATTTTATTGAGGTGGCATCTTGCTCTAGCACAGGCTGACCTGGAATTCACTTTGTAGTCTCAGGATGCCTTGATCTCATGGCAAACCTCCTACCTCTGCCTCCTGAGTACTGGGATTTAAAGGTATATGCCACCACACCTTGCCCTATTTTGTATTTAGATATGGCCATGAGCAGTGTGAAGCAGGCTTGTTAGATTATCTGTGTGGAGGCTCGATGGAGTCTTAAGAATGAAACATGGGTTGCATTGAGACCCAATGGAGATGCCAGGAGCATAGGATGGCTTCCAAGGAGATGTATTGGCACTGGATAAAGGTTTCCCAGATTGTGAATAGCCTAGCTGGAAGGGCAGAATTGGAACTCCAGAGACTCATCACTGGTTAGAATTATTGGACTTGAAGACTTGTCATTGATTAATTATTGGACTTAGAACTACAGAATTTGATGTTTGCTCTGTTTGTTTTAAATCTTGTATTAGCTCAATTTTTCCTTGTTATGACCAATGCCAACTTTTACAGTGTGAATGTTTATTCTGTGCCATTATGGTTTATTGTTTTTTTTATATATATATTATGGCTCAGTTAGATCTTGGACTATACTAGGTATGGTGGTGCATGTCTGTAATCCCTGCACTCGGGAGGCAGAGGTAGGAAGATCACTATGAGTTTGAGGCTACCCAGAGACTACATAGTGAATTCCAAGTCAGCGTGGGCTAGAATGAAACCCTACCTCAAAAAACAAAACAAAACAACAACAAAGATCTTGGAATATGAGAATTTTGAATATCATTGGGACTGATTTAAAAAAAAAAACTATGGGGACTTTTAAAGTTGGACTGACGGCATTGCATTTTACATCATATATGGTAATCAGTTTACGGGAGAGCCAGGGGCAGAATGTGGTGGTTTGATTCAGGTGTCCCCCATAAACTTACGTGTTCTGAATGCTAGGTTCACAGCTTACGGCAACTTGGGAATTGGATCCTCCTGGAGGCAATGTATTGTCGGGAGCAGGCTTTTCGGTGTTATAGCCAGCTTCCCCTTGCCAGTGTTTGGCACACCTCCCTGCTGCTATTGTGCACCTGATATTGGCCAGAAGGTGATGTCCACCCCCTGCTCATGCCATCATTCCACCCCCTGCCCCTGCCACCATGGAGCTTCCCCTTGAGTGTGTAAGCCAAAATCAACCCTCTCCTCCCACAAACTGCTCTCAGTCAGGTATTTTCTGCCAGCAACGCAAAGCTGACTCCAACAGTGGTGTTGCCCATCTGGTACTGGTTTCTTTTTTCTTTTTTGTTTATTTTTATTTATTTGAGAGTGACAGACACAGAAAGAGAGAGAGAGAAAGAGAGAGAGAATGGGTGTGCCAGGGCTTCCAGCCACTGCCAACAAACTCCAGATGTGTGCACCCCCTTGTGCATCTGGCTTACGTGGGTCCTGGGGAATCGAGCCTCCAACCTGGGTCTTTAGGCTTCATATGCAAGTGCTTAACCACTAAGCCATCTCTCCAGCCCCTGGTACTGGTTTTGAAAGTATTAAGATGCAGAAAGGAGCCGGGCGTGGTGGCGCACGCCTTTCATCCCAGCACTTGGGAGACAGAGGTAGGAGGATCACCGTGAGTTCAAGGCCACCCTGAGACTCCATAGTGAATTCCAGGTCAGCCTGGGCTAGAGTGAGACCCTACCTCAAAAAACAAAAACAAAACCCCAAACAAACAAACAAACAAACAAACAAAAAGATGCAGAAAGGAGTGTGCACATGGCTCTAGAGATGGAGACTACCCAATGTGAAATTCAGGCTTGAAGTCCCTGCAAAGTGACCTATGAGGTCATAGCATGGAGCTCTGAACACCCCAGGATGTTGGAGATGCCAACTGTGAGAAAGCCACCAGGGATGGTGACTGGTTTAGGATAGACTCTGCCCAGGCTGCAATAGCACAGTGGGGGAGGCAGAGCTGCCCTGTGCGGCTGAGGAGCTCGTAGTTTGTCCCAGCTTCCCGACATGGATCGACAGCATTTGAGGCATGCCTGCTGACTTGCTTAAAATTGATCCCATCTTTCTTTGCAATGCCTTTCTTTTATAATGGGCATATTCACTCTGTGCCATTAGATGCTGGGAATATGTGATTTGGGTTTTTTTTTTAAACATTTTATTTATTTAAGAGAGAGAAAGAGACTGAGAGAGAGAGAGAGAAAATAAGCACATCGAGGCCTCCATTCACTGCAAATGAACATTGGATGCATGCACCCTCTTGTGCATCTGGCTTATGAGGGTCCTGGGGAATCGAACCGGGGTCCTTTGACTTTGCAGGCAAACACCTTAACCGCTAAGCCATCTCTCCAGCCCCGTGACTTGGGTTTTGGTCATATATATATATATATATGAGAGAGAGAGAGAGGATGGGCGTGCCAGGGCCTCTAGCCACTGTAAATGAACTCCAGAGGCATGCACCACCTTGTGCATGTGGCTTACATGAGTCCTGGGGAATTGAACCTGGATCCTTAGGCTTCTCAGGCAAGTGCCTTAACTGCTAAGTCATCTCCCCAGCCCTGTTTTGGCTTTTGAGGTAAGGTCTTACTCTAGCCTGGGCTGACCTGGAATTCACAATGTAGCCTCAGGATAGCCTCAAGCTCACAGCAACCCTCCTACCTCTGTCCCCCAAGTGCTGGGACTGACGGAGTGTGCCCAGCACACTATGAGCACTTTGAGAGCTGGACGGGATGCATTGTGCATCATGAGACGGCCAGGGGCAGAATGTGGCAGTTTGCACGCACAGTTACAGGTAGTGTTTAGCCTGGTGCACTCCGTCTGCAGTGGCTCGGCTGACACTAAGCTTCGAGAAGAAGGACCCCTATGCCTGATTCTGGAATGCTGGGCACTGTTTTTGGTGTCTATTCTCCAGCTGCGAGGGAGGTCTAATATTTGTCTATAGCCTCAAGTTAACCAAGGACGTCTCCTGCTTCTGAGATCGGGAAGTTGCCATCTAGGTGTGTAGGGGAGTTCCCTTCCCCAGGTCTCTGGTGCTTGCTGGCACTTGTGCTGCTGGTGGCAGGAGGATGTGGATGGTAGCTGAAGTTCTCCGGCTGGTCCTCGTGATCCTCTTTCTCGAGAGCCGCTCTGCCCGTCCCTGCCGTCCTCCCTTAACATTTCTTGAGTTTGCAAGGAGGCCGGGGTAAGTGGAAAATCCCCTCACCTGGTTTCTCCTGTGCCTTGGGCCGAGCCTGGCAGCCGCAGCCACACAAGCCTGGAGCCACGGCAGCTGGAGCCGCTTCTGCCTGCCTGTGTGGGCTCTAGACGCTCTGGACCTCTCCTTCTCTGCTGCAGGTGATAACGTCTTACACACTTTCACTGTTTAGTAGAAGAGTGTATTTTGCTGGTTTTTTGTTTTTTTTTTTTTGTTTTTCTCTTTCTTCCCTAGGCTGCTTTGGCATGGTTCATACAGTGCCATCTTAACCAGCAGTTCCCGAGAGAGAATTTTTGTTTGTTTGTTTTTGTTTTTCGAGGTAGGGTCTCAGTTTAGCCCAGGCTGACCTGGAATTCACTATGGAGTCTCAGGGTGGCCTCGAACTCATGGTGATCCTACTACCTCTGCCTCCCTCCCGAGCGCTGGGATTAAAGGCATGCACCACCACGCCCAGCTCCAAGAGAGAAATTTTTATGAACTCTCTGAATATATAGATAAATATTGCTACTGGCTCCCTCCCTCCACAGAGCATTTTTTAGATGTAACAATGGTAGGAACTTCTAAAATCTTTTAATCAAATTCACCAGAAAGGTGAAATTGTTCCTCTAAATATCTGGTCTTTGTGTAATCTTATTACTTTAGCTATCCAGCCATTACAAACTCCTATCCCATCAGTGGCCAGAGACCTTAAGAGTCCCACCTCACTGCCGAGGATAAAACTAATTGTGAGGAGGATGACCTGCCCTTTACCCCACCATGTCCCCCATTCTCAGAGTCTTTTGACTCTGATGAAGATGGTAAACCTCAAGCTGCCTCTGCATGCTCCATGACAAAACCACAAGTTTAGATTAAAAATTTTTAAAAGCCAGGCATGATGACACACACTTTTAATCCCAGTATATGGGAGGCAGAGGCAGGAGTGCAATAGTGGCTTGTCTACCCTCCAATTGAACTGGAGGCCCACTCCATAGGAGAGAACACATCCCTGATACTGAAAACTTAAAACCGGGGTAGTTATGAGCCCTAGGGGTGTAACACCTGCTGATGTCTGGATAAATGTATATACTATGCTTATTAAACTGCCCAGTAAGCACTTCTCTTAATATTCATACCCTTATATTAATGCTACTCTCACTCTGGGTAGAGAATCTTCTCTTTTCAGATGGCAATGACCTTGGGATGACTCCGAAGGTATCATAGTGCTGGAAAGAAGTGACTGGAGTACTGAGTAACATCTTGATCACACCTTTCAAGGCTCAGGGTTTAATGTGGAAGAGGTGGCAGAAAGAATGTAAGAGCCAAAGGAAGGGTAGGACTCCTTACAACGTGCTCCCTCCAGACATAAAATGGCCTGGATATCCATGACCTCACAGTGCCTGACACTACCTACACAAGACCATCATAAGAGATCATCAAAAGATCATGACATCAAAACAAAAGAGAGACTGATGGAGATGGGGAGGGGATATGGTGGAGAATGGAATTTCAAAGGGGAAAGTGGGGGGAGGGAGGGTATTACCATGGGATATTTTTTATAATGATGAAAAATGTTAATAAAAATTGAGAAAAAACAAAAAAAAACCAGAATGATAACATAGGATTCTAAATATATGTAAAATGTGTGGCCACTTTATTTTTCATTATATGTTTGGTATAGCAACTTAAAGTATAAATGTAATTTTTTTTTTTGGCTTTTTGAGATAGGGTCTTACTCTAGCCCTAGCCCAGGTTGACCTGGAATTCACTATGTAGTCTCAGTGTGACCTCAAACTCACAACTATCCTCCTACCTCTGCCTCCCAAGTGCTGGGATTAAAGGCATGTGCCACCACACCTGGCAAGTCCTAATTTTTTAAAACCTGCCAAAATGTTAACTGTATATTTACTATATATTTCATGAAATCTTAAATTACTTGTTTGGGTGACATTATATCCATTAGAGTCTTCAGATGAAAGTTTCATCAGACTATAAAGATTAATATTATATATATATATATATATATATATATATATATATATATATATATATATAATTTTTTTTTTTGAGGTAAGATCTCACTGTAGCTCAGACTGACCTGGATTTCACTATGTAGTCTCAGAGTGGCCTCAAACTTCCTACCTCTGCTTCCCCAGTGCTGAGATTACAGGTGTGCACCACCACACCTGGCTTCATAATTTATTTATTTATTTATTTATTTATTTATTTATTTATTTATTTATTTATTTATTTTGGTTTTTTGAAGTAGGTCTTACTCTAGCCCAAGCTGACCTGGAAGTCACTGTGTAGTCTCAGGGTGGCCTCAAACTCTGCGATCTTCCTACCTTTGCCTCTCTAGTGCTGGGACTAAAGGCATGCTCTGCCATGCCTGGCTCCAACACATATTTTGCAATAATTGTCTTAATTTTTCAGTGGTTATAGCTAATAAAAATATTAAATTCCAAAAAATATATGTATATTAAATATCTCTAGTATACATTAAAGTTTCTTCAATTAGATTGCAACAGGTTTCTTTTAAGGATTGATATACAGTAACCAATGTAAAGCATATTGTAAACTTGTTAGGGGTTTTTATGTTAAATGTCCTTTTGACGATGGAGATTTCGAACAATTCAATTCCAAAACACAGTGACATTCAGAATCTGAATGAGCCAATTTGGGTGTAATAAAGATTATGTGTATGTATGTATGTGTATGTATGTGTATATATATATATACATATATACATATATATATATGTGATTTTTTTAAAAGATACAGGGAGAATGGGTGCACCAGCGCTTCAATCACTTCAGTGGAATTCCAGACGCTTGAGTCGCCTACTGGGCGTGTGTGACCTTGCACTTGGGTCACCTTTGTGCATGGGGCTTGCATGGGATCTGGAGACAGATCGAACATGGGTCCTTAGGTTTTGCAGGCAAGCACCTTATCCACTAAGCCATCTCTCCAGCCCTATATTCTTATTAATTTACAGGCACATGGTCATATAGAAAAAGAGTGTTGTTAGCACTTGGCAGGCAAAGGTAGGAAGCCTACCATGAATTTGAAGCCACCCTGAGACTGCATAGTGAATTCCAGGTTAGTCTGAACTAGAGCAAGACCCTACCTCAAAAAGCAAATCAAACAAAAAATAAAAAACACGAAAAATGGTGTTGTTAATCCAGATTTCTTCTAAAGGCTAAAAATCCAGAAATTGAGACAATGGCTTATTTCTATTTCCTGCACTCCTTGAATAATTAACATATTTGAGTGAATAGTATATTTGCATATAGAGGTATACAGACTACCATTGAAAAATGTTTTAGTGCTGGAGCGACTGCTTAGCAGTTAAGATACTTGCCTGCAAAGCCTAAGGACCCAAGTTCGGCTCTCCACAACCCACATAAACCAGATGCACAAAGTAACACACATGACATATTTATATGAGCACAAGGTGGCACATGTGCACAGGATGGCACACACATCTGGAGCTCAACTGAGGTAGCTAGAGGCCCTGGCATGCCAATTCTCTTTCTCTCTCAAAAGAAAAAATACTTTATAACAAGAATTGGAGGATCAACCAGGTGTGGTAGTGCACACCTTTAATCCCAGCACTTGGAAGGCAAAGGTATGAAGATCACTGTGAGTTTGGGGCTACCCTAGGACTACATAGTGAACTCTAGGTCAGCCTGGCCTAGAGCAAGACCCTACCTCAAAAAACAAACAACAAAAGAATGTATTAACCAGCCCTGGTAGCACACCCCTTTAATCTCAGTGCTTGGGAGGCAGAGGTAGGAGGTTCGCCATGAGTTTGAGGCCACCCTGAGATACATAGTTAAATTCAGGTCAGCCTGGGCCAGAGTGAGACCCTACCTATAAAAAAAAAAAAAAAAAAAAAAAAAAAAGAAGAAGAAGAAAGAAAGAAAGAAAAAGAAAAACAGCCAAGATGGACTGGAGAGATGGTTTGGTGGTTAAGGTGGTTACCTGCAAAGCCAAAGAACCCAGGTTCAGTTTCCCAGGACCCATATAAGCCAGATGCACAAGGTGGCTTGTGTCAGTTATACCCATTCTCTCTCTCTCTCTCTCTTCCTATGTCTCTTTCTCTCAAATAAAAAAGATGTTATCCAGCCCTATTTTGGGGATTACGCAACAACAAATTTATAAGATATAAAATTTATTTGGTCTTTTCTTTTAAAAATTTTTTTTCGTTTATTTTTATTTATTTATTTGACAGCAACAGGGAGAGAAAGAAAGAGGCAGGGAGAAAGAGAGAGAATGGGCGCGCCAGGGCTTCCAGCCACTGCAAATGAACTCCAGACGCGTGTGCCCCTTGTGCATCTGGCTAACGTGGGACCTGGGGAACCGAGCCTCGAACCGGGGTCCTTAGGCTTCACAGGCAAACGCTTCTCCGCTTCTCCAGCCCTTATTTGGTCTTTGTGACATGAATGTTGTGAATTATATATGAATATGTAAGTATATAGTCTATATTACTGATATGGTAATTGTTAGGTCAGGACAAAATGGAGTTACAGCAAGAGGACTAAGTGAATCATCCACATTCCAGAAACTGTCCAGCCATTATCCCTCCCCTGCCTAACAAGGGCTCCAGGCCTCTAGATTTACTGACCCCTTATCTCTCACTGGGTCACTTCTGGTCTCAACCTATGGGTTAAGAACAGAGATTTAGTGCCCCCACAAAGAAATTCCTTCCCTTCCTCACCTTCCCCCAACTGAGGAGCCTATAAAGACCACTGTCTGTAACCCCAAGCTGACTGCTCCGCTCTTGAGAGTCAGTCCTGGCAGCTCATGTTTTTCCCCCCTGAATAAAAACTTCCATCTTTGCCTCAGAGTGGTCTCCATGGTCCTTGGTCACTCCTGAACCTTACAGTAATGTTGACTTATAAGCGAGTATGCATATAAGTTAAAAATTAGTAAATTAGTTGGGTGTGGTGGCGCATGCCTTTAATCCCAGCATTCGGGAGGCAGAGGTAGGAGGAGTGCGGTGTTCAAGGCCACCCTGAGATGACATAGTAAATTCCAGGTCGGCCTGATTAGAGTGAGAAGCAAGACCCTACTTTGAAAAAAGACAAAAAAAAAAAAAAAAGTAGTAAATTATCTCAATTTAAAACATTATTCAGAAGCCTATAATACTAAGAAAACACCAGGGAAATTAATGACCCTCTATAAATTAGGATGGCCAGCTTTTAATGCCCAATGGACTTCAGAAGGAACTGAGAAAGTAATGAAGGATGTAGACAGAGCCAGAAGGAGCCGCACGCAGTCCCCGGAGGGACGGGGAGGATGGTGCAGCCTGGTGGCTCCGGCCCCGCCGCGCGCCGCCGCGAGTGAGCCCAGCGCGGCCACCGAGAGCCGGCCCGGCCCGGCCGGGTGAGCCGGGGCTGCGGGCCTGGGAGGGCGGGCGGCGGCTCGGGGCGGCCTCGGGCCGGGTCGGCGCCGCGCTCCTTCGTGTGCGGCCTGCTCCCAAGTGCAATCCCGCCCGGGAGCCTTCGACTCCTTTGCCATTTGTTTTGACTCGTGGGAGCTGTTGGCCATAGTTCCCCGTGCGCAGAAAGAAGGAAGGTGGGAGGGAGCCACGCACGTGAAGAAGCGGTGAAGACGGAATCGTGGGTGCAGCTGACCAGAATAATGATCATCATCAACCCCCCTGGAGAACCTGAAGCTGTACATCAGCAGCCGGCCTCCGCTGGTGGTCTTCAGGATCAGTGTCAGTGCTATGGCCATAGCCTTCCTGACCCTGGGCTCCTTCTTCAAAATCAAGGAGATCAGGTCACCAGAAATGGCAGAGGATTGGAATACATCTCTGCTACGGTTTAATGATTTGGACTTTTGTGTATCGGAAAACGAAACACCGAAGCACCTCTCCAATGACACCACCACCCCAGAAAGCACCATGACCAGCGGGCAGGTCCGAGTATCCACCCAGGTCCCCCAGACCCTGGAGGAATCAGGCCCTGTTAACATCTCAGTGGCAATTACCCTGACTCTCGACCCTCTCAAGCCCTTTGGAGGGTACTCTACCATCCTAGGACATCAGATTGGACTATCAGGCAGACAAGCTCACGAGGAGATAAATATCACCTTCACCCTGCCTGCTGCATGGAGTTCTGATGACTGTGCTCTCCATGGTCACTGTGAGCAGGTGGTGTTCACAGCCTGCATGACCCTCACAGCCGCTCCTGGCGTCTTCCCTGTACCACACTGTGTGCCTGACACATACAGCAATGCCACACTCTGGTATAAGATCTTCACAACTGCCAGAGATGCCAACACAAAGTATGCTCAAGACTACAATCCTTTCTGGTGTTACTAGGGGGCCATCAGTAAAGTGTACCATGCACTAAATCCCAAGCTCACCGTTATTGTTCCGGATGATGACTGTTCATTAATAAATTTGCATCTCATGCACACCAGTTACTTCCTCTTCGCGATTGAGATAACAATGTTTTGCTATGCTGTTATCAAAGGCAGGCCCAGCAAATTACGACAGAGCAATCCTGAATTTTGTCCTGAGAAGGTGGCTTTGGCTGAAGCCTAATCCCATAGCTCCGTTTTTCTGAGACTGAGAAACATGATCGTTGCCTGCTCAGCCAGCCAGGGCCTGGTCACTCTGTGAATACATGATCTTGCAATGTTGGGTTATTCCAGCCAAAGACATTTCAAGTGCCTGTAACTGATTTGTACATATTTATAAAAATTGATCTGGAAACTGGTCCATTGATGCACGTGCTTTGCCCTGGGTGCAGCCTGAGCCTGTCACCCTTGTCATCTTCACTGGGGGCCTGTGGACTTGGGACCTTTCCGTGTAGCGCTGGGGGGATTTGTGGATCTTGCTGGAGCAGAGCAGCTCATGTTTGTACCGAGGTCACAAGTGCATCTCATGGGTGGGTGAGGTTGGTTGTGGCTCCTTTGTGGCCCATGTGTGCAATGTTTGACACACTCTGCACCTTTGATAGATACTGCGTTTCAGAAGCCACAAATCCATTTTGTGGATTTCATGTGTCTGTGGCTTAATAATCATAGTAATGACAGTAATGCCTTTTTTTTTTTCATTTTGCTTGCAAGGAAAAATACTATCTTGAGTATTTTTATTTTTTTAAGAAAAAATAAAATAGTCACATTTTAACATTCCTCTAGTTAGGACAGATGTGTGCTTTTATTCTGAGTGAAAGGTTAAGTATTTAAAAGTCACCTATGTGACCTTTCATTTTCCACATGGACACTGAGGAACTTAATTTTGTTTGCATTGGTCTTTTCCTCTGTTACCTCCTTCCTGTGTTACAAAAGTGAAAATAACTTCCTCACTCAGAAGGGCTTAAAAATTCAGTTAACAGCTCTGCAGTTGGGTCACAGCACAGTCTCCCTTTTGAATGCAGGTAGTAGTATGGAGGGAATGATTGTCATGAAACGTGTTTTTATTCTTTGTTTTAGAAAAGAGGATGAATTTCTTTTTTGAATCTTGCATTTATTTTATACACCTAACAAGTCTTCAAAAGGAAGATGGCAGCTACTAGGTGTGTAGTGTAAAGTTGGAAGCTACAGTTCTGATTTGCTGTTCACCAAACAAAACTAAAGCGTCTTGCTTATATCTCTCTCACTGTCGCATTCTCCCTTTAAGACAATTATGCATCATGTATTTTCCAGTGGTTTTGTTACTTGTGTTCTTACTGTTTTTTGTTACATCATTTTGCCTTAAATAACTCAATGATTAATGATTCTTATTTTCTCCCATGTTGTGTTATAGACATGCTGTTGTGCCCATAATCCCCGCTCTCAGAAGCTGAGGCAAGGAGAGTCAAGAGTTCCAGGCCAGCCCGGGCTATCTAGCAAGGCCTGTTCCCTAGAAACAAAAGAAAAAATCCTTAGACATAACTGCCTGCTGTTCTGTAACTTTAGGTCTGTAGTTTGTCTCAATTAGAATTACCTTGTGCATTCTGAAATGTTTTGGTTGTGTTTTATCCCGGGCATTCTTAAGTGGAAAATAGTATGATTGCTAAAGTAATCACTGAAGTTTTGTAATATATTAGTATCCCCCCCACTCCTTAGTATGTTTCAAGGGCACTAATCATGGCTGTCTACCCAGGGTCATTTTTGTATGATATGAATTACATACAACATGGCTAATTTACTATGAATTCCATTTAGTTTTCACTTCAGAGACCCCTACTAGACAAGACTGAGAAAGAGCCATTTGGCTTGACTATAAGAAACATTAGTGTCCTTGGAACTATCAAATTTCAAATTAAGCTGGGCGTGGTGGCGCACGCCTTTAATCCCAGCACTCAGGAAGCAGAGGTAGGAGGATCGCCACCCTGAGACTACAGAGTTAATTCCAGGTCAGCCTGGACCAGAGTGAGACCCTACCTTGAAAAACAAACAAAAAAAAAAATTCAAATTAAGCTGCTACTGATTAACAAAATCCCATTGGAATGGCGTTACAAGGATAGATTTGTAGGTGGCAGAGTAAGAGGAAAATGAGTGGGAAAAGTCACTTTCACTGGTTTGTTCAATCCAGCTTATATTGCTATTAAGTCACCCTTCTTTCAATTACAGGCAGTGGCTGGAATTTGTACATTGGGGAGGAATAGGGTTAGGCATGAGGAGGGGAAGTACCAAAATTCTGAGGCCAGACACTTTAAAATCTAGCATTCACCATAGCAGGCTGGGTGGATGGAGGAGGCTGGGGGAAGAGACGGCCACAGACTGGGTGAGGAAGGGGTCTAGGACCTGAAGAGATGTCTGTCTCAGGAACACACATGGCCCAGTCCTCAGCTGTTTCTTGCTGGTGGACCTCAGGATTGGAAGAATGTCACAGACAGTGACCCGCTGGCCATTTGGGGATGATCCCCTGCAGCAGCACTGGCTCATCCTCAGCATCTTGGACTGGAGGTCCAGTCAAAGGTCAGCAACTCCCTATGAGATGGTTGTTTCAGATCATATTGATCTCTTTCCTTTTCCTTTTGTCCTGTCGCTGTATGATATGACTTGAATCAGTTTTGATTCTGTGTGTAAGTTTTTCTCGTTAGGAACCCGCCGTTTCTGTTGCGTTTTCTCTGATGATGTTGTAGGGATTCAGCCTCCCAGTGTTTCAGCCCTCCTGAAGGCACTGTGGGGTGCGAGGGCAGCGGATCCATTTCCCGTCCCTTGCTGCATGAGAGTCACTAGCTGATCTGTGATGGCATCACTTCCCTTGTTAATTTTCCATGTTTGGAGTATGTGCATATGTGCTTTACAGAATAAAACATCTGGATTTATATTAAAAAAAAAGAAGAAGAAGAATATAGACAGAGCCAGGGACTGGCTGGCAGGGCCTGAGAATGGCTAGGCCCAAGGCCATGGAAAGTGGGAAACATTGCTGTTTGAGCTACTGGGGAGTTCCATCTCTCCACAGCCTGACACTGGGGAAGGGATTAAATGATGGTGTAAGGGTCTGAGAATCGCTGAAGAAAGACCCTAGACTCAAATAGTATGTAAAACCAAATAGCGTTTATTCTGCAGAACCAGCCAACATGTGGGGGTCAACCATTCATACAAAATGGTGACCCGAGAGGAGCAGGCAGACCCCTTTTAAGCACAACTAGGGGAATTCCAGGTGGGTTAGGTAAGCATTTGCAATGATTGGCTAGGCAAGCAGCACTTACAATTGTACATCTCTGATTGGTTGGGGCAGAAGGCGTGAAGGGGTTGCGAAAAGTGCGAAAGGGACATGGCTGTGTTTGGACATGTTCTCAGGAACTGGCTCAGCCCCCAGAGGCCACCACCTTGGGCAAGCCCTTTGTGTTTTTTCCCAGAAGTCTTGCCTGCCTCTCCGGGAAACTGAAACCTAGGCCTAGCTGTAAACTGGAGCAAATTTGATCCTCTCATTCCCCCCTTGACATAGGTTCCATCTTGAGGGTCTAGGGGTTGATATTGGGACTTCCATATCATAAGCTGAACCGCAGATATGTGTTTTTTGACAAGCCTTGTAAGGGGGTTAAGGATGTAGGGCCCACAGATGAGGGCGAGTCAGGGGCCCTGTCACTGCTGAAAGGAGAGTAGTGAGCCAAGGGGGCCGAGTTCCAATAGGGGCTGAGTGGAACATGGGATTAACAATCGTCCCTGTAACATTGTTAGCAATCACCCATGTGAGGTTATATCGCTCAGGAGGGTTAGTTCCAGTAAGGGCCAAACCCATAGCAGAGATCAAAATCAAGACTTGTAAAGTCTTAGCTTTAGAGTCCAGTGGGTGGGACTGAATCTTCCATCCCTCTGAGGTCATCAGGAGGCCTCTCCCTTCAGTGTTGTAACTGTTGAGTGGTCTTTCATCCCCGCAGGTTTGACATGGGAGTGATGTATCCATGTTCTGACTCATCAACCTTCATGGCTGTGGGCGTGGTCAAGATGACCATGTGAGGGCCTTTCCAGAGAGTCTTATGGTTCTGTACCTTAATCTAGACTTCATAACCCACTAGTTCAATTGTCTCTGGAGAGATTCGAAGCTGTTGGTCACCGAAGGCACCCAGAGACAGGTCACACTGAGGCCCACCAGCAGAGGGACGAAGATCTCTTTCAGTTGGTACAGGCAGTTGGCACAGGCAGACTTTGTAGATATTTTTCTTGTAGAGATACACCTGTGAAGCACTCAAGACTGGGGAACAATAAGTGGGAGAGGAAATATTTATGCATGGGGTAATTACTCTTTTTGTACCAAAGGAGAACAGGTGTCTTGACACAACTGGTCCTGATTATGGAAATATTGAGCAGGCACTCAGCTCTGGTTGGCTTAGAGCTGGCCAGGCAGAGACATCACTTGACCAGCATCAAAGAGGGTGAGGCCTGTCCTTTGCAGAGCCAGGGACTCAGAGCACACACGGAAAAACAGTTCTTTGAAACCGGGCAAGAGATAAGAAAATTCTTCTTGTCCTTTTTACCTTCAGGGGTCCAGTCACCCTAATTCTATCCCCCTTTATTTCTCCCTCTCACGAGAAGACACTCTAACTGCTCTTAGGGGACAAGGGATGAAGACATCTGATCACTTACTATTTCCTGCTGAGTCGGACACGAAGTATGATTTGTTGCAGTTAGAGAGTCTCTCCCAGAGAGGGAACTATTCTAGTGGACCACAGAGTATAGGAAGCTAGTCTTGGAAGAGAACATTGGGGAGAAAGAATAAAAGTAAGGAGTTAATGAGAAGTGAGCACACAGCAAATTGGTCTTTTTTGAGGATATGGAGATCCAGGCTTGGACTGTCTCAGAACCATCTGAGGATGAGCTGGCTGAGATTTTCTTCCAGAACTGTACATTAAATGGCACAGTAGTATTTGACATGGTTTGTAAAACAGATGAGATATTAGCAGAGTTATCAGAAACATATACACAACATTTAACCTTGATAATAGATAGCCATTGGGTGTCATTAAAGGCTATACAAATATATATGTATATTTGGTCTCAGAGCTTATTTATATACTCTACATTTGAAAATAACCCTTTTGACATCTATAGTTTTTATTATAGAATTAGAACTATGGGAAAACGATGTCTTAATGTTTGTTTGCTTCTTCTCTTGGAAAGCTCTTGTCGTATTACTTAATAGGCCATTTTATATATTTAAGGTATTTTTTTCTCAATTTTTATTAACATTTTCCATGATTATAAAAAATATCCCATGGTAATACCCTCCCGCTTCCCCCCCCCCCCACTTTCCCCTTTGAAATTCCATTCTCCATCATATCCCCTCCCCATCTCAACCAGCCTCTCTTTTATTTTGATGTCATGATCTTTTCCTCCTCTTATGATGGTCTTGTGTAGGTAGTGTCAGGCACTATGAGGTCATGGATATCCAGGCCATTTTATGTCTGGAGGGAGCACGTTGTAAGGAGTCTTACCCTTTCTTTGGCTCTTACATTTTTTCCGCCACCTCTTTCACATTAGACCCTGAGCCTTGGAAGGTGTGATCGAGATGTTACTCAGTACTCCAGTCACTTCTTTCCAGCACTCTGATATAAGGTATTTCTTATTTTTGGTTATACATTTGTCTCTGAGTGTTTAAGACCATATAGATAGCCACAATTTAATTAAGGATTAATTTTGGAGGTCACTAATGGCTCTCCAAAGAGACTTTAGGGACCCAGGAGTAGCCCTATAGCTAACTGCTGTTTTCTTTGTGTTAGTCAGGGCCATGCTGGCTAAGCAGTTTTCCCTTCTTTGGGAAGTCAGGAGGACTGATTGTTCCTCAATTGTGACTCTCCTGGTTCAGACTGTACACCAATTTTGTTTGGGTCTCCATATCCTCCCTGCTCAGGAAGACAGGTGACTTACCAGGGGGCCAGTATAGAAATGCCCCATCATCTCCAGTGGCCTCATGACCTGGGAGCACAGGCCAGCATATTGGCAGCTTTTGCTCCAATGATTCCAATAGGCTTTGGCTTCTATGTAGGCAATTAACACACTTAGAAAGGAAGTTACACCAACCTGGATGTATGTTCATATAGGGAACATTTGATTACTGAAGTAGATTTAGTCAAAGAATGGCACAAGAGCTTCTAAAATCATTTTGTCCAACGTTTTAAAGTTTTGTTGTACTGTGGCAGCATAAGCCATATATCTGAGGCATAGGAAGTAGGCACATCTCACACTTTAAATATCTAACATTTATAAATATAGGCAGAACCTGTTATCAGTCTTGAAAACAGTACCAATTGATTTACAAACTAATTAATTAACCTAGAAATTGTCAGAAAAGTACAAGTAAAACAGTATAAAGTCTTAGCACCTGTGTTTGAAAACATCTTTGATTAGTTCAGATACCTGTGTGGGTACCAATTACCCAGAGAACATTGGAAACAGAACCACAGAGCTTGAACATTATTTTTCTCAGATGAGAACCATTGTTTGATCATGAGGCTGTACCCTAAAGTAGGGAATATGTCTTAAGGGTTAATTTTTGTTTTTGTTTTTCAAGGTAGGGTCTCACTCTAGGCCAGGCTGACCTGGAATTCACTAGGTAATCTCAGGGTGGCCTCGAACTCATGGCAATCTTCCTACCTCTGCCTCCCAAGTGCTTGGATTAAAGGTGTGTGCCACCATGCTTGGCAAGAGTTAATTTTCTTATAAGCACTGGACTTAAAATGCCAGAAATGAGACAGTTACTTTACATACAATAGAGTAGAATCTGGTCCTTTTTTGAACCAAAACAGTTACCTAAATTTTAATATAAGCCTTGATAAATCTTTTTTGAAAGAAAAGATACCATTTGATAACCAATGATTTGGGCTTAATCTTGATAGTTATTGATTTTCTATACCATAGAAATTTTTATTAACATAAAACAATTTTATGTTTTATCCATGACTTAAATTTGATAAAGCTTACACAAGCTATCCCAATATATTTTAGCCTGGAAATTAGTTTTTTGTTTCTTAAGACTTTGTAAATAGTTGAAAAATCTTTAACTTTAGGCATAGTGTTTAGGTTTAGCCCAAAAATTCTTTCCTACACACCTATCTTTAACCACATACTTTAAAATTTTGATCTAAGTACCACTCAAAAAGCATTTTTAGCCAGCATTCTATGTCCCAACATTGGAAAATTCCTTCCCAGTTCCTTCAATTAACTCATCTCACCCCATTATTAAACATCTTTCTTATAAGGCTATTAAGAAAAACTCCACCAATTGATTAATCCTATTACTCACTAACAAGCAAATAGTCTAAATACAATTTTCTATTATTAATACTAATAAACACACTTGGAAATGATTTTATTAGGAGCAACTAAGGCAAATTTTGTTGCTATCTTGAGGCAGGCTGACCTAATAGTCAGGTCAGTTGCCTCCTCCTTTTAAGTAACAGGATATTACAATCTTTTTTATTTTAAAATACCTGACAAATTATAAGTCACCACTTCAGAGAGAATTCTGTTGTTTTCAATAATCCTCTATGTAAGTTGAAGTTGACCTAGAACATAAACTCAGAAATTATATTTATGAGATCATGTAACAAAGTATGACATTCTTTATGTAAAACTTCAGTTCACCATAGGCTTTAGTTAATCACAACCTTTTCTTTGCCATTTCTTGGTGCTGGGCAGGGCTTGCATACACCTTAGGTCAGCCCTGCCCAGCTCCTGGGCTCTCATCCGTGGTCAGCTCTAGTACATGTGGAGGTAATGGCTGAGACTGACCAAGATGACTGCCCGAATCCAAGTCCTGTTACCAGAAGAGGAAAGAAGGGAAGGGGGGACCTGGGACTGTTGGGAAAAGAGGAGGCCTCCAGGACCAGTGGGAGACCACTGAAGAAGGAGGGGACCCACTGGGAAAAGAGGGGGCCCATGGGGGGGGGGGCGCTGGGAAAGGAGACGGAGACATGGAGCCTGCACGGGTGAGGCACCACTGTCTGGGCACAGGTGAGCCCGGTGCCTGACTCGGACTTGAGCCGCTGTGGAGCACTTGCAAAGCCGGCTTGCAGTTTCACCACTTAAAGGGAGTAAGGGTAAATTCCCTTCCTGAACTTTTCATTTCCTAGCCAGATAAGCTATGTGGGTCCACATGTCTGGGCCATGTGGATACCCAGAAGTCATCAGGGGGTGGCCTGGAGAATTTTTCCCCCCAAAACAAGGTAGCCTGTCTCTGGGGGAGTTTAATTCCCCTAACTTTCAGGATTGATTCCATGTTTCTGAGAATCTGAGGCAATGTTACCCATGACAGAAAAAGATTAGAAATGCCAAGACCAGAGGGCAATGTTCCCAAGGGCTGATTAGTACATGGGGGATTCCCCAAAGATCTGGGCATGAGCCTGTCCACAAGTTTAAGAGGCCAGCGACCTGCCCTACAGGATTTTAAGAGGTCGATGTGTTATCAGTTTGTGTGTGTGTGTGTGTGTGTGTGTGTGTGTGTGTGTGTGTGTCAGAGAGAAATAGAGGGGTTTTTGCCAACATCCAACAAGCTGTCAAGGTCCAGGCAGAGGACGGCTGGCCTTCAGTCAATACTGAAGACTGGCCTCGGCCAAGGGATATCAGTTGGCAGTTCGTTGCGTCTGGTCCCACGTGATGGCACAAACCAAAAATAAAGGAGGAGAAAGAGAAACCTGCCAGCCCTCAAAGCATGGAGGCAAGGCCGCATGGGCCAATGTCTCCCAGTCCCTCTGGGAGAGCACTCACCCACCCTCTCTGTCTCATAGGGTCCCTGTTCAGGTACCAGCCGTGGGTCCCTGGGTTCTTGCTCTTGGGCTGGCCGCTGTCCCCCAAAGATGCCCAGGCAACCAGGGTGGGTGAGTGCATGAAAGCAAAAGACTTTTGGGAGGAGTCTCAGTGAACAGCTCTCTCCTTATCTGCAGGGTCGTTAGGGTCCCAGTTGAGGGAATCAAGGGAAAAGCCGTGTCAACATCAGCCTGGACCACCATGAGCTGGCCGTTTGGCCCCAGAACTGACTTTTGGGGTGCAGGTAGCATCCGCTCTCTTTCCTCAGTTGTGAAGAACACCTGCAAATCTTTAACTTGGTAGATGGTGGGAAGGTGGAAGGTGCCTCCCTTTGGCCATCCCACATTGTAAGTTGGCCATTTATTCCTGCAAAAGATGGTTAGTTTTCCTGACCATACTGTTAAACCCACATTGTCTGCCAGGCATCAGAAATCTTTGAAGTGTGACTGGACTGAGTCCAGTGCGGTGGAACATGCCACTTGTCCCATGGTGTCTCACAAGAAAGAAACAAAAGGATGAACAAGACACAAACACACAGACACAAACAAATTTCCCAGGAAGTGAAAAAAACACTCAAATGCTGCAGACGGCGGTCTATCCCATGAATGGGCTATGCCAGACGGGTGGACCCGTCAGTATTTATCAAAACCAGAGTCAGACTGGAGCTCTCTGGCTCCATCAGAAGGGGGTCCAGAGCATCTTTGGAAACTGCCATCTCCAAGGTAATTACTGGCTCATCTGCCTTCCCTCCATGGGCTTCCAGATTGTGCCCGGATGCCAGATTTACCCAAAAACAAAACAAAGAACAGAACAGACCAAAGACATACAGTACAGAGGGGTGCCCTGACTCACTGTCCTGGAAATGCTCCACTATTGAATCTGGGGGTCCCCAGCAATGTGGGATGAGCCCCCAAATGTAAGGGTCCAAGAATCACTGAAGAAAGACCCCAGACTCAAATAGTATGTAAAAACACAGAGCATTTATTCTGCAGAATCAGCCAGCATGAGGGGGGTCAACCATTCATACAAAATAGTGACCCCAAGGGGAGCATGCAGGCCCCTTTTAAGCACAACTAGGGGAATTCCAGGTGGGTTAGGTAATCTTTTTTTAAAAAATATTTTTTTATTTTTATTTTATTTATTTGAGAGTGACAGACACAGAGAGAGAAGGAAACAGAGAGAGAGTGTTATGAGCATGTAAGGACCAACATATGGTCCAGGGCCAGTTTAGGATAAACAAGTTTGTTGTGAGAGTAAAAAATGCAAAGTCAAATTGTAAGCAAAACTAAGACTAACTGTGTGCAGTGACGTAGTAGAGATTAGCAGATGTGTGTGTGAAACTATTAGATAAGTATTGGAAGGTATAAAAACCCCAGCTGCTCAGCAACCATTGTCTCAGTCTCCCCGACACTATGACTGACTGAAAGGTTACTCAGCAGTCCTGACTGAGAACCCCGCGAGACACGTCACCGATCCGAATTCATCAGCCCGACACTCTGTCCGAATGATCATCTGTAAGCCAGAGCACTAGCTTATGCCAGCGGACCAAGACTCGGCTTGGAGCGCAGCAAACCGAAAGTAAAATGTTGCAGCTCGAACCTCGCGTTGGTCAGGTCGTAAAACGTCGCAACTCAAACCTCGCATTGTCAGGTCATATACATGTTAGACTTGTTAAAAATATTCTTGTGTTAGTAATGTAGTGATGAATATACCTTGGTTATATATTATTTTAGCTATAATATTATTTGTGATCATTTGGACTTGCTTGTGTGTGACTTTCATCCCAGTAAACTCCTTTGCAAGTATACCAGTATCTGAGTATCATTGGCCTTTGCCGGCGGAATACTCTCAACCAATCATCTTTGAGAGTGCTCGCGACAGAGAGAGAGAGGGAACGGGCACCCCAGGGCTTCCAGCCACTGCAAACGAACTCCAGATGCGTGCGCCACCCTTGTGCATGTGACTAACATGGGTCCTGGGGAATCGAGCCTCTAACCAGGGTCCTTAGGCTTCACAGGCAAGCGCTTAACTGCTAAGCCATCTCTCCAGCCTGGGTTAGGTAATCTTTTAAAATGATTGGCTAGGCAAGCAGCAGTTACAGTTGTACATCTCTGATTGGTTAGGACAGAAGGCATGAAGGGGTTGCAAAAGGCATGAGAGGGACATGTCTGGGCATGTTTGGACATGTCTCCATGAACTGACTCAGCCCCTAGAGCCCACCACCTTGGGCATGCCCTTTTTTCATGGTTTTTCCAAGACATCTTGCCTCCCTCTCCGGGAAACTGAAACTTAGGCCTACCTGTAATGTTATGAGCATGTAAGGACCAGCATATGGTCCAGGGCCAGTTTAGGATAAACAAGTTTGTTGTGAGAGTAAAAAGTGCAAAGTCAAAGCTTGTAAGCAAAACTAAGACTAAGCTGTGTGCGGTGACATAGTAGAGATTAGCAGATGTGTGTGTGTGTGTGTGGAACTCTAGATAAGTAGTGGAAGGTATAAAAACCCCAGCTGTTCAGCAACCGTTGGCTCAGTCTTCCCAACACTATGACTGACTGAAAGGTTACTCAGCAGTCCGGACCAAGACCTCCGCGAGACGCATCACCGATCTGAATTCACCTGCCCAACACGCTGTCCGAACGATCAAGACTCGGCTTGAAACACCGCGAACCGAGAAAACACCGCGAACCGAGAGAAAAAGTTGTAGCACGGACCCCGCGTTGCCAGGTCGTAAAGCGTCAGAGACGTCGCAACCCAAGTCTCGCGTTACCAGGTCGTAAAGTGTCAGAAACGTCGCAACTCAAGTCTCGCGTTATCAGGTCGTATACATGCTAGACTCGTTAGAAATATTCTTGTGTTAGTAGTGATGAATATGATTTGGTTATATATTAGCTATAATATTAGTTGTGATAGTTTGGACTTGCTTGTGTGTGACTTTCATCCCAGTAAACTCCTTTGCAAGTATACCAGTGTCTCCGTATCATTGACCTTCGTGGGCGGAATCCTCTCAACCAATCATCTTTGAGAGTGCTCACGACACTGTAAACTGGAGCAAATTTGATCCTCTCAGTGGAAGGAGACAAACCAAGATGAAAGTCTTGCTGTAAATTTATGCCAAGGCTTCTGAGCTTGGTGTGGATGAGATGCTTGGGCCAGATGTGAGGAGCTTCTCACACTGAAATTGCTTCTGGCTCTATGCTAATGCCAGCCTTTGTTCTCCCATAGCTTTGGCTCTAAGAGAAATGGTATATCCATTACAAAATTTGTTTTGGAGCACAGGGTAGTGACTCATGCCTTTAATCCCAGCATTTGGGAAGTAGAGGTAGGAGGATCATCATGAGTTCAAGGCCACCGTGAGACTACATAGTTAATTCCAGGTCAGCCTGGTCTAGAGCAAGACTGTACCTCAAAAAACGAAAATAATAAATAAATAAAATTGTTTTGTCTTCCATAATTTTGTGACAAAATTTAAAGATTTAAATGCTTATTTGTATATAGGTTTAAACCTGCTTTCATGCTTTTAGAATGGTTTACAAAAAATGTCTCATGTTCATCTTAAATACAAGCCTTAGATTATGCCCTAGTGCTTAAAAAATAAAAATGTTTTAATTTTTTAAATTTTTATAAAAACTGTTTTCAAACCAACAGGTAATATAGCCTGTACATGCATGGTGGTAAACATTATAAAATAAGCCTAGTTGTCACTTTTTCTTAAATACATTTTTAGAGAGACATAAATAATAAACAGGGGCTAGAGAGATGGCTTAGTAGTTAAGGCACTTGCCTACAAAACCAAAGAACCTCAGTTTGATTCCCCAGGACCCACGTAAGCCAAATGCACAAGGCAATGCATGCATCTGGAGTTCATTTGCAGTGGCTGGAGGTCCTGGTACATCCATTCTGCCTCTATCTATCTCTCTCTCTGTGTGTCTTTCTCTCAAATAAATAAATATAATAAAGAGAAAAAACTTTAAATATTCATATTATAATATTTAATTCTAAGTTTTTCTTCTAAGGATGTTTCTCTGTAGATTTTCAATGATAAGATGGTTAAATCTTTGCTAAATTATACCAGTGTACTTCTCTGCCAATTGATAATGAGATAAATCAATTAGGTGTGGTTTTTCTTAATAGTTCTATAAATAAGCTTAATAATTCATAATTTGTTCTTCTTAGTGCATCTTTATTAATTCTTTTTTGACCCTTGTTTCTTTCTTTATTTATTTATTTTATTTTTTATTAGCATTTTCCATGATTATAAAAAATCCCGTGTTAATTTCCTCCCTCCCCCCCACATTTTCTCCTTTGAAATTCCATTCTCCATCATATTACCTCCCCATAACAATCATTGTACTTACATATATACAATATCAACCTATTAAGTACCCTCCTCCCTTCCTTTCTCTTCCCTTTATGTCTCCCTTTTAACTTACTGGCCTCTGCTACTAAGTATTTTCATTCTCACGCATAATATTAATTCTTTATTAAAGGCAGGACAGAACCCAAAACTTGAGGTTCATAAATTCTGGGGGACTCCTCCTGAGTCCCCAAATCCTGCATCATCAAGGCCAGGTGTGTGGCGTTTTCGGCCATCAAGTCTTACCATCTACCTCTGCTGAAGTCCCTTCCACTGGCTATTGGGGTCTCAGTGCTGCCACCAGAGGCCAGAATTCCTCCGGATGTTCTCTGCTCTCTGCGGCCACTGCCACCTCGCTGCCCAGTCCACACCCTTTGGAAAACCAGATGTCATGTGAGCACATAACCCATGCACTGGACAATGCAGCCTGACCAGGAATTCTGAAGATCCAGGGCAGTGGGAGACAGAAGAGGAAGGACAGTCACCGCTGAGACCTGCACAGCAACCCCCCCACCCCGAGAGCAGAAGACCATAAAGACAAGGACACAACATCCTCTGAAATCGAAGAGCCAGAAGTGGACTTTGTCAAGGCCACGTCTAAGAAGTACTCCCATGGCCACGAGGAGGAAGACACCTATCCTCTGAAGATGAAGAACCAAGGCAAGCCTCATGAAGGTCAAGTCTAAGAGACAAGTCTCATCTTCTTACCACAAGA
The DNA here is from genome assembly GCF_020740685.1 of Jaculus jaculus. NCBI lineage: Eukaryota > Metazoa > Chordata > Mammalia > Rodentia > Dipodidae > Jaculus > Jaculus jaculus. The sequence goes on from NC_059103.1 coordinate 22,952,002, forward strand.
AGTCATTCCAGCAAGAGCTAATCCAACGGTACCTGAGGACTCAAAACATTCAAGGTAACCATCCCATGACGAACCTTTACCGGGGCTTTCTGGTGTGAAACAAATGGACATCCCAACTATCATCACCACACTGAAAGTAACAGATCTCGAGGCCTCCACCGTCACTGAGGGAGACACAAAAACTCCCGCCTCTCCTGATCTGATTGAAGCAACCCAGTGTGCACAAGAAATTGCGCGAGAAGGACAAACCGATACTGAAAATGCCCCTGTGGGAGTGGACTTGGAAAACCCACCAACAAATACTGATGCTGCAAACATCATGGACTATGTCCCTTCTGATAAAGCCAAATGGGAACTCTCGAGCATTACAAGTGAGGATTTGGGGTCTCTTCCTTCACCCCATGTGGATGCCCCTGCCGTGTGTAAGAACTTTGCAGTAGCAGACTTGAAGCAAGCTGATGAGCCAGAAGTTCCACTAAGCGCAGAGTTCTAGAAAGTGGAGAAGCAGGAGTCTCCTACATCACCCTGGGTGGATTTGCACGCTGTTTGGAAGAGCTTTGGAGCAGGATGGGTAACCAGAAGTCCTAATAAATAGAGTCCTGGAAAGTTGAGGAGCCTCGAGGAGAAAACAGCTACCCATGAGAAAGCACTGTGAGGTTGCATCTTACCTTTATGAGGAATATATTTCAAAGAAATGCAACCAGCCTCCATCAAAATGACCCGGACCAAGAGTCTGACGATGGACCGTCACATAGCGAGACACTCAGAAGAAATCCCATATGTATATGGAGCCATCGCTTCTTCAAATCCTTTCATCTTCATTGTCCTGTTGTCTAAGTTTGAAGATATGGATAGGCACCCCTTGGACAGGGGCCTTCAATGGACAGATCTGATGCAGGCTGAGTTGGACCAATTAGTATTATAATCACAGCATGCCACGGGGACAAATGGACATAAACACAATCAACGTGACAGAAGAAACCTGATTATCTATAAAGCTTCAACTCATGACAACAATTTCAGATGAAGAAACCCTTTCTATGTGTCGATGTGTCGAGATTATTCTTTGGAGGATAGGGAAGATATTTAAATGTAATCACTTTTAGCCTTTCAAGACATCACATGCCTAGGGACATCAAAGAAGGCATTTTAAAAAGGTTTGATTACAACATCTTACCTTGTGGTCCACCATATGATATAAAATATCTAAAAAACAATGGTGAGGGATGGCCTAGCGGTTAAGGAGCTTGCCTACAAAGGCTAACAACCCAGGTTTGATTCCCCAGAACCCACATAAAGCCAGATGCACAAAGTGGTGTGTACACCTGGAATTTGTTTGCAGTGGCTGGAGGCCCTAGTGTGCCCATTCTCTCTCTTACAAATAAATATTCTTTTTTTTTTTTTTTTTGGTTTTTCGAGGTAGGGTCTCACTCTAGCTCAGCTGACCTGGAATTCACTATGTAATCTCAGGGTGGCCTTGAACTCACGGTGATCCTCCTACCTCTGCCTCCAGAGTGCTGGGATTAAACGCATGTGCCACCATGCCAGGCTGCAAGTAAATACTCTTTAAAAACTTAGAAGATAAACCAGGTGTTGCAGTGGCTGGAGGTGCTCCCATTCTCTTTAAAAAAAAATTTTTTTTTGTTTATTTTTATTTATGTATTTGAGAGTGACAGAGAAAGAGGCAGTTAGAGAATGGGCGCGCCAGGGCCTCCAGCCACTGCAAACGAACTGCAAAGGCGTGCGCCCCCTGTGCATCTGGCTAACGTAGGTGATGGGGAACCGAGCCTCGAACCCGGGTCCTTAGGTTTCACAGGCAAGCGCTTAACCGCCAAGCCGTCTCTCCAGCCCGCTCCCCATCCCCGCCCCCGTTCTCTCTTAAATGAGTAAGTAAATAAATGTATCATCCCATTCTCCAGGATCACTGCCCTACTGAACAGCTATCAGTGAAGAAGCGTCAACAGGGCGCCACCATATTGCTATACCAAAAAAAAAAAAAAAAAAAAAGCGATTCCAGGACTTGGCGGATTCGAGCCTCCCCCGGCTCCAGGTAGGTAGAAGCTCCCACGCCTTCACCGTCAACCTCAAGGGTCAGGCTGGACATCACGGACGCCGGGGCCGACTCACGCCGCCGCAGACAAGCCGCCGCGCAGGCTCCCGGCCGCCGCAGGCATCGCGCGCGCGCACGTTGTGCGCGATGACGTCAAAACTCAAACTGCTAAGCTTGGTGGAGGCAGTTGTTTGTGTTTTGTTTATCTTTGTTTTTCACAAGATAGGGTCACGCTCTAGCCCAGACTGACCTGGAATTCACCATGTAGTCTCAGGCTGACCTCGAACTCACGGCGATCGTGGAGGCAGTTTTTGTTTTCATGTGGAAAGCGCGATGATGCAGTTTAATGAAAGGACCCTGAAGCCAGGAGTGGTGGCGCGCGTCTCTAATCCCGGAACTCGGGAGGCAGAAGTAGGAGGATCGCTGTGAGTTCGAGGCCGCCCTGAGACTACAAAGTGAATTCCAGGTCAGCCTGGATTAGAGTGAGAACCTACCTTGAAAAACCACAAAAGCGTGTGGGGAGTGGGGGTGGTGGCTGGAGACTTGTAAAATAAATTTTTATTTTTATTTTTTATTTTTTTTAATTTTTATTAACATTTTCCATAATTATAAAATATATCCCATGGTAATTCCCTCCCTCCCCACCACCACACTTTCCCATTTGAAATTCCATTCTCCATCATATTACCTCCCCATCTCAATCATTGTAATTACATATATACAATATCAACCTATTAAGTATCCTCCCCTCTTCCTTTCTCTACCTTTTATGTCTCCTTTTTAACTTACTGGCCTCTGCTACTAAATATTTTCATTCTCACGCAGAAGCCCAGTCATCTGTAGCTAGGATCCACATATGAGAGAGAACATGTGGCGCTTGGCTTTCTGGGTCTGGGTTACCTCACTTAGTATAATACTTTCCAGGTCCATCCATTTTTCTGCAAATTTCATAACTTCATTTTTCTTTACCGCTGAGTAGAACTCCATTGTATAAATGTGCCACATCTTCATTATCCACTCATCTGTTGAGGGACATCTAGGCTGGTTCCATTTCCCAGCTATTATAAATTGAGCAGCAATAAACATGGTTGAGCACTTACTTCTAAGGAAATGTGATGAGTCTTTTGGATATATGCCTAGGAGTGCTATAGCTGGGTCATATGGTAGATCAATCTCTAGCTGTTTTAGGAACCTCCACACTGTTTTCCACAATGGCTGGACCAGATTGCATTCCCACCAGCAGTGCAGAAGGGTTCCTTTTTTTCCACATCCCCGCCAACATTTATGATCATTTGTTTTCATGATGGTGGCCAATCTGACAGGAGTGAGATGGAATCTCAATGTAGTTTTAATCTGCATTTCCCTGATGACTAGTGACGTAGAACATTTTTTTAGATGCTTATATTCCATTTGTATTTCTTCCTTTGAGAACTCTCTATTTAGCTCCATAGCCCATTTTTTGATTGGCTTGTTTGATTCCTTATTATTTAACTTTTTGAGTTATTTGTATATCCTAGATATTAATCCTTTATCAGATATATAGCTGGCGAAGATTTTTTCCCATTCTGTAGGTTGCCTCTTTGCTTTTTTCACTGTGTCCTTTGCGGTGCAAAATCTTTGTAATTTCATTAGGTCCCAGTGGTTAATTTGTGGTTTTATTGCCTGAGCAATTGGGGTTGTATTCAGAAAGTCTTTGCCAAGACCAATATGTTGAAGGGTTTCCCCTATTTTTTCCTCTAGCAGTTTCAGTTTCCGGTCTGATGTTAAGGTCTTTAATCCATTTGGACTTAATTCTTGTGCATGGCGAGAGAGAAGAATCTATTTTCATCCTTCTGCAGATATATATCCAGTTTTCAAAACACCATTTGCTAAAGAGGCTGTCTCTTCTCCAATGAGTATTTTTGGCATTTTTATCGAATATCAGGTGGCTATAGCTACTTGGGCTTACATCTGGGTCCTCTATTCTGTTATATTGATCTACATGCCCTACCTCGAAAAACCACAAAAGTGTGTGGGGGGGGTGGCTGGAGAATTGTAAAATAAATATTTTTAAAAAGAGAGAGAGAGAAAGAAATGGTCTTGTCAGACAACTAAAATAAAGGTATCCAATGACATTGGGTTGATCTTGTTTATGCAGAACTGTTCTGCTGGGAGAAAGTGATGGCCAGTGCAAGGTTGTTACCCTGAAAGGCCTGGCATCCTACTAGGCGCTCCTGTAACCAAGTTGAATAAATTTGTCTTGGCAATGACTTCTGAGGGGGCACACTTATGGCAAAAGAAAGGACAAAGAACGTTTTTTTTTTTTCTTAGTATGTTGCTTTCATTTACTAATGTGGCATTTGGTGGTGAAGTTAATATTTTGCTTATTTATTTACTTGCAAGCAGAGACAGAGAATAGGTATGCCAGGGCCTCTAGCCAGTGCAAAAGAACTCCAGATGAATGTGCCACCTTGTGCATCTGGCTTTACGTGGGTACTGGGGAAATCAAACGGAGTTGTTAGGCTTTGCAGGCAAGGGTCTTAAACCACATAACCAGCTCTCCAGCTGTGTTCTGGAAATCTTGAAAGTAAATTGCCAGTGGAGGGGGCTGGAAAGGTGGCTTAGTGGTTAAGGCACTTGCCCGTGAAGCCCAAGGACCTAGGTTCGATTCCCCGCTATCCATGTAAGTTGCTGCACAAAGTGGCCCATGCATCTGAAGTTCTTTGGAGTGGAGTCCAGTGTCTGATCTGAAGAAATGGAGACTGGCTCAAAAGATCTCAATCCTGATATCCTAAGGGACAACCATTCTAGTAGACATGAAAGGAATGGAATGTTCATGTGTTTTGAAAATAGCAGCCTATAGATAATTTTGCTTACTAACTAAATGATTCATCCTTGTTGAAGGGGACATTAGAACTGGAAGACAGCTGTGAACATAACGGGAGAAACAATGAGTTAAGATGGAAGCAGGAGGGGCTGGAAAAATGGCTCAGCAGGGGATGGAGAGATGGCTCAGTGGTTAAGCGCTTGCCTCTGAAGCCTAAGGACCCTAGTTTGAGGCTCGATTCACCAGGACCCACGTTAGCCAGATGCACAAGGGGGCACATGTATCTGGAGTTCCTTTGCAGTGGCTGGAGGCCCTGGTGCGCCCATCCTCTCTGTCTTTCTCTATCTGCCTCTTTCTCTGTCTGTCACTCTCAAATAAATAAACAAAAAAATATTTTAAGAAATGGCTCCGTGGTTAAGGAGCTTGCCTGCAAAGCCTAACAACCCAAGTTCAATTCCCCAGTACACAATGCACAAAGTGGCACACGCATCTGACATTTGCAGCAGCTAGAGGCCCCAGTGTGTGTACTCTCTCCCCCTCTGCTTGCAAATAAATACATAAAAATATTTCTTAAAAAATTTAAGCTGCAGGAGCTGGGCATGGTAATGCATGCCTTTCATCCCAGCACTTTCGAGGCAGAGGTAAGAGGATCACTGTGAGTTTGAGGCCACCCTGAGACTACATAGGAAATTCCAGATCAGCTTGGGCTAGAGTGAGACCCTACCTCAATAAATAAATAAATAAATAAGGCAAGAGAAGTTGACATTAATGGAACAATGTCTCACTTTTTTGAAACCAAAGAAAGGAAACATTTTGGGAACTAGAGGCACCAGTTCTACCCACTGAAATAGACACAGGCAACAGCAGTAGTGTGATTAAGATTAACAGTCAGGAATTCTGCAGCCATGGATACGCCTGTGAAGGCAAGAGTCACACGTCATTCATTTTTGTATCTCCTGCATTGCCTGGTACACTTCTAGTATCTGTGTGTCTTGAATATTCACAAATGAAAAGGTAGAAAAAAGTAGGTTTCCGTATGATTTATTTATGTCCTCTTAGATTTTGATTAGCCCTCTCCTTTCCTTTACTCAGTCTCTTCCCCTGACCTCAGTTGGTCCTTCTCATCCCCCACTAATCTATTCTTTTACTTACATTTATACAATACCATCCTATTAAGTACCTCCCTCCCTTCCTTTCTTTTTTTTTCCCCCCCACTGGCATTTTATTTAATTATTTATTTTAATTTTTAAATTTTTATTAACATTTTCCATGATTATAAAAAAAATCCCATGGTTATTCCCTCCCTCCCCCCTGACACTTTCCTCTTTGAAATTCCATTCTCCATCATATTACCTCCCCATCTCAATCATTCTACTTACATATATACAATATCAACCTATCAAGTACCCCTCTCCCTTCCTTTCTATTCCCTTTATATCTCTTTTCTAGCTTATCTGCCTTTGCTACTGAGTTTTCTTCCTACTCACACACAATTCCAATCATCTGTAGCTAAGATCCACATACGAGAGAACATGCGATGTTTGGCTTTCTTTCTTAGTTTTTTTTTGTGTTTTTGTTTTGGGTTTTTTGTTTGTTTGTTTTTGAGGTAGGGTTTCAATCTAGCCCAGGCTGGCCTGGAATCCACTATGCAGTCTCAGGGTGGCTTTGAATTCACAGCAGTACTCCTATGGCTGCCTCCCACATGCTGGAATTAAAGTTATTATAATGTATATATTTTTGCATCTTGGATTAAGTTAATGCTTGGATTTTCTAGTTAGCTGGGTAGTCTTAGCTGTATCAAGTGATCTGATGTTATATATCTTCAAGGTAGGAGATTAAGATGTTAGGTGTGGCTCTTAACACTCTCAGAGTATCTAGAAAAGTGTTCCTAGTGGTTGAGTTTCCCTGCTATGGGAGTATTCAAGTAAGCTGAGTGGAACAAAATACAGGTAGATTCTAAAATTTAACTAAACACTGTACACATTCAATCAACAACAGCACCAAGTATTTATGCAAGAGTAGTTATTATAACAGCCAGATCCTCTATCAACAAAGAGGTTAAGGTTTCTGGTCTGTTGAGGGATCCAAGTCAGCTTGTGACCAAGTGAGACCCTTCCCTGGTGCAATCCCAGTTACCTTTTTGGATGATTTTGGTCTCAGTCAAGTAGGCTGGCTGGGTCGCTGGACCGCTGTTCTGTTTTCTGGAGCTGGGCACTGGCTTTTCATGCGGGGCAAACTGAGCCTGGCAACTGTGGCCCTGCAGATGGGCACCCCTGCTGCTGGACCCGCCGCTGCCAGAGCCACTGTTGCCGCTGCCGGAGCTGCTTCGGCTTGCCTGGGTGGGCTCTGGATGCCCTGGGACTCTCCTACTTCTCGGCTCCCATTTTAATTTCTCATACACCTCACTTTTTAGTAAAAGTGTGCATTTTTCTGGGTTTTCTTTGGCTTTTTCTCCCCTAGGCTGCTTTGGCGTGGTTCCTATGCCACCATCGTAACCAGGAGCCAGCCTCTTCTGTTTTGAAGGACTACTTCAGCCAAAGAATTGACTTGGTTTTCTAATAAGGCTGTCATCTCATGAAGTCTCCTTAAATCCCTGTTTACTGCTTCATTTAGCTGTTGATTATTGGGGAATCTGAGGGTTGAACGGGGTGGCCCTGATGGCAGTAGACCCTGCTATCCCCATTCCCACTAAAGCAGGGATTAGAATGGGAACGGCTCTCTGAAAACATTAAGGGCTGTCGGGTGTGGTGGCGCACGCCTTTAATCCCAGTACTTGGGAGGCAGCGGTAGGAGGATCACCATGAGTTCGAGGCCACCCTGAGACTACAGAGTGAATTCCGGGTCAGCCTGAGCTAGAGGGAGACCCTACCTCAAAAAAAGAAAAAGAAAAAGAAAAAAAAAGAAACATGGCAAGGCATTAGATGTTAACAGCCCATTTCTCCTCCATAATAAAGTATCCTGAGTATAACTGTTACTAAGATACAGAATTCAGGGCTGTTTTTCTCTATGAAGAAGGACACTGAGAGTACAAGCAAAGTATGGCCCGTTGGGGGCAGATAGTAATCCTTTCCAGTAATTGGAGACTTGAACACATGGGCTGAAGGAAGGATGACACAGTGATGGGTAAGGGGAGCCCTTTCTCTAACTGATAGTTGTCAGGGTGAAAGCAGGTGCCATTTCCCAAGATGTCACCCACAGTGATGGAGAACGACCAAGGGCATGAGTGAGAGTTGTTAGAGGGAACAGTCTTTAGCTTAGAAAACAGAGGGGGGTCCTGAAAGGCCATCCCTGCCCTGGCCAGCGGGGAGCTAAACAAGGACCCGAGGGGAAATTAACCTGGATGAGAGACAAGAGACAACAAAGAAAGAGACCAAGTCTAGAGTCTGATCAAGGTCTCAGATTTATTCAGGCAAGCACAAGCTTATACACAGAAAATAAAACTTTCTTGACAATGCCTACATGCCTAAATTCTGCTCCACCAAGGCCGTCAATGCCTCTGTGTCTGAAGTCTGCCTACCAAGGCCGTACGATAAGGCCTCTGTGCCCAGAGATCCAAGATCAGCTTCAGTTCCCACAGTCAAAGAGCAGCTACAGCTCCCAACATCTCCTCTCTTCTTTTATACAAAAGAGGGGGAGACCCGCTATTCAGCAGTGGGCTTTAACCAACTGGGGGAGTATTGACCTGACTCCTCCCATGGGCTGTCATTTTTTCATCCCACAATCTTGGCCCTTGGTACCTTTTGGGGAGGGGAGGCAGGCCCTATATGATCATAATAGGTGTGGTACCAACCTCCATTCAAGTTAGGTTTTACTCTCAGGGAATTCAGAAGCAGTCAGAAAGGGACCTTACCTTGTGGTGCTTTGCCTCGCACCCATGTTAGTGCCCATATTGTACTCACTTAATTGTGAGCCGATATGCATAGGTCTGAATCCTATGCAGCTACTAAAGGAGGGGAGTCAAGGACGTGTACTATAGTGCATAGCTCGGACCTCTGCGTGAACATTCACAATAGACTTCATTAGACACTTGAAGAAAATAGGCAATAGGTATAAGAGAAGCAGAAGGCAAACTCCCACAGCTGCAAAGCTGCCTATCCAGGAACTTAGAGAGTCCCAACCAGGCAACACAGACTTAATTGCAGCAAGTAAATCATTAGCAGCCTTGGTGGCATCAAAATCAAGATGACTATTCTGTATAGCTAGAAGTTCTGAATGTAAACTAACCAAACCTAACGAAATGTTATCATGGTGCCAAATTCCTTCCAAGTGCATTTTGACCTTTACCCAATTTCCATAACTAGCATTGTAGGTTTTAGAGGTGATGCAGATCCATTGGTAATCTGTATGGCATTCCAATCAAGCTCTGTAATTTTATTTGAATATAAGCTCTTAGCCCCCAAGTTTTTCCTATCTGCCAGGACTTGAGGTCTAGATCTCATCTTTCTACCATTAGGTAAATGGGGTAACATGCACCACCCACTACTTGATTCACAAGAGTAGATGCGGGAAAGGTGGATAGAGAAGTGAGGATCTGGATTGGTGACTTTCCATTTTTCCAGCCCTATTATTTGTGATTTGCATTCCCATTCTACACAAAAATTAGTCCCTTTAGTACAGGGACGATCATCCATGTATTGATCCATGAGACACAGGTAATAAGTGTATGCAAGTAAATTGAGGCTTCTAAGGGGAATTTGGCCCCTTGGATGTTCCTAAATAGAAGGCCAGAGGTCTACAAGGTCTACCCAGAAGTAAGGTTGTTGGTTTAGGCTACTGGAAGTAAAGCTACATAGGACCTTTCCTATTTTTGTATCAGTTAGCCTCCAGACACAAGATAATAATTCATTGGCCACTGGGGGCCCATATGGGGAGTCTAGGGGTCCATATGGGGCATCTGGGGGTCTGGACACTCTGAGAGATAAAGTATTAGAAGGAGACAAGAAATTAAAGTCACAATGGGTGATGAACTAGCTTGATTCACAGAGGGTCGGTTGGATGTCTTTGAGCCCACCATCTGGAGTCTGGATCATTGTATCTTCCATCCGGCAAGGGTTTGATGTGGGAGTGGTGACTCCAAGTCTGGATGCCATCTACCTTGACTGATGTTGGGGTGGTGAGGATAACAGTGGGTGGTCCTTTCCACCTTATGGTGTCTCTTGGCTCAAACCAGGTCCCCAGGTTTGTGTCTGTGAGGTTTGGCAGGTGGCAACTCATAAACTTGCCTCAGGATTGGGAAAATATTATCCTGGGCTGTCTGTAGTGCCTGGATAGATTTGAGAAAATTAAATTCAGATATCTCAGCTAGCAATTCTGTCCGGGGAGTAGGGGAGGTGGCCTCCCAAACATGATCTCATAGGGAGTCAACCATAGGTGTAGGGAGTATTCCAGGTGCAGAACAGGGCAAAGGGTAAGAGGGCCGTCCAGTCCTAGCAAGTTTCAAGGGTTAATTTAGTTAGGGTCTCCTTTAAAGTCCAGTTCATCCTTTCTACCCATCCTGAGCTTTGGGGGTGATAAGCACAATGAAGTTTCCAAAGTTTTCATTAACCCTTGTGTTACCTGTGAGATGAAGGCAGGTCCACTGTCTGAGCCTATAATGGTGGAGAGACCATACCTGGAGATGAGTTGTTCCAAAATGTTCTTAGTCACCACACCAGTTGTTTGTTTCTTTCTTTGTAGGAAAAGTCTCGATCCATCTTGACAAAGTATCTACGAAAACTAGAAGGTACTTATAACCATATTTACTTGCCTTATCTTAGTAAAATCAACTTCCCAATATACTCCCGACGCCAATCCCCTTTCCCTCTTGTTGGGAGTCTGGTGGTTAGTACTTGGATTTGTGACTTGTCAAGGTAAACATTTAGAGACACAGTCTTCCACAATTTGGTTGAGCCTGAACATTTTAAAGTGAGAAGAGGCCAGGAGTTCTCTAATTTTACATCTGCCTAGATGTGTGGATCTAATGAATTAGGTCTTTTGCCATTTCTTCAAGGAGAACCAAATGTCCCTCTTTGGTATATCTCCATCCTTTTCTGGTATATGAATGTTGCAGGGTACCAAAGTCCTGGTCATCTTGGGCCATATGCTTTGGCACATCTGGCAGGATCAGTGCTGGCAGCATAACCAACAGGTGTGAGTCTTCCGTGGCTGCCTTTTTAGCAGCCTGATGGGCCAGTCTGTTTCCTCATGCCTCCAGAGTATCTGCTTTCTGGTGGCCAGGGCAGTGAATTATAGCTGATATCTTTGGTAGCCAGAGGGCAGATAACAAGCTAAGGATTTCATTTTTATTTTTGGCAGTCTTTCCTTCTGCTGTGAGCAGGCCTTGTTCACGGCAAGTGGCACCATGAACACGTGCCGTTGCAAAGGCATACCTGCTATCAGTATATGTTGGCCACCTGCCCATCACTTAAGTTGAGCGCCTCTGTTAGTGCCATAAGTTCAGTTTTTTGAGTTGAAGTTCTCGGGGGGCAAAGCAGTAGCCCAAACAGTCTCATCTAGAGCCACCACAGCTCCCCCAGAATACCTTGTTCCATCCTGAGCAAAGCTGCTTCCATCTGTGAAGAAAACTATGTCTGGATCTTTCCAGGGGACATCTGTCAGGTCTGGTCTAGTTCCCTGGACTTGTTGAAGTACTTCTGTGCAGTCATGCAGTTTCTCCAAGTCAGGGTTGGGCAGCAAAGTAGCCAGGTTAAGGGCAGACGAAGGCTGAAAGGGTATCTTCGGGGGATTGAGTAACAAGTTTTGGTAGTGAGTTAGTCTGGCATTTGTCATCCATCTGTCTGGGTTTTTTTTGTGTGTGGTTTTGTTTTTTTTTTTTTTTTGAGAATCACTTTGACAGAGTGGGGGGTGGTGATGGTCAATGGCTGTCCCAGAGTTAGTTTATCTGCATCCTTTAACAAAAGGGCAGTAGCGGCAATGATGTGTAAGAAACTTGGCCAGGCAGCAGCCACTGAGTCCAGTCTCTTAGACAGATAGGCCACAGGCTGTTTCCAAGGGTCAAGTTGTTGAGTCAGTACCCTGTTAGCCATTCCTGCCTACTCATCCACAAAGAATTGGAAGGGTCTGTGGACATCTGAAAGGACAAGGACAGGTGCCTCAAGGAGAGCCTTTTTAATAGCCTGGAAAGCCTGATCTTGAGCCTCATCCCAAGCAAAAGAGCTCTCAATACCCTGAGTGACTTAATAAAGAGGTCGGGCCATTTCAGCAAAACCAGGTATCCAAAACCTACAGAAGCCAGCTGAACCTAGAAACTCACGTAATTGTCTTCATGTCCTTGGGGTCAGGATCCCAAGGATGGTCTGCTTGCGAGCTGAGGACAGCCACAGTTTACCTCCTTTAATAGGTAACCCAGGTAGGTAATTTCTGAGGCACAAATCTGGGCCTTTGGGCAGACACTTTGTAGCCTAAGGTGGCCAAAGTTTGCAGTAAGTCTTTAGTGGACTGAAAGCAAGTTTCTTTTTTTTTTTTTTTGGTTTTTCACTCTGGTCCAGGCTGACCTGGAATTAACTCTGTAGTCTCAGGGAGGCCTCGAACTCATGGCAATCCTCCTACCTCTGCCTCCTGAGTGCTGGGATTAAAGGCGTGCGCCACCACACCCGGCTAAGTTTCTTGATCTTTACCAGCCAGCAAGAGATCATCAATGTATTGGAGGAGACTCACCTCAGTGTGGGAAGCATGGTACTCCGCGGTCAGGGGGACAGGGTCTTCCTGAACGGGTATGGAGAGGGCTGGGAAAGGGATCCCCTGTGGGATCCGGGCCATAGGGACAGAAAATGAGGGCTGGGGAGACTGGCTCAGCTCAGCCCTGGAGGGGGCTTGCCATGGATTGTAAGGAGTGGGGAGATCTTCCTCAGGAGATTCTGAGGGATGGAGTACTTCTGGAGGCTGAGTCTTCTTCCCATTTCCCTTGGGTAGGAGTGAGAGGATGGAAGACCCGATGTTAGGAGGAATCAGAGGTCTTAACCAGGAAGGGGGGGGTCAAAGAGGAGGTAGCACCAAGCCACAATATAGAGTACCTGGTGCAGGTGGCCCGGGGTGGCCAAAAATGACCTGGGTTTTAAGACTCAGGTTCAAGTCACAGGTGCCCTCTGGTGGCGGGCCAGCCCACCTGGAAGGTAGACCACTCAGGGGAGCAGAGTCCAGAGTTTTCCAGGTTTCACTGGCTGTGGAGAGTGCTGCAGCTTCCTGAAAGTCCTTAAAATGGGAGAGGATGAGATCAAGGGGGTTGAGGGCTGAAGTAGAACAATTTCCCATTGTTAAAGTAAGGTTGAGGGAGACAGACAAAGGATGATGACAAAAATGACAGCAACGAAAGGAAAGTAATGAGAAGGCAAGCCAGACACAACAGAAGGGGAGCACTGCGGGCAGGCGGGGTGGGGGGTCACCAATAATTGGTGACACTAAACCAGATCCAAAGGGTCGCAAGTGCATGATCCAGTGGAGGGACCAAGACGTCCCCTGTCACCTCTGCGCCTTGGCCCATTCTCCTTTGAGCCCTAGATTGTCTCGACACCAGAAAACCAGAAAATTAAGACCAAAATAGACTTACTGGGGCTGGAGAGATGGCTTAGCGGTTAAGCGCTTGCCTGTGAAGCCTAAGGACCCCGGTTCGAGGCTCGGTTCCCCAGGACCCACGTTAGCCAGATGCACAAGGGGGCGCACACGTCTGGAGTTCGTTTGCAGAGGCTGGAAGCCCTGGCGCGCCCGTTCTCTCTCTCTCCCTCTATCTGTCTTTCTCTCTTTGTCTGTCGCTCTCAAATAAATAAATAATTAATTTAAAAAAAAAATAGACTTACTGGCTGGCCTGGAACCAGGGTTTCCGTGCCTCAAGGTGTGCAATCTCAGTGGGACCTCCAAAATGTTGGGTCAGGAATTGCACAAATATTGAGGCAGGGACTGCTCCAGCTCAATAACCAGAAAAAGTTTATTATAGCCAAGGCAAGACACAGCTGATCAATCAGGGACGCAGGCATACGTGGGAGCTGGTACTGCGACCCTGAACGAGTGGCTTACAGGCTTTTTAAAGAAAAATCACAACCAGGAAAAACACAACCAGGTACTAGGCAAACAATGTACAGCCAGGCGAGGAGTGGGGTGACCTTTGACAGGATTGGTGGGTTCCAGGTGGAGAAATACATTGTAACTATAAGTAAGAAACTAGTTGCTTTGGTAGCAGGCTGTGGTGAGGGTATTCAGAGAGGGGATCTGACTTTTCAGTGGTTGGGTCAGTTACAGGAAACTATCTTCTTGTCCCTGGAACTGGAGATCAACAAGAGCACATGAACAATATGGAGAGTGTTTAACAAAATGGAGTTCCTATGGTCAGCTTACAAAATGGAGTTTCTATGGCTAGCTTAATCCTTTCAAAATTAAAAAACAAAAAGTAACTATTTATTTGCAAACAGGGAGAGAAAGAGAGAAGAGACAGAGAAAATGGGCACACCAGGGCCTCCAGTGACTGCAAACAGACTCCAGATGCATGTCCCACTTTGTGCATCTGGCTTTATATGGGTACTAGGAAATCAAACCCAAACCATTAGACTTTGTAAACAATGGCCTTTAACTATGTAGCCATCTTTCCAGATCAAGGTGTTTGGTTTTTGTTTGTTTGTTTGTTTGTTTTTTCTTAGATAGGGTCTCACTCTAGCCCAGGTTGACCTGGAATTCACTATGTGGCCTCAAACTCACAGTGATCCTCCTACCTCTGCCTCTTGAGTGCTAGGATTAAAGGCATGTGCCACCACTCCCAGCAACTATTAAATTTCTTGGCACTCTATGCGAGTAGGAAGAAAACTCAGTAGCAGAGGCCAGTAAGGTAGAAAGGAGATATAAAGGGAATAGAAAGGAAGAGAGGAAGAGACTTAACAGGATGGTATTGTGTATATGTAAGTAGAAGAACAGATTAATGTGGGTGAAAGGCCTAAGTGAGGTCAGGGGAAGAGATTGAATAAAGGAAAGGTGGAGGGAGGGCTAATCAAAATCTAAGAGGATATAAATAAGTCATATGGAAACCTACTTTTTTGGACAATGGAACACTCAGAAGCCATAGATTGTTACTAGAAAAATTTTCAGTGCCAGGGATGGGATACCTTCCAGTGAGTTGTTGGCCAGGGAGGTCCCTGATGCCCCCAAAACATTATAGCCCATTGCCAAAGCCCTTGGTTTCCCACCAGGAATAGATGGTAAGACCCTACTGGGGAAGACTCCACATACTTGGGCTGCAAAGTGGAACTGAGCTGAAAACCTCCTCCATGTAGACCAGCTGACAGAAAGCTGGAAAAAGCTATGCTGTGGGCAGTTCAATGGGAAAAAGAGAAATAAGATACTCAACAGTGGACACTGCAAGCCTTATATTTGTACAGCCAGGCCAGATGAGCCAATGGGTGCTATAGTGGCACATCTGTTATGGGGGAAAGCAACCCTTCTCTAATTTGACTGGAGGCCTGTTCCATGGGAGAAAATATATCCCTGATACTGAAAATCTACAACATGGGTAGTCATGAGCCCTAGGGGTGTAATGTCTCTTTGTGCCTGACTAAATGTATATATTGTGCTCACTAAACTGCTCAGTAAGTACTTCTCTTAAAGTTCATACCCCTATATTAATGCTACTCTCACCTTTTTATTAGAGAAGCTTCTTTTTTCAGATGACATGACCTTGGGATGACTCAGAAGACACCATGGTGCTGAGAAGTGACAGGGGTGTTCAACACTGAAATATCTCTATCACACCTTCCAAGGCTCAGGGTCCATTGTGGAAGAGGTGGCAGAAAGAATGTAAGAGCCAAAGGAAGGGTAGGACTCCTTACAACGTGCTCCTCTAGACACCAAATGGCCTTGATATCCATGACCTCACAGTGCCTGATACTACCTACACAAGACCATCATAATGGAAGAAAAGATGATTACATCAAAATAAAAAAAGTCTGATTGAAAGAGAGAGGGGATATAATGGAGAGTGGTGTTTGAAAGGGGAAGTGGGAGGAAAGAAGAAATTACCATGGTATATTGTTTATGATTATGGAAGTTGTCAATAAAAATATAAAATATAATAAAAAAATTTCTTGTCACTGATCCTAAAGGTTAAGTCAATCAAGGTTACTGTGGCCACCTGAGCCATTATTTCAAATGTAATATGTAGAGAAGCACCCTGGGAACTACAAAGCACCATGTTTAATTTCAGAGTTATCACACAATTCAGCTTAGCCAGATTCTGATCCTCAGCATTGTGAGTAGGTAGCATATTTAATTTTCTAAAAATATTTTATTTATTTTGGGAGGGGGGGAGAGAGAGAGAATGGACACACCAGTGCCTCCAGCCACTGCAAACAAACTCCTGATGCATGCGCCATTTGTTCATCTGGCTTACATGGGTCCTGGCAAATCGAACCAAGGTCCTTTGGCTTTGCAGGCAAGCACCTTAACCTCAAAGCAATCTCTCCAGCCCCTAATTTTTTTTTTTTAATCTGTGAGATAAAAATTGACCAAACTTAAGGAGACTGACTTACCCTTAGCAAATTCACAAGAGAGTAATCTGAATTAGAATGAAATGTATTAAGTTGCCGTCAATGGTATGAGTGAAAATGTGCTAATTTATCATCCAGTGGTATGCCTTTCTGGTTCTAGGACTATTCTTACTGCCAATGTCTAGGGTATCCCTTCCATATCAACCAAATAGCAGAAGGTTGCTTAGTAACACAGAATTAGTGCAGAGGGAATTTGTCTTAAGGGACCTCTACTTCATCTAGGTTATGGAAAATTCCAATCAGCCACCTTATGTCATGGATAAGTATGTATTCTCAGGGCCAAGTGCGTTTTTTTAAAATATTTTCTTATTTATTTGAGAGAGCGAGAGGTAAATTTTATAGGTGTGCGGGCATGCATGTGCACATGTGTGTGTGTGTGTGTGTGTGTGTGTGTGTGTGTGTGTGTGTGTAAAGAGGGCTGGAGAGATGGTTTAGAGATTAAGGTGCTTTCCTGCAAAGCCTAATGACCCAAGTTTGATTCCCCTGTACCAACGTAAGCCAGAGGCACAAGGTGGTGCATGCATCTGGGGTTCTTTGGCTGTGGTTAGAGGCCCCAGCATGCTCATTCACTCCCCGCTCCATTTATATTAACAAAGACCTCACAGCCAACAGAAAGTTTGTAGCAGTAAAATATTCATTCAGCCAGGCTTGGGGTATGCTAGTCCAGGTCTTTAATGCCAGCACTTGGGAGGCTGAGGCAGGAGGATCACTGTGAGTTCCAGGACAGCCTGACACTACATACTGAATTCCAGGTCAGCCTGAGCTAGAGCGAGACCCTACCTTGAAAAAAAAAAAGGGGGTGGGGGGGGGAATAGGGTTGGAGATATGGTTCAGTGGATATGGCGCTTGCCTGCAAAGTTAAAGGACCCAGGTTTGATTCCACAGTACCCATGTAAAGCCAGATGCATGGGGTAGCACATGCATTTGGAGTTCGTTTGCAGAGGCTGGAGACCCTGGCACAGCCATTCCCTCTCTCTCTCTCTCTCTCTCTCTCTCTCTCTCTCTCTGCATCTTTCTTTCTTCCTTTCTTTCTCTTTCTGTCTCAAATAAATATATTCTACACACATACATATATATACATACATACATATTTTTGGAGGGGTCCAGGGTAGGGTCTCGCTGTAGCCCAGGCAGGCCTGGAATTCTCTATGAAGTCTCAAGGTGGCCTTCAACTCCCAGCGATCCTGCTACCTCTGCCTCCCAAGTGCTGGGACCAAAGGCCATCACGGCCAGCTAAATTTTTTGTTGTTGTTTGCTTTTTTGAGATAAGGTCTCACTCTAGCCCAAGCTGACCTGGAATTCACTATGTAGTCTCAGGGTAGCTTTGAACTCACAACAATCAACCTACCTCTGCCTCCTGAGTGCTAGGATTAAAGGCATAAGCCACCACACCTGGCTAAAATTTAAAAAAAGGGGGGGATTGCATTGCTGAAGACTCCACATACTTGGGCTGCAAGGCCACTGAGAAATCCTGCTGGAACTGAGCTGATAGCCTCCTCCATGTAGACCAGCTGACAGAAAGCTGGATGAAGCCATTCTACATGCAGTTCAATGGGAGAAAGAGATACCACCAGTGAAGATACTCAACAGTGGACACTGCAAGCCTTATAATTGGCCAGCCAGGCCAAATGAGCCAACGGGTGCAATAGTGGCATGTCTATCATGGTAGAAACCAACTGCCCACCAATTGGACTGGAGGCTCACTCCATGGGAGGGAATACATCCCTAATACTGAAAACTTAGAACAGGGGTAGTCATGAGCCCTAGGGGTATAACATCTGCTGATGTCTGGAAAAATGTATATATTATGCTTATCAAACTGTGCAGTAAGCACTTCTCTTAATATTCATACCCTTATATTAATGCTACTCTCACTCTGGGTAGAGAATCTTCTCTTTTCAGATGGAAGTGATCCTGGGACGACTCAGAAGGTATCATGGTGCTGGAAAGAAGTGACAGGAGTACTGAGTAATATCTTGATCACACCTTCCAAGGCTCAGGGTCTAATGTGGAAGAGGTGGCAGAAAGAATGTTAGAACCAAAGGAAGGATAGGACTCCTTACAATGTGCTCCCTCCAGACATAAAATGGCCTGGATGTCCATGACCTCATGGTGCCTGACACTACCTACACAAGACCATCATAAGAGGAGGAAAAGATCATGATATCAGAATAAAAGAGAGACTGATTGAGATGGGGAGGGGATATGGTGGAGAATGGAATTTCAAAGGGGAAAGTGGGGGGAGGGAGGGTATGACCATAGGATATTTTTTATAATCATGGAAGATGTTAATAAAATTGAGAAAAAAAAGAGATTGTTTTTGGCTTAAAATATTTCATTATGGGGCTGAAGAGATGGTTTAGCAGCTAAGGCACTTTCAGGCAAAGCCAAAGGACCCAGATTCAATTTCCTAGTACCCATGTAAAGCCAGATGCATGCATCTGGAGTTTGTTTACAGTAGCTGGAGGCCTTGGCCCACCCATTCTTTCTATCTCTCTCTCTGCCTCTTTCTTTATCTCTGTCTCTAAAATAAATAAAATATTTTACTCTAAATGAATTAATGCCTGTCTTCATTTTTATTCAGAGAAGTGAAATAAAGTAGGGAATTTGTTTTTGAAATCTGCTTCCCCCAGCCAGTTATTTGTGGACCATACCATAGAATGCTATGAAAGTTTTTTAAAAAATATTTTATTTTTAGAACATTATTTTAAATAACTGTCTGACAATATAAATGTGAGATGCTTTAAGTAAATAAACATTGCATCTGTTAAAAAAATAAAAAAATATTGTATTTTTTTATTTGAGAGAGACAGAGAGAGAGAGAGAGCGAGAGAGAGAGAGAGAGAGAGAATGAGAATGGGCAAGCCAGGGCCTATAGCCATTGCAAACAAACTCCAGATGCACCTTGTGCATCTGACTCATGTTGGCTCTAGAGAATCAAACCTGGGTCCTTTGGTTTGCAGGCAAGTGCCTTAACCACTAAACCATCTTTTCAGTCAAAGAACGTTTCTTTTCCAATGTTTGTTTGTTTGTTTGTTTGTTTATTCACTTGAGAGAGAGAGGCATAGAGAGAATGGGCACACCAGGGCCTCTAGCCACTGCAAAGGAATCCAGACACATGCACTACCTGTGCATCTGGTTTACGTAGTACCGGGGAATCAGACCTGTGTCCTTAGGCTTTGCAGGGAAGCACCTTAACCACTTCTCTGCAGCCCTGCTATGAGAGTTTTATGACTGGAGCTGACAGCTTTGAGAACGTGAAGTCAAGGAAGAGTCTTTTCCCTAGCGGGCCTGCTTGCAGTCACTTCATCTGGAGTAGTAGCTCATGTTTACCTAAGCTGCCTTAAGATGCATTTGGATACCTACCGATCATTACTGGGTGGTTTCTTTGATGGATAGAAGTAAGAGTGCCAGGCATGGTGGTGCAGGCCTTTAATCCCAGCACTCGGGAGGCAGAGGTAGGAGGATCACTGTGAGTTCGAGGCCACCCTGAGAAAACATAGTGAATTCCAGGTCAGCCTGGGCTAGAGTGAGACCCTACCTTAAAAAACCAAATGATAATAATAATAATAATAATAATAATAATTTTTATAGTATTTTCTTAGTCTGGAGAGATGGCTCAGCAGTTAAGGTGCTTGCCTGAGAAACCTAAGGACTCATGTTCAGCTCTCCAGCTCCCATGTAAGCCAGACGCACAGTGACACAAGTACGTAAAGGATGTGCACGCTTGTGGAATTCGATTGCAGTGGCTGGAGGTCCTGGTGTGCCAGTTCTCTCCCCCTCTCTCTCTCTCTCTCTCTTACTCTTGCATTTAAAAAAATTGGCTTCTCAGTATTATCTAGCGATATTCACTATTTATTGGCTAACTATACAAGGAGACTTTTCTTTTATTCTGTTGTATTTATTTATTTATTTATTGAGCTAGGGTCTCACTCTAGCCCAGGCTGACCTAGAACTCACTCTGCAGTTCCAGACTGGCCTTGAACTCAGAGCAATCCTCCTGCCTTGCCTCCCAAGTGCTGGGATTAAAGGCCTTCACCATCATGCCCAACTAAAAAAATTTTGTTTTGTTTTGTTTTTGTTTTTGTTTTTGTTTTTGTTTTTGTTTTTGTTTTTGTTTCTCCAGGTAGGATGTCACTCTAGCCCAGTTGACCTGGAATTCACTATGTAGTCTAAGGGTGGCCTCGAGCTCATGGTGATCTTCCTACCTCTGCCTCCCAAGTGCTGGGATTAAAGGTGTTCATCACCACTCCTGACTGAAAAAAAAAATTTTTTTTAATGTGTTAACAAATTCAGCTTCTTCAAAGTTAACTTTTTTACACATACTAGAACTCTCAAGGGAAAACATGTTTGGTATCAGGACCTATGTTTCTCTTGTGGTCTATCAGATTCAGCTGATGGAACTCAGAATATGATGAAAGATTCCTGCCTACTTACATAAGACCAAAAATATCATTTGAACAAGGTCCCCAAGGTGTATACCTCCAGGGAGGCGCTGTTCTCAAGAGACCCTGAGTTTTGAACTTAGGGAAAAGGAATGGTCATATGTGAGTTTAGAAAGGACTTTTAAGAGCTGGAGAGATGGCTTAGTGGTTAAGGTGCTTGCCCACAAAGCCAAAGAACCTGAGTTTAATTCCCCAGTACCGGATAATAATAATAATAATAATCCGGATTCACAGGGTGTTACATGCATCTGGAGTTTGTTTGCAGTGGCTAAAGGCCCTGGCACACCCACTCTTTCTCTCTCTGCCTCTTGCTCTCTCCCAAATAAATAATAAAAAAAAATTTTAAAAGCGCTTAAAACTTTTTTTAAAATTTATTTATTTTGAGAGAGAGGAAAAGAAAGAGGCAGAAAGAGGGCTGGAGGGATGGCTGAGCTAAATGGCTAAGGCATTTGCCTACAAAGCCAACGGACCCAGGCTTGATTCCCCAGGACCCATTTAGGCCAAATGCACAAGGTGGCTCATGTGTCTGGAGTTCCTTTACAGTGTCTAGAGGCCCTGGCATGTCCATTATCTCTCTATCTGCCTCTTTCTTTTTTAATTAAAAATTTAAATTATTTTTATTTATTTATTTGGGAGAGAGATAATGGACATGCCAGGGCCTCTAGACACTGTAAAGGAACTCCAGACACATGTGCCACCTTGTGCATTTGGCTTACATGGGTACTGAGGAATTGAACCTATGTCTTTAGGCTTTGCAGGCAAACACCTTAATTGCTAAACCATTTCTTCAGCCCATATGTGGCTTTAAATAGTATAGTATAAGCTAAATATGTTCTAAAACTAAATGAAGGGCTGGAGAGATTGCTTAGTGGTTAAGGTGCTTGCCTGCAAAGCCTAAGGACCCAGGTTCGATTCTCCAGGTTCCACGTAAGCCAGATGCACATGGTGGCAATGTGTCTGGAGTTCATTTGCAATGGCTAGAGGTTCTGGTGTGCCCATCCTCACTCTCTCTAACAAATAAATAAAAATTAAATGGTAATAGCCATGTCTTTATTTTATGTATTTTTTGTGAAACACCCAAATTATTCTGTAAAATAATCACATTTAAAAATATTTCTAGGGCTGGAGAAATGGTTTAGCGGTTAAGTGCTTGCCTGTGAAGCCTAAGGACCCTGGTTCGAGGCTCAATTCCCCAGGACCTATGTTAGCCAGATGCACAAGGGGGCGCACGCGTCTGGAGTTCGTTTGCAGTGGCTGGAGGCCCTGGCATGCCCATTCTCACTCTTGCTCCCTCTCTCTGACTCTTTTATTTATTTATTTATTTATTTATTTTTGTTCATTTTTTATTAATTTATTTGAGAGTGACAGAGAGAGAGAAAGAGACAGAGAGAGAGATTGAGATGGGCGCGCCAGGGCTTCCAGCCACCGAAAACGAACTCCAGACACATGCGCCCACTTGTGCATCTGGCTAACATGGGTCCTGGGGAACCGAGCCTTGAACTGGGGTCCTTAGGCTTCACAGGCAAGCGCTTAACCGCTAAGCCATCTCTCCAGCCCTCTCTGACTCTTATAAATAAATAAAAATCTAGAAAAAATATATTCTAGGAATGGGGAGATGGCTTAGCAGTTAAGGCCCTTGTGTGCGAAGCCTAAGGACCCAGGTTCAAATCCCCAGATCCCACATAAGCCAGATGCACATGTTGGCACATGTGTCTGGAGTTCATTTTCAGTAGCTAGAGGTCCTGGCCTGCCAATTCTTTCTCTCTCCCTAACAAATAAATAACTAATACTTAATATATTTCTAGAGCCAGGCATGGTGGTACACATCTTTAATCACAGCACTTGGGAGGCAGAGGTAGGTGGATCACCATGAGTTCAAGACCACTCTGAGACTACATAGTGAATTCCAGGTCAGCCTGGGCTAGAGTGAGACTTTACCTCAAATACACACACACACACACACACACACACACACACACACACAAATACACACACACACACAAGAAAAACATCATTTATTTGTGAGGAGGGCTAGAAAGAAAGAAAAAGAATTTGGGCATGCCAGAACCTCTTGCCACAGGATATTAACTCGAAAAGCATGCACCATTTTCTGCATCTGGCTTACCATGGGTACTGGAAAAGTTAACTAGGCTGGCCAACTTTGCAAGCAAGTGCTTTAACTGCCGATTCATCTCCTCAGCTCCAAATAACCACCTTTTAGGTATTTATGTTTTACACTTACTCCTTCGTTTTTCCCCTGATCTTAAAGTGACTCTCAGCAAGTATTTTTTTTTTTCAGTTTTATTTTATTTTATTTTTTTAAATTTGAGAGTGACAGACAGGCAGAGAAAGAAGTAGAGAGAGAGAGGGAGAATGGGTGCGCCAGGGCCTCCAGTCACTGCAAACGAACTCCAGACGCGTGCGCCCCCTTGTGCATCTGGCTAATGTGGGTCCTGGAGAATCGGGCCTCGAATCGGGGTCCTTAGGTTTCATAGGCAAGTGCCTAACCGCTGAGCCATCTCTCAGCAAGTTTTTTTTTTTTTTATAATAACATGTTGTGCTAGGGATCAATCACCTCAGTCTCTACCTCCTTCTTCACAGTACTTTCTCTCTTTACCCCTCCCCCCCAAAAAAGAGATAGTATCTGATGGCAGATGTGGTAGCATGGACCTTAAATCCCAGCACTCAGGAGGTCAAGGTAGGAGGGTTGCTGTGAGTTCAAGGCAAGCCTAGGTACTGTGAGACTCTACCTTGAGTGGGGTGGGGGGATAGTACCTCACTATGTACCCCACACTGGCCTTACTCTCCTGCCTCAGCCTCGAGAGGGTTGAGATTTCAGATGTGTGCAACCATAACCAGTTTTGCATTATTTTCGAATTTAGAGAGAGTCTCAACATGTATCCCAGCTTAGCCTCAAACTCATGATCCTCCTGCCTCAACATCCCAAGTCCTGGGATTACAAGTGTGTACCACCATGACTGCCTGCTGTCTGCTTCTGCTTATGTGAAATCTTCCTTTGCCTCTGTTTTACAAGGACACTTAGGGAGACAGTTAAGGTCCACCTGTCATCCAGGGTGACCTCATTTCATCATTTTTTTTTTTTTTTGAGTTAGGGTCTCACTCTAGCCCAGGCTGACCTGGAATTCACTATGGAGTTTCAGGGTGGCCTTGAACTCACAGCGATCCTCCTACCTCTGCCTCCCGAGTGCTGGGATTAGAGGCGTGCGCCACCACACCTGCCTTCATTTCATCATTCTTTTTTTAAAACATTTTTTTGTTTATCTATTTTTTATTTATTTGAGAGTGACAGAGAGAGAAAGAGGCAGAGAGAGAAAGAACGGGTGTGCCAGGGCCTCCAGCCACTGCAAACAAACTCCATGCACGTGCGCCACCTTGTGCATCTGACTGACGTGGGTCCTGGGGAATCGAGCCTTGAACTGGGGTCCTTAGGCTTCACAGGCAAGTGCTTCACCGCTAAGCCATCTCTCCAGCCCATTTCATCATTCTTAATTACATCCGCAAAGACCCTCTTGCCAAATAAGGCAACATTTACTAGTTCTGGAGATTAGAACTTCATACTTTGGGCGGTCACGACTTGTGTGGAGGTGGAGGCTGTTCAGAGCTGTTAAACAGCTGAGGCAAATTTTCCCTCAGATACCCATTAGCTGTTTCCTGGATGTCACAGAAGCTCTCTCTTGGGAGATGACTGGGGAGATGCCGTGTAGCAACACAGAGCACGCAATTATAGGGAGCAGTAGCTGTCCCGCATTTCTCCTTGTGGGGTGGCCAACTGAGCCAGAACACCTGCAAGGATTGCTTTGGCTTTGTGCGGGAAGCAGCTGTTGGGCTTAGGCTAGCACAACTGAAATGATATACTATTTACGATAATCCTCTTTGTCCTGAAACAGCCAGTGGGTTGGACAGACTCACCCTTAATTGAAAATCCTGTAGATCTAAACATTTCAAATATTTGGTGGGAGCCTGTAAATTGTGTGTGTGCACGCGTGTGAGTGTGCCTGTATGTATGTGTGTGTGAGTGTATGCATGCACGTGCTTCTGACGCAGCTGTAACTTCTTTATTCTTTCTGTGGCTTTTTATTTAGTTATTTATTTATTTTTAGGTTTAGATCCTAAAAACAGGAAGGGGGCACACCTAACAGCTGTAGAAGCGGGGTATTGAACATGCACTCTAGAACTAAAATACAAAAGCATGACAGGGCTGGGGAGCTGGGTCAGCGGTGAAAGGGCTTGGGTGGAAAGGACTGGCCTGGTTCAATTCCCAGTACCTATGTAAAGCCAGAATACACAAAATGGTAATTGTGTCTAGAGTTCCTTTTGCAGCGGCAAAGGCCTTGACATGCCCATACTTTTCCTCAGCCACCCTCTCTTTCCTCACAAATAAATTTAAAAAAAAAAACAACAACATGAAAACAAGAACATTGGTGCCACGTTGTTCAAGCTAGCTTTCTTTAAAAAGTCTGCGGACGGGCTGGAGAGAGAGCGACCCTGGTTCAAGGCTCCATTCCCCAGGACCCACGTAAGCCAGCTGCACAAGGGGGCGTATGCTCTTGTGGTGGCTGGGAGCCCTGGTATTCCTATTCTCTCTGTCTCTCTGCTTCTTTCTCTCTCTGTTGCTCTCAAATAAATAAAAAATAAACAAAAATAAATTAAAGATAAAGTCTGCAGTGAAAAAATGAACAGGGGCCCGGCGTGGTGGCGCACGCCTTTAATCCTAGCACTCGGGAGGCAGAGGTAGGAGGATCACCGTGAGTTCGAGGCCACCCTGAGCCTCCATAGTGAATTCCAGGTCAGCCTGGGCTAGAGTGAGACCCTACCTTGAAAAACAAAAAACAAAAAACAAAACAAAACAAAAAAAACAGAATAACAGGGCTGGAGAGATCGCTTAGTGGGTAAGGTACATGCTGACAAAGCCAAAGGACCCAGGTTTGATTCCCCAGTACCCAAGTAAAGCATGATGCACAAGGTGGCACTTGAATCTGGGGCTGGTTTGCAGGGGCTAAAGGTTCTGGCACACCCATTCTCTCTAGCTAGCTATCTGCCTCTTTCTCATAAGAAAATAATAAACATAAAACAAAGTCAGCTTGAGCCGGGCGCCATAGCACATGCCTTTAATCCCAGCACTTGGGAGTGTGATGGTTAAATTTTGTGTCAATTTGGTCTGTTTAGGAATTCACAGATAATTACCCACCAGTGGTCCTCTGAGGTTGCTTCCAGAGGATTAACTAAAGGAGGAATCCTTCCCCCAGGGTGAGCCCTTCCCCCAGAGTGGGCGGCCCCTCTCGGAGGGGTGGGGCTTTATCTAAGGAAGACCCAGGACGGAAAGGATCCCCTCCTTTCCTCCTGGCTGCCCAGGCTGTTGGCTGCTTTCCAGTGTGGGCGGAAGACCAGCGTGGACTGCAGAGCAGGCTCTCCAGGAAGCCTCCAGGCCTGCACTGCTGCTTTGGGGCTGCTGAGGCCTCCAGCTTCGCAAACCGAGCAGCTACCGGGTTCCTTGACTCTCAGGCCTGGAAGCTGCGATCGTTGTACCGCTGCAAACAAATTCAATAAATTCCCTTTTAATACAATTCATTCTATAGGTTCTGTTCCTCTAGAGAACCCTGTTTAATACACAGAAGTAGGATTGCCGTGAGTTCAAGTCCACCCTGAGATTACATACTGAATTCCAGGTTAGCCTGGGCTAGAGCAAGACCCTACCTCAAAAAAAATAAAAAAAATAAAACAGCCGGGCGTGGTGGTGCACGCCTTTAAGCCCAGCACCCGGCAGGCAGAGATAGGAGGATCGCCATAAATTCAAAGCCACCTTGAGACTACATAATGAATTCCAGGTCAGTTTGAGCTAGAGTGAGACCCTACCTTGGGAAAAAAAAAAAAAGTCAACCTGGAAAACAACAAAAAAGTCTACCTTTCAGGAGGGAGGCGTGACTTAGCAGTTGCGGAGCTTGTCTACAAAGTCAAAGGACCTAGGTTTGATTCCTCAGTACCTTCATAAAGCCAGATGCACAAGGTGGCACATGCATCTGGAGTTCATTTGCAGTGGCTGGAGTTCCTGTTGTGCCCATTCTCTTACTCTCTTATCTCTTGCTCTCAAATAAATAAATAGTTTTAAAGATTTATTTTTATTTATTCACCTATTAGAGACAGAGAGGAGAGAGAGAAAGAGAATGAGAGAGAGAGAAAGAATGGGTGCACCAGGACCTCTAGCCAAAGCAAACGATGTGCATCTGGCTTATGTGGGACCTGGAATTGAACATGGGTCCTTAGGCTTTGCAGGCATGTGTCTTAACCATTAAGCCATCTCTCCAGCCCAATAAAAATAATTTTAAGAAGCCTACCTTTCAGCCGGGCGTGGTGGTGCACGCCTTTAATCCCAGCACCCGGGAGGCAGAGGTAGGAGGATTGCCATAAGTTCGAGGCCACCCTGAGACTCCAGAGTGAATTCCAGGTCAGCCTGGGCTAGAGTGAGACCCTACCTCGAAAAATCAAAAAAAAAAAAAAAAAAAAAAAAAAAAAAAAGAAGCCTACCTTTCTAGAGAATATTCTCTTTTCAGATGGCAGCAGTGACCTTGGGATGACTCAGAAGGCATCACGGTGCTGAGAAGAAGTGACAGAGGAGTGCTCAGCACTGCAATATCTATCACACCTTCCAAGGATCAGGGTCTATAGCAGAAGAGGTGGCGGAAAGAATGTAAGAGCCAAAGGAAGGGTAGAACTTCTTACTTCCCCCAACACAAAATTGTTTGGATATCCATGACCTCACAGTGCCTGACACTACCTACACAAGATGATCATAATAGGAGGAAAAGATCATGACATCAAAATAAAAGAGAGACTGGTTGAGAGGGGGAGGGGATATGGTGGAGAATGGAGTTCCAAAGGGGAAAGTGGGGGAAGGGAGGGCAGTACTATGGGATATTGTTTATAATCATGGAAGTTGTTAATAAAAATTTGAAAAGAGGGCTGGAGAGATGGCTTAGCGGTTAAGCACTTGCCTGTGAAGCCTAGGGACCCTGGTTCAAGGCTCGATTCTCCAGGACCCACGTAAGCCAGATGCACAACGGGCACATGCATCTGGAGTTCGTTTGCAGTGGCTGGAAGCCCTGTCATACCCATTCTCTCTCTCTCTCTCTCTCTCTCTCTCTCTCTCTCTCTCTCTC